>NC_087374.1:35742361-37204262 GCF_031761385.1 Necator americanus | reverse complement strand
GCTGAGGGTGTTGCATAACTCTTCTTCTGCGAAGATTATAGCCAAGTATCCTTCCGAAACGACAAATCCCATGTGGTCTAGTGGTTAGGATTCGTGGTTTTCACCCACTGGCCCGGGTTCGATTCCCGGCATGGGAATAATTTTGAGACATAGTATTATCGGTGCAGGGTGTTGGGTAACTCTTATTCTGTGAAGTTTACTAGCCAAGGATCCTTCGGAACCTACAAATCCCGTGTGGTCTAGTGGTTAGGATTCGTGGTTTTCACCCACGCGGCCCGGGTTCGATTCCCGGCATGGGAATAATTTTGGGACATAGTATTATCGGTGCTGAGGGTGTTGCGTAACTCTTCTTCTGCAAAGATTGTAGCCAAGTATCCTTCGAAACCACAAATCCCGTGTGGTCTAGTGGTTAGGATTCGTGGTTTTCACCCACGCGGCCCGGGTTCGATTCCCGGCATGGGAATAATTTTGAGACATAGTATTATCGGTGCTGAGTGTGTTGCATAACTCTTCTTCTGCAAAGATTTTAGCCAAGTATCCTTCGGAACCCATAAATCCCATGTGGTCTAGTGGTTAGGATTCGTGGTTTTCACCCACGCGGCCCGGGTTCGATTCCCGGCATGGGAATAATTTTGGGATTTAACGTTGTTGGGGGTTTGGATTTCTAAATTTTATTATTTGTTTGGACATAGTGTTATCGGTGCTGAGGGTGTTGCATAACTCTCATTTTGTGAAGATTATAGCCAAGCATCCTTCGGAACCCACGAATCCCATGTGGTCTAGTGGTTAGGATTCGTGGTTTTCACCCACGCGGCCTGGTTCGATTCCCGGCATGGGAATAATTTTGGGACATAGTATTATCGGTGCAGAGAGTGTTTCATAACTCTTCTTCTGCAAAGATTATAGCCAAGCATCCTTCGGAACCCACGAATCCCATGTGGTCTAGTGGTTAGGATTCGTGGTTTTCACCCACGCGGCCCGGGTTCGATTCCGACATGGGAATAATTTGGTTTGTATTTGTAACAAGATCCTAAAAAATGTGGGGGTTTTCCCGGGCCCGGGTCGCCCGGCATGGGAATAACTTTGAGACATAGTATTATCGGTGCTGAGGGTGTTGCATAACTCTTATTCTGTGAAGATTATAGCCAAGTATCCTTCGGAACCCATAAATCCCATGTGGTCTAGTGGTTAGGATTCGTGGTTTTCACCCACGCGGCCCGGGTTCGATTCCCGGCATGGGAATAATTTTGGGACATAGTATTATCGCTGCTGAGGGTGTTGCGTAACTCTTCTTCTGCAAAGATTATAGCCAAGTATCCTTCCAAAACGACAAATCCCATGTGGTCTAGTGGTTAGGATTCGTGGTTTTCACCCACGCGGCCCGGGTTCGATTCCCGGCATGGGAATAATTTTGAGACATAGTATTATCGGTGCAGAGGGTGTTGCATAACTCTTCTTCTGTGAAGATTATAGCCAAGTATCCTTCGGAACCCACAAATCCCGTGTGGTCTAGTGGTTAGGATTCGTGGTTTTCACCCACGCGGCCCGGGTTCGATTCCCGGCATGGGAATAATTTTGGGACATAGTATTATCGGTGCTGAGGGTGTTTTTTTAAATAATAAAATCTGTGGTTGGATTCGTGGTTCCAGGTTAGGGAAAATGTAACTTTGTGCATAACTCTTATTCTGTGAAGATTATAGCCAAGTATCCTTCGGAACCCATAAATCCCATGTGGTCTAGTGGTTAGGATTCGTGGTTTTCACCCACGCGGCCCGGGTTCGATTCCCGGCATGGGAATAATTTTGGGACATATTATTATCGGTGCTGAGGGTGTTGCATAACTCTTATTCTGTGAAGATTATAGCCAAGTATCCTTCGGAACCCATAAATCCCATGTGGTCTAGTGGTTAGGATTCGTGGTTTTCACCCACGCGGCCCGGGTTCGATTCCCGGCATGGGAATAATTTTGGGACATAGTATTATCGCTGCTGAGGGTGTTGCGTAACTCTTCTTCTGCAAAGATTATAGCCAAGTATCCTTCCAAAACGACAAATCCCATGTGGTCTAGTGGTTAGGATTCGTGGTTTTCACCCACGCGGCCCGGGTTCGATTCCCCGCATGGGAATAATTTTGAGACATAGTATTATCGGTGCTGAGGGTGTTGAGTAACTCTTATTCTGTGAAGTTTATAGCCAAGCATCCTTAGGAACCTACAAATCCCATGTGGTCTAGTGGTTAGGATTCGTGGTTTTCACCCACGCGGCCCGGGTTCGATTCCCGGCATGGGAATAATTTTGGGACATAGTATTATCGGTGCTGAGGGTGTTGCATAACTCTTATTCTGTGAAGATTATAGCCAAGTATCCTTCGGAACCCACAAATCCCGTGTGGTCTAGTGGTTAGGATTCGTGGTCTTCACCCACGCGGCCCGGGTTCGATTCCCGGCATGGGAATAATTTTGAGACATAGTATTATCGGTGCAGAGAGTGTTGCATAACTCTTCTTCTGCAAAGATTTTAGCCAAGTATCCTTCGAACCCATAAATCCCGTGTGGTCTAGTGGTTAGGATTCGTGGTTTTCACCCACGCGGCCCGGGTTCGATTCCCGACATGGGAATAATTTTGGGACATAGTATTATCGCTGCTGAGGGTGTTGCGTAACTCTTCTTCTGCAAAGATTGTAACCAAGTATCCTTCCAAAACGACAAATCCCATGTGGTCTAGTGGTTAGGATTCGTGGTTTTCACCCACGCGGCCCGGGTTCGATTCCCGGCATGGGAATAACTTTGAGACATAGTATTATCGGTGCTGAGGGTGTTGCATAACTCTTATTCTGTGAAGATTATAGCCAAGTATCCTTCGGAACCCATAAATCCCATGTGGTCTAGTGGTTAGGATTCGTGGTTTTCACCCACGCGGCCCGGGTTCGATTCCCGGCATGGGAATAATTTTGGGACATAGTATTATCGCTGCTGAGGGTGTTGCGTAACTCTTCTTCTGCAAAGATTGTAGCCAAGTATCCTTCCAAAACGACAAATCCCATGTGGTCTAGTGGTTAGGATTCGTGGTTTTCACCCACGCGGCCCGGGTTCGATTCCCGGCATGGGAATAATTTTGAGACATAGTATTATCGGTGCTGAGGGTGTTGAGTAACTCTTATTCTGTGAAGTTTATAGCCAAGCATCCTTCGGAACCCACAAATCCCATGTGGTCTAGTGGTTAGGATTCGTGGTTTTCACCCACGCGGCCCGGGTTCGATTCCCGGCATGGGAATAATTTTCGGACATAGTATTATCGCTGCTGAGGGTGTTGCGTAACTCTTCTTCTGCAAAGATTATAGCCAAGTATCCTTCCAAAACGACAAATCCCATGTGGTCTAGTGGTTAGGATTCGTGGTTTTCACCCACGCGGCCCGGGTTCGATTCCCGGCATGGGAATAATTTTGGGACATAGTATTATCGGTGCTGAGGGTGTTGCATAACTCTTATTCTGTGAAGATTATAGCCAAGTATCCTTCGGAACCCATAAATCCCATGTGGTCTAGTGGTTAGGATTCGTGGTTTTCACCCACGCGGCCCGGGTTCGATTCCCGGCATGGGAATAATTTTGGGACATATTATTATCGGTGCTGAGGGTGTTGCATAACTCTTATTCTGTGAAGATTATAGCCAAGTATCCTTCGGAACCCATAAATCCCATGTGGTCTAGTGGTTAGGATTCGTGGTTTTCACCCACGCGGCCCGGGTTCGATTCCCGGCATGGGAATAATTTTGGGACATAGTATTATCGCTGCTGAGGGTGTTGCGTAACTCTTCTTCTGCAAAGATTATAGCCAAGTATCCTTCCAAAACGACAAATCCCATGTGGTCTAGTGGTTAGGATTCGTGGTTTTCACCCACGCGGCCCGGGTTCGATTCCCCGCATGGGAATAATTTTGAGACATAGTATTATCGGTGCTGAGGGTGTTGAGTAACTCTTATTCTGTGAAGTTTATAGCCAAGCATCCTTCGGAACCTACAAATCCCATGTGGTCTAGTGGTTAGGATTCGTGGTTTTCACCCACGCGGCCCGGGTTCGATTCCCGGCATGGGAATAATTTTGGGACATAGTATTATCGGTGCTGAGGGTGTTGCATAACTCTTATTCTGTGAAGATTATAGCCAAGTATCCTTCGGAACCCACAAATCCCGTGTGGTCTAGTGGTTAGGATTCGTGGTCTTCACCCACGCGGCCCGGGTTCGATTCCCGGCATGGGAATAATTTTGAGACATAGTATTATCGGTGCAGAGAGTGTTGCATAACTCTTCTTCTGCAAAGATTTTAGCCAAGTATCCTTCGGAACCCATAAATCCCGTGTGGTCTAGTGGTTAGGATTCGTGGTTTTCACCCACGCGGCCCGGGTTCGATTCCCGACATGGGAATAATTTTGGGACATAGTATTATCGCTGCTGAGGGTGTTGCGTAACTCTTCTTCTGCAAAGATTGTAACCAAGTATCCTTCCAAAACGACAAATCCCATGTGGTCTAGTGGTTAGGATTCGTGGTTTTCACCCACGCGGCCCGGGTTCGATTCCCGGCATGGGAATAACTTTGAGACATAGTATTATCGGTGCTGAGGGTGTTGCATAACTCTTATTCTGTGAAGATTATAGCCAAGTATCCTTCGGAACCCATAAATCCCATGTGGTCTAGTGGTTAGGATTCGTGGTTTTCACCCACGCGGCCCGGGTTCGATTCCCGGCATGGGAATAATTTTGAGACATAGTATTATCGGTGCAGAGAGTGTTGCATAACTCTTCTTCTGCAAAGATTATAGCCAAGTATCCTTCGGAACCCATAAATCCCGTGTGGTCTAGTGGTTAGGATTCGTGGTTTTCACCCACGCGGCCCGGGTTCGATTCCCGACATGGGAATAATTTTGGGACATAGTATTATCGCTGCTGAGGGTGTTGCGTAACTCTTCTTCTGCAAAGATTGTAACCAAGTATCCTTCCAAAACGACAAATCCCATGTGGTCTAGTGGTTAGGATTCGTGGTTTTCACCCACGCGGCCCGGGTTCGATTCCCGGCATGGGAATAACTTTGAGACATAGTATTATCGGTGCTGAGGGTGTTGCATAACTCTTATTCTGTGAAGATTATAGCCAAGTATCCTTCGGAACCCATAAATCCCATGTGGTCGGGTTTTTTGGGTGTTTGGTTGGAACCAAAATCCCATAGTGGTCTAGTGGTTAGGATTCGTGGTTTTCACCCACGCGGCCCGGGTTCGATTCCCGGCATGGGAATAATTTTGGGACATAGTATTATCGCTGCTGAGGGTGTTGCGTAACTCTTCTTCTGCAAAGATTGTAGCCAAGTATCCTTCCAAAACGACAAATCCCATGTGGTCTAGTGGTTAGGATTCGTGGTTTTCACCCACGCGGCCCGGGTTCGATTCCCGGCATGGGAATAATTTTGAGACATAGTATTATCGGTGCTGAGGGTGTTGAGTAACTCTTATTCTGTGAAGTTTATAGCCAAGCATCCTTCGGAACCCACAAATCCCATGTGGTCTAGTGGTTAGGATTCGTGGTTTTCACCCACGCGGCCCGGGTTCGATTCCCGGCATGGGAATAATTTTCGGACATAGTATTATCGCTGCTGAGGGTGTTGCGTAACTCTTCTTCTGCAAAGATTATAGCCAAGTATCCTTCCAAAACGACAAATCCCATGTGGTCTAGTGGTTAGGATTCGTGGTTTTCACCCACGCGGCCCGGGTTCGATTCCCGGCATGGGAATAATTTTGAGACATAGTATTATCGGTGCGAGAGAGTTGCAACTCTTCTTCTGCAAAGATTATAGCCAAGTATCCTTCGGAACCCACAAATCCCATGTGGTCTAGTGGTTAGGATTCGTGGTTTTCACCCACGCGGCCCGGGTTCGATTCCCGGCATGGGAATAATTTTGAGACATATAGTATTATCGGTGCTGAGGGTGTTGAGTAACTCTTATTCTGTGAAGTTTATAGCCAAGCATCCTTCGGAACCCACAAATCCCATGTGGTCTAGTGGTTAGGATTCGTGGTCTTCACCCACGCGGCCCGGGTTCGATTCCCGGCATGGGAATAATTTTCGGACATAGTATTATCGGTGCAGAGGGTGTTGAGTAACTCTTATTCTGTGAAGTTTATAGCCAAGCATCCTTCGGAACCCACAAATCCCATGTGGTCTAGTGGTTAGGATTCGTGGTTTTCACCCACGCGGCCCGGGTTCGATTCCCGGCATGGGAATAATTTTCGGACATAGTATTATCGCTGCTGAGGGTGTTGCGTAACTCTTCTTCTGCAAAGATTATAGCCAAGTATCCTTCCAAAACGACAAATCCCATGTGGTCTAGTGGTTAGGATTCGTGGTTTTCACCCACGCGGCCCGGGTTCGATTCCCGGCATGGGAATAATTTTGAGACATAGTATTATCGGTGCGAGGGAGTTGCAACTCTTCTTCTGCAAAGATTATAGCCAAGTATCCTTCGGAACCCACAAATCCCATGTGGTCTAGTGGTTAGGATTCGTGGTTTTCACCCACGCGGCCCGGGTTCGATTCCCGGCATGGGAATAATTTTGAGACATAGTATTATCGGTGCTGGAGGGTGTTGAGTAACTCTTATTCTGTGAAGTTTATAGCCAAGCATCCTTCGGAACCCACAAATCCCATGTGGTCTAGTGGTTAGGATTCGTGGTCTTCACCCACGCGGCCCGGGTTCGATTCCCGGCATGGGAATAATTTTCGGACATAGTATTATCGGTGCAGAGGGTGTTGAGTAACTCTTATTCTGTGAAGTTTATAGCCAAGCATCCTTCGGAACCCACAAATCCCATGTGGTCTAGTGGTTAGGATTCGTGGTTTTCACCCACGCGGCCCGGGTTCGATTCCCGGCATGGGAATAATTTTCGGACATAGTATTATCGCTGCTGAGGGTGTTGCGTAACTCTTCTTCTGCAAAGATTATAGCCAAGTATCCTTCCAAAACGACAAATCCCATGTGGTCTAGTGGTTAGGATTCGTGGTTTTCACCCACGCGGCCCGGGTTCGATTCCCGGCATGGGAATAATTTTGAGACATAGTATTATCGGTGCAGAGAGTTGCAACTCTTCTTCTGCAAAGATTATAGCCAAGTATCCTTCGGAACCCACAAATCCCATGTGGTCTAGTGGTTAGGATTCGTGGTTTTCACCCACGCGGCCCGGGTTCGATTCCCGGCATGGGAATAATTTTGAGACATAGTATTATCGGTGCTGAGGGTGTTGAGTAACTCTTATTCTGTGAAGTTTATAGCCAAGCATCCTTCGGAACCCACAAATCCCATGTGGTCTAGTGGTTAGGATTCGTGGTCTTCACCCACGCGGCCCGGGTTCGATTCCCGGCATGGGAATAATTTTCGGACATAGTATTATCGGTGCAGAGAGTGTTGCATAACTCTTCTTCTGCAAAGATTATAGCCAAGTATCCTTCGGAACCCATAAATCCCGTGTGGTCTAGTGGTTAGGATTCGTGGTTTTCACCCACGCGGCCCGGGTTCGATTCCCGACATGGGAATAATTTTGGGACATAGTATTATCGCTGCTGAGGGTGTTGCGTAACTCTTCTTCTGCAAAGATTGTAACCAAGTATCCTTCCAAAACGACAAATCCCATGTGGTCTAGTGGTTAGGATTCGTGGTTTTCACCCACGCGGCCCGGGTTCGATTCCCGGCATGGGAATAATTTTGGGACATAGTATTATCGGTGCAGAGAGTTGCAACTCTTCTTCTGCAAAGATTATAGCCAAGTATCCTTCCAAAACGACAAATCCCATGTGGTCTAGTGGTTAGGATTCGTGGTTTTCACCCACGCGGCCCGGGTTCGATTCCCGGCATGGGAATAATTTTGAGACATAGTATTATCGGTGCAGAGAGTGTTGCATAACTCTTCTTCTGCAAAGATTATAGCCAAGTATCCTTCGGAACCCATAAATCCCATGTGGTCTAGTGGTTAGGATTCGTGGTTTTCACCCACGCGGCCCGGGTTCGATTCCCGGCACGGGAATAATTTTAGGACATAGTATTATCGGTGCAGAGTTGCAACTCTTCTTCTGCAAAGATTATAGCCAATTATCCTTCGGAACCCATAAATCCCATGTGGTCTAGTGGTTAGGATTCGTGGTTTTCACCCACGCGGCCCGGGTTCGATTCCCGGCACGGGAATAATTTTGGGACATAGTATTATCGGTGCAGAGTTGCAACTCTTCTTCTGCAAAGATTATAGCCAATTATCCTTCGGAACCCACAAATCCCATGTGGTCTAGTGGTTAGGATTCGTGGTTTTCACCCACGCGGCCCGGGTTCGATTCCCGGCATGGGAATAATTTTGAGACATAGTATTATCGGTGCTGAGGGTGTTGAGTAACTCTTATTCTGTGAAGTTTATAGCCAAGCATCCTTCGGAACCCACAAATCCCATGTGGTCTAGTGGTTAGGATTCGTGGTTTTCACCCACGCGGCCCGGGTTCGATTCCCGGCATGGGAATAATTTTCGGACATAGTATTATCGCTGCTGAGGGTGTTGCGTAACTCTTCTTCTGCAAAGATTATAGCCAAGTATCCTTCCAAAACGACAAATCCCATGTGGTCTAGTGGTTAGGATTCGTGGTTTTCACCCACGCGGCCCGGGTTCGATTCCCGGCATGGGAATAATTTTGAGACATAGTATTATCGGTGCAGAGAGTTGCAACTCTTCTTCTGCAAAGATTATAGCCAAGTATCCTTCGGAACCCACAAATCCCATGTGGTCTAGTGGTTAGGATTCGTGGTTTTCACCCACGCGGCCCGGGTTCGATTCCCGGCATGGGAATAATTTTGAGACATAGTATTATCGGTGCTGAGGGTGTTGAGTAACTCTTATTCTGTGAAGTTTATAGCCAAGCATCCTTCGGAACCCACAAATCCCATGTGGTCTAGTGGTTAGGATTCGTGGTCTTCACCCACGCGGCCCGGGTTCGATTCCCGGCATGGGAATAATTTTCGGACATAGTATTATCGGTGCAGAGAGTGTTGCATAACTCTTCTTCTGCAAAGATTATAGCCAAGTATCCTTCGGAACCCATAAATCCCGTGTGGTCTAGTGGTTAGGATTCGTGGTTTTCACCCACGCGGCCCGGGTTCGATTCCCGGCATGGGAATAATTTTGAGACATAGTATTATCGGTGCAGAGAGTGTTGCATAACTCTTCTTCTGCAAAGATTATAGCCAAGTATCCTTCGGAACCCATAAATCCCGTGTGGTCTAGTGGTTAGGATTCGTGGTTTTCACCCACGCGGCCCGGGTTCGATTCCCGGCATGGGAATAATTTTGGGACATAGTATTATCGGTGCAGAGAGTTGCAACTCTTCTTCTGCAAAGATTATAGCCAAGTATCCTTCGGAACCCACAAATCCCATGTGGTCTAGTGGTTAGGATTCGTGGTTTTCACCCACGCGGCCCGGGTTCGATTCCCGACATGGGAATAATTTTGGGACATAGTATTATCGCTGCTGAGGGTGTTGCGTAACTCTTCTTCTGCAAAGATTATAGCCAGGTATCCTTCCAAAACGACAAATCCCATGTGGTCTAGTGGTTAGGATTCGTGGTTTTCACCCACGCGGCCCGGGTTCGATTCCCGGCATGGGAATAATTCTGGGACATAGTATTATCGGTGCAGAGAGTGTTGCAACTCTTCTTCTGCAAAGATTATAGCCAAGTATCCTTCCAAAACGACAAATCCCATGTGGTCTAGTGGTTAGGATTCGTGGTTTTCACCCACGCGGCCCGGGTTCGATTCCCGGCATGGGAATAATTTTGAGACATAGTATTATCGGTGCAGAGAGTGTTGCAACTCTTCTTCCGCAAAGATTATAGCCAAGTATCCTTCGGAACCCACAAATCCCATGTGGTCTAGTGGTTAGGATTCGTGGTTTTCACCCACGCGGCCCGGGTTCGATTCCCGGCATGGGAATAATTTTGGGACATAGTATTATCGGTGCAGAGAGTGTTTCATAACTCTTCTTCTGCAAAGATTATAGCCAAGCATCCTTCGGAACCCACAAATCCCATGTGGTCTAGTGGTTAGGATTCGTGGTTTTCACCCACGCGGCCCGGGTTCGATTCCCGGCATGGGAATAATTTTGGGACATAGTATTATCGGTGCTGAGGGTGTTGCATAACTCTTATTCTGTGAAGATTATAGCCAAGTATCCTTCGGAACCCACAAATCCCATGTGGTCTAGTGGTTAGGATTCGTGGTTTTCACCCACGCGGCCCGGGTTCGATTCCCGGCATGGGAATAATTTTGAGACATAGTATTATCGAGGCTGAGGGTGTTGCATAACTCTTATTCTGTGAAGATTATAGACAAGTATCCTTCCCTGGTTCTACGCGACGTGGAATTCGTAGTCTTTGATATGATGTTCTCTATATATTTTCCGGTATGAGTTTTATGGAATGAGATGTATATCGCGCACATTTTGAAAATTATTCACCGAATTCGGTACATTGGCGCTTGGGTGCAGACCTCAAGATGTTTTTTTTTTCTGAAATGCTTGAATGTTTGAAACGTCTTTATGTTGATCGTTTCTTCTATTTAGTGTCGTCGTGTGTGTGTGATGTTTCTAATCGTTTTAAATGTCGTAATTATCTTTATTTCTTCATTTTCTTCCAATTTCTCCTAATCTTTCAGTTCTGTTATTGAGCAGCTTTCCATTAAATGATTCGTCCGTATTCTGAATTCATGTTTCGATAAAACTGGTGTTCTGTAGATCACTGCTGTTAGTTCCATCGACTTCTTGCGGTGCTGTGCAATCTCTTCCTGATCCTGCTATCCTCTCGGAGTCCATGCACGACGATGGAATTGGTAGCCTATCCTCACCAGAGCACAATCTTATTGGTCGTGGGAAAACCTGCAATGCACGTTATCTCTTACATGAGGCACTAAAAAAACGTTTTAGAAAGATTCAGTAGACGTTTCCCACTAACATGTGCCTTGATCGCTTGTCCTTCTGACTCGTTGCTCTTTTCTGGACCACAATATTGTATGCATGATATTTCGAATAGCTAAAATTATATGGCATGATTTTTTCTCCTAGAGGAGAATTCCTTATAATCGCAATCGAGCCAATAGTTTGGCGTATTTTAGAGGTTCTTCTAATAATTGTTTGAAAAACACCATTCTGAACCACCGCCAAGAAGTTTTTTTTTTCCTTTTTGGATTCGCTGGATACTGCTACACTTGTGAATTCTTATCGTGTTACACACAAAACCTTTGGGGGAAAAGATCTTTCCTCTACACCCAAATAATTACATGTTTTTTTGTGAACAATAGATGCAATAATTTCCATTGGTTGAAAGGTGTAACGTTGCTTGTAAAGGTCATTGTATTGTGCAAAGCAAGTCATTGCATAGGCCATTTACACATCCGTAAACCTCAAACGATTATGAATTAAAGTGAACGCAGTGGCACATCTTAAATGGACTTGATTAAGGCCAGACACTTTTTCCTTTATCCTTTGTCAAGTCAAAGGCAAATGCACGAATTTGGATCAAAGCTGTTAATACTGCATGTGCTTGTCCCACTAAAAGTTTCGTCACAACTCAGTTCCTGAATTACTGCTGAGTAGGTTATAAGAATGGGGTTAAGAGTTTTTCTACTAACACTATTCAACCAATTAAAAAGTTCTGTATTTTGCAGGAATAATATAACGATGTTCTAACCATTTGCTCCGGTTGCATTTTATAAACTTCAGGAAATAGGTTTTGACAGACAAAAGATGTAAACCGACGCAAGTTGGCAATGTGAGAAATCGCTATTACGGCACCTGAAACGTCCAAAAGCAAATACATGCATACATACAGATATGGATTTTAAAAAAGCGAAAAGATGTTTTTAACAACAGCTCATTTCGCTGTTTAAATCATAGGTTTTTTCAAACCATAAAAATATCAGAAAGCCAATGGGATTCTTTTTTCCAATGCAGTTGGATTAATACTAGCACTTGATTAATACCCTATTTGAGAAATAGAGGTTTAAATTTGAAAAGTCTTACAAAGATGTACACCAGCATTTTAGCACTCGCATCAAAACAATGCAATACGCTCTATTACTTCACATATTCTTAGATATCCCAGTATTTCAACTTTGTTGGACGCAAAAACGTTTGTATTAATGAATACTCTGCTAATAAAGGTTTTCTTGGAACCTTCTCCGTTTTTCAACTAATGCATCAAGCCCGGACCCCCCACCCCCTCTCTCTCTCTAGCTGTTCATTCACTAGACTTGCCTTCTTTCTATTTCACTTCTCAGTCTTATTAAAACTGAAGGTTTCCCTTGCACTTTGACTATCATTCTTATACGTATTATACGTATAGTTGGACGGTGATGTCGAAAAACAATACAATTGCTATCAAATTACTATTAAATTTGCTAATAATTAATAAAAGTGTGTACCTTTACCTCTCTTTCCTTGCATATGGGAATGAGAATCGAGAATTGCAATGGTTCCGTTCTCTCTTTCGTGAATGATTAAAACAGCTCTTTCAACTATGATCAACACAAAAAATAGCGAAGGTAGATGAGCGATAAATTCACTGAAATCACTCGTTGCTGAGCTAGCGTACAACATCTTAATTTGTGCATACAATGACTTTCTAATTTAGAATATATACACCACGCATTTTGCTTTTCATCATACCAGTAAAAGTCAAGACAGCGTTGCAATGCATATCCATCCTTTTTGTACTGTGCCCACCCATTCCGTTTTAACATAGCTTTAGTATGAGGAATTTTTCAGCGGAGTAAGGTGTTTTGGTAATATAGCAAGCACATTTTCAGTGCAGCAATACAGTTTTACAACAACGTAGGTCTGAAGGTTTCCCTTGGACGGGATTTCACATCGTTGTATGGGATGCCCTACGCAACTGGCCAAAAACTGCTCCATACTTTTATATTGATATGGTCACCATGAGAGATGACTCTAACCTATCAATAGCATGCTGGATGTGCTGAGGTAGGAGTTTCCATGTGATTCCACGCACACTTCTGTAATCGATTTCGTGGATTACTCCACCAAGAGCCTCAATCCCTTGAGGAATAGTGAATGTGTCAAGTGCAGGAACAAATGATACTCGTGAGTTCCTAAATTCAGGCAGTTAACTAATCCTATAGGGGCAATTCCTTCGTTTTCTCTGTACAAACAAATGATGTACTCACTGTCTCTTCGCCATCTCTCGAGCATGCACCGCATTTCCGTCTACGATTGAGTTGGTTAGTAAGGCTAGTAATGACACTGGAATGATGACCTCCTGGAATATGCTTGATATTTGAGGTTAGGTTTTAATTTCGTCCCTCAAGACGCACATTGTTGCTATTTCCTTCTCTCGACAGCGGCATTGACGGCAACCGCATTCCTGACCTCAAAATAACATTGTTTGATATTCAAAAATATGCGTGCCATACAAAGTTCAGTCGACAATCAGTGGTGGAACAAGCACTAGATTATGAATGCTAGATCAAGTGTAATTGTGAATTAAAGACACAATACAACCAAAAAACCTTGCGGGTAAAAGGATAAAGTGTCCGTAGTTAATCAATCCGCTGAGGATGCGCCACTCACTTCAATTTAGAGTCGTTTGAGGTCGACGAACGATGAACTAGCTTCTACAATAACTTGTGGGGCCCAGACGATGATTGAATCATTGTTTTTATCTTCTCAAACAAGTCTGATACTAGGAAAGGTTTGGTAGGCACTAGATCGGAGTCGAAAATCCGACCGATTGTGCAGATACAGCAGACCCTATTACCGACTGCGGTACACCCGCTCCTGGAAAAACTGATGAAACTCAGATCGTGCGTGATAGTAATCCCTAAGTCCCGAATGTTCAATTTTCCCTAATTGCTGTGAGAAACGACATGGGAAACAAGCTTGGGGACCGAATTTTCGTACCAAGCAGCTACTAACATGCCACATCTGCGACCTTCTCTCCCTAGCTCGACGAGACGAGGCGCGTGCACATGAGCTCGCAGATTGTGGCACATTACTAGGTACCTAATACATTATCATACCCTACCACTATATACATTACTAGGAAAATTAGATCACCAAGTCCTTTTACCCCGCCGTTTTCGAGCACAGTCGGAGGAAATTGAGCGTGATCGGGCTCAACTCGTGATCTACATTCCCAATCCTATCTTTTCGTGAAAAGGTCCCGACATCGTCAATTTCGTGAAGTGCTGCTTTTAAACTGCGATTAATTGACAATCTTAAACTTTTAAAAGGAGCATTTGAAAAGCGAATAACTATAGAAATCAGGTTTGAATTGAAAATCGGTATAGTCGGGTCAAAACGACATGAATCACGAATGCAGTTGCGGTGCATTTGCGTACGCGCCCGCAATTGCACGGTGGAGGCAGCAGTTGTAACCGTCGCAAACTGCAGCGATGGGTGTGCCGGCAGGGATTTCACGAACTACGCTCCAGTGAAGCGAGAAGCAGCGTACACAATTGCGATCGAGATTCGACTTTTTTTTCGAGACTTCGAGTCTGTGTTTTGATGTTGTTAATCTCGAGATAAGGTAGAAATAGTAATTAATAGAGGGTGGAGTATCTATCGAGAATTTTGCTTTCAGTTCCGGAGAGGACAATTACTGAACGAAGATAACATCATAAAGATCGATAATCATTTACTGGTAGTGACACGCTCGCTCAACGTTATCGCTTCTATAAACGCTGAAAGGAGTGTCAGAGAGGCAGAGTATGTTATGACCGGATATCTGCTGCGCTGATTCAATACCTAGAACCTTCAATAACAGACTTCTAAGTCTGTTATTGAAGGTTCTAGGCAGCGAGTAGCCCAGATCACTAGTACTTCAGGAGTAAAGAAAAAAAAGTAGTCCTCAGCCCTATTACTAAGTCCAGGAATATGTACATACTCCGTCCTCCTCACATGAGATCACCGCTCGAAGAGATGAAACCAGTCTGCGGTTTTGTTTCGTAACAGATCTACATGCACTGGATATCCTTCTATATATGCTCTTTCGGGTAGGTGTAGTGTAGCGGTTAGTGGTTCCGCTTCCTGCACGATCGATCGAAGGTTCGAATCCACCCTGGTGCTCACCAAGCCTTTCATCCCTCCGGGGTCGATAAATTGGTACCAGACTTGTTTGAGAGGATAAAAACACTGACTTGACACATCGGCTAGCCACCGCAGGTCATTGTATAAGTCCGTTACACGTTCGTAAACCTCAAACGATTCTGAATTGAAGTCAACGTGGGAGCGCATCCCAAGCGGATTGATCAACGCCAGAAACGTTATCCTATATCCTTTATGTGCTCTTTGGAAATCAATGCAGCTGTTCCAAGCATTGCTTCCAGTACTGGTTCAGAATGCTTCAGTGATCTACTTGGCCCGTTCATACCAGCCAATAAGGGGATTTCCGTCCAAGAAATTATGGCAAAGATTCTTCTTATTTCCCAACTATCTTACAACTCAGGTCTGATTTTGTTTAACTTTCAAACAGAGCTGACATGCATGAGTAACTGCACACACAACCTATGAATCCTACCCATCTCAACTGAAGTGTTTTGCAGCTAGAAACAGTGAGGATAGACCTAAAATCCTACTTTGTAGAATATTTGATATACTCAAGTCCATTGTTCATCAAACGAATTAGGTTCGTTTTTTTAATGACGTTTTCCCGTTTCGAAAAAGGTGAGAAAGTTCTCGAGAAGACAGAACTTTGAAAAATTCGATGATAAGCAGGACATCTTGATCGCGGAAGCTCTTTTCTGCGTTGCGTACCACCAAAAAAACGATTTAAGCATTATCTGGTCATACATTCAAGTCCCTTATCCTTTTCTACCTCAGGCCTAAGGCTAATCAGTCTGACTGACAAAACAACACACAAGCCGATCAAAAGTGTCTCCACAGATCGAATAATCTTTACAATTGCGCTCAATCTATTGATAAAACTTTGTCATTCCGTACTCACTGAGTTACTCAGGTGATATCAGGCTTTTAGTATAAATGTTAACCTTATCCCTAATAGAAGGGGTGTAACGCAGTTGGTAACAGGCATAGCAGCGATCACACGGTCTATGGTTGCAACCGCCCTATCCTACGCTGGCCAAGCTTTTCATCTTTGCAGATTCGATATAGTTTCCCGCTTCCCCGAGAATATAGGAGAGACTGACTTCGTATACCGGATTAGAAGTAATCAAATAGGTCAGACATGCGTTCATTAACCCAAAACGATTCTAAGTTGAACTCGAACGACTTGCCATTGTAAGCGAATTGACTTCGACACTATATCCAGTTTACTTTGACACCTTTCTAGTTTACTTTGAACCGTAACATCTGCACTTTAGCCTTCATCGGACCTACCTGTGATATACTCTAGCCATCGCTAAAGCAATAATGGTGCATGCGCTTGAAGGTTTTCGCCTACCGCCAAATCTTGATTGTGAAATGTGCTGCGGCAGTGTCCACACGTAGATCCAATTCTGTAGCAATCTTTTAATATTGAGCGCTACCAACTAACATATGTTTCTCAAACTCACGTCATATACTTGAGCTACAGACCAGTGCTTGTTAGTAGATGGGTTAGTAAATTTGGATGAATCTGAGTCGGACTCGGAACTGTAAAAAAATCTCTCAAAATTCGCATATCACTTATTGGAGGATCTCCATTCAATGCAAAGACAAATTGTGAACGAAGAAAACCAAACACGCCTCAATATTTGAAACATTACCTCAGTAGAACGGATCCGTGCGGTTCCACTCTTTTCATCCTACCGGTCCGACGCAGACACATCGACATAATGTTGGCAAAACTACTTCCGAATTATCATCATTAGCATTTATCAGCGGATGAAGCCTTCTTAACTGATACGCAATGGTCTCTATTCACATTGCTATATTACGATGTCGGTGGTTCAAAAAGTGTAGCAAATATCTATCTAATATCTTACATCCCCATTCCTACTTAGTGGTAGAAAGATCCAAATCTCCAAAGTTTTCCCGGCGCCCGCACTTAGCTTCGTTTTCTGGTGTGACGTTCATCTCCCATAATGAAACGCATTGATAAAAAAAAAACGATATGAATCGGTGTGAACTTGCGTTCGCGGAATCACCATGAATAATAACAAACAGAAACACCATTTGAAACTTCGCGCGTGACCACCGTATACACCGTAAAACAAAGCTTTCTAAGCTGTGCTCTTTTGATAGATAATGGGCGCTACTGTACACACAACAAATTTTCACAATTCTTTTTCCCCGGGAGTTAACACTGCTCGTACTGTGCACTACACGTTAAAGGCATCACCCCACGAATCTGAGGTGGTGCAGATTTCAGGTGGAGTTTTCTTTTACAGGATGGGAGATTATGGAGAGAGAGAGGGGGGGGGGGGGGGTGATTCTGTCCATTTCTTCCTAAATGCCGTAAAAACGGCCCGAAAGATGCGGCTTCATTCGTTTTGGCGCACCATTTTGTACAAGAGGTACGGTTGGAGCGCGCCAGTCTTGTGCGGCGCCGCATCTTCTGGGCCGTTTTTTACGGCAATTAGCAGGAAATGGACGGAATCACCTTCCTCTCCGTAGTCTCCCATCCCGTATACGAATACTCCACCTGAAATCTGCACCACCTCAGATTCGTGGGGTGATGCCTTTAACACACTCTATAGTTAATAGTCATAGCTCACATTTTCAAGCAAGAATTTCCCATTAATTACACTTCCTTCTCTACTTTCTTACTAGTCGCTCATACTTGTGTTCTTCTTCAAACGTTTTGAAAAAAAAATGTTAGGAAAATACTATATAATAAAAATATAATATAAATATAAATACTACCTAAAGCCCGGTGCAAATGCGTAAACAACTGAATGCGAAGTTGCGCTGTTCAGCCAGCGGTTGTGGCAGGGCTGGGACCAACGCTACCTCCACTCTGATTGCAGAAGTGGATGGATCTAGCGAGGATCCCGCCTCGATCGCAACCACCACCTCCACCGCCCCGCTTCGAGCGCAACCGCAGAAAGCTTGAAGCCGTTTTGACCCGTGTCAGTTGATTACAATTGATTCCAGGTGTCATTTACGTCTCATTTTTATGTGATTATGGTGTTGAGGTTGGTCTTTACTTTGCATCTCACTTCTGATCTTACTCTACTGATTTCCAGAAGACTTTTTTTCCTTTCTCTGATAGTGGCAACATGTGCCGCAGCTTTCACGTTTTACATGAACGCAAAAAGAAAGAAAAAGAAGAGCGAGCTTAGTACGTAGGACTGTTTGACTTTCTCCATGTTTTAAAATAAACTGTGAATCGAGTTTTTCTACTACAGCGCCGTATGTACATTCGCCAATGTCCGAAAGGTCACAAGCTGTTTTACGCGCAGCCCATTATGCATGCCGCTGTCACGAGTTAAAACCGTACGACAACTGCGATGTGACGACTACACTTGAGTCAGATGATGTGGTAAAATACATATCTGGACTTCTTCTCTACTAATAAAACCAAGATTTTTTGGCGTTCTTTTAAACCTTTCTTGCAGTCAGTGGTACGGGTTACTGAATCAGAAAGTTATTCTGATGATGATGATGCTACGGGGGTAGGTTTCTCTCCAAATTTTTTTTTTTTGCCGTATTGTATGCAAGGCAACCACTTGTTTACTGACTGCAAATCGTTCAAGTTTTCGTTCTAAATCTTGATAACGATACATTTGAGGGAATTCATAGAGTAGTGTAGAGCGTTCGCCGAAAAGGTTACACAGCTTCATTGAACCATTTGAAATATTTGTCGCCCCAAAACCACCACAGCGAACTAGTTCTTGGGAATAGAAATGATAGGAATGAACTGCTACCTTCGATGTATCTGATCTAATATTCCGAGTATTGTTTCGACCTAGGTCTTTTGAATCAATAAACCATGATTTACCTATTGGAAAGCGACTAAATCGTGAATGAAGCCCTTCTTGCCTCTTGGCAGAACCAAAACATTAACTTATCGTAAAACACTAATGTAAAAAACCAGCAATAGACTTTTACTTACCGAGATCCATTTCCTTTCCTACAGTTGAAAATAATCCGACTGGTACGGAGATGTCAGGATCCTAGGCTGCTGATGAATGAACTCAAATGTGATGCGGTAGCGCGCTGACCATGTGAGTAGATTTCAGCAATTGAATAGTGGCTTTATGAGCCTTTCATCTCAAAAGTACAGTAGTCGACCATACAAAAGTGCTCCACCGTTATTCGTGATGGATTAGGCATGATGAACGACCTATGACCTGCAAAACAGACAGATCATCTGTCTGTCTCAGATCATCTGACTTGTCTAAAGACAACGTATCACGAAACTGACGATGTTGAGGTGTCTGAGGCCAAATTAAGAGTTCAGAGTGAAGATTACGAGTACGAGCATAGCCCTGGGTGAAGCCCTCCTAATTTTCATGAAAAACGGAGTGCGTAATGTTTGTTCCTACGACGTAAGTACGAGAACGTAGGAAAACATGCTCCTGTAACCTCAACAGCCTATTCATTGGTTTTATTTGAGTAAGCTGTCGAAGTGACGTCATTGAATTTCGACTGCTTGCTCTTGGATGCGGCCTGTCCACTGCGGTGGAGCATTTCCACATGACCCGTAGAAAGAAACGCCATTTCCCACGCTTTTTTTTTCAGGACGAATAGAAAGAATTAAGCGGGGTCATACCCGTACTCGTAGCAGACACTACGAACTCTATAATTAACCGGAGGAAACATCGAACATCGTCAGTTTCGTGATACGCTGCTTTTAGATGATTGCTATCTTTATCTCTACATATGGTGATGGGTGTTGGCTTACGTGCGTCAACGCATATTAACATATAGTCGCGTATATCGCATATAGTCGGGTCAAAACGACATGAATCACGAACGTATTTGCGGTGCATTTGCGTACGCTCTCGAAACAGCGCGGTGGAGGTAGCAAGTGGAACCGAATTGGGACCGTCGCAAACTGCAGCAATGGGTGATACCAGTAAGAGTTTCACTACTCTCCCAACTACCACGCTTCGCCGCACCGCCTCGAGAAAAGCCGCGTGCGCAATTGCGTACGTGTTTCATGTCGTTTTGACCCTACTATATACGAGTATGATGCATAGCTGTTTCTGTGACAAACTTATTAGTTCCTCCTCCGGCACATCCAACGCTTCGCACTATTATGTGGATGGGACAACATTGGATGACAGGAAGTACTACAAAGGATGTCAAGAACAAATCCAAGAATATTAAACAAAAAAGTTTGAGTTAGAGTTACGTGGATAACCAGATAGACATTAGAAGGCAAAATACATATTGGCTAAAATCGCACACAAGAGTCTACATGTACAAATGTGCATTACGAATACATAAGAGACAAAATGATGGACATTGAAACAAAAACAAAACAAAGGGAATAAAAACATGGTTAGAACTAACTTCAGACAAATGGATCGTTAGTATCAAAACCGATAGATGTTATAGTATGGTCAAAACGAAATGAAACATGGAGCGCAGGCGGCTACGCACGGAGCGGCGCGGTACAGTGAAGAGGGCGGTTGGAATCGACGTAGGATCATCGCGCACTGCTACGATGGGTGTTACTAGCAATTGTCTCAACACAACCCTGACCGCTACGCTCCACTCCGCCGCTTCGAGCGCAACCCCTTACGCAAGTGCACCGATCTTCATATCATTCTGACCCGACCGTAATTTAGATTTCGTGAATGCTCTTGTATGTGCGGAGTTGCAGACGCCACCACATACCCTACGCTTAATCTTCTGCGGGTTACGGAGACTGCGTGGTGCACACGTGTAACCCTTGTTGCGCTAGGGTCGAAAAAAAGGGCCAGCGAGTTCGTAGCTGATGAGAAAGGCGTGGGGTCGGCTAACCCGATATTTAGCGACTTCAACTCCTTTGATCCAGTTGAATACATTACATGTACCGACTATATTACCGTGTTGTAAGATTTGATCCCAATATAGTAGTAATTCCTAGCATAGCGAAGAAACCTTTTTCTCAAGCTGATTATACTCCTGCTTCATCGCCGTATACTTTCAGGAGATTGTCGGTGCGTTGTCTCCACATAAAGAGAAGGAGAAGGAGAAAAAGTGAAACCATCAAATGGATAAATCCCAACGAAAAACCAAGCAAACCAACGGCCAAATAATGCGACCATTTCTGATCTGGCTGCAGCATTAATATTGTTTATTTTGTTTTCTACTGCATACATTTCATTTAAGAAATGAGATAAAAATCCGTGTTTCTAGGTTGGAATTGTAGAAATACAAAAAGATTCTGTCTGTAGCAGGCAAAAAAAAAAGGTGCTAACGCTAACTAGCTATGAAGGGAAGGCTTTTCTCAAATACTTCGATAAGATGTGGGATTTTCCCGGGACATATGAATCAAAGTGCGTTATTTTTATAAAGTAGCCTGCAAATTAGATATATAATTGTTCCAATATCACTCTGGCTGCAAGATGGGACCATGGCGATTTGCGCTCCGCCGCGCCGCTTTCAGCGCAGCCGCTTGCACAACTGTCCGTGGTTCATGTCGTTTTGACCCGATTATAAGTTAGGAAGAGAAAGTGGTAGGAATGAGGAAGGTTCTCAGCATTTTTCTTGCCATAATTGGGTATCTTGTATCTTTTCCGCTGATACTGGTCGAAGACAATATCTATTGGATAAGAGTAGGAAGTTATCTGTTATCCAAACAGTTAAGAGTTATTCTAGAATAGGACACAAAAGCCATCGAAAAAGATAAATGTTTGGCAGATCTTATGTACTAGATATCAACTATACGGGAATTGAAGACAAACCTTGAGTGTAGAAAAACAGAAGAAGGAGATACTAATAATTTCCCGCTGAAGAGTGTTTCCTGGAGTATGTGATGGAACGATTTAATTTTCCCATTCCGGCTGTTGATGGTCCTCCATTATTATTTATTGAATTTCT
Source organism: Necator americanus (assembly GCF_031761385.1). Lineage (NCBI taxonomy): Eukaryota > Metazoa > Nematoda > Chromadorea > Rhabditida > Ancylostomatidae > Necator > Necator americanus. The sequence goes on along the minus strand of NC_087374.1, from coordinate 37,182,262 downwards.
CTGTCTATCAGTCCAATAATCCTTCAAACAAAGGAAATCCGAAGAGCAAACTTACATCCACACAGCTTCTTCTGGATTTCTACACACTCTGTCTGCTCAAGGACAATTTTAATGATGTTTTGCTAACAATTTGGGCAAGAGGGGGAAGGTCATCAAAACAACGGAGACACAACGATGTAACATTATTTAATTAAACTTTATAACATTCACAAAGAAAAATAACAAGCACAAGGCAAGAGAATACCACCTCTCATTAAAACCGTATTAATCAAGGATATAATGACACAGTAAAAAAAAACTGTTATTATGAATTCCCATCTTTGGATAAGAAAATAATCAACGAACTAGTTCTCATTACTTACAGAACATGTGCTTAAATCTACAAATTAGATACGTTATACTTATGTCTAACTCCATGGGTACGTGGAGTGAGATCTCCAACAAAATACTCTTGTACATCTTCGTCTAATCCACACGGTCGGGTGAACTCTTGTCCTCGTTCATGAATCCATTTGTTGGACACCTAAGATGATCATTTAATTAACAATTTTTATTCTAACTTGATTATAATTGCAATTATGAAACATATGCAGTAACGAACCCATTTCACTCCCAGCAACACTGGACAGGCAGCATGACGAGTTCTGAGATCTCCCTCTCCACTTCGCATCAGATTATACCAGAACAATGCGTCATGCTTTGTCGGGAATACAGCAGTACCGAGATGATTGAATACGGTAGCACCTCCACGTTCCGGTTGTGTCATCTGAATTCAGGCGTTTAGAACGAGTAGCGATTTCAAGCTTCCACACTCTTTTTCGGATCTATGAATCTAGCGGGGATCGAACAATTTTATAATTCATAGGGATCCATAAAACAATTATGCATAGTTATGGAAGACGCTACCATCGGTGCTAAAAGAATTATTGTCTAAAAACAGTTTCTTCAGAGACAGTAAGAATTTTTTTTCCAAAAAAAGAGCTGAAATTTGTGCTTAAGATAAGCCTTAATAAATAATAATAAATAAATCCAGCGCCAAACTTAGCTGTGCTAATCAGATCAGAAAAATAAAATTTTCGCGTGGTGGGTGAGTATGCGACCGCTATGTTTTCGAAAAATTGCTCCTTTCTCACTAGAAAACATTTTATCTTCAACTAGATACCATTATTTTAAAGTAAACGCTGCCTTCGACAACTCGTCCACAGATACGAGACTACAGATTCCCTGTTAAGAGCAAAATAAACGAAGCTTACGTAGAATAACACTGTTGCCAGTCTATTTCCAGTATTGAGTGATTTGAAGGCGTTCTTCTCTTCTTTCTATAAGAATTTACTTTTAAAAAATACATATAGTACTCACATAAAATAGTACAGTAGCGATGCGGTTGCCGTTCTGTCGGTAAGGTTCCTTTTCGCCTCTCTAAAACGGTCCTTAGATAAAAGTTGTGGGACAAAAAATTGTCTGGTTATTTTTGACTATCTATATATAACAATTAGATGATTAGAAAGCACTTCAGGCAACATAAAACAGCCCATGTGTAGATGAAACGTTGGTTAGATAGGAAATTAGTGTAGTTATGCTACGACAAAAATAAATCCTAGTGAAAATATAGGTAGTGACATGTGTAAGTTAAGAATCTTCTAAAATTCTCCTCATAGAAATTTGCACAAACTGCACGAGCCATTTCATCCAAACGAAATTTTTGTCTAGTGTAAATATTTGCGAAAACATTGAACCAGTGTTGTGAAGGACCGCCATGCATGAGGTAAGGACTTGACAGACAGGAATGAGCTCGATAAGATTCATGGACAATTCTCAATTATCCCATCTCATCGAGCTATAACTTTCTATGACATGCACAACCACATCCTTACCGTCGACATATCAAAATGTGGAGCATAATGACCTCCAATGCCATAATTGGCTATCTGTAAAGAAAATAATAACTTTAAGATTAAACTGACTCTGGCGAAATCAAAATGAGGATCGTAGTGACCTCCAAGACCATAGTTAGCTACCTGAAATCCAAATCTTGAAATTTCTTTAGTGATGTTAAGGTTTAATGCTTGAAATAAGTGAGAATATTAGCTCTCAATTAGGTCTCAATTACGATACGATTAGCACGATTGATTCTCTCTTCAGAAGAAATCCCGGACAATGACGGGGAAAATTAGATGAGTTTGGAACGGGATACGACGATTTTTTGCTATATACGTTAATGTAAAAGAGATACCACGCTTTTGGTGGAACTTCTCAAGTACATACACCTTTTGAAAAAAACAACTGTTGAAATTGTAATGGATACAGTAACTGCAACGATGATACGGTAGAGGAACAAAAACTGCATTACAGGAAGAAGTAACGGTCGTCAAGAAACCAATAATCCTTGAGAAAAAGCACGAAAAAGCAAAAAAGAAACAGCATATTTTCGCGGCAATTTTTTTCTCCGGTTCAAAGCTTTGGATCAGAAAATGTAGGAAAGTGGGGAAATTATCTATCCTCGAAAAAAAAAGAAAGGACGGAAACTGGTGGTCTGTAAACAAGTAATCGAATTAGAAATTCATGGTGCATCGACGAAATATTTAGAGAGTGCTCCAAAGCATTTCTCAAGAGATAAACTGTGCCTCGGTGGTTCTTTTTTTCAGCGCATCTACGACTTGTTCGTCTCGTTTCAGTTCCATTTTTGCTATTTTTCTTATAACTTAGTAAATTCCAGAGTTACTTTCGAAGTTAACGTGATAACTTCGATCACATAATGACAAATAAATCGTTGTAAGAGCGCATAACAACAGAAATGACGACCTGAAGATCTTCTGAAGTTTTCTGATTGAGGTTCGTCATATCCTCAATTCTCCTGTTTACTCGACCGATCACAGGATGCTCCTCCTCTTTCAGCCAAGCACTGAAAACAGTTAAATAAAGAAATTGTCGACAACTATTTCTTTTAGTTAGTATAAAATCGTGTTGACGCCCAGGGAAAGACACAAATATCACCCAGAAGAACGTAAGTGAACGAAAAAAGGTTAACAAACTTCTATTTCTATACCTTTTACTAATACGATAGCTGGCCGTTTCTAGTTCACCTGTCACAGCATTCTGTACAGTAGCACGCTTCAGCTGAAAACGAATCACCACTTTTCATGCAAGGTAAGAAAAAACACCGAAGATAAACATAAAAACTCGGGAATTAAATGTGTAGTCATTCCACTAATGGTTTTATTTCACATGCCAGACTCAAGACATGAATAGAATACGGACAACACTGGGTAAGAGGGTTACTGTAAAAGTCTTATATATGTAATGCGCAAACCCGATATATACATGCGCTACCTTTTTGAGATACGGTAGTTGACGGTGATAAGAGAACCGTCTTCAGCCTTCACCGTCGCCCGTTCCAGCTCAAAGCTTAGATAATATTTTTAGGATTCTTTCTTTAATCCTAGTTAACACACCTTTGGTGTCGCCATCTTCTTGATTACTTCCATCTCTTCGTCGGACAGGACCTCCTTGAAGAGCACGGCCAAAGGGTCAAGACGTAGAATCTCCACCTTGATTGGAGCCAAACGCAGAAACGGTTTGTCCATCTGAAACGGCGAATGGGGGATATGGATAAAATTTAAGGATGGGCTGTATGAAACGCTAGTACTCAATTTAAGGTAACAGTAAAGTAGTTTCTCCTCGGAAGGGTCGAGAGGTGGGGTTTCTCCACGACACAAAGCTTCGTAAGCATCGCGTTCAATGGTGCCATCGAATTCAACGCGCTGGAAAAGGAGAAAGACAGTTGGTTCCGCTCGAAATAGCAGCTTTTGGAGAAATACCTTGTTCACAATAGGTGGAAGATCACCTTCCATATCTTTTCCCTCCAACATATCCTCGTACCATTTCACATTTCCTGAATAGTAGAAAATATGGTGTTATAGAAGGCTTTTCACCTCTAAATTTCTATTGCAGTGAAAATTAGGGAAGAAATGGGGTCAACCTTGAGCCCTAGGATGATTAGGTGCAATTGCTGCCAGTCGTTTCGTGAGTGCTAGCGCTCGACGGAGATTTCCTTGTTGGTAAAGCGAGTAGGCAAGGTATTCGAGGATCTCCGCTTCTGATATCGTTTTTTCTTCTTCGTTTTCGAGCTAAAATGAACGCATACAGTAGAAATGTAATGCTTTTCCATCAAATTAAATCAAATCAATTGTTTCGATTTAATTTAATCCATAACGTGCACAGAAACATTAACGTGAAAGTGTCAGAGTGTTCAATATTTGCCCAATGTGGACGTTTTGCAAATAGGCGAAGCCTGAGACACTGAGACATTGAAAAAAAGTCAAAATCGAAGACACTGGATGGATAAAACGTCACAAGGAAAGAGACAGAATATTTTTCAGAAGATTCCAGAAACGATGAGACAGCAAGTAAGAAATTATGCTCTAAGGTCTCCAGAAATCACTTTTGTTTTGGTGGATTTGCTGCAAATGTAACTCATACCTTGTTCAAAGCGGTCTGCATCCATGTGAGGGTATGATAGTAATCTTTTTGATTGTAGGCGGCACGTCCGACCTGTAAATTTTCACATCAACAAACTAATCTAATATCTACTGTATCAATTGAACGTAAAGTTCAAGAAGAAATCTGGTTCTCAGTAATTAGATGATGCCATGAAAAAAGTAACATTAAAATTAAAAATTTAAGAATCTTTTCAACTGTATGAGTTATCCAAATCCTAAAACTAGGGGTGTTTTAGCTTCAATGGTGCTAAAAATTTTAAAGTTCTAACTCCCGCCGGATTTTTCTCCCATAAACCTTAGAATAAAAAGAGATGGAGCTTTAAAACAAAAAGCTTCAAAAAGCTGGATGTAGTCAAGAATTATTAAGCAACATTCTTTTTTCGAAATAGGAATAAATAAACAATTTTTTTTGTGGTTCACTACAAGTCTTTGAAACAATGCTTTATATGTGTACGTGGATCAGTTGCAAGAATCCATAGATTGACTTAAGGGAGAGTTCTAATCTTGAAAATCTGCATGCGTGCTCACCTCAAAAGCATCATGTGCAGTGAGTTTCTGAGAGACTTTCTCACCCAAAATAATACCGTTAGAGAGGTCATTGGTATCCAATTTGTACACGTCCTGAAGGCGAAGAATCGCGGTCGCAGCACCGGACAAATCCTCCTCCTCAGGGAATTTCACCTGGAACCAAGAAGAATATAAAATTACTTGACATAAACTACATCAATTTCACTTTTTTTGGTAGTAACAAATAACATCTGTAGAAATACAAAAAGCCGCAACTAGCTATCAAAAATGGCTGTTTATTTTGCCTGTCTTTGTTCTGTTATTAGTCACTGGAAGATAGACTCTGGAGGAGTTTACCTGGCTTCGTGATCGATTTTCTGTGATATTTTTGATGAATGCTTCAGCAACATTGTTACGCATAATGTCTTCAACCTGGAAGAATTTGGTAGTTACTGACCTGGGTAGATATGTATGCATGTACATGTATTTCAAATTTTATTAAATCAAATAAAATATTTATAAATCCAAAAGATTAAAGCGTTCTCGTGAGAAAAATCCAAGTTTCACATCTCTCACAGCACCAGTTTTTTTCCTCATATGGAACTCATTACCCTAAATTTCGCTGCAAACTCTTTAAAGTGAGCGAAACTTTGGGAATAAAATACCTTCATTCCCACACTTACCTTTTTCCATTCAGAGGTTAACCGTTTGATAAGGAGATAAGCATTGATCGGATTGGTGACAAAATCCGGTCCAATGTCAGCTGCGTTCTTATTCCGCACAATATATTCGTCTGCAAACCTAAAGGGAACTTTTTTTAGATTCCATATTTTACTTTTAGTGTCATGAACTATACAGTAATGAATTTAAAAAAAACATATTCAGCGCAACCACTCAGCGATTCACCTACTCATGTAGGATCTAACGTACGTATTTCACAGGCCTCAAATTTTTAACTCTAATTTTCTTTAGGTCCCCGTTCAGAGAACAGTTCGAGTTGAAACACGAGCGCTTCGTTCCAAACGTTGGAACCGAACGTTTGTTGTCAGTCATAGAGCTTCCTACGGAAGAGATCCATCAAAAAATGGATTACACCTGCCTCCGCAACCATTTTATGGATGTTTATGTGGAAAATTCGCATACCCAAAGGAAACCTGACGTCTTCTCTTTTCCAGTCGTCAACTTTTTTTTTCCAAAGGAATATGTAAATTTTCAATCCATGATGAATTGTGTAGACATTACTTAGATGCTGCAAAAACTCTTTAAAAATTATTAAAATTATATATTAAATTGATTATTTCAGAAAAAACTCTTTGATAGTTATTAAAATGATAATAATTACAACTGCTAAGAGAACTGCACTAATATTTTACCGAAACTGACGTTCACAAAAATTTAATGAAGAAAACTTAGTAGTAATCATAAAAGTATAAGTTTAAGCATACGTAATCAGAAAAATTAGTAATCATACACTATATAATAATAGCATAATCATGAACAACCGGTGAATGATGGTTAATAAAACAAAATAATAAATAAAATTGGGTGAATTCAAGTTAAATAATAATTACAAATTATTGCAAACATAGTTCTCTCACTTTCTTTGCAGAGCCATAATCTTTATTGATCAGTGATCTTGAACGTATATTCCCCCTTCCAATTTTTATTTTATATTAAGTCGCAAAAAAACGATAATTCACTCATTTTACACAACATGGCACATAGGAATGAATCATTAATATACATCGTATCCAGTTCTTTCTCTATGACAAGTGCTCCTAGCCCTTTTTTACCTATGAGTGATATTACCTCAAATCTATGAAGATGAATTATATTTTGGCAACAATATTGCAAGAAATCCTGGAAAAAAGCTACGTTGTGTATTGTTCGACGGGCATTGTTTGAAGAGAGCTGACCTATCCAATCAGCGATAATCACCGCGAAGCTGGAAATAAATGGCGGCCTGCCACATTCCCGTTCCGGAACGAACGTGACGCTCACTGTGGAGATTTATAGCCTCGAGACTCGCTAGCAATACTCACTAGCAGAGCAATGATTATTCTCAAATCCCAGGTTTTTTTTCCCTCGTTCTCTGCTACTTTACGATGAAAAAGCGCATTATATGTGCAGAAATTATTCAGGTGAGATTTTTTTAGCATAAAAGTTAAGCTAATCCCTAACTGCTGGATTTGAGGCTTCATCTGAAACACGCAGCGATATACTCTAGTCATTGCTAAAGCAGTAATAGTGCATGCATGCATGCAAAGGTTTACTATGGAAAAATGATGGGAATAAAAAAGCACCTCTTGAGATTGTCCAGACGTTTTTGCTCAGCTGCTATGTAGTTGTCAATGACAGCGGTGACCTCCTTCTCCACACCTAACATCATTTGCATGTCTGCTATTGCAGAGAAAATATCAGCCGTGCAGCTGCCGAACAATAAAAGTAACAGACCAAGACTCCACATCTAAAACATTTCAGGATTCAGGAGGATTTAGCGATAATAGGATGGAAGCAATGTAATGGACAAGAAATTATCGCATCAACGAATAAAGAAATATATAATATTAATGCATCTTGGGCATTAGAAACACTCTCTATGAAGAAGAAGTATACGAATCCATCTTATGCATTAAAAACACTTTCTATGGAGAAGAAAACCTCTTTAGGCTCTCATTTGGAGGTAGAAGATAATGGGACCCAAGGACAGATACGCTAACGAAGTGGGAATCATCAGGATTGCCCGGCAATGTTTTAAAAACCCTAAAAAAAAGTCGATTCTTTCAATTTTAGCTTCTATCTTTTTTTTAACGACGAGAGGAGGTTTTTTTAGAGGAGATTGAAAGTCTGAGAAAGGTTCAAGAGAGGAAATAATAAAACGTGGAGAGGAATTCTCATATTTCCAGTGGCGAAAAATTCGAAGCGATTTTACACTGTCGAAGTTTAAATGGATATTTACGAGAGCGAAAAATCGTCCTATAGATCGTTTAGGAACTTAACGATTGCGGAAAAACGATGAATACGAAAGGATTAGGAAATAAAATTATTGGATTATGTGGCAGTAAATCTATTCCGACCTGGATCAAGGATATCATGCAGATAGCTAAATTATAAGGAACTACGGAATTTTTCTAAAAACCAAACGACATATGTATGAGCAGCAGTAGGGTGAAGCATCTTCTGTAAAATTAAGAAGAAATCCGGAAAGGAAAAGTAGCAGAGCCTGTTAATTCAAATGAACACCAAATCCCAACAGAAAAAAATTCAATTTGGAAAAGACGGTGAGTGTATATTTTGTAACCTCTACCTCCTCTTTCCTTAATTTAATTACACATGAGTTTTTTTTTTCTATTTTTCTATTTGAAACGAAAACATGGCATTGCCTAGTTCATGAAATAAAAGAGAAATATATCTGCATAAAGGAGCTGCGCATGGTAAAAGCATATTTTTCTTTTTTTTAACCATAGCACAAAATTCTTCCTATCACTTGAATACCATGGTATTCAAGTGATAGGAAAATTTTCCTGCTGCGGTTAACAATTATTAAATCCATATGAGTTAAGATTCAGCGAGGAAATTAACTTTTTTTCTTAGTTTTGTTACTGTGACAGTTCAAAACGATTACTTGAAAATAAAAACAAGAACATACATACAAATGGAGAGAACAAAAAAAGCTTCATTCTTCTCTAATGGAGCAATATATTTTGGTGAACGACCGCATTTAAACATAAATGATTATGGGTATGGAACTTTTACTCTCTTATTATTTTTCTTGTCCTGAATCTCTCATCTCTCTCTCACATTTTCTCTCTCGTTCTTTCTCTCGAAAAACCAACACTTTACATTCGTTCCTCAAAAAAGTCCTCAAAAGAATGAAATCAAGGTTTAAATTTAGGGCAGAGCACAAGAACTGGAAGAGATTAATAATTCACCAATCCAGGTTCTTAAGGAAATGGAGCAATCTTCTTATAGGTTATAATTCACGAAATCCACTTCCAGTTCTTTCCTGGAGAGAAAAAATCGCTCTCAGTCGACTTAGGAAACTTTAACGTGGATGCCGACTTCCACGTGACTTACGAAATTCTCTAATAGCCTTTCACAGTTAGTTTGAAATGAGTTAGAAAAAAAAAACACAGCTACTACAAAATCCAGCCGACTTCTGTGCAAGGAAGGACTGTGCTCGAAATCTTAGATAATGAAGGGTTTATGAAAACAGAAACTATAATCTGGTTAAATACCGTTGCAGAGAAAGAAAGAGAAAGCAGAAAAGCCAAGTAATGGAAATCAATGGGGAAATGATCCCAGAATACTGATGAGGATAATAATAAATTCATTTGACTAAATAAATGGGACAAGCAGAAATGCCCTCGTAGGGCAGGCTGTCACTAGGTTGATGACCCGGTTGACTCATAGAATCAATGACAGGAGCGAGTGTGCTTATCCATGTACCTAGGTGTTCTTTATTCGAGAAAAAAAATGTGATCGAAAGCGGAGAAACAGCAAACAACTATTAGCCAGTGATCCAGATAGACTCTTCGCCAGATTCGCGAAACAGATCGGTCGCGATCGCCAGAACTTCGACGAGACATATCGCTTAATGAAGAGGCGGAGAGAAATTCGCACGTGCAAAGAACGATAGGAGAGTGGATGTGACCTCGCTGAGCTCTACAGTGGTATATAAGAACATGGGAACATGGGAAGTAGGTATAATTCGTCTTTGCAACAGAAACGTGAAGGAGAAAAACAGAATTTCTGCGATGCAGGCAATTGACTGACGGGATACGCCAGGGGGCAACTGATCTTTGACGTCATTGGGACTTAAAACGACCGTTTATTTCTTTTCACGCCCTCTTGAGGGAAAAAAAGGTTGTTCTGGATGAGAGTGCTGGGGAGCACTAGTTTCTTCACTAATTTTTTAGACTGTTTTTTAGGGGAAGAAATTAGTAGGGGAGAGGGAAGAGGGAGAGAAGCATCTTGGTAGATTCTATTTATTCTCGAAAAGAAGAAGAACTTCATAGGCAACGGTTGCAAGAAAACTCGCTATAGAATCGAAATCGATCGCGTCCTTGCAAGGTGGACGGAACGCTGGAAAATGTCGTTACCTTGCTGGAGCGAAGTAGCGACACGGACAACCGATGTTACAATGAACAATTCGATAGTAGTCCTGCACTGATGCGGAAAAGTCCACCATTTGTGGTGAAAGGCACTCAGCTACCAACTTATCGTCAAAAGGAAAAAGGAAAATACAGAGACTTATAGAGAGGAGGGCCTATACGCACTCCTCGTAGCGCATATGTTGGTGGAATGAATGAACCGCCGCCATCGCGCACGCCCAATTCCGAGTAGAGCCGAATCCTGTCTGAGACGTGCAAAATCGACAACTACGCGAAGAAAAACCCCGCAAACTATGTTTTCCGATAAACCGCCTCGAACAAGAACACAAGAAGGAACCATCTCTGGATGCAAAACCTGTGCAATCCCCTAAAGAAAGGCGAACGTCTATGGGGTAAACAAATTTCCTTTTCTGTTTATGTAAACGCGATGATTCCCAAACATGATTTTGGATTGAACCAATCAATCCAATAAAAAAACTTTGAAACGCTGGACTGAAAATCACAAAAAATGATCTACTTTTACAACAAGGTCGGAACCATTTCAAACTTGATGCTAATTCGTTCCGAACGACAGCGAAGATAATTTACTTCCGCTAGACACTGAGTCATTCCTTAATAGAGCGCAAATACGATGTCGTTATGTGTTCCTCCGTGTATTTATTGTGTTCTGGATATTGGTCTCGGACAGACCCATGAAAGACGGGGAAATTCGCTCGTAAGGAAAGAATTGGAGTGCGATCAGAGTATGCCATCGCTGGATGTTTTTTCTATAGCCAAATGTCACTTTTGAAGCAGCATACTGTAAACATTCAAACGTTTACCGATCCTTCAAAATGCTTCGAAATTTGTTTGCTTAAACCGTGCACACGTCACTTTCGGTCGCGATGTATTTTTCCGGACAAAGTGAGAATTTTCTGGACAATTATTCTTTTCTTCGCCAAACTTCTCACCTCGTCAACTAGTTACGACGACCTCAACCTTTCGACAACATAAATATTGAGGTTTTAGATATAAATTAAGGTTTACAATGATCAAACAATTCAAATTCACAACTTTTTCAAAATATACATACATAGGTATTCTGGGCATGTGTCAGTTTTCGAAATGAATTAGAAACTTAGTAGGAAAAATTAAATTACTCTCTGTTTCCACAACATTAGACGAAACATCGTAATAAACAAAAACAATACGATTTAAAATGATAGTTCCACGCAGTTCCACGAAACAAACTTCTCAGTTTCTTTCAAAGTTTGTAATTCATCCACAGTGAAAGAGAAACCAACATCAACACTGAAAATTATGTACATAGCCCAACAAAGAAGAAAAGATTTGGATTCTATTGCGAGCTGCTAGCGAGAATTTTCCGTAATATTTTATATTTAATTTTTTTTCTGGAAAATTCTGTTATATCTTCTCGCATTTGTCTTTTCGAATAGATTTTTTGATTTATTTCTAGATATCTTGGTTTTTATTGCTCCAATAATTATGAGAACAAATCGGACTTAAAATAAATCAAATAATAAAACTAGTAATAACAAAGTAATTATGTTTTCTTGTTATGCCAACGAGGTTTAGGTGAAACTTTTTTAACTGATGACTTGGAGGTTGTTGGACAAAATAACAAAGTAATTAAAAACAAGTAAGAGCCATCATTTTTACTATTTTCTAAATTCTAAAAACAAAATTTTTCCAAAAATCTAAATTCTAATCTAGACGTCTAAATTTCTAAATTAAAAACTAAATTTTGCATATGTAGGCAATGCAAATTCACTTACGGTTAAAATATGTAAAAGAGTTGAATTCTTCGAAAGAATCTCTGACATAAGTATACTGAAGATCATTTTTTCCAAGCGAAACTGGAAATCATATGTGAAATCCTTAAAATCCACTAAAAGAAGATTACGTAAGCAGGATCGAACGCTTGTGGCCGAGTTATGCTGGTGGCTGATGTGGTTCTGGATGATTAAGCGACTGTAGAAGTCTGGTTTACTTTTCCCATCGCGGCACTGAATTTCTGAATAGGCGATGACAGCGCCTCTTTCATTTACATGCACCTCAGGATATTTGACAAGAGCTAATATCGCGTAGTAAAAACAAAAAACAAGAAAAAGAGAGAGCGGTGATCGGATATCTGAGTGTAAAAGATCCTATCAGCAGAACCCTCTCAATCACGTACGTCTAGTAATCCATTCTCGATCAAATACACGTGCTATTTCCAGAGTTTTTACTTTCGGTCATTATCACTTCTTATTTTTGAATGTGTACCTCAAAATTACTCCAAAATTGTTGACGCATTTTGCGTCTATGTATTTCTATTACTTTAAAATTTGTAAGTAAACAATTCTGGATCACTTAACTACTAATTACTATTAAAATCTATAGCCTTCGATGTGTAGTGTAACGTTTTCAGTCAATGCATAGTTCATACCAAATTTATTGTCCTTTAAGTGCCCATAACGGTGCGTACGAGGCGGTCGACCAGCACTATTCACCGGTAACACCGCAAATGCATGAAAGAAAGCGCTAAGCGGGAACTTTTACACTTTATGTAGTGAAATCAACAAACACAAATAGATAAACAAATAAACAAATGCTGGGACTCATGTATAAACTCTATATAGTAACATTGTGAGCATTTCATTTTTTTCAAAATATGTGTTTAAGGAACAAAACCATTTTTCCTTATTTTTTCATATATATTTTTTTATATTTTTTAAATATTTTCTATCCTATGCGGATCCTATGTCTTTTTAAGAGTAAAAAAAAGGGAGAAATACTGAGAGAAGAAATAGGAATACTGAGAAGAATACATGGATTTCTGAATCCACAATTATCCCGCAGTAATTATAGCTGGGAGGCGGGCGACGTGACGAAAAATAATCAAGCTTCAATTTGTACCCCCAAAGTGCATCGAAAATCAAAGCAACAGTTTCGTTCTACAGTAACCTGAAAAATAGATATGCAGAATCTGTTCGCGACTAAAACATCGCCGATCCTCTATCGCAGGGTAATTAGGGAAAATTTTTGCTTTCATGCGAATATCAACAATGAAAATTCCCTTTCATTTTTCTTTGAAAAAAAAAAACAGTGCCGTCGTACCTGAACTCGTCTAAATTAAAGATGGTAATTCACATACTTGCGAAAAATTGCTCAAAAAATAATTCAACTCAAAGGTTGAAAATTAACTCCTCGATATTCATTCAGGTTGTAAACTTAAAATAATTGATTGAAATAGTTAAATAATTAAAATTGATTAAAATTTCGCAAAATAACATGTCCTTACCCACCACATCGTGTGTTTTCCACAGTTTACCGTGATGGCAGATTAGACATGTAAGACGGATGCAGACCTATCATTTATGAGGAGCAACCACTGAGGAAAAAAAAAAACTTCCTGTCACATTATCCTGACTCATCTTGCACTTTTGCGTCAAACCAAACCATTTTAAAGGTTTTAGCCATCGAAGAAAGTGATTTTACTAATTTCACGAATATAAGCACATCATTCGAATAAATGAAACCGACTATCCAAGGCCTGCAGAAATTTTGCAGAGGTGACACGGTTCGACGTGTGAACGAGCGATTTAAAGGATCGATCGTATTGATCAATAAATGCTGTCCTTTGCCATCACACTCCCAGACTTCTCTGTTTATAATGCATCGGTTTCGGGGAAACAGACCCCTGTTCAACCTCCGGGGCGGCAAACTGTTGTCCTCTTTACAACCCTCACGTCACGCTGACTGATGCGTTTACGCTGCATAATGAGCTACGGATATTTATTATGCGCATAATACGGGAGATCGCAGATATTCTCGAAAATTTTTATGTCATAATGGAAGTAAAGTACAAAAAACACGGATGGATGATCAATTAACTGAGATTAACTCGAAAATCTTGCTTCTTCTTATACAATACTCTGCATGAACATTGAAAAACCGACGGTGAGTGACGGTGCGGCACCGTCGGCTACCGTCGCCCGTTCAGTACTTCCACAGAAGTGAAGATTTCTTTAAAATCTTTACACAGATGGATTCGACTCGTTGAGATCTATTCAAATATGTATACCATGCAGAACGAATCTATTAAACATGCGGAATAATGCTTGAAAACACCAAAATCATACCTATTTTAACCATTTAGGGGCAATTACAACAGTTTTCGAGGAGGAAATTTATTTTTAGGTGCTGAACAATGTTATGTTCTGTTATTTCTAGAAAGAAGAATGAGTTCCTACCAAATTAAATCATTTGTTCGAATTATTTCTATAATATTAGTCAGAGCTTCGAAAACGGTTTTTTGGGCTTTTGCTGAATTCCAGCAACTTTAATACGAGAAATAAATGATAAAAAGTGAATACGTCCCCAGAATAGTGCTTAGAACAACTTATATTTTGACAAGAGGTGAGTTTTTTTCGTCTGCTGGTATCAGAAGGTGGGATATAATCCTTCAAAGTTCACAGGTTGCCAATCACAGCAGGAAAAAAAATAGTTTGTTGTCAACTTTGAGCATTTATTAACCCTCAAAGAGCTAGGTAGCACAACTTCACCAGGTTTATTTTTGTAGCAGATAAAATATACTACTGTATTTTACTTTAAGAAACTCCGTATATGCGCTTATCTTTTATGCTAGAAGCATCAAAGTAGGTAAGTTCCAGTTTTTTCGCGTAGTGCATGATCTCGTTGTGATTTCCTGGCGTTTTGTTTGGCTATTGAAACCGTGATAACTAGAATCTTTTTCAACTTTTGATTTTACACCAATATCTGAGTTTTCACGGTGTTACACCATGTTTGACTTTTTACTGATTTCCTAGAGCTCGGTCTTTTCTCGCACCTTTGCGAAGGCATAGCGCCTCCCAATCGGGTTACGCATGTCGAACAGTGCAGGACAATGGGGGCGCCATTGCCATACACTTGGTGTCACAAGTTCATAGAACGATCACAGCTTGACAATAATGACGTTTATTAAATATAACCTTAGTAATTAAATATCATCATTAAACACCAGAACACTGAAATCACTATTCGAGATTGTCCGTTTCAAAATCACTTTCCGTTTGACGCCCTTCTAGGATATTTCCTCCATTGCGCTTGATAACTCTTCGCAAACGTCTCTTAATGCCAGCTGCGTGATTTCAGTGATTGAAATAGTGATTTCAGTGTTCTGGTGTTTAATGATGATATTTAATTACTAAGGTTATATTTAATAAACGTCATTATTGTCAAGCTGTGATCGTTCTATGAACTTGTGACACCAAGTGTATGGCAATGGCGCCCCCATAGTCCTGCACTGTTCGACATGCGTAACCCGATTGGGAGGCGCTATGCCTTCGCAAAGGTGCGAGAAAAGACCGAGCTCTAGGAAATCAGTAAAAAGTCAAACATGGTGTAACACCGTGAAAACTCAGATATTGGTGTAAAATCAAAAGTTGAAAAAGATTCTAGTTATCACGGTTTCAATAGCCAAACAAAACGCCAGGAAATCACAACGAGATCATGCACTACGCGAAAAAACTGGAACTTACCTACTTTGATGCTTCTAGCATAAAAGATAAGCGCATATACGGAGTTTCTTAAAGTAAAATACAGTAGTATATTTTATCTGCTACAAAAATAAACCTGGTGAAGTTGTGCTACCTAGCTCTTTGAGGGTTAATAAATGCTCAAAGTTGACAACAAACTATTTTTTTTCCTGCTGTGATTGGCAACCTGTGAACTTTGAAGGATTATATCCCACCTTCTGATACCAGCAGACGAAAAAAACTCACCTCTTGTCAAAATATAAGTTGTTCTAAGCACTATTCTGGGGACGTATTCACTTTTTATCATTTATTTCTCGTATTAAAGTTGCTGGAATTCAGCAAAAGCCCAAAAAACCGTTTTCGAAGCTCTGACTAATATTATAGAAATAATTCGAACAAATGATTTAATTTGGTAGGAACTCATTCTTCTTTCTAGAAATAACAGAACATAACATTGTTCAGCACCTAAAAATAAATTTCCTCCTCGAAAACTGTTGTAATTGCCCCTAAATGGTTAAAATAGGTATGATTTTGGTGTTTTCAAGCATTATTCCGCATGTTTAATAGATTCGTTCTGCATGGTATACATATTTGAATAGATCTCAACGAGTCGAATCCATCTGTGTAAAGATTTTAAAGAAATCTTCACTTCTGTGGAAGTACTGAACGGGCGACGGTAGCCGACGGTGCCGCACCGTCACTCACCGTCGGTTTTTCAATGTTCATGCAGAGTATTGTAGTTTCGTTAGAATTTTTCCACCACTTAATTCAATTTCTAAGCATATTTTGATAAGAAATTATGTACTGCGTAAAAATGTTGGACAAGTTAATCTTCCTTATTTTAGAAACTCATGTGCTTGTAGAATAATATCCTAGAAACTCAGATGTGTATGTACACCCCAACGATGCTGAAAATTCCAATCGATTTGAAATTATTACAAAAAGTTGAAAAATGATCAGGATATCAGTTTTCAGTTGTGAGGATCAAGTGTTTCCCCCTAAGATACAACAGATATGTCAATTTTACCTGCAATACAATTAAAAAAGCGATTACAGGAAAAGCTCACGCCTACATATTGATAACGTTGTGAGCTGTTTACTGTTGAGAGGAATTCGCCACTCATTTGTCTGTTTATTTGATATTACTAGCGTTTTAGAATATTTTCATTAGGAAAAAAAAAACTTTCACTGTTAACAAGGATCAGAGATCGTAAGGATTTTAAATCACACCCAGTGGGTCATAGAGACCTGAGCAAGGCAACTCAATTCGGGGTTATGCATGGATAACCAAACAATTCGGGATAATTCAGAACAAATGAGCGAAATTCTCAAAGGATAACACAGTGATCCACAGTGTATGAGTGATATCACCTCATTTGTGGATCAGAATTTTCAGATTGAACGTTTAAGTGCAGTTGTTCCTTATGTGATCTGCCTAGTCAATAATAAGGATGGAATGTGCGACATGGTGATAATTCGGATATCACCTTGATCACCTTGACTCCCGTTGATCTTCGAACTGGTCGAGCGGGCGCCAGTAATTCTTCCATTTGTCGCGTGCCAGAGTAGCCCAGTGGTTCCTCCTTTCGCGTGGGACACGAAGAGCATCATATTTTTCTTTCAAGGACTTCGTGAAGAAATCTGACCATCGGGTCGGCGGTCTTCCTGTAGTGCGCCTAATATCGCGGGGAACCCAGTCGCTCACGGCTCTGGTCCAACGGTTGTCATTAAAGCGCATCACGTGTCCGGCCCACCTTATTTTACTTTCCTTGGCAAACGCGGCGGCGTCTCTAATCTTTTTCTATGGAACCTCAGCTAGTCACCTTGTAGCAGTTGTACAGCTTTAAACGGAATTAAAATTAAAATTTAAATTCGGATTTCACTTTTTTCCTTTTTTCCTATTATTATTCCTTGGCAAACGCGGCGGCGTCTCTAATTCGGATATGACGATATAAAATGTCGAAGTCAAGAAAAAAAGTGAAATCCGAATTTAAATTTTAATTTTAATTCCGTTTAAAGCTGTACAACTGCTACAAGGTGACTAGCTGAGGTTCCATAGAAAACCTAGTTCATCAAAGATGATGTACCGATCCCATGAGGTCTCAGAAAAACTATAATTTATAGCGTCTGTTACAACTAAAGCAAATGATCAGAAATCGAGGAATAATATGAAGAACGATCGAGGGATCCTCTGTCGTCCGCAGGAGAGTGATCAACACAACGTAACTTGATATCAAATGTGCAAGAGGCGAATAAAAACAACTCCGGATAAACAACTGTTCTTTACCGGTACGAATCTGGAATGTGGGAAGTGTTCCATCAATGACCAGCACTTCCCTGCCCAATGGTTACAACTATTTACAAAAATATACGGTAAAACCACTGAGAAAATGATCTACTTCCTGTTTGATAACGATTTCTTGTTCAGCGTCTTGATGGATAGTATTCTTGGACAAATCGAGTTATAGGCAATGGAAATAAGAATACAGTAGCCAAACGAGCACTGAAATGATTCTCAGAATGATTATTGTGACTATATTATTGGTTGCGAAGAATTTTATGTCGTCAAAGTTTCTCTTTTAAAGAATTGTGCTAATCTAATGGAAGGGAAAATGAACGTGGCTACCATGCATCAAAGGTTTTTCTGCTGGACTTTAAATGGAAATATTTGCCACATTTCGAATGAAAAGAAAAACAAAAAATAAAAATAAAAATTACAGTGGTTCGACACGGTGACGATTAAAGGAACTATTATGGAATCTTTCTACAACCATTGATCATTGAGAGATCAATGGTTATCTATTTTCGACATTTTGTGCATAATTCCGTGTTTACTTCATTTAAAAACAGTGATTTATTCCGGTGGATGGAAAAAAATGTAGCAATATTGTATGAAATAAAATACTTTGTAGGCACTATTTACTAGTTTTATAACTAGCTAGCTTTTATTTTTGTAAAGAAAAATGACAAAAGACGAGCACAAAATAATCGATAATGATGCGTTAAAAAAAGAAATTTAAGAGGTGCAACCTCAGATAAAATTGACATCAACAAAAAGTCTGCTTCCGATAGTTATTGGGAAGGGAATCTTTTTGAATTTTTGGATTTTAAAGGTTGATAAAAACGAGAAAATATGCAAAAGAATTCCAGAACATCTGCAGGACCTCTTTTATAGTTCTATGTCCCCGTTTTAACCAGTCGGCGACTTTTCACCCATCCCATAAGGTCACATAAAAAACGGAAGCAGTGCCAAGCTGCGACTGCACTAACCTTTCTTCGCAATCTGAACGTAAACAAATTCTTATGCGTACGCCACCGAGGGCGAATTTTTTTGGAAACAAAACTCTACAGACTTTTTTTACAGTGTAGGAAAGTTCCACATTAGTTGTTTGCGTGTCAATTACATCCACACCGCACTAAACTTGAGTTCCTGTTTAGAAAAAAACCTAATTAGGTGTCTGAAAATTCTCTTGTTCTGTTTTTTCCTCCACTATGTTCTTTTAATTATAGTTCACTCAGCTAATTGACTGAAAAACCTTTTGTCCCAACGTGTGGTGGCAAATAAATGAAAAAATAAATAAATAATTATAGATAAATAAACGCACCCAAAATAAAAGTAAATGCGCTCTTTTCTCAATATCCAAAGTGACTGAAAAACTATCTAACCCTTCATATGAATTGCTCGTCCTTTAGCGCAGTGCGATGGGGCGCCGTTATAGCGCCACCGCTTATAGTTTCGACTCCGCCGCTGATGATACCTCATGCACCACTCTGAAGTATAGTGTGGAAAGCTTAACTACGTAAAGAGGCTGAGGTGCACGTCGTTTTGTTGTCGTTTTTCCAAATATTCACAAAAGGACTATGATGTAGTGTTACACAACTGATCCTACGATCAGTAATTTAATAAAATCAATAATTTTTCGCAAAGTGAACGATCATATCGTAACCACGGACATGTTGTGATCGCATATAGCACTTTTTTACTGTTTGCTGAACAAAATTGTGCTCAAATGGACCAGAAACAAAATGGAGGTTTGTTTCTATAAATTCCAACGAAATGTTATTTTTTTGAAGAGAACTAGACAATAGAAAGACATTTAAAATTATTGGATTCTCTAGAAAAACCTTTGTTGCTTTTCTAAATTAATCTTCCAAAACGATAAAACAAATAGTGATCTACTGCAAAGAAAAGTGATCAATCCTACTGTACACCTCATCATGTTCCTTTGCTATACCTTTTTTTCTATTCTTTTGAATTTTTGTGCACTAGAAATGAATCAACGACAGAATATTCCGTGTATTTCTTTATGGTTAGGGATTTGCGTACCAACTCAAATTCCTTCTTTGCAATCCTTTTTTGTTTCCTGAAATGCAACCATGGTGACCATCAACGATTCCATTGTTCACCGAGGCACTTCAACGACTATCCGGCGTCGAGATGACGATCTCAACTGATGGTCTCCGTAAACGAAAGGATAGTCTTCTGGTGAGCTTAATTCTTATGCTTTAGCAGTGCTAATAGCTGCAAACAGCCGTGGTGTTCAAAAAAAAAACCGCTGCATTTTTTTATAGAGACCGAAACCGATCAGATCGCGCTAATACATTTCAGTTGGTCCCTCTAAAAAACCGATTTTTTTAAAATCACCGTAGAATTCCTTTTTATGACGATTATGATTCGGATGACTCGACTAAAAAGGAAAAAGAGATGAATGACATCGTGGATGATGTGGAGAAAGACGCAAAAAATGACGATGGACCAGAAACAAAATGGAGGTTTGTTTCTATAAATTCGAACGAAATGTTTTTTTTTTTGAAGTGAACTAGACAATACAAAGATATTCAAAATGGTTGGATTCTCTAGAGAAACCTTTGTTGCTCTTCTAAATTAATCTTCCAAAACAACAAAAACAAATAGTGATCTACTACCAGAACAAGTAACGATTCTAGTGCAATATTTTTCATTTCCATTCAACCGCAAAAGGAACAATTCCTAGGAACTTTTTTTCCCCAAAAACTTTGGTCCATCATATAGCTCAATTCTTCTGATCTTGAACACAAATGATTCCAGAAGAGCCCGATCTGCGATACGAGATTGGGGAGAGTCCTCATCGTGCCACGGAATACCACATATGGCGCAAGCTTCTACGGTAACTTTTCCGTTCTGTCATGCACAAACAAATTCAACCCCTTTATCCTACACATTCCTTGTTCTGGACAGTTTTGCGCAGCTATCGTATGGTCCGTAATATTGGCATTCTGTGCGGTGGGATTCGTTTACTTCTTCACCGATACATTGTCTCAATACCTACGATTCGACAAAATAGTTCAATTAAACGTAAGTATAACAGTCATTGAAATTTCTCAGTAATTTCTAATAAAATGTGAAGAATTTTAACATGGAGAGTATGCAGATTACATCACCTGGATAATGCTTAAGCCTTATGAAGTTATGTACAACGAAAAAATTCACTAGTACATATGAAATCAATTAAAACAATATCGAGTACATATGAACTTCTTAAATGAGCAACCCCTTCCAGTTAGGACTCGAAGCAGCAAATTTCCCATCGGTTACCTTCTGTAACACAAACCCATACAAGATGAGCAAGATCCAGAAAGTTCCAGCACTGAAAGCATTGGTGAGTGTACCTATTCAACAGTTTCTTTCTTGTATGCCATTCTTGTTACTATTGCCGATTTTCAGCTGAGCGTCTACGAAACATCAGCTAAAGGAGATTTGCTGTAACGATGTCGTACACTGATATATCTGTGAATGAAATAGTGTCCACTTTATTTTCAAGAAGCATTCAGCTTTATCTTAAAAGTTCATCTAAGCGATAGTTTCATAATTTTTACTCATTCCTTCTGTTTGAGTCGTCTAGGTCGTGAAGCAAAGGGCAAGCACCACAACCATAAAAGGGAAATAAGAGCGAGCAAGTAAACGAGTCAATAAGTTGTTTTGTTAGAACTTTGAATAACCGATTTGGTACAAGGCACTGCAACTACAAGACTATAGAGCTATAAAGTTATTGTAGGCTTACATGACGTAACGAAAATTTGCTTTGAATAGCACAATTTGTATATAAGCAATAACGAATCAAATAACAATATGAAAAGCGTAGTCATTATATGTTAACCGTTGGAATAGTGCACAATTAGTACGTAGAGAACGCCGCAAAGCAAATAAGCAGACTTAGTCGATCTTCTTCGTAAAATTCTCCGGAAACACTCCACGTGTCCCATCCGACTTCTCACCCAGTTGCCATCCTTCGTCTACTTGATCTTCAGGTTTCGATTCTAGCACCTGAACCAGTCAATTACAAGAGAATGACTTAAGGGAAGTAAAATTCTGTATACCATTCTATAACATAATCAACGTAATTTACAATCAATGTCGCAATTTTCAGAATCCTAAAGGAACGGTGCATATGCTTGCGCTTGTTGACAGCAACTAGAAGATGTCGATGGGGAAGTCATGAGACGAATGTAACGGCAGAATTTCCATGACTTTACACATAAGAAATAATTTTTTTTTACCAATAAACAGATTCTTGGGTACTCTGACCATTGTTGGTCGTCTGTAGCAGGAGGAAAAAAACAGAGAAAAAGACAATTTTTGGACTTCAAACCGTGTTCAAGTTGTCATTACATTAGGAGTACTGTTGAGAAAATCATAATAACAACATTTCAAGAAAAATGGAAGTACAGATATTAATGTACGTCCCACTTAGAGTTCTTCGTGCTAGTAACAAAAATACTTCTTAGTACCTTTAGCTCCTCTCCAGGTCCGAATGACAATTCGTCCGTATCCACCGCTTTGTACTCATGAGTTGCCTTTACAAGATACAGCACCTGTAAAAGAACAAGGAATTACGAAAAACAGTATGGATAGTGAATACCACAAGAATTCCTCAGAACCTTTCGAGCTTCCTTAGTTACTCCCTCGAGGGCATGTTCCGTCGGAGGAACTACAGCGGGGACCGCCTGCTGTTGTTCATCGTCTGTATCTTCATCGAATGGATTCGTAGGATCCTTTTCTTTTTTCGGCGTTTCCTTTGCGTCTTTTTCTTCGTCCTTGTCAGCGCGAGGAGGCACAGCCGCCAACTTCTGAAATGGGATGAAATGATGTGACTTCTAAGAAATGATTATGATGAATACTGCTGTCTTTTACGCTCGCTCGTGTTTTTTTATACCTGTATTGTTGAAATTTCTGATGTCATTATTTAAGGAAGAGAAGGAATGAAGAGGTACAAGTCTCCAAAATAGCCAATGTCGAATATAACATCGCTAAAACTTGCGGTTTACAGAGCAAAAAACTTTATAGCAACTACGCTCATTTTTTTTTAATGGCGAGTCAAAATAAGAGTTGTTCCGCTAGATGTAATGTTGGCTAATCGCCCTACGAAAATCCTAAGACAAGCACAAAAAATTGTTTGAATCCACGTAATTTCATTGCCACAATTTTGAAATATTGTCTCTAAGAGTTGTTAAATAGTTCTGTCTTTGTTTGGACAAATTCTCATTTTTCAATATCCCACACTCTTCCGTATTATTTTATTGTTTGTGCTCTCCTCTACGCTCTACTCTATAGTTAGGTGTGCGCTCGGATAAAAACTTTTCCATAAGTATATGAAAGTGAATAAACACAGGACGGGAATACGTAATTATAGAAATACATGAATAAATGATTTCTAAGCATTATGAACCAAGGAAGGTCAATTAGGCTGCAGATACTAACATCCAGCCTCATTTCTTTTTCAACAGTACATCATATCCTTTGGTGAGAGAAATTGAATGCTAAAGGTCTAAGTTTAAGGAAAGCGTACCGGATAAATCTTATTCTCAAATACTTCTTCTACATTGTCTTCTTCAAACGGGTTACCAGTCGACGCGTTTGCTTGACCTGAGGCAGAATCTGCCAAAGACGCAGGCGTTGCTGGCGGTGGTGCTGGTGCCGGCGATGGAGTGGATCGATGTGAACCCATCTAAGAAAAGATGAATGGCGGTCGAACTACAATTCATCGAAAGAGTTATGCGATCGGCAAGCCCAGTAGATGCTCACATCCGTGACGCTATCGGCAGGAGTGATCGGACGAGGTTCTGGTCGCGGGACTCGCAAGATGTCTATAGACTCCCCAAGACGATCCAACTGCGAAACGACCTGCTTATTCAACTGCAAAAGGATCTATTGTGCAAATAGTCTGCAAAATGCATGTAAGTCGTAATTTCTCCCCATCAATCAAGAAAAGTTGGAACAATATGCACAGTTAATAAGAAACAAAAAAACCTTGCTGCACTCCGTCTGATATACGCTATGCGAATTGAAAAGTGTCTGAAGCATGTTGACGTAGAACGTTATGCGATTGTCGTATGCAGCCGGTAGGGACTTAAAAGGTGTTAAATTGTTAGAACTAGAAAATAACAGGAAACCAAAATCGCCTCTAACCTCAAGAAGTTCGTTGTTAATCTCTTTGTACAAGGTTTCTGCCTGTTGTAGCTCAGAAAAAGCTTTGGCTACCTTCGGATCCGTCTCTCCCTTCAAAATCGGAGAAATATGAAGGATCCACGATAGAACAAGCAAAGTTACCTTAAGACTTTCAACTGTTAAAGATCTTCTTACCTTCTTGCTGGAAGCCTTAGCGGAACTGTAAGTGTGCTTTGCATGATCATAATCAACCAGTTTACGACCTCTTTTGTCGACCTGAATAGGCACTGAAGGAGTTAAATTCCTTATTTATGGGCTTCTCAGAAGGTCAACGACAATAAAACAAAAATCAACGGAAATGGGTCAAAACAACCTCAACCTCGGCGCACCACTTCGATTGCAGCCTCTTATGCACCGAGTTTTAGGTCGTTTAGACACAACCATAACAGTTGATTGAATACTGAAGTACTTTGCTAGAGAAATCCAGAAAAGTACGGGCTGAAAAAAAGCACCAAAAGTCAAATAGGCTTCCGCTTGTCCGATGAAAACCAACTACGTGACAACGATAACGGTAACACAAAATCACAAAATAAACCTCATAAAGACATACTAGGGATTGCCCAGAAAAATGGGAATTTATTTAGGTTATCTCCATTTTGCAATCATTAAGAACAGAACAAGTAAGAAATACCTTCTTTTTCAGTTCGCCAAATTGTGCTACATAGTTGGAAAGCGATTGTGGGAGTTCTTCAGTTAATGTCTTTTCCATTTCGTTAGTTTGAATGTCTAGATTCTATAAAACGTGAGATATCGCAAAGAACAAATTAAAACACCTGAAGAGTAAAGTTCTTCCAAACAAAATGACAATATTCACATCTAGTATTGCGGTCAAATGTTCCCGTTCGGGCCACTCTGACTCGTAAGACTCTCTTATAGTATCTCGCAACGTTCTTTCCGCCTGATTCAACGCTCTCAAAGCAGCGGCATATGCCTGGAACAGATTTAATTAGTTCTTTTTTCGTGTAAAATTAAAAGCATAACGACGAGTCTAGAACAATGTGGGACTTTGACAACTTGACATCACTCTAGATTATTCAGAAGTTCTTTTTTAAAAGGTGGATTATCCAGAGTAAATCACGCAAGGATATTTGGGGGAAAATGTAGTTGGGGGAAGGGAGGCACTCACTAGCACCCTTATTCCTGGACGCTCTATCTTACTCTTTTTCTCTTAGTGAGTTTAGCTCACATGTCATAGACCCTCTAAAAAAATGCCTAGGCCTTAGACCGCCAATTGATTTGTTATTTACTTCCAGAAATAAGGGTGCCACTGAGTGCATACCCTCCTCCCCCAAATTACATTTACCCATGTTTGTAAAAAAAAAAATTAATAGGAGGAGTAGAAACAACAATAGTACTTTCAAACCTTAACATCCTTATAGATCCGCTCAAAAGTCTTGCTCTGTTTTGCCAAATTTGCGGCGTGACTGTCAAACGTTTCATCTTGAGTGGCTTTAGCCTTTCCTATTCCTTCCAGAAGCTGAAATAAGAGTAAAATCACTTCTTTTTTTTTTAAAAGAAAATAACAGTGTTCAAAATTTCCAGTATTTCCTAAGAAAATGTTTCGCAAACAACCAGGCTGTTCGGATATACCATTTAAAAAATATATATAGAGGAAGTGAGTGCATAAACTTACTCAACGCACGATATGGTTCTAACAACGGAAATTATGAAGTAACTAACGTTTCATTCATATATGACTAAAAGAGTATGCAATCTGCCCCAGTATAATACTTTAGATTCAGACATCTTGAATTCAGATGAACAGATGTAGTTGAATAATAATTCAAATCCAGATATCTTGAAATGCACAGAAACATAAACTCACTCTGAAGATATCACGGCATCGGAAGATAGAAAATGTAACCCGCATTTCATTGATAAAATTAATGACAGCGTAAACTGTTGGAGATTTGAAAAATAGTGTGCTAGAAAACGAATAGTGACCAGCAGATATGAATGGCCAGATGATATAAATGATAATACAATAACAGATGTAGTTGAGTAATAATTCAGTGTGTAAAACGCTGGCCAACTGTGGTGTGAAATTTAGTGAAACAGAATTTGAACAATAGATTATGAACAGTGCAGACGGATAAAGTGAGATAACACACAATTATGAGCACCCAGGAACACATACTTTTTTTTGTTAATTCTGCACTAGTGGCTAGCTTGTGACAATGAGCACAAATAAGTCATTATTTAAAGATTTCGAATAAATGGGCAGCACCGTTACGACAGAATGACTAGAGCTTTAACATGCTTTGCGAGAGCTGAGATCTACAACATTAGAAAGACAGTCAGACAACAAAAATTAATTGTAGCACACAATGCTACCGTTTATGGAAGGTGAACATAAAAAAGTATAAAAAAAAGCCCTGCTGTCGAGCGAAACTACAATGTAGCGTTCACCGCACTTACACTACGTGTCCTAAACACAAACCGACAGAACGAAGAACTAAAGGAAAGGAGGAAAGAAGCGAAGAAGGAAAGGAAGAAAGAAAGAAAGAAAAGAAAAGAAAGAAGTCGAAGCAAAAAAAAGAATGATTCTGATAAATCCGGATGCGTTGGCAATCGACATGCTGTAGGAATAGTCATAGGTGCAATAGGGAGAAGCAGGACCCTCCTCCATAGGCGAAGGGGGTTTAGTTCATGGGGTGCAACCAAAGGGGTAATTTCGCCAACCGTTTAAAAGTGAAGGAAGTCTTTTCCTCAAGCGTTCAAAAGTGAAGGGTCAGAGCACCGGCTCCGACTATCGCATCCATGGGAACAGTAATGCAGTGGTTTTTGACGAAGAAGTGGTAAAAACGAGGAGGAAAGGGTCCAATCACCAATGACTGTGATGGAACGGGCATCATAAAGTACGAAAAAGGATTATCTATGTTGTACAAAAGCCTCTTACATGCATGCAAATGATACAATGCATGCGATGATATTTGCAGGGTAGCACTTTACTCATTGAAATTCCGCTAGCTTAAACAACATTCAGTTATGATACGTAAACAGAACCAATGTTTGTACAAATTAAAAAGTTATATTTTGGGTATTTTTAGAAGATTTGGAAGAGACTTAGCTCGCATTCAAAATAGGAAATGGATTTAGAAATTTAATTCTGGGGATTTTCAAGAATTTTTTCAAAGAAGGAACGAACGGGTTCGTGTAATTACCATCGAGGCACGTTTAGAACAAGAACTGAACTAATATTTTACCTACACGTTTGGATCTATACAAAATTTAAAAGCGTGAACAATCGCAACTGACGAACAGCTTTGCTCAAGACAATTTTCCATCACAGTAATGAAATACACATCCTTTACGTCGAGTTCCTCAGAAGCCTAAATAGGCCGAAATGCTAAAACTTCAATTATATGGTTGTCATCACAAACATTTAAAAATGAGAGGAGAATTCAGATCCATATCCTACGCCCGCTTCCTTTCCCCACTATTCCAATGCATCGAGCACAAGGGATTGCTCGTAAATAAAAACTCGGGTTTTTCGAGTCGCGTGAACAATGTAAGCTATGAGAACACGCGATTCAATGCAGGAGAAGAAAAGCTCTCCGAAGAATTCTTTTTTCGAAAGTGTTCGTTTAGAAGCTACTCATTCGCCCTATAACAAATTTTGGAACTGTATAAAAGAAATGTTCGCCTATTTGATTTGTAATTACGTTCTTAGACATTGGCAGAAAGGAGACAAAACCTTGAACAGCAAAAGCGATGTGAATTATTCGAATAAAAGGTATGTCACTACTAGATGTTGCCTACTCTTCGGATCCTCTTCGGGACTTCTTATTCCCCACTGATACTGCCGATGAGCCTTAAGATGTTAACACTCAAGTCTATTGCACAGCAGCAGTAATCAATTTTCGCTGAAGTTTTTCTAATCCAGATGTGACTGATTGCTGAAAGAACATTGGAAGCGCAAGATGTAACTGACTCCGATAATTCATCAGAATGGAATCAATTGTTTGCTGTCAATTCCTTGGAATTTACAAGAGACTACCTTTAAATGAGTCTTCTACCAGTTCTCACGCGATAAGAAAGTGCAAAATGACAAACACTTTTTATTGCGGTGGACAACAATAAGTGACTTTATGAGTCATATGAACTTATTCTGTAGTAATTCCGCACTTTCACTGACTACCCGCAAATCTTCATCGACAGTAAATACGTAGTATAAGTTGGGACAGAGGGGAACTTTGACTTAAGTACACATGCTGGAATGACAACTGTTCTCTAACAAACAAGTCGGCTTCGCATGTCCTTCTAGTGCTCCTTCATACGTTGTTCCACGTCAAACAAATTCATTTCAAGAAACTACGACAGCACTTGAAATTACGAAATTTCGGCGTTGGGTGCATTCACAAAGTACATGGAGAAGTGAGTCACGATAGTTTTTACCACGGCTTAGTTATTCCTCGTTTTTCCAATCAATATCCAAGCGAATGAGCCTACACGAATTAGTGTGTCTATAATCCTACAAGCATCATAACCCTTCGTGCATTACATGCGTGCATGTGCTGCCCAACAGGGAATAGTGAGATAACAAAACCGTGATGAATCAGCGAAAAAGTATGCTTGATAGGGATTGCTCAAATCGGAACCATGAGTATTCATCATCTCAACGCTGATATGTTGAATAAACAGGACGAGTTACATCAATACGATCTCATTTAAGAAGTAATAGCGAACTTCTTATCCAAATTCCAAAACTTAAAAATTAATGAAAGATTAAAATTATGAGGAATGACAGCTGCCACTGCTACGTTAGCCAAACGAAGACTGTTTGGTGTCATTCTTTAGGATTGGCAACGTTTTTGATGTCTACTTCGACATCGTAGAAGTGTGCTGATTTCAATGATATTTTTTACAGTAGTCTAACCATTTAATCTATTTTTCTAGAGAACATAACTTCTTCCTAAAACGTGCACACCATGCATATCGTATGGCAGGCAAATGGTGTCTCTCTTCTTCGTAATGATTGCGAGAAGCTTAAAGACTCCCGATTTTTGCTCAACTATGCTTCCTTTTACCTTCCCATTCGACTCCCAAATTCCCATCAAATACATTTTGCGAAGAAATCACATTCAACAGTCGTCAAGGAGACGGCTTTCCGCTTCCAAAAGACTTGTTTCTGTAATATACCTGCTAATAAAACATTGGAATCGCACGCATTACAACCTCATAATACAGTTTTCGCCGCTACAGATTCGTTATGGTTCAGAAGCGTTTGAGGACTAAACCAAAACGACAAGTTTTATCGATTAAACCGAGAGATTTCAGTCCAAGTGAAAAAACGAGAGAAAAATCTCAACATAGTCCTCAAAAGGGTTAGCATGCATGTTCAAAATTGTAATAAAAAGTTGAAAAAAAAGAGAAGGAAAAAGCCAAAAATAAAGACATATACTCGAGATTTAGAAAAAATACTTGATGATCTTCACAGAAAGTTGTTATTCTTTCATAACAATAATTTAATACGGAGCACCAAAATGAAAATCGAAAGTTCCTGAATATAAAATAACCCGAGAGCCACATATATGTGGCAAAATAAGCAGTTTCAGTGGAATGAAAAGAGACTGAAACTCTTCAAAGATTCAACGCAGAAAGTGTATCTAATACATCTTCGAAGCACTTCACATCTCAGAGAAGCGGAAAATGTATTGATTTTACCACATAAAGATTGGAACTACCTCTGCCTCCCGACCTGGATACTTAACAACTGAGGTTTTTTTTTTCTAGAATATGACTTTTTTTGGAATTCTTAAGCCTTTTTTGAAAGATGGAAGGGGGAAAAATCTATTCGATTGAGATTGGTTGCTCCGAAACCTACATTTTCTTCTCAAGTACGTCGAAAACTGCGTAAAAAACCGGTACTACATCTGTTGTCGTAAATCAAATGAGCACCCAGCAAAATTTAGGAAAGGAGACTTTCTCATAAGTTTCGAAGTGCGAACGACGGAATAAAGTGTAACTAAACAAATATGAAACAAATGACAACGATATACACCTTATTCTAATAACAAGAGTTCATATACCCCTTTATATTTCTCATTTTATCAATTACGAAAAATTATGTAGTAATTCTATCAGTGATTTGATAGCGACAGATGAAAGGAAGATTTATATTTTTGATGCGGAGTTGACACGATTGCCTTACGTTATGTGTTATTGTTTAACTAAACATTCTATTGTGTTGTGCACAGTTATACACAACTGGAAATAAATAGGCGTCTCAATTTACGAAATTTAAGCATGACCTCATCTTACTTCATTGTATGAGTGTTAATACGTAAGGACCCTATAGGGGGCAAGCGTTAAGTACTCTTTGCTGCCCTAAAAAGTACTTCAACAAAAACAAGAGTTGTACGACAAAGAATTACGTGTAAAGGGAAGTGTGGTAATAATAAAAGGTAAATGCAGATAAAATAAGAGTATAAGTGAAAATAAAGGCAAAAAAAAACCACAATTAAATAATCACCTTCTCTTTTGTTCTTGATGTCGCTTTTTTGATGTGTTTATTGAATAGGTCCGCCATGTCGCCACCCGTCCGCCGGAACAACTGGGCAGAATTGAGGCCCTGTGCAGATATAATCGAATCTTTTCATGGATAAAAAACACGGTGGAAAGAGGCCGACTAATCGGCGTAAGCGACCCGTGAACCCATACAAACGTATCTGTGTGTGGTGGTATACAATACGAGAAATTTAGAGATTGAGAACAGCGAGAGAGCAAGTAGAATACGAGAATTGGAAGACAGAGGAACAGTTGCGCAGTTTTTCAAATATCTCGACACTTTAAACTACCACTTTGTCGCCAGTGCAAGCCGAGCGAGAAGGACGTGCACGGTCTCTTCGAAGGAATGATTAAACATGCGAGAAAAGAGCCTCATAATGTCAACGAACGAGAAATGCACAAATGACGAGGTTCGCCAGGAAGACGGAGGACGTATTGACTGAGAATTCTGGACCCTGCTACGAATAGGACAAAATAGGACACTTCTCACGAGTTCTCCTCGGTCAGGACGGTGCGGAATAGCGACAGACAGTGTCCGTGGACACCACTAAGGTAAGTTCAAGGCCAGAGAGCGGCACGAAATCAATCAGGTACTGGGAATGCCAGAACTAATCGGCTTGACTTCGCACGCACACGCGCGAGATCAATGCTGCAGTCGCACCTTCGCTGCGTCCCTGCCCACCAACCACTCTCGTTTCTTTGCACTCGTTCCAGAAGTGGCCGAACTCACGAATTGAGTCATCAGATGGCTGCGTCAGTGTATACTTATCGTTCGAATTCATCTACCGTTCCTCGGTACATAAGCACTACTCCGCTGTCAATCTGTAAATAAAACAAATGGTTTAGGTCATTTGCAGCAGCTAATCCGTATTTGTAACGAAATGTGCTGGTCGCGACAGAATATTTGCTAGCAAAAAGTGCACCCGCTTCTAATCGCTTCACCAATAAATCTGTACTGCGGGACCTGTTCTAGTCTCGGGCGAGCCGCTGCTCTCTGATGCTTCGGCGGTTTCAAATATGACGGAAAAGCTTTCGTTTCTAGCTTCACCGCAAAACGGTACCCGAATCGAAAGGTCTACAGTTGCGTGAAAACAACTTAGTGCTTTTGTGTAAGCGGTTGCACTCGAAGTATAGCGATGGGACCCGTACTCATCTCTGTCTCTCTGATTGAGATAGCGACGGGCCCATCTCGACCGAAATCACGCCATACCGTTTCGGACTCTTTAGTAAGACGATATTTACTTATTTACAAGAAAAAATAAGAGTTATTCCGCAATAGTGGAGTTGAGAAAAAAGAAAGTAAGTAAAGAAGTTACCACTAGAAAATGTTACTTGAACATTTCAATTTCTAACGGAAAACATGGAAAACATGTCGATTAGAAAAAAAAATCTTTTCTGCACTTACATTGAACTCGTAGCCCTCGTTATCACTGAATGATGGGAAATGGCCATAAATGCCCACTAATTTTCCCCAGTCAGAGTCTCAATTTTTGATAATAGATGAATAAATGAGTGCTTATATCATTATTCAGAATCAAATCAATAATGAAAGCAGCTCGAAAATTTAAAATGTCAGTCTCTAACAGCACATTTCTGCAAAAATTTGAAAATCAACAACATATGACTACAGTGAAGCAATGCTGAGCAATCGGTCCCGAATTAGAAGAGAAGGACAAAAGGAGGAATCATCACATATATTGTTATAACATGCTCGCTGCATTGTTGTACACAAATAAAAGAGCCGTGAAGCACTTCAAGGCGAAATTCTTCCTTGAGTTCTCAGTTTTTCATCGAACCGGTGTAAATTAGTGCGTCATTCGGTTTTAAACACGACGAAAGTATTTAGTACCGATACTATTCAGCATTAAAACAGTATTAAAACTATTTAGTAGTACGTAATAAGTCTATACTTTTACTATTGTGGACATAGTTCACTCTCTATAAACTCACCGTCGCATCAAACTCACCCAGTAAATAAGAGAAATCCCGACAGAACAATCATATTAAACACATTATCACCATCCTTACCAACAAAAAAAAGGTCGATAACATTTGACGATGGACAGAGAGTAACGTTAAAAATCACTGCCAGAAATCACGATCTCTACGAACACAAAACTTCATAGACAGACGACTGAGCGACATTTTTGAATTCCTCAACACGATTGCAAAGAGAGAAAAAAAGCCGGAAACTTCTGTTGCTGTGTCTGTGCGTTTTTTTTCTCCTTCCAAACTAACAATATTTCCAGATTGTCGGCACATTTGTTTCACAGTGGTTTCCTTCGCATATGTGTCTCCATCCATAAACATCTTAGTAACACCTGCACATCAAAACGCTCAGATAGATGTAAAAATTGCAGCATTCCAGTGTAACAGGGGGGGGGGGGAGGTAGAGTCGAATCGAATAGTCAGTCTAGTTTACCTTTCAACCATATGAAAAGTTTTAAAGAAAATAATATTAGTAAACAGCATTCAATTCTAATATAATCAAAAATAGCGATCCCATATACTAATGAAAATGAATGAAAAAAAAAAGAAATCTCCATGAATGACTTTCAATAAAGCTCGACATATTGATTTTTCAATAATTGGTTTGTATAATTAATGATCAATTAATGATTTAATGATTTAAATCACGTTCGATTTCACCTTTTCAAACTCTGAAGAAGGCGATATTGTCGAAAAGTTAGCCAGGAATAAAGGATAGCAACAATCTCCGGTCCGGCTCAATTAAAGAAACCAATTATTGAAAAAAGAAAGTTCTATATGTTTTTCAAACAAGTAGTTAGGAAATAGAAAAATTGAAGTGAAAAGGCATGACAACATATATACAATGGAGTTAAGGGATGTGAGTAGTCGAAATAAAATAAAAGAGATTGGATAGTTTTGTCTGGATTTTAAAGACCAACCAAAACTTCCGTGGTAGCATCAGGAGATGCGTGATTTAACTAAAACATAGCATATGGAAATATAACAAAGCAAGCTGGTGAACTTACGAAAAAGACGCTGTCACGAGCCATGATGATGGCCTCATTCCAGACAGAAGAGGTATGAGAAAAACCTCAAAGGTTTTGACAAACGAGTGCGATTGGTTTCGCCGCTCACCCTAGAAAAGATGAAAAGCATCGTTTCGCCGAACAGCCGCTCAACTATTCGAATAAGAATTGAACGTCAGACTACTTTGCAGACTCTACTTGAATAGAATATAATTTTCCAGAGTTTTTGGGATTATTTCGTAGAAAAGAAGGCTAGAAAAGTTCACCAACGTAACAAGGGGAAGTGAAGTGAGAAGAAATGAATGAGAAATACGGATAAATCAATAAGAATACAGTAACTGTGGGGAAGAAAAAAGCTCTTCGCTCGTCTTTCTCGACATATTTCTGTTCTTTTTTTTATTGAATTTTAGAAAAGAGAACTACATAAGAAAACTTCGGCTAAGTCCACTGTGACAAGATCAAACTCAGTAAACAGCTCAAAACAAAACAATCAACAAGGTTCTCTGCAAGAGAAATGTGAACGAGGAGCACAGTACGACAACACGGTACGGAAAATTTCGATTTGAGCGAAATCACCACGATGATAAGGAATGCCGTGTGTCCGGTATCTATTTGGCGACGAAGTGTCAACGTAACGTCCGACGTGTGAACCGTACAAAACCGTACGAAATTTTACAGAAAAAAAACTCTATGTACATGGATGCATCATCATTCCATGACTCTATTCATCACCGGAAACTTCAGTGAACGTTGAAGAAACTCGCCGAAGAGAATCAGAAACCTTTTAAGAAAGTAATGAAATGCTCTGGAGAAATGTAAACTTTTTGTTTGTTGGAAAAGGCTCCTTTGGAAGATTTGACAAGGCAAAGTCCTTCCCGCTCGTAGCGAAATCAACTCGACATGAATCAACGAATGGAACACTTTTTTTTCAAATATTTGGACAACATCCTACAAATTAAATGCTAAGAAAACAGAAAGAAAACAACTGTCAGTTCTAGATGAATGAAGGAGACCAAACTTCTGACCTACTGGAATGCTCGAAATAGTTTTTTTGGAAACAAAAAAAAACATTGAAACAAAGCGAAACGGTTCAAATATATCTTTTCATACTTCTGACCTACTGAAATGCTCGAGATTGTTTTTTTCTTCTTCAAAATATATCTTTTCATACTTCTGATCTACTGAAATGCTCGTGATTGTTTTTTCTTTTTTAACCAAAAAAATGAGTTCATTACAGCGAAAAATAAGTTTATTTCAAAGAATTTGGTTTGGAATGATTGCGCTACTGCCACCACCACAATTGTGACCTACTCCAGATATTTTCGCAGAACTAGATCACTTCGCAAACAAACTGCACCGTTCAACTGCACCTAACCATGGCCAAGGATTCCTCAAGCAAAAAATCCTTGCAGGTGCGACACCGTCAACATAAGCAAGGATGCATATGCTTCCAGAGTCAAGGAGTCCTAGCAAGTGCGATAGTTATAGAGTTTCTCAAAGTCTAAAGGATTTGCACTATTTTCCATTTTGGTTAATCGGACGAAAGTTATAGGTCGAAACAAAGCGATCCTATTCAAAAATATATTTTCATATTTTTTTTTATTTCATAGTTTTTTCTTGGTGCTGACCTGATGTCATGATAGATTAAAAGCACTTGATGTATTTCTTCACCTATTCTAAGGAAGACTTTAATGCAAAAGATACCTACTAGAGATAGTTTCCCCTATTTTTCCCGTTAGAGAACTTCGATTCTTCTAAACTGTTCGGAAAGCCATCTGGAAAGGAACATTCTGAGTCATGAAGAATTCAAACTCTTTACGAGTCTCTATCTTTCTTTAAGAATTTGAGAACAACTTTAGGAATCTGTAGCTACGGGTGTAATTTAAATGCTAGGATTGAAGACACCAAAATGTACCCAAAAGCAGAAAGGCAGGAGGAATTTACGTAGCGCTTTGCATGCGTAATTCCAGCATTCATCAATTCTGTTCAGGAACCCATTAAAACAAGTAATTCTTTTTTTTACGATAGGAAAATGAAGTGTTCTAAACTTAAACCCTTACACTATGAAGAAAAGCGATAGAATTAGCGGCTACCTCTTCAAAAAAAATGTTAATTTGGTAGATATAGGATTTCTAAGAATTCTTCTTAGTAAGAAACTCTGTGAGACACCATGAGACCATACGTCAGGAAAGAAGGAGAGTGCAACAACGGTTACGTAATTACGAATGGAATTCCAATTATAGATCTAGGAAGATCCATAACGGCTACGTCTTTTAAAATGAAATCTTAATTATAAGTAAGTAATGAGTACTGAAATGGGTAATAAGTACTATTAACCTCTAAAGCGATAAAATTCCAAAATGTATTTACTTCTAGGTGCAATCTTCATGTTCCTTATTTCAGTTGTGTTCTCAGTCATTTCTACTCCAGACCTGTCATCGAATCTATTTATTTACTGTACAATTTTTTCATCACAATTCTTTACATCTTTTCACATAAGTACATGAATATGTTCACATAATGAATGATGATGGTAACCCATAACATTAGACTTTAGACTTTGTCTGGAAACTGAAAAACTAAACACCTGGTTCGAGCGGTGTTCTGCTGGAAGATTTCCTCGATAATTTCCGGAATATGACTGAATTTAATGGCGATTCAACTAATGTTATTCTCGTTTAAATTAGTCTCGTAAAACTAAATGAGGGGGAATGAGAACCACTTGTGCAAGTATGGATGCGCTTTGAACTCATCAACAATGAATCAACGATAACTAATAAGAAATAATAATATAATAAAATATTTTGTAAGAGTGTGCCTGCGAGGTTTTTTAGATGGAACTTTTTATTTGCCTGACGTTTCGGCGTTTTCGCTGTAATCATAAATAAAAAATAAATAATCATAAATAAATAAAAAATAAATAAATGGGAAGTTTCGTAAATTAAATGAGTACGTATATATGAGTGTCACTTCCTATTATAATCTCTTCTATTATTTGAATATTTCTATAGACAACATTTGAAGCTGACTCTTCCATTCCGTGGCGCTAGTAGCGATATTTTTCAACGCAAGTACAAATTCCGTAGGGCAAATGAAGGTGTTGAAGAGTTTTTTCCTGGTATACAGTATACACCAGTATAGTATAGTATATATGTGATTAACTTGAACAGATCTAGTATCTGTGTTACAGTACATGTTGCAAAAGACGTACAAAACGGAGAAAATACTTAGGATGAAGGAAGAGGACAAAGGTCAAAGTTATCGTTGTTAAAATTTCAATCATGGCTAATTTTTTCGAATTAAAAAAATTGCTAGATCTAGCTGTGTATGTACATCCCATCTATCGCGACTAAATGGTCGAGAGACTCCTCTTTTATGCGTGGATCAAACGTGTTCGGGACGAAAACTTTTGCTTCGAGTGACTTATTACTAGAGCTAATTAATTATTTACTTAGTTAGTTAATTACTCAGGAAATGTGACGCTTATTCTCAAAAATATTAGTTATGACTTAAGATTACCCTAGCAGAGCGAATAATTTAAAGATGCTGTCAAAAATGCGAACGCCACAGTCATTCCTTTTCGATCTACAGGATTTTCTCCTTGCTTACTGGATAAAGATTGCCTGTGCGGAACATGCACATCTACATCTATGTACATACTTTGCTACTGTAGCGGAATAAATTTAAAATAAATATATAATAATGATAAATAATTTAGATAATTCAAATAAGTAGGGAATGGAAAAGCTGAGCAGGTGATGTACTTCCATTCCACCACTCAGGAGAACTTCTGCTCTCGAGGAGTAAACAAAAAAGAAACTTTGAGGCGTTCACTCAACTGAAATGCCGCAAATTTCGCAGTAATTCTCGAGTTCAACCAAAACGAAGGTCTTTCTCTTTGTGAAAAATACTATACATTGAAAATACTGCACATATTATGTGAACAATCCAACAAACATAAGGTCGTCGTATAAAATTCGTGATTTTTAAAATTCATTCCTTTCAATTTATGCAAATTTGATAAAACTTTATTCTCAGAAAACCTAATACTGATTCAGAAGTAGGCTGACAAATTTAAATTCCAAAAATTTAAAATTTAATTCCTAAAAGACGAACGTTTCTGGTTTTTATGACTCAGAACTCTGAGAGTTAGAAAAATTGATGAGCGTAAAAAATATGGAACCAAATCATTATCAATTCCAAAGTTGACACTTTCCAAATTTAGAACCTAAAAAAGTGTGCCCGATGTGTTCCCGATTAACTATTCGTTTCATTAAAAAACGGTAGAAAAGGAGATTTTTGCATGTTTTCTTCCGCGTGATTTGTACGTCGACATTCTCTACAGTTTCTAGCCCATGACTTTGTTTATTTTTTCTTAAAACATAACTGTTTTTATGAAAATGTAATGTCTCTGGAAGGGTTTTCATTTATAACTAAACAATGAAAAAACCTTTTTGTTATTGTTGTTTTGGTGCAATCCGATTTACGATGTAAGATCTTCTCACTTGATCTCCTATTGATTTACACATTTATATATTTTTGTTCTTTCGTTCACTCACTATTGAAGGTTTGTATGCGTGCATCCGCTAAATCTATGATACCGGTGATATCATGGATTTTTCCCGGGTATTCTCAAATTTTTCATAATGGTTTTTTATTGCTTGGAGTCTTTTCAAAGTTTAACGAGTTTAACGTCTTTTTAAATGCACTTTTCGACTTTTCTATGTATGCTGTAACTTTGCTGGAGGTGTAATCCTTTTTCTCGTTTAAGAAAGAACCGTGTTATCCTAATTTGATGTAGTTGCAATAAAAAAACAAAAATTTTCTATTGAATTTCGTTTAGAAAGCGGGAGATGATTATGGTTGTTTAAGAGGTCCTTTAACTTTTGCCCATACTTTTGTAATTTCAAGAATAACGTTCCACTAGATTATTCATAGAATTTTCCTAATTTTCTAAAGGTAGCAATATTTCAAGAATCGTAGCTCATTACAAATGTATGTTTTTGACATCATCATGCCCTAATAATTGTCTAGAAAAAGTTCATTGCAAGTTAAAGCTTTTACACAGAAATTCCTTAAATAATCCGCAAATCGTCGGAACAAAGCCCTGTTTTTGATCTTTTATCGATTGGTCACGTCTAACGTCCTTCTTTTCTGGCTATAACAGTGACTGTAGGTACTCGACGGTGTCTTCCTGATAGTTTTATATGCATAACATCCATGTCATAGTTTAAAAAATGACTTCTGTGAAGCTGTAGCTGTTCTATACCAATGTGACCGTGCATGAACGGTCAATAACGTCTCAACGTTAATTTTTATTAGGTGTTTTTTATTCGGCTGTTGTCCGAGCAAAGTGCAGATGTCTTTCAGTTGCAGACGGGTAATGTTTGTCGATTTTGCAGCTGTCGGAAATGACTGGACTGCTCAACAATTCAAAAGTATATAAGAAGAACCGCTTTTGATGCGTACTTTTCTTCAAATCTTTGCGGTTGCAGCGCTTTTCCGGCAAATATTTGGGCTGCATCAGAAATTTTCGTACCTTGAAACGTGCAAATCTTTGCAGAGAACAAGAGGAACCACATTGAAATTGGAAAAAAAATATTACAAAAAAAACCAAATAATGTCAAAGGAAGAAAGTACAGTTTGGATAAACTATTTAGTATTATTACCTTGTTTTTTCGCCCTCCTGACCTTCACTTATTATTTCTAGGATAATTTGTTCCTATCATTTATTATCATAACCTTTTAAAGGCTCAATTTTTCTAGCATTTTTCATTCTTTCCTCGTTTAATTTCGTTTCCTAATAGTTTCTTCCAACATTCTTATTTCTCTTCTTCTACCCTTTCGCTCTTTTCTTTTCTATTCTCGACACTTTCTGAAAATGTAATCATCCTATTCATTAAGCTGAGTAGCCACATATTAAAATAACTGAAAAATATTTTGAAAACATTTGACAGAGAAATAGAGGCATTTGAGCCGAAAAGGAGGAGAAGAGCTTTAAAAATGTTTTTTTTAATGAGACGAATAATTTCATTTTAATTGAAAAGATAGGTAGTAGTCTGTAGCAATGGATTGCCCAGAAGCTGATGTTGGAAATGAGATGAGTGGGAGCCGACAGATAGAAAAAAAAAACCGCGCCGACATTGAAGAAAGGAGCAATCGACATCTTTCACATGTTTTGAAAAGGTCGCCGTATCCATGCGAATTCCTACGGATAAAAGCCAGCATACGATTACACTGAACGATGTGAACGTGGTAATATAAGTAGGGAGTGTCAGATTGAAAATAATATCTGGTGCTGTTACGTCTGAATCCGAGAAAGTAGTGTAAACCTGCAGAATCTCATTGTTTCTCATAATTATTTGCTTTAACAAATGTGGGCAGACGGTATATCCAGTATTGCCCACGAATATCCTATGTCTAGAAATTCCTACGTTTTCACTGGTTCACAACCCGCATTCTCGAAAATTAGGGATAGCAAATCCTTGTTGTTTTATTTCGAGGAGTTCAACTTTTCTTTCCCACTTATTGTTTCAAACAGCATGGAATACTGTTGTGCCTAACGTCGGAAGAAATCCTCGTTCAAATATTTTCCTTTTTCCTTTGGAAAAATTTCTTTATGATTTTTTTCGGTAGCAAATTTCACGGATGGTTTGCTTGTACATGTTTCGTCTGTTATTCATTCAATGCTTTTCATTAGTGAAAAAAAGAACACATATTTATTACGATGACGACAACAGAAATGTTAAATGGCAGAAATTCGCAACTGTATTGACGACGAGGGAACTAAACATTGAAAAGAAACGTTAAATAGAGATTAAGTCAATTTTGCCCCAAATGTTACAAGATGGGACCGAACAGGCGAATATCGAGCCATTAACGAGAAAGAAAACAAGGAAATGATCACATAAGCTAGGCGGAATTGCGAATCTTATTCTTAGGACAATCGCCGGATCCATCGTTAGGAAAAGGTACAGAGTTAAGCATTGCAGCCGCTGTGAGATACTGATGCAGATTCGCGTGCGGAATCGGATTTGGAGAAACCGCTTGTCCAACCATATGATGATGATGCTGCGGAGCATGATGGATTCCTGAACGGATTCCCATTCCGTAAAGGTCAAGCGACTGCAGCAATGTGGTCAGAAATCCTGGATCACTAAGAGTGAACCTAAAAGAGCGGATTTAATCGACCATAACGGAAAGGATCACTAAAACTCACGAAAGCAGGTTTTTGTAGTAGTCGTAGTAGTTGCAATTCACGTTATTTGGTTGCTGCACTGGGTTGATCGCTGTGAGCATTTGAGCGAGAGCAGCGTACTGCTCCTCTAGTTCGCTAAAAACCGCACTACTATGTGAAGTAAATGAAGAAACTGCCAAAATAGTTTTCTACAGAGATATCGTAATGATTTTACTTCTTTTTGCCTTGTTTCGCTGCTTCGGCGAATTGGGAAAGAAGACGAGCTTGTTCCGAATAGGACGAGTTATCTATCGCCGAAGGAAAGTGCGCAGGAGACGAGGGTCTTGATGTTTCTGAGTTACCTACAAAAAAATCTTTTTTTTTATATAACGGATGGAAGTCTGCGTTTGAAAAGTCGTCTTAAGTCGTCCCACGCATTGCACTTTTCGTAGCAGATGTTGGACGGTAGGTGCCGTTGATAATCGAGAGCTCAATCAGTTGCTTGCGTTTCAGCTCATCCTTGCCCTCAGGCTAAACATTCCAGTTGCTAATGTGCTGAGCTACATCGTCTTTTGCCATTATTTGCGTAATAATTCGCGTTCTAATCAACTCACCGGTGGGTGCAGAAGCTGATTGATGGCCTCGACTGCGTTTCTCATTTTCTGCTGAGCCCTCTTCTCGTAATCTTCACATTGAATTAGCACGTGAAGAGGTTCGGTGTCATTGTTGCGTTCACGACGAGAACCACTCTGAAATTTTGTGGGAGGCATCGATATGGATTTCCTCTTACGCCAGGAGATCATACCATGCGACTTGAGCCACGGCCTCGAACCATAATTTTGCAGCCAGTGTCCTCTTCCAGCTGCTTAGCTGTCATTCCACGAGGACCAAGAATACGCCCAACGAAATTGTACTAAAGTAAGCTAAGTTATTAGTCTGTCCGCTCAAAAACGGTTTGAATACAAGGAACTGATCATGAAAATCCATACCCTAGGATAACGATCAACTGGAACGAGTATCATTTCGGTGAGACAGACTTTCTCACCGCGTTCCTCTTCAGTTGTAGCATCATCGATGTGCACTTGCGCTGACATGGCGGCAACGACACGAGCGATCTCTGTCTCCGAAAAATTCCTTTAATCTGTAGAACTTCTATTTCATCTCTACCTCACCTCTGTCGATCAGTCTGCCCAAGTGACGGAACGGCACGGCATGGATCGAGCGAAGGTCACCTTTGTCCTTGATAAGCTGATCCAGGTATTCCTGATCCGGGATGGCCACGTCTCCAGAAATCGGATGTGAGTTGACATCACAACCACTAGCGAAGCAGATTTTCTTAACTACTTCTTCGCTAGAATGGCTCTAAAAGTCTACTGATTAAGAGTCTATGGATTTTAAGGTAGCTGCTTTTGTAACACTCGACCTTACTGCAAGAGTTGAGCGAGTGAATCTAAGGAAACTTTGGGTAGGTCAGAAGACGTTCGTTTTTGAGCGATAGTGTCCCAGGTGAGAAGACGTGGGAAAAAGGATGAAAGGGATGATGATCGAAATCATCTTATTCTTACCTTGAAATGTCATACCAGAGAGAATGTCGGTTACTAGGCTGGTAGCACTTTGTAGCAATTTTAGATCCACCATAAAACCACGGAGATCCATAACACCAGCAATACACATGTGCTGGTGTTATGGATCTCTGTGGTTGACTTACACTTGCACTTATGTATGTAGATCGAACGGACTAGCCAGCTCTTGGCTTGGGGATTTTGTTGGATTCTCTTTTATTTGGATAAATTCAATTTGTACAACCAGCTATTAAAGTACTGTCTAATAATGTGGGATAATCTCTACTACTTTAGCTTTGATCTAACATTTTCTAAATGTGTTTTTTGTTTTCTTTTGAAAATGAGTTCTCAAGGAAGAGAATAAAACAAGGCTTGAGAAATTCGGTGTTACGTGTTGAAATCATTGTCATTACGGATGTTCTCACTGCCTGATTGTGGATACACAAAGTTATGAGATTCCCGTTCATTACGCATAGCGGTACTCTCCACTATAACTGAATCCTAACAGTTGATTGTGATCTGCATCGTGAATTTTTTTTTTTTGGATATGTGATGTATCGGGTGCTCTTACGATAACTATGCGATAGTATTGTTTGATTTTGCTCCATTGTTACTAAACAATGCACGTCAGGGAATAGCGGCGAATAAGCGGCAGTTTCCAATAGATACTTCCACATTTCTTTCGGATAGATTGAGCTCCATTTGAAAGGTGTTGTATTGTTATTCCTGATGTGTCCCATGTGGTCTAGTGGTTAGGATTCGTGGTTTTCACCCACGCGGCCCGGGTTCGATTCCCGGCATGGGAATTTCTTTGCACTTTTTTCATTTGGAAGAGTGTCTCGATCATTTGCTTGCTATGTCGTTTAAGTACTTGGTTAGTGGCGATGTCTTTCCTTAGTTGACTTGAGTACTAACTTTTTAGCTGTACAGTATTTAACACCAGAGAAGTGCATGTCTGCTGGGTCCCGCACGTCCAGCGAAGATGGGCCATCAAAGTATCTAAGTAAGAAGTGCATGTCTTTCAGACGGGCTGATATTGTCGTTTGGAGTTTCCAGGAAATCCATTGCGGCCTCGGAAGATTTCCATTGCACGCTGTAAATGTTT
Organism: Necator americanus; assembly: GCF_031761385.1. Taxonomy (NCBI): domain Eukaryota; kingdom Metazoa; phylum Nematoda; class Chromadorea; order Rhabditida; family Ancylostomatidae; genus Necator; species Necator americanus. Next base: position 37,138,788 of record NC_087374.1, on the reverse strand, counting down.
GTCACGACTTCAGCCACTTCTTCAGTAATCCTACTCTTCTGTGTGTTCATGTCCATGCCGTCTACGTCTCTCACAGGAAAACCTGCGACTTATTCTACGTGGACGTAATTTTCGGTTGACGCTGCTGCAGTGCGGGTTGTTCTCGTTACACGAAGCAGCTTGCTCCGCCAGAGGTACGTTTTGCTGAGGGATAAACCAATCTCCCACCAGCCCATCGTCCAGCATGGACTCACTCGTGATCATTGCCTCTGGTGATCAGCTGACGGTGACACCTGCTACACACTACTGTGTACCTGCTACGGTTCGTAATCGACAGGAAACTCCGTTGCTCCACCTCTTGTCCCCTCATATTCATGTTTCCATCGTAGGAAATCGAGTTGATTTTGATATAATCTAGTTAAAGAGTTCAATTCACAATATTTTTGCAGATTTGCATTGAAGGCACGTTCCAACCGCTCGAAACTTTAACTTAAACCAAATGATGACCACCAGTCTTAGTGTATTGTTCTCTTGGGGTGATACTGATATCCATACTGTTGCTTACACCATGTTTTGTTGTTTCTTTGAGGCTTACCGGTCTGTGATGTACGCCGAGCTTGAACAAACCCTGATAGCGACCACCGAGAGCGAAGCATAGGCGCTCCATTTCTTAAAGTGACCCCCAGCTATCCCTGCATAGATAACTTTAGCAGTTCCCCACCTCATTCCTGTGAGGCTCAGCAGAAGGAAGACGAGAAGCATCTTCATTAGACATCTCCACGACTTGATCAGATCCCTTAGTTGGTATCTAAACGCTATGTCTTCTAGGATTTGGGCCCTGACTTCTGGAGGAGACAAATAGAATAGCGTTAACTGACCATTATTGAGAATAGACGAGCAGTTATAGATACAAACGAGAGTGTTAGATATAAGCAATGTATCTGAAAGGAGTAAAGGTTGAGGACCGTGAAGTAGTTCGGATTGCAGCAACGTACCACCTGAAGACGTCTACCAGTGAATCCTTGAGAGCACAATGAATTCCTGGGGTTTTTACATAGCTTTTATATCATATCAATGTGTGGGGGGCTACGTGGCGAACGAACTCTCAACGCGTTTGCAGCGGTAAGTCGATGCTCAACCAAGCTGGTAAGTTTTGGTTTAGTGGTCAGCCCAGGCGATCACGCATGTCCTGGCTTGTAACGGACAAGTTATCGGGTCGTGGAACTTTACGTTAACCTACGCGGTCCACGCGGTCGTAGACTATGGCAGTGGATCTACGCCAGTAAGGACATCAAAGAATGACATCGCTAATAGCGCCACAAATAAGCTAAGCCGAACGGAGCTTACAGGAACGATCCGTGTTGCTTACCGATCTTGGTGAGGATGAGTAGAGATGAGATAGAGGTCACCGTTTCTGGTTCCTTAAGAAGGTCCATCAAAATATTTACGACATCAGCTCTTGATAAGTTTTAATTGTATGGATCTGTAGGTTCATTGTTCACAGATTCGGAATGTATGCAGATAATTCCATTTCATGTTCAATTTCATGTTTTTAAAATCAACAAACCAATATGAGAAGCTTTGATGTCGCTGTTGTTCGCTTCACTTTTTCGGAAATATTCGATTATTCAGCAGATAATTTATAATATTTTTTTATAATACACATAATCCTCACAAAAAATAGACTACCCCTGTCCAATAAGTTTTATTTTTATTTTAGCCAATTTGTAATATTTATTTATTTTTTTTTAACTCACAATACTCACAGAAAACAAAACCTCTTGTGGTTGACTAAGAAATCTCTTTAATCTTTTTTGGGGGAAAACAGGACGGTTTGACTACTTCCAGATTCACTCCTTTCCTTTCTTGAGGACATTTCCACAATTCCACAAGGTTTAATATCATTCCCCGTGATTTTTTTGGTTCAGAAACGATGTCCTGGTGAAAAACTAAGGACGCCCTTGTACTCGTCCTTGCTGTTCTTTCAAGACAATGTCTCCGGTGTTTTTCAGAGATGTATTTGGTTGATCTCTGAGTCTGGAAACTCCAACCAGACCACTGATGAGAATCCCCTACATCCTTATTGGATCCTTACTGGTAATAATGTATGTAAGTAGAAATAAAAAAAAGGCCCATCAGATCATCCAGATAACCTAATTTAAATGAAATAAGAAAAATCAGTGGATTTATTGAAGGAAGTAACGCCTAACCGATTAAAAATACTTAACGGTTGCGTTGATGATTTTTCTGGGGAGACCTTTGGAGTAAGGATTCTTTGAAGAAGTACACGTAGAAACCCTCTCAAGTACTCAAATAGAAGTACGTAAAGGGGGTGCATATAAATGTTAGATCGTATTGTCAATGACAGCCTGTAGACCGTTAAAAATATAGTAAAGTCAAAACGGGAAGAAGCTCGGTGTAATTGCGTACGCGGCTTCCTTCAAAGCGGTGCGGTGGAGCGTAGCGATTAGGAGCGTACTGGGACCCTTCCTGGAACCATCCATCGCTACAGTTTGCGATGGTTCCACCTCGGTTCAACCCCAACCGCTGTCTCCATCGCGACGTTTCGTGCGCGTACGCAAATGCACCGTACCTAAAGTCGTTCTGACCCGACTACAGTAGGGAGTCACTGTGTGCATATTTCTTCTAGTCATTTTTCATTTGTCTGTCATATTTTGAGTAATTTTTAAGCTGTACATTTGCGAATTGAGGACAAATAACAACGTAGCTTTTCAAATAACTTTATTTTGTCGAACATTTTCGCCCGTTATAATATACAGAAAAGCATTCGCTCATCGAGTTTTTTTTTCACTTTCTTAAATAAACAACATCTCAGCGTATAAAATGTTTGTCGAAACCCCGAGAGTCCGATAACAACGAACGATCGATGAAATGTGACGTTACAATAAGAAGGAAGCTGGTGGTGGAAACGGAAAGCAACAGCTTCCGTTCAGACTAAGCAACAAAACTTCGGGAAAACTGAACACTGCATAGAGCGACTTTAGGAAAACCAAGCAGTTCTGCACTCTGATGGCGGCGAGAATTGAGGTTGTAAAATAGAATAGTAATTAGTTTCTGCATGCATAAATCATGGCTAACATTTTTTTTCTTTTTTGACCGTCGTGATGTGACTAGAACATTTACATGTGTGTGTTTTAAAATTGAGCGAAAACTTAGAAAATTCAAACAGCTGCAGACTCGTGCTAATTTCCATCGTGGCATTGGATATTGGGTGTGGATTTTGTGGCGACCCCATGGATTGGACTGAGTGAGTGGCCGCGGAATCCAAGGTGCGAATTCCGATACCTCCAGTAATCTCTTGTCCGTATTTTTTCCCCCCAAATGATAGAAACAAGCACCACCGCTTGGCTAATAACGGCAAGTTGAACCCAAATCTAGGTCCTTATGCTGATTTTATGCTGGTGGCGGTCATACCGCAGCAATATGGCCCAAGAACTGCCGTTATCAGACAACATATCATGGCACAATAGGTATGAGCACCAAAAAGTCGTTTGAAGAGAGAAGACACCCGGTCAACGCCTCGTTCAACAAAATTTGGACATTTGGTAACCATTGCAGGCTAAAGAATCACGAATCGCATGCAGAGTGAAACAAACTATACAAACTACGAGAAAATGTAGAAATCCAGAAAAAAGCCACACCGACAATCGGGAGCGGTAAAAACAACGAAAGAACAAATCATTATGAATGAATGGCGCTTGTTGACAAATGACATGAAAAAATCAGTACAGCTGGTACGATGAGTGAAGAGTCAAACTCTTTGGATGCATTCTAGTAAATGTTATGGTCATCGTACCAGTGACGTCGTTGATCGGTTAGTCCAGGAGTGTAGCTATATCTGTTCAGAACCGATGCAGGATCCCGTGTTGTAGAACCTTCAATAAGGATATGGGTGAGTTTTTGCCATTTGAGAATATTTTTTAATTAAGCGCAGATCAATAATTTCTCCGTACCTGGGTACTTTCGGTACTGTGGAACATACGCTTCACGTGCAGCAGCCACATTCGTGGACGGATAAGCGCCATACACTTTGTCGTTTGTACTGGTTGATGTATAGCTGTAAAATGACAAGTTAATCAAGCAAATAAAAAATCTACAGCTAAGGATTTTTTTATAATGAAAAACATAGAGGATGTTGTACTGCTGCCGCATAGAATTTCCGATTCTAAGGTAATAAAGAACATAGAGGATACTGTAGTGCTGCCTATGGAATTCGCGATTTTGAGGGAGTTGGTTCTAACCCTCTCCTTACCTTCAATCATAGTATTTCAAGAATAATTAAGTGTAATTTGTGTATAATTATCAAAATCGCATAATCTAATATCAAAAGAGGAGTTCAACAGGAACACTGATCCAGCCGAAAGACATCGCATCGCCCTTAAAGGCATCACCCCACGAATCTGAGGTGGTACGGATTTCAGGTGGAGTATTCGTATACGGGATCGTAGATTATGGAGAGGGGAGTGATTCCGTCCATTTCTTTCTTACTGCCGTAAAAAACGGCCCGGAAGATACGGCGCCGCATAGGGCTGGCGCGCTCTAATCGAACTCCTTGTAGAAAATAGTGCACCGGAACGCTCGAAGTCCTATCTTCCGGGCCGTTTTTTTTCGGCAATTAGGAAGAAATGGACGGAATCACACCCTCTCCATAATCTACGATCCCGTATACGAACACTCCACCTGAAATCCGTACCACCTCAGATTCGTGGGGTGATGCCTTTAAGTTAGAAGAAAAAATGGTGACCGAAAAAAATATGTGAGCGAGGAAGGAAAAAGAGAAAAAGAGAAAAAGAGAAGTAACACCGTTCCGTTCCTATTCATCCGCCCAAATAGTGCTAACACGAAACATAAAGAAAGGTGGACACACGAAGAAGTACAGAAAATTAGTGCTAAAAATAATGTGCATATTCTGAACGGGAAATGCTGAAAATGATGGAAAATAAATGAGAAAATATTTATGGTAATTCGTCGAAGATCCGCGCACGTACCCATTTTCCTTTTGTAAAATGCATGAAATTGCTGATATGATATCAAAAAGTGTTTTGTTATTTTGAAAAGAAAAAGAAGTAAACAAAGGAAGAAACAAAGAAAGAAAGAAGAAAGAAAGAAAGAAAGAAGGAAAGAACCCTCCATGAACATGCACATACCGTCCTGGATAATAGTCGCTGCCTGCTAGTTGAGAGGTCACATGCGAAGTATCATTTCTACGGAATAAAGATTTGATCTTATCAATAGGTGAGCTTGGTCGTTTGTAATTGGCAACATCGTCATACCTGAATGGAAAATAAGAATGTTATTCAAATAGAAAACTTAATAGCTACAATGGAGTGCGAAACGTTTGCGGTTACACTCTCAATTTTAAGAAAATATTGCGATAAGAAGCAGACCCAAACCAGAGAGAAATAATTCATGCATTTCTATTCTGGATAAGAAGCTAAAAGTTATTCGTTAGATGAAATAGGAAAGTGAAATGCAAAAATCAAAAGAAGACAGATAGAGGCTCGAGGGGAAAGTAGACGAGGTTGATATTTTATAATTTCTGGCCGAATTCTCAGAGAATACGACTCGTTGAAGAATCACCAGTACGGAGACATCCCGTTGATCTTCGTAGGATGACCCCTCGCTAAGATAAACTTTTTTTATTCGATTAAATTTTGAAAATTAATCCTCAGTCTGTCTCAGTGTAAACGGATGAACCCGGAACGCCGTTTCTTACGACGTCCTCTATTCAAGTGCGCCACCTTTGCGCCCTCCTGCCTGCGATTCCTCGAAAATCCATTCGGACGAATCGCAGGCGGGGGCGTGGCGCAGAGGTTGTGCGTTGCAACAGAAGGCGTCGTAAGGAACCGCATTCCGAAGCCGTCTGTTTACAATGATGCAGGAAGAGATGAACGGAATCACCCTCTTCCCCACAATCTGCGACTCCCTATAGGCATTACCCGCTTGAAACCCGTACCACCCCAGATTCGTGGGATGATGCGTTTAACTAAAAATCTTCCTCATAGAAAGACGGCTATCCTGATAGATCTGGATATACTTAAGGACTGGGCAGTCTGATGTACATAGTCACTCACCCATTTGTTACTAGTTTCCCATCAGAACCCATACGTAGTTCACTAGTTCGCCTTCGATTGAAAGACAACAAGGACCGTTTCTTTTTCGGATCTAAAAATTTTCTTTAAAATCTTTTAAAACCCTTCAAAATTTAAACAACTACGATAACTGACTATCTTCAACAGCTCGATCGTGAGAATCTCTCGAATTTGTGGTGAGCCTTGAGCTACCGCTGCTACCCATCATCGTTTGTTGAGGACCCGTCTGCAAAAAAAAGAATATCAATAGAAACAAAAAAAAATAAAGAAAAATCAGGTAATTTTTTCTTATGGCCTTGTAACAAAATTATTTCTATTAGCAATATCATTTTCATTCGCCTTAGTGCAAGTTAGATGTGATAATGTGCAGTGAAGATGACAGCATAACGTTGGGGTTAAGTGAGGACCTATTGAGAAACATCCGTGACTGACTAATTTTTCTTTCCTGCAAAATAGGCAGAAAAAATGAATCGGTGCAAGCTTGAATCTGTTGCCTTGGGAAAATAGTTTTGTTTTGCTTTTAAAACGGCGAAGTAGGCTAAACTAGTCCAGCACAGGTTCTGATAATCGCCGAAAAATGCATCATCACTACCTTTTGCCAAATGGTTAACATCGAGACTCCTGGTTGAACAGTCCTTGAACCAGGAGTCTATAATCAAGGATTGAAATTATTGATAAAAGATGAAAACTGAAGGACTGTGGGAGCTTAACTATTTGTTCATTTCAAGTTCTGGCTCCCTTATATCCAGATAAACAGAATTTATTCTTGGAAAACAAGAAAATGGGAAAATTTTGCTGCAGTTCAACTACGGGAAAAAATGATTGGTCAACTAATAGCTACGGAGGAATATCGCGCTATCGATCGAATCGCTGGATCGCTTAGACGATTTACCTCTTTCGTAGTATTAAATCGCTCTGCGTCTTTGAACTAGAATAACAATAAGAAGAACTACAGTTTGTTCATCAACAGCTTAAAAACTCACTAGCTCGAAGAAGTACTGTGGTAGTGACATTCTTCTTGAAGTGGATCCCAAAAAATCCCTTAGATTCTCGCAGAAAGGATTGTTATATGCAGATGATTTTCTTACCATGATCTATTTGGATTGAAAATTGAACAATTCAATGGATTTAAAGGCAGCATACCACGAATTTAACGTGGTCAGGGAATCCACGTTAGAAGCCAGAGATAGGATTGTAGATTGCGGGATTCGGGGTGGTTCACCTCACCTCTCCCTAATTGTCCTAGAAGGCGGCGTGGGAAACGCTTTAGTTCCTACGAGGGACGTTAGGACGCTACTATCTGTACGTATATGTTCCAGCAACCTATTCGTTGGTTTCACTTGCACAGGCTGTCGAGGAGAACCCATTGGCTTTTGACCGCTGCGCAGCTGGATGCGGCGTGCGTACAACGGTATCGCGTTGCAACTGAAATCGTCGTGAAAAACTTAGTCTTTGATGCCGTTCTTTCACAACGATGAGGGAGGGATGAGGGGAATCATCCCCGATCTCACAATCTACAACTCCATCTCTAAGTTCTCCGACAGTTTCCCTAACTACGTCAAATTCGTGGTATGCTGCCTTTAAGTCGAATTTCTATCCCCTAATCTAGTCTACTGGTCCACAAACAATAAACTACAGCACAAACAGTTAGATTTTCCCAAAAGTAGGAGAAAAACTCAGGGAAATAACTAAGAAACTAAGGGGAAATCTTATCCTACTATAGTGTAGTAAATTTGAATTTCTACAGAAAACTTTTCTACGAACTAAGCAGCCTAGCTACGCATAACATCTCTCACCTGTCTCTGAGGAGATGCGCTCTTTTCAAGAGATAAGTGTCTTCGCAAACGATCAATTACCTAAAACACAAGAATGTTCAAGTATTTTGCGGTTATTTTTTAAGCTTAAGGGTAGAAACGTGCTGAGCATCGGTATCGATCAGACGTCTATGCTTGTTTGTTTTTTTCTTGTTTTAAAGGAAAATGTTAGAGAAAATAAGTGGATATTACGAGCACGTCAACCATTCAGAGAAATTCCCAGATTCGCATTCCGAAAATAAGTGGAAAAACGGCAAATTTGTAAGGTATAGGCCCATTTTGGGTAAAAAAAAAGATGTTAGATAACATTGGTTTATGAAAAATAGAGCGGTAAAAAAAATAGAAGCACTGCACACGAACCGAGCGCACCGGCCCGACGTTGCCCTGTTCGTTTCGAGCGATCGTACTATTGGATTCGTCCGGTATCCCACGCTGTTCCATATCAACACTCTGAACACAAAGAAACAATGTCACACATAAAACGTTAGAAGCGTTCTACATGTGAAATCAGCGTGAACTGAACTAAAACGTACGACAACAGAACTTAGTATTCACTCCAGAATTCATGTCTTCTCACCTGTTTGTTCTTCAGAATACTTCTCGGTTGTCCCTTATCATCTTTCGACACACTTGTTGCTCTTCCATTGGATGTGTCATGGTAATTGACGTAAGTGTAATCCGGTATCGGTTCTGAAGATACTCAACGAATATATAAAGGATAAAGGATAAAGTGTCCGGCGTTAATCAATCCGCTTGGGATGCGCCCCCACGTTCACTTCAATTCAGGATCGTTTGAGGTTTACGAACTTGTAACTGACCTATACAATGACTTGCGGAGGCTAGCCGATGTGTCAAGTCAGTGTTTTTATCCTCCCAGACAAGTCTGCTACCAATTTATCGACCCCGGAGGGATGAAAGGCTTGGTGAGCACTAGGGCGGATTCGAACCTCCAATCTATCGTGCAGACAGCGGAACCTCTAACCGACTACGCTACACCCGCCTATGCGAATGTATAAGCCCAAAAACAGGCCTGTTCTATCTTATTATCGCCTCATTATATGTTCTATCTGGCCGAATGCTCCAGAAAAATTTCCAGTGCTAAATGGAGCGGAAACGAATTTTTGCTGCGTGATACATTTTCCCGCGTAGAAATTTTTATTGTATAGCGCAATGTGTAAAACCACGACACATTTTCCCGCTGGAGCGCGTTCGTCCGACTTGAAAAATTTTATTGGATCCGGGTTCGGGTCGGGTCAGTAGAGCACGTCAACTCAGAAAACGAAATCTTATTCTGATTACACTTGCTAGACGACATCTTCTGCAGATGCCGTTTGTGAACTAAAAGTGCTGGACGCACTGGATATTACGGTCAGGTACTACGTCGTTTTACGAATGGTGGACGGGACAAAAGCGAGGATGAGGTTTACGAAAGGACGCAGGAAGGATGCGGTCAAATTAATGAACTCACTTGGCGCGGTAATGTCATCTTGGTCTAGGTTCAAGGAATTCTGTTTCTTCATCCATGCACGTGAAGCAGGAGTTACTCAAAAGAAACAATGGCATCTTGCTTTATCACATAAAATACTGAGCGACTCTACGCCGTTTTAATCCGTATCAGTTCTAGAAGATAGTTTCTCAAGATCCTAGTCTTTTTGTCTCATCCTGTCCTAATGTTCCCTTCTTCAGTAAATCTAATGAACGGTCGCTAAAATGATTTAAAGTTAGAGGTCCCAATCGTATACCTTGTATAAAATAATCACCCGTATAGTCGAACTCATCCCCCATCGGATGTTTGCGATCCATAGAACGAGTACGAATATACGAAGGTCGATCCTCCGTACGACGTGCTGTTGGACGGAACCTGTAGGAACAGTACTGCAAGTCATACACTTTGACTGTAAGGACAACTACTGATGAAAAAAAAATCGCAAAAAAAAAATGTAGGAAAATAAAAATTTATGATTAATGACGTGATTTTTTATGATTGATTATTAGAAATTTACCTATTCATAACTATAGGATTTGGATCCGTTACATGCGATGCTGCTGACGGAGCGTAGGTATCAGATGCAGGTGTAGCTAAAAGCAGAATAACATCACTAACACTTCTGCGTTCGACCGTATTCCGCAACAGAAGACTGCTACCTCCTTTTTCAAATTCGTACGGGATCCTTTTGTAGCCATAACTATCATCGTATCTTCTATATGCACTCTCTGCACCTCGATACGCGTCTGGTTTGTACGAATCTTCTGGCTAAATAAAGGCAAATTTTTAAGAAAAAAAAGAATCATTAAAAAGTCAGTTCATCCTAGTGAGAGGAAACACTCCTGAATTCATCGTGGATAATCACGGGATAAAATACAGAACCTTCGCATTGACTCCGTATGAAAATCTTAGAAGTCTAAATCAAGCAAAAATACCTAGGTCAGGAGGGAGGAGGTCAGTTTGTGTGGGAAAAATCAGATACAGTTGAGTATTTGAGAAAAACAAGACAGTTTTCGGAGAACTTTTAAAAAATACCATTAACTTTAGAAATTTGCAGCTGAGCTCAAAACTTCCACATACAGTCTGGGATTTAAAAGCTAGGAACATATTCTTTCCGTTTCCGCTTCTTTTTCGTTTTCTATCAGGAATAATCGCTTCCAAGGAAATTACTCACTTTTCTGACAGCAAAATTGGTCAACGGACGATCACTGGCCGAGGAATAGTACGACGATGGCCGATACGATGGTGCACCACTCCTGAAAATTGTTTCCTTCAATGAGTCTCAGCTGTGATATGTCACGACATAACATATGCAGAGAAAAAAAAAGGAAAAAAAAGAAAAAATTACGGCGTATAGGTGTTCCTCTCGGCGTCCCTCTCCGCCCTCGTTTTGTACACCTCGAAACGTCGCGGTTCGGATGCCCATGACTGATTCTGAAGCGAAGACAAGCGAGAAACTTATAGAACGATCGCCTTTGCACCCCACAACACAATGGCCATAACTCTTCGTACGATACAACAACAATGGCCAACCTGTTACAATTCGGTCTCACGAAGACCAGCAAACCTCTGAATCTCTCAACCATTATGAAAATACCTGCAGGGCTCTAACTTCCAAAGAATTCAGTTCTTCAAAAAAAAATTTACCTCATCAAGTTTCTTCGAATAACTCGAACTAGCATTGGATGAATAATAGTTGCGTACATCTCCAGTACCATAACTGCTGGTTCTAAATAAACTAACTAAATAAATAAATTGTAAATCACTGTAAACATTACAAGATCTCAGGATGTAATCTGGATAATTACATACTTAATTCGACTCATAATGTCATAAAAAGCGGGAAGAAAACTGGCGACAATAAACGGCGGCGCAGAACAGTAAAGTGGCTAATGCAATGCGGGGCACGCGCAGCGCTAATAGCTGAAACAAAACAAAATTCCGGACAAGCCACTTATGAAAACTGGATCGCGAGAAAGTGTCAGAACGAGGAGAACGTAGGGAGAAGAACGGTAATTAGTAGTGTTCGAGACATACATAGACGGAGATACCATAGTCAGACATTACGACACTTTTTTTTGTTCTTTCATGTAATATGAGTCGCTTTAAGAAAAAAAGTCGCATAGCTAAGGTATCAATAAAAAATAAATGAATATGGTTTCACCAATAAATATCTGCCGAATAGGACATAGGCTAAAATAATGGTCAGGAATGATCCAGCTGAAAGCCAACTGGTCTCGCTTTCTATCATTCTATCTTTGTAGCTTTTCTATCTTTCTATCTTTCTATCTTTCTATCTTTATATCTTTTTTATCTTTCTTTTTTTTTGCCTAACATTGCATATGAAAAAAAATGTAATACACATAATTATAAATATATCTAGCAAGATTCAGAGCAGGCTTGACTTGTAGAAGGTGGTGTCCTTGCTTGTTCAGTCATTTGGCTCAGGAATTTATTTTAATTATTAATCAATTACTCATTCATTTATTTTAATTTTAATTTATTTTAATTTAATTTATTTAATTTCATAAAACATCACTAAGAGAGATGATAGAGACTAAAATTAAAATAATAATTTGTATCAGAAGATAAGTCGAAAAACGCTGGGAAGTATGGGATATCCCTGTCACTACACTGGATATCTCTTTATTGATCTCAATTCAGGATGGAAGCACATGGAACGCTTATGAGTCAAGGAGGTGTGACTAGAAGCGCAAAAAATAATTTTGAGATAAAAAAATCAAAAATCACAGGATCATTTCTATTTTTCCAAAACTTTTCTAACTAATAACGTCTCAGTGCTAATTAGAACTAATCATTCCACATTATTATTAAATATGCAGATCAAATACATCTGTAAATCCTAATCCCACCTCATAGTGAAGCTAAGCATTAAGAGTTTTTTTTTTGTTGCTAAAATGAACTCACCTGTTGTAATCCTGAGAAGGATCGTAAGCAGAGCGAAATTCTTCGCGAAGTAACGCAGCGTTCTGAAATCTCTTAGATAAGCTCAGATGAATGACACGGGGGACTTTACTAATCCCTAATCCAGAACTCTGCATAGTGGATATCATTCGAGTCTCTTTTTGTGACTAATCACGAATCTGTATTGCCGGCTTTGATAATGAGAACAGCTTGATCCCACACCAGTTCTCATCGAATCTCTGTTCGCGGACAAAAACGATGTAGAAGTCATGAAAGCGGTTTAGTCTTTCGAATGTGATAGGAGGAACGCGAAAATCAATCAAAAACTCGAACAAGAATGGATCCATAAAAATTCTGGAACAATTTCTAAGTTCTTAAGTTCTAGAATACCATAGATTTGAGTTTAAGTTCTCCTATCTATGCCCTAAGGGGGGCATTGTATAGGCCAACACGCGTTCCAAAACCTCAACGATTACGAATTCCAGTAAAACGCGTTGGCGCATCCTAAGTGGGTTGGTAAGCCAGTGACTTTATCCTCTTTTTTTTATCTATGCCCTTACTATACTGGAATGATTGACTCAAGAGCAAAATAAAGTAATAATCGATATATTATACATGAATTCACGCACCCAGTCAAGCGAATAGATGAGCATAAAAGGAATAGATGTACAAATGCAGTAACTTGAATGCAAATGGAGAGAATGAAGAGACTTTCATGTAGTAAACATGACGGAAAAAGGATCCAAGTTACCGAACGCAGAACAAATTGCAGTTTGACATCGAACTGTGACTGGAGAATGTTTTGATGTGAACGCCACCACTCAATGTCATGGCCTAATGCAAAAGTATCATCGTTAAAGTGTGTCCCCCCATCGAAGAAAGAACGTCCACGCCAAAAGAAGAAATGTGGATGAAATTTCTTATCGATCCCCCTCCATATACTCAATATGCATACATTTCCATCAAAGTTTTGGATGATAACATGCTAGAAACTGAAGTGCTGACTGAAATAAGCTCCCTATAACTCTATACAAGGACTGAAGTGAAAATTCTGCACGAAAAAATACACTATATAACATTCCTGGGCCCCGGGAACCTCCAGAGCCACTTCTCAGCTCAACGGCAGTAGGATTCCCGATGCTCATAGGTCCCATGTACGAATTTTATGGAACTACTCATCATCTTCGTATTAAAAGTGGAATGAAAAATAAAATTTGCAAAATATCCCGAGATAAATTCCTAAAATTATCGCAAAAGGCGACCCGCAGAAACATTTTCAGTACCACAATTGTCCTTAAAAGCTCCTAAAAATCCTCCTCAAAACATTCTAAAAAAAAACTTTAATGATCCAGCTACTAATGATATTTCAGTAACAATTTAATATATACTCACTGTATTCGGACGATTGGGAGACAAAGGTCTCTCGTCGTGTCGTCTGTAGCTTTCGTCGTTGTAGCGTGGGCGAACGTAGTTCAAAACAGAAGAGCCGGGTAGAGCTGAAAAAATTCACTTTATGGATTTATTGAGTAGATTTATCCAGAGAAAAAAAAGAGTACCTGCGTGATGCGCATAGAAACTGTCCACTCCCGTCGGTGTGTACGGAGCATGAAGACCGGCAGACATTGGTAGTTCTGAAAGATTTGTGTCTTTCTCCGCCCCTCCGGCTGGATCGCATCTAGAATGTTGAATGCAAAAACAAGACAGATACTCACCATCGTAGACGCTTTCTGTTGCTTTGTCCAGATCCCTGCAAAACGATTCATAAGAATGATGAGCTGCTGAGAATGAAACTATCCAACAAAATGAGACACATGAAATGTCAGCAACAAAGCGACAATCAAGGAATGCTAAAAGCACACAAAAGCTGTTAGCTACCGTAGCAATTCTTCAGGTGCTCCAATGGTCCGATTCCGATTTCGACGGTCCCGATTCTTTCGTCGAATGAAGGCGGCCGCGGTTTCCCAGCTCTCTTTGCCACCAGTACTGTAAGCCACAAGCGTAACAATCACACTCTTCCTTACCTTATTTATCAGATCTATCAGATATCCTGCAGCTATCTGTCGTGAGGATGTTAGATGTAGGTAACACCAACACGACAACGAATTTTGGGTTAGGCAAGGTCACAGGACGACAACTAGTGCGGACTACGACCCCATTCAACCTCTAGGGGCTAAGTGGGGCGACACCGCAACTACTACGTACGCTCAGAACGACACAACGTAATCAACTGACGTCGTGAATGGCGTGAGCCATGCACTGTAGGCATTGCTCGGACGAAACAGTGGGTTTGTGTAGGAGAGTCTGAACGTCAGTACCGTATAAGCACAAAAATCACAATGTTCCGACTCTACGGTAAGGTAGTTATGTGAATTGTCAAGATGGCCCTATACTGACCGTGATTCTTCGGCTGGTTTCAATTCCTTTGGTTTCGGTTTTTCAGGCTCTTCCACAGTTGCCTTTGGTTCAATTGTTGCCTTGAAAAAAGGTACAATTTCCTCATATTTGTTCAGGAATAATCTTTTTTTCTTCTATGGTGATATTGTGTGAATTTTTCTTCGAGACATTAAAATCACCTGAGTAGTGACCAGACTGCTTCCGCTCATCCTTTTGTACGGTTTCGGCTCTGGTGGCGCCTGTAGCTTGAGTTCGGCTATGGCAGTGTAATACCGTGTCGCCGATGTGGGAGTCCTTGGTTCTACAAAAAACCACACATACTTGACAGTGACTAACGAAGCAGTTAATGCGCCCTTCCCGGAAAGGACCAATTCGTTTCGATGACGTTGTGCAACCTCGAAGCAAGCAGAAAAAACAATAATTTTTTCTTCCACCTTCTGTCAGAAGCATTTTCGTCAGTTTTTTTAGGTAGGGACGCATTTAATTATTACTATTATAAGATATTTGTTTCATTTTTTTGAAAATTTTTTAAGCGTCGAATGCATTCAGTTACGAGTGTTCTCGAAGTGTGTGGATCTCACTTGATGTTTTTCTCTTCCTATCCTAAAATTAACATATTCTAAAATCTACAGCTGTTCCAGAAAAATCTTCTCACGTTTCAGAAAACGTCTATAAGGTGTTTAGACCATTCCAAACTGTTGTCTAAGCCTTCTAATTACAAATATCATTTAAATAATTTTTTTTTTTGCAACATACGCCACTGTCACACTACTTTCGTTGGATCCGCTACCAAAACTATGCCTGTTCTTCGAGGCAGACATGACCTACGTACGATATACCTAGAATTAATCTACGACCTACCTATCAATTAACCTACGACATACCCAAAAAGCGGTAGCAGTTAACAAATAAAATAATATTTTTCCGTTCTAGGATTTCACCTGGATACGATTCCTGCGACAGTTACCGAGAAATCATCCCATTGAGCATGATTACAAGAGCTACAGAAGTTTGTTTAGCTCATCTCAGGACTTTTTTTTCCTGTATACGATCGTTTTCCCACTTTAGGACTTAATTACAGAGGATAGCATTATTATAAACGAGGAATTCAACAAACAACTTTAATGATTACACATTTTAACGTGCAATGTCGATTTCATTGCATTACACTACAAGAGTTGTGAGCGTTTTTCATTTCCACTTTTATACTTCAACGTTATACGAGAAACTTGAATAGAAGGCACAATATTACATGGATTTATGGATTCTTTCCTCCTAACACAAATATCATTTCGACCTTTGGCTGCTAAACAACGCTATTCACATGGAGGGGAAATAATAAAAAAAAATACAGAAGCCAGGGCGGAAATAGCCTAGCTAGAGTTAAACGAGTAAAAAAAAGGAACGAATAGTTGGCAAAATCATGCCCTGATATGATTGGCATTAGATCGGATTTTTACTTGCAGGCACAAATTGAGCGTTGAAGGGGATTTTTGTCCTCATGAGCACATCTATAATTGCGTTGTTTAACGGGAAATTACTTTCTATTTCTAAGGATATCCTAAGGAGCCTAAGGGACTTGTGTTGTTAACTGTTTTCTACTAACTGAATCATGCGGTAACTACACTTCTACTTAGCATAACTGCACTCAAAAACCACATAACAAACTTTGAACAAGATTCAAGCGGTCCCTCATCTGCAACTGCACTAAACAAAACATAAAAGAAAAGAAAAAATAGAAACAAAGAGGACGTGACATCATCAGTACCTGGTGATGGTGAGGTATGAATGCTAGCCGGAGCGCTTTGCATGTACGAGAGCTTCCGTGCCACCAGATCCGTCGCTTTCACTTCAATTTTATCTAAACGTTAGACAAGCGTTCGGAATGGAAATCCAACACATTCCAAGAACAAACAAAAATTAAAATTCTCAAAACATTGAGGTGTTAATGGAGGTTAGCAATTGTAAACAAAGGGCAGTCGAGGGAGTTCATGCTAACGTAATCCAGAGAGAAAAAACCCAGAAAATGCCAGCATTTCTTAACAAAAAAAAAACTCAACACAAATAAAAAAATTCCGATGAAATGAGCTCCGACCAGATCGAGATCGAGGTTAAAGAGGTTAGAGTTCTAGTATTATAAAAATTAGAAGGTGTAAGAAGCGTGTAAAGCGTGTTTTCATGGATATTTAAGCAAACTGCAAATAGCAAATAGAATAGCTTGAAATCTCATCCCCACCCTAGCCACTTCTCGACAGAAACGCATTATGTGAGAAGACAAAAATAACCATTTTAAAAACCAATACCTACTTTGTCCAAAAAAAAAGTCGCACTAGGAACACGTAAGGAAATTTTCTGAATGAGTTATCTACCTTTTATTTCATTTTATCTACCTTTTTATTTTTTATCTTTATCATTTTACCTACCTTTTTATTTTTTATTTTTATCTACCTTTTTTTTATTTCAAAGCGGGTAAAGTGCTATGTGTGCTGATGCTTTTTGCGGTAGAACACCAACGTTTTGTAATAGCAGTAATTTTCACAAAATAAACTAATTTGTTTATTGGAACTGAAAATTATTATAAAGGAAAAATATGAAGCAAAGACGAAATCGGAATCTATATCGAGTTGTTAGAATTTTATTTAAAAAAAAAAACTTTTTTCTTTCTAAATTGAAATGGTGGGACGTTTCTTTAAGTCTTAACATTGATTACATTATTTTTAAAATAAACTTTTTGAAAGAAAAAAATATTTTTTCATTCAGACAGAGGGTACTGATTAGAAATGTAAGTTTTCTTTTTATTTCATTAGTAAGAGATAATGAAAAGAATGTTCGTCACGCATTTCTGCACTTTTTAATCATAACTTCATTTTTATCACATTTGCCATTGCAGAAAATTAAATTACTATATGAGAGAGAAGTTTTACCAGTTTCATTTTCATATAAAAGAGAAGGGATGAATCTGTCAGCACAATTAGCAGCAAGTTCTGTTAATTTCGGTAAGCGCAGATGGGTGAACGTGCAGCTAAGCACAGTGAACTCGTACTTTTGGTTACATTTTCTAGTTGTTCGATTAGCAAATAGCAAGCTGAAACTATTTACGCTTTTGTTTAGATCATACATCACTCATTCGCAGCAGTGATGCCGTTAGTCACAACAACATTGCGAGGAAGCGATCGCGGTACAACCACTAACCTCCGTCTCTCCTCACTTCGCCGATAATTGGGCCACGATGATGGCGGCTTTGAATTTCAGTGTCCGATTCTTCTTCTGATTCCTCCTCTTCGTCGGATTCATCACTTGCCTGCAGAATCTCAACTTCAGAAATTCAAGTGATCGAGTGAAATCCGTTGTGAAATCCTTACCGCTTCTTCACTACGAGTCTCATGTTCATGATCCATCGGTGGGGGAGTTCTAGGTGGAACTGATCCAACACAACTAAAAATTGATTCAGTGGTATTTTGGGTCTAAATAGGTCACATTTCTCCTTTTTTTGTCTCATTACGCTTTCACAAAGGAAAATACAAAGTGAGAAAATCAAATATTAAAAATTTTAAAATTAATGGAGGCGATCAAACAGTACCTGGGAGTGGGCGTGACACTAGCGTCGCTTCCACCTTGTTGGTCTGGATCTTGCGTTTTCAACCAATCTTTTCTGACAAAAAAAGACTTTAACAGCTAAATTTTTTCTTTTCTGAAGCTCATTTCTTGTTTACTTTTATGAAAACCTCCATTTTACAAAAACTCCACCACTTTATGGGGCAATCCAATGCATACCCGTGCACATGTCACAAGCGTTTTTACGCGAGTGTGTTTTCAAGATTTGTTTACTTTTGTTTTTATGGCCTTTTCTAAGACACATAGCCAAATTATTTATATCACTAGTGCACTTCGGACCTGGTCATTCCTTAGAAAAGCAAACATTTAATAAACAATGCATAAAGAAACACCGCTAGTGCGTGTAAATAATCAATGCTTGCGCAGAAAAGTAAACAACAATCACGCAGAATATCCAATTAAACAATAAACTCGTAGCAAAACTGTCATAGCAAAAATTTCTTCATTATAGGATAGATTTATTTAGTTCCTACACGTACAACCTTCGTAAGCAGTAAAAAGTTGAAGATGAAGTAAGCAGTGACCTTTTTGGACGAATTACTGTATTACTTTCATTACTAAGTGCTGCCTGGAAAGTTGTTCAGTTTCCTCAAACCGCTAATGAACAATGTTTTACCCTTGGGGAAGAAAAAACCAAGGAAAAAAGCAGATTCTCAAAAAAAAAAAGAAAAGTCAAGGAACTCACTTCTTCTTAATCAACCCATCTTCAATTTCGGAAAGATCCGGACGACCAGGATATTGCATGATGATTTTCTTCGCCTAAATATGATATTACGAGAAGATGTAGTACAAAAAATTGTTTCCAACTCTTGTGAATATCCATTTGTAGAGAGAAGAATGAAACAAGCCATGAGAGTGTTAGCAGTGGATGGAAAAAAGAAGTTCAGCATCCCATGCGAACGCATACTTTGTCGAAGAGAAAAGGTGATTGTTCTTGCGTAGGTTGTGGTCCCCCGAGGGGCTTTCGCGGCAGCGTAGGCGATTCGCACTCCGTTGATACACCACGGCCATACATGTCAACGCGACTGTGCTAAAAGAAACCGTACTGGGGGTTTTCCTCTAAAACTACATACTAGCGTCAGTGAAGCTACACGGAAAGAGAGGGAGACAGAGATGAACCGGATGAACCGACGTGATTTTGTGATAGGCGAAAAATTTTCAAGTGCTCATTTAGTGACTGTGCTGAACAACCGGTGACCTTCCCGGAAAGAAAGAAACTCTAATCGGACAGATAAGATGTTACCACGGTGAAGAACACATGCACAGAAAAGTGAAAGCAGCTAATTAAAGGATTTTAGGAATGCGGGAAAAAAAAATGCTACCGTGCAAACGCTGCTAGTATTATTCAGCAATCACTATTTTAATGACTATTTACTGACTATTTTTTTAATTTATTTTTTATATCTTTATGACTTTTTTATTGTTATTTAGTATTATTTTGTCATATTTTATAATTAATTTATTTCTCTACTCCGCTTTTATTTCCAGCACATAAACACAAGCGATCTACGGGATGTTAGGTATCTGTGAATTCTATGATGGACCTTTCACTTTGTTTCCTTCCTATGAATGATTGTTCATACAATATAAAATTAAAAAGACTTTCCTCCGGCCGGAATTTTCCCTTCTTATTTGATATCGCAATTTGAAAAAAAAATGGAAAATTCGCATGCTGCAGCAACTTTTCCCGGAAAAGTGCCCTGTATCCTATCCCATGAAGTTTAACCTACAGAATAAGGCTACAGCTTGCGCGGCGGACTACACTTAGTAGTCCTAACTATTTCTGGAATACTAAGCCGAGCATCTCAGCCCTCACCTGGTATTTCCCTTTGCTCTGTCGTTTCGCCAAACCACGATCGAATGCGTCGAGGAATTGTGGTTGTGCAACCACAGGATCCGGTGGTGGAAGTGTGTCCGAAGTCTCGACAACGATCTTCTGCTCAACCTTAACACATCTAATAGTTTTCTAGGATGACCGACCAGAAGTGGCAGAGCCCCTTCTGTCGCACCTGTTCCACCTCATCTGCTAGTTCCTCCATTTCACTATCGGTGTACTCCTCATCCTCGTCCGTTTCCGCTTCTTCTTCTTCCTTAACGGTCTGCGTTTGACGATCCATTTGCATATCGTTTGATGTGGATATTTTCTTCACGTTCTCGTGTTGATCATCGCTATCCTCAAACGAGGTGGACTAAAAAAATCGTGTAAATCATTAACGATTCGAAGTACATCGGATGGAAATGTTTTTTTTTATATATTATCTGAATAACACTTTAAAATGCATTGGGAATTTTATTATAGTGGTGAATTTGTTGTAATTCCAATGCTATGTGGATTATTTCGTTTTTTTTTTTCTGCCACTGTTTTACATAGAAACGAATCTGCACTGCGAAACGTGGAACTGCCTTTCGTGATAGACTTTTTTTTTCAAAATAAGTCAATTTTTAGTTCCCGTAATTAGCAGCGGCTTAATACGGATGAAATTATTCATATTACTATTTCATGGGGTCAGAAAACGAGTTCAGGATGTTGGTAGGTGTGGTTTGTGGATAAGTTCACAGTCAAATCCTAGTATAAAAGACAGCAGTCTTCCTATCCCCTCTCTCATGTTGTTTTTGCATTTTTTTAAAATCTTTTCTTCCCGAAAATCCACATTCCCATTCATATAGGATGTACTTGACAATGCAAGCGCTTCAGAAACATCACGCTAGGTCTTCTGTGTGTTTTCCGAAGTACTAGTATTTTCTGCGCTTTTTTTTTAATTCCTTAAGAAATGGTTGTTTCTGTATGTCTGATTTTTCCTCTCATTTGCTTTAACGTAGTAGCCAAACAGAAAAAAAAAACTCACCTGAACTGTGACTTCGGTAGCGTTGCTTGCAATGGATTGTTGATGACCCAATTCCACCTCAGACTCTTCCTCTGGATCAAACCCAACCTGAAAATCATGCACTAAACAGGTCACCTTTGAACGATATTAGTGATTTATTGGTGGATTTACAGTGTGTATCTCTGTTGTTTAGAGGTTTCTGGATTAGCAATCAAAGTGTGGAAAAAAACCGGCTTGTGGATGAGAAAAAAAGTCAAACAAAGAGTGTTGTGGTTGGAAATGGCCTCGATTACCTCAACACTGACCCAGGGACGTTCTGCAAGGACGGCGCGTGCCAACTTTTCCGCTCGTTTTGTAGCAGTGACAGTTGCCGTACCTTTCGTAGCGTCGAGACCACCTTTTTGTTGTTTTCGAGCAACATCCTTGAAGAATAGTGGGTTTGTAGAGGACATGCAGACCAGGTTAAGGGATGTGTTCAGGTGTGAATGGTAATCCTGTAGTTAGCTGTGTGTTTGAAACGTACCTGGCTTTGTTGCTGGACAAGTTTACTGGTTTCTCGCTGGATCTTTTCCGGTTGGGCAGCTGAATAAGGAAATATTACCTTCATTCTTTCCGAAAAATTAATATTATTTAGGTAGAAATACAAGTTTTACCCATAATGCTCTCCAGTAGTTCTTTTACCATTGGCCTTGAGTCATACATTGGATGAGCCTTGACTCTGGCTACGAGGTTGAGGCTTACTGGCCCTTTTTCCATCTGCTCTAGTACCTGGAAAAGTCCGGATAAATATCAAACCTTTACAAAGGTTTCGCTGAGGAGGATTTCCAGGGCAGCTAACATGTAACTTCCGGGATTTACTGATAGAAAATTTGCTATTTACATTTTTTCTACTTCTTCATGTTGATCCGGTAAACAGTGTTTACAAAAAAATGGTATTTATATTTGCGAAAAAAAAGTTCAATAAATATAAATATGACAGCAAAACGATTGTTTTTAAAGAAAAAAAGTTTAAGTTCATGTATTTTCGCTGTATCTCTTCTCTCTCAGACTTTTTTTGAATATTTTCACAAGAATCCTACGAAAAAAATAAAAGGTTTATTTTTCAAATAAAATTCCAAAGGTTTTCAAATGGAATTCAGGAAAATTACTGCCCAATTATCGAAAAAAAAATCCCATTACATATTTAGCGTATATTTTACAACATCTGACTCATATCAAAGCGCTGACAATTGTGGTGTACTGAATTTGTACTACACTTGCCAACCGTGACGGGCAGCTTGGCCATTTCTCAGCATTCTACGCTTCTATCCTTGATTTTATCATTTCATTTTCATTTTCTAGCAAGAATTTGAGTCTGAAAAACTTCTTGTGCTATTTACTTTTAAAACAACTGAGATTTTCATGCGAAATTAAATCTTGTCCCAGAAAAACTGGAAAAAATTCTCGTCACCGTACATTCATACCTGATTCATCAGCATGTTCAAGGAGTCCACCTCGAGGCGATACGCAGCGGCGGACATTGGAGTACGCAGTATGTTGCTATAGCGCCTAAAAACATAATTATTCCCTTGCAGTAAATAAATCACATCAATTTCTTTTTCATTTTCTTTTATGTCCATGAAGAGCTTACTTTGGAGGTGGTGTGGTGGGTTCAGGTTCACTCACGGGGACAAATGAGGGAGCACGAGATGATTTGTCAGCTCGTGGAGGAGGTCTGAAATGATGAAAATCCACGAGTTTCAGCTACATCCAAGCATTACAAATATTCGTACTCATTCCGAGCCGATTTCGGATCCTCCGGCTGTTCAGGAGATGATTCCCGTTGTGGTTCTGGTTTAGTAGTCGGCTTTGCGGGTGTATGGTCTTCGTTCACGAGTGGTTTATACGATCCTGGGACTTCTTTATCGGGAGCAGCCTGAAAATGAATGCGTGTACGGCTTCTTGCGGCTGAATTCGTACTTCTTTTTTTCACTAGCGCTTCCATCACTACGGATTAGTGAACTCGTTTTAATTACGGTTTTTCTGGAACCAATAACCTTTGAATACCTCTACTTAGCAATATATCCACATGAGTTTACTGTAGGATTTCCATGAAAGACAATTCTGTGCATGACTCTATGTACACAATTGAGTCTGTATAATATAATTTAGAAATTTACGCATGTATAAAATCTAAAATAATCGAAAAAATAATAAATAAATAATAATCGAGAAAAATTGTTCTAGAGAGTCTTTAGCTGCCTAATTAAGTGGCTTTCATTATTCAGTGCCATTTTTAAATGATAATTATTTATTATTTATTAATATTTATTATTACATTATTATTTATTATTATTAATTGTTTATTCGTGAATACTGCTTCGATCTGTAATTTCTTTGACTTATGAGAGAATGTGCAAGAAATTATTCTTCACTTTCTATGTAAAACTGTGGATGTTCACACGGATAGACGAATAACGAGGAATTATCGACAAAATTTAACTCAGGAAAAGAGAAAATTATTCTACTCGCTCAGCGGTGACTAAGAACTCTAAGGCGTTAGTTCCCAGCAGCGCTGAACTTTAACAGATCTTTTGCCAATTGAAATAGTAATTTTTTGAGTCCCGAAATGAAGTGTCATTATAATAAAAAAAACAAAAATATACTTTACATCCATTCTACTGCATATAACTTGTAAAAAAAGATATTAATTAATTTATTGACCAGCCTTTACTCTCAACCACAACAGGTCAACATTCACCGAAACCATTCTTATGATCGTTGTACAATGACATTATTCAGTGCAGCAATTACGGCAGGATAAAATAAATAATCCGAGCCGGGGATTTATTCGAAAATGTCCTACGGTGCGGAACAAATTATCCACTCTGAACAGAAACTCGAAATGAAACTGTATCGGACACAATTTTGTTACCTACACCGAACCTCAATCCATTTCTATAATCTCCACAAGTTTTTCTATAAGCAATCCAATATTATTAGTACAGTTTCTTCCTATCACCGGATAATTGGCAGTATGTTTTGAAATTGATTGAAATTTTTGAAATTATTTCTCGCATGTGAACGCATGTTCTAGAAAATTTGTCCTGAAGGAAATTTACTGGATGACATTAAAGGATTTTGTCTATCATTCATTCCCAGTTATTCTCCTGTAGAGGAAAGTTAGCTTCGTAGCGATTCATGTATGCTTACAAACACTCTGCAATCATCCCAGGCGACTCCGAAAATGAGTCAACAATCCACCTAATTACCACAAATTCATCGGATAAGTTCAGCCTTCAGCCACCACGCGTATTTGTTGTCAGAAGGGAGTAAACAGCTAATCATAAACTTCCTGTTATCCAACTGTAATTTCTAATCGAATCGGCGGCTTCGTGGTGAACACATTTGTTTCTCCAATATGCCATGCTATGCTGTTTGCTCTCAGTTACATATGAGCTTATTCCATCGTTAACATACCATCGAACTAAGAAATCTCAAAATTTCACCATTAATTCTAAATTAACACGTTGACAAAGTTTTTGCGTTTTGGAAAAAATTAGCTATAAAGGTCCGGGGCTTTTTTTCCGTCTGCGACTGCTGCCCATATGTTATTGTTATTATTATTATTATTATTATTATTATTATTATTATTATTATTATTATTATTATTGTTATTATTGGGCGAATGTCGTCAACCTATCAACCCAGAATTAATGCTGTCATTATTATTATTAAAATTCAAAAAATGAAAGATTTTCCGAGACCACACAGTATATAGCTTCATTTAGGTCTGATTTAGTTATTCGAGAGTGAAAAAGTGGGAATATAGGTAGATCAAATTAAAAAAAAAAACAAAAAAAAAACAGAAAGAAAACAACTGTAGTCCACATGTGGACTACACGATCCCATGCGTGTAAAAAAAGTGTAGATCACATGTGGACTACGTTGTCGCCAACGTGTTAAAGGCAGATTGATGTCTAAAAAATTTATAAAATCCTTAAATTCACCTTCAACCCTGTGCAGGGTATTAAACTAAACAAATCTCTCAAATCATGCGAAGCAAAAGAGTGTTGAGGAACTAAATCCACGAGCGAGTTTGCTTTCGAATAGTCAACTACAACTCGACGTTGTTTTTCTATGTAGCTTTTTCAACGCTTTTCATTTCTCACATGATCCGACGTATTCTTCAATTATTTTGTTTTTATTATTTTATCTTTTATTTACATGCGAGAATTACCATGCTCGTTCAAAATAAATAGAATAGAACCACTAAATCTCAATAATACAGTAACGCTAAACGATTCCAAAAAAAAAAACAAAAGCAAAAACAAAAACGACGGTATTTTCTCCTTTCATATTAAAAACTATGGGTCTTCAAATTCTTCGTATTTGCCAGATTCTAACTTTTCCAGATTACTTTTCGAACTCCGAAGCAACAACATCAACAACTTTGATTCCATGACCAAAGTATTCACGTTTTTCTGCGAAATTTCTTTCGTTTACCTTTGAAATTCCTCAAATTTTTCCCAAAGCGTCTCTTACACAACAAAAAAACATCGGACTGATCCTGAAGTGCATATACGAAACTGGGTGTGCAGGGGTTTTTTTTAGAAGTACGATTTAGGCCATATCCCCCCAAAATCGGATCGTTCGCCTACTGGCTTGAATTCACTAGGAAATTCTCGACCAAAATGAGGATATCAAGTGCCTGAATCGATTCTTATTTCACTTCATTGGGAAGCACTATTCTTATCACTGCTAAGTAGTGAAAAATAATTTGTTGACTTCTAAAATGATCAGAAAAAATAGAAGAAGTAAAATAATTTAATGGTTTTGAGAAGGCTTCTCAAAAACAAACAGAATCTGTGGAGTACGCCATGCGTAGAATGCAACAGAGGAAATCTCTAATTATATGACAAAAAAAACAACTACGCCACAGGTTTATGCATTCACATTATTGTTTATGCTAAGTTTTATTATTCATAGTTTTCTTCCAGTTTTCTAGCTAATAACTTTCGTGTTCTACTTTTTTATTTTTATTTTCTTATTTATTCTTTATTTGTTTTATTCTTTATATAGTTGCTTATTCGCACTCTTATTTATTTTGTTTTGTTATTGTTTCTTATTTATGTTTTTCATGTTGTCCTGGACTGGATTGAATTTGTTCTATAAACAACAACAAACTCAAGCGTAAATCTCTGAAACCTCACGATACGCCGCTCCTATCATCTCAAACTCACAACTCGCTCCACAAATGTCATCCTTGTCCTTAGTTTTTGCTTTATTTCATCAATCAACCTGTTCAGAACATTTTTTTTTCACATTCACTACCTAACTGCGTAGCATACGACTTCGTAAACGGCACTATACGCAATATAGTAAGTATATACATGATATAGCTCGTTGAAGTATGTAAAGTCATTACCGCTTTTCTTTTTTCTCCTAGAAAATCTTTCTCTCAAAAAAAAAAAAAAAATTCAACAGGCTAGTTTTTTCTTCGAATTTTTCTCCACTTTTATCCATGTCAACGTTTCCGATCCACATTTACGATTGAAAAATTCAAGGATCTACTTAGGTTTCCGTTTGAATTAGTCCACCAAGGAAGCGGTGAAACTTGATCCCTGGTAAGCTTCCAAGCAGCACAGATGGAAAACAAGCTATTTCGAATGAATAATAGGCATATATGCCACTCAAAATGATTTGAGCACCTTTCGTTGTTTTTCACACGACTTTTTTTGTGCATACGTTAAACATTTTATTGATTATTTTTATTATTATTATTTTAAATATTTCGTTTATTTTGCCTAAAAATAGAAACAGAAGACTTTCGGCTTTTTTAGGATGATACCAAAATAAGAAAATAGTTTAGTTTTTCTAAATACTGATACTGATGTAAAACAAATAACAGTTTTCTCTCTCGAATTATGAATTTCAATATTTCAGCTCATAATGAAACTTTTTTTAAGGAAAAGAAGAAAGGTTCAAAATCCTACTTTGTTTAAGTATTAATATTAAATATAATATCAGTATTTTTACAATAAAAATAACCCTTTATTATTTTTTCTGCGAAAATAAGAACACATCCCGCAAGAATTCTCATAAGATCATTAATAAAGAACTTGAATTAACCCGTTAGGAACAGAAAGCTATTGGAGCCAAAAAAAAAATTCAAAAAATTGTGTATCCGCCTTTGTAGACGGTAACAGGAGAATGCTTGCATAATTTTTCGAAGCGGCCAGATTTATCAAAAGTTCAAATCACTTAGTTCTCTACTACTGAGAAAATAACTAAGAATGCAAGAAATTTCTCACTTTTCTCAAAAAAAGCAAATATTTTTATTGTCTATAGCATAACTAGAACTTTGCACCTTGACAAATATTATTCTTATTTTACAAGGTAAACTTCTTCCTCTCAATGTCTTTCATCGTTTGCCGAAAGGCCGATACAGATGTTCCCGAAAGGTGCTCTCACTGGCATATAATCAATTTTTGCCTGATTCAGGACGTGGTGAATAGAATACGACGATACTACATAGCTGAAGAATTCATGTATTTACAAGCGGCTATAGCTCTTCTAATGGTCGCCATGTCCTTCGGAAGTGCTGAAGAAGTTCCACCGGTAAGGTCCTTTCCTTGTGATCAAACGCCTAATTTGAGGACTTTTGGAGCGGTTTTTTAAATCAAGTTATTATATTAGTTGCACTTCTTTAAATTGTTATTATATTAGTTGCACTTTTTTAATTTAAGTATTTGGTACCCTGAATATATATTCGATTCACTCAAAGACATGTACGTGCAGTTAATTTTAAAAAGTCCAAAATAAAACCGCTCCAGTTAATTAAAACTAATTCTAATTAATTCGATTTCTTTTATTTCCGCATACAAAGTTGAGAACAGCAAACGATTGTGTTTTTCGCTGAAATTTCCTTCATCTCACTGATTTTTTCATAAGAGGCCAATAAATAAAGTTCCATAAACTTTCGATAGGAATTCTATGCGAATTCAAAAAAGAATTTTCCCCATTTTTCTTAATTAGCATTAACTTGATGTTTAAAATACAGTATGTTTATTTCAATTCAATTTTACCAAAACAAAAATTCCTAAAAATTGGCTCTAAAAACTAATATAAATTTTTCAATTACTATGGTAATGCTAGCACAAAGTTTTTCAGCAACTTCAAAATGGACTCGTTGTAGCTTTGGTGAACTCCACTCCGTTCATGGAAGGACCCGGGTCAAGAACACAATCTTGTGCTGAATTATGTGCAACCGAATTTATGACTATGCTAGGAGCTCATCCAGGACTATCCGCAAAAGAACAAAATGAAGAGTCACATAAGTGCATTCAAAAGTGCCGATTAAATAGTGTTGGGTAATTTCAATTAATAAATTTCGAATAGTAATATTCTGTAACTTAAAAGCGAAACCATCAAACTAACCGTTTTCGGGACATTCCCGAGCTGTTGCTTCGTTCTTTGTTGACCCAATCGGTTTTCGATTTGGCGTAGTCGTTCCAATGGGTCATTAATTTCCTTTTCCTAGAGATTTATGGATCAGTGGACTTTGAGAAATTAAAATTTGAGTAGTTAGAGTGAGTTGATGCGCGAGGACACAAACCGGTACCTTTTGTTTCTTAGCATCTTCCTTTACGCCGCGTAGGCTCTTCTCTTCACTCCTCATCTCAACCTCAGGTTCACCGTCTTTCCGAACCTTCGGCGGCTTAACCGGTGAATTCTCATTATATTCTTCGGCTTGTTTCCGTCGTCTTCGAAACTCTTCGATCTTTTTGCGAGTTTCGTTGCTTAGGTGACCGAATTCCATGAACACGTCGGTCTCATCGGCAAGGTCCTGGAGAGTTCGACAAGTTAGATTGGGTAATTCAGTAAGTCTGTGCCAAATTAAGATCATAACACAAGAAACTCTTTAATTTTCCTTATTTTTCAGTTCAGATGTATCTTCTACTTGAATTTCTTAGCTCTTTCCAGACAAAACTGAGAACGACATCATACTGTACCTGACCCTTGTAATTTCAGTAAAATCCACATCAAGAAGTAATATAAGGGAACATTTTGTAACCTTCAGGAAAATTTCAAGAAAACTGGAAAAAAACCTATACATCAACCCAATAGGTAGCAGTAATAGGCTCGTAATATTTACTTCTCTTTCTGGTAATATTGCTAGGTGAAGCATAGAAGAACTTAATACTAATAATTTAATATAATCAAAATTTGAAGTAAAAAAAATCTGCTGCACTAAAAGCTATGATCAACTCAGTTAGTACTTAAAAGAAAGACTCGAAGGAATTTTTTCTAGGTACGAAATTTTCTGCGCAAAAATTCGGTAAGAGCTAACTTGCCCCAGGCAAACGTTAAACAAAAAAAAAGTGCAGCTCCACAACGCCTGTGCGGAAACCATCTATGAATAATCTCCACTGTACTTCAATAATAGCTGAATAATACGTTTATGTGCATAACTTTTTAATCGGACCAAGCACTGCAAGTTGTTCCCATGAAAAATTCGATAATTTCTGGAATATGAATTTAATTTGGCGGAAAAATTCTGCAAAACAAACCTGCACGATCATCGTCTCCGCTCTCTCCGTCAGTGGTGTGTGATCGGTGATCTGAATAACATGTTTTATGAGCGCATCTCTAATACCCATGAGGGCCGGCAGCAGCAACCCAAAACCGCCAAAAATCCAATAAGCGGGAAAGTCCGAGCAGTTTTTGTGCAACGTTGCTGCGATGGTGACAACTGTTTGTGTGGAAATGTTGCAGCTACTTGTAATCTCATGAAAAAAAATTATACTGAACCTGATTTTCTGGTAACTCTTGGATCACAGGCATGTTTTCCTCGAGGTTCAACCACCAATGACTTGCAATATCAAAGATATCAGCGCGACGTTCTGGATTCACTCGAAGCATGTTACGAATGAGCATGGAAGCTGCTGAAATGGGAAAAAATTGAGAAAAAAAATGTTATTTTAATTGTATAGATGCGAAAATAAATATGTTTCAGCTAAATGAGCAGATGACGGAGAGGAAGTGTCAAAGGAAAGAATGAAAGGGGACCTGAATTTCGTAGAAATACGCAAAAAAAGACCATAAGGTTATTTGCATAACAGCTACCACTACGATTTCATTAAACTTTCTCTTTCCTAGTGACTCGTGGATCACTATTCTATTCTGGACATGAATGGCCTCAACAAGAAATGGGAATATTCTTTTAGGAAAAGGAAAAGTTCAGGAAAAGATCGTACTGTTAAGTCATATCCACGACATGCAAGGAACACTTTAATTGGTTCCAGCAAAAATAGAGAAAGATGAGTTTGTGTACTTAGAAAATTAGAAAATTTCCTTCGACTCCCAACTCAAAAAAAAAACAAAGAAACAAATGCAAAGCAAACTGTCGGCAAATAATCCCTTTATTAGTAAGAACAATAAATTAAGCAGGAAATAAACAGGTGGCAGTATTCCAAGGATCGCTCAATAATCCAAATGTCTTCAAATTGTGATTATTAAGGAGATTTTGAGATGTGACACGACATTAGTGCAAGAGATATCGACGTATCGATTTTTTCGTGACTTCCAGAAATCTGGATAGTGAAAACAGTCTACTATGTTTTTATAATTGTGTATAGGTTTTCTAGAAAAAAAAATTTTTGACGATATTAGGGATATTTGGGGAAGTGACATGATGACTGAGTAGGAAACACCGCTATTTCGCTATTTCCTTAAACTATGCTATAGCTTAACTACTAGTTTAAATATATTTTTAAAATCAGTCATTTAAATTTTAAAACATTTACAAAGACAATTCTCTGTAAATAGAGTGAATTTCCAAACCAAAATCCAGACATCCAAAAAGACAATCGCCTCCTCTTCCTATGCCGGAGAAAATTTACAAGCAGCATTAGTAAAGAAAAATCTAGAAAATATTTATGGTATAGCTGGAACATTTACTCCAACAACCACTGACATCGGTGAAATTTTTGAGAGATCTCCAAAGTTCATCTGATCGGAAAAAAATACAGAGATCCCTAGAAATTCCCCACAGCAAAAAATACTCAGCAGTGACATCAGAAATCTCTCCTGAAACTAGTATGCGTGCGATCATGAGCTAATCTGACGCTTCACATCATCTAAGCAGCTCATCATGGTGATAATTGAGAAGACATACGATACTATTTTTACTCTTCATTCGAACATTAGTAACATTTCTGGAAAAAAGAAAACGGCTTACTTGACGGTGTGTCTGGTTCATAGTATGCTCCACGCTTTATCTGTCTGACCATTCGATTAAAATCTCGACCATCGAAAGGCATAGAACCGTAAACAAGTGTGTACAAAAGAATTCCCAGAGACCAGCAGTCCACCTTTAAAACTCATTGAAATACAGTAACGCGTTATTATCGATTTTATTAATCAACATGCCTACCTCTGGGCCTCGATATGGGGTCCCATTGATGATCTCCGGGGATGCGTATAAGGGACTGCCGCAGAACGTGGTTAAAAGTGTCTGAAACACAATCAAATGCTTTAAAACCTCAAAAAATTTTCAAACATGATTGAAAAATGGAAAAAAAGTAGTAAAAAAATCATGAAAAAATGTTTGCGTCCGAAATCGCTTTCAAGCGTCTACGAGCTTTTAAAATCGTAAAAAATTTTTGTTTTTCTGAAAATCTTCATGGAACCGTGCGCTGGCCTATGGTACTGGACCTTCACAGCTCACATTTCAAAGGAAAATAATGACCGTTAATACAAAAAAAAACAAGAGGAATTACAAAAAAAAAATGAAGAAATCCACAATCGAAGGAAAGAGACTGTACCTTATTCCCAAAATAGTTGGACAATCCAAAATCAGCGATTTTAGCGTTATTGTCCTGGTCGAGCAGGATGTTCTCGAGCTTGAGATCACGATGCGCCACTTGATGCTGAATCAAATATTTTCCTTTCCTATTTTTTATTTTTTATTATTTATTTATTATTTTTTCCAAATATTTTTATAATAATATATATTTAAATAAAATCTAACCTTATGGCAATATAGTACAGCTGAAGTGATTTGCCTAAATATACGTCGTGCCTCGCTCTCTGGCAACGATCCAAAATGCGACACATAGTCGTAGAGCTCACCACCGCAAGCGTATTCCATGACGAGGATGATTTTCTCACGATTTTCAAACACTAAATTAGTGGATATTCACATTAGGAGAGGTGTAGGTCTTCAATTATTATAAAAAATGAACCTTCATATATTTGAATGATGTTCGGATGATGTAAAGCCGACATTATCCGAATTTCACGTCGTATCCGAATCAGGTCAGCCTTGTTCTCAATTGCACTCTTCTTAATCAACTTCACGGCTACCTTAAAAATAAAGGAATGTTGAGAGCGAAGCCCTATTCTTTTTCTTCATTTTGCTCATTTATTCCTTTTCCCTTTATTTTTCCCTTTCCGTTTCTCTTTTTCTAGTCAACATTAACATTATCACTAATATCTGACGTTTGTTGTTATTTCTTCTTGGATCTGCCCACAAATTACAATTGATTGAAATTGATTTAAAGGGGATCATTATCGATTTTTAATTTGAAGATTTTGATACTACACACGAATAATGCCTTGAAATATGTGTTTGTGCAAGGATCACGTTCCAGAAAAAAATCGGGATTTAGAATTTAGGCGCTTTCGGAAAGAAATCAAGAGATATGAATCTGAGCGTGAATAATTGGACTACAGAAAAACGTATATTGATTCCATGAATTGAGAGAGCTCTAAACTCATACCGGAAGTTTTCCGAAAATACCGAAAACAGCGGAAAAATTGGAAACAAATTTTAATGAGATCAAAGCAGAAAAGATGGCAATTATTCCCAACGAACCTTAATGACTTTTTTTTATTACTTACAAGTTAAAAACCCCTGTGTTGACGAAAAAATTTCTTAAGATCCTTCCCTCCAATTTTAAATTATTATTGTATTATTTATTGCTATTATTTATTTTAAATTTTCTTAATTTTTCAAGCATTTTAATTGTCGCAATATACTGGGAGCAAGTTGGGGTTAAATTACTGTATAACCGTTAGTAATGAATCTGCGAATTTTTCGAGAAGCATCCATAAACATCGAAATTTTTCATTTTTTTGAGTTGAAGATAGTGAAAAATGTTCGAAATTGAAATGTAGGAAATTGTGTCAATAGGAATATTTTTTTTAGACGACTCAGGTGTTTGACTAATTTTTCATTCTTGCGGTGGAGATTCAAATTTTAACAGCATCCTTTTTCTAAGTTCGGATGTTGCCAACTTTTCCATAAATCAGCGCAACATTATGCTTTCCTGGCTTTCTTGTATATTATTGATCTACACCCGTGATAAACTAAGCACATCCCTAGATCTCAGTGAAATGATCCCCACGCTCTTCACGTCTCTCCGACAATTGATCAATAAATCCGTGATGTGGGCATCCTACGCGGAGAGCTCTGAGAGCGCGTTGTAACAGAAAGGAGAGGATCGTTTTTCCCGTACCACCACCTCTACCACAAACACAATGCTTCGCACCTCAAGTGACTCCCATCATGTGCGCATCAGTATGTACGTAACGTATAAGTAAAAGCATAAAAATCCCAGAAAAAAAATCAAATCCGAGCAATCCCGTTTTCCTAGTGAGCTACTCGACTGTTTATTTTTTAAATACTGAATCGAGCTCTGTAGGAAAATTCGACCTCTCCAAGAAGAGTCTGGGTTTCGAGTGCTCTGGAAGAATCATGATCCTGCAATTCTTATCCACACTTTCCATGAATCGCGATTAAATCCTTTTAAAGACTTCTTCAACTAAGGTTTCATTTGAAAGTGATATGTTTTGAGCACTCATTCTTCATCCTTTTCATTCTCATTTTCTTTTCTTTTCATTTCATTTCAATTCATTTTTATAATTTAATCCTATTTACTAACCTACGCATCTTTTCAAAAATACGGCGGATCCTAGCACTCGCGATGCTTCGTGAAGCTTCCCCATCATAAAAACTAAGCTATTCGAAGCGGATCAATAAATCAAAACGTTCATATGGAACACTTGACGGACCTATGAAACCGTCGAAAAAAAAAGCGAATAGAAATTACATTGGTTTAAATGAGATTTAATGAATCTCCGCCAGTAACTTATTGCTTTCGAA
Source organism: Necator americanus (assembly GCF_031761385.1). Lineage (NCBI taxonomy): Eukaryota > Metazoa > Nematoda > Chromadorea > Rhabditida > Ancylostomatidae > Necator > Necator americanus. The sequence goes on along the minus strand of NC_087374.1, from coordinate 37,104,487 downwards.
AATTTTACGGGCGTGAGACTCTAAAAATTGCCGTATAAATGGCACCTGTGCCAGAAAATAAAGTTCGTTCAGCTTGGTACGGATTTTGTAAGTGAAATAATCAGTTGCTTGTTCAGATTGTGATGTCTCAAATAACAAAATATAGATGAGATCGCCTAAAATGACTCTAATCCGAAGAAATATTTGAGCAGATTGTATCGGATATTGAGACTGGGAGGATATTTCTCTAAAGTGAAGGAAAAACGTGTAAAAAATCTTGATAGAACCAGAAATTTTCATACGTAAAAAATTGTGGGAAACAAGGAAAATCCAATTGGAAATGTTCTTCCTGAATGACAGTAATGAAGTGAACTAATAAAACTCTTAATTTTACTCAAATGGCCTTCTCTCAAAATTACATCGTTTCAAAGAATGTGATTTAAAATATTACGATTTTTGAGCGGAGAATTTTGAAGAAGTAGTTCAGAGACATTATTCAGAATAATGACTGGTGGATCTGTAACGTATAAATAAATAACTAAATAAATAAATACATATATAATTAAAGTAGATGTACTCAAAATTGGTATAGGGGATACAAGGTGCCAATCCTTACAAAGAACTGAAGATTAATAAAAAAAAACGATGATTTACAAAAAGAAAATTACATGTGATAATCGCGATTCTCCAGGACTATTTAACCTTTTTTTTGGATTCTACTCGAATTTAGGAAAAAGTTCAGGAAAAGAAAAGAATGTCTACACCATTCACCTCACGTTCAAATTTGTGATCGAACGCCAACGAGACCTTTCCATACGTGCCAGAGCCTAATTTCTTGGTGATCTCAAATCGATGCTTGACCTCTTTCTTCGTCGGACTCGATGGATCTGGTCCCGAGAGAGGATGACCACCTGAAATTTGAATTTGCTAAGTAATAATCAAAGAGTAGGGAGAAGTTTCAAAAAAGTTTTGGTAAGCTAAAAACTACTTTGATGTAACTATTTATTTTCTACTATTATACTTTATACTATATTTATATTATTTATACTTATACTACAGATATTGTTATTTGTTTTATCCCTTGAGGGAACTATTTGTCCGCATTTAAATCTGACCATTAAAAAACGAAAATAAGAAGCGATTTTTTTCTTGTTAAAATCAAATCCATTTCAGCGTAGCACTTTCTCTGGGACGCCTCACACATGAGGCGAAAGAGTTTTTGGCGACATTGTCGCAGCGAAGTCAAAGATGAGCCAAAGTTATCCCGAGGGAACATTCGCTGAAGTTATATTACGAATTCGCCGTCTATGATAAACGACTGTGAAAAATTTTGAATTGCTGCTGAATACGCATTTTATGCGCATATGCGTACACTTTTCGCTGGAAGAAGTTTCAGGACACTGAATTGAAAGAGCCGTGATTCAGCCGTGTGTAATGCTCGGAACTTGCGACCACCACCCTATTGTTCCGATGCTACAGCAATTGTCAACCGCATTTCCGACCAAACAAACATTTTTGGAGGCCTCAAATGAGAAGAACTGTGGGAAGGTGAGCTGAGGAAGAACTGCTCAAGCCACAGAAAGTTATCATGATGAATGAGCCACTCTTTTCACAACGATACTGTGAGCTGCTCGGATGCGGTTGAAGCGTAAAACTTGCGCAATTAGTAGAAAACAAACATAAACAACCGATAAACATCTGACTCTACCTTTTTTCATAATGTTATATCAATGAAATCGTTGCAGTCGAAAACGTAATACAGAACTTTCAAAATGGGACACGATTCCATATAAATATAAAATCCAGAAAAAGAGGAAATTCTCATTCTCAAGTACATCCTACTTGCTCTTCCTACATTCCCTCATTACTATTTGTGCCCTATTTAACCGCTTCAAAAAGTTTTTTCTTAACCAAAAACGCATTACGTGAATCTCCTGTGAGGAAATAAGATATTTGGAAAACAAAAAAGTGGAAAAAATTAAAGTTTGTTCTAATTGATCTGTTTTAATTCTAATCAAAAATTGATATAAGTAGCAGACGGATATAACTAAAAAAAAGAAGTTCTATGGCTATTTCCGATGATAATTTCAAATCTCTCAATATTCTGTGGACTATAAATGGGCTACAATTTGCTCCGCCAAAATGAACATACACAAACCCGAAAAAATGTGAAAATGACTTAGAAAACTGACTTAATTTATCTAAAATGTATGTATGATCCCCTTTACTTTAACGTAAAAAAATTGTGGAATGCAGTAATAACTAAAGTATCTCCATTGATCTAACAATATAACTATAAATTTCTACACCTACAGTCTCCTTTTATATCTTGAAAAATGAATTATCCCGGTAATCCTGGAACACGAACCAACAAAGAAAGAGAGGAAATTTTCATCCTCAAATTTTCTTTTGATCGCATTTTGGACTTCTATTTAAAAATTAGACGGTAGCGCAGCCATGACATAGCATTCAAGAATACCTTTCTTACTTAAATCACGCACCACTTTTTTTTATTTCATCTCAAAAACAATAGAATATTTAACAAAAAGGGTATAAATGATGAATTAGTTGGTAGTGCTTCCTATAGGAGAAAAAATAACCCTAGAAAACAAATTAATTGGTCTTTCTTCCAACGAAAAGAATTCCTCAAAGTTCTGCACCATGCGCGAAAGAATTCACAGGTTATAATCCACTTTATGGCAAAATTTCTAAGCAGTCCAGCGTTTCTCGTCGCTCATTCTTCAACATCAGACTTTATCAAAGAAATTTTCAGGAGAAGCTTTTAAAATTTATAGGACCTACTCTAAAGAATAGGATGGCTGAAGAAACGTTCAATCCTGGAAATTCAACTCCACATTGAGCATCATCGCTTGAGCGATGTGACCTCACATCACCTCCTCACCGAAAACAACTTTTTCATGGACATCGAGTTTAGGAGCATGATAACGTCTCGTTCTACGTAAACTATCGCTAAACTATCGCTTGCACAGTCAGCTGCCTTGTTTACTTTTTTTTTCTTCTAATGTTCAGAAAAACAATACTTTGATTATTCCCTGTAGCACGCACGATTCAGCAGCGGACGTAACGCAAAGTCACAAATCGTTAGAATTTGAATCATATGCGAAACATCATATTCTAGATGTGGATTTTGTTGATTTGAGGAGAATTTTCAAGAATGCGCTAGAACTAATAGGCGGTGTTTAAAGGCTAAAAAAATTATACGTGAGACAAAAGAGAAAATCCATGTACTCGCCTGCATGTAGGATTCGTCGGACCAGCTTAGCAATGTAACCGCTGGAGCAAATGAATGACATTCGTAACGATCGACTCGATTGATCTCGAGTCGACGACGCCAGAACATTAATTGTTGACGACAGTTTCGTCTACGATGATGTGACATGGAAGTTACAAGCCGCCGCAGCGACGGCACCACACATTCCGTTGTAGGAGGCGGGCTCCAATACTCAAAAACCGCGCCCGGAAATATATATTTGTAATTTTTGACGCGTATGACCGAGCTAAGCGACACTAGTGGATATTCTCCGGGGACATCTAAGAGGAGTTGGGCACACGAGTCGAGTACGGGTAAGAGATCTAGAAGGAGTGTCAGGAGGAACGACAACACAAGTCATCGAGTTCTTATGATTAGCGCGTGGAGGAGAAAAAAAAAAGCCGAACATGCTACACATAATTCTTCCGCAAATGTAATAAAAGGTTTACGACGTGTAAAGAAGTTCTAAATGTGACGCTGGTAGAAAAAAATTACAATTGCAGTGCATATGGCATAAGATCTACGTATTTTTTTGAATGTAGAACTTGTTTCCCATCAGGATAAAATGTTCATTTTAGCAAAAACAATCCCTCATAGTATTTTCAATCTACTTTTCCTTCTCATGTCGAAATTGGCATGAAATAAGTTATAAATAGCCACATCGTGATTATAAATCTAAAACAATGCAGCCCAATTTGACTGAGGATTTAGAAAGCGTTTTTTTTCTTGTGATGTGACGTTCTTGTAAACAGCACCTGAGGCACCTAATATCAGCGTTGAAACGTCAGGCCCTTGAAGGCATCACCTCACGAATCTGAGGTAGTACGGATTTCAGTATTCGATTACGGGATCGTAGATGATGGGGAGGATGGTGATTCCGTCCATTTCTCCCTGATTGCCGTAAGAAAAGCGCCCGGAAGATACGGCTTCGATCGTTCCGGCGCGCTGTCCTACAACGAGTTCGATTGGAGCGCGCCAGCATTGTGCACGCGCCGCATCTTCCGGGCTGTTTTTTCATGGTAGTTAGGAAGGAATGGACGGAATCCCCCCCCCCCTTCCCCCTCCCTCCATAATTTACAATGTCGTATAAGAATACTCCACCAGAAATCCGTAGTACCACCTCAGATTCGTGGGGTGATGCCTTTAAGCGAAATAAGGTCCTACATATCAACATATGAAGCAAAGTAGGTATATACTAACAATAAAATTGTTTATCATTCTGCTTTGGATGTGCGTAATTCGAAAGAGGAGGAGCCAGTGAACGAGTGAAAACTCTCTGTGGAGAAAACAACAGTAAAAAAAAGTACAAGGAAGCAGTTGAAAGAAAAGAAGAAAAAGAAAAGGACAGAAGGAAAAAAATGAATGAAGAATCCGAGAAATTTACTTATGCTTGAAGTAATGAAACTAACATAGCAGCTCTTAAAAGGGTTTTGATGAGAGCAGATTTCAAAAAAAAAATGAAAAAAACGGAGATGAATTAGAAATGAAGGAGATCAATAGAAATGCCAAGTCAATAAATAAGAAAAGGAAAATGAAATAGAATTACATATCAGAGAAGTTCATTTTCTACAATGAATATTGTCATTAGTTACATAAAAGGTCCTTATAAGTATTTGCTGGATTTGGCGCAGAATACTATCTAAAATCCGGAAAACTAATTTTTGAGTGTCTAAGACAGTAGATAGCAAAAATCATAAAAACACAAAAACATGCCGCCAATGCCCCACTTCAGTGGAATTACTGTAAACGATGTAAATAAAGTCACGTGTTAAAGGCATCACCCCACGAATCTGAGGCGGTATGGATTTCAGGTGGAGTATTCATATACGGGATCGTAGATTATGGAAATTTACGATCCCGTACACTATACTCCGCCTAAAATCAGATTACGGAAAAGCAAGAAATGGGTGTTTTCATCCATTTCTTGTTAATTGCCGTAAAAATGGCCCGGATGAGGCGCGTGCACGCGGCTGGCGCGCTCCAATCGAACTCGTCGTAGAAAATAGCGCGCCGGGACGCTCGAAGCCGTATCTTCCGGGCATTTTTTTACGGGAATTAGGAAAAAATGGACGGAATCACCCCCTCTACATAATCTACGATCCCGTATAAGAATACTTCACCTGAAATCTGTACCACCTCAGATTCGTGGGGTGATGCCTTTAAGGCTATGGATGGTGTTATGCCGGCGTCCAGAAAATCTACCACATTTTTTTGGCTCAGTGAGGCAACTAAAGAGACATGTCGGCATTAAAATTAACGCAATACTAGTAAGTATAGGCAAAACTGATTTGATTTGTACTTGTACATATCCTTAGATGCCGAGAACTTACGGAACAGTATCCCTAGATGAGCCGAAAAACTTGGAATTCAGAGAAAAGAAGGTAAGTTTTGTTTTTTCCCCAGCAGAATTTCCAGCAAAGTTTACTCCGCAAGGATAACAGGACGTGACGGGTGCTTGTCTTTCTAGCTGAATGTCCATGATGCTCTGGATGAGCAACTTTGAATAGGAGAACTTCATGAATGAAGAATTTCATACTCAAAAGATAGACATACTCAGAACATCTGTCCGAACTAGAACAAAAAATGTTAGGACCGAATTCCCCGAGGCATTTTGAGTGTTCTGGGCTTCTGGTTTTCTTATGTTTTAAAAGAAAGGCAAATTTAGGACCGTAGAGTGCTTAAAAATGAAGGGGAATGCAAAGAGGAAAAGAAAAGAAAGAATCGAACCATTACGGTATGAGATCCATACGCAATGAACTTTTGGATCGCAGCCTAATGCCTAATGTCGTGCCAAGTTCCTTTGAAACTTTCTTTCGATACAACAGTGCATAGTTGATTCAAACCAGAAAATGTCCTTCTCCGAATCATTGACGCAATCCAAGGTAAACAAAGCGTTAGTGTTAGACTCTACACAACATTTATGATTCATGTAATGTTTAGTGTTAAAATAGAGGAAGCTTCATGTAAGCAACGCTGCCTTTCTAGTCGTTTTTAACTACATACATATGTTTAGATCCTGACAATTTCCGGAATTTTACTATCTCTATCAAGATGAGGAGAAAAACAATGTGAAATTCAGAGAGAAAAAAAGTAAGCGAACGAACGATTTTCCTCGAAGCATATCTCATGGACACTACTATTACAACAGTGTAACAAAAGCGTTCCCTAGTGTGTCCCGAGGGGTGTGGGTGTGTGACTAATCCAATGTGACTTCAACGTCAATTACTCAGGATTACTTCGGGATTGCTAAGAACTTCACTCAAGATTTAAGGGTTCAATGAGGAAGACTACTGTAATTTTTGAGAATAAAATTCAAAGACAGCAGATCTGTTAGGTTGGGAACGAACGAGCAAACAATTTGTCTTCATATATATCGCCGTGTTGACAAACTGCCACAAAGCCGATAGAGCCGCGTTAGTCAAACTCTTTCCAGTAAAACTCTAACTTGTGAAGTTTTCACGTACGTTTTAAAAAAACACATTTCGCAAATAGAAGGTAAAATGTACAAAATTAAACGGTCCCAAATGATTAAAATTTAAGTTAACTATCAGAAAAATAACTATTAGCTAAGTGGTTTCTTCATTGGGCATTTTTTTTTTCAGCGAAAGACTTGATAACTCATTTTCTATGTGTTTTATGCGGATACTACTATCAAGGCTCAAATTTCACATTCGGAAATTTTAATCCAGGAAATATTCGAAGCCACTGATCCCATACCCGTCGACATTAACGAATTCAAAAAAAAATCACATAAGAAGGCCAAATGCGTGCGTAAAAATGGACAATTTAAGCTTCCTCAATGTTCCTAAAACATCGATAGCTGCCATTCTTTGGATTCTGTTCTGGATGTTGTCAGAATAACAAATTTTGCGCAATGCTTTAGAGATTGATGTATGATCGTTTTTAGGAGACAGCTAGACGTGTGATCAGAGGCCGGAAAATTTTGCGAAGGCTGTGGTGTGCAGCTCTAATAAATCACAAGAGAAGTGAGAAGAAAAGTGAATGATTTATAACTGGAACTTATTAATTTATTTATTTAAAAGTTTTATTAAATTGTGAGATTCTAACACATCTCACTATTCGATAAAACATTCAGTAACGTTGCCGGAATTAAACTGTGATATGGTTTTTTTTTAAATAAAGAAATTTGATTTCGTTGACCTCATTTCTACCAACAGAAGCGGAATGATGGAACCAGTGAAAATTGCCTGGATATGTAGCTGCCTGGAAGCGAATTTCGTGAATAGAAAAAGATTTAATCATCCTGAATAAAACTACTGTAGTCCGTTCAAAAAGCGGAAATGCCTTGCTGCACCAGAAAGAAATTCTGGAAGAGCAGTCAAGTCATCATAAGGATAATTTTCGACCGTTACAAGCTTGTTTGATTATAAATACTACATTATATATACCATACAATACACATTATATGATTGTAAATATTATTTTAATATTATATATTACACATTATATGATTATACATATTATACGTACATACTATTCATGATCTCAGTAATATCCTTGTTGATGCAAAAATTTTCCCATCGGTTCCCATGACTTGTCGAACCATAATCTTCGAAAAAAAATGACGATTTCTCAGACCCTGGACACATGATGATGCTTTCCGGAACATTTGATAAAGAGAAAAACCCCAAGCAAACAATATCAGCTGTCCGTGTCTATCTCGAGCAAATGGAAAAGTCGTATGTGAGGAACTCATGTGCCTGGATGGATCAACATTGAAAGTCCACGGAGAAACTGCTTCCTGACCTGTTGCTCTTCGAGGGGATTTCATTTTGCTGTGAACAGCGTGATGAAGAGTGAAAATACATACATACATATGTGCTTCGAGGAAGAATGGCATTCGATAGCTCAGAATTTCTCTTCCGAGAACTTTTTCCTCCTTTTTCTTTCATACAATATTATCAATCGCTTCAATCTTTGCTAATATCATGGCACATTCCATTGTATAAGAAACATTTTCATTACCAATCTACGATGTAGTAAAAAAATTCGAGGAATTGAGGAAAAAATTATAGAGTTAGAAGTGAATAAGGATGAAATTCTAGGAATAAGAACTTGATGCACCTTCCTGATCTATGGGGTAAATATGGTTAAAAATGATCATAATCAAGAAAAGGAAAATAGGGTCGTGGAGAAAACGCTTGTTATGTTCGGATATGAAATGTATCCGAGATAATGTTTCCCTCATGAGAACGGAAGGAATTTTAATTCCATAACAACGTATCACTAAAAAAAATAATTGTAGGGCTTTTGACCATCCGCACTGCTAACCATGTACGTATATTTTCATGGATAATTGCATTTCTGGAGCATGCGTGGTCGTCCTGGTAGTCATACTGTGGCTACCGCAAGGAGATGGAAGTCCGAAAACAGCAAAAATGGATTCAACTTGTAGATAGCGAGGAACAAACGAAAGAGTTCATTGAGTTGAATTCTTTGCACTTCCTCAAATGAGGTCTATGGCTGGAAACTTTCGATTAATTCCTACGTTGGCTTGGAATGAAAACTTTAGAAAGATTTCAGGTCCTCCCGCCATTTTACGCTTGAATATGGGATTTAGCTGAAAACAACGGCACTATGTATGCGCATACGTTTTGTGGTGTTTTGCTGAAATTTTCAAAAACACCACAAAAATCGCAATAGACGCCCACGCTTATCCATTGTCACAATTCTAAACAAGTGAAATTCTTGCCTGTACTCGAAACGTGGTCCTTTTTCCCTAATACATCAATATCCATCCTTTTGGTGGAATAAACAATTCACATTAAGCTTGCTTTTAAAATAACTATGGTTTAGTATAATATCCGAGAGCAACAGCTGTCTTTTTCTAAGAGAAAAAAAGAACAAAAATCCCGAGATTCTTCCAAATACATACGTTGTCACACAACACAATTTCCGTCTATAATTTAGTAACAAAAAAAAAAACGGAAAGAAGAGAATAGAAATTAGAGAAGGGGTGCTCGATTTGGAATACAAGTTTCCTAAATTTTTAGGTGATTTCTGCTCGATACAAAGGGGGAAATGATAGAGGAAGGTACTGTGGAAATAACTAGGTGTTATGAAGTGAAATAAAACGAAATATCCCAAAAAATAAGGAGTACTAGCGAACTTTTGCTCAAACACCAGCACTCAGCGCCTTAGATAATGAAATACATCGAGTTGCTTTCACGAGCACGAAGAAAATTCCACACTGGCGACACTGGCGCTTAAGCGAAGGCAGTCGTGTCATCGCTACGACTCGAAAAAAAAACCTCAACCTCCGATCTCAGAGTGTTGTTTAGGGATCGAGGCATAAAGTATATGCGCGATATTCAACGTGGCTATCGTGTATTGTTTTCCATATTGGCAGCTAAAAGGGACACTCAGGTGAACGTGAAGAGAGAATTTCCCATTCATGACCCACGTGCTGCTGAAAAACATGCTAGCCTATGTAGCGTATAGCTGCTGTTATTCGGTGATCGTTAACGGATTCCAAGGCAACGATTGTAAAAATTAGAAATAGAAGAAATAAAAAAAACGTTTAGAAATTGACTAAACTGTTCTGTGAACGTTTACGTACTCTTTTAGAGCACTAAGAACTAGTTTCATTCCCGACACAGGTGTTTTTCAAATGAATAATGGTGGGCACTACGTATGTAGATATATTTCTAGACATTGGCAAACAATCAAGGACGAGGTAATCGCTCCAGAATCATCTAGAACGTAAAGAGCAAGGCTCGTTATCACTTGGGATTTGTTCACTCGAGAAAAAACTCAAAATTTACGGGAATTCTTTTTCCGGAAAAATTTTGTAGAAATTCTATTTATTTGTATTTGTTCCCAATAACGCTGGTAAACAAATATAAACAAATACCATATGTAGACCTTAACAAAAGCCATCAGAAACTATGTAAACGTATAGGATAATCAGAAATGAATCATTTATACATTTTACTTAATTTAACGTAAAACATGTAATTTTTTAGCGAGTACTAAAATAACATTCTATTCTTAATATAGTATAGTATAGTGTAGTATAGTAAAAAAAAATTCATATTTTGATGAAAATCTTTTCTCTATCAAATTTTAGCAGTAGATTTCAGATTCTGGACGTTTACTCAGCTCTCGAAACCCCAACAGAGGGAAAAGGAGTTAAAGTGATGGCACGATATTTAAACGACATTGAGAGTTTATACACTCTCCATAATTCAAATAAGTTTATCTTCTAAAATTTTAAAACATTATACGAAAGTGAAAGTAAACTATCACTTCAAATCCTTGCAGGTATTTATGTGAACTCCAGTAAAAACAGGAACTTTAAAATTCCCAGTTTTCCTATCGTATCTGTTCAGGCCAATTTCTTGACTATAAGGACTGGACGTAGGTTTGCGGACATCTGCTCGAAAGACATCGTTTATCCACAATTTTGAGTGTGCAGCAACGAAACTCAAATAAATGAAATGTTTTCTGCACTTGCAGGATTTTGTGTGATTACGAAATGATGTGGTGCAGGATGAGAGGAGCTCTTTTCCTCGCTGTGTTTGAATGAGGAAAAGGTCGCCACTGTGAACGTGAGGTGAATGTGATTCATCTGTATAAATAAGAAACAAGTCTTAGCTCTATCACTTAAGAAAAAACTGAAATCAGGGATTTTCCTGAACATCTAAGGACTCAGCGAAGAAACAGCAAAACATATAGCCCTCGGGGAGTGATGAAGACTGGCAAAGACGTTCTTTTATGGACATCCATTGATAACAGTTTCAGGCTTAGTATCGCCGAGATAAAGAGAAAAAAAACATAAAAAAATAAAACATAATTAAGGGCAAAACTGAACAACGATATTCTAGAAAAGAAAAGGAAGAAGAACGAGGAAATAAAATATTTCAGTCATTTCAAATTGCTTGCACATTGATTCCAATGAAATTTCCTTACTTAGGTAGAGCTCTAAAGCAATTTGAGTTAGGACAAAGCAAATATGGAATGTTTATAATAAATAAAACGTCTCGATACCCAATCTGATATCTCCCACAAGAAAAAATTCAGCAAATGGAATTAATGGAAATCTCTTCTCTATGAAATTTTAGCACTACCTTTCAGAGTCTGGACGTTTTTTTCCAATTTTTCTGCTGAAATCACAGAACACACAGCACCTTCATCAGGGGAATTTTCTTAGATTGAAATTTGCTCTATCTACCTATTCCTGAGGGTAGTTAAAAAAAACATCTGGAGGAGCTGCTATCTTAAAATTTCCATTAGGTTCCAAATCTTCCTGTCTTTCCTGTACTTTTTCCTGAACCTAAACAGAAACATAGAAATGAGAAGGAAGGGAACTCACCGGGACCATATCCGCCACCAACACCACCCGAGCCGAACGGCCGTATATTACTCTGGCTAATCCGCGCCAAGCGCCCCGAGCGGGAAGACGACCCACCGCCAACCGGCATGCGAGTAGTGTCTGAAAAAATGGAATATGATATGTGTAGCGGAACTGGAGATTTTCCGACAAAACCCCCCGGGAAGAACGGCAACTGGCAAACCGTTCGCGCGATAGTTTCTTTGCGACCGAAACATTCTATGAGAAATGAAGTGGAACATGCGATCAAGTGCTTTAAGCAAACACCAAACGCAGGAAACGCTAAGTGCCCGAGAAACTGCGAAGACTGTTTGATATTTGACTCCAGAAAGTAGTTGGATATGTGGAATTCGCAATTGGAACCGCACAATCGGAGACATGAACTTTCGAGAAACGTGGACGAAGAAGGGGTATAGGAGAAATTCGGGAATTTCCCAGTGAAATTTCTGACAATCCTTTGACAAACTACAAAATTCCTTCTGATTCACTTAAAGTCCTCTTACATTTAAAGTACAAAAGATTGCTGTCATCCTACAAAAGAACCTTAACAAAACATTTTGAAAAAAATTAACTCTACATTTTACCACCAGAGAGTACTTGACAATTTCCAAAGGCATGGATTGTGCATTCTATGAACCTCAATTATTTAGGTCGAAACATTGATCATGAATAGGATAAAATTTTCTCTACAAAATCGCAACTTTACTGGTTCCAGCATTTTTTCCTAGACGAAATGAAAACATTCCTGCGAATTTCCCAGATACTCTGATATATGAATGGGAGCTGTACAAACCGATTTTTTAATTTTAATTAATTAAAAATATTTCATTTTGGCTGGAATAAAAACGATTTCTTAGAAATCAAGAAAAGTAATGTTTTTGTTTCGAGCTTCGAAAGGAAAAAATTGATGAGATATTTTTGACTAATTAAATTATTGAGTATGAAATATTAATATTATCATTAAATTATTAAATAAATTTTAACTAATTAAAAATATTTCATCAATGTTTCCTCTCAAAGCTCGAAACAAAAACATTTTTGTTGATTTTTAAGAGAACGTTTTTATTCCAGCCAAAATCTGGCATTAAATTGACGCAAGGCATTCTGAGTGAGAATATCTGAGCTGCTGGTGCTGATTTGAAGATGTTTAAAAGGAAAACTCCAGTAAAGAAGCCTTTAAATTGATTAAAATCCGATTCGATCGCTATGGGGGCCAGTGCTGCACGAATTAACGAGGAGGCAACGCAGCCGACTCCCTCTTTAAGAGACACATCAAAAAACGAATATAAGAAATTCGACATTCGAACTGATTGACGTCGAGCAATGCCGGGTATGAGGGGTCCACGGATTACTATAATTCAAAGAAGAAAAATTATCAACGTCAGAGTAACATACTTGTAAAAAGCATGACCCAGCATTTAACAAAAACAATTCAACACAACAACATTTCAGTAAAAAAAAATTGACAATCAACTCCTAAACCCATTCTAGGCACCACAAACACACTCAAGGAACCAAACAACACCACATGGAAATTGGAACAAGACCTCATTTCTCTCGAACGAGTACAATGAGTCAGAAAAGAACACAGATAAAGGGCTTATGGCTTTCCGATCGTCGAATGCCGCCCACGGGTCGCCTGGTCCCCGCCGTTGCTTGTCTCAATGACGAGCAGGAAAACAGCCGACGGCGATCGGACATATCATCAGCAGCAACAGTTGGTGACTCAGCGGTCACCCAGGAAGCTGTCGTGTGAATTTCGAAAAAGTTTAATTCGAGGAAAAAAAAACGTCCAAAGTCATGTACACGTTCACTTCTAGGAGCAAATGTCATTTTTGAAAAAAAAAAACTTTAGAAGGTGCAGAAGTAGGAAAAGAAAAGGATCGATAAAATGAGAGCGATGATCGCGGCATAAAGGAGAAGCGGGACGTCTTATGCGATTACACAAACAATACTAAAATATCCATCACCCGAACATTTACATCTAATCGATTTCTTTCTGGCGTGTTGTTTTTAATTCACAAGAAAATTAAGAAATCATCTTTCAACTTTCAAAAGTTAAAAAAAATGACTACCAGCCCAAAAAACACGTGATTAAGGAATAGAATAGAATGGAAACGAGACCGTCGAACTGCTGCATTTATGTATTTGCCATTTGTTTATTTTTGAAAAATGACTTTGACTTTTTGACTAAAACAAATAAAACATTCTATAGATACGCATGATAACCAAAGGAAGTACGGTAATTCTTACTGCGTACTGAGTAAAAAAAAAATCAGGATTAAAGAAAAATTAAGTAAAAATTAAAAAGTATTAAATTAAATTAAAATTAAAAATTAGGATGAAGGATAAATCGTATGAGGTTTACTAAACCGCTCGAGATGCGCCACAACACGTTCACTTCAATTCAAAATTGTTCGAGATTTACAAAATTGTAACTGGTAATAGGGTATTGTTGTATTATGTTGTTGAATTTTTTCTTTTAAAAAATGCAGTTTGAAAAATACATTTGATAAGGGAACAGTTAAAACAAAAGAAGAAGCATCCATATTTGGATAAATCATGGAAAAGATCGCATAAGTCGGATGTTTTAGATTTTAACGATTGTGTGATCGGCTCATTCATCCCAAATTCTGATATCATAAACTTTTAAATAATAAAAGAGAGCTGCAAATGTATTTCTTTGATTCTCGTTTCATTTATAAGGATGATTCCTACATATATCGCAGAAATTTATTCGTGCACTAAACCCTTGCCGTGGAAAATGAATATAAATGACAAAACCGTCAAATTCTCATAACTATAAAGTGAATCATTCTCGAATTATAAGGTATAGATGAAAAAAAAATGAGAAAGAGAACAAACATTCGAACAACCAGAGTTCCATATTTGTTGCTCTAATGTAAATCAATTCCTCCCCTTTCAATCTTTGATGCGCAATGGAAAATTTTTTCTAATGTTGAACTCGCCGACACCGATCCTGAGAACTTCATTACTCACTGGAACAGCAGGCAGACAGAGATAACAGCAACAGAGGTTTTTTTTTTCACCGACCACGAGAAGAAAATTAAGTGGGGAGAAAAATCGGCGAACAACATTAAAAGGTAAATTTAATTAGTTGAAACAAAATGAATGAAACTGTTGAAACGAAGAAACTAAAAGGAATTGAATGAATAATTACTCAACAAAAATTTTTGGGAAGATTTTTAATCTGTTCTTCGGAAAAAAAAGTCGGCATAAGCTGAGTGCCACATTATTTTTGTTATTTTGAAATCCAGAAAATCAAACGAAATGCTATTTGAGTTGAATTTAAACATTTTCTAAGAAGGATTCTCTCTGAATGATGAGAGTTCAAGAATTATTCATTAATAAATCAATTTCTTAAGGCAAGTAACATGAACAGTGAACTGCACTTGAAGCACACAGTTCCATCGGTCACCACGTTCTGATTTTTTTCTCAACTTGTAGGCAAAAATACTGGAAATACATGGCAGAACCATTTATCCCAGGTTCTCTTAAATTCTCCTAAATTTTTACTAAATTGGAAGGTAAAATTTTTGCTTTCAAACTGTGCACCTTCGTCGGAAATTCAACTTTTTCTGCAATAATTTTAAAATTTACATATTAGTTTTGCACGAAAAATGGCTTCTAAAAAAATTGAAATGTGCGGGAGGATCCTCCCTTTTTCTTCACAGTTTTTTACAATTTTCCAACATATTCCAATATAATAATATATTTTTTTTTACAATACTATACATACAAAATATTAATGTTTTTATTAATATTAGTAATAAAGTAATAACTACTCTTGCAAATCGCATTTTCAAGCGAGTAACATAGGAAATTAACCATTTGCAATGTTCTAAATGACAAGGGGAAAAAATTCCCTTGAGGTGCACGCAATGATTCGCTTCGTCATCCGAAATTTCTGGAAATTTGGCTGAATTATTCATCGATTGAGACGGCACGAAACTTTCGCTGTTGGGAAATAGTGATTGATTCCTTTTATCTTTTTTTTTCTTTATCTTTTTAAAATTTACTTATTAGTTTTGCACGGAAAATGGCTTCTAAAAGAATTCGAGACCGTTAGGAGGATCCTACCTTTTTTCCTCACATTTTTTTTTACAATTCCCCAACATAAGACAGAAAAAAAAGATAGCTTTACCGATGTGAGTTTTCCAAAACATATTTCATGGTAGACATAGAAATAACATAAGCTTGCCAGTGACCACTAAAAAAATCCTTGTTTTTAAGAGGTGAGAAAAACTCAACGCTGAGGTTCAAAATGGGGAAAAGAAGCAAAGGGCTGTTCACTACATTGAAATGCGAATGTAAGATAAGCGAGCTCCGCTGGCGAGGTGAGAGGCGGTGAGTCGAACAACTGCTCGGTGGAGAGCACCGATCAGAGTTTCACACGAAGAAACTGAGAGAGAGATAGACTCAATAATACTGAATAAATAAGAACAAATAAAAGAATATAGGCATAGGTTGCAGAGAACAATTGAAAAAAAAACGCACACAGTGATGTACAAGTCGTTTCGGTTCGCCAGTATTTACTTTGAGGCACGACAGACAACCTTGCGAAAACGATAATGAACTCTCGACTATGTGAACTTCCGGACCGCCTATCGATCGAATAAAAGAGCAGTTGTTGAGTTCAAAGAAGGTGAAGGGGAACTTTGTTGAGTAGCCTCCTCGATATTATTTGTACGTTTCTTTCAGCTTTCGGCCCGTCGGAACAGCTGTTCTGTTCACCTTTCACTGGCCACATCCACACAGCCACTGACACAGAATCAACGAAAGTCGATATTCAAGTAGCAAGAAATCACTACCCAAAGGGAACGTTTAAAAGTATTTTGAAAAAAAGGAAGAGGTGAAGGAATACTACAACAACTGGTTAAAAAGGTTTCAAATCAAAATAAAATCTGCGAATATCTCTGTGATTATTCAGCCAATCCAGAACAGCGAAAATTTGAGGAAAAAAAAACTAGAACAACAAAGAGAAAAAGGACGAAGTGAAGCCGGATAAGAAGAGAGGAGGAAAAGAAAGCTGAAAAGAAATAAGACCATAAGAAAGATGGGAAGAAAGAGGAGAGAGAGAGAAAATTTCTGTATGTTCCATTAAAGTTTTCAAAAATTGATTTAATTTGATTTATTTTATTTTATTTCAATTTTCCAATAACTCGGAAGATTTTCGACGAATCAAATTGACAATAATGGACTTTAAAACACAAGTTAGGGGAGAGTATTGTACAGCTAACGTTAACTTAACGTTAATTCAAAATTGATTTTTCTTGAATTTTTTGGTGAGATAAAATCTAACTTTCCTACAAAAACAACTCTTTGTCAATGGCCTTATTTATCACTTACTTTAATCTGGGTAAGATTTACTGCCTGAGTTACGCGAAAGTCCTGAGTTTTGGGTCCTGGAACTTAGAGCGTAGAAATCAGGATGTGTTAACAGGATAACATTTACTAATATGTACTTATTAATTTATCCGTACGGCTAAATGCATACTTCATTTTCCTAAACGTACTTAGATGAATACTTTCGGACAAAACACTGAGTAAAAGATGAATGAAATTGAGAGGAAAAAAAATTAGAAGAGGGCCTCAAGTGAATATGTTGATTTTTATAGGAGACTACAGTATACCATGTGTGCGTGTACGTGCACATTTCCCTGCCAGAATATACAATCATCCTTTGTATTTGATAATATTACACTTGCACTTCTTCGTTGATCAGTAGAAACGTTTTCGCTACATTTATTGTAAAGATCATTGTTTCCACATAGTGAGCACTTGACTTCTCATAGTTCAAATTATTGGAACAACTATGTTTATCCCAGCCCAGGCATTCCAAATTCCCTGAAGGAGGAGCTGAATGAGGCGGAGGAAAAAGAAATAATTACTAGAAATCATTTTGTATAGTTTATTACGCATCTTTTTATGATACTCTTCGCCAAACAAAACCAATAGGTTCAAAGATGATCAGGTTCCGATCAATCATCCAATCAATCACTGCTCATCTGCTGGGAAATAGTAAAGCGGGAAAAAAAAGACGGAATGTCATCAGAAAAACAAGTGCGCCAGAACCGGAAAGAAAAAAGGGAACGGTAGGGCAGGAAAGAAGGACAGAAAAAAAAAAGCAGGACATAAGGTCGGGGTAGTTCAGAGCTTCTGCAGCATTTTTGCATCGGTTTTGTTTCCATTCATCCGCAAATCCAGACGAGAGAAACTATTTTTTCAAAACATATCTACAAGTATGTTCAGTAATATTATACATATTATTCAACATTACATGTTGTGTTTATAGTATTTTTATTTGCTAATGAATTTTAATTGCTGGTAAGAAAAAATGACAATGAGTTTAATTGATACTAGTTACGAATCAATCAATTGAGCATGGCAAAAATTACAACAAAAATTTATATTATAAGATTTCTTGACCATCCAACGTTTCCAAAAATTTCCCTCAAATCTCTCATTCCGTAATTTCTATCTCTTACACCGTTCCCGCAATATTCTGGATGTAGGCGGCAACAACATTCCTCTAATTCAACCATACATCAATCCCGTCAATCATACTGTAGTTGAACACACCACTGATCGACATCAACTTCTATGTTATCTCAAAGCTAAACAAGTAAAATAATGAAAAATTGAAAAATAATAATAAAAATAATAAAACTGATCGGAAATTGAATTTTCTCGTACAGACCACAGGAAACGATCGGAGGAATATTCATAATTTTCCTTAAATATTCAAAAGGATCCATGTATCAAGCTAGCAGATGCACACAGGGGTCGGCACTTGCTTGCTCGAAGTAATCCCGGCCGGAATCACGTCATCGCTGCAGCTATCGTATAACAATCGTTCAAAAGAGACTGAGTTTCTGAAGGAGGGCCGTTGAAAACGTTGCCAGACTAAGAATAAATCGTATTTCCTTTTTTTCCCATTTTGTTACTGAACAAAAATTTTCCCAAAGAAAAAAAACAGCAACAAAATAAATGATGTATTGTTTTTCTTCAACCTTCTTTTCTTTTCTTTTTTTTCTTCTCTTTTTTCCTAACTTCATTTCGTCTTTCGACTTATTAATCTTCAATTAAAAAACAATGAGTCTAGATTCGATGAAACTCTCATCTGCTTAGGGTTTTTCCAACGATAGTATCCTTTTCCGAAATGGAGCACAAATGTCCTGACATGCTTGTACAGCCAGTACAGGAACGAAAGAGTTTTTTTTTTGTAATTTAAGGAACACTGCCAGAAGGAAAATGATATATTAAAATTCTTCCCAAAAATCACATTCTTCTTCTGATCCATTATTTTTGTAATAGTACTCTGGAAGCTATAAGACGAGTATATAAAATCGTTCCGGAAATGCTCTGCGACATCAAAAGCAACACATCGCGGTTTTGAGGCAATTTCTATAGCATATAATTCGGATATTCTTAGAAAATCGCGACAAAAAATCTTAAAAATTGGAAGTCTCCTGATTTATACGAAGTAAATGACTAAGATGATCGCTGAACGGAGGATTCACCGAATGGATTTGGAAGCCACAAGGTGGCCGACCAAAAACAGAATGGAGAGACTCATTCGTATCGGAGTTTCCGGAGAAACTTGGATGCGAACCACCACCACCGATGTGAGCAGATAGAGACGAAGCGTGCACCGATACATTTGAACATTGTGATATCGTTCAATAAATAAATAAATGAATAAATAAATAAAATAATTTCGAAGACATTATTATATTTTTTAAATTCCTAGCCAGTTCCTTCCTGCCTTTTCGCACATGTTACTTCACGAATCCGTCCAGCGCTGGGAAGGATAACAAAATGTTTGCGCTAAAAGAACCACTAACCGCACGTGACCGATGTGATGTTTGATGGATGGTTTGAGTTTTCTGTTCCAGAACCACCTAACTCATTTGTTCATTGCTTATGCTTTCACTCACCCAACCGTGTTTCTGGATATTGACAGAACGAATGCACATTGATCACGGCAGTTGGTGCTTCACGTTGACGAATTATTATTCCAGGAAAAAAAACGGTTAAAATTCCTGATCATTCAACAGTTGGAAGATAGGAAGATCACATACTTCAAGGAAAAACAAGCAAAACCTGAGAATTTTGCAGTTCCAACATCATCCACATAGTTTTTTTTTATACATAATTTCCGAATTCAATTTAATTTAATTTAATATTATTTAATTAAATTAATTTATTTATTTAATTATTTAGTATTATTTAATATTTATTTGATTTAATTTAATAATTTTCGGGAGAAAGGGGAACAAATTGATTGGATTGATAAACTTCCAAATTGTTATATTGTGTTTTCTTTCTTAAATACAGCTAATAAACTTTCAGGATTATTTCGGGTTCGGTTTATGGGACGACAACAAACCGCAACACAAAGAAAAGAACCGACTTTATAACCGTTATTATGTCTCTTTAACGAACACTTTGCCGCGACAGAAAGCGATCAACCGCACTTTTGAACTTCGGAGAAAATCGAAACTTCTCAACCAAATAAAGAAGGTGCAAAATAGCCTACACGATGATTACCGTAAGTTACCCTGTCAATTGAGTTCCCTAAAACTGAAGCGATAGAACGAAAAATTGTGGCATCGCAATGACAATGACAATGACATTCCTTTTGACAGAGGACGAGAAGATATTGTTCCGATTTGATCACGTTCTGATCTCATCTCCTGTTGTTCTTCGACACGGCAGGGCGATTAATTTTGCACCGATCAGAGGTGCCAGAGTCGTCCAATAGTTTCTCCTTTTGCGTGGGACACGAAGAGCGTCAACGTTTTTTTTTTTTTGAAAGACTTCATGAAGAAGTTTGACCATCGGATCGGCGGTCGTTCAGTAGTGCGTGTAATATCGCATGGGACCCAGTCGCCTACGGGCTTTGGTCCAACGGTTCTCGTTGAAACGCATCATCTCACTTGATACTGATTGATAATGATGGTTACAGCGAAAACCCAAGAGAAGACAATTTAAAATTACTTGCGCTTGAAGACGGAAAATTGTCCACAATACTACAACAAAACATCAATCAGATTTGTAACTTTCTCTGAAAAAGAAAAAAAAATGTTACCGAAGGAAAGGACATCGCACAGATAGTTGCCTGCGGGGACATGGTCCTTTGGGAGCTCTCTTTTCAAAAAAAAATCTCTATTGAACAAAAGCCAACGTTTTCACTTCAGGAGTATACAAGAAGCATCGCTTCGATACAAAAACACAGTGCAGTCAGCCCCTCTGAACCACCGAAACGCTGCGCAGCGCCAAGACCTGCGTTTGTATGTATACGGTCTCTACTTGCCAAACGCATCCCAAACGTGACGACTCGGTTCCGCTAAACCCTGATTTGAAGTCGTAAGGCAAACATCAGCGAGTAAAGGTTTCGCCTAATGCTTATTCTAGCTTAAGACTTCTTGTGCACACGAAACCTTTTTGCAGCTTCGTGTTATGGGAATGTTGCCTTAGGTTGTCGCAAAATTTGTTCAATAAAAAACGATTGGAGATTAGGATGCAGAAATGCTATGCCTTAATGCCTCACTAAGCCATTAAGGTACACTGTATCCTAAACACAAATTTATAAATTTCCAATTTATTATTTAATTTTTTTCAAATCCTATTAAAAAAAAATTCAATTTTCTTCTGTATCCTAAACTCTCAAAACCTATTTGTCAACAAATTCTGTTAATTTTTGCTTAGAAGGAAATTGGATAGGTTCACCTAAACGCTGAAATTATTCTTACACCTAGAAATTCCGAAGCTGAAGAAGCTGAGCAGAATTCATAAGCGGCGATTCCTCGTGCCACTTTTAGGGGTTTTTTTTTTCTAAATTAGCATACTTAAATAAAACTCGATTGTAACATGCAAACAAATAGATACAAAAAATAGAATAAAAGGTAAGATAGATAGAAAAAGATACAGTATATTTTGGGCAATCGATTATTGCTTTCTTCCGTTCATCATTGCAACAAATATAGGAGAATATTTTGAAGAGGATTTTTTTTTGCAAAGTCTCCAAACGACTACTCGCTTTTAATTCTCATAAATTTATATTATTACTTATCTTTCAAGAGGTGTCTCTGCAAAAATTCTTTTATACTAACGCCCATTTATTGTATATGAAACTTTATTTATATGTAAAAGATATCTTTCGTAAGCAATGCGAAAATACAATCATCTTTAAATTTCGCAGAAATTTTTTTTATAAATTTAAAATAAGTGCAAAACCGTTAGTTGTTTGAGAGTATTCAGATGAAATAAAGATTTTCTCAGAACGATGCTACATCGACCGCTGCTCAAGTACCCTCACGAAAAGGATGGGAAGTTGGAGAAATGTCAATTCCTAAAAGCGAGGAGAAAATGAACATTGGTTCTCGAATAATAACCGTAAGAAGGAGGACGAAGGTGCTATCATAAACACCGCAATCGTTGACCTGTTAGAATCTATAGGAATTGCTAAGGTTTTTCAAATGTAGAAACTCGTTTTCAAAGAAAAGAAGGAAATGGTCGCGGTTTCGCGGCAGACGGAGAGAAGAACGTCGGGCGACGAGATTTTCGCTATTGTTGAAAAGTGTTGAAGTGGCCACTTCTGAAACTGTTCGTTCGATCACGATGGTAATCTTTGAAAAAGTGAATACCCTGACGTAATCGCTCTCAGGTTATATGCGCTGAGAGCAGCGCTGGGCAAATATCGCGAGAAACTATCGGAAGCGCGAGCGTTCCCGAGCGAAGACTAGAAAGTATTGGCTCATATGTACATCAAGAGTTAGTGTTATTCCAAATCATAAAGTTCGGGAAATCATAGGTGGAGAAATCCATGCGGCTTCAAGACATATTGACACGTACGTCACTTTTTTTTACTTCCTAGGTTCTAGAAAGTTCTCACCAAGGAGAAAACTTCGGACTGAAAAATCAAATCAGAGTTGTTCCACAGCCGAATATTTTCTTTCAAAATTTCGAGTTTGGTTCTCTTGTGAATTTCGAGCAACGTATTTCCCAATTTTCTGATTTTTAAATACTCTTACGGAGTTTTATTCTGCTTGTACCAAAAACTTAGCGTGCAAACTCACCGATAAGCCAGGGGACATTACGAAAACAGGCAGAGAGGATAGGGAGGCCGAGAAGTTAACCCTAAGCAAAATTAATACGTGGGATACCTATTTTTAGAAGGATCTTCGCAAGTAATGGAGCAAACTAAAAAGGAAGCAGTAGGAAGCAAGTTGAAGAAGTATGACTTCTGCCTCTACAAATCAATTAGGGACATTAGGCAAAAGCAATAATCCTTAGCTGGCTAAAGAGATCCGTAGATGGCTAAAGAAAGAACCCGGTAATAGATTAAAAGGCAAAATTACAAAATCTCGATGCAACATATTGCTGAAAATATCAGAAAATGGAAGAGGAAATAAATAATTAAATAGTATAGTAATTGAATAATCAAATTATTAATACTAAAAGTAGAATAAATAAATAGTGCAAATAAAGATAGAAATAAGTGTGAAATAAATACAAAATAATAATAATATAAAATAAATAATTAGTATAGTGACATTTAAAGGCAGCATAGCACGAATCTGACGTGGTGAAGGAATCCGCAAAAAAATCTAGAGTTAGGGTTGTAGTTTGGGGGGGGGGGTCAGTGATGGATCAGCACATCTTTCCAAAATCGTCGTTTAAAAAAATGAGGAAAGTGTGGAATGAGCCTTTTTTACGATGACTTCAGTTGCAACGCGCCATCCTTAGACACGCGCTGCATCCAAGTGTAAGCGGTCGAAGATTACGAAGGTCTCCACATCAGCCTATTCAAAAAAAATCAATGAATAGGCTGCTAAAGGCACCAAAACGTACGTAGAGAGGAGGGTCCTAACGGTACCTCGTCGGAACTAAAGCGATTCCCACGCTGTATTTTTTCATGAAGATTAGGGAGAGATGAGTGGAACCACCTCTGATCGCGCAATCTACAGCCAGATGCTTTTCCAGTGGATCCCCTCACCACGTCAGATTCGTGGTATGCGGCTTTTAAATAATAATAAATAACTAAACTTTCTCTTCCTGTAGCCCAATGTTTTCAAACTTTCTTTTCCAACAAGGAGGTAATGGTTGAAAACGAGGATTTTCTCTAGTCTCTGCCTCTAATGGAGCCCTTAAAACAGGGAATTGGAAGAAAAACACAGTTCCCAATGTCTCTGTGTTAAGGACTTTGCTCAAGATGACTTCTCTTCTTCTGGAAGCCCCTCCGGAGAGTCATACTTTATGAGCAGATTTCTTAGGTGACATAGACATAGGTGTGTGAAGATGGAACTTTTCACAAACAAGCAATCACAGCACTACATATTATGTGTCCATCAGATTTCATGTGACATATGTGATGGGACCTTCACCAGCTGCCGCCGTCTTTTAACATTACTTGGATCCTTGGATTTTCGAAAACACACAGCTGTAAATCAAAATCAAATCGAAAATGTGATCAGTTCTCGTTTCAAAAAAAAAAAAGATGTGAGAATCATTCGAAAATACAGACGAAACGAAAAAGCGATAATTAAAACCTAACATACATTTATAGGAATAAGTCTATAATCTTGGTGCTTACTGTTCAAACTGGGAATTTTTCCCCATCACATGCTTTAAAATTAGTACCTGCTGTTAAATAGTACCGTAATCGGTGAGACTCCTATTGAATCCTTGAAACGACTCACACCCCATTCTTCTATGCATTCGAAAGATGACAAAAGTATTATATAAGAGTTCGATTTCAATGCAAGGAAAGAAAGGAATAGAGAAAGAATTCGCCAGACCCCACTGACTAAACTGTGGATGAGTCAATAAGGTGTCGGAACAATCAGGGAGCCGATAGAAGAATGTATAAGAAAAGTCTTTGTTATGATTAAATCTGATCACTAAAAAGTAAACGGCATCTGGAAAATTAGGGAAAGAATAATTGAATTGCATATAACCGGTTTGAGAAATTCTCGTTTCAAGGTAAAATCAGGAACGATTGATCAATTTGATGTCGAGCAAGAGAAATTGAATTAAAGATGAATGAGCAAAGCAACACTATTTATTTATTTATTTATTTATTTATTTATTTATTTATTCAGATACACCAATGGTGCACCAGAAAAGAAAGATAAAAAATGAAACACACTTTGTCTGAGTCAGATAATCTTACGAACAGAAAATTTTTTAGAAACTTTACGAAAACCTGAACCCAATTTACTGTCAAAGAGAAACTGGTGCTGTCTTTTTTTGCGGTGGATCATGAGTACAAAAAAATAAGAAAAAATAAAATATGTCAAACTATTTCGTGGGAAAAAGAATAAATGTGAAATAGGGCACAGGAAATGCTGAAAATGAAATTGAGTGACTTCTTCCTGTTCCTCTGTTGTTGTTGTTGTTTTTTTTTTTTTTGGTTTTTTTCGCTTCTACTCCGAAAGAACCTAGCCAGAATTCTACATCGATAAGAAAGTGCGACAAGAAAAATTCTCTATTAAGTAATGTGTAGGATCTTAATGATCTTAACGTTCTAATTAAAAAAGGAACTGAACCAAAAGAATCTGTTCTGCCTTTCTCGGTAAAAGACAGTGAGCCAGCACTCAGTACAAGTCGGACAATGCCTGACAATGGAAAGTTGCCCCATTCTGTTTTCAGAAACGGTGACACATGTATGCATGACGTGTTCTTGTTATTAATAGATTTTACAGTACTGATTTCCATTCCAACGCATTCACGACTGTCCATTAATGTGACTTTTAGAAAAAAAAACTGAAAAATATAGGTGCTTCTGATCATGGTATCAAGAATTTTATACGATTTATGATGTTATCAATGTGTTTTCATCCATCCTTCCTGGAAGTTTTGGTTCTATTTTTCTCTTTTGCAACACATTTCAGTGCAACACATTCAAGAAACATTTCTTTCTCTTTCATACTGCAAAAGAACCGCACTTCTTTAAAATAGTAAGCGTTACAAGCGAAACATAGTTTGCGGTACAGTTCATTATGCGGTACTGAGTTTTCCTTGATATAATTAGAAACTGTAAATAATAAACAAAGAGAAAAAGATAGAAGCACATAAAAACCTGACCACATAAATAAATATTCATCAGTCGGTTAGACAAACTTCTGAAACGAGCAAATAACGGAAGGAATCTGTCATACCACGAAATACAAGGCCAAAAAAAAAAAGAAAACACATCCATAAACGATGTGAAACCAAACAATGATTCAACACTCCAGTGTAAATGTCATAAAAAGAAAGCAAAAAATGATTTTAAAAAATAAGACGAAACTATAAGTTAAATAACTTACTGGTGGAGTACACATTCATCGGTTTCTTGCTTGATTCGGAATTCTTTTGTTTGATATCAGTACGCCACCGAATACGTCCATCAGTTTCATTGTCTGTCATCGGAAGCGGTGGAAGTTGTTCCAAGCTACAACATCAAAGAATAAAGAAAAAAGTTTAATTTAATGTCAATTTTATTTCTATAGTGAATTTATTTGTATAACATTGTAAAACGTCTAAAAGGTAGAAATTGAGGGAATCAAGTCAGCACTATAATGAAATACTGTCGGCATGGACCGCCTACTTTAAACAACACGAAGCAGAACAAAGCATTATTCAGCTTGACTGAATCTTTTCGAAGAACACACCTCAATTTAAATTTTTCGCAATTCGCGGATTCGCAAGATCTTTCAGAACAGGTAACAGAAAGTACACTAGGGTCAAAACGAAATGAAACACGGTGCATTTGCGTAGGCGGCTGCGCTCGAACCGACGCGGTGGAGTGTAGCGGTTAGGATTGTGGCGGAACCCTTACCAGCAGCAGCCATCGCTGCCGTCCACGATGGTCCCAACTTGATTCCAACCGCTCTATCCACAGCGTCGCTTCAAACGCTTCGAGCAGAACAACAAAATAAAACCAACTTTTCCTTTGTTGCCTCTTCATCAGGTTCCGCTTCAAGAGTCGTTGAATCAGGCAATAATTCTGGCTCGTGATGACTTCCAGCGCCTGGAGAAGTGTACCTGGAAATCATTTAAATTCACACCAACAATTGTGACACGTAATCGTAATCATAAATGTAAGAATTGCACGATTTTAGCAATTCCGCACGGGATCATGAATCTAAAGATAGCAGCTGACGTACTTTTGATTGACTTTTTAAACTATCGTTAGTTTCTTAAAGGCATCACTCCACGAATCTGAGATGGTACGGATTTCAGGAGGAGTATTCGTGTACGGGATGGGAGAATATGGAGAGGGGGTGGTTTCGTCCATTTCTTCCTAATTGCCGTGAAAAACGGCCCGGAAGATACGGCTTCAGGCGTTCTGGCGCACTATTTTCCACAGGGAGTTCGACTGGAGCGCGCCAGCCTTGTGCGGCGCCGCATCTTCCGGGCCGTTTTTTTACGGCAATTAGGAAGAAATGGACGGAATCACCCCCCTCTCCATAGTCTCCCATCCCGTACACGAATATTCCACCTGAAATGTGCACCACCTCAGATTCGTGGGGTGATGCCTTTAAAGCTACATGACTGCAGAAAAGGTGCTTTCATAAGCATTAAAATAGAATTTTCCTCAGAGTGAGAGATCGATGCTCGCACTCTGAGGGAAAACCGACCTACTCAATCGACCTATCCACAGTCTCTCGAGGAAAACCTATGACATTCATGAAAAGATTACTTACTGGACGAGGTCGCGTACAAGCGAATGCGTTTATTTTTTCAGAAGTCATTTCTGGAGTCTACTTACAATCCTCTCGTGCGATTAGGACAACGTGTCGGCAGACATCTCATATTGTATCTATCTTTGTTTTTTTAATCTTGTATGTACACACTCTAGTCCATTCTGTCCTTAGCCTATTCATTGGTTTCACATGAATAGGCTGGTGAGGAGACCTCACTAATCCTCGACCGCTCGCTCGTGGATGCGGCGCGTGCACAAAAATTTCGCGCTGGAACTGAAATCATCGTAGAAAACAGCGTATTCTACACTGTTTCTTTAGGACGATTAGAGAAAAATGAGCGGAACTGCACTTTGTTTTGCTATCTACTACCCCAACTTACGATCTCGGTGTGGGTTCCTTACCACGTCAAAATGCACCGCGAACCCTACGATCCATTTCTCTACAGGAAGGAATCCGGGAAATTCAGTGATCGTCCGAAACAATCCAACTAGTATGACTCAAAGGCAACACCCCACGAACCAGAGGTGGTACGGATTTCAGGTGGAGTCGTAGATTATGGAGACGGGGGTGATTCCGTTCATTTCTTCCTAAGTGCCGTAAAAAACGGCCCGGAAGATGCGGCCCGTGCACAAGGTTGGTGCGCTCCAATGGAACTCGTTGTAGAAAGTAGCGCACCGGAACGCTGGAAGCTGTATCTTAAGGGCTGTTTTTCACGGCAATTAGGAAGAAATTGACGGAATCATCCTTGTCTCCATAATCTACGATCCCGTATACGAATACTCCACCTGAAATCAGTACTACCGCAGATTCGTGGGGTGATGTCTTCAAATAGACACCAAAAGGTCCCCATCCTGCACAACTGTGGACGCGTTGCGGAATGCCAGCGTTAAATTGCCCGTAATAAGTTGCATTGTTCGAGACATCGGCTCCAGCTGCACGCAATCAAGGCTGCTCAGCACACCTTTTTCTTCACTAGTAGTGGGAATCGAGCGCAATCACAGTTATTATATATACTTATTTATTATTTATTTATTTGTTACTATTTTATTAACTATGTTCATGGACCAAACCGCTACCTGAGATCTCAGGTTGAAGGCATTTTTATGAATCACGAAAACTCGTCCAATTTCTTGTTCTTCTGCTAGCAGTACTAGAAGTCTACTCTTTAGCAGTTTGTCGGCTATGTGCAACAATAGCGAAGTGTGATAGAGAAGCTGTTACTCGTCCGAGCGTCAGTCTGTTTCCGGAACAAACGTCGTGCGTCCGTCCTCAGCTGGCACTTGTCACGGGCCTGTGCATGCATAGTTTTTCTCGGCAGATTTACTGCGGCACAAGATTCGATACATCACGAGGAGAACGTTATATTGTAAACTATATTGATCGTGATTTTTACCTGGAGGTGAGGAAGATGAATACCATGACGAGAGGGCGACCACGCTGAACTGGTCGTAATGTGACGAATGAGCTAATGACAATGACTGCGCTACGTATTTCAGATTAAAAAGGTGTTGAACTCGAAAAGGAGAATGTGAGGTGGATCGAACGCATCGCATTGAATAAATGTAAAAAAAGCCTCGGCGCTCAGCAAGGGTGTGAGCAAAAATGGACGGGTTTACCCGATCGTTGGATGGATTGAGGAAGTATACTGAAATGCAAGAGTCCAGGGTAGTCCAAGTCTTTAGCTAACCTGGAACAGCCTCTATCAGACTCAATTCTGTCTTGCTTCCTTCACTGCAAGACCTGCCCGATACAGTTCTTGTAACACTAAGAACAAAATGTTTACATGGATTAGCTCGAAAACAAGTTGTCCAAAGCTCGAAATCCGTGAAAACCCAGCGGGGCTCGTATCACGACAAAACCTAGTTGTTAACCAGTTTTTCTTCTACAATTACTAGGTGCTAACAAGAGGAAATTTCTTGCTAGATTCCCCTGAAAGCAACTGCTTTCATGGTTTCGCTGGAAATGCCAATTTTTCTACGTCATGCGTAGTGTATGAGTGGCACGAATTGCACGGGAAGAAACAATCAAGAACGACGATTAACTTATAACGGATGTTCCCGAGTAGAAAAGTGCATGAGATGACAGAGCAGCAGTAGACTACGGCCAAAAAGGTTACCACCACCAAAACTAAAGTTAAAAGAAGCGCGGTAACAACATGGCCGGAACGACGTGGGACGAAGTGAACGTCGGTGGAAGCGACTCGAACGTGGATCGGTTACTCGAATTCCCGGATTTGTCCAAAAAGCACGGTGAATCAATAGATCTATCAAACTTTCGCTTTGAATTCAACCACTCTACTTCTTCTCCAACGTAAACGCTGTGTAGCAGCAGAATTTCTGGACTACAGTCATCGCCTTTCTTGTCGTTTCTATAGAAGGCAACCAACGTCATTTTACAATAACTTCTAACTGGTACAATCACTATTAAAGCATCTTGAAGACGAAAGATAAAATAAAGTTCCATAAAAAAATTAAAGCAGAGATGTTTAATAAATTATGACACAGTCACGATGAAATTCTCTGATGAACGCCACTAAGAAAAAACCAGGTAGGATTAAAGGCATCGCTGCACGAATCTGAGGTGGTACGGATTTCAGGTGGAGTATTCGTGTACGGGATCGTAGATTATGGAAAGATGGGTGATTCCGTTCATTTTCTCCTAATTTTCGTAAAAAAACGGCCCGCAAGATGCGGCGCGTGCACAAGGCTGGCGTGCTCCAATCGAACTCCTTGTAGAAAATAGCGCGCCGGAACGCCTGAAGCCGCATCTTACGGGTCGTTTTTTTACGGCAATTACGAAGAAATGGACGGGTTCACCATCTCTCCATAATGTACTATCCCGTATACGAATACTCCACCTGAAATCCGTACCACCTCAGATTCGTGGGGTGAAGCCTTTAAGCATAAACTTTAACAACGAGAAGCTCTATATTTCCTAACAAGACTTCAACAAACATTTGTAAACATTCGCTTACCTATTGAGCAACTTTCGAATCTCTTCGGATTCAATTTCTTTTTTCGTCGTCGGTGAAGGTGGGGTGCTCTGTCGTGTGATCGACTCTCTGGATTTATTCAAATATCGATCCATGAGCTCTTGAATTGATGCTTTTCCATCATCGCCAGCGATTGGAACTAAAACAAATATGCTTCTTCTTTACATGATTTTGTTTCATCTAAAAATACTCATATCGGGGCAATAATTCTCCTGGAAATACTTTATTCACAATTCTTTTTAAAGAAAATCTTTTAAACCTAATCTGATATGGAGACAATATCATAAAGGATCACTTGCGCCTGTTCCTAGTAATCTTAAGAAGATGATTTAAATAGATCACTCGCGAAAAAATCACTTATTCTTCTGCGAAGATAGAAAAGACGAAGAAAGCACTATAGGTATCAGTTCATGGATGCGGAAGATCATAGATTCGAAGGCATCAATTGTTATTTCATTACTTTCTAGTCTAAATCTAAATTTAAATATAATATATAACATAAATCTATTGAATGTTTGAAAAAAAGAAGCGAACGGTGTTGAAAGGAATCCACAGAGAAAGACAAACCTTCACAGAACATTTTCCACGACACCTGGAATCTCACTGATAAAGAGAACAGCTACATGCATCCGAGAAATCAGAGCCCCAAGATAGCGATAAGCCTTGAATTTTCCAGAGGAAGCTTGGAGTGGATGATGAAATCTCAGCAAAGGGGAACTGAGCTCCGCTCCGAGTACATGTACTCTCATTCTCAGACCGGTTCTTATTTTCAAGAAACATTCATCACACCGCTGTAATTACGGTGGATTTTCTTGCACACGAGAAAACTCGTAGTCTTGGGGGGGAATTCATTGATAAAGAGCTCAACTGGTTCCAGCTTACCATGCACAGCTCGAAGTCTCTCGTTGATCATTCTTTGCCTCAACCGTGCCTCTATACGTCTGCTCGGTGACTCAATAGGAAGTATTACAGGCGGTTGAACTGCTGTTGATGGCGGTTGCACATGAGCTCTAAAATTGCATCGATCCATGAAAATCGAAAAAAAAGTCTCGAATAGAAGACAAAAATGTCAGTGAGTGTTAATGTTCAAAGGTAGCAATCATGGAAACATGGCGGCACCAAGAATTCTGGAAGCTTGAGCCGAGTTAGAAGAAAGGACTCGTAGGAAATCCTTAAGAATTAACAACATGTTTAGGAAATAAGTATCATGCTGTGTAAAAGTACACCAAGGGACGAGTTAGTGGGACTTCGTCGGACTTTCACGCAGTAAAAGCGTGTACGTGAACGTATCACGTGAACAAACGGCGGCACGATAGTACAGTAAGTGGGTCCCTTGTGTTAATATTAAGTATATCTCTAAACAGAATCAATTTAAACAAACTAGAGTAGTTCTATGCAACATCCTTTTGTGTTTACGCAGCAAATATTACAACTCGTCTAGACTTACTGTGCTATGCACTATAGACTTCCATATGGGTGGTCCTGGACATTGCCTCCGATACTGTTCCTACGGGTTACTTGACTGTGCTCTTTTTTTTTTGAACAGAGCATGCACAGCCTCCTTAGAAGAACTGGAAATATGAAATCAAAACACATTACAGCCCTTTCTTGAAGACTACAGTAACCATTCGAAATCCATGTGGAAGCGGGACAAAAAAACCATAAAGATCTCAGTCACTACGATCTAAAATTCCCATTACGTCCAGCACTATCTCTAGTCTCTCAAAATTTGCATAATAAAAGAGGTTACGGTGCGGTTAGAAAGCCTTGGCCTACATTGTATGTTCGCCATGATGGCAAGGAACCCAGTAGCTAATTTCTGGCGCGAAAGCTGAGCCAACAAGAGGTCCTACCACGCGGATGTCTACTGTAGAAACATCAAAGTCTCGATGGTGTGCAGCGCTAGGGCTCCAAAGTTTGATCAGTTCAATATTCATACATACATACTCTTCGATATATTCATTCGGTTTTCTATCATTCGCATCTTTCATTTCTCATTTCCTTCGCTCAACCTTTTTAAAAGAAGTTTGAGACAAAAGAAAGATGTTTTTACGGATGACGGTATTATTTACTGGAAAAAAGAGATAACTAGGGAGTTCGAATACATTCCTATCGTTCGAACGATCAAATCGAGAACACTGTCGCAGCTGCTTTTGAGAACAACCTGTTTTTATGGCAAACATTTCCGGAACACTTGAAATTGCGACGTTCTCGTCAACGGTTTGTACGCTGGAGAACAAGAACAAAGCTGTGTTAAGAATTCCCCAGCAATCAGAAGAGAAATCTTATCACAGTTTTGGAAACGCACATCCTTTTTCCCTTGGCAATTTTTCGAATATAGCAAAGGAACTAATTTTTGGAAAAAAAGGACGGAAAATTCGCTCAAACAGGTACTGGAGTAGGTTCCTAAGTAAGCCGAAAGTCTTGGGAAACAGGAATATGGAAGAGGAATTTTTATCTTCTTTCTAATCCTCCTCTTTATACCTCTCACTATCAGAATAGAGGTTTACAATTGTGGTTAAGTTGATTTTTTAGCCTTCACCGTTTCATTTATCTCATTTTCAATTTTTTCAATCAGTAAAATGATGTTAAAATGGGATTTAATTATCCGTTGGCGATTTTTTTTTTGATTTTTTATTTGCTTCTTGAAGAAGATTATCAGCATCAGTATGGTATTTGAAAGCTGCTGTGCTCCAATTATATTACAATTATTGTTATTGTGTTGTTATAGTATTATTATAGTATTATTGCGATTGTATTGTAATTAGCACTATGCTATTATTACCGCCATCATCTGCTGGTTTTCCCAGTGCAAGAAATCCAGAACCGATGCGCGATGCTATACTGCAGGATGTGTTTTATCAATACGAAGTGCAAAGTATACATTACCGCGTGTACGTTTTCTTGTTGGAATCTGCCAAGAAACAAAAATGATGCGCTTCTGCAACGTCTTGCATTTTATTTATTGTCACGGTCATTTGATTTATAGATGGAGTCTTGAGCAGAAAAGATTGTGGTAGCGGGAAGCGTAGGAATCTGGAATGAAAACGAGGGGCCATGGAATTGTTGACGAAAGCTAATGGTAACTAATGATTCTTGAGAGTAAAAAACTGTAATCTGTGATCATACTGTAACCCGAAAATAGACTTTTTAGAGATATGCATACCGTATTTCATCGCTGTAGCGATTGTTACCGTAGCCTAACCTGATTAAAGGCATCATCCCACAAATCTGAGGTGGTGCAGATTTCAGGTGGAGTATTCGTATACGGGATGGGAGACTACGGAGAGGGGGGTGATTCCGTCCATTTCTTCCTAATTGCCGTAAAAAACGGCCCGGAAGATGCGGCGCCGCACAAGGCTGACGCGCTCCAATCGAACTCCCTGTAGAAAATAGTACGCCAAAACGCCTGAAGCCGTATCTTCCGGGCCGTTTTTTAGGGCAATTAGGAAGAAATGGACGGAATCACCCCCCTCTCCGTAGTCTCCCATCCCGTATACGAATACTCCACCTGAAATCTGCACCACCTCAGATTCGTGGAATGATGCCTTTAAATCACGGAATGGTGGTAACAGGCACGGGTGAAAGAGGAGTGGTATTTAATTTAATGAGGAAATCTACTAAAATATTCCTAAGAACAGTAAAAAGAGAGCAGTTTCTTATAGTTTTTCCCATGCTATCATTTTAAGGAGCACATAGAAACAGAATCGATAGTTTTTCTCCTTTTTTTACTGGTTAATTAGTCCAACTTACCTCTTCCATTGCGCATACCTTACCAACTTCCAAGGACATCACTCACAGTACTCCGAACCATTTCACAATTGCATCCGTTTCAAACTTCGTGGTATTTTCACTTAGAGAATAATGAAAATTGAAGGCATTGAACTAATTACGGTAATTCTACTTCTAAAAAAACGATTTCGCGATCAAAACCAGAAATTCTGCGTCATTTTGTGGAACTTTTGACCACTTAAAAAGAATTTTAATGATTTTCATTCAATTCGTTTTCACCTAAGAATTGGAGGTAATTTTCTGGAATGACCTTTCTACATTCTTCAATACCCCTGAAATTGTTCAATCTGCTCGTTAAAGATCTCGTGCATAGCGATTTACCTACAAAGGTTGACCGCTTCTTCACCCTGGGTGCACCATTAATTTCCATTAAGTCGGACTAAAGTAGCCGCCTTTGAGAACAAAAAGGCAGAGAAACGACTGCGTTTTTTTTTTTCAGCTCGCCACATGTCGCAAGAATGAGGTTGCAGAAAATGGGAAAATCTGGGAAGATAGTATCCATCTACTTGAGTTAATGGAAGTGCCGCGATTCGTGCATTATAGTAAAATCCTGGATGTCACTATAGGAAAAAGAGGTAAGAACAGTTACTTGACTTGGACACAATTAAACTCTGCAAAATTTGAAGAAACACGACGTTTTCTGGCTGAGCAAAGAGTTCATTCGGAGATGGTTCGAGGGATTCATTTTAAAAATAAACTTGAGCCATGGCTTACCTTATGGACCGTCAAATCGCAGGAAACTCGGTGAGAAATCCAAGGCAGGAAAAAAAAACATTTCTAAGGTCAGAGTTCAATACTAATCAGGTTTCATTCACCTGCCAGAAAGGGGTACTGTAAAAACTACCATACTCCTAAGCAACGTCAACCACATTTTCCGTAGTGCGAAAAAAGCAGAAATGTGTGTCCCTTTGCAGATTCTCTTTTCATTTTCTTTTTTTTTTCTTTTTTTTTTAATTGTCCGAAGCTATGGAAGTGAGTGAAACTTTCACAAAATCCTCAAAGTAAAATTCAGGAGACATCCGATCCTGAATATGTCGCATCCCCAACCTCATTTCTCGAACGCTGGGAGAAGTTCGTCGACCGAACTCGCCCCTCGTCAACCAGCACGTAGGACTCGTCACGGGTTCGTGGTTTGCACTCAACTCTGCCCACCTGGCGTTCGCGCCCACGTCCGTTCACATTCGATTTTATGATGAGCTACAAAGAAAAAGAAAAAGAGCGGAAAATGTAGAAAGAAACTACGGTAGTATTTGATTTTGTATAAAACTAAACGCGCCTAAGCCTTAGGCCTTAAATGAACAATCTTAAGATTTCTTCAGAAATCTCATAATTTCCGGATTTTCCTCAGAATTTGTGCACAATTTGAGGCAATCGCACTCACTAAGCATGGAAGATAACACGAGAATTCTACAGACCAGGTCTAATCTTGATCCTTTATCGTTTCTATACATATACTCGATTGCTACCGTAATACTGTATATAAAATCCTGTAATATACCCAAGATATTTATAGACATGTGTATAAGACATATTATTTCTGCGGAAGATATCACAGGCATCCTTAAAAAAGCTCAAAAAGAGATTTTAAATCTTATAAGCTTCAACTATTTCAGTCCAATCCCTTGGCAAAAACGAAAAAATACACGGTAGCTCCAAATTAGTACTAAATACCACAAGTAAAAAAATAGAAGTAAAGTAAAAAAATCAAGCAACCTTCCATTACATACCACAAGAAAGTTTTCATATTTTATCGTAAGAAAATACAACGGTGAAGATTGTTTTTTTTTAATTCTGAAATTGTGAATTGCGTGGACGTGTGAATATAAAACTGGTTATAACACTCATTAATTGATTCGCAATAATGTTCTGAGTGCGATTATCTCCCGAAAATTGCTTGTTTTATGGGATTTGAGGCTTGACTTCATTCAATATATCTTAAAAAAAATATGTTCCTATCAATTATGTGCAGGTATGAAAGAATTTCATTCTAAAATTTCTTTAAAGTAAAGTAAAATTAGCTTGCAAATTGAATTCTCAACATATCTGTAAAGGGATTGAGAGTGAACGTTCTTAAATTTTAATCTCAGCCATCATGGTTCAAGATTAGTCGGCTTCGAGTGGATTTCAGGACCTCATTAAGGAGGAGCTTTGTTATTTGTTTATCCACTCAAAAATTGGTAATCATGCCAGCAAATCAAAGCTGAGGTAGGAGCAGATTCTTCTGCGTATCATTTCATAAATTGCCCTCAAAAATTCCAAAACCACATTAATTTTCCTATGGAAATTCCATTCATTTCATATTTTGAAATTCATTTCATAGTTTGCCCCCGAAAATCCCAAAACTTCATTAATTTTTCAATGGACGTTTCTACATGACAGCGGAGAACGACTAAGTAAAGAAATAGAAAATAGGAATGTGATTAATAAATAAGATCTAATAGTGTAAATTACACAATAAAGTAAAAAAAAAAATTCATTTTTGGAATTGAAAATCTTAGCGTTGGATGGATTTAGACCTTAATAAGACGTTAACGTCAGTCTAGTGCTTTTCAATCCCTCCATTCATTCTAAACTCTCCTAAATGTCTGAAGACAACTTAAGAAACTTCAGCCTTCAACATTTAACAATCAAGCATTTCTAGGATAGCAAAGCACTGGAAATTTTTCAGGCAAAACCCTTAATATGACCTTAACCTAAGCAAAGTAAGCGTTTTGCGCGTCATAAGCGTTTCATGAGTTGAACATTAGCGCGATGAAGGAAATTGGCATGTCATCGCTGCAAAAAGAGCTGACACGAAAAAAAAAGCACCGTTTACTTTCCGCTGCCGACACGTTCAAGGACAAAGAGAGGAAATCAGTTTACGTTCTGGAAAATATCGGATTTGCAGAGTCTTTTAATGCTTACGATGTACTAAGGCACTAAATACC
This sequence comes from Necator americanus, assembly GCF_031761385.1. Taxonomy (NCBI): domain Eukaryota; kingdom Metazoa; phylum Nematoda; class Chromadorea; order Rhabditida; family Ancylostomatidae; genus Necator; species Necator americanus. Next base: position 37,067,454 of record NC_087374.1, on the reverse strand, counting down.
CAGAAAAATATTGGATACGAGCTATTGGTGTACTTACCAGCCGTCTATAAAGTGAAATAAGATCTCATTCTGTGTAATGCTCACGAAAAAAAGCATCATCGAAGAAATATCGATCGAATTGGTCATTTTTTATTTTCATTCAGGTTATTTAGACTATAGATTTTAATTAAGATTATATTATTTTGGTTAATCGATGGTGACGACGACTTCGGTTCAGCTTTGAGTACAAATGAGGCGTGCAACTCCAAATAAACTGATTCTAAAGGAAATTATACTCATTATGGAAAAAAAATGAAGAAATAAACTAGTTTTATTGCCTATGGTGATCCTAGTTACAATTCAACTGGGGCAACCACTCGTTCTTTATCGAATAAAAAATATTTTGGGGAACTAATTAAGACAAAACGATCCGTTAGAACAAGAAACGGTACTTTACAGAGGGAAGAGTTGGGTTAATTTATTTAAAAAAGCCAAAAAGAAAGAGAAAATTGTGGACCTGGTTTAGTTTTTAAGTCAAATCACCATTTAAAAAAAACATAAAAGCACAAAAACACCATCATTATTTTAAAGCGGTTACTAAATAGACGTTCACTTTTTGAATCTACTCAAAAAGCCTCTTGAACCAACTTTAAAATTTTAGTGTGATGTGAAGGGAAATTTCGGATAAAACGTTGAGTTTAACATCAATCCTAGCGCTTAGTTACATCTGAGTACAGTCAGACTAGATTTGATGCATGCTTGAAGATTATTAGTAAACAAACAACACTGTGTACAATATTGCTTTTGAAGCCCATGCAAAAAAATGCAGTAAATAAAATAACTGTAAATTAGTAATTAGAATTTATTAGTTAGCAAGTTGTAAAATCCTCGTCAAAAATGACCTCCATGGTAATTCCGTCGGCCGTGGCCAGTCACCGGTAGGACTAAGTACGGGCGCCGGCAATGTGACGGCTCTTCCATAAGTGCCATATCGGCGTCGTGTAGTCATTCTGGAAAAGAATCAAAACTATGAACATTCGCCTTAAACACAAGCACATCACTCAGTCAGTTGGTTGGTGCTGCAGTCAAAACATCACCGATATCGATACGACTTAACAGCTGCTTTATAGCTGCCAGAATTTCCAGCAATAGAACATTAGAACATTTACTGGCACAATACTTCCGTAATATCGTCAGTGAGGACGATCAGGAACTGGGAATGAATCTAACACATCTACAGGCCGAATAGAATTTAAGTAAAACTAACATCAATAATTAAACTCTGATGGGATATGCATTATACATGTTCTGGATGACGCCACAGGCATAGCGGGTCTTAAATATTTATAAATTTTATCTCGAAGAAAAAAATTGGGTAGTAATTCGTATAAGTCTATTTTAAAGTGGTATCCCAGGAATAACGGTTGAAAAAAATAACTAGTTCTCATATCTTATTGGGGTGATGTTTTGGTCGTAGGGAAACTAGTGAGTGGAAGAAAACCCAAAGTGCTGGAAGAGGCAAGCAATTTTCCACTAACAAAAAAATCAATCCTTAATTTTAAACGGAGCCCTCTCTCCACCATTAAACTGAAGTTCTCTATTAAAGATATAAGGATATAGAAAAGTAGAAGAAAATCGCTAGAAAATAAAGAGGAATCAGAAAAAATTCGAGGAACCCTCCCTCAAAAGAAAAACCATTGACCTACAACATGAGCGCAATGCTAATCTGCCATCAGTGGATCTTATAGAAATTTCATGAAAATTTATTTCCTTTCATAAAAAAAAATCATACAAATACCAAACAATGGGGAGGTTAAGATGAAGAAGAGAAAGAAATGTTTAAAATGTAAATTGAAGACGGCTCGGAATTGCTAATGACATTTAAATAAGGACATTTCTATGGATTCAATGGTAGCATTGATTATCAAGAAAAGAAATAAGTGGATTAGAAATAAGTGGTAGGTGTGGATTTGAACGCGAAGAACGGTGGCGAATTGGTTTTGAAAGAAATTATTGAGTGAATGATTAACCGTTCTGACTATGATTGATTATGGACAGAACTTTATTTTTCGGAAGAGAGAAGAATTCCTCTCAAAATCTATGGATGTATCAGAAGAAAGTTGGCGGAACGAGAAGAGCGAGAAAGAAAAATTGGCAAACAAAGCATTTCACTGAACTCACGGACATTTCTTTACGATGGATGACAGCTGGACAATCAGGATTCGATCAGACAGGGAATCAATTTATGTCTATTTCCTAACGCGATCGAGTTCTTACTCAATATACTAGACGACTACCATCACTTTTCATTAAAGGTTTCTTTTCATAATTTAATAATGAAAACTTCGAGAGAAACATTCGTATTCTCTTTGAGGATTTATCGGATTTGGAGTTATACCAGAGCTGGAAGCACAAATAGGGAAAAATCAACGGAAAAAGCATTTGAAACGGACAACTTCCATCAAACTACACAAGTGAGGTTAACTGCGAGAACAACTGTCACTCATCCGACTATCATACACTTCGAACATCAAATTTCATAAAAGAAAGCAACCGAGTTGAGCGCTAAATCATCCTGAAACCTCTACTTCTTTAATAGATTGAAAATAAGCGAAAAAAGCAACTTATTATTGTCCGAACAGCTTCTTTTAAAAAGTAGGAACTGAACAGAGGTAGAAGCGTAGCTGTAAAACATGCATTTATTCCGTACGCGAAACTGTGACTCATTTCTGCGCGAGGAACGTGAAATTAATGACTCGCCAGACGTTATGTCATAGCAGTAACGAGGATAGGAAAGCAAAAGAAAACCTCCAGCGTACCTAATGATGAACGCGGATGATGTGGTGTGATGAGACCAGATAAAAACGTCCGTATCTCATCCGAGGGAATGACGACAGAGAGTTCCGTCAGCTACGAACGGCTAAAATTACTCGCACATGTGATGATCGAACTCGATCGAGCGAGCGGCAGCGAATCGCCAACGTAACAATCGAGAGGACACTACGCTCCAGGCGGGCGCTCAGAGCACTGCTGCGGTGCTTGAGATGTGGTGGTGTATGCCTGTGTGTGTATGTATGTGGTGTGTGCCTGTCTGTTGACTCTATACGAGAAGCTGCAGCTCTCTGCAATCCACCAACACCGCCTCGGTAAACTGCAGTAAACAACTGACAATAAAGTCATATCTACTTTCCACAAGTGAACGACAGCGTTAGCGAAACCCTCAAGCGTATCCACGAGATTTCCCCCATGATCTGGCACTAATTGGTTTGTTGACAATGGTGATCTTGTCGATAGAGCAAGCGATCGGTAGCTGGATTCAACCGCCAGCCGATCACACGGGCAAATGAACTTGCGGAAGTTAAACAATCGGCTGATGAGCACCTCGGAGGACTCGATTCTAATCTGTTACACAGAGAATCGCCATCACGTCAGTGCAGTTTGGAGGTATCCAACCGAGGCGGATCCTATCTACCGTATCTGTCAGGAAATTTATTCGGAATTGAATTTGAGCTCCCATCACGAAGACCTCCCGTCAGTTGTCATGCTTGGGTGATTGGTAACGGCTTCATTAGAAAAAAAACTATGAAGTGCCTCCAAAAGAACAAAAAGGTGAAGCGCCATTTAACCACAAAACCAAGTAAAACTGAATTAGGTTCCTTTCGATGTTAAGGGGATCGCTCCCAGAATTTTATCATGGAGTTGTCAATTTTGTTTTCCTTTCTCATAACATAACATAATTCTTTATAGTTCCTATAAATCCTAGACCTTTGACCCCCCCCCCCCCCAAATCCTTTGTTGTTTTTCTGAGAAAATATTTTAAAAGTTTAGGATTCGTGAAATTTGATTATATCACTGCTGAATTTCGAAAATGTTGACTTGGTTCCATACAAATGAAAAGTTAACAAAAAATCGCAACGAACAGAAATATCTCAAAAATTATTCTAAATATTCGGCGATGCTCACATGGCCAACAGCTGATGGAGACTTCTTCTCAACCTAATAAATTACGGGTTTTTGCAGGAACTCATATCACATCCTACGCACCTTCAGGATCTCATCTTCGACTGCAGCCATTGGTTGAACTATCATAAAGCAGGTAAGAAGGAGTCACTTAGACGAGTTAAATTAAACTTTTAGGCAAATAGTTCTTCGGAAAAAAGAAAGTTTTTTTTCTTGAAAGTGGATAGGGCGATGACCAGAAGCAGAGGATAAACCTATGCTTTTAGAATGTTTTATATCTAGCTACTGGATAAAGAAGAAAATAAATTCACTTAAATTCACTTAGCAATAAAGCGTTTAGGATATTTTCAGGAACTAACAATTAAAAAGAGTATTCAACTTCGAAGAAAAAGTCTCCCATCAAAAAAATACCCGTACCAGATGTAAAAAAGTAGTTTTATTTTGGTACGTTTCTGGTTGTGCAGAATAAAGAAAAACTAATTCTGGATGATCACCAATCAACTGAAAGGCATATTTTTAGAAATTTACTGATGTGGTGAAGTTGTTCCACACTAAACTAAGCAACATACACCATACCTAAGACTCATACCACTAAGGAATAGGACCCCTATCCACTGAATTGGTACATAAAAGATCCCTATTGAAAATTACTTTAAATACTTTAGGACCCTAAAACAAACATAAATACAGTCAATGGTGACCGTTTATTCTAGAATTTCAGGATATTTTCGCAATTCATAATTAACATATCTTTCTGTGGAATTAAGAGCACAACTCGATAAGAAACCGCTTAAAAAGATGATGCGGAGATAAATAGATAGATAAACACCCTGATCTTTCACATTTCTAAAGTATTTTAATACATGTAAAGGTGGAATTTCGTTAATACATTCATATTTAAATATAGTTGGTTTCGAGTTATTTATTTAGTTAATTTTCTCTGCTATTTTAAACCTTGCTTTAACGATTTTTTTTCTCCTAGTAGGCTGTGGACAGCTCAAAACGTTTGGCTCAACTTCATTAGTTTATTTTTACTCCTCGGCAGAATCCTTAATGCTTTTTTTTACGTTCAGTAGGATTGTTCAGCTATCTGGCTAACTGAACGTGCAATCGTTTTGTTTTTAAGACACTGCAAATGACCAAGTGTCTGTCGATGAACGTTATTTTGACGTCGTAAGAACGTTCTTCTATTGTTGTGGGACATAAACGCTCTCGAGCTGAGCCCCCCACGCGATACTTCTCTGCGCTGTCGGCTCGGCTAACAGCTCGGTGAGATTGCGATCCGATCGCAAGCACGATAAGTGGTAAAATATTGAAAACGGACAAGGTTCACAAAAAAAAGAGGGTTTTCGTTTACGTAGCAACGATGTGTACCCTTCTTTCTCAAAAAACTAAATCCTTTAATGTAAAAAGTAATCAAAACAATAAAAATAAACCCTTCCTTTCACGAAAAAAAATTAAGATTTTCGTTCGGGTGACAATGATGTAAACCTTTTTTCTTACTACTGTCATCATTATCCGGAAAACGACAGGGAAAAACTCAGTTATATTGATCAAAAAGGCGGTGAGATACATGTATGAGGACCCTTATAGATAGGAAGCACTAACTGGAAGAAAAAATGAAACAACAACTATGTGGTATTTTTGATAAAAGAGCGAGAAGATGAAGAGAAACACGGAAAACACCTTCATTAATCCCATAACTTTGGATTTTGCCAATATATTTTCTTTCCTTGATTTCCTTTAATTTTCACACTGATGAATAGAGGAAGTGATCATCATTTTCTCCTCAAACCGCAACTCATTCCTTTCAAATTACTTGACATTTTTAAGAAACTCAAATGCACGGCTTTTATTCGTGCTTATCATTTTCTACATCCACGAATGACAAAATAAACGACAAAACATGAATAATAAATATATAATAATATAATAATATAGCTATAAATATATAAATATAATAATATGAAAAATATGACAAAAATAAATATAAATAAATATAATGCCTTTCAAGAAGATGAAAACAAAACAAAAAGGGAAAACAAAAGGGAGTTGAGAACTAGTTGAGGAAAGGTGGGAGTGAAATGAAGGAACAAGAACAAATCCATGCTGACTTGACGTTTCGAAGGCAGCGAGGCAGTGGTGTTTAAACCACATCCAGATGGTGACTAACCTCATGTCGTTAATAGTTAAATATCACACAACAGCTTTTCATCGTAAAGCTGGGAATGGAGGGGTTCCAACCCATAGCTTTACCTCGTTTTTAAGTACCGAAACTCTCCTTTCCTTTGGAATTTTTGGAGAAACCACACATCTTTCTCGCTTCCTTCTAGGACTCGAATGGATAGGTTAACTTTCTCAAAGGCAGAACCTCATACAGTGTATAAGAGGCCTAAAATAAATTTGCCCACATAGAACTTGAAAGCGAAACATGGATTAAGCGTGACGCATGATTTAAGATTTTTAAGATTTTTTGAGCCTGACCCTCCATAAGTTTCAATCGATGTCACTCCAATGGCTTCCTGGTGCTGACTCCTGCTTTTATTTTTACCGAGTATTCCGTAAAGGTTCTGGTAAAGAAAACGGATGTACCGGATTTTCAAGTTTTCCTAGAAAATTGCTGCATTTTTTGTCGCTCCTAACATAAATAAATTTCTCGAAATTTGCATTGGTGTAAATGCTGACAAAGGTGTAAAGTGACACCTAAAACAGGAGAAATCCCTCACTTCTAGGAAATCCCTCAAAGACTAACTTCAAGTAAACAAATACAGAAATGAACGAGTCTAGACGTAGTCCTTGGGGATCGTAGAGTCACGAACAAGCTGTGGACATAAGTCAAGAGAACGTGATGAAAATGACGGCTAGTTGTAAGGCGGTGCGCATTTTGTTTTTTTTTTTTTTTTTGTACGAAACGACAAGCCGACATCTGGAGCGTTTTGAGTGAAGAACGACAAATAGTGATTCGCGTGTGGAATCATCATCGTTCATCGAACGACCGTACGCTATTTCAAGTTGTGATAAAGAAATGTCTTGCATATGAATATTTGCCATATATTTCTGGAATAGATTTTGTTCAGATATGTCGATAGAAAAAATATATATTCGTAGTTAGATAGTTGGTGAAAAAATACAGAGATAAATTTAATTTAAAAAATATAGAGATAGTCATAGTTATAGAGTTGATGAAAAGCTCTACGATGTGTGAGTTTCGAGGACAGATCCTAGCAGAAATAATGCGACGGGATCCGAGTGTAAGGGGCTGCTACTTGTTCGCCCTGGGCTTGGCCTTATATACTGGTACATACTAAACGCAATCAGGCATGTAATTATACGTTCTGGATACGTACGAGCTATTGTATTTTTTCCACAGAACTACAATAGGCGGAAAATCCCCAAATCATGCAAGAAACATCCGCCAAAGCCCGTAAGAATATAAAGAAATGTAAATATAAGAAAAATATAAAATAGAGAGATATAAACAATAATATAATGAGTAGTAATATATTATATATATTTAATATTATAATACATAAAACAAGAATACAGAATGTAATAAAGAATACAGTATTAGAATAAACAGTATAAAATATAAAGAAAAGGAAGAGTATAAGAATAAATAAAAGAACATAGTGTAAAGTAAGATAAATATAAAATACAAATTGATATAAAATTTTAATATGAAGTGCAAATGTATTAATATAGTAAAAATATAGAATATAAAGTTTTTGGGCAGGTAAGAACTCTCCGTTTCGTCTCGCTGAAATGCTGGAGAGGGTCGAGTTCGATGTTTATATTGAACTCATGTGAAATGTCAAATTTCGTAGGAGATGGAACAGAATGGCCGAGTTCCTGTAGATCCAGAGTTGAGATTGAGCTTTTCGCTGTAGATCGAGAAGGTTCGCCAGAGCTGAGTGTCCAGAGATGACACACCTTGGCGAAAATGCGAGCATTCGCGTCAGGCGATAATACCAGCCCGTCGATTAGATCAAGTAAGTCAACAGAGAATGATTTTATCACAACGGGTAGAATCTCACTGACTGTTGGGGTGAGAATAATTTGATTTAAAGGCATCACCCCATGAATCTGAGGTGGTACGGATTTGAGGTGGAGTATTCATATGCGGTATAGTAGATTATGGAGGGGGGGGGGGTGATTCCGTCCATTTCTTCCTAATTCCCGTAAAAAATTCCCGGAAAATGCGGCGCCGCACAAGGCTGGAGCGCGAAAGTCGAACTCGTTGTAGAAAATAGCACGCCGGAACGTTCGAAACCGTATCTTCCGGGCTGTTTTTTACGGCAATTAGGAAGAAATGGACGGAATTACCCCCTCTCCATAATCTACTACCCCGTATGCGAATACTCCATCTGAAATCCGTACCACCTCAGATTCGTAGGGTGATCTCTTTAACATCAATACAAACAAAATGAGTGTTGGAGGAAAAAGTGGGATTTTCCTAACACATGTTAAAAGGTGGTAAAAAAAATACAGTTATTTAATTCCAAGTATAAAATCTTTTCTCAGCTAAACAATCAACAGTTCAAGCTCACTTACCTAAAAAACCAAAAAATAAAACAAAAAAAAAACGGAAATTTAAACACTGTTTTAACGAAAAAGTGCATTTTATTGCATTTAATTGTATTACTCTTACATGAGAAGAAAGGTCGTGTAAGCATATAAAGGATTTTTATAAAGACAACACATAAAGAGTAAAGTGTTTTGTTTGTGGCGTAGAATCCATAAAAATTCACCGATGTCAAAAATAGCCAGCAAAAACTTGTTGTTCGAGTATCGGAGGGGGTATTCAAAGTTAGCGATGAGAAAATAGAGGTATTGATCGAATCCAATCATCGTTTAAAGATGTAAAAGATTGTACGGAATTTCTTAATTTCTGGAGTTTGTATGTATGGAGTTACGTATGTGTGTAGGTGCATACATACATATGTCTTTCTGTCGTTCTGTGTATCCGCGATATATGCATGTGTATACGTATGTATGTATGGCTGGGTGTGTACAAACCGATGTGATCTAGATCACTCATTGTGTGTTTGGATCCAGAGACACTTAGATTGCATGGTATTGACGGTGCGGGAAACGGGGATTTTGCAACTCACAGGTTGTGGATTTTCTCTTCGTTCGTGTGTTTTTTTTCCTTTTTTTCCTTTATTGCTAAATTTTATATAATACCGCACATAACATATTAATTATGTTATTATTGTTGTATTAAAAAATATTACACATTTTTCATGCGTATTATTGTGATCGGTGCCTTCTATACCACGGATATTTCGCGATCTCATGATCGTACATTCGTGGATTTGAATGTCATGTAAAGATCCCACTGATGGAATGCAGGAATTATGGGATCCATGTCTTGAATCCAATCTGTATTCGCTCATCCCTAAGAAAATCCCGTCATGTGCTCTTAAAGGCATCACCCCACGAATCTGGGGTGGTGCGGATTTCAGATGGGTTATATTATGGGGAGGAGAATGATTCCGTCCATTTCTTCCTAATTGCCGTAAAAAACCGCCCAGAAGTTGCGGCACGTACACAAGGCTGGCGCGCTCCAATCGTGTTCTCGTTGTAAAAAAAATAGTGCGCCGGAACGTTCGACGTCGTATCTTCCGGCCGTTTTTTGCTTTTTGTTTTTTTGCTTGTTTCTTTAGGAAGAAATAGACGGAATCACCCTTCTCTCCATAATCTACGACTCCGTATAAGCATGACCCACCACCTGAAACCAGCGCTCAGATTCGTGGGGCGATGCCTTTAAATGGTGGCTAATTCCATAAACAATGCATTATTCCACTACTTCTTTTTCTTTCAAAAATAAAACAGAGAAACATCATTCTTGTTCTGAAACATAGTCTCCATTACCTTCTACAATCATATTCCGTCTCTCCCGTGGATTTTGAATATTCTTCTTCTAGAATTCACTTATTCTTGACCAAGTCCTTCAGTGTCGTTGAAGAACCACAATATTTATGTAATGATGGGATATATACTGAGATGAGTTGTCACGTCATCAGATTATTATTTGTTTGTGGCCAATTTTTTTTTCTGTACTTGGATCCTTCTTTATCAGAATTGCCCATGTTCGACTGTCTTTGAATCTCGGCATGTTGAAACGTAGTTTTAACTGATTTCCTTGAGCTGTAACCAAGATTGGTATCGATCTTTATTAAACAGCGGCTAACGTTTAGAGCCTGGAAAACTCAAACCCATTAGTGACCTATCCCCTCAAGCGCCTCATCACCCCACAGAAAGCACCCAAACGGTAAGCAAACTCAACTTCTCCAGGCTCTGACGAAGGCGATATCGCCGAAACGTTAGCCGCTGTTTAATAAAGATCGATACCAATCTTGGCTACAGCTCAAGGAAATCAGTTAAAACTACGTTTATCAGAATTGTTTTCTTTGCGTCCTTGTGAATGTTCTGGTATGATCTGTACGAGGTTTAATTACCCAAGTTTGGGAATAAAAAACTTACCGACTCGTCATCAGCTTTGTAAAATGCAAAGCTTAACAATGAATTGACTAATATCATTTTGATGGCGACGTCAGAAAATTGTAGAGAAAAATCTTGCAACTACTGAACCACTGTGACAAACTCTATTCCTTTTCACGCAAATTATCAGAAACACATCCTTGTTATAAACGCTTCGAAATGAATCGAAAAAGCGTTGCGTTTTGTGGTGGCGATTATTTCCAGAACCTTACCCTCCTCCAACTGTAATGGGCACGATCTTACTGCGAGTATGCATGCTTAAAGCTTTCTTTCCTATTAAAAATGTGCCTCAACTGACCTCTGCCCCCTTTTTATCTCTAAGGTAACGTTTCAGAAATATTTAACGTTTATTTTCAGGCTCTTCTTGATGGCGACCGGTTCTAAGACTTGAAATCTAGGAACAAGAGTAGTCACCACTCGTCTGCTTGCAGTTTTTATCTTCACGGCAGAAGAACACGACAAAGTAAGTCTAGCTAAGTACATTGCCATCACTTTTCTTAAGATCAAAAGCATCCTAGGAAATAAATAAATAAATAAATACGTCCTAAGCAACTCTTGTGGTATTTTTCTCTCTGAGAACTATTGTAAATTTATTACAAATATATTATACTCTAGTTTTACATAGTGTTTCTTTTTTATTTTACATCTATTATATTTATCACACTCATATTTTATATTATTTTTTAATTTCGTATCTATTGCAACATACATCCATTCCTTTGCTAGTGGTAAATTTCCAGAGAGCTGTGTTCCTTTTCAGGAGTCCTTCATCGACAATATTCCTTGATTTCTGGCTCGTTTTTGTTTATTTTGTGTGACACATGGGAAGAGCTTTCTAATGGTTTTTTAGCAGATACTCCTTCAATCCTTTCCATTTCTCTGAAGCTGAAACGCGAATACACCAACCTGACTGAACGATGAACTATCCGATTCAGTTAAATAGTAATCCCTCTCTCCGCTTGATCACAATAGGCAAATATTTAATCGGCAGAGGCAAGAATACAGCAGTAAAGCAACAGATCATTTTGAATGTGATAATAATGAGATCTTTGTCCTACGTTACGTGACCGGAAAATTTTTCAATACAAATGCGTGATGCTTTCAACGGGTTTCCTCTTAAAATCTGGCACAAGTGCATCTGCTGCAGCGTATCCCAATGGAAGTAACAACATCACCTAAATGAACAAGGACTGTGGATGTGCGAACGACCAAGGAGAACCTGCTGGATATACCAACACATTCGTTTTGCGGACGTCGAAGGAGCCGGGAAATTTGTGGTCCAGCATTTAATGGAGACGTGACAACAGTGCTGAGACCGACGTACTAGAATGAAAAAATAATTGATTGAGATAATGAATTTTCAAACTCACGTTACATTTTGAAACTTTTATGTGCGCATAGCATCGTGAAACACCCAAAAATCCGTTTTTTCTTAGTCCTCATTTTTCATTTCTGTTAGTTTTTATAAAAACACTCCAGTGATGAATTTTTCGCCAAACAATAAACAATAAACAATTTATCCTTTCATCCTTCAAAGCCTAGCTTAGAAAAAGAGAAAAAATTACAGAAATTCTCTAGTTCGTAATCGTTGAGGTTCTGGAACGCGTGTTAGCCTATACAATGACCTTCGGGGGTTAGCCGATGATCAAGTTAGTGTTTTTTTTTATCCTCCCATACAAGCCTAGCACCAATTTATCAACCCGCCTGATCGGCATTAAGACGGTTTCAAACCATCGACCTTGTGGTTACGGCGAACCTTTAATCGACTGCGCCACACCCACCCAGGATGGGACAAAAGGAGGACTTATTTCAGAGACGGTATGATTATGGTGACTATACGACAACTTCAGCTTCAGAAAAATTTCTGCAGTCTCGTTTATTATTTATTTCTATATTGTTTATTTGTGGTTCTGAGCATTCTCTAGGGGTTCGTCCGAGTTTGTATCTAGATCGAAAATCCCTTGAAATACAGGGCTCACCCCTGTGTGGTTCTTTCAATTGCGCAAACAAGACATGAATCTCCCAGACATCACAAGTGTTATCTACAGCTTCAAGTTATTGTCTTACAAAGATCTCACCTGGATTGCTGATAGGAGCATTCCCACAGAAATAGCTGTGCTCAACTCGTTGTATTGAAAGAGCCGAATTTCTTTGTTTTCAACAGTTGTGAATATCTGGAGACGAAATTAGTATTTTCGTTAAAACTTAATACACATATTAGGTTGATGAGAAGGTCTTGCCAGAGTTTTGTTAAGTCGAGAACTTTCGATTCTTAACCGATACCTATTATATATCTTCTGATAAGAATCCAAAAGTTTTTCATTAAAAGGTATACTTACGTAGCCGGGTACCCTAACTTAACTTCAAGCACGATGTAAATTTCACAGGATCAGCTTCGATTCAGGGCAACGAGAGCACCACTACCATCAAGACTGTCCATCACTGATTCGCTCGCTTCGCAAGAGGAGACACGATCCTTGAAGACAAGCCCCGGTCAATCTCTCCTTCTCGGCCTGCATCGAAAAGAGTTGCCGGAAGGCCTGGTTGCTGTAGGGAAATGAGAATTGGCTGCTCTACGATTGCAATTCACATCGAGCTCGAGCCAAGTGGGTCACTCGAGAAGATAAGGACTTCTCCACGAAAGCAAATTCGGACATGCATCACAAGAAGACCTCCTCTGCTACTTGTAGGATCCACAGAGAAAGCTAGGCTGGGACATTGGTTCCTTCCTTATTCCCCTGACATAACCACCTCTGAGAATCACTTATTCTGGCCGCTTAAGGTTTTCTCGGGTAAGAAATGTTTCAACAAATTCGATGAGATTAGTGGGGCAGCACCCGACCCTACAACGCGTTCACTTCAATTCAAAATTGTTTGAGGTTACGAACGTGTACAATGACGTGCGGGGGCTAGCCGATATGGCATTTATAATGCAGTCGGTAAGAGGTTCTGCTGTCTGCACGATTGATCGGAGGTTCGAATCCGCCCTGCTGCTCACCAAGCCTTTCATCCCTCCGGCGTTGATAATTCGGTCCATACTTGGCAGGGAGGATAAAAACACTGATTTGGCATATCGGCTAGCCTCCGTAAGTCACTGTATAGAGCAGTTACACCTTCGTAAACCTCAAACGATTCTGAATTGAAGTGAACGTGGTGGCACATCTCATCGATTAACTCCAGACACGTTATCCTTTGAAAAAAAAAATAAAGAAGAAATACTACAGAACTTGTAAGACTTTCTTGTAACCCTAATATGAAACGGTTTCTAACAGAAGGCAGTGTTTAAGTACCTAGAGAACAGAATTTAAAAAAGTAAAGGAATAACATTAAGTCCTCTCCAGAAAAATATTCCAGTACCTGATTTGTATTCGATAACTGATTTGTTTTTTGTGCCGTAATGTTAGACAAGAAATTAGCAATCTGCAAAATTTCCGGTGTTGGTATGCTTCCACGAGTAGATAGTGAAAGAGCCGTGGTTCACGAGTATGAGAGCTAATCCCACTCTTTAACAAATCCCTCGATCCAGAGGAACGAGTTAAATATTAGCTTCGAATGTTTTCATACCCCTAACGACGCGACATGTTACGGTTGATAGATTGCAGGCAGCTCGTAACGCTATCGCGATTGTGCCAATGGGTTGGTTTCTTCTGCTTGTATATGAGTTATGTTCATTGGATCTTGGACGCTCTACGACTACGGAATCCAATGCATTTCATTTCGAAATTTGCATCGCTGCAGAGGTGAAAACACATAGCTCTTCTGTAGACTTTCTGGATTTCTAGAGAAAATAGAGCTTGATCGCATTCATACTTTTAAACTACATCATACCACTTCCTAGTCGTGCAGGGACCTCAACTTTGAGAATTTTCTGATACTCAGTCTTTGATGACACACTGCAGTTCTCATGATGAAGGGGTCAAATGTAATCGGATAACGATGGATACCTCATGGCATACGATCAGTAGCAGCGGTGCGTCTGTGAGATACGGCCTCGTCCATGTCTGTTCCAATTGCGATACACCCATAACCCATTCGGAACCTTCACCATGTCTGTAAATAGAATTAAACTGATTTGTGGACCAAAGTGATGGCATGTAACCGCATATCTAATTTTTTAAGAGGTCATGTGCAGCCAATATTCGGAATACGTTCGTAGTTCCTCATTTTTAATTGCTATTCACACATGTAATTTCCATCTCACTCATTTTAGAGGGCAGTAAAGACTCTCCTCGATCCACACGAAATTACTGCTATCGAAAAGTTCACCTCAGGAGTGTCCAGTTCGCAAAAAGATCCCTCATGCTCATTCTACGAATTTTGAGACTTTTCTCTCAGATCAGCATAGGGGGAATTTCTCACATCATAGTGTAGCACAGCTGGTAAAGGTTCTGGCTGCATTGTGTGATTGTAAGGTTGTGCACATGTTCATAAACCTCAAACGATTCTGAATTGAAGTCTAACGATCAGTCGCATCCCAAAGGGAAAGATCAACGCTGCGCACTTTGTCGACAGCCAAAGTGAACCAAGAGCCAAGCAAAACCTCCGAAGGTCCGCTAATATTACGGCAACGCGGCTACCTAGGTGAACACAACGATTTGGACTCTTTTGACCCTTTAGTTCCGGTTTTGGATGTTTCATGTACCTTAAGTGTTGCTTCATCAACTCTAAACAGGTACTGGTAACAACAAAAAGAATAAAGGTAGAAGTTCACAGTGAAGGATAATCAATAATTGCCTTAAATCCGCTGAATTCTGCCATAAAAAAAACAAAACCGAAGTCAATATGACTTTAGGGGATGCTGACTTGTTCCGGAAGAGGCGTTTGAGAGGATATGTTACAAATGATCTGACTTTCCAAGCTCTGACGAAGGAGACAACGCCGAAACGTTAGCCGTAATAAAGTTTGCCAACAATCTTGGCTCCTGCTTCAGTTTGATTATCGACAAGTTGCAATCTCTATGCGAAAATTCAAGGAAGGTCGAATTTTCGCACTACTGTGCATTTTATTCCTTATCCTACACATGGATAAAAAAATTTATCCTGTAGCATTCCAGCAAATATTCTCACTTCATCCATCATTTTTTGAGCCCGGAATGAAGTCAGACGGGAACGAAATCTCGTTTAGTTTTATCTCTGATTCACTGTATGCATTTCTTTCAACTTCCTTGTTTCTTTTCTTTCTTTTTTTTTCTTTTTTTTTTTGTTTCTGTTTCTATTTTCTATTTCTAAACTAACTTCAGCAGTAGAAGTTTTAGAGTAATGAGAGTACTCACCGACGAATGTGATTTTCTTTTTCGTCAGCCTCTATCAAGGCTCGAATTTCTGCTTTTCTTACGTCACTAACTACAACGCAAAACTTCCACGGTTGAGCATTTCCGGCGCTCGGAGAACAACCTGAAAGTGCAAAATTTCAATTTTTTTTCAGTTTTCAGTGGACTTACTTGGACCCTTGCCTGCAGTTTTAATGAGATTCTGAACTATTTTCAACGGAACACGTTTCGAACTGAAGCTTCGCACACTTCGTCGCATTTTCATTTGTTCATAGAAGTGCTGTGAAGCTCGCAACATTTCCCTCTCATGCATATAAGGAATATGGTAGAGAACCTGAGAATAAACCTTTGAATTATAAAAAAAACAGCAACAAATAAAAAAGAAAAGAGTACAAGACCTCTTTTTCCTTGAACATGTGTTTATGCAAATCAGCAATACTGGAATCATCACCACATCCTTTATCTTTTCGTTCTCTTGCATGATTTGCGGGGAACATATCTTTGTCATCATTTTTATTCGAAATAAAAATAAGTGACAACACTTGATAGGAAATAAATGCGATCACCTGAAATCAAATGCCGAAGCATTGATCTATTTATTTTAAATCCAAACTGGACCCACTAAAATTGAAACGACGACGTTAAGAAGGGCCTCTGAAGACCGAGCATCCCAAAACAATGGAAGTTTGCCCAGAAAATCATTGGCATTAATCAGCCGCAATGGGCCTGTATGGTTGGACTCACGGAAGATCAGTGTATATATCTGAATTTTTTGAGGAGCTTAGATTTCCCACTTTATTTCCAAAGCAACTTTACAAAAAAGCACTTTTTGCAACAAAAAAAAGGTAAACAAACAAGAGTGCACCTACCCAATTTTGCATCATTGTTCCTCTTTTTGTACGTTGTGGCTGGAATGAAGAAGAATCCAGGAAAAAAAAAACTGAAAGCTGTATTTCTATTTTTGTATCAGAAAAGACAGGAGAATAGATGACAAGAGGGAAGGATGCATCAAACGTCATGGATAAAAGATACGAACAAATTTTCCAGACCAATCCTACAAGTATTGATAAATAATAATAAAAATAATACTAATGATTAAATGTAAGGCTTTGCTGACTGGTTACGCACTACAAAGATACGGCAAGAGACAATTCTAAAGTTGAGGTGATAGTTTTCACCAGGACACAACTACTTCTTACTTTATTTATAATAAGTTCAATTATTAACATGCTAATAATTTTACTTTAATTATCTTATTTATAATCGCCACTAATCTATAACTTAATTACCATTAGTATTGATGACCTCCCATCTGATAGGAAACGTTTCGATGGTTTCCGTGCAGAATTCGTGGAAACCAAGAAATTGGTGACTGTGGTCTCCTAAAATATCCTCGCGGCGTATTCCTTGAACACAGAGTTTTATTATTTTTTATTATTTTTTGTCGAATAGGTGTCTGATTGATCCTAGTTTGGATCTTTTAGGAAAAAAAACAGGTTTTTTTTTCTTTAATTTTTGGAGCAAGACTTCCTTCCCAACCCATCATTTTCCCTATCATTTTTCTCTCCAAGCTTGAGTTGAGCTATTCACAAGAAAAAAAGAAAAAAGAAAAAAAAGAACGAATGAAGATAAGGAAAGGTCTAGAAGAATGTAGGAGAGATTTATGAGATTCTTTTTCCAGGAAGACAATGTCCGAGACGGAACAACTCGGTCACTCGAAAGAAAAAAATGTCCCAGACAGGTGAGTTCTCACTGATTTTCAGCCACGTCATATTAAACTCCAAAGAGGATGAGTTTTTCCTTGTTGGAAGGACTCAACCGTATTTGTCGGAGATCATTCCTGAAGTGCAGGGTCTTAGTAAGTCCAAATTATGCTGATTTTTTCTTTAGATAAACAAAAAAAGGATTAAATATTCAAATGTGGGATGATTCCGAAGGAGATGATTTGATTGATCCCATGTAGTTTGAGTCGAAACGAAGCAAACTCATTTCCCCATTGAACAGCAAACGTCTGTTCGTTCTCGATGGGGCCGAACAAAAGCTATTGAATTTCGAAGAAAAAAATGAGCCCACGCTCATCTCGATTACATATCCTCCCTGCCTGACCTGCTCGGTACATAACTTCAGGAGGAGAGAAATGTTCATCGTGTATCATCACGACGAGGAAGTTCTGGATTCGAATGAAGTGTAATGTGTCTAACAAATTGGATGAATCGTGATAATCGTCGCAAAATTGTATCAAAATGGAACAATGAGAACTTTAATAACGTATTTCGTGCGCCATGGAAAAAAAAAACTTTCAAAAAAAAAACTGATAGAACCCCGGCCTACCAAATCCTTTGGAGATCAATAAAACATAGATAGTTGCAGCGTGGAAAAACACATGTCTGATGGAGTGTTGCTCCAGCAGCGTTTCTTTTTTTCGTCCACTTACTGTGTTACATTTACCAGCACGGGAAATCAATCAATCCTTCGTTTCAGTGGTTATTTATCGCCTGGTTCTTTTTTTCGTATAATATCAGCCACTCACACTGCAGCGTCTACTTGGTAAACGAAGAAAATTTATAAGAACTGAAAAATTAAAAATTAAAGCTAAAAAAAAAGAATTTAAAAGAACTGAAAATCCTGGAAAAAATCTGATGTAGCAGGTAAGGAGGCACAGCGCATATCGAGTAATAATGTACTAGGTCTCGAAGATGAAGAGAAGAGGAGAGTAGCGAGATTTTTCTGCTCTAGGAGAACTTTTCTGGATTTTTGGAACTTCGGAAATGCAACAATGAGCAGCGAGATGTCACCGCCAATGCATGATGTCCATAATTTCTCGGCTAAAGAACGATCTTTGCAAAAATATGCGTATGAAGCACACAATATGTAAAAGTATTATACTATTACCTCACTCCAAAGACTAAGGACTGCGGAAAAAATACTCATTGTAGTTATATATGATGCCCTATGGATATAGTTTGATGAAATGGGGACCGGACCGAAAAATTGTGGATCGCCAACGAATCATTAGTAGATCAAACTCAAAATACCGATATCGGCATAGTTCAATATAAGTCTCATCGATTTACTGAGATTTATTGATCGACTCCTACACTTGAAGCTAAGAATATGGGACGTGTCAGGATGTAATGAAGAAAAAAAAAATATGATATAACATCGGTACAGCAACATCGGTGAGAACACTAAGAAAATAAATGCATCCATACATCCACTGTATCAATATTCTCCAAGCACATATGTACGTAAATGGAAAAAACGCAGCAACATCTGTGGTATTGGGGTAAAAATTTCCCGGAGGAATATCCATAATTGCTGCTTACCAAGATGAAGTAATGCAAAAATTACAACCATATATGTCTAAAAAAAGAAGAAATGAATGATGAGTGTAGAGGGAGCTACTATTAAAAGGATAAAAGGATAAAGTCACTGGCGTATCAATCCACTTAGGATGCGCCAACGCGTTTTACTGGAATTCGTAATCGTTGAGATTTTGGAACGCGTGTTGGCCTATACAATGATTTGCGGGGGCCAGCCGATGATCAAGTCAGTGTTTTTATCCTCCCAGACAAGCCTGGTGCCATTTTATCGACACCGGAGGTATGAAAGGCTCGGTTTGCACTAGGGCGGTTTCGAACACTTGACCGTGTGGCTACAACGGACCTCTAGCCGACTGCGCCACACCCGCCCGGAGCTACTATTATTGTTAAACTATCACTTGAAAGAGGTCAGAAGTAAGATAAATTGATGGACGAGGCTGTTTATATAAAACTGGGGGATTTCCTCGTGCAAACTGAAATTTCTTTCCAAATTATGAACCTTAACCGCATGACTTTTACCTCATTAAATCTCTGCAGCCGAGGAGATATCGCTAAAATCAAATCGAACTCCAATACCTTGAAATATGAAGGGAATTTCTGATAGTTTCAGTACCTTACAATTATAGGTTCCCAATAACAAAATCAGCAACATATTATCAGTAAATGTTTCATCAGCTAAGTAGTCATCCACTTTTATTTTGTGCTGTAAAATCCCGAAAAAAAAGAAACAAGCTGGATACAAATGAAAGCAGGATGTTCTGTCAAATGTTCAAAAGTGTGACAAATTGCCGACGGGGTGGGTAACGATCACATTAAGCTGCAGTTGTTCGTCGTAATGTTTCTGTTGCTAAACAACTCGCAGGAAAAAAGAAACAGAAAAAAAACAAGATGACGCTCAAGGAAAAAAAAGAAAAAATAAAGCAGAGGAATCTGGATAAATATCACGGAGAGCACAGTTAATTTGAGCATCGTTCGATCACATCCATGTGAAACGTCTCTCCCTCTCTCTCTCGTTCCTATCGAACAACTGACGACTGCTTGGGTGACTGATCAAACACATAAAGACGATACACATGTTCAGCACATACGTACGTAATTCAACGTAGTCGTACGCGTAGGATTTGTGCACTTTTCGTTGTGATTCCCGAAAAAATTCTTAGCGTCCTCGTTAAAAACTCATAAATTTGCTTCTTTTATCTGCCCTTAGCAATTGCTACAGATCATAAAACAAGCTACAAAATCGATTGAGGAGCAGAACAATGGAAGCACTAGCCTGGCGTGCATAAAAAGAGTTCACTCAGTGTAACATGAGTGGAACGCTTTCGTACAAACGGATTTTAGAAAAAAAAAAGAATCCTGCCCGTCTACCAGTGAATTGATGTCAAACCTAAAGTTTTTCTAGTAAACCTCTTCCTTTTTTTTTAATTCCCCATCTGGAAGAACATAATAGATACTAAACTCGACTATTCCAAAAAGTTTTAAAAGAGAATTGGCTAGAAACTTCGACAAAAAACCCAAGAACGTTTCTGACCAACCGTCCATTTGATCTTCGATTGAATCGATTGAAGCGCCAGTAATGTTTATATTCGTCCCTGTTTCTTCAATGTCCCTCAAGCGGATTCTTTTCGCTCGAAAGTCGTGAACATATCATATTTCTTTGGGAAACTTCGCTAGAAAATCCTTCCGTTGTGCCTGCAGTTTTCCCAGTTCTCAGTCTCGTTTCATTTCCGCACTTATTCATAGGTCTTTCCATATGGTTGTT
This sequence comes from Necator americanus, assembly GCF_031761385.1. Lineage (NCBI taxonomy): Eukaryota > Metazoa > Nematoda > Chromadorea > Rhabditida > Ancylostomatidae > Necator > Necator americanus. The sequence goes on along the minus strand of NC_087374.1, from coordinate 37,046,657 downwards.
ATTTAAACTCATCACATCTCAGGCTCACGTAATTTTACTTTCGCTGTCATATGTTGCAGTGCCCTTAATCTTAATTCTATTATTAACATGAGTTAAAAGTTCGGATCTATGTCAAGTAAGATACTTTTAGCATCAACTTTTCGATGAAATGTCAGGTTCCTCTGTTGTCTGCTCACAAAACATCCACATTTCTGTCGGAGGAGGAAGAGTAGCAGTGTTGTAGAGATAGGTGGAAACCCGAGTCTTTCTAATCTTCATCCTCGAAAAAAAAACGTACTGGAGGCAAAGAAGTGAAATAGTTTGCATAGGCATAATAGATATGCATGTAAAAAAAGTCATCGCATAATTAGGTCACTTTTGAAGTAACATTTGATCAATTCCTAATGCTTCAAGTATAGCATAGACGTGGATTTCCACTCTATTAAAATTCTTAGCGTTCCCTTTCATTTTTAAACTTCACAGCTTTAATTTTGTGTAAAATAGATTTTGAATAAATGACTAGTTGTTTTTTTTTATTTACTAATTTTCCTTTTTCCGTCTTCGGGTTACATAACAGCCGCTTTTATATAAAAGTTACAGTGGAACTGGTTTATTCGATTATGAGAAGTGCTTTGGCGCTTTTGCACAAGCGCCTGGACGCTTGTACACCTGTTTTCCATATTGAAGATGGCAGTCTAAAGATAAGTCGGCATTTGCCACTGGAACTTCGCGTCATAAGATTCATACGAATGGTTTAGAATCCAGAATAATATTGATCTTAATCAGTTATGAATTTCTACAATACATTAATTCAACAAGAATTCTAATTATTCAACAACAAGGTAAGTTCTAATCGGATGCGCTTTCCACTCCAAAGTCGTTGCGTGTTTTTATTTTTTATTTTTTCTTTGATATTGAATGTAATATATTTGTTCTTCTGTGTATTATTATGAAGTATTATTTCGTTAGCTGAAGATGTACTATTCGAGGCCACTTATAACTGACTTCCTTTTTTTCCATATCCAGAGCAACTTCAAAAAAGTACAAAACGGTCACTGCTCTTTAGATTTTGGATGAAAAATAAGTGACGTTTAAATGATTTTTGTGATGCGAAACATCACAAAAACATAGTCCACAAAAACGAAATGACCTGAAGTTCGGCTGCGCTCGAAGCGATGCGGTGAAGGTTGCGTTATGATCGAAGTGATGATCGCTAACTTCACTCGGACTGCAGCTTTCAGTTGTCCTTCCGGTGGTGCCCCTCAATCGCAACCGTTATCACCTGCTTACGCTTATATTCCATACAGAGCAGGTGCTATTTGTAATTTACGTTGGAGAAGCTCAAGCGCACTTTTTCTACGTCATTTTCCGACCTTTTCAAAGCATTAGTGTCATTGCACTGCCGCCACTGTAAGACCTCCTGCAATCCTTACGATGAAACGATGAAACTGCTTTTTGCTCCAGAACAATTGCTACTCTCTGAAAAACACCTCCCCCTCCCCCTCACGTGAACAGTGTCCTGTTGTGGAATGTAAAGTTCGTCCAGCCCCATCATCAGGGATTACACTCAACTGTCAAAAAAAGTACTTTTATGTGAGCGTGCTCCACTAATCTGCTATGAGTCTGAATCTGGATTTACTTCAATCCAGCATCATTTGAGGTCTACGTACGCGTGTCTAACCTATACAATTACTTGCGGGAACTAGCCGCTGTCTCAAGTCAGTGCTCTTATATTCTCGAACAAGTCTGGTACCAATTTATCGATCCCAAAAGGATGAAAGGTTTCGTCAGCTCTACAGCAGTTTCCAACCCTCCACCGACGGTGCAGCCGTAACAAAATCTCTGAACCTGTGCTTGCGAGATTTCTTCGATGCCAACTGCTACAGTAGGGTCAAAACGATATGAAGCATGGACAGCTGCGCCAGCGACTATACGCTACACTGAGCCGCTCCGTATGCAGCCACTTACGCAATCGCACCGAGTTTCACGAGTTAAAGACCCGATTTTAAAAGCAGTAACTAGAAAATTATCACCAGGAATTATCTCACATTTCTGCTGAGAAACTTTTATGTTGGCTCCGAATCCAATTCAGAATCGTTAGAGATTTATGAACATGGGATGCGATCTACACAATAAGCAACTGATGTATCGGCTACAACGCAAAACACTCATAAAAATTCTAATGCTTCGATTTCGAAAATGCACAGATCTTTTACGTACCATAAAATCACATAATTCCATGGTTTACTATCACTAGCACATTGTACAAAGTCATGAGACCACTTCAACCTATCGTTTGTTATAAAAGGAAGATAAAAACGAGATGGATATGCAACACGACGTCAAAGACAAGGTAGTGTAGACAAGTAGGTTAGCGAAAAAAAAAAGTGGAGAGTCATGCAGCAATTGGTCTAATTTTCTCATTTTTCACTTCGACAATGGGAAGAGATGCCCACACTTGGTTCCCATCCAACAAAACCTCGGATGGCTAAACATCATAGCTTTACGTTATTTGCACAAAAATAGATGAAGATGGAAACATAAAAGAGTAGTCCAAGGTCATACTTACAAGATGCTCGAGATCAGCCACCTTTGCTTCTCGGAGACTCCATTCTCTAATCATGTAGTCTTTACCATTGTCGCCTAACAAGCGCGTGTCACAGACACTAAACAATAATGGTTTAGGATCTTTCTGTCCTACTTAAAATATTACAAAATAGATCAGAACTTCATCATCTACTTGAGATGTAGCAAGTAAGACTTACCGAACTAATACCCTATCTATACGGAGGTAGAATCGCATCAATATAAAGAAGAAGTCTGGCATTACGCGAAGACGAACAGACATCTGAGAAAGCTTTATGCAGCAAAACAGGTAAAATGAAGACTCACAACGACCGAATATTAGTGATAGAGGCAAAACAGAATGTAGCCACTATTTTCTATTACTTCTTTATCTAAATTACTAACTTAACATTGAACCATTAGAAGTTAGAAACAAACCTGGGCCGTACCATGGTCCGCTAACTCATCCTCGTACAATGTTACCTGAGCGTAGAATCCAATCGGTTCTTGGCGCTTCAAACGCTCTAGATCAATATTTTCATCACTTGCCTCAGCCTTAAATTAAAAAAGAAACAAAGTCAAAACTTTAGTGTCAGATCTTCAATTAACGCAAAAATACGAATAACACTAACCGTACAACCGTATATGCTTCCAGCGTATCTAGACGTAAATGTCCAGTCAAACGGATGCGCCATCTTGCCAGTAATTCCCTGCCTCGATTCTTGCCAAACTGATGAAGGAGCAACCTTAAAATAAGCTCATAAGAAACGTTAGCTGCTAACTTCTCTCTACAACAAGTTCGAAAGATTTTTTTCTCTCGTCAAGGAAAACACTATACAAATGAAGGGATTATTGTAAAATATTTGATAGAGGGGATAGAAACCTGAACATCTGGCAGTGTGTTGTCAGACACCATTTTGAGAGCGTCCAAGGCATTAAAGTTGATGGAACATCCTGAAAAAAAGAACTCCTGCTGTTCGGTTTCCAAGTAAAAGGAACATTCATTAGAAATATTAGAAAAGAAAATAATGATCTATCAATTTAACGCTATCAACCTCGGAAACTATCTAAGGAAGTGGGTAACAGGTCTCTATTAAGCAGATCCAAACTCAAAACGTTACGGACATCTTATCTTACTGTTGCACGTGATGGACACGAAACAATTAAAATTATAAAAGCTGAATATGTACCTGGGAATTGAGCAAAGTCGACAGTTAGCGTATTTTTGGGGAATACCATCTCTGGAAGTTCCGGAAGACTGAGAGATCTCTCGAAAAGACAGCGCTAAAAATCTTTTCTAGCGCGAGAATTCACGTCACAGGTCACTTCTATGCTGGAGAGTAATTTCTGGCGCTAGAAAGAAGAAGTTACACACGACTTACCGAGCATTCAACATCTCCACCTTCTTCGGCATTATGACTGCACTGGGACTCAAGGATGTGATCCCAAACAGCGATAAAATGAAAACCACCTCTAGTGAACTCGTCCTAAATTTAAAAATAAACCTTCAAGATAGGAAATCACAGTGTACAATTTCACTGGTAATGATGGCTCATCATTATGGACGGAAAAGTATGAAGGAAAAAATTTCCCGGAGTTGTTCGAATAGCACAATATACATTCTTTGAGGGCATAAAAACTGTGAACAAGTGAACAACAACAAGTGAACAGAAGAGTATTCGTATATGAAATATTCACAACTGCGTTCGTTTTGTGAAGATTCTTTGGAATAGATCGAAGTAAAAACTGACAGTAACATTACCGAAAGATTCATCTTTTTCGTTCATAGAAATGTGAAACAAATTCGCAAGTAGCTTACGAAAACAGTCAACAGCAATCTAAACGCTTTGCTAGCTTCGCATTCGAATTTTTTGAAGAACCTGCATTCTAATTTCATAGAAACGCCTCCAAAAGGTTTACTCACTGTCCCCCTCTTCCAACGATTTCAATCAGTCATCCTATCGGAAGAATGAATTTGATTAGTCATTCTAATGGAACAAACCTGTTTACGTGCACTTCTTCTTGCATGAGCCAATATTTCTGAGGCGCTTCGAGAAGGTTCTCGCATGATCTGCAAAAAGAGGAGTAGTATGTGAATCACGCCCTGAGATCTACACGCATGATTCGTAAACAATTACAAGTAATACACAATATTAGGAAGTACAGCACTCAAGATCTTACATTCGTAATTTAAGGCTAATGAAAAACATAGAAGAAAACACTTTTAAAAAATGAGCCATAATATGAACTGGCAAGACGTACTATTCTTGCAATTCGCAAAAAAAAAGAGACTAATCAGATGCCAGAACATTGCATCAGGATGTAAGATGAACTGCCAATTAGCAGAATGTCTCGGTGATGTTAGATACACGAAAATGAAAATTAAATGATAGCATCAAGTGCGACCGTTAAATGAGCATGTGAGCGGAATTGAAACTGAACCCTGGAGTATCTATGTGTACCTATAATACTGACCACAATGACCATCTCAGTAGTAAATGTGACTGCACAGACAAATTCCTCTTTACAATCACACTTATTGCTGAGATGGTCATTGCAAGTTTCAGTACAGAGTCATAGGGTGGCTTTTTTTTTCGACCCAACTGGAATATGTTGATGTCTAACATATTGCCCAGATGAAACCTAATGAGACACAACAAGGACTAGAATTTAAAAAAAAAAGTTTGTGAATAGAAAGCTGAGAAATAATGGGTCAACTATATGTATTTGGAAGAAAGCAGCTAGCATCTACTTTACAGAACGGTCAAAATTTACTGACAAGCCCAACGTTACTGTCCTTCAAAAATCCTTTGACTTACTAATTCGAACCTATAACTTAAAGAATTTTCAAAGGGCCACAGTAAATCTCGAAGTATCGGGATCGAAGAACACCGTTCATGCGCGCGCGCACGCAACTTCGATCATTCATATCGATCGTATTACTATAGAGGAAAAATACTGGGAACACAAGGAATCATGCTGCAATGAAATGAAAAGCGAACTTATGCTTTAATTTATACTCCATCGCGAACTCTTGTTCTAACGTGTAGTAGTCAGGATGAACGCAGGTTAAGGTAGATTCGTTGGGAAAGACCGATTAGAAGTCCTATGAATTCCCTCTGCTTACTTCCTACATTGAGCATTTTGTTCTTTCCTAAATTTTATCTGTTACCAAGTTTGGTTATATACTTATCTCATCCATTTACTTATCTTCATTCACTGCATTGTTTTTTTTTTTTCTACAACAGTTTAAGTGGCTTCATTTCTTAACTTCTTTTTTTTCTGAAACATTACACTAGTACAAAACGACTGAATTGATCTACTCATGTACTCTACTGTTCTCGCATTCTCATGTTTTTCTTTCTTTCTTTGCATCTAACCCACAATACCCATTTACTAGTAATTACACATTATGCAGATTGTTTTCCGTGTATGAAAACCTGCAGCGAAAAGAGCAGTAAAGACTTCTTATGATGTGAACGAAAATCCTACCATTTTAATTAAATAATACGGAACAATTTACTGTATTAAGAGATATGAGTAACTTTGGGACTGTCAAGATAAGTGAAGAGAAGTATCTTGCAAGTAAGAATAACTTGAATTGTTTAGAAAACCAAATATATTTCTCACTACCAGACCAATTTAGACCTCGCCTCGCACATTTGCGAGAAGTCATTCATGCTTCAAGTATGATCCCGATGATAGCACGAACTTGAGTCGCCCCGTAGTCCACTTATGCGACAACCTAAGTGGATGATTCTTCGGCGATTCAACTACCGCTATATTTGGGTTGTATTCAAGGCATTCACTGGTCGCTGACCATTTATTCATCTTTGATTGCTTCTTTAATTGACGAAATTATTGCGATGGGCAGAAGAAACAAAACAGAAGTTGACAGGTAACCTCCAGGAATAAGAATAAATTCCAGAGAACTACGTACTCTATGTACACGTCACTGTATGCACGTATTCTTATGTAATCACAACTGCTAGTATTCAGCGTCGTCATCGTCAGCCCAAGACCACATTTCGCATTTGTTGTTAGAGATCGGCATTACTACAAGTTTACAGATCGATTCCATGAAATTGCAACTGCATACCCGACAACCAGATATATAGAACCGGTCTCATAATTTCCTTTCTCTCTAAACCGCTCAATAACTGACAAAACAGAGAGCTTCACTTATTTAAATTATCATCGTGAAGAATATTTGGTACGGATGTGGTGGTGAACACAAAAAATTGGAATTTAATCCAGACAGAAATAAAGCATTTATTAAACTATATAGGAATTCTCAGGAATATACTTAGGGATATAGTTTGAAAGCCAAACATAAACAACACTGCTCTTTGGCTATAAAACATGAAAACGTGCAACAGATACTCGTTGGTTACTCTTAAAAACACATCTAGGCATTATGGGCGATCAAAGAATCCAACAGTGATCGTACGTAGAGTACGTAGTCAACTAATTTGTAAATAATCATCCTGGGAAAGGCAACGGCACGAAGAAAAACTATCAGAGCAATAGATATGCCAACATATGAACCACAAAAGAACAAGAACTATGGGAGCCAAGTGAACTGTCACATACACTGAGCATATGATGCATCACACGATTTATGGCTTTCTTTCGAATTTTCTAGCAGTTTCAGGATATCGACTCGGGTCATAATCGGGGTCATCTTCAAGCCGATGCTGTATAGCAACACCAAGTAATTCATTGATCGCCTCCATTGCAGCAGGAGAATTCACAAGTTCATCAGTGACAGGCTGAAAAAAGACAAACAAACATTGTTTCACAAGCTGTATGAGGAATAAATTCTTTAGGAAACTCATGCAACGTTATGTTCAACCGATTTGGAAGTTAATATAATCTAGCCAGTCAGTGAAAAACTCTGGCAAGAAATTTTTACTCCAGAAACCAGATCACTTTTATCTACAAAAACAGGAAGCGCTATAATTCTTAGAAAATCTTTTGCAACCAAAAAATTCGCTGTTTTAAAATGAATTAAACCACAGTAATATGACTTCATTTCGAAAACAAGCTTGCCATACTTCTACTCTTCTTGCGACAAACGACTTGCAATTTGCTTTTCATGTAGAACACAATTCAAAATATCTGGATCTTAGGAGCTGAACGAGACATAACAACCACATCCTTACACTGTTACAGCAGTTACAACTCAGAGCAAAATGCAAGAGAATGAAAAAGGACTATAAGCAACTGTTTACCGGGGTATTTCCTCGAAGGGCGTTGTTAAGAGACTCCTGTAGCGCCGATACCAGCACGTCCCGCTCAGATGTATTTCCAGACACAACTTGCTGCAATGTAACATTGAAAGTTGTGATGAAAAAAAACGCGAATAATCGACTCACTCTTCTCATATGTTCCGGAAGCGCAAGTTGGTAGACATCACTGTGATTCCGATGTTGACGTGGATTGGTCTGTGCAGACAAAGAGTCTCTTTCAATTATCTCGAGCCAATCCTGAAAAACTTTCCATTTGCTCAATGTGAAGGAAAACATCAAATCAAAGCAAATAAACTACAGGGAATGATCGTCGCCAATCGCCGTCGTAATCTTGAAGATGTGCACCAGTCAGTGGATCCCTTCCCGGTAAATATGTAGCACCAAACATATCACAGGATCCACGAGACGTAGATGGTGCAAGCTGAAAACTCGAGTATAAGACCTTCTTGTGACAAAGGAAATGAAAACACTGTGTTGAAAAAGCTAATCGCACAGCAGCGATAATAAACTAATGGCTAGCATGAAAACAAAAATCTATTTATTCAAATCCAAATAACTAAGATTTCATTCTTGAAACAACTCGTATTGAAATTAACAATAACGAAAAATATAATTATCAAGGAGATGTCAAAGAATGAGATAGATATTGATGAAAGCTGATTAGGAAAAACGCTGCTTGACGAAAAGCTATCGAAATGAATGATGGCAACTGAACATCCAAAAACCACGTCAACTTAATAGCTGACGGATCTTTTATCGTCTGGCATGCAATTACCCGAAAAAGGAGCTAGTTGGTATGAATCACAGTTTTTTTCTGTTTACACAACGAGATTAGCAACGCTAGAAAACATTGGCAGAATGTCTTTGAGATGTCACAGTGGAACGAATCAATGCAAGACACTAGCGTACTTATAATACGATGATTTTTGTGGTGGATTCAGGGAGCTCCAATACAAAGCAATGTATTCAATAAATATGATAATCTATCCGAAATCGATCCAAGCAAACTTTCATAATACACAGCGGCATCATCACAGCTCAAACGTCCTTATCATCGGAATGCACGTCCGCATCGTCGACTTTTCGTTTCTTGGCGGGAGTCGGTCCATTCGAGGAAGCACCACGATTTTGCGTCTAGTTAGGGAAAAAATGGTGAATCGCTTTCAAACTATTCATTCGAGGAGATAAAATAAGGCTACTTTTAGAAACAAAACTTCCCGATGTGAGGAATGCATTGGAAAGTGGATATCGCTTTGAATTAACTTTTACAACGTGTTTGTCGAGAAAGTAGTTGATATTGTATGCTGTTTCAAAGAATTTTCATGCACCTCGAAATTTTGTGAAATCTGGAAATGGAAGAAGATTCAAATATTCGATCGATATAGTTCGCTAACATTCGATTGGAAGAATGGAGGAATCGAAAGCCTCATTCCAAAGAAAAACAAATCACCATGATTCGGTTACTGCTCGCATAGGTGAAATTTGTCCATTACATTGGAAACAGTAGAACTATATCTTGTTCCGACTAGCGGTTTTTTTAAAAATAATTTTCGCTATTCACTTGTTGCAGGGTTTGCGTACACAAGAGCTGACATTTTGTTATTTTCTGCCTTCGTCTTAAAAGTTGCATACTACGAAGCTGACGATGTTGCGGTTTCTGTGGGCAAATACAGAGTTCGAGGTGTACACTACGAGTATGGGCGTAGTCCATCTCAATTCCTCTTAATCGTCCTGAAAAACGGTGTGGGAAACGGAGTTTTCCAACGACGTACTTTAGAACGCGTCACTCCTGTGCACACATTGCACCAGCGAGCAGGCAGTTAAGTACTACTGAGGTCTCTTAGGTAGCCTGTTCAAGTAAAACCAACAAAAAGGTTGCTGAGAGTAACGGTACGTGTACATAGAAGAACGTTCTAATGTACCTTGTAGGAACTAAAGCGGTTAACAAGCAGCTTTTCAGGACGACTACGGGGAATTCATTAGAGCCACGCTCATAATCACAATTTACACCCCGAAGTCTATATATGCCCACTGTCACACTAGGATCGTCAGTTGCGTGTAGTTGTGATACGCTTTCATTAAGAACGGCAACATCGAACAACACCGAACTCTTTCTATGAAAAGAAATATTGAGTGTTTTCTATCTCTCACGAGGCGGCAGAAAACATCCAGGAGTGGAAACGAGTGTAATAATCCTGAAGTGAGCGCTCAAATGAATAGCTCTTATTATTTCTACATCGAAAAGTTGGTAAATCTACCTGATTAAAAGTCATCAAGCAGTGGAAATTACTCAATAACTGCAAAATCAAATAATAGACAAACACTCATTATACACATCACTGAAGAAAGAAGCGATGGGAAAAAAGATTGGTAGCGCCGATTTGGGCATCATAGAAGATTTCTAAAAGCGGTAATCGCTGAATGCCTTTCACATTCCTTAAGGACTGTGATAGTTTGAAACAAACTGAGATGAACATCAGAGACAATGTTTCAAAATAATGAGAGTCCTAGAGAATAGCTGACCAAGTTAGAACAAGTAGAATTTAGTTCTGAACAAGTTCGTAATGCTACTTTTCACTACTTTTACCCAGCTCACAAACACCCATACCGGGTTCATATCACGCCAGATAAAAGCGTTGTTAACTTGCAATATAAAACATATTTCTCGATTTTGGTCCAAGTGAGTTGAGCGGGTTACATCCCTTTTGTACATATAATTTCTCTTTCTCTTCCATCTTCCCCTCTCTTCCAGTTCCTGGAAGCTAATAAGCTCATAAGCTAATAGTGAAAAAAGACAACTGGTTGACGCGGGATCACCTTTCGCATTTCTTATGATGCGCTCTCTATCATCAAAACTTCAGTAACAATGGTTTAACATAAAGGTAGAGCGTACCAGATCTAAGAAGGTAAATAGCAAAGAAAACCTATAATACTAAGAGATCTAACGCAGATATTGTGAGACATGCTCATAACAGATATTTACAAGCCGGCACTTTTGAGAGTTACGGGAGTTTAATTTATAACTACTTTCAAGCACTGAATTGTTTCTGCATACCTCATCAAAATCCTGATCTTCTCTTGCTCCATTAATGCTCTGGTCATACGGCAGACTCCGCTGCGCTGTCGACTGCACGCATCTGTTCGTGGCTTCATCGTTCACTGCTCCATCATTCATAATCGCCCAAGCAAGAAGACGAGATGGAATTTCATCGAGGTTTGGAAACCGTCCTAACAAGTCAGATTTTGGTTACAATCCGGAGATCATTACCCACAATCACCTTGTTCACGTAAAAAGGCTGCAACTCGTGGAAATATAGAATTACGTAAATGCAGTAGAGCTGTCAAATTGGCGTCATTGCTCTCCACGTCAGCTCTCATCTGAAACAATGAAAAAATGGATAGAAATTAAACATACGATTAAATTCCTTACCAATATTTCATACAATATTCGTACGTACGCCGTTTCGTCCGCATCCACGAAACAATGGTTACCAAGCGCAACGAGCTGACGAACGTAATCTCTCAAGCAATTCTGTATACGGTGGCTGAACTCGGCATCCGAAACTATAATGAGCAATCAAAATCAAAAATCATAAATCTTTAGCTTCAAAGATACAACGATAAATGCGTACTGTTTCTGTCTAGTAATGCGCGTAACAACTGTTGGATGGTAGCAATCTCCACGTTTCGGATTGTTTCCGATATATTCATTTGTCTCCCATTCCACTCGCGCTCTAACGCTCCACCGGCTGAGCAAATCACAGATGATATCGAGGAACGGAGTGCGGCCAGGCGTTCCGACGCAGACAATAAATCTTAAATGAAGGTTATCTCTTTTGAAAATAAGAAAATTACTCCACTTATCATAAACAGACCAATAATACCTACAGAAAATGGGAGAGTTTTGAGGAAACAAAACAACGTAGTAATAGTGATAAAATGACGGTCAATAAGGGCTAAAAATAAAAGAGCAAAAATTGATAGAAAAGAAAAAATCCTTGCAATAAACCACGAGTTGAATCCATATCAACAACTTCTGTTTCGACCCCTAGGACTAGGCTGATCATAACTCTTAGGGTCCACCTGTTCAGCCTTGTTCTCTATCAGCATAAGCAACTTCATAAAAGAACACAATAATATTAGTATGAACATAGCTATTTTAAGCTGAATTAACAACAATACACACTTCGTTGATATAAGATGACCGGAGTTAATACTAGTTTGTAGGCAACATATACGACGTTACTAGGGGTTTATTCTCACAGACCTTCTTCAGACGGAGTCGAATTGCCGTTCAACTGGTTCTCTATGACATGGGAACGAAACCGAGAGCGGTGCTGCTCTAGCGGTGTCATGTTTATGTTGATAACATTCGCAAGATCTCCAAGAGTGGCAAAACTCAGCAACAAGGCTTCAAGATGAGCAAGAACCCCAGCACCTAAAAATGATATGTATGTTTTTTAATCGTTAAACGACATAATAATTGAAAGAATTCATAGCGTTAAAGAATATTTAAATTGCTTGGAAAGTTCGACTAGTGCCGGAGAACACAAGAGTCCCTATCCCACATCGGACACATTTTCGTTGCAGATCTAGATGTAGTAACAACAGCAACCTATGTTTCAACGACAATAAGATTAGAAGTCTCATCCGACAAACCTCTCAAAGTGAAACACTCTACTACAATGGAGAAAAAAAATGGTACTGTAGTTATGCGAGCAATGTTATCCTTCCGTTGACCAGTAAGTAGAATGTTTAAGTCTCCTACCATTTCCGGGTCTGAGCATCGATGCAGGAGCATGTGACGCATCCAGTATTGTGGATATCCTTGTATCAAGCCCAGCTGTCATTGCGTTCGCCATCTAAATTATGCTCGTCGATTTCTTAGCCACTCTTTTGTAAGAAATTCCCACTTCAGTCAAGATGTTCCGCCCTTCTGCGTCATGAGGAATGAAGTCAAATCGCGGTTGAACAGGAGTATCTAAAAACAATAAGAAGCGGCGGAAAGGGGGTAAGTGCAGAGGAGGATACCTTCAGAAGCGTCCTGAGTACCATTCTCAGCAGGACGATTGGAAGTTGTATCTTCCTGATTTGTGTCAACATGATGTTCAACTTCAGCGTGAACAAGAATTGGAGTAGACACTTGGACAAGCTCCCCACCCCCAGGTAACTGAAACTAATTTTAGAGAGAGAAGTATGAACACTCCAAGAGCAAGCAACTCACCTGCATCGACTGACCCATAGAAAACACATGGGGAGAAGTTCCACGAGCATTTTCTACAATACTATGGTCAGTTCACAATACCAACACAAAATTGAGCAATAAAAACTTACGAGAATTCCTGTCCTGATCGGCATGAACCATCAGGCTAAGCGCAGATCGAATAGCTAAGTGTAAGAAGCTTTCAAAATTGTTTTCATCAGACATGAGAACATCCATAGACGCATTGAGTCCGAGCTATAACAGTCATAATCTACAAAAGCGTGTGTTTTCTGGAACGAATGCATTCGTTAAAATGTTTACCATTACACGCTCGTAGCCATCGATAGGCGTGAATCGTCGATCTGAATTGGCTGGAGCTGCGTTCATGTTCTGTAAGTGACATGTGCTAGACAGCATTAACTGATAATTGATAATTTAGGAAGTCGCATTTTCTCTCGACAGAAAATTTTGAATCAATAAAGAACAAAGAAATCCCGTTCTTCAAGAATACGGAAAACCCTGAATACTCTTCAATACCTTTAAATATCTCAATGTTACAAGTTCTCTGTAATGACACTGCGCCGAACACTGTCACATCCAACGAAATTAATGAAACTGTTACAGCTTTTTCTGCGAATGCTAACGATAGCATTCATCTTATTTTATCCCAGATAAGTACAGCTAACAACCCAAGAGTTTAAAATCTATTCTGAGAAGATTGAATGGCACTTTCTCAACTCATCAATTTATTTGAAATGTATCAATAGCATCTAAGTTACTGCTGTTACGGTAAGGAAAAAATCCACTGTAAGACCACTAACATCTTCCCCTGAGGAGGTTTCTGCTTTGGCATAAGCGAACTGATTAACTCTTTAAAAATATACTCTTTACTCTTGTCATAAACCATTTCCTTCCACAGATCATGTTTCAGGAACATGTAAGAAGAAGGCGTTTATGAAAAATTTGAATTAAAAAAGGAATTATATGCACGGATATATCGCAAAGTATAAATATTAATCTCACAGAAGCAAGCATAGCGTGCAAAAAAGAATTGCTCACGTAGAATCTGTCCTTCACATGAGTCATCTTCACAGCTTCCATCATCAGGGATTTTCGAAATTTCTTTGATTTTTATATTTCTACTCGTAGAAACACTGTTTGATTTCTCCGTTAATTAGCAATATTTAAAACCTCTTACTAGTAACACCTATCACCATTGATTATCCGCTCTATTTTTACCTATTTTTCTCAGCATTAATATGGGTTTTCAAATTTTAACCATTAACAGCTTCAAAAATAAGAACAATTGTCCTATGGGTGAACTTGTAACAAAACAAACTGTGACAAACCTGTAAGTTTCCAAAAAATTAAACAAAAGAAGACTCACTCTCATAAACTGACGATATGGCGACAACTGTGTGGTAACACTTGGATTGTTGTTCCGCAAAACACGTTGTACGTCAGTGAAACGGCTGCTGCACGACAAGAATGGATCAACATTAACAACCTGAAACCGATTATAACTTGAGAGTACTTGGAACAGAAACGCAGCAAATATTACCTCTTGGCGAGGAGCAGTAACGTGTAGATCGGTAGGGAAACCCATATTACCCATAAGAAACGGGAAACCTGAGAATGGTTACTCTGTCTCCAAATTAGAAGAAATAGTTTAAGATAAGGTATCCATATTAGCAATATTTAAGCGAACCTGTCGGATGTCGCTGCCTGTTCTGCGCATAACCACTTCTAATGGGAGGTCTTGTTGTACTCATTGAAATGCTACCATTAGCTGGTGTTGAGGATGAAGCTGTACTGCTAGGTGGAAGACCATTTTGAACAGGATTTTGAGAATTTTGCTCAGGAGGATTCGTAAAAACATCGAATTGGTGGACTTCAACATGATAACCAACAGCAGTAGGTTGCCTTCTAAAACTATCAATAAACTGACAGTTGATTATCTCATCACATCTTGTCGCTACTATTTTCTTATTTTTGTTATAGTTTTTTTTTTCTCGCAGAAATGATCAAATATTATGAAACTTATTGCAAACGCGAGAAACTCTACAGCTTTTTTCTCAAAAGTTGAACTCGAGAACCGAGACATACCCCACAGGAGGCTCAGCAGGAGCTCCATTCATAGGCATATTTAGCATCTGTGGTGGAATCGCTGGCATACCTGGGTTTTGATCACCGCTCTAAAGAACGGAAATTAATTAGGCATTATACGCTAGTAAACAGGTTGATGTCAAAATAATGTTAAAAAATGTAGAAACGATAGAACAATAGAGATGTGGAGTGTCGAAGAGAAGTTTCTACTGCCAAAAATGGTTTCCTGCTTTTCAGTGTTCATCTACAGTAATAACGAGATTATACTATTACTATATATTTGCATTACAATCATGTCATTTTAATATCTGAGACCTAAATCATATGTTTGGGGCAGGGGCAGACAAAAGCTTAACAATTTTTCCTCTGCGAGGTCTCGCTTCGGTTTTTCATTTTCTTTTCGTTAAACCTAGTACTCCCTAGAACATTTCTCAGAGAAATTAGTAACAATCTGTTCTGTATCAGTAACAATCTATAAGCAGTAAATGTTCAGAAAAACTCGTCTAATTTTCAAAGACTTCCATGTGTCTCACATTATCCAATTGTCCAATATTGTTCATTATGATGACAAACTGTTTGGTTGAAAACTCTGAAAGAAACCTCTAATTTCGGTGAAGACTAAAATGTTCCGAGTAGCAGATGCGCACTTTAATTGAACGGAACTCGATTAGGCACATATTTGTTTTTTTTTTCTTTTTGTTGCAGATGCACAACCCAACAAGGCACATTCAGCGATTTGTCGTGTTCGAAAGGAGAGATTTATGCGCGATGCTCGGTCAACACTAAATTCAACCCTGATATCATATTGCTGTTGTGAGTGAATCCTGTTTTGTTCAATGCAAATGGCTGCTGCAAATACTACTCGAATCAATCTATTCTTGACGAAAACCAACAGTATCCTATACAGTCTTTAACAAAGCTGTCTCCCCAGCACAGGAAAAACGTTTTACGATCCTGGGAGACGCACAGAAAGCTTTGAAAAAAATAGATCTTTTAAATATCGACGGGTTAAATGCGAATTGCTACTAACTTCTCTAAGAATCTTGATAAATCTTTCAGTAGCTTGCTTTTTGGTCGGGCATTTCTAAGAATCTTCGTGACGACTTTCTTTTCCTCGAATCGTCAGCAAATTCTAGTAGAGGTACTTGGATGAACATTATAACAGACAGCAACTTTTTTGCTTTACAGCCGAAAGAACGGCTTTGATAATTAGCTTAATTACATTTAGGGTATTTGTTATGAGTTGAGAGTGTCATTTTACCAATTCTGAAAGTAAAGGAAAACAGATTCTTTCCCGCCGGTCATATCTACTGGTCACAAAATGAAATAACACCGAACAAAAATTCAAACAAAAACAGTCACATAACAGTGTCTGGCTCTCGTGATGTGTAATAAGTGAAAAAGTCCTACATGCATCTGAATAGAAAGAGAAGAAAAAAGAAAAGAACGGCAACAAACAAACATACCCCATATTCTACGTAAACGTCAACTTGTGGAGGTATGCCGCCGGTGATACCGTTGTTCCTCATAATGTTAGAGAGAACTTCCTGAATAGCACTAGGTTCAAAGAGAAAAGAACAAAACAGATTTCAAAAAAGCTGAGACACACCGACACGAATGGCATCTCTCCGCTTGACTGCGTAATAACACCCCTAGCTAGAGTCCCCAGTCTGGGAACTTGTCCTTGCTGGTTGGGGATGTCCTCTTGCGTATTAGTGCCAGTAGAAGACGGGAGACTTGCAGGTTCGGGATTAAATGTAACGCGGCTAAAAGCCTGAAACAAATGCATCACCGAGATTAGTGGTCAAGAGAAAAAGATTAGAACTACTGTGGGTTACTACCCACCAACCTACAAGGTAAAAGTTTACTCAGATTTTAAGTGAAACAAATAAAGTTAGGATGAGATAAAACAGATCGTAAAGTAGATTTGCATTGCAAAGCTAGTAAGGAAAGACCAAAGCCTTAAATATGAAGTAGGCTGAGAAAAGACAGACCTGTCGCACTGAAGCACTTTGAAGAACATTTGAAGCGTTTTGGCTACGATCATTGGCAAGCTGTAGCAATCTCCTCATTATACGTTCGTATGGATTATTGGATTCTCCAGCTGACAAATGCGAATTTGAGTGCCGAAATACCAAATATAGTACGTCGCATTGTTGTAATACGGATCATAGCACTTCGAAATGGATATTAAATACACGAAACAACTTCTTCAACCGGTTTTCAAAACAAAAGCAAACAAAGAACCATAGCCCATAATCTCTCTTGTCTATGAATTCTTCTATGATGGTGAATGGGGAAAAAGGAATAAATGATGACTAGAATTGAAACCAAAATGAGCCATCCACTAGTGTATCACACCAAGCGAAGAAATTAGTGATAAACCTACAAGGAAGAGCCTGCTCTAACGCATCCAAAAGGTCTCTTTCCAACGACACTACCGGTGAAACACTGAAATAAAGGAGCATAAGGAGAAGCACAAACGTTTGAATAGATCTACCTCGACGAAGAGCCGACATCACTAAGGCTTCGGGTAAAGGGACGATTAGCACTTGATGGCAGACAATTCCGTACATTCTGACTGGTCCTTGTAGTTGTCTGTTCAACACGTGGAGGCTAATAAAGGGATAATAATTGCAAGTTTTAAAAAGAAAGCAGCGTCATAGAGCTATTGTCACTCAGCTCACCTCAGAATGAGATCCAGAAGACGATGCAGAGGCGAATCCAGGCAATGTTCCTAAGTAAAATTAAGACTGGGAGAAAACGAAGAAATAGAAGTTCCTAATCTCTACGCATACCAGTTGCCTGGCGGAAAGCAACTTGAAGAGGACTATTTCTCTGCAAAGGCATGAACCGGCGCTGGGCGATACGAGGTGGGCCCGATGGTCCTCCCGCTTGGACATTGACCTGCCCAACAGGTGGGATGGGCACAGGAACAGCTATGCCCATTTGTTGCATCCTCCGAACTGAATAGAAGAACATAAAATCAAGGAAAAAAAAAACTCAAACATGGACATAGAAGAAGCAGCGTGATATAAAGAGACAACAGAGGAGATTGGAACCTTGCTATTCTATCGCTAAAATAAGTTTAAAAAAAGATTTTACAGAAATATTTTCCGTCTCTTATTTCTAGTTCAATCCCAATCAACATAAGTAAGTTATAAAACATGTAAGTACGGTCGCTCTTCTCCAAGTGATAGATAGCAAATAAAAATGTACTACCCACCGGTTGGATTAAGTCCCATTATGCGAACTTCTTGATTAGTAAGTTCTGCAACGTCAACACCTGGAACAGAGAACTTAGTTCCTCAAGAAAACCTACATTTTCATTTTAGAAAATAATGTGAAAGTACAATTAAATATTCCCATACCAGGTGGTGGCATATCCAGGAACCTAGCTGAAGGTTCATTAGTTGTGGCTTGGCCTTGTGTTCCGCCTTGTGGAGGACGGAATTCCAATATTATCTGACCCTGAAAAAGAAGAGTAGATAAGGACAGTTTTTGAGGTAAAATGGTATGCACCTCTGTGGGTGGCAATAGCCGAAATTGTTGGTAGTTCGGCAGTAACCGCCTTGGCATCGGGGTGTGCAGGTAAACACTCAGATCGCTTGCAAGGTGCCATGCATGAGAAAAACGGTGTACAGTCCTTTGCAGATGTTCCATGTAGACAGTGAAAAAGTTAGCGCGGTAGTCGGTGTCACTGTGCTGCAATGGAAATGAAAAACCATTTTAAAAATAGATAAGAGATAAGGAAAAAACTTCCTTGAAAAACACAACAAGAGTCGTTTGGTTACCTCTTCGTCGTCAATATCGTAGAGTATAAGCGAGCTTAGAATTCTATCGAAGCGAAGAAAGTGGGATCTCAGAGCTTCATGTTCGGCTTGTAGACGCCGCAATATATCTACCAGGTCCGAGGCGAGTGCATGCCTAAACTGTCACATTAATAAGACAGTCCATACATGCGATAGTCGCGGCCGGTGTCCAACCCCCTTCACTCTTGGACGATGGAGGGAATTCCTTCGCCTTTGGAGTGTTGGTGGAGGGGACCCTTCGAACGGTTGGCAAAGGGACCCCTTCACCTTTGGACCGTTGGCGAATGGATCCTCATCGCTTGAGTTGCACCCCATGAGCTGAAACCCTTCCATTTGAGGAGGGTCTGACTCTGCACAATCGCACCTATGAGACAGTCGAGAAAACTAAATGTTTCGACAGGTGCATAAAACCTGAATGAATCACCCAAGCACCTCTTCAAGATCTTCCTGGAAGGTTTTAAAAGAGAGTATTCCACTACTGAGAACCCCGCATCTCCGAAAATGGTCCCATCCTCCTTATTCAGGTTCAAATGATCCAATTTAGATATTTAAAAATTCGTATGCATTTATCATCATCATCTCATTTTCATGATGATGATGATAAATGATAAATAACATCCTAAAGGGAAAAAAGTTAAAATGACCTCGGACAGATCAAAAGATATGAAAAGTAGGAGACAGTATGTCATGATAGCGAAAGTTTCATAACTGTAAGAATCAAAAATAATTACCTCATCACATATCCAGGATTTCCTTCCGACTCTTCGGCACGCTGAAACCGAGCTTCATGTTCATCGGATTCATTGAGGTCTGTTTCCTCGTTACTCAGCGCATCTACTGTAACAATGTCAAAGATTGCAAAGATGACAGAACGCATAATTTGAGCAAGTATCTGAACTAGTTAAAGGAAATTGGGCATAGGAGCTGCTGGTAGTTACCACTCGTATCTATATCAAACAAAAAATGGAAAATGACCTACACAACGCAGGAAGACCAGAAAAAAAAAGCGAGGAACAAACTCACTGAGACGAGAACGACTCAGCACCTCTCGCTCGAGGGTGACTGCAATACTCCGCAGCTGATCGTTCATAACAGTTGTATTTTCCCGGTCGTATATGTGTGATCCTTCTAGGAACTCATCAATCCTATCAGCTAATCCACCCGGTTCCTAAACAAAACTGTGAGACTGTCTCTTAATACGGAACATTACAAAAATTTATTGTCGTTGTAAGTGGTGAAAGATCCAGTGAAGGATAAAGAGTGTGGCGTTAATCAATCCGCTTGGGACGCGGAACCGTATTCACTTCAATTCAGAATCGTTTGAGGTTTACAAACGTGTAACCAGTCTGTACAATGACTTGCGGGGAAAGCCGATGTATTAGGTCAGTGTTTTTATTAATCCAGACAAGTCTGGTGCCAATTTATCGACCCCTGAGAGATAAAAGGCTTGGTTGGCTGTATGGCGGAGTCGAACCTGCGAACGATCCTACTGCAGCCACAGAAGAACATCTTACCGACTGCGCTACAACGCCCTCTAAAATTAAGTAACTGTTGAATAATTATGAAGCAGTGAGATCCACAGCAATTCTCATGACATAACGAAATTGCAAGTACAGGCATCCACTTTAAAATATTCAATACTTCTATGGTTTTTTATTTGCTTTCTACGAAAAGCGGAAGAGATGGAGTCAAAGAGTAAAAAAATGTATCAGGAAAGGCAAAGATGGGTCTTATTTTACGGCAAAAAAAAATCTTCTAAGATAACAGTCGATAATTCACTAACTCGCTGCAGAGCAGTATTGGTACATTGCAGTCCATGCATCCAACTAAAACAATACCCGCTCTAGCTAACTACTCCTCATCACATGTGATTCACTAAGCAGAAATATTCTGCAGTTATCATACTCTGCTTTCAGTCTCATGCATGCATGCTAAGAGAAAACTCGGCACACAAATACGTGCTGCATAAGACCAGAATATTTCATACAGAACTGAGTCGCGACAAGTTAACGTGTCGCAATACAAAGACAGTTGAAATGAAACGACGCATGAGATCAGCAATTACATAGAAACCCTTGTTAGAGAACGCGAACCGTCAATGACGATGACGGATCTCAAGCAGTTTTTATAAATGTTAGAATACATCAAAATCACCTCTGCAACAGTGTGAAAATGTGCAATTTGTTCTAAGAAAGTCTCTATCAAAGCGATTCGCTCCAGAGCCGGAGAAGCGATATGAGGGTTCCTAAAAACTGTTTTGAACAACAAAGTAAACTAAGCAAAAAAAGAATATCACCGTTGACTTGGAAGTGCTAGGTGTAAGGTGTTATTTGAATCCCAATGCATGTTAAATCTGCTTCGCTGATCATCGGTTAGATAAGGTATTCTTTCGATTGCGGACCGAACAAGTTCCTGAATCACTGTTATGGATTGCACGCCATCAAAAATCAGACTGCCTGTGAAAAGAAACCTCTATACGCGAATTCTCTTCTAGGATGCCACTTCGCTCGAAAGGAATCACATAGGTGACACGTTCTCGTTCGTTCGTTTGCGGACCAAACATATTTTGAAGAAATCGAACAGGTCGATGATGATGGTTGTGATCATTGTCATGATCACGGGTTGCGCTTGTTTCTCCTTCACTTGGAGGAAAGGGCCTAAGAAAAACTGAGTACGATGGAAAGAAGAGACTCAAAAACAACACACATATCAGCTGGACGTTCGACAAGATGAACCACATGACCGTCTTGCAAGCCGCAAGCTGCCAAAGTGTTGTCCTCTGCTTTGAGTACATGACCCTGAAATGAGTGTTCTTACTGCGTAGAACAAGGAAAGATGAAGCAAACTAAAACTCACAGCAAATATCATGCGCTGTCTTTCCGGAGGAATATTAAGTCGTTCAGCAACTTGGAGACGAAACTCGGATAACAGGATCTAAAGTCGGTATTGCAGCCGATTCAAACTGCAGCAAGTTAAAGCCGTAGCTTCTTCTCCACATACGAAACAAAGTAATGATGCCCTGACCTGATCGTCAACTTCGAAGGGATGGTCCGTTTGGTCCATTATTTTAACGCGTATTTTCATCTTCATTGCTACGAACGGCTCTGCTAATATTCCTCTCCAACGTCCAAACTCTGTAGATAATGCCTGACTTGAGTAGAAAGAAACACAGCTACATGAACAAAAAAAGGAAGATTCCATATCCCTCATGACTCAAGACTCAGAAAACAAAACATGGTCGTATGTAGGAGAACACTGCAAGAACATACAAGATTTCCAGGCGAAGGTTGTTGATAAGTTAGAAGAAATCACTTTAAATCGAAAAAAAGTAATCTACAACAAGTCACTTAAACAACCGTGAATTAAGTGGGCCACGTGCTGAAGAGCGAAAAGGACAAATGTTCTCGAAGCAAGTAATTGTTCACACAACGAGGAAGCAGAACAAAAGCTGCGCTCGCTGTTTAGTGGTGTGCTGTTGTGATAAATGAATATAGTAAGTGTAGTGAATCTAATCACTGATGTGTAAAGTTCCCACAAAATTCTGTGTACCTGACGCAGATTTGTGGAGAAAGAAGGAATGAGCTCCGTCGAATAGATCTCCGCTTCAACATATTTTCTAGTTGCAATGAGAATTCGTAGACTGGCTGAAGATTTGTTTTATTTTGCATCCAGTTATCTATCTTCGCCACCGTTCTTCAAATTTCTATTTGTGATCATTTAGGTCGATTTCCAGTCTTGTAGCTGACTATTTGTGAGCTATGCCTCTTTTTGCCTCGTTCCGAGGAGCTTCATATTGGGAAGTTCTTTTGCGCGAAAAAAAAATAGAATATTCGAGTGCCTGGTGTCTCTGTGGCTGGATTACTTGGCTTTTTATAGGCGATTATGATTTTATCTCAGATCTCATGCATGACTTTTATCTGAGAACGATCATTTTATAGTCGGGTCAAAGCGACATGATACTTGATGCATTTACGTAAGCGGCTGCGCTCGATGCCGCACCGAGAAGATAACGGTTTGGATCGAAGTGGAACCATCGCAGATTGCAACGATGAGTGCTGCTAACAAGGATCTCTAATTGGTCCTAACCACTGCGTCGCTTCGAGCGCAGCAGCTTACATATATAACTATATATTATATTATATTATTATTCATTTTATTCCGTATATTCATATCACTTTGACCCGGAATATAGCTCCACACTCAATGTAGTCGGGAAAAATGTAGTCACGTCAGCGTTATGCTTGAACTGTGTTTTCGTAACCGTAGTTGTCTCCTCGACTGATACGCGATAGCGCTATCGGAAAGAATTTCCATGGGCTTTGCATCTATAAGAAAAGAATTGAATCCATCGTTGTATATGCACTGCAAATATTTTTGAAATGTATTAGAAATTTCTGAATTTCTGAACAGGAGAACATTGGGGGAAAAAGTCTAGTTGGAAGGGGGCACTCAGTGACGGACTTATTTCTCAACGTTCTAGCTTACTTTTTTCTCCTAGTAACTTTACCTTACATGTCATAGATCTTCTAAGACTAATGCTTAGACTTCAGGACCCCGATTGATTTAGTTATTTCTTTTTTTTCAAGAAAATAAGGGCGCCACTGAGTGCTCCTCCTCCTCTTCAACTGCATCTTACCCGAAGGTTTATTCGATAGAACCCCAGTAATTAATGTGGGCATGGCCTGAAACCTCCCTCGAGGAACTTGTCACGCTTTGAAACGCAGTTCTTCATATTGTTATGCACGATTGGGTTTACTTGAGAGACGGTACTCGTCGCGAAATTTCTTTTCCTTACATCGGGCCCTTTGCCTAATCGACCATCGTTCGCCGCGTGGAGGCCGGAAGTCTCGCCTCGCGAGGGCCCAACGTGTTGTTCGGCGCCGCTCTGTGCTTCGAGAACGGAATTATTTCTCCAATTTTTTTTGGATTCCGCAGTTATGTATATCGCACAATTAGAACCTATGAGAACCGAAATATAAGTTATTTCCAGATATGACGTTAGCCAACTTTCGAAATCTTGGGAAAAAGATTGTATGTGTGGGCAGGAATTACAAGGATCATGCACTTGAACTTGGAAATCCAATACCGACTAAGCCGATGCTTTTCTTAAAGGTGAGATGTGACATTTGTTGTTATGTTACAGCTGATATAGCTGAGTATGGAAGTGTAACAAAAACTAAGAGCGACGACTAGAAAATTTCATTTGATCCTATAGTATCCGAAGGTTTTCCTTCACCAAGCTTACAGAAGCCTGCTCATATCCAATCATGAAATGGTGGAATTTTTGATCGAAACAATTCTGCAACAGATTTTAGATTGTGCTGTGGTGTCTCTGTGCATTTTTTGTGACTTTTTTGTATCCTACAGTAACGTTACTAATCCAGAAGTATCCCTGTTCCTCTCCACGTAATGGAGAGCCAAATCTATTGCGCTGTGGCAGCATGCGTGTATCGTGTGATGTTGAAGATAATATTATGAGTAGCGCTTGCCCTTTTTTAATATAAAATGCCTGAAAATAAAACTGCATTAGAAATGAATCAGCTTGAAAGCAGCATACCACGAATCTGAGGTGGTGAGGGATTCCGCGGGACAAGCTAGAGATGGGGTTGTAGAATGCCGTATACCGCGTGGTTCCGCTCATCCTCTAATAATATGGTCGGAAAAAAAAAACGTGGGCGAAACCGTTTTCTACGACGGTTTCAGTTGCACCGCATCTACGAGCGAGCGGACGAAGATTAGAGAGGTAACTACACCACGCAATTCAAGTAAAACCAAAGAATAGGCTGCTGAGGGGACCGGTACGTGTATATGGGGGAGCGTTCTAATGTATCTCATAGGAATAAAGCGGTTTCAACGCCATATTTACGACGACTGGGGAGAGATGAGCGGAAATACCCTTGATCCCGCAATCTATATTGGAGTCAAAACGATATGAAGCACGGTGCAGTTGCGTAAGCAGTTGGATTTGAAGCGGGCGCGGTGGAGATAGCGTTTGGAGACGAAGTAGGATCATCGCGAACTGTAGCAATGAACGCTGGTAGAAGTGGTTCTCACTCGACCCTAACCGCTGCGCTGAACCGCGCCCGCTTCGGGCCCAACCGCTCATGCAGCTGCTGCCGTGCTTCATGTCATTTTGACTCGACTGCACAACCACATCTCTAGCTTTTCCCGCGGGTTCCTTCACCATGTCAGATTCGTGGTATGATGCCTTTGAGATGTTCGTGAATTTTGTTTTTTAGTCAGCTAATGCATTTGTTCAAGAAGGTCATCCGATCATTACACCAGTTGGGTGCGAGAACCTTCATCAGGAAGTGGAACTCGGAGTAATAATTGGAAAAACTGCAAAGGTTTGTGAGCTTCGATTTTCCTATATTTGTTTAGTTTCTCTGCAGAGAATGATGACAAGAATATATTCTTGCTGCTCAAACTGAATTTCAATCTGAACGAGAAATTTTTCGCTTGCAACGAGCTGTGTTCCTTGTTTGTCATTCCCTTCACCGAGAATTCCTTAGCGTTGCCATTCATTTTTTTTTTAGTATACAAATAGTGCCAAACTATCCATTGTGTCGATAGTCTCGATTCTACCAGCTACCTACCTGGAAAATAACCGAAAGAACATAAAACAGATTTTCCCATACTAGCATGATCACATACTTTTCATGAGGAGAACCCGCGAAGTTTACGGATGAATAAAAAAGAAATCTTTACAATACCTAATGAAGGTTTAGGGAGTAGTTTAAGCTCTTTCAGTTTACGACTCAATCGCTTGCACTCATTCATCCTTCGTCAGCTACGAATATAGACGACGCCGCGTTTTCCACAGGAACTAAAATAAGGTGGGCCGGACACGTAATGCACGTAATCAACGGTAATCGTTGGATCAGAGCCGTGGGTTCCACGCGATGTTTAACGCGCTGCAGCAGGACTACCGACTCGTTGGTTACATCCCTTCATGAAGGCTTCAAGGAGGGTTTAATGCTCCTTGTGTATCATCCGCGAAATGAAAAGTCACTGAGTAACTCTTGTACGCGCTCGGGACAAATGGAAAAATTTGTGGCATCCGCTTCACCGTCTCAAAGAAAAACGGGAGCCAATAGTCAGTATGGTGGTCAAACTTCGGTCTCATGTGATGGAAGAAAAGACTTGCAAAAGGTTCTCGAACTGTTGTGTATGGAACATGTCCAATAGACTGCGGGGAAATTTTGGAACATCGGGTCCAGAATCCGAGGAATATTGATCCAGAAAAAAAAAGTTGGAAATAGTAAATTTACAACAGAAGAAGTAGAACAAGACATTCCTTGAAGTGTGTCTAGAAATATTTTTTAGAACAGCATTAGTTGTGGGAGTAAAATGGTATGGATTTTTATTGAACAGGGTACAAAGTCAACGCTTTTTATCAAGAAGGGGAATAAACGATTTAACTGCTCAACTCGCATAATCTTGTGTAATAGTTTTTGTGGAGTTTTGCGGAACCAAATTACAATAAAAAATTAAAGATTACATTATCTTGTTTCGACTTTTGGTTTCATTGTGCATCCATGTTCTACAATCATAGAGTCCTATTATTATCTATTCGGCACAAAATAGTAGTAAGTTCAAGTGGTTTGATGAGTTCCTTGATTAAAATTGGCTTAGAATGACCTGAAGATTAGTGAAATTGCGTAAACAGCAGCGCCCACAGTGGGACTCTCGTCAGTTCTTGTAGGCTGCGGAGCTGTGCTGGGATCTCGCAGCCCCACTTCGAGCGCAACCGGTTACGCAATTGCACCAGTGTTTCGGTCGTTTTGACCTGACCGTATACCAATTTTATGACTGGAAAGTAATAGAATCGTGAACGTTTTCGGAAAGGCTTCGCTTTGTTCCTAGTTAATGTAATGTTCTAATGCAATCTTTTGTTTTGGTTTGAAGAGTCTGTTTTAGTCTACTTCTTCTTCACAATTTCTTTTATATTTTAGAGTGTAACACGAAGTGAAGCGATGTTGTATGTCGCTGGATACACAGTGGCTCTAGATATGACTGCTAGAGACTTCCAGGTTCCTTTTCGTTTCTCTTCTCAAAAATGTGGGAGAAAATGCTGGAATCACTTACAAACAAAATTTAGGATGAGGCAAAAAAAGGAGGAGCCCCTTGGTTTCTGGCCAAATCGTTCGATACTGCATGCCCTGTGTCCAAGTTCATTCCTAAGGAAGAGGTATATGTTTGTTAAAGGGAGCTTACAAACCAAAACTTTTTATGAATTCTTTAAGTACGACGTGTGTAGGAGAACCACCAGCCACACAATTTTCAGAGCAATGAGGGGTCAGTTAACGAATATAAAAAAAAACCAAATGTATCATGTTGAGAGAGAAAGGTTCTATTTAAATCCATAAAGTGGTTATGATCGGGTCAAAACGATTTGAGCTCAGGTGCAGGTACGTAAGCGGCATCGGATGGAGATGGGACTATCACTTGCTTCATTCGGACTGCTGCGAGTACTGGTGATTATGGTCGTTTTGACCCGATCATAGCAACAATTTCATATTCTGTTCCAAAAAATAATATATTTCTGTTCGACAACACTTCGAAATCATTTCTAGGATTTAATTCACTCGTACTGAAGAAATTTGGTCTCACTGGCTGCTTTGAAATCGACGGCGTGTGTAGACTGTGCTTAAAACTATTCCTCTAGTAGTTCGAATGTTCTTTTGTCTTGAAACCTCGGCATATTCTGTCTGTGTTTTGCTATAGTGTTATAGTGCTATAGTGTTTTAGGCCTCTGAAGATGGCGAAAAAGCCGAAACGTCAGGCAAATAAAGGTTCCATCTAAAAACCTCGTAGGCACACTATGCCTCTAGTAATTATAATAACGGAAACTTGCCCCCGTTTTTACTGCAGTTTTGAACTTTATAGTTCTCTCTTTCCTGTGAAAATTTCCTCAAAATGCATCTTGCTTTTAGTACAAAAACATATAGTTATTTGGGTATCCAAAACATGTAGGCGATCTAGATTGACCAGTTCGTTCATCATTCAGTTCAAGTAGAATGAAATAGAGCATACATGATACAGTGGAGGAATATAGGCAGAGACGATATTGAAATTGTATTATGAACACCGAGAATTTGGCTACATGACGCACACCCTGGTAACTGAAACCGTCAGCCACATCACCATGTTATTATTTGTTCAGCCTGCAGAGATTTACCGTATTAGCTCTATTCGATGAGAGGTAGTAGCTGTTACATCTTCAGAAAATACGGTTATTAGACATTCAGTTATTGTCTGTAACGGCATTTAAGGAAAAGAAGTACAGGATTGGGACCAAGGTACATGCATGTAGAAAACGGACATATAATGGAGAGAAACATGCTTTTTTCTTTCAACATCTAAGATTATCAAATTGTCGTTTCGAATGCCTTCCGTTTCAAAAATGTAGTTGCTGACGAATGCGCTTTGCATAACAATCTGCTGTGCTTATTACTCATTTCACATTTCTTATCGAGGAATGAAAATTTATACATTTTATTATGTTTTTTTTACCCATTTTTTTTAGTTAGTTAAAAAAAGAAAAAAAAAAAAAAAACGGGGGAAAAAATAAAAAAATAAAAAAAAAAAAAAAAATTTACAAAAAATAATTTAAAAAAAATTTAAAAAAAAAAAAAAAAAAAAAAAAATTTTTTAGTTTATACATCTTGTGTTCATTTGCAGCTGCAAGTTTTTGACCTTAACGAAATTTTGAGATCGTTTTGTAATTGGTCTTTGTACGAGGAACATATTATTTTGCAGGCTTTGAAATCTGCAAAATATCTTTTTTTCTTTGTTTTCAGATCCCCGACCCTCATGCTGAGGAATTATTCTGTCTAATCAATGGTGTTGAAAAGCAACGATGTAAAACGGACGTGATGATTTTCGACATTCCGACATTAATAGAATATACAACCCGTTTTGTGACTTTAGAAGAAGGTGACCTCTTACTAACAGGCACTCCTGCTGGCGTTTGTAAAGTTCTCCCCGGTGATTGTATAGAATTTGGACTAACTAATCGAATAACTTCTAAATTTGTTGTGCAATGATTTATTTATGTTGTCACATATAGCCCCTTATGTTTGATTCATGATTTCCCGGTATTTTAAAATTGTTAGGATTTTTATATAATAAAAAAGGTTAGATGTGATTTCCTTGTGCACAACAGTACCATCTGTGGGTTCGTTGTTTCGTAAAGAACTGCTATTTTCTGGAACGAAACTGCACATAGGTGGTTCTGGAATTCCAACTAAGTGAGGAAGGAAAGGATTGGAAAGCTTCAACTTAGGTCGTAGGTCAACTGATATCCTTAGTCTGTGTCTACCTGGATGTCATTACTGAGCAAGATTTGAGATGCAAGATATTTCGTACAAATCTTAAGATTTACCTCATACAAAGCAAATGTGTCTACAAAAATACAACGGTGGTCACTACAAGAAGAAAATGAAAAATTTAAAAAGAACATGACAGGAAAACACCACTCCTCATCACGTATTACCTGTATCACCTGTGCTCCCGGTGTTCATCGATTTGCTCGAGCGGGGGCCGGTAATACTTCCATTTTTCTCGATCGCGGACAAGGGTTGTCCAGTGGCTTCTCTTTTCGCAAGGGACTCGGAGAGCATAGTATTGTTCTTCAAAAGACTTCTTAAAGAGGTCTGATGATTGGGTCGGCGGTCTTCCTGCGCTGCGTTTGACGTCGCGTGGTACCCAGTCGCTGACGGTTCATATGCGGCAGCGTCTTTGATCTTCGATTAGTGACGTAGGAGTGAACTTCGAATCCCTTTGTTCACTTTCGTAGAGCGGGTTACTCCTAGTATCACCCTTTCAGTTCCGAGTTCTATGACGTTGATCGCATTTTCCTCCTACTTGCCACACAACCAGGATTGTGAATCGTAGGTCAAAGCAGAAAGAACGGCGCTGTTGAGTAGATGAGCACGGAGTCGGATGCTCTTATATGCTCCCCAAGCTGCTCTTTTCCTTCTGCACAGCTCTCGGATATCAGGTTGTTCATCATGCTGATTTTCAGACTTAGATACACATAACTGAAGAACTCAGGGATATTCGTTCCGTTGACAGTGAATGGAGCATCAGAAACATATCCGTTCCTCATGAAAATCGTCTTGCCCAGGCTCAGCTGGAGACCT
Organism: Necator americanus; assembly: GCF_031761385.1. Classification (NCBI taxonomy): domain Eukaryota; kingdom Metazoa; phylum Nematoda; class Chromadorea; order Rhabditida; family Ancylostomatidae; genus Necator; species Necator americanus. Next base: position 37,016,593 of record NC_087374.1, on the reverse strand, counting down.
CTGGATCGTAACCGTGTGGAAATCAGCGAAAAAAAGCTTTGCAGTCATGAACGATGTCCTTAGAGATAAGTATGATTGATAAAAAAAATATCCGCGCGAATATTAATGAACGAGGAAGCTAAGTATTTAGGAACCGCATGTACATATATTGACGAGGAAAAAACCGGTAGAAACCCTCCCAGCCACCGTTTCTGCAAACATTTTCAGCATCCGCTCGCTAATGCTCACTCATCTCGATTCCAACCCAAAAAAAGTTGTTCTAATTTGGTGCAATAGCGATAAATTCATGACCACAAGCAAAGTTCATGTGTATACAAACAAGGAACTCAGATATAAAGAAGTCAACAGATATTAGAGCTATAAGCACCAGCAAAACAAAGAAACATCCACTAGGAGCAACGATCATACAGAAGAAATTTCGAGTAACGAGGAATAGGCTCCTTGTTGCTATGCGGCATGAATGTTGGACAAATAAAACTACAGGCGTTATGGTTATTAAAATGCATTTCTCAGGATCAAATTGGAATCCTCACCATACGCTAAGATATATGGTATTCGTAATAAGTAGAACCGCGTTAGAGGTGCCAAGGAAGAGTAGTTTTGCAACTCAGGAAACTTTTAATAAAAGGAGAAATGGCGCATCCTAGGTTCTACTGTAGGACTAATAAATTTTAGCATTAGACTATTCCTACTATTTTACCCATTCATTTACATGAGCGGAACTTTCATTTGTTCATGAAAAGCATCTTTGGTTAATTTGTATATTCAGCGTCGGGCACGCATTACAATTTAATTCGTAAAAATACATTTTTTTCTGCATTTCATTCGTGGAATTCAAGTAGGAAGTAATGTATTAGAAAATATGAAGGATACAACTGTTATGAAGGGAGCGTTAACGCTTGTTCGAATTTTTTTTTTTGCGTAGATTAGCGACAACGGTTCGCAACTATTTGGTGGATTTTATACAGAATGGTTAATCCTGTCCATCCATTTCATATTCTTGCAATCCTCTTTAATTGTTGATATTTTTTGAACTATCCACAGAAAAAATCTACGGTTCATTCGTAACCGAAGGTTAGGAAACAGCGGTAGGTTTATTTTTACCTCTTTCCTCTACCAAAACGCTACCAGAAGTAAAAACACATTTATCTTATAGGGACAGTATGCAGTGACTTCCGAGTCTCCTACCTATAATAGTTCGTTATTGTAGCAAAGTATGTAAAGCATTGTACATAGATGTAGGCACATATGGAATTCCTCTTGTTGGTGATGAGCGTTTGGGGATTTCGTGAGGAAGCTGCCCCTCTATTGTGCCTGTTGTAGTTGTAATTGAACTTCTCTCGAATTTCGCACATCCTTACAAACGTTTAGTTGGTACAGTGGTAGCTGGAGAAGCCAGAGCGATTGTTCCATTTTTTCCTTAAAATTTTCCAGCCGTGCAGCGCTACCGGGGTTAGAACGAATATGGCATATATTCAGCATATAAATTTAATCGGTGAGAAGTTTTCGAGTTAAAAGTCGAACTCAGTCAACACTGCCTTTCTTGGCTGATCTAAACATTGTTTTTGCGAGAACGGTGTTCGGCTTTAATTTTTACAATATTTTTATGATATATTTGCATTCTACATATGAAATCGCCCCGAAAGAGATCTCATCGACCTCAGTAACGGTTTCCTCTTCTCCCTCTTCCAACTACCTTAACACCCCATTCTTTTTCAAAGTTCCATGATATTTCGTTTCATTACACTACTTGAAAGGATGTTCGGAACATTGTGCTGTCTCGAAAAGAAAATGATATGGACTCTGCCTTAAGGTTAAGTAAAACTTAAGTAAAGTTTAAAACATCTCGACTTTCGCAATGCCTAGCACTATATCACTTGTATTTGGAGTGTTTTCTAAAGAGACAGTAGCGGCTTTCGTCAATCCACTCTTATTCCATATTCCATTATTCTATAATCAAATCATCGGTAATGATCTCGAAAGCAGAACAATTAAAAAGATTTAGATGAACGGCGACATCAGAAACGACTATATACATTCTCAAGATGGGATCCCTCAAACTCCTCCAGTTGTTTATTATTATAATCCCGTCGGCGTGCACCTAAAGAAAATGGATTACACTGGTTTCTGCGAATGCAGGGTGTTAGTTTTCCTTTCTGATAGCACTTTGCATTTTTGCTTTAGAAAAATGAATGATATGTTACCGTCGTAGACGACCTCCGCTAGCGCTTTTGACTCAGATGTGGGAGTCAATGAGTGCCGAATATTACAACTTCGAGTCTTACACAAATAACTTAAATTCCAATTCCTTCACATCCTCGTTACTAGAAACCCAGCTGTTATATTCAGTGACACTGCATTCTTTGGCCGCATTATTATGCCTTTCAAGGCATCACCCTACGAATCGGAGGTGGTACGGATTTCAAGTGGAGTATTCTTATACGGGATAGTAGATTACGGAAAGGGGGGGGGGGAGGGTGATTCGTCCACTTCTTGTTAATTGGCGTAAAAAACGGCCCGGAAGATGCGGCGTGTGCGAGTGGCCGGCGCGCTCCAATCGAACTCGTTGTAGAAAATAACGCGCCGAAACGTTCACAGCCGTATCTTCCGGGCCGTTTTTTACGGCAATTAGGAAGAAATGGACGGAATTACCCCTCTTTCCTTAATCTACGATCCCTTGTGCGAATAGTCCACGTGAAATCCGCACCACCTCAGATTTGTGGTATGCTGCTTTTAACATTCGAAATGAGTCTGAGCTTTATTTACCCAAGCTCCTCAGCATTTAACTGTTGTACGGTTTAGTGACAGATTTATTAAGGAAGGTATGGTCGGAACAATTTCATAACACTGTATCTATTACACTTATGATTATTGTGCTGGGAACTTTTGCAATGCTATATTTTTGGGCTGGATATATATTCGAGCGGCGAAGTAGGTCTCACCTTCCATGATTTCTCGAGATTTTTTGTACAGTTTTTTCTTGCTATGGATATCTTTCACCATCCCAGGTTCTTCACAGGACGGAATTACCCCCTCCCCTCCCCTTCCCTTTCAGCCGGCATAAACTGACGTATTACTTCAGGCCACCAAAATGCTATTATGATCCAAGACTACCAGGCTTTTACGAGTCCCACCTAGAGAGGGTAGCGTTAACTTGGTCGCAATGCTTAAATCTAACTTAATTAAATTTGAATTCTGTCAAGCTCCTCTAAGCACCCATTACGAGGACTTACGAGTTCCTTCGGAGCTAACCCCGATGCTAAATTGGAAATTGAATCGCTCAGGAACCAATGCGAAAGAACGGAGTACACTAGGAAATCGGAAGAGGAAGCGTTTCAGCCCATCATTGACGTCAAGACGTTCGCGGCAACACTTTGTTCTACTAACACCTGCTCAAAAAAAATCCTGCACAATTCTTAAATGTCCAAAATAGCACCAAAGTGGCTTCCCATGACAAAATGTTTATTACATTGAGATCCCCTCGTCTTGTTGATTCAATCTTTATCTTTGGATTTGCTTGCTTGACACCTGAATTTCTGGGTAACAGTTCCCAAAAACAGCACCAGAACAATTGTCTTCAAGTTCTGTGGTAAAAATGGACATCTTGACAAACCCTTTACCCCGAGGCACTTTTTATCGAAGGGAATAGCGCCGCGAAATATAAACCAAATTCTCAATGACGCTGAGAATTGACAACCACCAACTAGGCAGCTCGTCAGGATGAATTGGAAAAATCACTACCATGAAAATGTCCGGCCGGGTGAGCAAAGACATCAACCATCGATGCCGCATTTCTCAGCAGCACGTAGCGGAGAAGCGTGGAGACGGAAGAAAGAGATTCCGAGGAGGCACAGAAAGCCACCGCTAAGACCGAATGCGAGGATCTCATCAGTATCTTCCCGTGCCCATGATTGGAATTTTTGGGCAATTTTGAAGGGCATGGTATACATGAAGGGCTAACAAGCCGAAAAAAAAACTTAACAGCTTATCAGCAGGATCAAGTACTGCTTCAAAAATCTTGAAACAATCATTGTTCAGCGTCCCAGCGAATCGACCAAGAAAAAGATCGATAAAATCCAGCATGTACCATCGTATTCTCCAGATTGTCCACTTTCATTTGATTTGTGACGTTTTACTTCTTGTTGTCAAAACTAATTGAATACAGTTAGTTGAATACTGTGCAGAATGTTCTTAACAGGTGTTATCTAAGCAATGAACTGTCTGTGAAGTCATTCCACATTAGAATTTGACGTATTCACTGTGCTCTATGAAACTTACTTATGAGGTTCACCGCTAGTATATCGAATCCAAAGGAGCCTTACGAGAACAAATTGAACGTGTTTAAGTGCATCTCCTTTGTTTCTATTTAATTGTGTTAGCTCTTTTCTAGTTATATAGAACCATTTCCATTACTTTCTCCGAAAGCACCTGACGCGACCAAATCACCTGAGCTGATTTGCCAGGGAGGCACGGACGATTGGATACTTGGATTTGCGGAGCGGTGGTGTCGCGTACGGCAAAAATTTGTTTAGCGCTTTCTGCTGCAGTGAGTTCGTGCTATGCTCGAGTTAAACGACCTGAGGCTGGCTGCAGTTGCGTAGGCGGGTGCGCTCGAAGCGCTGCAGCGGAGCGTAGCGGTTGGGATTTAGACAGGATCATCGCTACTTCTACTTGGACTGGAGCGATGAGTGGTCTTGGTGAGGTCTTACCTCGATCCCAACTGTTCCGACCTACCGTGCTGCTTCGAGCCCCAGCCGCTTGCGCAACTGCACCGAGTTTCAAGTAGTTTTGATCCGACTATAGGACGCTTAGGGTGACTTTTTCCCTACTGTCCTTCCTACTTCGCAGCACGCCGGAGGTGTAACAATAGTTTAAATTTACAAAACTGCCTCATTTTATTATTTCTTTCCATTCAGACACTAGTAGCCAATGCCATCCCTGACCATGGCAGGGATGGCATTGCCTAATACTCGCCTCCGAAAATCTGCCGTCATATCCGAAGTGAAATTCTATCGCACTGATATATAATACGGAATGGGATTCAGCACCAATTCTAAGGACATAATTGCTTAGAAATTTCAACCGGCAAATAGATCTGCTTTCCTCATTTCTTCGTGTTCAAATCCTGATCTGTCAAAGTCAGGAAAGTCTTTTCAATGCTTCGAGATATCATTGTGATGATTGATGATTGCCGTTGTCGAGTTTTTAGCTTGTTGAAATCATATTTTCAGGGTTGCTGGTTGATTTTAAATCAAGTCATGATGTTCACCACTAACGACACAGAATTTCTACACTACTATACATTTATCTATTGGAATTATATCCTCTTGCATTCATTATAAATAAACGTTTTTGTTTTGATGTAGATGGAATCATTCAATGGTGTTTTGGTTTAATTTGCATACATAACGAGGTCTATTACGACCAGCCCATCAAGGCCAGAGTCGGACCGACTTTGGTCTCTCAAAGCCTATCAAAATGCATACAATTGCGATATCTATAGAGACACTACCTAACATTTAGGTCTCGTGATAATTCTCAGAGTTTTCTTGAACAACGTCTAGAAGAACGGATGGATGGAAAGAGGTCTTTGACCTACTGATAACGAAATTAACACCCGTTTCGCAGTAATGTCGAATGCAGTGCAGTAATATTTGTGCAATTAATACATCAAAGTACGGAGATGCAGGTCAGGAATTCAATGGGAAACGTTTGAACGTCCTATGATTGTTATACTAAGAGTGAGGTTACTATTTTGAACAGGTTATTTCTCACAATTTTTCGTGGCCACTTCCTGTTCAGCAGGCTTAATACGGACGAGAAAACCAGGACTTTTCCTTTTCCTGGTGCAAACATACTTAGAATACAAAGTACTATGTATAAAATAAATGTGATTTTATTGAAAAATTAGATACGAACAATTAATTCGCGCACAACAACGCTGTGGTACGAGAAAACGGACCTTCACACGTGACGGGATGTTCACGAATTCACCGGCCGATCACCACGTCGTCTGCACTACGTTTACAGGGTAGAGAGCGAGAGGACGCCGCTTCATTTGTGACAGATTGCACTCGGCTTCAGGATGAGCCATGAACTTTTGAAGAATTTTTACTTTATAAACAATTCTTCATCGTTCTTTTTTCCCCATTCGACGTTTGTGACTAATCTCTACGAGTACCACTTTATCTAGCTCGTCGAATTCAATTTCCTATGATTCATCTGTGGTGTTACTTATGATTAGGTTCACTCAGTAGTTTCTTGTTGTTTCAGCTAGCTTCATCAATGGGGAAGCTGCTATCGAAGATCTTCGGCAAGAAAGAGATGCGAATTCTTATGCTAGGCTTAGATGCTGCTGGAAAAACTAGTCAGTTTACCGCCTAGTTGATTCACTTTCGAAAGTATTGTCGGTGTTGGGAATGTTTTTCGCGTTTTAACCACTATAACCACTTTTTGTTTTATGTTTGTTCTGTTGTTCGTAATTTCAACTGTTTGATCCTTTAGCCATTCTGTACAAGTTGAAATTGGGTCAATCGGTTACGACCATTCCTACAGTTGGTTTTAATGTGGAAACGGTGACGTATAAAAATGTGAAATTTAACGTATGGGTGAGTGGTAGAAACTACAAGTTGATGTGAAGATTATGTGTAGTGTTGTTTTTTTTAGGACGTAGGAGGTCAGGATAAGATTCGGCCACTGTGGAGGCACTACTATACAGGCACTCAAGCACTAATTTTTGTATTGGATGCTGCTGACCGTGACAGGTGAGTTTCAAATAGCTGGCGTATAATTTTAGTTTTGGGTAGATTTTGTTGAAATTTCCTAGACAAATTGTCAGTTACACAGGTCGGTAGGTCATTTTATCGCGGACCGATGTTAGCCCCTTCATGAGGCTCGCTTTTTTTTCGGATGGGTTTTACATTTATTGCACCAAACAGTCGAACAACAAAAACAATGCAGTAATTCTTTCGCTGAAACTTCGAATAGGAACGAGCTATCTATAGATATGCATGTTCTGTGGGAATTGTATCTCTTAACACCTCGCTGAACTTGCTTATGATGGTACCTAGTGACGATAGTAACATCATCTTTCATGTCATCCAACATCATATTTCTGAGTAACATCTGCGAAAGCATTTTCTGGTGCCGTTTAACTACTTGTCAGAGTTTTTCTTCGAATTCTGCGCTTTAAGCCCGTGGTGAAAATAAATTTGAACTTTATAAGAGAAATAAATAAATTCAATAAATAAAAAGTTGAATAAATCCTTCGAAATATTATCTTTTTTCGTTACTACAACAAGCACAAGACTACCCTGAAACCTCGAAGTGTGGATGGGGCAACTAAAAATTGATTACTTCGAATGTAACCGTGTGCATAGTGTTCAAAAAATATGGTTCAAGATTTAATATTAAGTTATATTCATGATCAATTCTCCAAATGACCTCAACTACCTTGAAACTACAGTTCTCCGAAAGCTCCTCGTGATTAGACAGAAATGTTTTCTTTTGTATGCGCGCCAATCCGCCACCATTATTTCGAATAGTCCCTACGCAAAGTTTTATTTGTTCTTTCAGTAACTTTAAAATGCAAAATATTGCCCATATTGACATCGGTTTTGTTCTTCTTATGACAGAATTCAGCAGATTTGAGGCAATTATTGATTATCTGCCACTGTGAACTTCTACCTTTATTCTTTTTGTTGCTACCAGTACCTGTTTAGAGTTGATGAAGCACGCGTTGAACTTCACCGTATAATTAATGATAGAGAGATGAAAGACGCGATAATTCTTGTCTTTGCCAACAAGCAAGATCTTCCTGATGGTGAGTATTTCTTTGCTGTTTTTTCCTACTTTCTCTTCCTTGATTTCTATTTTTCTCATAAATTTTGTTTCGATTTCATTTTTTCTCCTTCGTTTGATCATAAAACGCTATAGATTTTTGCGATTTTTGGATTTCACATTGGGCGTTTATTTTCTCTCTGAATATCACTCGAAAAAGCTTTGCAATTTATGTTTTTAGGCATCTCTGTTTATTTTCACAGTGCTCATTGTTATGAGATCATGGTTGATTTTGCTACCGCTCTGCTTAGACTAATAATTATTGAAGCTGCACCTTGTCAAATTTAAAATATCATCTTTATCTTTTTCATTTTTTTTGAGAAGAGTTCATTCATCTTTATGCAACTCCGTTCGTTCGGGCATGTGACTGGGACGGATCCACTATTGTTCAAGCATTTTCTGTGGCGAACACAAATTCATACCGAACTCAAGCACAGCTGGTATTCGCCAAAGAACGAATTCCTGTTTGTCCTGGCTCCTTGAAAAATGGCACCTACATGGAAGCAAAACACCAAAAAATTGCAAAAAAAAAAAAAACTTTCTTGTGGTTTTTTCGAACGCGGTGGAAATAAATATATTCTGGTGTTGTATTGCCTGCAGCCACAGCAGTTGATTATCTCTAGTCCTTGAAACTGCCTTTATAACCGATGCATACCACAGCTTTTAATGTTGCCTTTTACTTTTTACTACTGGACAATTGTGCCGTCGATATCGTCTTTCGTCCAGTGGTCGACCCAGATGTTTGATTTACTACTTGTCACAGTTAAATTTTGCCTTTTTGATTTGGCTAAGGCGTCCGCCGTGTTTAAAGCTGAATATACCATTTATTTGACTTTTGACGAAATTATCAAATGGTAGTATATATTTCTCTCGCTCACATGTTTTGTTTCGAATTGTCCATTTAGCTGCACAGTTAAAATTTGCGAAAAAAAAATGTTGATCTTAGTTCATCTTTTTGGGAAATTAGTTACAATACAATTTTTAGGAAATTTGTTACAATAGTTATATTTCGTGAAATATGAAAGTTTATGAACCAATCGAAGTTTTTTCCAAGCATAACTTCTTCACTAGTCATCGAATATGCGACATTCTGTACGAATGCGAACATGTGTCACTGTGTGTGGGATTTGAAAAAAATGTTGGGGTGACAGTAGTTTCTCAAGAATAAGTTATTTGGAAATCGTTAAAACTGATGCTCGGGATGTGGCACGTATGAGAGAATCCAAAAGAAAAAATACCATTTCTTAACCTTTTCAATACAAGTGTCCCCCATGAACGGGATTTGCCTTTATTTTTTTTTTTTTTGATGTTGTTCTAAATTGTTAGGCAAGTTACACTTGTTTGGAAGGATAATAACGCTGTCTTTGCCCAGCGGCTCGTCCTTGCATATCATTGTGCACGCTTTCATAAACTTCGAACGATTTTGCATTGGACTCGAACACGTAGATGCATCCTCCCATCGATTGTTCAACGCCGTGCGCTCTATGCTTTGTCCCTTATTTCATTATATATTTTCATCCTTTCACTTGTTGACTTATGATACTCTGTAAAAAAGAATAATGTTTTATTGTGGTTCAGTACCCTACGAAGAAGCAAAATGAGCAATTACTAACAGTTGACCTGTTAATCACGTGCTAATAGCTATTTGATGTTGCTTATTTCAGCAATGAAGCCTCATGAAATCCAAGACAAACTAGGTCTCACGCGAATTCGAGACAGGAATTGGTATGTTCAGCCGACTTGCGCTGCACAGGGAGATGGTTTGCATGAAGGACTATCTTGGCTCAGTAGTAACTGCAAGCCTTAGCGAGCGATTGCCACTGGGGAAAACTTCTAATCAGTACTCGTAGGTCGTGCATATTTGTATCAATTTCTTCAAAAGATTTGATACACACCTTTATCCTCATAAGGAGTATGATGTCTATGGTGCCACGGCTGTGCCGATTGTATATGTGTATTTCTATATAGTGCCAATATGTCCAGTGGCGTGCTACCTACAGTATTCTCGCACAATATTCGTTGCCGTAATAGCCAAGACGGATATGTCACAACAACCTTCGAGCTAATAATGATTTCAGTTTCGGCGCTATTTTATTACAACCCCAAAATCATCTGTTTAAGAACTTCTCATCAAATTCTCCGTATAACTCTACACTAAGATGACATCTACGCGCTGAGACGTGTTCACCACAATTTGGCCTTGTGCAAGGACCAGAGCTAGGAACTGCCGAAACAGCTGTACATGGGATATATTCACCTTGTTTAGAAAACACGTAGTGGGACATACAGATCGTTTAGCGCTATATGTTATGACAGGTGCATCGCGGTTGTTTCAAGCTTAGGAATTGTTGCGGTCCGTATATATTATGAGAACCTTTTCCTTAGAATATCACTTCGCATTAGGTTAACCTTTTATGCTATCCCTTGTACACTGCCTCACACGTTGATCTCGATTACCAGCGGAATCGATTTGCATCGATTATCACTTTGCCGTCTTCTCCACCTGCCACAACCATTCCCGTCAAAGTAACGTTCTCATGGTTCACTTTTTCGGCGGGCTTGTGGGCCTCTTGTTTGAAGTAGCGCTTGTGATTGTGATCGATGTGTGTGTTATTATCGAATGTGCTAAGACTAGAATCGGTGGATCTGAGCAACTGCACAAAAATAGGTCGCGCGCAGTATTGATGTCACATCTATGTTCAGCGAACAGCATATAGCAAAATATGTATATGTGTATGGGGTTACAACTTTCTTTAAACAATTTAAAACAAGTCCAGGAGATCTTGGTGTTGTAAAGTTTGAATAGCGCCAGTTTTTACGGTGACGTTCCATAGATTCTGCGGTATATATGATAATTTGCTTGTTTTGCAACTTTATTATGTGTGTACACTCGTACACGATTTGGAATGGTCTTCTTGTTTTTGGATTCTGTCGTTTTTCAGCGGTTAATTTTGTCTGTAGTCTTTGTCGTCTTTACAATTTTAAGTGACTCTGTGATATAATGTATCAATAATATTAGAAACGAATTTGCAATCTTCTTCTGGCCGCAACTTGGTTTAATTTAAGAACTGTTATTTTTTCTTTGTTGCGTTACAAGTCGCTTTTCTGGAAATATTCTATGTGGAAATTTTCATGACAGGTTACTCCTAGTTTATTTTATTCGTAAGTGGCTAGATTTTTCTTCCTCGAATATTTGTTTCGCTGGATGATCTGTATTGTCTATAGGAGATAAATTTATTTTGTCGTCATTTGCAATTTGTGAGATATTTGTCAGTGCCAACTACCTGTAGTGGATGAAGCATGAGGGGAAAACTGAGATTTCTAAAGCGTGCACTCTAGTTGGTCTTTTATATGAGAGGTCACTATGCAAGTGTATGAATACGAAGACACCGGATCGAACAGCCTCGATCTGGAGACAGGTCGGCTATTCTTAAACGGGTGTTGTCGTTCTATAAAGCACGAGTTTTGTGACGAAGATTACTTCCTAGGCTCTGAAATAGCCCGGTTCTCCGTTCTTTATACAAAGGTATCCACAAGAAAACACAAAAAATGGGAAGGAGATGGTGTACTTATATGTTATTCGAACCTAGCACTTTTGAAATCCGAGGACGAAAAGGATGTTATCAGCAGGTAATGTGGTGGACGAATTGATAGCGTACCAAAAATACTAAATATTAGATTTTCAGTTATGCAGGTATTAAAAGTACATACTATCGCTATGTTTAGTTCTTACCAACTACGCAGTTGGTTTCATTTTGTTGAATGTACAGTAAATGAGGTGGATTTGGAGGTTGTTATTCTCTAGTGGAACAGTCATATGACACTTAAGGATTGCAATCACGACCAAAAAAAAAGTGCTTAGTTTTTTTTTTTGTATATGGCATAGCCAGTTTTACAGTTGCTAAGAGTGCCTCTGAACTGGAGCGGATTGGGCAACTATTCGCGGATTACTGATCTAGTTCTATGCATTTTTAAACTTTGTCTTGAGAATTTGCAACAAAATATAGGATGAGGATGTAGGCAGAGGTCACTTGCTTGTCGATAGTTCCGAATCAATGACACTCAGCTGGCAACTCCCATCATTAGTGTGTTTCAACGTCAGTTAAATAATAATAAAAAATAATGCAGCATTTTTGGATCTTTTTGAGATATTCAAGGAACCAAACTGCGCAGTAACAACAAAATGAAACTAAACAAAAACTGATATTTCGAATTAAAAGTATTTTATACAAACACTATCTAGTGTAGATGAACTGATACCCAGAAAATGTAGCGAGCAGGGCCACCGGAAGTTGGTTAATGGAAGCAAAGAAAATTATCCTTTCTCATCCGTAAGAGATAAGAAACTAATAGTTACTGGCTCTAACATTTTGGTTCCAATAATCCAGTGTTCGCGCACGCAGTTTACAGGCAGGGTCTTCGCTGCGGCGGAAATTATAGCCGATAGGCCCAAAAGAGGAAACCTTTAAAACTTGAGAAGTAGCTGGTTTTAGCTTGTTTTTTTTCCTGTATTTCAATCCAATTTGATTATAAGGGATACATTATGCATGAGATAGAAAAGTTTCTTTTCGTCAGGGTGCTACCCGTTACTCTTTTTTCTCTTCGTAACTTTAGCTTACACAGCATAGATCCCGTAGAACTAATGATTAGGGCCCCGAAGGATTTTCTTATTTACTTCCAAGAATAAGGTAGTGCCTCTCTCTCCCAATTACAATTTACCACAAATGAATGCTCTGGAAGTTTTTATGTACCTCCCGTCGCAGTTCCATTCGTGAAAAACTTTCATGGAAGTAACACCATTCCATGTTCATATTGCAGATTACGTGTAATAGTTCTTTCATGTCGTGTGATCGCCAGTTTCTTCTTTTCAGTGTGGACTTTGTTTAATTTCGTTTCTCTTTTAGTTACTTTTGAATTATGCCAACTGTGAAGATTCACGTGAAAATCTCCGCAGCGGGTTATATGCTGCATGATGTAGTAGTTGATTGTTAGTCGCTAAATATTTGGATAATCGGCTAAACTCACTTCGACCTCTACCTGCATACTAATCAAGGAGGAGTGTACTGTACACTCATTAGTTGTTGCTGAATAGCGAAGGCAATCGTCTGGTCGATCTATCAAAATTATACACCCTTTCCATCGTTGTTTTTATTTGCTTTATATCTATTGGTGAAAAACCGAAGAGCCAGAGTCAAAATCCGCATGAAACCCAAAATCAAAAAACAAAAAATTGCGTTTAATTTGACGTGAAAGCAAGGTACACGTTGAAACCACTTCCGATGCAGCTAGTGCTAGATTTTGAATCGATGTATATAGTATATTTGTGTTTGAGCCAAGTTTATCATGACGCCCTCTTTGTTATTATTCTTTTGCTTGAGGCCGAAAGAAAGGGATCATATGGAAGTATATTAAAGGCATGGCAAACCCCACGAATTTGAGGTGGTACGGATTTCAGGTGGAGTATTCGTATACGGGACAGTAGGTTATGGAGAGGGGTGTGATTCCGTCCACTTCTTCCTAATTGCCGCAAAAAACGGCCCGGAAGAGGCCGCACAGGGCTGGCGCGCTCCAATCGAACTCCTCGTGGAAAATAGTGCGCTGGAACGCTCGAAGCCGTATCTTCCGGGCCGTTTTCTACGGCAATTAGGAAGAAATGAACGGAATCACCCTCCTCCCCATAATCTACGACCCCGTATATGAATACTCCACCGGAAATCTGTACCACCCCAGACTCGTGGGGTGATGCCTTTAATTTACAGATTAGTCAAGTGATCTCATACTACATGGATCCCTTTACAACTAGTGAAGATTAAACTTTATGAAACTAAATTTTAGAAGTTGAACGGAAAATTTTGATTTTCAGTGCAATGCGGGTGATTGCCTCGATTTAGAAATTTGACTACTTGTTACTTCTACTCGTTATTGTTACTTGTTATTTGGGTACCAAATTATACGTGAAACCAAACGAGTTCCTCAAAAGCTTCAACTGTTAGCATCCTGGGATCGTAGTTTTCAGTTTACAACATTGTCATAATTGTTCTATGTAACCTCAAATTAAATTCTAGATTTCACTCAAATCTAATCGTTGCTGCACGTTTCATTTTCTGATTACTCTCAAATTACGAAAAAAGAGTCAATTTCTTGTCTTTTGTTATGGATCGGATAGAGCATTCGAGACAGTGGAGGTATTTCTATGCTCATTTTTTGACATTCTAAAACTGCTAGGTCAACATCAGTAAAACGCATCGATGATCTGCATGAAGGCAAGGAGTTCAAAATGGGAGTATGGGAAGTTCAAATTCAGGAAAGAATTCAAACTCGAGATTCAAATGGTAATCTCTATTCCTCTTTATTTTGTTTTCTTAGAAGATGAGCGTGCTGCTATTAATCCTTTTGTAGTTTCTGTCTCACCTGCTATTGAGCGACCACAGACGAATTCCTTGAAGCGAGCAATGACATTGTCTCCAGCTTATAACGAGCCGAGACCGAAATTAGGTACTGCTGAGCGACGGTGTTCGCAGGATAACGATGCCGTTAAGGATGCCTCCCGTAGACAGTTCAGATGTCCTCTTGTTGCAACAGCAACCCCCGACGAGGAGGTTGTCATTATTTTGCCGTTCAGATGATTTTTTTCTGCTTACGGTCGTCCTTCAAGGTATCACCTTTCATCGTAAACAAAGACAGAGTGGAAGAATATGGAGAGGAGGCAGTAGTCGCCGACATTTCTATGAGTCGCCATTTAAGAGAACATCAGAAGGATGGAATACGATTCATATTCTCTCGATTGCAGGTTTACATTTTATTAAATTTACTCTGTGTTTACAGTTTTCAAGTGCGTCGCTTCAGGAAGGACGCGGCGTCATTCTTGCTGATGAAATGGGCTTGGGGAAGAGCATTCAGACCATTGTGGCCACTCTTGCTTTAATGAAACAGCCGAAGGTATATTTTGATATATTACATGTTACATATTACACTTATTACAAGTTTGTTATTGTTTAGAAGCCTATTCGGTTAATTCGGTTTCAACAATTCACTAAGTACTATTAAAGTTCATCCATGCTCTATTGAATTCCAGTTCATCGAATAACTTTGATTTTTTAGAGATCTAGTCGGTATATTCCGAAGAAGTGTTTGCTGGTTGTTCCTTCATCGTTGGTGAATAACTGGAAGAGCGAATTTCGCAAGTGGTTCTACAGGACTAGAATTCCGGTATTTTAAGAAATGTTATGTTAGAAGTGATTCTGAACCGATCCTTCTTTCGTTGCATGCATTCGACTTCTGAATGTTCGCGTACATTTTCTTTGTCACACTACGAAATATTAGGCCTATACGTTTTCGTTCCAAGATTCTACAATTGTTCCATGGGTATTTCAACTTTCGTATGATGTCGTGCTTAAGGGATGGGACAGAGTAACTTCTTAACAGTTCGATCTCAAAAATAACATCTGTTAAGAATCTAAAATGTGTTTCTCAGATCTCTTTTCCGTTTTTCTTAACGAGTTACGTTCAAAGCGGGAGAAAATGTAGTTGGGGGTGGCGCCACCCAGTGGTGCCCTTATTTCTAAACGCTCTATCTTCCTTTTCTCCCAGGAACTTTAGCTTACACGCCACTGATCCTCTATCAATAACGCTTAGGTCTTAGGGCACCAATTAACTTGGTTATTTGCTTCCAGAAATAAGAACTCCACTGAGTAACCTCTCCCCTCACCAACTACATTTTATCTCAGATACAATATATTTTGCCAAGAACTATCGGAAGCCTACCAATTTAACTTAAAACAGAGTGGATGGATGCGGATGGTTGATAGTTGCAGATTCTCTGGAATGTAGCGATGTTTTTCACAGAACGGGAGTCAACATGCAGTACTCTTTTCGTTGCAGGCAATCACTGTGACAAAGACATCAGATATATCCAGCTACGCATGTTCCTACATAACTTATCCATACTTGATAATCAGCTATGAGATGTCTTTAAGGTTTCTTATTCATATTTTTACTTTCTCTTCAAATCTAGGTCTCCTACTTCTCTATACTTCTTTCTCATACTTCTCTATACTGTATGGTGTAATTTGGTGTTGCTAACAGGTACATTGAGAAGCTGGCAGCAGTACGCTTTGACATACTGGTATGTGATGAAGGACATCGATTGAAGAATATTAATACAAAGCTACGGCAAGCGGTGCGCTTTCTACTTTCAAATCTTTCCAATTCTACAATGTTTGTATTCGCATTTGAAATAACTTGATTTTTTATGTGGTAGTTAGTTTTAACTCAGTAAAATAACATTCATTCCATGAAATCCATTCTTTAGCTCGATTCATTGGGTATTTCTCGTCGCATGCTTCTCACCGGAACACCGTTACAAAATGATGTGGAAGAGTTCTTTTCTCTCTTGGATTTCGTCCGCCCAACTCAGTTCGGAAATGTAGCAGAGTTCAAATCTAAGTGCAGTGCAGAGGTTGAGACGTTTAACGATCTTGTGAACATTTCATATATATTCCAGCAAGGTGTCGTTTTCCTTGCTTTCTCCACATTTTTTCACATCTTCATCTTCATAGGGAATATTATTTCCTCACTTCAAATTTCGCGCGAAACGTGGTTTCTCCAATCTATTTGATTTCTTAGTTACGAAAAGACTCAAAATAATTGCTTCGTATCTCCATCAGAACATTGCTTTTATCCTACGAGATACCTATGGTATAAGCGGCTGAGCAGCGGCTCACTTGTGTCAATTATAAAAGACTCCTCTTGGGGTAAAATATTCGGGATCATTAATTACCTTTTTAATGAGATAAATAATTACGATGTAAAAAATCAGGAAATCCTCCTCCTCTTTTAACACTGCGCACTCACTACATGAGGGATTTGTGAAGTATATGCCTGTGGATCCATTTCTGGAATCGGAACCCCCGATTAACTTCGAGAATGACTATAAATATGGTTGTCATTTTGGTTAGAGTCGAGTAGGGTGTAATATAGGCATCTGATTAGTTTCCTAATTCGAGTTTTTATTCGTTGATGCCATTTACCTCTACACCGTGGAATCGAACATCGAAATGTTGCGAAAGTCGCATAAATCGCCAATTTAATTCAGCATAACCGTGATATCTAGTTTACTCTTGTCCATCTTTTTGATGTAGAATGAGAGAATATCTGTTTATAGGATTCAGAACTGAATGCCACGATTAATGACTGCTTGTTAAGACGCACTGCTGAGGTGAACAACGTTCATCTACCTGTTAGAAGTAAGTATAGCTGTAATAATATTAATGTCTAAAAGGATAAAATGACAAAGTCTCTGGAGTATCAATCCGCTTGGGATGTTCCAACGCGTTTTTACCGGAATTCGTAATCGTTGAGGTTTTGGAACGCGTGTTGGCCGAGGGGGCAGGCCGATGGTCAAGTCAGTGCTTTTTATCCTACCAAACAGGTCTGGTACCAATTTATCGATGCCTGAGGGATGAAAGGCTTCATTGGCACTAACGCAGTTTCGAACCCTCTAATAGAATGCGCACACTGACTTGGCTCATCGGCTGACCCATCCAGGTCACCTTTCAGATCCGCTTGGGATACGCCACCGAATTCGGGGAGAGGAAGAGGCTAGTCTATGTGTCAAGTCAATGTGCGCAGTCGGTTAGACGTCCGTTGTGCCCGTACGGTGGATGTTTGGAAACCCACTTAGAGCCAACCACACCTTTCATCCCTACGGATTCCATATTTATGTTTACAAGGAAAACTTTTGCGCATGTTAATGTTTTCTACGTATTTATGTTGGACGTGGAAGTTGTCCAACATAAATATGTAGAAGACGTACATTTTGCAACACTTGTATTTTCCAACACGTCTTGGATGTATTGACACTGTTTTTCTTAGTGGCTATGCTTTTTCAGAGAAAGATATAATAATTTTAGATGAGTATGTTCTGTTCTGCGAGCCATCACCAATCCAGAGAAATGTTTTTCGAGCCCTATGTGATCATGTCACTGGGGAACCGCTAGTGCTAATTAACATGATGAGAAAAGCTGCAAATCATCCAGCTATCCTGTATAAGAAGCTGTCACGATCTGCCATCGAGGTTGTTTCGATTGAAAAAATTGTAGCCTATGTGAATAGAAAGTTTCACTCAGAGCGGTCGCTTCGACTATTCACGTTTGCTCTCGGCCTTTCCTACGAACTATGGTGATCGACCAGCAAGTCTGGCAGATTCGGGTACTGTACTCCATAAAGCTGTTGGCTTGAAAGCAAGTTTGTGTGATATCGGACACAATCATTAAGTATCAGTTAGAATCGAATAGCAATGAGACTATAATAACTGCACTCTTACATCTTTACATTCTTTGTGATGTTTACATAAACAGGATATGTTCAGATTAGGTGACTAAATATTATTTTGCTGTGTTCTACTATCTTAGTACGTCCAAAATGTTCTATGTTCTAACTATTTCCAATGTGTTTAAATTCGGAAAATCCTAAGAATTGGGAACGAATAAAAGGATCTCATCAATGGAAGTAACGAACAAAAGTTTTGAGAGAGCATGAGATCATCTATGTATTATAGTTTTCTTCATTTAATTTTGTTTAATTCTTCCACTAATTTATTTTATCATCAGTTCTGTTAAATGTCCATATCCAAAATGGTTTAATCTGGAAAAAATGTGTTTAGGAAAATTGAGCGTTTTTGTGGAGATGATGGCAAGTTTCCGCCAACTTGGGGAATGTGCGGTCGTAGTGTCAAATTCTACAAAGGTATGTCATCAACATCTCACCGTCCATTTATATTAAGTGTGAACTATGCAAGTATTTGGTTGTGATTGATTTTTAGACATTAGACATGCTAGCTTCTCTGTGTTCATCTCTTGATCTTAGTATAATGAGATTAGATGGTCAGACACCTATTGCTGATCGACAACAGATTGTCAATAAATTTAACTCTGAGCGGGATCCTGAGAACGTATTCCTCCTGAGTACAAGAGCAGGTGAGTATTCCTTTAGAGGTAAAATTCAATGAGACTGGTAACCGCTCTTGCATGCTTTTTTTGAAGGCGAAATCTTCGCTCTTATTATCGTAGTCGAGCTTTCTGCAGAAAGTATTTAGGCAACATAAATAGCAACATAAATACACAGTGCACACAACAACGTGTCAGAGTTCTTAATCGTGGACTTATTGGAATCCTTATATGTACTCTGCCTATGTTTTTGTTTTCGTCTAAAACTAGTTTAAAAGACTACGTGAAAGATATCGGAGCGATTATCGTTGACTGATATCAGGCGAAGGATAAGATTTTTAATAGGTTTAGCTACGGCTACATCATCACCTTTTTCAGAAAGAAAGTAAAACAGTTATAATGTATCCCTCAGATGAAGTAGTCTTGCAGTTAACTCGTCAGCAAAACTCCTTGCTCTAAACGCTCTTATTTTATCAGTTCCACATGATGCGTGGATAAAAATTAGTCCTGTTACATTTGATTCTTCCATGTTTTTTTAAAGGAGGTGTCGGTCTTAACCTGATTGGAGCTTCGAGACTGATTCTCTTCGACTCCGAATGGAATCCTGCGTTGGATCTCCAGGCAATGGCTCGAATATGGAGAGATGGGCAGACAAGGCCATGTCATATTTACAGACTTGTGACTGCGGTGAGACCAGCGTGATTTCGCCCTTATCGCATAAAATAAACGAGTAAATATAAGTCGTCATCTCCTTACATGCAGGGTACTATAGACGAAAAGATTCTTCAGCGCCAGGTGAAGAAGGCTGGACTGACTTCTTTAATCAGTCTTAACGACCAGTCGTGTTAGTTATAAAACTTTCTGTGTGCTTCTTTTTCTTTCGTCATACAACGAAATTCTAGCTAAATTCACCTTCGCTGATGAGGACCTCGAAGATATATTCACTATCGCTGAAACCCAATGCGAGACGCATGATCTACTTGGATGTAAATGTGATGGAAGTGGGCTACTCCCAGCTGAAATTGAAGAAGAAGCGAGTGGTAATGAGAAATGCAGTTCTTTGAAAATTGTATTTCCGATTTCTGTTTCACCTGTTTTTTGCTTTATTTTCTGTAAATAGAGTGAGTAAGCATTTGTAAAACAAAGTTTCAATCAGGAGAAGAGGACGAAGATGAGATGGCTAGTGCGAGTGCAGACGAAGTTTCCGTTGCCACTAACACTAAAGCCGAGAGTTCTGAGGAAAAAACTGAAGAAAGGGACGCAAATCGGAAGGAAGAAGATGAAGATCTAACCGAAGAAGTGGAGGATGAGGTGTACATTTTTGCCCTCATTGTTTGGAAACAACTTCTAGATTTTTTGCTAATTGAAATATATATGGTAAAATGAAAAGTGTTACAGCCGGCAACAATGGCAGAATTGTTTCGTTGGCGTCACTATTCATCTCGTCATCCTCAGCCATGGGAGTATTTCAAGTCTATTGCTGGATTTGATAACACCACTCTAAATGAGCTCACATTTGCATTTCATTTATCTAGTAAATACTGAATCTTATTTTTATTTACTAAGATCTCTTTCCCTACGTATTCGTTCTCATGTTTTTTTTTCTTTAAATACCAACGTTTTTGTCCTTTTTTGTTCGATTTTTGTCATGACTCCTTTGTGTCCCTCTTTGTCACTGCTATTGATATTGTCATTATAATCACCTATTCAATGAATGTGCTTGGAGTTTCTTTTTTGTTTGGACACAAGGATTAAAAAAGTGGAGCTTCTGTGGAAGATCGCTAAATGGTCGAAGTATTTTCATTCGCAGGAGAAAAATCATTCCATAATAAGTGAATTCCCAAGCGTGAACACAGAATAAATGTGAAATGTTACATTCATTTTACGTTTTATGCTAAAAGGTACAGAAAAGTCAAAGAAGTCTAGTCTCCGCTTCCGTTCCGTTGTCGTATGTCCATACTCAGAGGATCCGTAGGCGTCTGCGCGACGAGACTCCTTCACTTCTTGACTCAAAGTTGTCCAGTCCAGATAATGATGTCCGCATGATAAAAACATTTCATACTAGTTTTTAAACGCGTGTGGTTAAGACAAAACTTCCTCGCTGCCGCAAAAACATGGCTAGAAACAGCTTCATTTTGTATCTCGTAGTTCACGCAATAATTCACTATAAATCGACAATTTTGGTCAAAACGGCTTGATTTAAGATGCAATATAGAGTAAATGATAAGTTCGAAACAGAACGGTCGGAATCCTGTTCGATTCTGAGTGTTCTGGAAGAAAGCACAAAATGAATAAATGTTGCAGTGATATGGACGCGGTCAAGTGAGAGCGGTCGTGTCGCTTTAGACCATAAATCGTGATTTTGACCAGACTATAGCGACAGTAGTACCAATACTAACACCAGCTATGATTACAAACTTATTGCAACAATAAAAATAACAATTATTGCCTTTTTCTCAGATGTTCGTAACAAGTGTTATGGGAGTCAATAACATAACGTATATTCTTAGAAACAACATATTCTTGGGAATGTGAAGAGTAGATGTGAAATAAACCAGTAACACTTCTGCGGAACATCACGGAACATTACAAAAATTTGTAATGCAAGGAGCAGATCTAAAATTAAACATAGACGAATAGAAACAGAAAGACTTACAAATTCTTGGGAATACTTGATTAGATGATGACAACTTTCTACACATCTTATAATATGTAGTTGACGCCGCCAGACTAGAAAGTTCTCGAAAAAGATTTTTGCGCGGGAAAAAAAAAGAAAAGTGGGCATCGAAAAAACGATCTATCCGCAGTCAAACTCAGCCTTTTTGCTACAGTATTGAGTCTCTACAACTTATTTGGTTTACAGTGATGCCAGGACTTTTATCATTTTATTTTATGGTTTAATAAAGGAAAAATAAAAAAACATTCTCCTCTGGAAAGCGGCCGTGGACTTCTTAAATGCAATCTGGTATTATGGATTGACAGCAAATGCAACCTTGAAAGATCGAGCGGCGGGAATGTTGCCCATAATCTTCTGCAAAACGTATCAGCACTATATCGTTCTATCCGTTCATGACATTAACTACGTTGACATTATTCATGTTATTGTTTACAACTTGGACGTTGTTCATGTTATTGTTTACAATTTGGACGTTGTTCATGTTGCTGTTTACATTTTGATTGTTGTTTCCTGAGTTAGTCATTGTAGTCGTTGTGGTCATCGTGACTGTATTCACACCGGTCTGCAACACAACGTTAGCCGTCGAACCTTCGATAATAGTGGATACTGTTGTCGTTGTTGTGATAGTCGCTAGCCTCCTCTCATCAACGTCTTCCTCGTTACTACCAGCTTTGTCGTCGGTGGTAGAGGTTGACGGAAATGAAGGAATTATTGGTTTCGCTCCAGCAAGTTTCGTAATTGCAGTACTTGATGAAGGTGTCGATGGAGTTTCACTGTCTGGAGGAATGGTTGAACTAGGTTGCAGAGAATTGGAGTAAGGAGTCGGTGAGCCGTCAGGAGGTGATGTCATATCTGGAAGAGGTTCGTATTAGTCAAAGGAAGCTGACAAGCAGGCAAGCTCAGATCTCCTGCATCCTCCGGAATCTTGCTCGGTTGTCAAAATCCAGAAGTCTATCATGCAGTCTCGTTAGTCTACAAAACGTCCGGCCATAATGCTGATTATCACAGTTTGAGCAGAACAGTAGCCGCACCGATCCCAATCGTTTGCGAAACCGTTGGCGTTGGAAACCGCGGTGTTATAGTTGGGTCAAAACGACATGAAGCACGGTGCAATTGCGTACGCGGCTGTGCTCAAAGCAGTGAGGTGGCGACAGGTAGCGACAGTTGGTGCTAACAAGGGTTCCATGACTGTTAGCCGCTACGCTTCACCGTTTTTCTTTTCGTTCTGACCTTACTATATCTGGGGTGCTCACGCGTTTTAGTGCAATAAACCAAAATTATTTTCTGTGAACGTAACATTTGAATTTACAGCGGAGGGGAAGTTTGCTGCGGTGAGAGCAATTGTCAAGTAATATCCTAGTGCTTGTTACATCAACTCTTCCAGTTTTCATGGTTACATTGATTTATCTTCATGTTTATGACATTAAAGTGGAGCGAAATAACTTGAAACTTAGTGCAGTTGTTTAGGCGGCTGCGCTCGAAGCTGTACCGGGGAGCGAGCGGTTAAGACTGAATTGGAGTTCTCGCTAGCTTTCGACCACTTACGCACCAGCAACTGCACCAAGCTTTCAGGTTGTGCACGACTGCGGCTAGCGAAATCTAACAAAGGAGAAAAAAGAGAATAACCTTCAATTTGCTGCGTAGGTATGCAAGCAGTAGCGAAGACAGATGAATAACACAAAAATAAGATGACGAACAAGCACAACCTAGTACTTGCAACCATTTCGAGCATATGTGACTATGTATCCGCAAGAACAGCTGGTTGTTGTTGTCATTAATGACGTAATAAAATTAACTTGTTCCAGTTTGCGCCAACTTACGGCGGTGTTGCGAATACTGTCACAAACCATTTTTCCTTTCTATTTAAACGATCCAGCTTATGTTCAGAACTGCACAGCTATCTATTTCAAAGCATTTATCCTCCCAAAAGAAGAAATACTATAAGGAGTAAAAGCGTTAATTTCTAAATAAGATATTAATACAACCAATACTTTCACCACGTAAAGATTAGAGATGTGCGACCAAATTATCACAAGTGGGGGTCCCTATTTCATATGGTTACATTAGATAGTTTGTTGCATAGTACCGGAGGTAGGAGGATTTTGTCGACGCAAAACCTGGAACGAAGAACAGTTGGCTTTATATGTTCGTACTGAAATAAACACAATTACCGTTATAAACTAACCGACAAGAAAGCCCATTTAGACAAATAGTTAGTGAACTGAGTAGTATCCGACCACCGACATCGCAAATATCCGTACATATTCGCAGAGGTCATTGCTAGGCCCAGTAGTGCAACAATCATCCACTCCCACTGCAACATTTTATTTTACTATTATCCATGGAAATGGGGTAGCTTAGGACTCTTTTCACAAATTAGTATGAAGTAATCATGCAAGAAATCAGACAAGTATTAATCTCAAGACAGAAATGGTCAAATAATGCTGAAATAGCAAGTAAGGAAGGTCTTATCGAAGTGAACTTAGGGCAAGAAAAGACTACACGTACTTTGAAAGTGAAGAACGCCATGCTAACAAAGAATATCCATAAAAGAGGTCCCATCACCAAACCAAACCAGAAAGCACGTCGATCCATAACAGGGAACCGCGACTGATCCTGAAAAACATTGCAGCTAAGTGAGAACGTAAGCTATGTTGATTAATAGCATGACCATCCTGCAAGGATAGCGTCGTCAACAGCACATGCACGAACTTTGGCACTTTCGAATTTCCAGTGATTATTTCCATTCTCGTCAACGAAATTCCACCATCGTAGTCCGACCAGCAGTCTTCCTGTTATGTTCTTTACCGTCCAAAAATCCATAGACAGCAACGTTAGCTAAATCAGTCATCAAATCATGGCAGCCGAACATGTTGAGCTGGGTCAAACATTTATAGTTACTAAGAATACTCACGATAATGAGGAATTGTACAATAAAAGACGACGACAGCCAATTTGCGAAAAAATAATAAGCCAAGGCTGCACCTTTGAATGCGACGTGCGCGAGAACTATTGATGGTTTACTAAAAATCCAACTTGAATCACAAAATATAAGCATAAGTCAATCTTTACCTGAACATGCGCAAGCTGAAGCCTTGCGACTCTTGCGAAGCACCTCCAATATTCAGCGCAGTGTCGAATCCAGTCGACATCTCTACGGAGTGGACGCCTTCAATTAAAGTAAACACTAAACAACAAAAAAGACACCTTAATGTCTTGTAGAGTACAAGGACAAAACCTTAGCAAAGCAAATACCAACGAAATTCCTTCAGTTTTTAAAGTAGAAAACTTAAGTAATTCACAATTAAAAGAACAAAGAAGCTTACATCATTTTGTACTACCAATCAACGATAGTACTGGCATGCAAATAATATTCCAAACAAGGGGATGAAACAAAGGCAATATTCATCTTTTAAGAAGAGTTAGAAAGAAACAAGCATAATACATAGAAAATCACAATATTATGTAGAATTGTAGAATGGCAAAAAAAAAGACGAAAAACGGCTTCGAAGGTTATATCTACTCTCAAGCTATAAGGTAAGGGTAAAATTGGTAGCCATTACCCTCAGCACAAAGAGGAACAATAGCCTTGATTGCATTCATACGTTATCATCAAAAAATAGACAAGTTCTGTCAGACCCATATTGAATACACAGCTGGTGAATATGCAACTATATGCTGCGTTACCCATAAATAAATAGTGAAGCACTAGAGCCAATGTCATAGATTTCAGTGTTCGTACAGGGACAAAAAACTTGTGGTCATACGAAACGATCTCCATAAACAGAGACAACCCCGACACTGCCAAATCCGCCACCTATTCAGAAAATGGTTGAAATTAGTCGCATACAGCATACACGACGGCTGTATTATAACTCTATCTAATCGTTGGACTTCAACACTTCTAAGTAGTCTAGATCATTGAACACCTGCACTTCACGTTCTTCCATAAGACTTCTGCAATGGAGCCAAATTTTGAATTCACAAAAGAAAAAGGAATAAGTAGTAAGCGGAAACATACATGATCTCTTTGCATTTCTTGGAGCTATCTGTCAGTGCAACGCAGTCAATATGAAGATGCCTCGACCAGCCACACTGTGCAGATGCCAACACATGCGTCTAAAAATAAAGGTAAACTATCTTTAGTAACTACTGTGTTGTGAATACAAAATAAGTACCTCGCTTAGAAAACGAGAGCTTCTTGATTGTGCCATAGCTAAACGCCATAAAGCTGGATCCCTCCGTTGAGATGCTTCTGTTCGCGTAATTGATGCGACAACGTCAGACTGTGGCAGTGCACCGGCTTCCTATTTAGGAATATTAAATGTCCACAAAAAACAGTTTAGCAATCGGCTATGAATTTTACATGTAATATGAGTAAAGAGTGATCAACAAAAACACCTGAAAACGATTCCAACAATTTTTGTGCGAATTCTCCAAAAATGTATCTAATACATCACGTCCATATAAAAATGACCGAACTTCTGTAAAGTTAATGTGTCGTAATTATGCTTGCTGGCTTTGTTGCAATGTATCGTGCAAGTACGAACAGTTTCTGTTGCATCGTCATTTCTTAAACTGGGTGCTGCGCAGGTGATTGAAATGATATTTGTAAACCAACACATCAAACTTCTCTTTTCCATTACTATTTCACCTTTCTAAAACAGTTAACTAGAATTCTTAGTTCTAACCTACACTAAGTAACTCCTTCGCACTTATTTGACGACTAGAAAATTTCCTTTCATCAAAATCGTCTCAGACCTTGTAATCATGTGACATTGTGAGCAGCATCGGTTCCGACGCAAAATCGCACAGTTGCTCTACCTAATATACTTTTAGAAATAGTTCTACTCGAAAAGAAAACTCTAACGGCTTTGACTATCTTTCAACAGTTATTTGTATATACATGTATCTATACGCGAAACCAAACTAAGTAGGTCTGGTGTCAGTGAAGCTAGCGGTTGAGATCGAGGTGGCGTACTGCAACGGCGAGTGGTACTACCAACGATACTCTCCCGATCCTGACCGCTACGCCCCACCACACCGCTTCGAGTCGCTCTCGCAACTGCACCAAACGTCATATCGTTTTGACCCAACTATATCGTCAATTATACACAGTGAAATTTTCACCAATTCTTCTCCTTGAAATCTCGCATTAACAGTTATTAGAATAGACTGATGGTAAAAAAGGAAGCTCTTACTATTAGCTTGGCTATTCTCTTCTTTTCCAAATAAAGGCGAGCAAGCGAACAGTACATGTTCAACGTCGGGTCTAAACAAAATGACTGCATAAGTGCTTGGTTTACACTGAATATCTACGAACTTAAACGTCACCATTTTTGGAAGGCTGACTGGAAAGTATATGTTGTATTCTGAACTTCTCCATCACCCCCGATGAGAGATCTATACGTCTGCAAAAGTTGTGCATTTAAGAAAATAGATTCAAATTACTGTACTGGTAAGTACAAATGGTCTAAGCGAATGAAATTTCAAGTACAACCTGCGAATCAGAGAACCGTCATAGGGGCAGAGTCTTCGCCCATATTCCAGAACTTCGAGCAACTTCTCCTTCTGGGTATGATATGTTTTCTGCAATATAATTGTAATGAAAGCTTCGTCAGGAAACCAAAGAAAAACCCAAGATGTTGAGGAATAACTTTTGTAGCAAAATCTAACCCAATTGTGCTCGAGTATATCGAGGTAAGCATTGATAATAACAGCCTTGTCATCATCTGCTATGCATTGGTCAACGTGTTTAAAGAGTGTGTCACATTCTTTTACCCACTGATCTGACTTCTTTGATGCTGAAAAGTGTTAAAGTGAGAAAAGTGGAGAAAAAAAATACCAGTTAAGTTACCAGTAAAGTACGAAGCCTGTAGAACTATTTGAGCACAAGTAGATAAGACAAATATTTGCAATTCTCAACTTAAACTCACCCCTTGCGTAGTCGAAATGAATTCGTAATGAGATGCAAAGGGCCCGAGAAGACTCGAAACATGTCATTTTCTGTAAGAGCAAGCATGACGTATCTATTACGGAAAATGATGCTAGCGAAAAACCCAACCTCAGCTTTTGTAAATCTTTCCACCGTTCGAAAAACGTTTTTCCATTCATCAAGGGCGGAGAGGGCTTCCGTAGGCGAGACCTATTTGGATGTTATTACTACACATTACTATCGCATAGTCGTGTGAAGGAAACTATCAAAAACAAATAAAAGATATCTTCGCAAAACTTTGCGTTTGTGACCTGCAAGGTGCGGAATTAGAAAAGGTTCGACAAGTGATTTCATCCTTTCAGGGGTCGATTAATGTCAGCATGATCATTAAGCAGTTCCGTTTCATCGCGACTAAGCCTGGCGCTATCTTTCTACCTCAAGTAATCTTGACGCTTTTCTAATGTTGAGTTGTTGAAAACACTAATAGTAATGTACTAGTAATCTAACTAACAGTTGTACTAGTAATCTTCAGAGATCAAAGAAGAAGCGCCGTTTAAGTCCCGACTTGAAAGTTCTACAGAATCTACAGGCAGAAAAAGAAGTGAAAAACGACACCTTACCACGTCATCGCTCTGTTTCCTCAAGAGGAATCTCGTGATTTCAACCAGGATTCTATCTGAGGGAAGAGCCTGAAAACTGCATAGATGCACACAAATGATATATCTAAGCAGAAAATTGAAGTAGAATTCTAAGGTACAAAACGTGTTTTAAAACACTTGTAGCGTCACATCCAAATACCACAACTATGATTTCTTCTTCGATTAACCTCGCAAGGAAAAGGCTTTACACGCCACAATATTTTTCGCGTTAGTGCTAGGAGGCAGAGCAATGAAACTATAACTAGCCTGGACTAAACAAAGTAGTACTCTCAGCAGAATAGGGAGTCGTTCAGCGGACTGTTGAACAAGTGGGATGTTGTTGGACCTTGATAGGAAAGCCATCAGTTGTTCCACATACTGAGCACGAGTGAACACCTTGTCCTCCTTTTTCGACTTTTTCTTCCTCCGATCTCCTTCATTAGCAGCGTTCGAGAAGGCCGGTTGGTTGCCCTTTTTTTCGTCTTGAACCCATCGTGCAAACTGAAAACGTTAATATAGTTTTCAAATCGCTAGAAGTCGTGTCAAAATGCTCACAATCTTGAGGGCATATGCAGCGATGATGAGATCAAAATCCTTCACATTCACAATGCTTTGATATTCTTTAGCGATTTGTTTAACAAAGTCGCGGAACTGCGAGACGCAAATGCCGCTGGGGCGGTCGCGATAGAGAATTTCGATTTGCGATGCTCTCCTAAAATCAGCTACAAATTATAAGTGTGGTGAAAACAAAAAGAGCACCCTTATTTGTAATCAGGTCAGGGACCACTGTTAAAGAATTGGCATAAGAAGACTACACACAGAATATTAGGAAAACCAGTACTACAAATTCAGACAGTTCTACGCTGCAGAGATGATAATATTATCGGAGTGCGTCCTGTCTCGTAACAATTTCCTAAAGCTTCGTTATCAAAATACTTTCGAGAGAAATCAACGCAAAGAGTTCCTACTACATAGTAGGGTCAAAACGACATGAAGAACGGTGTAGTTGCGTAAACGGATGTGGTCCAAGCGGAGCAACGAAGAAGGCGGTTGGAATCGAGGTTGGACTATTGCGAACTTCAGCGAAGAATGGAGTTAGCAAAGGTCCCCCTAGACTCTAACCGCTACGCTCCGCCGCAAGCCGCTTATGCAACTGGACCGTGCTTCATGTCGTTTCGGCCCCAGTATATTTCAATTAATGATTTTCTAGCATCAAACAATTCTTTGAGTGAAAGCCATACGTTTCCAGAAGTGAAATCACATATGAGAGATCTGGTTGAAGTCTGATGACGGCATTGAGCATGTTTAGCACCATATCTTGAGCACCAGGAGAAGGGACAGGGAACAGTTTTCTGGAGTAAGGCAGCAAATTCCACTCCTCCAAAAGTCGGAAGGTCGGCAGAAGAGGTAGCGACTGAAGCGTGCATTATATAATGTTGCATGTTGCATGCTAATAAAACTAAAATAACTATTACAATTACTATTAAAATAAACATTAAAATATGTCCTAACCTGACTGATTCCTATGGAATTCCGTGTAAACGACTCAACAAAATGAGCCCCTAAGGTGTGGAGAAGAGCAAGTAGAACGTGCACTCCAGAACCTTTGAAAACCCGAATATCCTTGAATGCTACCTCGCGCATAGCGTGAACAGAGTCCATCTGAATATCACTAGTGCACTTATACTGAAGAAATCATACTGGAATTTTATGATACTGAGAGTTCTGTAAGTCTGCGAGAGCTATCACATTGCTTCCTTGTCTTCAATGCATGCTGCAAGAATTTGATTTCACTGCGTAGACAGCACCATAAGGACTATGGATGTCCATATGTCTGCAGAAAACTATGTACTACTTCTTTCTATAAAGTATTCAGGTCGAAGTTTCGTCTTAAACGAGAAAGACAAATGTACCACTAATCCGAATTCCACTGAAATTCGGCCCTACAAGAGGACATACACCACCAATAGTAACATCTTATGCGAATTAGAATGAGGGAAATTTTTTTCGTTTACTATTTCACGTTGAAAGCTCTATCTTACACTATTAGATCCTATGTAGACTGATTTTACGACATCTTCCTAAATAATCATCATACTGTATTTCTTAATCAGACTTACCGTGTAGCGACAATCAGTAACAACGCTAGTCAATGACAGCATGAAAGCTCAATGACAAAATATCTACTACTTCGAGCAAATCGAAACCTGCTATCACTCACAGCGACATTTGTATCTGGTATAGGTCTCCTTGGGCGGCTTTCGATGTTCTCCAATTCACGCTCCATCTCTACCCAACTTGTTATTAGGTTATCATCAGATGATGCTATCCTGGAGGAGAAGAGAATAAAGATTTTCTCACTCAGCTTCAAGCTCTGATCCCCTCACCTCTGTTCGAGTTCCTGAGTTGTTTGCTCCTGCAAGGCACGGGCGACTTTCTCTTTATTTTGAGCAACCTCCAAATTTTCCAAGGTTTCATCAAAGTTCCGCCAACCTGAATATGGGTGTGAATTTTGACAGTGGGCACAAAAGTATGAAAACTAACGTCTGCTAAGTGCTAACCACCGCAAGAGCCATCATCTCCGAAGCGAGGGACTCCGCTATTCCAAAAATTGGCGAAAACCTCCTTCCTCTTTTCTTCGGAAGCATTAACCAGAGAATCCGGGACAAGAAAGTTGTATTCTATGGTAGCCTTAAAAAGTAACGGGTGAAGTAATTAACTGGCGATCTGAAGCGTGAAAAGGAGTGGCGGATTTTAGCGAGAAGCTACCCTTGTCATATTTGCGGTGAACGACTGGAAATTACCTGAAGGTGCATATATATACCGAAATTTCGCCCATGTTCTGAGTAAAAAAAATACAATGCAGCGAAATGACCGTATTCAGCCGCCTTTTATTGCATACCAGAGTTGCATTCTTCCTATTTGAATAGGAGTCAAATTGGTAAATCACCTGAATACTAGCAATGGCTCGATTTGTGTAGCCACATTCCATCCACCACAAGAGGCGTCGTACATAAATATGTAAGAGGAAGTTCTCCGTGTTCGGTTCAGGTTTATGTGATCTACAACATTGGAATTCAACTCGAGAAGTCCTAGTATACGAGAAATCGGAACGGTGTCGTCCAAAATTGTTGAGGATGCTTAAGAGATTGAAGAACTGATACTATACCTGAATGTGCCGTTAAGAATACTAGTCAGTTTATCAAAACACCGATCAAACGCTCTATCCTGGAACGAGAATTTTACATTTTATTTAAAGGAGTTTTTCCCATAAATTGATTTGTATTACAGAACCTACCAAGATGTCTTTCTTGTAAAGAGCGGAATCATACTGAATAAAATCCAAGTATTTTCCCCACACAGAGCAGTTGTTGACAAAAACATTCAAAATCTGCAAAAAAAAGTGAGTACGACACGTATGACAAAGTAGTCAATCCATTAGAAAAGAAGGAGTAAATCTCCCTAGATATGTCCATCAACGTTGTTATTAAAGAAGATCTATAGCGAAAACAGAATAGATATATGATAACTTGTGAAATTTGTTCACGAAACTGCAGATGATTTAATTGGAGAGAGGTGAAAAAAAGCATAAAAAAGACAAACTTTCTCCCATTCGCTTAAGAGCTCGCTCTTGGGGCGTAGATCCTTCAGATATTCAAGTCTTTTCACACGGAACTCAACAGCCCGCTGATTGCTAGCAATAGCCTAAGAAAGTGCTATGACCATCAATGACAAAAAAAAAACTCTTGTACAGCTATACGGTGTGACAGTGTGCCAAACTCAAAAATGAGTACAACTCCTCTCTCACCTGGTCAATTATGGAAAGCTGACGCTCGGCCAGGGCCCGACGGTCAAGAGACGACCCAATCACACGATTTGCTTCAAATATTTCTTCCTGAAAAAAGTGCATTTTCTCAGAAAAACACAAGCAACACTCCGACCGTTCACTAAAATTCAACAGTAGTATTTAGAACCCGTACATTAATCTTGAGGAACTGGTCAAGAACGTCAGGATTTCTTTTGTCATTAGCGAATTCAGTTGCAATACGACGTCTTCGTGTTTCAAGATGAACGGTATGAGAAGGAGTTGAAAGCTGAACTCAAAACAAGAAAGATCATATTGAACTGTTTACAGCAGTATACTTCTAGCAAGGTGTAATAAAAAGAAGACATACTGCAACTTCTAGTTCTAGCGCTTCCCGTTCTTTCTCCATCGCTCTACGCTCTGCTATTTGATGCTGAAATTCGTTTCGTAGAAAAAAAAAGATGTGAAGAGAAATGTATAGGTAGACGTACGAGAAATTCGAACTCTTGTAGTCTTGTTTTCGAAACTTCGACAAAATCTAAATTGGTTTCACATAAAGACGGCAACTTTCGGAAACTTCGCTCTGCGACGGAGTCGTCCAACTTTCGTAAAACTCCATCGAAATATCTCTCCGATCGTTTGCGTTTCTCAGCAGACTGACGTAATTCCTTCGAAAAGAAGAGCTGAAAAATGCTTGTGATAAGTATGTCACAAAAGTTATGCGTCTATTGACGAGGAATAAATCAGAATAATGTGCTGACCATTGAATGAACAAATAGAATGGAAATGTTTCCAGTCGCCTAGCTACTTTCTCAAAAAAAAAGAAGGAAACCTGTCCGTACTCAATTTGAATGGAGAGAAAACGAAGCAGGAGCTCTTCCCCAAATAATATATTTAATATTTCGGGATAAGTAAAAATAAATAAATAAATATTTAATGATAAATAAATAAATATTTAATGATAAATAAATATTAGCAGTTTAGGTTCGTGCAAGTTTTCGACGATATGACCTCGCTACTTCTTGTGCAAATGCTGCATAGAAGCGACTGCTGGGCGATTTAATTAGTAAGAGATACGTAAGAGTGTTTAGATCTTCTTTCGTTCTTTCACACAGAACTCATGCTAGAACAAAATAGATAGCTAATTACTTACTCAGATATAATTGAATAAGAATTGAGAGAAGTGAAGACACCACACCTCATTCAACCGAGAATTCCCATTCATTATCACATAGCATCGATGACGATACTCAAAAGTGTGAGCTTTTGGTATAGAGTCCATATTGAAATTTTCGTGGTCGTATTGACGGTCGAAAACTGAATCATAGCAAGAGCATAAGGTGAAGAGGAGAATTTGGGCGTCATTCAACTTACCTATGAAGGAACCTTCCACAGACCGTTCTTCCTTGTAGGCAAGAAAACTCCATTTTTCCTTTTTCTAGAATTTGAAAGACAATAAAGAGAGATATAATAGCTCAATAGTACAGTAACTAATTATCTCATGTAATTAATTATGATTGAATCAATCATAATTAATTATATGAGAAGAAGTGACAAATATAATGAAAAAATCGGAGAAAGAATGTTTTCACTACTCACGATAACAACTTTGGGAGGTTCGGACCTTTTCCGCCCTTTGCTCCGGTTATCAGAATCACTAGATGAACTGGAAGAAGCGTCGCTGTAATCTCTTGCATTAACTATTCTGTAAACTGTTGTGTTTATAGTGCATTATATCGTCATTTCTTTGCGTAACCAGGCATGCAATTACTAAATACCTAAAAATTCCTATACTGTTCTGGAAAGATAATAATGGGGAGAGATTTTATCCGATACCTCCGATTATCTTCAGTAGAAGAGGTAGATGAGGACGACGATCTTCTGAAAGAACAACAATGAAAGAACGAAGCGGAAGGAAGGCACAGCCACTACCTTCTACGCTTCTTCTTTTTGTTCTTGTGTTTTCGTCGCTTGGAGGATTTTGATTTCTTCTTCTTTTTCTCAACTGGGAGATCAATTCGAGGAGCGCTAATTTGAGTGAAATATGACGGCGTGGGGAGTTCTACCTGTAAATACCATAGTTTTTCTTCTATATAATGGTTAATGTGAACAAAAAGGATTTTGTAGAAATACTACCAAACAAAAAATGGAAAATCACTAAGAAAAAGACATATAATGTGGTTGGGAAGTTATTTTAAAAACAAAGACGTCTCTGATTAAATGGTGAAAATGGTACAAGGTGGGTGTGAATTCCCACGAGTCTATCTGGACTCCAATAGGGAAATTTTTAGGTATTTAGTAATTTCATGCCTGGTTACGCAAAGAAATGACTATATAATAACTGACTATATAATGCTCTATGAACACGAAATAGGATTCATACATGCCATATATCAAGAAGGGATGAGATTATCCAATCAATGTTTTCTTTAATCCGTGTGCAAGAAAACCAGCGAAGACAGCGGATACTCAAAAATCAAACACTTATTGGTTTCAAACTGGGTGACTCGAACACAAAAAGATTGGGAATTTAACGCTTTTTCTGCGCTTTTCTTTGTTTATATTTGCGGAGATTGTAACACGTCTATATTCGGGAAGAAAAGAAAGCGAAATGCTAAAAGTATTAACAATCCATCCATGTTTGAACGCAAAACAGACTAGCTACAGGTTAGCAAAACTTGCGGTTGAGTTCACAAATACTAAGCGCTTGATGCAGGAGATAAAATGAAAAGGGATGAGGTGCCCGGTGCTGGTCAGCCTGCGCGTCAGACTTCAACCGAGAATCGTTTGAGCTTTACGAACACGCGTGTAGCCTATACATTGACCTGCGGTGATCAGCTGATGGATAAAACCAGTGTTTTATCTTTCTAGCAAGTCCATTTAAATTTGTGAAAGAAAATAGAGAAATTAGATAAGATTATAAAAAACTAAAGCTCTGGAACATACATGAATTTGGACATCGTCTTCATCCGAGTCGCTGTTGATATATCTCAACGCGTTCTGATTCTTGATTCTTTCAGCGAGTCGTTGAGCCTTTGCGTCACTCTCCTTCTGAAACCCAGTGTAGTTATAGAAAAAAGGACGAAAAGCCAAAATATCACATATGATTCGTGAATACACTCGAAATGCAACTGGTCAACTATAAGCTAACCTTAGCACGTGCTGCCAAGATCTTCTCTTGGTCAAACGATGAATACCGATCACGGTCTTCGTCCTCGCATTCACCTTCTTCCTTGTCGCCACCAGAAACATCAGCATAGGCTCGGAACATTGAGATCCACTGTCAGAAGAAGAATCCTATGACAACTTGTTATTGGAATAAGCCGTGTGAACACTGCTCCATCTAAATCCAACAACATTCGCCTATGCGGTCGGTCGCGTCGCGGCTCGACGTGGTTCGGCAGCGCCTGAATTTTTGGGGATCGCCGCGAGCTGCCGCCTTTGCCGTTCTCTCGTGCTCGTTTTTTTCACAGTTTTTCAAAAGTATGTACTAATGAAGGTTCCCTAGAAAAGACTTCTTCTGGTGCTCTCTCCGCTCGCTTTCAATAACCAGTAAGAACTAAAAGTAGGGTGATTCCCCGTAGGACTAAATTTGTATTTCTTTCCCTTCTTCGTTTTTTTGAAAATTGATGAAATGGTGATGAAGTGAAATCATGATTCCATAGTCTTCCTCCCGAATGCATCAGTACTACATCAGTATTAAGTATTAGTAAGTATTATTAGGAAAGTATTAGTATTTATATTTTTGTATTGTATTGTAGTTTTATTAGGAAAATAAGAAAACATTATTTGCCGTATGGGTTTCTTCCTCCATTTCCCTAAAAATTACCACAAAATGATATGCTAATGTGAAATGACGTAAAGTGAACCTCAGACGAGGCTCCACCTCAGATCACTTAAACTGTTAAATACTATCTAAGCAGCCGTATGCATGCGTGTCTCCAATTTCTGAAGAAAGGATGTTGCCAACCGGGTAAAATGTAGTTGGGGAGGGGGGCACTCAGTGGCACCCTTATTTCTCGGCGCTCTAACTTACTTTTTTTTCTTACTAACTTAAGTTTACATATCAATGATCCTCTAAGACTAATGCTTAGGCCTTAGGGCCCGATTGATTTCATGATTTACTTCGAGAAATGAGGACGCCACTGAGTGCGCCCCCCTCCCTCCCTCCAACTACACTTTACCCGATATAGACTATAGGACTATAGGATAGTGAAGCGCAACGCACGCAATTTTCCTGTCTATAAAACAGTTTACAACGTTTCATTTGCTTCTTTACAAACTCATTTGGACCTATTATCCAGCGCTCCACTTCCGACGACGTGGGACCAGCCCTCCCCATTTTACCAATTTTTGGCGCGGTGCACCAATTCGACGCCGTTGGACCGGTCTCACTGCTTTCTGGAACTATAGTAGGGGCAAAACGACGTGAAGTAGTTACGCAATTGCGTACGCGGCTTCTCTCGAGGCGCTTCGGTGGAGCGCACTAGAACCCTTGCTGGCACCATCCATCGCTGCTGTTTCCAATGGTCCCACCTCGGTTCCAGCTGCTGCCTCCACCCCGCCATCTCGAGTGCGTACGCAAATGCACCGCAATTACACTCGTGATTCCTATCTTTTTGACCCGACTATACACACAATGACAAGAAGAATAAGCCCGTTATTATATAGCATAATGTTCGTGGATATTCGTTATGACTTCGCTGCATCAGTGATAGATTTTCTCACTTGGTAGCGGAACAGAAGGTTCACCACGCCTCCCTGCTGTTGTTTGTTCTATCCCGCATATTCCCGTATCCTTACTGTAACTGAGCTGCGGTCATTCTCTATGTACACCGATTCTATTTTTCTTTTTTCTATTTTGCTTTCTGTATCGTAGTACATTATCTTGTGACTATATATATCCTAACATTCGTTGAATATTAGGTTGTTGCGCCGTTGTCCAGTTGCAACTGTTGGAACTCCCGTGAATACCACGAACAAAGAGATGTGGGAGAAGGAAATGAACTGGACGGCAGGAGTTCTTCAAACACTATGTACACGAGGATAAGGCCAATCGTTGAAAAAAAAGAGCTCAAGGATGGACATACTTCTTGCCATATGGTCCGACAAGGAGGGGACAACATGATAACATAAACATTGTGAATCGTTATGTTCCGAGATAGGAACGTGATACTTGTTGATGTTGCTATAATTTATCGTCTTATGTTCTTTTGCCCCCGTATTATCTTTTCTTTTAATTTCATTCCTTTTTCATTTCTAGTTTATCTTCTTTCCTTAACCCTCAGACGCCGACTTCAACCGGGAGTTCAGCTAATTCTTCTCCGAATGTGTAAGTGGAAACTGTCGCCGCTCAAGTAGGTGATCACAAAAATCCTTCAAGGCGACTTTGGTAAGTTCATGTCACCGTGACTACAACACTTCTGATTTCCGGAAATCAACAGTTTTCGATTATTCCCATAGCTGATAAGGCGGAATCTTATAGAAAACACCGCTAGTAATGGATTTTAATTGAAGTTTGAATATATAAGACTATCATAGCCTGAAAATGACAAAAATCGCA
Organism: Necator americanus; assembly: GCF_031761385.1. NCBI lineage: Eukaryota > Metazoa > Nematoda > Chromadorea > Rhabditida > Ancylostomatidae > Necator > Necator americanus. The sequence goes on along the minus strand of NC_087374.1, from coordinate 36,979,190 downwards.
TCGTACAAAGAATTATCTGTCAGGGATGAAATGAGAAAGAGAGAATATTCTGAGTTTTAATACTGTTGAAAGGCAGGGAAGTACTTAAGCAACAATTCAACTGCAGTTACAAATAGTACAAGACATGTAATATACAGAACGCTTTGTCAAATCTTAGTCGCATTACTAGATATTCTTCCATTTGTCGAAGAAAAGATCACTTAACTATGTATAGATGGACATCCTCTTGGACTTCAACTTCACAGTTACAGCGCAGTCAAAAAACTGTAAACACGTTTCAAATCTTTGCAACTATGTTGTTCTGTAAGGTCTTCTTAACCAGGTCCACAACATCCAGCGCGCATCCCCAGAATAAAGTCACTCCGCTGCCTCCATGGCCATAGTTGTGAACGATTGAAATCTGTAAAGAAAGAAAGTGGAGAGAAGAAACCTCAAGTATCAGGGTTTAGTTCTAGACGGAGATTTTCTGGATTGTGCTGCGGTGTGGAACGTCACAAGAAAAGTTGTGGGGATTCATGCTTGAATCATTCAAACACCTCGTTCAAACTCATAGTCGGCCAAAATCAAAAAGAGAAAAAAAAGAACTGAATGCCTCTCTCCCTATTGATCTTTTCCCTCATAACTCCCTAACCCCATATAATATATCTCCTTGTTGTTGAAAAGCTTAATTTTCCACCCTTTTAAGAGTTCCAGATATATGTCAATAGAATGCGTACAATATTAGAATGTGAGTACCTTCTTTCCGCAAACTTCTTGTATTTCCGTCTCTAGTCGGACCTCGCTGCGTCCAGGTCGGAGGCCCACATGATGGGAGATAACCCTGCATTCCTGAAGAAATAAAGGAACATTTTTAAAGAACCTACAAAATGTTCACGTTTGAAGTTGTTACCTTCAGAGCTAGTACATTGTCCTGATTTGCCCGCATTATTTGCTGTGCTGTATTCGGATCAACGCTCAAATCCCAACAATCCTTCTCGGCGGTCCCACCAAGAATCACGCAATCGTCGCAAAAACAGAATTATACATTACAAAAATGTAAATATGAGCGTTGAATCACCGACTTCAAAAGGACGTAGGAAGTGTCATCCATGAAAAAATGCTTGACAGCTGGGCATTGAACTCGAATTATCTGGAAAATGGGTTCTAAGTAATACACTTTTACACCTTTTTTTCGAGTGAAGGATTGAATTTGTGATGTTTTGAAGTCCCAAAAGTTCATTGTTGTAGTGCTCTATCCAGTATTATTCGAGGTTTCGATGTGGCGATAGTTCCATTTAGGTTCCGGTGGTATAACTTTGGGTTTATTTAGTTAGAAAGTAATTTGATGCAACCCAGTGCTGATTTTCTTACTCTTTTAAACCTTGGGTATACGTCTGCATTTGGATTCATTCGAATTCCTTCTGGAAGTAACTTTACTTCAAATAAGGCTAGACATCGAGTTTTCTTCTGCAGCGGATCCTCATCAGCTAAAGGGGAAAATTTCATGTTCTGCTTTATCTTTAGATCTTTACAAAGTTCAGATTGGTAAGGTCACCTCGGAAAAATATCTTTCACAAGATATTTTTCCGAGGTGACCTTACCAATCTGACTTGTTTCAAAGAATTCTAAATTGTCTTTGTGACACCAGTGGTTGGTCGGAACACTACAATACAAATTATTACTGTACGTAGCCATGTGCGCAGAAAATTTCAAAGAACCAGAGCAGAAAATTTCAGAGAAGTGGTCACAAAAAGAAAACCCTGTAGAAAACGCAATACAGAGGCGCTTACCTGACCTCTAATTGGATGTAGTTGATCGTCTGTGAACAATTTTTTAGCTCCCAATCCTGTGCAATTTACAATACAGTCACACTCGGCTGTAATGCTGTTTAGCGTCTCAACATAGTGTTTAACAAGGCGACCTCCGTTGTTAGTGAACCTAAACAGGGCTAAATTCGCTCTAACTAAAAACTCTGGAACGTTTCGCTGGATAAAAGGAGCGAAAGGACTTACTTATTTCGTAGATAGTGAAGATATTTTGTCGGTTGAAGGTATAACGTTGTGTAGAACACGCCAGATCTATGTGATTTTTTTTTAAATAAAAAAAGTACACTCACTTCTGATGATGTAGTATAAACTCACTTCTGGTGATGTGGATGTTTTTGTTCAATTTCTTGCGGAGTAAGGATGTGGACGTTATCCATGAGTGTAATCCACCGCGGAATATTAGTGTCTTGGCTGAAACGGTAGCCTGACATTTCCTGAAATACACAACTGCACATACCGTAATGCTGAACAGAAAAAGAATAGAAAAAAAACAGAAAATAATACCTGAGCTCCACCATTTGGGACCTCTTTCATGTATTCTCTAATGTGTCGCATTGTTACACGGCACCAGCGACTAGAAACGGAAATGAAAAAAAAAACTCGAAAAACAAACAAATTCCAGAATTCCACTGCTAACATTACTCTTTCGTCATTTTCACGACAAAGATATGGTTCAATGAGACCGGCAGCAACATCTGATGTGAGATTTGGTGAGAATTCCGCAGCTACAATGGTTACCTGGAAGATTTTGGAATAATTCTCGAATATATAGGCAATTTTTGTGGACTGGGTATTTTGGGTCAATTTTGTTTTATTTTGGGTTCAAAATCAGCAGAAAAGTGTCGGCTCAATAGCGTCGGATAACTGAGCCTACACTAATACGGATAAAATAGTTGTGAAGAAAGAAGTCTAAAATTTTCGAATATCTAAAGGGGTTTACCGTAAATTCGACTTTTTTTCGATAAACCTATTGCTACAGTATTCTCAAAGAGATGACAGATTTCTCAACGGTATACAAAACTTGTGAAGGTCTCAGACAAGTAAAGTGAGAGCTGAGAATTTTTTATCTACACAATTATTTGCAGCAGACTACTTTATAGCCCTACGCTTCCACCTTTCAGAAACAACACTCTCAAAAGCGTAGACCACTCATCTACCCGGTTGTGATTATTCTAAAATCGTCTAGAACTATTGATCACAAAAAGTAGAACTTTGTAAGCGAATTGTAAAAAATTCGACTGAGATAATGAGATGTATCAAGTTTTTGATGCGTTCAAACTTTTCACTTGTGATTCTACCTCTGCTTCCGGTATATACTGTTGTAGTGCAACTGCTGTAGACATACCAATAATCCCAGCGCCGACAACGCACAATTTTTGAACCATTCTAAAATTTAAAATATAAGAAATGAAAATGTTAAACAGATTGGCGCTGGCTGTTGATGAAAGAGAAGACGCTGCCCGCATGAATACTTCAGGATCGCTCGAGTGATAGTACGGAAATATGAATATAAACAGATGTAATGAAGGGAAGAAGAACTGCTATCGATGATGGCGCAACGGGCCGTATCTTATCAAAGAGGAGCAGAGCATTTAATTTTATATTGCTCATATTACAAATAAGTTTTTATTCTGGTTTTATTTGAAGATTCTAGGATGTTATCAGAAGTAGAGAAAGGTTTATTACTTTATGGTAGTTCGTTTCTTCTGTTGCTAGGAAAAAAGAGCTCGTGAAATAATTAATTTTAATTTTAAATGATTATAATTAAATTAAAACATTAGTTTTAGTGTTTGAGAGGAAGTAAGGATGAGCAGACATGGTTATGCCTGGACGAGGTTCACCTGTCATCGCTGGAAAAACGCTTAATATCGCGGCAGTCGATGATCAACAACAGATAAGAAAATATTAACAGCACTTTTTAACGTACAGTATCAGTGCACATTACAAGATATGTAAACATCGTCTGATATTACTGTAAGTATCAGTTTTTTTATGTGTTAATTATTTCAACTTTAATGCATTAACAAATCCGTGTAGTTGAAAAGTTTAAAGTTTAAAGTTCAATGTGTCCATAAAATTTTTACTGGAAGACCGATATGGAGTCGTACGAGTCAACGGTATCAGTACCATATTCAAAAAGCGTTCTCACAGCAACCATACGAAAGCGATCAGTGTAATCTTGATTAAAAAGGATGTAAACTGAGAAGTATCTATCCAAAATAGATGTGTAAATGAAATAAATGCGAATGAGTATTAGAGAATTTAAAAAAAAGTAAAAAACTGTTACTCACAGATATATAATAATTTTGAAATTTTCCTTGCTGATCATCTATCCGGACAATAAGTAAGGATTATATAAATATACTAGTGGTATGTGCGAATAATACGCGACCGTACAATACGTTACGTACAAAAGTGTGTTCTTATATACTTGCGTAAGCATATGTATGTATATTGTGTTAGCAGATGAAGATAATAGCATAGGAATGTTTTAGACAACGAAAAATGGGGAATTGGAATCAAAACATCCGAAACTTTATGGATATTTATTCTGTTGTACGTTGTGATTCTATAAAGAAACATTTTTAAGGCTGCACTTTTGCGAATTTCTCTAACTGTACACAGTTCCCGAACCTTGATCAGAAACGAAAAAAATGTGATGGGAGAAAGAAGGAAAAGCGCTGGGGAACAAATGAATAACATATGTTCTAGAAATAAATTTCAATAGAATTAAGCTGCTTTGAATGTTCGATGACGTTGAGATGATTCCATATTTTTCGGTGTTACTTTGAAAGAGCTATGAAGTAGTTCTTCTAATTTGTAAATCCTACTGCAAGTACATGTTTACTACTAGTTGGATGTGCATAGCAAATATAGCAAATAGCAAATATTATTTACGAACTTATTTATTTATGTATTTTATTATATTTACGAAGTTGACTTTCCGTCTCTTACGAATTTCATATCTTCACGTGATCGATGGAACTTCATCTGAAATAAATCTTTTGTAAAATTAGAGCTATTTTTTCTTTTCTTTTCTTCCTTTTTCCAGAATTATTTGTTTTTGACTGCAAATTCAGTTCTCTATATTCTGTTTCCGGCGATTGTCGATCAATCCAACTAAACCACATCCCACAGTGTTTTTTCTTTGTGTGATTGAAGAAACGAGCGATTCATGGGAGCATTGCGCCTAGTGGTTTCATCAAAGCGATACACAACTGATGAAAGAACTCAGAACTCCATGATCATCGCGTCTGTCATGCGATCTCTACATCTTCTTATGAAGTACATGCCGTATCAACTAAAAATTTGGCACAAATTTTTGCTAGGCGAAATCAACGTTTGGTTCATTGAAGTTCTTCGAAGAATTGTAACATGTAGTGTTCCTAAAAAAAGTCTTTTTCCTTTTTGACTCCAGTTTGTCCGACTAGAAAATATATTGTTCCAGGCGTTAGAGAGATGTATTAAGAAATCTTCAAGGACACTACAAGATGCCCAATTGTCTCCACCACATACATCTACGATACAGTTTACGTGCTCCATTTTTTTGTTTCAGAATCAAGTTTTCAGAAATGGCAATAGGAACATGCGCAAAATTGATGGTCCCGACTCATAAAAAAACCAGTGAGGTGAAGAGCAGCTATTGCTCCTGAATCTTCTTCAAGCTGCTCTCGTCCTCTGCGTATCAATGAGAACTTTCTCTCGGTTCTCTTGCGAGGTTGCACGGTTTTTTGGAACGTGGCTTCCCTGTTGTACCGTAACCAAACTTTTTTCGTTTATTGGAGTTCATTGTAAGGGATAATACGTTTCGGGAACCCTTTGTTTTAAAAAGATTATTAACTTTAGTCCTATACCTATGAGAACATGAAGAAGCAACTGGGCTGGTTGGGCTCCTTGCAGGAAGTCTCTATATTCCATTTAATTAACGTGGGATAATTAATTTAATTTAATTTAATTAAACCTAATAACTTGACAAAGTTTAGAGAACTCTTTCAAAGGCCTAAATCTTCATATTTCATTAGACTAATAGGTTCATCCATTAATCCACTAAATTATTACGGTCTTATCATAAATGGTGCATTTATGCTTGAACCACTTTTTGCAGTAAAAAATTTCATTTTAAGACAATTAGGACCTCCTCATGAGAGCATTCGAGCAAAATGAACCACATTCTAATACAAAGAAAAAAAAATAGCAAAGGCGTTTTTATTTCTTTAGGATTTAAGTAATAAGTGCTCCAGAAGAATTTGAGAGCACCTGCATAACAAGGCACTTTGAACTCGTTTTCATTTATTTCGTTGAAATTGAGGCGTTAGTGAATCGAAGATCTGGTTTCAGTAGAATAGTATTTATTATTCCAGTAATTTTGGTACAGTTTAATTGCCTAAACAAGATAGAAATTCTAAAATAAACAATCGAACTTTTGATCAGCAGTACATATAACAACCGCTTCGACTTTCGCATTGTGTATCGTGCTTTGCACATCTCTGTGAAATCTTCAGTACAATTTCTAAGCTGAAGATCCCCCTGATTCCTTACTGGATTCTATTCTGTTTTTTTTTTTTGGCGTCAATTTAGATTTGGGTAATGCGTGTGCAAATAAATCAAATGCACCTGTAGACGAGATATGGAAAAAAGAGCCGCTGATTTTCGAAAATTAGTTCGGGCGGCGGCTGGCCTCCCTCTGTAGCCCAATTAAAAATCGTTGTCAAGGTTAGTGCAACGACGAAAGAGACAAAGGAGGCAGCGGTGAAGCGTTGGTAGCGGAGCCACTAGCACCGATTGGTAAATTGGCACATTGGAGTGGATTCACAGGCAATTCCACCAAAAAAAAAGAGCTTTGAATTGGTTCGGACAAAGTCAGGAAGTGGAATTTGTTCAGATTATGAGCACTGAATTTATTAACCAGCTCCAGCTGATTTTAACGCTTGCTTCTTTGTATACTACTTTTTAAGCAAAACCAAGATTGTTACTGATCTTTATTCTGGCTAACGTTTCGGCGTCGTCGCCTTCTTCGGAGCTTTGATATCCACAAAATCATGATTAGCGGACCACCAGTTGTTAGAGTCGCGTCGCTAGACTTCTTCGGACGCTTGCTTCTTTATTTGTTGGTACAAGAAGAAAGCTGGAAGCATTGAAGGTTTTGTGTCTAATACATTTACAACTATCCATCTTTCAATTCCTGCAGCAGAGCTGGATGGTAATCTTTGTTTCGTTCTGTTTTTTTTTGGAGTAGTAGGGCATGAATTTCTAAGACACTAAGCATATAAAACGTATAAAACGTTACATCGATTTGTACTGCAACATCATTTCTGGACAATTAAACAGTAGCACTCCACGATCATCATGGAATCATCTAGGAGTTTTTTGGAGACGTTTTATACAGACGTACGATACGACGCACAGAAAGAAGTTGACTGGTACAGTACGCATTTTTTTCGTGCAAATCCGACACCATAACATTACAATTTTGTAGGATTGTAGAACGATGGAAAACTATGTTATGAAAAATAGAATATGGATGAGAATTCAGAAGTACGACTACATGAAATGTTTGGGAACACCTAAAGGGAAAGACGATTGAAGCCTGGGCAATCTACCAGTAGGTCGAATATCTGTAAAAAAAAACAGCAGAAACCGCACCTACCACTAAGTTTACGTGGAGATAAGTTGATAAGGATCACTGATCTAACAGTTTTGGGAGCTGGGCGCTGGTGTAGCTGTTAAACCGAAATCACCCTGTTCGTCTAGGATAGACCTATTCATCGACGGGGTCACAGGAGTTAATCGGATCCGCATAAAGGAGAAGCGCCTGAAAATGAAAAATAATCAAATTCAGGGATTCGGTCAAATTGGGATCCGTGATCTCAGTTGATCTGAAATTGGAGAAACCTTTCTACACTTGGTCTTTTCCAGATGAGCAACTAAGAGGTGGATATAAAAACAAGGACTACGGGTCTTGTGTACTACGGGTATCATAAATGACCAAAACTTGTGTTTACTGGCTTCCGATTGAGGGAGGTGATCACTTCAGATGAATGGGGTCTTTCCAAATTTTTCATTCTCATGTTATTTTATAAGTTATGCCAGTTAAACAACTAACTTCTCTGGACTAGATTGCTTGAACGCTTACCTTCTTGCAATGCGGATCACTGCATTTGATTCATAGGCATTTTTTTTCATTTTTGACAAATGGCGAGAACCAAAATTTAAAAAAAAATTAAAAGAACTAAATAAAGCACAAAATCTCACCTGATCCGAAGCTTTTGCAACTTGAAAAGAGTTTGATAGACCTTCAAGTAATTTGCACCCAGGTGATTTTTATGCGGTAGAGTTAGGAGCTTAAAACATTTTAAACTTAGAATTTGGAAATTAGAAATACAAAAGTTCGGGGTTTTTGATAAAAACAACGAAAAATAGAGATATTTGATAGAGTCATTTGTAATATTTTCATATTTTGCTTTTTATAGGCATCACAAGCTTCTCCAACCTTCGTGACTGGTGAACTTCTCCAATCTACAAACCAACTTCTGCAGCTCAATAATTCCGAACCCCTGGATGTTCAAGGAACGAGTGAAAGGAAAAATAAAAATATTTTCCTAAGCGGAGAAGAACCGGCTCTAACTTACTAATTGTCGAAGACAAACCTCTACTTAGTTTGTTAGGGCTACAGTATAAGTCATTAGGTTCCTTACTTCTCATCGGTACACTGTATTAGGAAAAAACATGAAAAGGTTAAGATAAAAGGTGAGCTTTCACGAAATATCTGTACAGGAATACAAAAACACTGTTTTTCGTTAATTGGTTTTGCATACTGTCATTTTCATTCTATTTCCAATATAAATCATATCTATTTTTTCATTCCCATCTCTAATGAGCAACTCTACTTACAGTACTCGTTCAAATATCTATGGCCTCAGTATGCCTGATTTAAGAAGTTCCATAGCAGGATTCGCTATTTAAAACAACGATTGTTAAAAAAACAGTTAAGTACAAGGTTCGGTTATCCAGATATCTGATGAGATCAACAGTGACATGAATGAACATTTGCTTAATTACGAGACACTAGTTAAACCACCTAATATGAGACGAAAAAAACAGTTCTGAAGTATGCGACTGTGAGTCGATCTCCGAATCCTATATGGAGTTTTTATCTTTTAAAGAATGTTGACGTTATTACTACCAGTACAGCTATCAGTAGAAATTATTATTATTATTATTATTGTTATTATTATTATTATTATTATTATTATTATTATTATTATTATTATTATTATTATTATTATTATTATTATTATTGTCAGTAGAAAGTCCTTTCTTTCACTGCAGTGAACTCGAACACAAATATCTTGAGGAAATTCCTTTTTTTTTGTAAAGATTATTAAAGTTATTTCCGCTGTAGGGATCGATATAGGTTCCTAGGATCCACAGACCAACTAAGCAAGATCCCTGATTTCCGCGGCCCCCAGAAGAAAGCCGAGTACTACGAGTGTTGTTAGGCCGCGAATCGATGCGCGCGTATTTTTTGTCCGGCTAGTGGTGTGTGCAGCGTCGGTTTTTGTGCGACGACGACGGAGGACTGTAGCGGTTTTTGAGCTGTCTCCCATGGTCGGAGATGATGCCCTTGTGTGTGTGTGTACGTATGTATGCGTCTGAGGGTGCTGTGTTCCCAGTCATCAATTCAAATCGAGCCGCTCTCCCGCCAACCCTCAACGCTTCCATTGGCTGCCGCCGTTATTCGAATCGCGGCCCATGATTCACTCCACGGCTCGTCAGGATTCAACAATCCTGCTGCTTCATCTCAAATAGCGGTTACGGGCAACGCTGCCGCTGCTCTACGCAAAGTGCACCTATTCAAATGGGGCGTTCGAATGATTTATCGGCATCTGCCTACGCATCAAACTCAAAAATTGCGTAAAGACATCATGATCGTTCTGGATGAAGGATATGTGGATAGAAACTTGTAACGTACGACTAATATCCAACATATTTAATTAATCTACGACAGGCGTTGGGTGTTGCATTTCAGTATTTCTCTTTAATAAACATCTAGCCTTTCCTGCTAGCGCTCTTCTTTCGAGTTGGCGCGTAAATGCCTTGCATTTTTGAAAGTTTTCTGCAAAAAATTCATCTCTTTATTATAGTTAGTGAATAAACAGATTCAAACGTTGGACTCTAGGAATGACACTGATTAATTGTAGTTATAAATAATAGAATGCCAATCATGGAAAACAACGAGTCTAAAATTAGTTTTTTTTAAATTCATGTCTTATACTCTAATTCTTGGCCTTAGTAAATTTTAAAGAAAATTCTAGAATTTAAATTTATCTCATTAGAAAGAAAGAAAAAAACTTTTTTTCAAAGAAGGAAAGAGAAGAGCAAAGTAGAGAACTTTGTTTTTAGAAATAATAAGGGAAAACAACGAGTCTAAAATTAGTTTTTTTTTAAATTCATGTGTTATACTCTAATTCTTGGCCTTAGTAAATTTTAAAAAAATTCTAGAATTTAAATTTATCTCATTAGAGAGAAAGAAAAAACTTTTTTCAAAGAAGGAAAGAGAAGAGCAAGGTAGAGAACTTTGTTTTTAGAAATAATAAGCTATACAGACTGACTACGTTGTCATATGTCAAAATCAAATTGGCGATACGAAATTCTTGGGTTGAAAAATGGAAATTTTCCACACAATGTACCAACAGTTACGGCTAAATGATAATTGCACTGAGTTTATGAGAAAAAGATTCAGTTTCAGATTGATTAATTTATAGTTGAAAATACTTTAAAAAATACTTCACTTAATTGCTTGCTAAATAGTAAAGATGTCGAGGAACAGCAAATATTATTTCTTAATCGAATGTGATTATAACTCAGCCTTGAACGACACCAAATACAAGTAAAAATACCAAAATTTATGTTGCACATGTTTCACTGCAAGTTTCTGTCGTTTACGGTGATTTCTGGATTTTTATTAAGAGATTGTGATATTTTAACTGGGGATGATCTTGCAAAAGTTCTTAGAGATGTTAGGGTGAGAGCAAAATAGTGACTACTTTTAAACAACAGCGTTTTATTTTTATTTTTGTGTAGTTGAAGTATGCGGTGTAAGGAACTTCGTTGCTGACTGATATAAAATAATGTTTTCTTACCGCAGTTGCTACTGATTACCTTTTACAGAAAAGTCTGAAAATTGTAGTAGGAGCGGCCAGACCTTTTGTTGATCACCTAAGTTTAGGTTAATAGGAAAAACCGAGTGGTTCCCACGACCGAATCATGGAGGAGGTACAGTGTTAGTGTAAGGCATGCCACCAGCATCAGAAGTGAGCTATGGGCCAAATTTATATCAAAAAATCGTGATCCTATAAACAAAGCTGGATCCATACTTGCTATACTAACATCCTGAACCAGTGGTTTGTAGAATCACCTCACCTGCCCCTGTAACAAACCGTTGCGGGGCGAGGAAAATATTGAGTTCAATTCGATATTGTGTGCTTGATAGGATTTTGCGAGCTTAACGCAGATAGTTATATGTAGCTCCTGCTCTGTAGCATCACGTTACCCCCGATAATCAATTCAAGGAGCTAGAACGATTGCTAACTGATCCTGAACATTCTCGACCAATTTCCTATTGTTCCGATATATGATAGACTATTTTCGAGAGGAAAGTGTTTTTATTTTCTTCAGTAGTGCTAAAATAATCAAAACTTAACAAAGGAGTTTTTTGTACCCATATTTCCAGAGCGGTGCGAAACCTAAATTTTAGATTTTGGCTGGTCGATCACCTAAAGCTATGGGGGTATAGGGTGTATACTGGAGATTGGAATTACTTTTTGTTTTGTGTTTTTTTTTTGAGAATCTTCCCTGGTGTGACTCAAATGAGTGCTAAGATTATGAAAACAATGGTTATTTTTGCTTATTTTATTTATTTATTATTTATTGTTCGAAGAGGTGAAGTTAGTTGGGCTAGCGTAACTGTGTGATCTAAAAATCCTCTAATCATTTGCGTTGTCCGAGGAAGTAAAAATGAATGAACGAAAAATTAAATGAGTCCAGTCAGATTTGAATAAGAATTACTGGGAAAACCGAAACTTGGCTACAGTGGATTGCTAAAAATTGGAACCATATTAACATAAAAACAAAATTCAAGCAAGTTTTCGTATCTCCAACATCATCTCAGCTTCTGTTAGGAATGCAAAATATATAAGAATGTTGATTTCCATAATTTACATCTCTATTGTTTGTGAACCTTATTTCATGAAAAAAAGCCTTCAAAACAAATCATTCAGCGGAACTGCTGGATTACTCCTAGTTCTGTGACAATTTAATTTACGATGATTTCCTAGCAACGTTTCCAGCATCTATAGCCGCTCAACTGAATTTCGGGAAGTGGATTCGGAAGACTACGTGTGGTTCGTGGATTGTGTGGTTTAATACGTACATATGTCTTTGTTCCTCTAAGTGTGTACCCATATTTCGTAAATATTAAATGAATCCTCTACAGCTCCAGGACAATGCAGTAACGAGGCTGAACCATTTAAAAGATAACAGGAATTAAACAAAGCTTGAAATTCTAACAACCTTATTCTACGTTACTGTTACATTTTTCCACTGTTTACGTTTTAATTTAATACTTGTTTGATGCTGATTCCGTTGAAATTACTAAATCTCAATTTAACGCTTAATTCCAAACAAGTAAATATGTTCTTTATTAAAGCCGACGAAAAATTCAAACCTCCGGGAATAAAGTTTATCTGAGATTCTTTCTAGAAACTCATCTGAGATTCTTTCTAGGTCAAATGCAGCGAAAAAGGCTATACTAGAGAATTCTTCTAAAATTTTTCTTACAGTATTATAAACTATCAAATGCTCAAAATTTGCTTTGATTTTACAAAGCAGAAAAGCTTCTCGCATGCTTCGAAAGGACAGCATCTGCATAGCTGATCTCTCTTCTTTTAAATCGGATCCATGAAAGAGCATAAACAGCTGTCTCCTCTTGAAAAGTTCAAAGACTTGTTTATATTTTTCCCATCCATTCTTTGTTTGGAAGGGAACGCCAGCGAGAGCAAGACCCTTAACGGTATAACATGCAACTGCTTTCCGTCCCCGGTCGCCGAGAGAGAACTCATTCCACAGTCTCAATTACTGATTTTCTCTTTAAACATTGTACTTTGGATGGCAGAGGAAATAGTAAATTACCGTATCCGTACGCTTAACTTAGCGAAATTGCTCATCACTTCCCATGTTTATGTGAAAGGAAATCGTTGTGGCTATAATCGTGCATGAGATCAGTGGCGATGAAATTCACGCTGACGCGAGTGTCCGAAATGGCCATCTGCGCAGTATCCGAGTATACATCTGTCCGTACAAACGAATGAACGAATCGACCTCGAAATTCGCGAAATATTGATTCAACGACCTATACCCAATCGCTCAGATGGTGCAGAAAAACGAACACAGGAGGTATCGCGAGGAACAATCTGCGTTCGTTTTTAGTCGATCTGCTGCGACTGCTCCCCCGTCTGCCCGACCCGCAAAGGTCGCTCCACCAATAGTGTTTAGTTGTCCTGCGTTCTTGCAACCTTTCAACTACGGTCCATTGCTTCTTGTTGGAGTCAGCCGTTAGGGACGAGTGGGGAATTCGCTGTAGAGGATAATTTGAGAATTTTTACCACTCATCCACAATTAAGGATGGTGAAGCCAGATTGCTGTATCACGTTTTTCAGTTAAGATTTAAAAAAAAAGATAGCAAGAAAAAAATCGGAAATGTCTGTGTTCCAAAAATATCCAAGGATAGAATACTCAATCACTATGTATGGAAATCACAAGAATTCTGGAATTTGCTGTAGATCCTCATCGATCCTGAAGGAGACGATACTTCGCTTTTACAGGAGTTTCTGGGACAGGTTTCCCTCATTCTTACATTTTTCGAACGCTTAAAACTTGAAAAGATTAGTATGCGGCTCCCTCTTAGTAGATCATTTCAATGGATCAAGTGAAATTAAATTGGTTTTTAATTCTAACACCTGGAAGTGGTTATCAGTCGATGTCATAACCACCCCGAAGAAGACCTACAGTTCTGAATTTTTCTATTGACTTCCACAACTTTGGTAAACTTGTGTAGAAGGGAACAAGGAGAGTACACGATAGAGTAAGGAACCCTGGACGAGTCTGCACAACAAATTCCAATTTTTGCGAGAGTTCAAAGCGCTTGCGATCATACAGGAGCTCTCGTTTGCTACAACTTGGACAACTCTACGTAAGCCTATTCAAAAATCAGTGAGGACGGAGCGTTTGCCCCTAAATGTTTAAGGATGATATCCGAGCTACGGGTAGCATTGCTTGTGAAAATCCACCAATAAAGAAAGGGCATATACTAAAAAATCATTTTGGCCAGCTTAAAAAAATTCACAGGAATTTTCCGAGCATATTCCACTTATGTACTAGTGAGGTTACTTCACGTAACGCGTGCACATTGTCAATTGTGGTCTAAATAGTGCAGGGAAACGGTAGAAGTCGCAGGAACTCCGCTGCGGGACCGCGTTAAGCACTCCAAACGCACAGCGTGAGTGTGTAAAGACAATGAATGTGGTTTTAGTTCTGCTTTCTCTATGGAAAAAAGCCGTTATTTAATAAGGAACACACAATAATTTGACATAAAAATTGTTTTTGAGTAAAAACTATGATAACTTATGGACTACCGCATGGATCGGAAGCAGTGCCACCTCAAATCCAGAACTCCAGAAGTTTTTGTGATATTTTATGAGAAAATTAACTGCTATAAAAGAGGAGCACTCTTTAGAATTACAGTAGCGCAGTAATTCCTGAAAGTCTGAAAGAGTAAACAAATGCTTTTGAACACAATCAACAGTGTGTGATAAATATTTGCTGTGTTCTTATTTACGGTACCTTAATACTGAGTTCTGAAGGAACCATGGAGTATCATGATCTATTTTACAATCAGTTCTCGCATGGATAAAATTAGGCACCTCCTTATTCCAGAGAGTGTTTTTCCAGTACGCCCTCTAACTAACGACACTATCCTTGGTTCAGCCCTATAATCGTTAAAAATTTGGTAGAAATCCAAAAGCACGGAAATTCATCCACAGTCGCTTTGGAAGTGCTGCTTTGCAAGGTTTTCGTTAGTGGATATTTCGTTCGTTTTTCGTTTTTTTTTTTTGTTAGTGGATATTCCGAAATGATACCGAATCCACTTTTCCGATTCAGTTACAGAATTCCCGACGGGTTCATTCGGTCCTATTTGGATCTAAATTCGGAAGTAGACATAGCTCCGTTAGGATATGTTTTCTTGGAGAACATGTATGAATGCAGCAACAATGAAAAGATTTTAAACGTGCTCGGATCCCCGATTCGTTTTCCGCTTAGGACTTTCTAAAACCGACGCCTATCTAGTAATTATAGGGGAGTCGGAATGTTTTCTGTTCTAAAAGAAGGTGGTTGCCACTACTTTACGCTGTATCAGCTTCAACCTGCATGATACGCTCCTTTGCAGAACTTATCCCTCAACATGGTTTTGGCACTTCAGGACTATTAGTCACTTCTAAGGATTTGCTAAATGCTTTATGAAAAATTCTAAGCTTCATATAATTCTAAGTTTACAGGCAAACCATTCAAAGTCAAAATTTAAACTCTCTCTAAGTTCTAAATGTCTCGTTCATATTTACTTTTTTACCAACATCGAACGGATTCGAAAATCCGTCAGTTTTTGTCGCAGGCCGACACTTCCGCGCAGAAGACGTTTGAAAGCGTCGCAATGTACGATCCGATGCCATTCAAATGGTCTGTGCTGCACGCTTCTGCAGCGACCCGAAGGGAAAAAAGCGAGCAAAAGTTTAGGTACCGTAATCGCGAGTCGTGGGTTGTGTGGCGGGAACTCTTTGCACTTCCGTCTGTGCTCTACGTCGTTGCTGTGGTCACTCACCGACTGTCTGCTGAAAAACGCAGCAGCAGCGCATAAAAGGCGCCCAAGTCCGGCCTCGATGCCATTTCTTCCCTCTCTATCTGAGCCTCATTCGCCTTCTTTATCGTCCTTGCACGATGAGCGGTGACGGGTGGCCGATGGAACACCTGGCCTGGGTTTTTAAATGAAGCCGGTAAGGTGTTTTTTTTTCCCCTTCATCGCGAGCGTTTGAATCGTCAACAGCGCTCGATTTAAAAGCTTCCTTTTGTCTTGCGTTTATGGCTGCTCGTCTAATTCCACGCGTTGAATTGTAGCCCTTTGGCGGATGAGCGGATAAGGTCGCTGTTTGAACTGATCCATCGATGGACGGAGGTATTTTTTTGGATGTATGATGTGCTTAGAAGAAAAAAAAAACCAACTCTTCCTTTCCTCATCACTTTTCCCTACTCAGAATGCAAAAAATAAGATTCTCTTCCACCTTTCACCATCTTTTTCACCATAGTTGTTCTGTGTCATTAAGTGATCTTAGCGACTCTGTACCTTCTGCTCTGAGAACTTCCATCGTGAGGATTAAAATGAAGAAGCAGGAGAGTCGCACAGTCATTCTAATGGTACCGCAACATTCTCTCTTTGTTTTTCCTGTTCTTCCATTCTCCTGGAACCTGGTTTGTTCTTCTCCCTAAACTAACCTGCCTTTTATGGCGTAAAGTTTTATGAGTACAGATTAGCCTGATCGAATCCGAAGGCGATGAAAATCTTTAACATCCTTTAAGCAGGTCTTTTCGACTTGTTTATTACAAACCAGCCCCATCAAAAAAGCTGACGGCAGGCAACGGCCCCTCGTAGTGTTTTTGGGTGGTCGTCATGGTCGTCGAGCGGACATTTACGAGTTACGGCCATAGTTGTCGCTGATGTCCATGGCGACACGAATTCACCGTGGCCATCGGGAGAAGCCAACAGAGGCGGAGCCCCTGTCGTATGCCCCTCTCTCGGCCGTCTCTCTCCATACAAAAATCGATCGATCGTCATGGAAATTCAAACGAGCGTGTTCGTCCTTAGTGTCGCTGAGTTATCTGGCTGTAGATCTGTGGTATGGCGATGGTGGTCGAGCATCGCTTGCTGACTGCCTGGCAGGCCGGGCGGCCAGTCCACGGCCGCTCGCCTTCGCCTCATTTCACTCGTTTTCATCGACAACGCAGCTCACCTCACCTCACATCCTCATACAATCTCACTTTTATTCTCCCAGCGTTCGTTCAGCTTTGTGTGTGTGCCGAAACCGCACGGGTCCGTCAAGAGGACGATACGGAACTGCTCTGATTTCGAATCGTCACTCTTGATGCTCTCGTGTGCCGTCTCATATGCACTATATTGACTTTCTCCAAAATGTGTGAATCATCATCAGTCAGCTTTCCCTGAGGAACTGGTCATCCCATTATTACTCATCGTTTGATGTCAAACATCGCACTATTTTGTTCTTCGAGTCATTTTTGATCTGTTCTGGAAAACAAGCGCATATCTCGTACATACAGCCCACACTCTCTAACTACCCATTTTATTCATTAAAAGAGACTCGGGAATCAGTTTTACGACCTCATGTTCGGACGTTTGGGCGCATTTGCGAAGGCAATTGAATTTGCTTTCTTACTGTTTTCGCTTCCTGGTTTCAAATGGACCATTTCCCTGGAAGCTTATTAGGATCAAGGGGGAATGCAACTGCCATTGTGGCACCCAAGAGAAAATGAATCCAGTCTTTCTAATATAACCATTGAAATACGGAGACCATGAAAAATATCCGTGCATTCGTTCCTGAGGGAAATTCAGATTTCCCCCTAAAAATATGGCAGTTCCTTGCATATGAATATTTTGTGAAGTATCGTTCAAGAGAGTTTGGATCGATAAGTATTGTAAGAAGTGCGATTACGAGGAAATTTTATGGGATTGATCTCGGCATGTACTGCAAAATCATTACTTCAACGTTCCTCATGCCTAAGTGAATGGGAAGTTTTGATGTTTGTTCCCTAAAAAAGCTCGTAGTTAGGCATTGAAAACGAAGAACAATTTCCGAAAAGTAATTTTTGTTTTTTTTTCATAGGTTTTTTTTTGCCCAAACATCTGCTTGAACTAGGTTGATATTTGTAAATGTAACAGGATGAATTGGTGTAAATTGGTTTCAGCTTTATAATCGATCACGAAATCGACCGAATCGATTTGATTTTGAAATTGGTCGCATACGAGCTCGTTGATAGTGTCGATAGCTTGAAAAATAATGCTAAAAAATAAAATAAATAAAGTTCACCGACTACTAAACCTGGTTTGATTCTCTGCTCAAACACGGCTTCGCCGAAAAGTGTAAATGTGTATATTAGGAGTTTAAGGAGCCGAGTTTTCCTTAAATCCATGAAATTGAAACATTTGATTTTATCAATGAAATGGGACGCCATTTCCTCGATCCTATACATTTTCGCTGATTTACAACTTATTTTTAGGGATGAAAAAGTGCTGCTTTAGTTTCAAATCACAATTTAGTCCTCAAACTGTTCAAATCCCATGCTTGCAGAGGTGTTTTTTTAAAGAAAATCAAGGGGAAAAAAAGAGAAAAGAACGTGGATGACCTAATATACATATTCCCATCGTGCTAATGTTTGAACGCTCTAGCCTTGTTCTTGTTTTGAGTGATCGATGCGGCCCTAATGTATGATACAACAAAGAGGCATTCGTCACTCGGCGCTCGCCGAGGTCCCAATCGCGCACATCACCATCACATCCGTGCTGCTTTTCATTCATTCATTCGGGATGCTTTTGAACATTTGAATATATCCAAGTGTGTGTGTGTGTGTTTTGGAATCATCCTTGAAAGACATTGACAATAATCTGCGCTAATATCGACGTGTACCCACGCAGGGAACAGAATGCGCCGCGTGTTTCTGCGTCATGTGAACGTCATCGCATATTCTACCGTATGAAGTAGGTGCACGTCAGCACATAAGCTCATATGATTTTATTAAGTTGCCATAGCAAGCTGGAACTGAATTCATCATAGAGTAATCGTTACTCAGGAAAGCATTGCATCCTGAATTCTGGGTATTTACGATAGGAATAGGAAAAGGCATAGGATGGATCCATCAGTGACTCGTCTGGACCTTCTGTTCAACGGTCATTCCACATTTTTCTGATGCCATATTTTTTAGAAGAGAGATTCTTAGGCCCCAACATTTTTGTAAAAGTGGTTGGGAGCATAAGGTGGTTGAACTGTGGGTATAATTAATGAATTATGGTACAGTATCGAGTACAATATCGACTATTTCTGCCATCCAGATACCAGAACTAATTTGGATCGGCAAATTTTCAGTGTTCCTGCTCCTAGTCGTCTGTTGACCACGTAGTCGCCAGGATCTGCCTTTACTCAGGTGACAGCAGCGTATTCACAACCGTTTATATATTTCCACTGGTCACGGTTGTACATGGATCTGATCCAGTCGAATTTGTATGGGGACGCTCGGAGCGAACATTAGTTTTGTACGGTAGCAAGTAGTACTCGTAATGGGATTACTGGTAATTTTTTTCGTAGTGCTAGACCAAAAAGCTGTCTTCGCCTCGCTTAACTCAGAGAGAAATGTTCTGGAGTGAGGATAGTGCTTGATCACAACGGTTAGCTTTTCAACTAACAAAAACGGCTATTCCAGCCATTCCTCACCATACCTACAATCCACTTTAAAGGTCGGGATACTGTATCTGTTCAGTTCATTTGCGGAGTGAGGAGAGAGGGATGTTTTCTTCACCAAACTGAAGAGTTAACGGTTTAGAAAGGTTTTTCATCAATGAGAAAAAACTTTCGTCGAATAAGGAACAAGAACATGGTACATATGTCCTCCGAGAAAAAATTGGAACACTCAACTCACTTGGAATTTCTTATTGTTTAGGCAGTAAAAGAAGTTGTCTTCATTCCTTGTTATAATTGCTCTGTTCTATCTATGCCTGAGGCATACAGCCTGTTTTTTTCGTGTTTGGCTGAAATTCGAAAGGGTACAAAAAATACATCCCAAAAGAGCAGTATTGTTGCAGTGTAGAATTCACGACTAACCCTACCCGGATTTAAATGGGAAGGTGGTCCTGGCTACATCACTAAGATTGTGGACCTCTCTAGTATATTTCTTTTTTTTAACTTTAGAACTAACTCGAACTAATAGACGGAGAGTTTTGTATAAATCCCGCTCTACTATATAATCTGAACGTTGTCGGAAGTGGAGAAGAGTTTCCCAAAAGGAAAGTTCGGAATTTTTCTTTTAAAAGCGTGAGATAGTTGTAAATCTTTCTGTTGCTTGTTTTTGTTTTCCGATTTTTATAAATATTCTTTCGAAATAACCAATTTCAAATATTTGAACTAATTTTTGATCTTTTCTATTGAATTTGATGACCACCATCAATGACAACTCGCCTTTTCCTCCAATCGCCGCGCCTGTGGCCTTCGTGGTTCAAATTTCGAGAGCAACTTCTGTGATCGTAACTTTTAGGCGCGGTAAGTTATATTTTATTGTGTATTTTAACCTGAACACTTTACGTATGTACTGAACCTGTTGAGATTTTTATTGTACAAAAATATAAAAAAAAGTATTGAAAGTATTAATCAGTGAAAGTAGAGCTGAACGCAAATATTTCTCGTTTATTGTTAATCTAAAATTAGGTTTCATGTGCACGATTTTTGATCATGCGTACGAGTTTTCTTGATGTTGGTGCTTTGAAAACCATTTTAAGTAATCAAACGAGGCTATTATAATTAAGTAACGAGGGATTATTATTTTTTTTTGGGAACAACGGAATTCTTTGTGGACTGAGAATGAGTGGATGAACGATAAGGTTTTTATCCGCGGATTGTGTAAGAAGTCAAGATGATCCATCATTTTGGTGCAAGTTTATTCTTTGCGCAGAGGAATTTGATTACTAACTAATCTTGCAAGAGGGTTTTTTTTTATTTTATTTAGTTTTTCTCGTTTTTTTTATTTAGTTTCAAGTTGTTTCTAAAACTGCATGCGATCCTGTATTCACCTTCTTTGAAATAGAAAAAATAAAAATTCCGTGTCTTTTAAGTTGTCTCAAGAATAAGCCCACTACGCAGGCATAAAAGTAGCTTTTACTCAGAGCCATATCTCCACATCTTCGAAGGAGAGCATTTTTTTTTTTGTGTAACCATTTGTTTTTTTCTGTGTACCATTCAAAGCATGAGTTGTAGCAAGTTTTTTTTGTTTGAAATTTTCCAATTTTTGTTCTGATTTGGGCTCCTGTATATTTTGAAAAATTTCCACTTAATCCGAATCCAGCATTTTACTGTAGAAACGATTCGCCGCAATATTTGGTGAAACAATTTGCTTGAAGAAATCTGGAAAAGTTTGATGGGTGGTTTTGAATGCACTCCCGGTAGTCTCACTGAAATCCCTACCCAACAGTTTTTTTTTCCGTTGTTGTATCAGAGCATCGTGATTTGATCTGCAAGAATTTGATCTACCCTGCGAAGAAGTTCGGCGGGTAAGCGATCTGTTCAAAATCCACGTTTGAGGCTACCAGTAGACTCCTTAGTAACATGCTGTTTTTAAATTAGCGTCATCCAACATTTTCATATAAACATGCTTTTCTTCCCGAAGCAATTCATCCCCACCAGTCACTCCGTTAAGTCAAAAGGTATGTAGTTTCGTTTGCGTGAGTTACACCTTAAAAAATAATTTTGAGAGCGAATAAGTGATTCTCGGATCTATGCAATGTTGGAACAACAATAAATATTAGCAATATTTTTCGAATTTAGTTTGCAGAAGTGAGTTTTAGGTAAGAAATCTCTAGTAAATTATTTGGATAACTATTACTATATGAAACTTCGCATACTGTTTTTTTATAAACGAATGGAACCGTGATTTATTACTGATTTATTTCTTTTACTTCTTATTATTTTTTCTTATATTTTTCAAATTTATTTTTTACTTACAAAAATCCGGTCCAGTTGCAAATCTAAGCCTATGAACCGCGAAAAAAAAATCTGCACGAGTTGAACTTTTTGAAGCACGGGGAACACAATACAATTTTTTGTACCATCTCACCATAAATATTAATACAAAATTTCACCTAATTTCAAACTGCAAGTTATGAATCTACTGGTTTGTCAAATCTTTGTAATACGTAACGAAATTATACAGTTCAAGAATTTTCAGTATTTTCGTTTTTTTCTCGTTTTCCTTCCGTGTCCCTTGTTCTTCCGTAATATGATCTCTTCCGGTCATTGACAGTTAGGGAACAAAGATACGCGAAGTTAATTTTTGTTACAAGTCGAGAAACGGTAGATCAGTATCGAGCGTAGGGAGGAGTCTTCCAGTTCTGACCTACCCGTAAACAGCACTAATCAGGAATTGTTTCAAGGGTTAAGTTTGGAAAAGAGAAGCAAGAAAAGCTAAGATTTATTTTCTTCAAAAAAAAATTATCACCTCCATCCATACCATCAACTGTCAACTCCACAAATGTTCGCCAATTCGTAGCCGAGTTACGATAATAATAATAATGATAAGAAATAAAGTCAAATCGATTGTTATCTATTTGATTAGGGCCATTCAATTACTATATCTTTACAGAAAGCTTTTTAAAATCATTATAGGAAAGCGGGTCATTTGAAAAACATGCTACTACGAGAAGTCGATAGATAGAAAAAATTATTTGTATTCGTTTTTTTTTCTATGGAATCTATGGAAGTTTCTAGGAGGAATGGGATCAAATCTTCCAAAAAAGATCACTCCACCTAGCGGATGCACTCGATCGGGGAGGCGTTTCGTCACTAGCGCAAAGCCTTCGCGTGAGTGTGTTGACGTATTTTTGGTGCAATATAGAAGAACAAAATTAAACACCTTTTCTATGGGATAAAAATAGAGCTTTGTGAAATCTGCGACATGACTTTTACTTGTGAACTTTTCATCGGACATTCCGTTGGATTTCCGGGGGATGACACTGATCTCGATAGATCACTCATCAATCATTTGCATTCCAGCCGCACTACTAAATCTTCCTGCTTTGCTCAAAAGCGAACTTTTTCTTTCATTCTTCGAAATGTTTTAACAAAACTTCTATTAATCATAAAGTGATCGCCTAGGTGAAGAGAGAAAAATTAAAGTTGCAGTTTCTGAAAGTTAAGAAAAGAGGCCAGCGGTTCTGCTTTATTGTCTTCTTCTCAGGTCCTTTAAGTACAATGTCCCGAATAAAATCGAGTGTTAAGTTATTTCAGAGTTCTGCAGTTACAACATGAATGTGCAGCATTTAACTTTTCAGATAATTTTTCAGATTCAGGCCTTTTGAAACTTTGTGGTAAATCGAATTTTTTTTGATCGAATTTTCTGACTACCGTAAACCAACAGTTTCTTCTCGAACGGAATCAAGAATAACTAATCTCACCTAATTTCACCAAATCTGTTGTTTGCAGAAATCAGTTGTTTTTTTTCGCATTGTTTTGTCATATGCCATCTAGAAAATATTTTAAGTTGACTTGCAGTCGCGATCAATGTTCCTTTCTTGAGATTTACTTGTTTTCTGTTTTAAGATACACTGGGAAAAATCGATAAAGTTCCTGGGAGCATAGCTGCGTGTAAGACCTAACTGGTAAATGTAATTTGTAATTTTAGGACCAGGTTAAATGATCCGCGCTCAATGACTCAGTGGTGTGAACACGAAGCAACAGTGTACCGTTGTGATGTGTTCACTTGTATCGGCTGCCGATCGAACGCGTTGAATGAATGCGTCATCCGTCCGTCCGACGCAGCGTTCGGCTCTCATATTTATGCGTCGCATTTGTGCAAAATGCCTCAGGTGTGAATCACACGCGCGTTGGTCACTTGCGCTGTCGAAGGTTCCGATTACTGTTCGATACGGATTTCACTTTGTTTTTTTTTAGGTGGTAGAACTCTAGAGACACTGAACATAAGTGGAACAGCTAAAGAAGAACACATTGAACAATCAATAAATAATCAACAATTAATAAAACAATAACAACCAATAAAAACAATAATCAATCAACAACAATGAAGGAAGGGTACGTGTAAGTAACTAAGAATGAAGGAAGTAAACGAAAAGAGAAGGAATGACCAAATCATCACTGTTCACTTCCCAATCCTGAGCTCCTATCTTCAACCTAAGGTACATATTTGGAACCTAGGCGAACAATTCGCTTCTACCAAAATGTTGATAAACCCAAATTCAAGTTCTGATCAAAAGTCTTCTTATAGAGCAATAGAAGGAAAAGAAAAAATATTTTTCTAAACATTAGTTATAATGATCATCTATGGATTACTGTTCACTACCGTCTATGGCGTTTGTTCCATGATGAAGGTCACCGCCGATGGAAGAATTGAACAAAAATTTCCACAAAGAATTCCTAGCCGCCAATAGTGGAGTGAATCCGAAAAGTATATCAGATGGGTTGATGTTGTGAAAACACTGAATGTACTTGATCATCTGATGATCGTAAAAATTCGTAAATTACCGTGTGAACGGCCTTGTGTTTCGAAAATAAGAGGACGATTTATTTGTTTGTGGAGAAATCTCCTAATTCCAGTCTATGGTGCAACAATATATTTTCACTTTCATCAGAACCTTCCAATGATCGACACCAAAAATGTGATTTTCTCATTTAGTGAGGAATTTCATGTTTTCAACTTTTAGGGACTTTTCAACTACTATCTCTATTATTTCAATTTTTTCTTCAATTCCAATCAATATTTCGAAAAAAAAAATTAATGACACAAGGACGATGAGGGTAGTGTTCAGACGCGTTTTTGATACGGAAATAACGCTACGGAGTTTCAAATGACACGGAACTTTTAGGGTAAAATGTAGGGACAGGCACAAGCATAATAGTTCCACATAACATGCCCAGTTTGCGCATAATGAGGAAAATAAACAATAAATAAACATAAATAAAATAATTAAACTGGGAGTTGGGTTAAGTTGGGAAAACATGTGGGAAAATACTCTCTCGGGGTTGCCAACCATAAAAATACATTGATAAATATTAGATTTTACTTAATCATGGAATGTCACTAAAATTTTTAATTTAATATAACTACAACCTCTTCTATTCTATTCTATTTTTTATTTTGCTCTTAAACTACGTGATTGACTATTAACTACATACCGTCTTGTACGGGGTCGTGATCAAATTTATCGGGGATTTTTGATTCGATTGGAAAAAAATTGCAGTTTGAAGAGTATAAGCTATGAATATCTGTAATGACAGTCGTTGTCCATGCATAACAACAGCAACAAACGGTAATCCTGAAGAGGAGCTTCGAGAAAAAAGAAAGCTTTCTCCATGCTCTCAGCAAATTTTCCTGAGTCCAAGCTGGCTGCGTCGTAGGGAACATTCGGGTGACAGTGTGAACAGTATATCTTCTTTATAGAACAATCTTTAAGTTCCTTTTCTAGACATTGGGACTTGGAAAGTTTATCCATCGCTTTATTGCTTTCGCTTCTTGCTAGTCACTAGCTCAAGAAATTTTCTTGTCTAGCTAATCAAATTTCTCTTTTGTTAACGGCACAAAGATGGAGAACATTTGTACAACTACAATAAACAGATAAAGCACATACAATGTGTTAAATTTTTCGTGTTATCCCCCTTTTCTTAATTTTTTCAGCTTGTTGCTATCATGCGGTTAAAAGAGGTGCTTCTAAGATCGAAGATTCTCTTATCGCGGCTTAAATATAAACATCATAAAAATAAAAAAGAAGATAAAACTGTACTTGACTTATGCAACAACAAAAATCGTTGTATTAATATTTTTCGAAATTAAAGGAAGGCATCACTCCACGAATCTGAGGTGCTGCGGATTTCAGGTGGAGTATTCGTATACGGGATGGGAGACTATGGAGAGGGAGGTGATTCCGTCCATTTCTTCCTAATTGCCGTAAAAAACGGCCCGGAAGGCGGCTTCGGGCATTCTGGCGCGCTATTTTCTACAAGGAGTTCGACTGGAGCGCGCCAGTCTTGTGCATGTGCCGCATCTTCCGGGCCGTTTTTTTTTGCGGCAATTAGGAAGAAATGGACGGAATCACCCCCCTCTCCATAAGCTACGATCCCGTATAAGAATACTCCACCTGAAATCCGTACCACCTCAGATTCGTGGGGTGATGCCTCTAAGATCAGCGTAGGAAGTACCGAAGCAAAAATATAGAAATTGAACTACTGCAGCCCATTTCTTCCAGCCAATTCAGGAAGAACTTCATAATGTTCAGCAAGGAAATAAAGCATGTCCTTTTGACTCTTAAATTCTAATGCATCTGCTGTCTTAACTACATAGAATAATACAGTATTTGAGCGTAAGATGCAATGTTTACATATCTCATGAGGCACGAGTGCGAGGTGTTTAATGCATACGAGCAGCGTTACATTTACCAGGTCTCAGTAGAACATCACCAACAGACGATTAACTGTAATCTCTCGGATTCGCTTTCTTCCTGTGTCTTTTTCGTTTCGAACTTTTCTATCGAACTGTACAGATAGTTTGTCGGTGATTATCGTCCATTAAGTTTCTGTTTTTTTTTCTTTCCGCTTAATTCTTACAATTTGGAGAAAAAATCTTATAATTTCTTACAATTCTTAATTTGGAAAGCGACTATTGTATTCAATGATTAGGATTAGGACAATTTTAGCATCATGGATTCGTTCATTCTCCGAAAGCTCCGTATGCAAGCAATTCGTCATATATAATAGTGAGTGGTTATAGTTTTTCACGTCAGTTGACGTCAACGTTAATGCGGTGGTCCTTGTTTGGATTTTATAATGTCAGTCGTGGATGATTTTAAAGATTCTCTTCCAATTTTTATGATGTAAGTGCATGTACATGTGCAAGTAATCTATGGGGACACATGTAAGAAAGGTATAACATGAGGTGCAGAGGAGTCTATCAAACTCAAAGTGAGCAAGAATCGAAAACAGATCATAAGCGGGCGATTAACAAGGGATAGACTTCCCTTTACTCGTTTCATCTCTAATTTTGCTCTGGAAAATTGGAAAAGAAGTGGAGAAGAAAGGAAGGCTAGGAAGAGTTTTCAAAATTTCCTTAGGTATCCTCCATACGTACTATTTATTGTGTTGTATTATCATCTAGGTTGCCTCTTTCAAACGTGCTTGATATCCCTTTTACCGAGACTGACTTGAAAATGACTTGACGATAGGTGTCGTGCGACTTATTCAATTTTATTGTATGAAAAGGATATTTTCGACTTTTCTATATTCAAATCCACACTTAGGCGGTCGAATGTGTACTCAAAAAAGGAATTTCCGCCTAATCCGTGTATATAGATTTTCTCAGGACCTCAAACAAGAATCAATGAAGTTCTTTTTGTATATTTTTATCAGCTGTAGATATTGACCGAGGAATGAAGTTCCGATGGATACAGTGAATTCCGTCGTCTTGTTCACAACTTACACTTGACTACGGTAAGATACCACAACAAATTCAAGCTGTGCGAGTCGTAAGTAAGCGACAGAAATAAGGGACGTTAGTTATAAGCTTGATTTCGAATTGGCTAACTCTGGTGGCCATTTTCTTCATGTCTTTTGACAAACGACATCTTGTTTTTGCCAGAAAAAGATCCTTAACCAGTGGAAGACCCAAGAAACCGTTTTTATTCACGTAAAAAAGGATTTCTGCAGAAGGATAAAGGTCTTTTTGGCTATCTCGTATGGCGGTACTAGAAAGTTAAGGTTACTAAAAGCTCCATGATAAGATCTACTGCATATGCAACCCTTCGTGGTCAATTGTTTAACTCAACATGTATTCCTGCGATCCATTACTCAACGCAGCTTCTATTACTACCTCAATTAAGACGTTATCATCCATTACTGTTGAAAAAACGTCTAAAATTTAGCCGCCACGCTGGGCTTCTGAATTTCGACATATGAATAATGTTTCCGAAAGGGAATATGTGCAGAATTCTTCACAAAGTGTCCTCTGAATAGAAAATGGTCTCCTTATGAGTTCTCGCTGTACATGTGACTAGTATAGGTCAGAGGAAAGTAAGAACTAGGTTATCTACGAATGGGGTTAGGTACCTGGACCGGAGCGAATGTGCTGGTTGACGTTAGTGACACCGAAAAGCCTATTTGCTGTTAGCGGTACGAACAGCAGAGAGCTTTTCGTGGAAGTTTGTGATTCTGATTAATCATAATCAAAATCATAATGACGGAAGAGTTTGGTTAGCTAGTTTTGATCTACTTAGCTCATGATTTGCTCCAAAGAGTAAATTGTTATGACTTGATTTTTCGCTAAAATGGACGTTCATAGTACCACTTTCAAAACGCGCCTTCAAAGAACCAAATTTGGAAGTTTACCTCAAAGACTTGGACCGGCGCAAGGATGCTCCTGAGGCAACCTGAACAGGAGCACGTGCGATGGCCAGCAAAGGTAAGGCTTGTGGCAAAGGTAGCAGAAGCGCGCATGCCACAGTAGTCCTGACATACTGGGACTTCCATGGGACCACCAGTTCCTAAGTGTAGTTCGATCAACCTCAAGTCATTGTTTACTATTCGATAAATGGGCACTAGTTATTATTTTTTCGATTTCTCTTAAGCTAAGAAAAATGTTTTAGGAGAGTCCTCGAGAATAACCTGCAGCAAAAAAAATGTTCTGGATGCTTTTTCTATGGCCCTAATCTCAATAATATCAATGCTGATTACATCCGATCTGTCAAGTCAATGTTTTTATCCTCACAGTCCTGTCCGGTATCACTTTTTCGGTCCCGACGGAGTAAAGGGTTTGGTTGGCACTACGATGGTCTCGAACCATCGTCTTCACGGCTACAGCGGACCCTTGAGAAAATCATCTTCCTGAAGGCGTGCGCTACATAAATTTTCCTCTTGATTTGGAGAAGGTACCTTGAGGCTAATCCAATTGTATTTGCTCATACCGGGTAGCAGTGTTTTCTTGCAAACGAGCAAACTTTTGCAGATTCTCAGGGTGAGTGAAAATGTTCTTTACGGACGTTCTTCCCGCAGCGCATCTGGACATACCAAATGTCGAGCGTTCGACTATTCACCGCTTCGTAGAATAGCTATGTCATTAGTCATTACCCTGCTTGTAGAATGTTTTGTCCGTGTAGTCTAAATGAGATTACGCTATGTGAGCACCATAGTAATCGACCAAGACAGTTGAGAACAAAAAAAGGATCTTGTTTGAGTGGCTTGACGGATTCCTTCGAAGGTACATAGTTATCGATAGGAGCGTTATCTGGAGACAATTATTCGGGTTCGGTGGTACAATCCTGGTCAATTTTATTTTTGTATGTGTATCATTGTAATTTTATATTAATTAAAAAGGTTGAGAGAATAAAATGTTTAAGAAAGAATAAGGTGCCGTTAGTTTGGTATGCGCTAACGAATAGATGGGTATCTGGAGATAGTTGTTTAGTTAGAGATAGATTGATTCCAATTCAGAATTGCCTGATATTTCTGAACAGCATTATTTAGTAAGTATTCTTTAGTACATGCAAGAAACAAAGTAGAAAGAAATAGAAGTAGAAAAAGAAGTAGAGTTACTAACTGAGTTACTGCAGGATATAAAAAATATGAAGAAAAAAATAAAAGAATCAAAAAAATTCGACGTTTATAAGCACACATGCTGGTCACCCAACAACCCGCGGTCCCAGCGAATTATTTAATCCTGTGTTTTTACTTTCAGGAGAAATATTCTAGGACTATTTTATCGACCTCGAAAAGGTGAGAGACCTTGTTTGACCCAGGATCTATTTTATAGATAAATTGGATGATGATTTCATGCTATCAATGTTTGAAGACTGGTAGACTTAACTGGCTGCAAACCCATGTTGGTCCTGATTTCGGAAGGGTCAGAGCTAAATATTTTAGCTGAGCTCACCATATATGGAGAGAATAACTCAAAATACTAGACATAAGTTTCACATTATAGCCCTCCGATCGATTTTGTCAATCAATTTCGATTAGTTTCATCGTTTCATCCTACAATCTTATCAGTCTGTCGTTTCAATGGTTTTTTAAAGAGCGCACAATAGTTTTCCCTTGTCTTTCTAATCGATCCTTGCCTAGGCACTCGTTCCAGTAGATCGCCCGAACAATCGATTTTATGATGGAGTTTCTGGAAGATTTTGGAAGATACATAGGAACGACGGGCAGTGAGACCCGTAAAAATCAAAGATTTCCAGATCCCTTGCTTATAGTGTTTGCTATATAGAAATGTTATTGGGGAGAAGTTAGCAACGTTCTTAAAAACAAACAAAGTGATTCGTTTCTCGTATCGACAATAAAAAAATCCCTTTGATGGTAGCTTAAAGTGTTTTATTTTGCAAAATATACGGCTCTAGCCGTCGTCGTTTGAACCCAATTAGACGTTTGCTCCCTTATCAGAAAGGACAATTCTGCAGAAAATTCCATTTCGAGGGCAACGGGAAAATAACGCATGACTTGTGATTTTATTGTTCACGTATTAGGAATTTTCCTTTCCAGATTTGTGGGTTTAAATGTCTGGATGCTGGTTTACGCTAAAATTTCCTAAACAAATCATCAGAAAAGTACAAATGTTCTAGAATTTGATTAGAAATTCAGTGTCACATGTTTACTTTGATGACGAATAAAAATGATCAACATATAAAGGAAGTGTTGACTGCGCGCGACAACAGGACTGACTGGACGAGGACGTTTCCCTCTTAATTTCCTCAAGAGAAAAAACTACAACTGCTATTTTATCCATATTCGTCGACATGTCTCTGATTGTTTTCAGTGGATCGATGGTAAAAAAGAGCTGAGACGATCCTCGCCTCATGACGAACAGCTCGGCGACGATGTGACCGCAGTGGTATTAATCCCTCAGCAAATATTTATTTATTTCTTTGCTTATCAACACTTCAGGCACTCAAAAATAAATGAGTAACAAGAGTGATGACTACATACGTGGAAATAAAATACTTGAAGAAATTTCTCACCTTTGCTGGAGGAATTTTCGAGTTTTTCTTTTTCAAACGCTTAAAAACTTCGGATGTAAACACAGAAAACTGAATTGTGGAGTGAAATCCAGTTCTGCTGCCACCATTTTTTTTTCTGGATTTGGAAGTGGAAATGCACAGCGTTATTCGGTTCAATCACTCTTCTCGAGTGATTTTCCATGTCATTACCGTCGATATTCAGGTTCTTCAGGGCTTTTTTTCCAGTTTTTTTTTTTTGGAAAAATTTCAGAAAAGTCAATCTTTTCTTGCTTTCTCTAGTTATCTTTATTCGATCTTTGTACTTTTTAATAGTTTACATGAAGGAGAAAGTAACGTGTGGTTGAGAATATTGCAAAATTTCAACTACAGTCCCAAAATTGAATTGTGTTCAGCTGTTCTCTGTCTCCATATCAGAAAATGTAGGAACGTACGGTTTTTTGTTATTGAACAAACAAGAACCGCCTTAGGCAGCCATAGTTGAGGTGTACAGTTCTCAAAATGACATCGCCACGAATTCTCGCCATCCTTCTTGTTCTGGTTGGCGTTGTAACTGCACTAAAATGCTACACTGGTAAGAATTCACGTATCCATGTATCCGTCACCTTTATAGCTTTGTTCTAAAGATCACCAGGTCCTTAGTAAAACTCTACAATACTACCATGAACGTCTAAAATCAGTTTTGTACGCTCGTATTAAATTTTAGTCATTGGAATTAAATTCTTTACCTCTTCGTTTCCTCAGTCACTTGATATTTGCAAAATTTTCTATATTTTATAAAAGACTACTGGTTTAAAGGAAAATAAGAACCTTGCTTATTTGTCAAGCGTTTACAGATCCCAATTTTCTAAAATGTTCTCCAATATACCGAAGCAACTTTTTTTTTAAATGCAGGTCACTACGCCGAAAACGTCAAGCCATCTTCAAATTCGGAATGCAAAGGGAAATCCTGCACAAAGTAAGTCACAGTTATTAAAAAGAGAAGAGAATTTGAATATTTTAACGTAACTCAGCAACTGTCGGCGTTTTTTTCTCTTTTCGGAATATGGTTTATAGTTTCACATAGTCAAGCACGAATGGCAGCAACGCTTAAGTTAGCAATTTTACTCACAATTTTTGCATGCTGAAAAAAGATCAAATGCTCTTTTCATTCCCAAAATTTACTCCTATCAATGGCCAGCGTGAATATTTGGTTGAATCGAATCTCAACGGATAATCAAGAGCGTTAATTGCTTAAAGGAAACTCTTTTCAGGGTTATTTTGAAGAATGATAAATCAGCCTACTACGGTTGTGACATGACAAATATGTGTAATGTAAGTTAAATTTGCCACTTTTTTAAATCATAGTTTTTTTTTCGAATAATAAAGGTAGTGGGAACGTTCACATACATACAAAGCACAGTAAGTAGCGAACGTTCTGGTATTTTTCAGAGAAATTTTGACCAAAATGTGGGGCATTGGCCAATCCCACTCCAATATTTTTTTAATTTTTTTTTATATCTTACATTCCGAAAACGAATCGGGCAATTTGTATTGTATTTTATAGTTTATTTCTAATCACCTCAGAAAGAACTGAGAAGAACATTCTTGGAACTGCCTCTTCCGAGCCGGGGAGATCCTAGATTTCAGAATAAGTGTTTTGAATTCTAGAACATTCTTTGAGTAATATAATGAGTTATCTTTTTATTATGATATTTTCTAAAATACTCGTTTTGAGTATTCGTTTAAATAGGTGTTTTTCTAACCAGATTTTTTTTTACAGAAAGATGACTGCGTGACGGACAAGAACGGTGACACATTGTGTTGTTGTAGCAAAGAGCTTTGCAATTCTTCATCAAAACTTTCAGCTCTTTTCATTATTGCACCGCTTGCTTTGATCACGTTTTTCATTTAAGAATGTAATTGAATTGATTTTGTGCCACTATTTCTCTGTGATTCTGAAAGCTAGAATCTATCATTCATTGAAGAAAAATTATTGTAATCGTCGTCTTCCTGGGATCCTTTGTGTTCCTTTGAAAGGAGAAGATGTCATTAAATGAACGCTCGTTAAAAATTTGTACGTTCTTATCACTTGACAAAGCACCTATGCACGGATAAACATGTTTTTCTTTTCTTACATTCCTTTTTTATACCACACAAAGCATTTAATCCTTGTTGGAAAAGCTGTTTCCATGAAACGCCGTCTCCTATGAAGGAAAATTCGAGAAACGGTAATTTACAGCCGTGGAAACTACTCACATAAAAATTAGTGCTTTTTATTCACAGAAATGAAGAAATCCGAGTTGGAAAT
This sequence comes from Necator americanus, assembly GCF_031761385.1. Lineage (NCBI taxonomy): Eukaryota > Metazoa > Nematoda > Chromadorea > Rhabditida > Ancylostomatidae > Necator > Necator americanus. The sequence goes on along the minus strand of NC_087374.1, from coordinate 36,946,213 downwards.
ACTGTCGAAAACAGTGGTGGATTCATCTCAGATGAACTCTAAAAGGGCTTTAAAATTCTGCTACGAAAGGACAGTCAGGAAAAATGGGCAACAAATATTGATGGTAACCCGGGGAGGTGCAAATAAACAACCAAGCCTTTGTTTACCGTTATCATTCTCTTCAGTACGGTATGCTTCATATTACTAAAATATCTGCGATACCGAAAATGCTTAAAATGTTAAAAAAAGAAGTGGAAGAAAAATAAACTGATTCGCAAGCAGTCCTATCCCTCATAAACCAAGTCCACAATATTTTTGAATTCCTGTGTTCGAGCCGTTGGTGATTTGATTGAAGAAAACATGAGAGTCACTTTTTTTTATTACTCCAGAAAAATAAAAAAATAATTGGACACTACGCTGAGCGTTAGTGAAGAAAGGTACTCTGCAAAAGATTTTTTTTGAAGCAAAAAGAATAAGTCTTAACTCAGAAAAAAGACATCTAAAAACCCAATTGGATTACATTTATTAATAACTTTAGGGGCCTTCGGTACTAAGTTTCTGACAAACGTCGTCCACAATTTTTCCAAATTTTTCCTTATTACTATTATTATAGAAATAATTCAATTAAGACAATATACACTGGGCTATCAAAATTGAAAATAAATCCAAAGAGTTAACGTTGTTACGTTCATTCATTAGAAGGTTTTTTTTTATTTAAAAAAAGTCAGTCAAAGTAAATAAGATGATTTACTTGATTTAGGAAATTTGTAAAGAAAAACAATTAGTCTAATGCCAAAATGTGCCAAAATAAAGACTACAATCGATTGCGACATACATATCTACATACGAATGCGATGTAGAGTACTCTTTTCAGGAGTAATAAACAATTTTTAGTGAAAATAAAAGCAGGTAATTCGCTGATCCAGGAGCCCAGAGTAACATTGCAAAAAAAAGTGGAACTGTAAAGACTAGGTTGGATCTTATCCAGTATCGAAATATTGAGAAAATATTATGAAAAGCACTGTTAGTGTAAGTGCAGTGCATTTTTTTCCTAATGACTGGATATTTAAGGTTTGAATTCAGGTGTCCGCAACCTGGCGGCATTCCAATGAATTTTGGCAGAGCATGGAGTTTTTCTTTTGAATTCTGATTGCTCAAAGGACAACGTCTCCTTATCAGAAACACAAGGATAAACATTGTTTGTCACTGAGTAAGTAACAAACATTTCCAACGACAAGAGTAAAAGTATTCCCACTCCCGCAATGATTTCGTTCCGACTTCTTGCCTTTGTTGCGCTCGTCAGCGTAACAGTTGCTATTAAATGCCATTTTGGTAGGATTTTATCTGAATTTTAGCGCTTTGAATAAGTTTCTAGAAAAAGGAAGGCCTAGAGAATTTCAAAATAGTCCCTATTTTGATTTTTAGGATTTTTGAATTAGTTCCTGTTCCCCTTTTTTCGCCATCTATTCAAAATCCCATATTTTAGAAAAGTCAAGTGATCAAATGAATGGCAGAAGCGTGTTGGTTGAAAACCATTTGAGATATTGTTGCATACGTGCGAAAATTTGGCGCGAGTGGGGTTCGAACCCACGAGGACTTACGTCCATTGGAACTTAAGTCCAACGCCTTAACCACTCGGCCATCGCGCCACGTTTATCGACTTTACTGGATAACTACCGAATCTGCCCTTGCATCTAAAAAATTAAAAATCAAATTCTCTGCACTATGAAGTGCCGATCAAATTGAATAACCGCAGGTTTACCATTGGAAATTCAAATACGTTAAGAAAACGATTAAAACTAATGTTTATTAACGAATTCTCGGTTGTCGAGTTGGCGCTTAAGTTATTACTATAAATTTTTTTTTCTGGATACCTCATAATAGTCAGAAAATATGCGAAATGGTAAAATGAAGAAGCTTCAACGTTCCGCATGTAATGCTGTTGAAGGCAAATATCAATGAGCACACGTACTTTAGAGATTAAAGGTCCATTGAAGGATTCCTTAACCGATTTTTTAACCATCGCGACGAAATTGTCGTGAAGTCTGTTATATCCGTGAAACTTTCCAAAATCCCAAAAAAAAAACAATTCCAAAGAAATAAATCACTGCTTGTAGGCAGCGTACTTCGCCTTTATCTATCTTTACTTAAAAATTTTTCTTTTTTCAAAATTTCTTCAAAATTTTTTGCTTTTTGCGTTTACTACGCCATGTTATTTTTTCCCCACTATGTTTGGAGAAATAACCAAAGTTCTCAAGAAGGCGCGAATCGAACGGATTTCTTTTTCGGGTATAATCATAATCTAATCCTAATCGTTACGGGTTCCGGGAGCTACCGGAGCAGATTTTGTCATCGTTACTAGTTTTGTGCCTTATATAAGCTTTTAAAGAAACAAGAAAACTTTTAAAAGTTATTTGAATAATTAATTATTTGAATAATTATCAAATAGTTTTTTTTCAGGGAGCACAAATACTTCAAAACCTCTCGGAATTTTGAATTGCAGTGGAAAATACTGCACATCGTAAGTTGCATAGAAATACCTTATTAAGAAGAATTTCGTATGGTTCCTTCCTTTCGTATTTTGTTGCGCTCTATGGCACAATAAGTTAAAGTAATCGTAGCGAAAAAGCTACAAAGCGCTGCACACCGTTAGAAAATAATTCTACAGACAAAAAAAAAACACAAAAAAATTGCAGAATTATTTTCTTATTGTTATTCATTATCTCTTTGTTCATTATTAAATTATGAGTACGGATATTAACCTAACGATAGTAATCGTTATGGAACTTTAAGAATTAAATAACTTCTTTTTTCTAGGACAATAACGACAGATAGCGATACGATCTCTTACGGCTGCGATATGATCAATAAGTGCAGTGTAAGTTTTTTTTTTGTCTGAAATTACTTATTTAGATATAACCTTAAGAGACAATCTGAGAGGGACAGCGCTGAAAAAAAAATATAAATAAATAAAAATAAAAAAATCGGTTCCTCACCTCATCCGAAAATTTGGTTGAATCGAGGGTTCATATGAAGATTTTCTGAAAAATGTGCGCTTCTAAGAAAATGACAAAGAAAACAGAGGAAAATTAACCCATCCAAATAATATTTAAATTTACTATTACTTTTTAAGCCATTCAAATAATGTTTAAGTTTACTGTTAATTTTTTTCCATACACAGAAAGTCTCTTTTTACCTAGTAAAATTTTGGTACAGTGTAAGGTTACTTAATGTTCTTAATTTCCATTAATTGCAAACACTTGAGCAAAACATTGCAATTTTTCAATGAGTTTTTTTCTTGAATATGCATAGAAGCGTGAGGGTATTAAGAATTGCTCAAAAATTAGTTTTTTTTTTAAATCAAGGTAAGGTTTTTTTGAGGTTTGCGTATGTCCCTAATGAACGTGTTTTCAAGGCGGATGATTGCGAGATGGAATTAGATGGTAGCACAAGATGTTGCTGCAGTACTGATCTCTGCAATTCTTCTTCACCAACTTCATTTCTCGTTCTTTTCACTCTTGTACCCTTCGTTTTGCTAAAAATTATGTTCTAAAAAGATTACAGTATCTACATATATGCAAATGTGAACCTTTGTTAAACAACATTCATATGATTACATATATTCAGGATGCCATTGTAACTGCTTCTCCTCTTTTGAATAGTGCTCAATTTCCTTACAGTAGTGAAAAGAAGTGAAAAATTAAAGATTCTTTGCATAATTCTGAACTCTCTCATCAGCTCAAAGGGCTCCTTTGAGGTAATAAAAATGCATCTAAACTACTCTTCTTGACTGAATTTTGCTTCATTAAGGACTAAATAACATCTAGTAGAAAAATCCTTTTTTGAAAAATGTTAGGTTCATGTTGAGATTTTTTATATGGAAATCTTTTCCTACAATTAACCTTAAGTAAAGATAGATAAAGGCGACGTATCACGAAAAACTGGGCGGTACAAAACTCGGTGAAAGACTGGAGTTTGGATTATGGATGGCGGGAACGCTCGTCCTCCCCGAATCGTCGTGGAAGATGCTGTTCTTTCCCACGAAATCAGTTGCGACGCATCAACCTTCTGCACGCGCCGTATCCACTTGCGAGCTGTCGTAAACCAATAAGGTCTCCTCGACAGGGTATTCAAATAAAACCATTGTACAGGAACCTGAGGGAAACGGAGCGTGCACGAGGTGACACGTTCTTAAGTACCTCGTAAGAACAAACGTCGTTCCCATGCTCTTTTAAAAGACGATTGAGGGACGATGAGCTAAACAATGCTGGTAAAAAAAAAAACAAGCCCAAGGCTTTTGATATTGTTTCCATTCCAAATTCACGATACACTGCCTACAAGCAGTGATTTATTTCTTTGGAATTGACTGGGTCGAAAGGAGGATCTAGGCAAGGATTTTTCTTCTAGAAAGAACTTCCGAAGATATTAAGAAGGATGTAAGGGTGTTAAGGATAATTTCAAACTCATTAATACAGAAACCCTTTTTTTTAGAGCAACTGCGAACAGTAAAGGTGGTCACGGAATGGAATCGTACGTTTTTTGAATTTGATGAAGACTGGTGAAATTAGAGCATTCTTTCTTCATCATTCTGGTGACAAAAGCTTGAAAAAACCTGCTTGGAGAAAAGTTCCTCACATCATCGAACCCGGTGTTCAATTGGTTTGAGCACAACATGAGGGAAAATAATAAAAAAAAGGAAAAGAAATAATTGTTTGCATTCGCTCATTCATGTACACCTTGCTCTCCTGTAAAATGTGATGAAAATAATAAAAAACAAGGTGCAATCTCATATGGACCTAAAACCAGTTCGGACACAACTCCAATAATAAAATTCCGGATTAAAAAAAACATTTATTGTATTTCACACAAACAAACTGGTTAACTGAATGAACAATGAAAATTGATGAAATGTTATGAACCCGATTTTTTACATTGTGCTTACTAAAAACAAAGAACTTTTAGATTTTATCATAGTTTTCTTAAAAAATGAGAGAATAAATTGCCGGAATTCTCTCATGAAACATATGGTAATCAAAGGATTGATCGCTGGACACCAGGCGAAGAGGAACGGGAAGTAGTTGGACGCTTCTCCTGTGCGACCTTCGAAAAGTGGTGCCAGAATCGAAACGTAGAACGGGACGTGAAGCAGAAGAAACGGGCATGCAGACTGAATACGAACCATTAAGTTTATTATAGATGTACCTTAACGTTGTGCTTTATTTTACAATATTCATAAATTAATATTTTTTATCTCCTGTAATTACATTATAACACAATATATTTTACTTCCCAGTGCGCATCATAAAGAGCTAATATTTAATAATAAAGTGAGTTGAATTAGAACTCAGGTGGAGTTATTCTGGAAGTCTATTTGTTTTTTTTTTTATTGGGTTCGTGGAAAAAAAGCGGAAAATATTCGTTGACGTGAAAAGAAAATAAATGAACTAATTTCAGCTGCGATAATTCCCGTTGAAGAAACAATCTCCCACAGAGGATTGTGTATTAAAGGATCATAATTTACTTTAAACTATTATTAGTTTAAAATAAAAATATAATTTACTTTAAAATAACTAATATAAAATAGTTACTTTAAAATAATCAGGCATACACCTTAGTGATGAAATAGCGTCAAAAATTTGTCTATTAGGCTAAACATACTGAACCCAAGTTAGCAAAAACTACTTATTTTTTAGGTATAGTTGCAAATATTTCAACTTTGAGCGGTTTTCCTCTTCGAATGCATAAAACACTATGTAGGTCATCTCAGCAGTACATACTAAGTTCATAATTTTTTCCAAAGATAATCTGGGATAATCTTGAATCTTAGACATATTTAAAAAGAATTTAAAAAGCTATTAAATAAGTAATAAATAAACAAAAGATGACTGATCTAAAATATGATTTTTTTCTAGATTTCCGTGGAAATAGAGTTGTTTTGATGAACTAGTTCCTTTTTTGTAGCCATCCATTCTAATTTTTTTTTTCAAATTAAATTCTAATTTTCGCTTACCTGCGCGACAAGTGTTTTACATAGCTGAATATGAAGTTGTCGAGTATTTCCGCTGGTTGTATGCATTACCACACAGATAATTTTTTTAGAGCAGAAAATCATTGTTATCATTGACGTTACCATTACAAGAACAATACAGAAAATAGCAGCATAAAGTGTGTAGCTTTGAAGAGCTTCCAGAATATTTGCGTTAGTAGGATTCTGCAAAAAAAAGCATATATTTATATTCATATTTTCCTTGTCAGAACATGGTAACTGACTCTTTGGATGCTGTGAGGGCACATAGTTAGTTTATGAGGGAACTAGAGAAAATATAGATTTCAGATCATCTTAACTCTTCGTTCGCCTTCTATAAATCCAGAAATAGAACTTAACGCTCTATTTTGACTTCAATTACTGGAATGACTTAATGAAACTCAAGACCTCAACATGAATTTAAAGCTTCCGAAGCATAACTCAAGCAGTAGGATGTTATCTTAAATTTTCTAGTACAAAATCTGTAGAGAACATTCTTCTGAACATGTGACTGTGACATGAAAATGCATACTCAGTCGCTTAACTCCTTGCATTTCCCAGTAAAATTTTTTAAAAATATGTATGCACGTTCAATCGGAGGTTCGAATCCGCTCTGGCCCTCACCAAGTCTTTCATCCCTCCGAGGTCGATAAAATGGCACCAGACTTGTCTGGGAGGATAAAAACGCTGACTTAGTTAGCCACTGCAAGTCATTATATGGGTCAGTTACACGTTCGGAACCCCAACCGATTCTGAATTGAAGTGAACGTGGGGGGGCGCATCCCAAGCGGACTGATTAACGCCAGAAACTTTAACCTCTATCATTTTGTTTTTAAAAACTAGTGGGAAGGTAAGTTCAAAGGACAAAATAGCAATAGCTATTTCTTAGTTTGTCTGAAAAATAGGTTGCATAATAAAGAAAAGAGACAACTCGGCGCATCCTTTCTCAAAAAAAAACCTTAAAAGAAATGCGTCGGGATTGCGCACGATCTCAGTCGTCTGGATGGTGGGATCCTTGTTTTCGCAGTGGTTCCAACTGTCAGAGTATACGCAAATGCTGCTACTTTAAAAATCCATATTCTCTACGGGGATTCTAATGATCCAACTTCGATCTCCCTTTACTTGCTACCGATCTGAAAGGTGCATGGATCAAAAAGAAGTGGAAGCGCTTCGATACCATTTGAACCATTAAGCCAGAAGACAGAAGAGCCCTGAAGCCTTAAGGTAAAAGAGCCCTGGAGCCTTAAGGCATCTAATATCCATTTTGATCCTGACTCATACACTCTAATTCGTGTTATTAGTACACTATTACGTCGTCATAAGTTATGGATTAGGGTTTAGGACGTAATTAGCCATTTTACATTGTAGTGATGCCTCAAAGGCAAATCCCACTAGTCAACTTTGTGTGGCCCATAATATATGTACACGGCAGCGACACTGTAGGAATGGTACGTAGAGATAACCCTCGGGCCTGCAAGAGAGAGCAGGAGGAGCAGAATTAGTGGCCGCGCCCCAGCTATGGGTCCGTTAGCTAGGCTGTTAAAATGGCCCAGCCCAGCGCGAGTTCTTTTGGATCCGAGCAGTCGTGATCGAGGTACGGTCACCAAAGACCGTTGCTTCTTCGGGATGGAGTATATTCTCGCTGTAAAAACCATTCTCCATCTGTTGCTACATAATTGTTTATGAGTTTTACAAATTATTAGGTACTGATTCTTCGAATTTCAGGGATTTCTGCTTCTTTTAGACATTATAGAATCATTATAGATATAGGTATCCAAAATAATCATCAGCTAAAGAAAGCATCTCGTGCTATTTAAGTAGAAAAAATACGATAGGAGTAGATTTTTTTGTTAGGATCCTTATGCTGAACGTAGGACAAAATTCGACTCACGTGTAAGGTAGCGACGAGGAATGTTGTATTTCCGTTAACATTAATAGCATAAGCTATTGATGTGAAATACTCGAGATCAAACTGTGTTGGCCAAGCAGCAAAACATAACAAAGCACACGTTGATGAAGATGTGAGAAATGGAACGATCAGGAAACAGCGCAGCCACTGGACCCGTTGAACAATGTAATTCGACCTAAACATCTGGAGATTAGTGGTAACTTAAGAGTTATTAAGTTTATTTTATTATAGTTTATTTATTATTTTATTTTATTTTAGTTTATTTTAATAAGTTTATTAGTTTGTTTAAGAGTAATTAAGTTAAATTATAAATCCTGCTTTACTTGGATATAATGGATCATACGTCCAAATTGCTTCAGGAGTAATAACAATTTCTAAGGAATTTTCAGCATTGTTCTTCATGTTTAAGTATTGAATAGAAAATAATATGGTATTTGTGAAAATTGTGAGATTTATCACACAGAATTACATTCACTGCAAGTACAAAGCAAAAAAATATAAGAGAAGGTATGTGATACTAAGAAATAAATAATCATAGTAAGGATATATCATACTTTATAAAATCTCCTTTAAGAAAAAGAAGAAGACGTTGTTAGAAAAACAATTCTAGTTTGCAGAAAATGTCATTGTCATTAATTTATTTTCAATAATCAGTGATGGCGAGCGGAGCGAACACCACAGAAATAAGCCTGTTATTATATAGTACCAGTCTGAAAGTCCAGCTTTAGCCGGACATTCAGACTGGTACTATATAATAACAGGCTTATTCTGTCACGTGTGTGTGTGTGTGTGTGTGTGTGTCTGTGTCTGTGTGTCTGTGTGTCTGTGTGTCTATGTGTTACACCGGCGCCAGAAAGCTATAAAATGGAGCGCGACGGGTCCATCGGCGCCGGATCGGTGAGCAATAACTTCGTGTGGATGTCGCGAAAGGTACATTAGACGTTGCAACTGTTTTATATCCATAGCCACTGCAGGAGTTACATTGCATGTCTGTGACTCCTCCGTGTATCTATTTCGTTGAACGTTCCCCTCAACTTGGTAGTATGCGTTCTTCAGAAAGTGGAAACACCCGCACAAAGGGCTGCTTATATAGTGCCCAACAGGTTACATGATCTGATGTGGAACTTATCTTTATCAGTATGATGATGTTGTTTAAGTGATTTTATGTTAAAACATCATTCTGTGATGAATGTTGGGGAGATCAGGAGGAACACCCATACTTCGAGTAATGCTTTCTGCATCTATGTATATTACATTGGTATGGAAGAAGTGTTTGAAGCTGATGGTTCAATATTCTCCAAAAAACTCGTAAAGGAGTACGTGTCGAATATGCGTGGAATGTTCGGTCATTATAGGATGAAATAGGCAAGTAAGAGGGAGCCAGATATGTTATGTGTATACAAGCGATAGTTTCCTTATATAATATATTTAAAACGGGAACTTCCAGATCATCTCAAAAAATCTGCGCTACTGCGAAATTTTCGGCAGATATTTTCCGAGCACCCTACTAGATAGGAAATTATTTTTGATTGTTCACATTATTCTGATTTTACCTGCATATCTGTAGATACCGGAACACGAATAGACAAGCCGGTGTGACAAGCGATTGACAAAGCAACCATACAAATACTATTAGCAGCATGAGACCCCAATCACTTGACATTAAAAAACCACCGTTGACTATAAGTAGTGCTGACATTTCAGGGGTAGCGGCGAATGTCTATAAAATTCATCCTCAGATCTTGAAAATTATCAATTTTCAATTTTATCCAATAATTTTTCTACTGCTGATCACCGCCTAACGATTTTTATCCGCATTAGAGTTAAAGGCATCACTCCACGAATCTGAGGTGGTACGGATTTCAGGTGGAGTATTCGTATACGGGATAGCAGATTGTGGAGAAAGGAGTTCGACTGGAGCGCGCCAGCCTTGTGTGGCGCCGCATCTTCCGGGTCGTTTTTTAACGGTAATTAGGAAGAAATGGACGGAATCACCCCCCTTTCCATAATCTACTATCCCGCGTACGAATACTCCACCTGAAATCCATACCATCTCAGATTCGTGGAGTGATGCCTTTAAAGGTACCGTATCGATCGGGGCGCAAGCTCCACATGAAACGCGTTGCATACGCGTGCCGCAACGTCCGCAATGTGGTGATCAACAGCACAAAAACAATGCTGATGGCTCTTCAGAATAGAACAATTCTAATTATCGTACTTACCGGACTTACAACTATATACACAATACTAAAACAAATATCAAAAATTGCACAAGCAGTCATCATATATTTATATGCTCCTATCACTTTTGGACATCGTTTATGAATCACATAGATAAGCAAGGTGTTCAATAAAATGGATATCACACCGAATATATACGAATTGATTGTTGACAAGCCTGATTCAGCGATGCTGGCTGTCATTACGTGATTCTGAAAATGGAAACATGAAGTGAAGAAAGTCTCAGAGTTCATCATCAGCGCTGTAGATGTATTTAGTTCGATATTCGTTCGCAGTATAAAACAAATTTGTTTATTTGTTCGAATCCATCAAAATCTGCTCGCCAAGTGATAAATTGCTAAAAAGTATTCACTGAACAGTAATTAATGTCCATGGGAATGTTTTGAGTGGATAAGAAAACTCTGCTGCTCAACGATCAGCAAGAGGATAGAGATTCTGTTCTGATTCCTTCAAGAAGGAAGTGATAACTTTTCAGGAATGAGATGGATTCATTATTTGTAATTTTCAAGGATCATGCGGTAATCGCACGATCCTACCAAGCCAACTATATTATAAACTATTCATACCGAACATAAAACAATATCCCACTATGATTTTCAATCAAAATCTGGCTGAGCGCGTTAGTCGGAGACGACGTGAATAGAAACTGTGTAACAAGAGGAACATAATGAAAGTTGAACAAAGAAAAACTTGTACTGAATGAAAATTGAAACAACTACAAAGAATTGAAGGAAAACTCGTGGAATAACGCTGTCAGTACATTCACAGGAAACAAACACTGATAATTACCACATATATGTATATAGAGTGTGAAGAAAAATGCTTCACGAACTTCCAGTCTAATACAATTCAATCTAAAGTAATTTAAATGAGGAAGTTTGTTGAAGAGTTTCAAATTTAAAATTTATACGTTCGGAATTAAAAGATGGAAGTGAAGATCCTAACGTGTTATTCGGGATCGAAATGAAAGTGTTTTGTAGCACACACGCGCACAAATGTATGCAGCTCTAGAAAATTTTAGAATCAAATTTTAAAAGTGATGATATGAGCTGTTTTTAATTCTCCAGAAAAAAAAAGACAACAAATAATAACTAGCTTGCTGCAACGTTTACAAAAAATTCCCAAAGCCCCCACGGAATAGGAATTTGGCAAGTGTCAGCAATAAGTATTATATTTGTAAAAGAGTGGGCGTTAGATTGATTCTACACAAAATGTAATGAATTTTATAATATGAATCCTTCCACTCTCACTTTTTTTTCTCACAATAGAAAATATTGAGTTCCACACATTCTCCAGAAACAATATTTCATGTGAATGAACGAGTAGTGTGGGCATACCACCCACAAATGCTTATTACACTAAAGTTCTAAAAGATTTTAATAGATTGGAGCACCAGGAAATTATCCAGGAAAACAACAATTTATCCCAATATTTCTTCAGTAGAGTCAATTACGAGCACGAGCAGCAAGAAATGATACTGAGTGTTGAGGAAGAGTCTGGTGGCGATCGATAGGTCAATAACGACAGGATCCATGGTGTAGCATCCATGCTTTACAATTATTTTTTCTCAGTGAATCGAAAATATTCGACGATGCTTGTACAGGTTCCAAAGTACAAAATCATGCAAGAATGCTTTGATCGAGTAATCACATCATAAGACGAATTTCTCCTTACAGTAGCAGGTATTTTGTGCAGACATCACCTCTAACGAGTACTGTGAACTAGTACAGTAATTCAAAAATGCAACGAGCTTCAACACCAATAGATAGCTAATGAATCGTAAGGGAAATAAGGAAAAGAGAAAGAGAGACTGCTTTTATCACGAAAGAGACAAGGACGCAACAATTAGCGGCACCACGATTTTGATTCCTGCAATCCATGGCTCACCCTCGATAAGGGAGAGAGTCGCAGCCGATAGGAGCATGCTGAAATGACTTTCAAAGCCACCTACTCCAGAAACACCTGGTTCCCACTCGATTTTTCCTCTTGCACTTCTATTCCATTCAATTGAAACAATAAGATTATTTACGTATTGATAACAAAGGATTTCTTTTAAATGGTGAATGCTGTCTTTAGGAAAAAAATACGCACATACAGAAAAGAAAATGATAGTTTTTGCTAATAATGCAAAGCTAACAGTACACAATTACCTACCGGACAATCTAGGACAATAGGAATTGAATAAAACTTTTGTTTGCCTAAAAAGTATCATTGATTACCAGTTTTAGAACGCAAATGTGGGACCGACAACATGCTAAATAGATCCAGTGTTTGTGTTTTCCACAAATTTTTCTACTATAGAATCGCTGAAACGTTCAAAAATCCTATTTATTTCGATGGAAACGACTGAATAACCGTTGATTACTGGAACACGAGTAGATGTGGACAGCTAGTGGCTGTGGATAACAAAGCTGTGATAATTTGTAAGATAAACGGTGTAGGAAAGGAAGAGGGTAGAATAAGGAGAGACCTCCTCACATATTTGTTATCGTACCGATGCCAGAATTTTCCATGAGTTTAATACTTGTATGCGATTGTTCGTTGAGGTGTTTCTTTGAAATTTCTCTCCTACGCATGAGACGTTCATTCATATTCACGTCGAGACATATGAGTCATTCTAAAAATTACATATATTTAAGATGTTGTTTTTGAGGAGAAAAGTGATAAGTGTGGGGAACTACTTATGTAGAACAGTAGTCGGATGGCATCATAAATCAGTACATAATTTCTTTACAGTATTCTTAATTGTAGCACACAACCAGTCAAATGAATAGATGTGAGAATGGCGCCCGAACCGACGAGAAACTCTACTATGCCCCCATTTGGCTATATGGATTGGATCAATCGAGTAATCGATTATGATCTCTGCCTTTAAAATGAGAATTCTGCGTTATGAGTTTATTTAGGCAGAAACCTGGATAACAACACATCTTGAAGAGAGAAATTTTAACTTCTTAATCTGATGAGCAGTTGTGCTTTTTGAATTTAACAACTGCATTTGATTTTTTCAGAATTTATGTCACTGATTAGGATTTTAGTATTTCTTTAAACATGTACATGAATGGGTTATAATAATGGTGAACGTATGTGAGCACAATTCTTTCGTGAAGGGAATTAGAATGAATAGGATAAACGGAAAAGCTGACATTTGTGAATAATGGAGGAACAAGTTCTTTCCTAGGTACGTCTTCAGGTTCGTCTTCAGTTTTGTGCGATCTTGACGACATACGACGTTGATGAGCCTCAATCCTAGAGAAAATCGGAACAGATTTGTCACTGAGATGCAGTTCTGCTATGTAAAGGAAAAATTGCGTAATTTACAGACATAGTCATAGTCATGCTGATTGGGAGTAAATGGAAATTTAATGTTATTTACTGAGTGATCACCGAAAAAAAAGTAGACGACAAAAGAAACTCCTTCGTTGTTTTGTAATAACTCTCATTTAGTCGCCACAAAGTAACTAAATCGTTGCCTCTTACGAAGCCAGAATGTATGGAAACTTAATGATTGGAATAATATCAAAATGAAGATAGCAAGAGGGATATAATGATAATAATAATAATAATAATAATAATAATAATAATAATAATAATAAGAAGAAGAAGAAGAAGAAGAAGAAGAAGAAGAAGAAGAAAAAGAAAAAGAAAAAAAAAAGAAGAAGGAGAAAAAAAAAGAAGAAGAAGAAGAAGCATTGTCACTCTCTTAATATGACCAGACTTCAATTTTCGGATATCTCGGGACATCTATGGATGTCGATATTGATTTGATAATGACCTAGTGCAAGCCTTACTAAATGCGACTTTGTCGATGACAGTTCTCCTTATGTCAATCATACTTTAAAATTTTAGAAAAATTTAAAAACTATTATTAAATATAAGCACGAAATTGAAATCCACTTTTATTACGAAACATAATCTTAAGTATTGATCGAATGTGAATTGATATCAACGAAAACTCCCGAAAACTCAACCACGACACGATAGGAAGTGATCTAGCGGTGAGTCTATGACCTACGATTAGGTTCAGCTGTGATCTACACGAGATAAAAACGGGAAACAAATGCATTCATACGATTTTTGCTCGTTTAATCATACGATTACTGGGTGCTCTTAGGCTAATACTAAAATCTAATCAAAATTGTTGTGATGAAATTATAGATGTCTGTGATGATAATTCCCATCGGAATGACTAATTTATTGCGAATATTTGTATTCGAGCATTATCCAATGCACGATTTCCCTATTCAAATGAATAATATCCGGAGTATCTATATCCGGAGAATACATCCGGAGAATATCCGGAATATTTTCTCAAATTTTTTCAATTTTTGAAGTTTCAAAATGGTAATGATCTAGCGTTACACGTTCAGTTCAAAATGGCTATGATCACACAACACCATCCATACAATCATGATTTTCCTTAGATGTTTTCCTGTAAATCATTGTTGACGTGAAATTTTCATTTTTTATTGAACGTATTTACAGTATTACGGAGACGAAACCAAATTTCTATTCCCCATAGCGGATTATAGCCGAAATATCCAGTTTGTTGAAGGAAAATTCGAGTTTTGCTCTCCGTATTGTAGAGCAGATTTTTCTCCGGGTCTGCTTTGCTGCAATGCTGCGCTATCGATTTTTTTCCCAACATTTCTTTGCGATATCCTGCCGTATTTCTCCTTTTTCAGCATTTCCGTACAACTTTCGTACCTATATTTCCTTTTAATTCCAGATCTAGCTTTGATTTTACTGGATCCTTCGGTATTCGGTAATTAGTGCATGAAATGATAAAATGATTGCATAAATCTGAGAGAAATCATGCTCAAAAAATGACTCATTCACATTTTTGAACAACGTATGAACAATATTCAAAATTGATTTCTTTAAGAAAAAAAAAGTGAGAAAAAAGGAACTACTTTTTTTACCACCGGCTAAATTTCAATTTTTCCAATCTAATTGGAAAAATTGAAATTTCGTAATATTTGAAATGTAGAGCGAGTTTGAACCGATATCCCAATTCTGTGGGACATCGGTCTTCGAACCGATCATTTTCCTATAGCAGACCTTTGAATCCACAATCACCATTACAAACGTGATTTGGATGGAATGGGCTGCACTGGGTTCGAACTAGGAACCCCGTGATTGGTAGCAGCGATCTCAGCCGCTGCGCCATCATAGCTGTGTGTGCGTTCCAAAAACCGTAGAATAATCCTAAGGACGCTCTTCCACGTCGCTATTCATTCTTACTTGAAGAATCTCTATAGCAATTTCATTTGATTACCTCTTCATACAATCTTGATTGTAAGCATTTCCTCTTCTTTGAAGGTGAGGGGGGAACAAGGTAAAGTTCTAATTTATTTGATTCTTATGTTCTTCAATGTTCAATTTTTAATTCCAGTGCTGAAAAAAATCAGGACTGCATTCACTTTCGGTTAGTTTCTATTGATTATTCTTACATTTCCATCTCAAGATCCTCATCAGCACTTTAGCCAACACTTTCTTTCTTTTTTTCTTTCTCTTTTCTTAATATTTCTTCACTTGTGTCTAATTTTCTCATTATTCACTTCACTAACTTCACTGGTGTCCTTTCTACAATCCTTTTTGATTAAGTTAGTTTCTAGGCCTATGTTTGAGTTACATGGATTTTCTTTTACCTGACTTCTTAGCCTTTCCATAGTAGCTTTTATGTCGTTTTTTTTTCCTTAGGTAATGTACATCACGCATTTGTCATTTTTGCAGGTCACCAAAGCTTGAATAGCTGGAACGCAATCATATATTCACGTAGGTGCTAATCATTTTATGCTTATCCTTCTTTCACAAACCATATTCTTTAGTTCAACTCATTTCACACCGCTATCTCTTTTCTAGCCATTACAAAACATTGGTTTTAGGTAATTGCCATTCCTGACTAACCTTTGCTATTTGCTATCAATGTTTTCTAGCGACGTATCCCGATGGAACGAAGCCGGAAGCCCACTTCGTAATTAACTACCTACATTAAAACACGGATAAGTTACTAATCTATTTTTAGTTTTCATCTGTGCGCGCTGGGAACTCATCACAACTCCATTCCTCACATTCTCACCTCAGCTCAAACTAGGTAAATTCCGTATTTCTCTATAGTTAGGTATTGGTTGATCCGAGACGTTTAGCTGTGACAATATGCCGTCATTTTGAGCCGAAGCGCCAGAAAGACTCGTCACGTGGCCTAGCTTCGGTGGCTTAGCGGAGCCTTGTAGGGAGTGTCTCGGTAGAACCGCACTTGTAGTTGGCTTAGCGGAGCCTTTTAGAAACGAGATGGAGATTCCAGATCGTCAGGCCCAAGTACCCTTCTATCCCTCATTTCCCATCCCTATAGGGTCCCTAGAACTCTGCGCACAATGTGATATAAATGTAATGAAATATTGTTTTATTCTTACAGCACAAGAATACAAAATATCTACACCACAACACAACTATATGCAAAACTATACAAATAATAATACGGAGGGACCATGCACGATAAACGGGGAATTGTGGCATGGCTAAGTGTTAAATTATATTAGGCCAAGGCCCGCGCGCTCAGATGGGAGCACGGTGCGTACACCCTTCCTGAGGCGCACGGCCGACCACTGTCCACATGGTGAATTTCAAAATCACAATCAAAATACGACTCAAATTCAAAAACGAATTTAAAAGCATCACCCCACGAATCTGGGGTGGTGAGGATTTCAAGTGTGTTACGCCTATACGGGGTCGCAGATTATGGAGAGGGAGGTGATTCCGTTCATTTCTTCCTATTTGCCATAAAAAACCACCCGAAAGATGCGGCGCGTGCACAGGGCTGGCGTGCTCCAATCGAACTCGTCGTAGAAAATAGCGTCACGGAACGCTCGTAGCCGCATCTTCCGGGCCGTTTTTTGAAAGCAATTAGGAAGAAATGGACGGAATCACCTTCCTCCTCATAATCTGCGATCCCGTATAGGCACAACCCACCTGACCTGAAATCTGCACCTCGCCAGTTTCGTGGGGTGATGCCTTTAAATTCAAAACGCAAGAAAAAACAATTCAAATTATGATGCAAGCAAAGGAGTGAAAAAAACTAGAACCGGGACCTAAGGTGCGGGGTGCGCGTCCTCACATACTGGCAGGGGAAAAGCTGAGAAAGTTAGGAAGGTACCGCCGGCGATATCTAGAACATCTCTTCACCATCGTGCTATAGCTATAGGGTCGCTGTTCGAAAAACCACTCCTCTTAGGTACATCACTTTTTTCCGTAAATGCTTGCGATATTCGCCAACAAAGCACAAAACAATCAGCAGATTGATAACTGGGCACCAAGCAAACAGAAACGGTAAATAAGCTGTAAAACGACCAGAAATGAGGTCAATCAAGGGTGCAAGGATACACAAAGAGAATGGAATATTGATAAATATAAACGGGATGGCGAACTGAAAAAGATGTTTAACCTTAGTTGATCGTGGAATGATATGTTTTCCAAATTAGAATATTCTAAATTGATTTATCACCTGGAATATTAGAGTTTTTGAGAGCTGAATTTGTAAGCGGCGAGCATTTGAGCTGGTGACCTGTAGTAGCGTTGTCATTATAGATTTCGTACAATACAGCATGACAATTAATGAGGTTAGGATTAAGAAGACAAGTAGAATAGCATCTGTACACATTATTCCGCTTTGGATATGTTTACATGTGAATCCGTCCATCTGGAACATTAAAGTGATGCTTGAGAAAAAGTTACTAATAAATTCCCATCACTGATTTGCTGGAATTGCGGACAGCTACGAATTGATCATGTGGATCAGTTTAGTTTGAGAAATTTTACCAAAATTAACCTCTTGGGCGGCATGCACTTGAACCCAAAGTACACCCCAAAGTGGAGGCATGTTGGGACCGGATGCGACTAAGCACGTGCCGGGCGCATAGAAAGATGAACGAAAGTAGTGCATGTTATCACCCAGGGACGGGACGGGCCATCTAAGTAAGTATCTAGGTAAGTATCATTCACAAAGAAGAGAAAATCACTAAGAGTTAATTAGTCGCCGTTCCAGAAGGTGCTATCGCAAAATTCAACTTTATGCTATAGTGGAACATCGTAGAAATCCTTACTCCAGACTTCAAGCAGTTAACTAATTACTCATAGTTGTTCTTTAGACCGTTTCTTCGTAGTTCCTGCCAGGACTCAGAATAATCCACTATTTCGGAACCGAAATTCTCCAGTGTTCAGCACCAATTCAATTTACGAGCCGCTGTTTTCGAACGTGGAGCTTTCGTTTCTTTAAAGGATAGAGGATAAAGGTTAAAGTGTCTGGCGTTAATCAATCCGCTTGGGATGCGCCACCACGTTCACTTCAATCCAGAATCGTTTGAGGTTCACGAACGTGCTTCAGGGCTCTTCTGTCTTCTGGCTTAATGATTCAAATCTTATTGAAGCGCTTCCTTTTCTTGTTGATCCATGCGCAATCCAGATCGGTAGCAGGCAAAGGGAGATCGAAGTTGGATCGTGAGAATCCTCGTAGAGAATATGGATGTTTAAAGTAGTAGCACTTCGCATACTCACTGGCAATTGGAAATAAAGCAAAAACAAGGATCCCACCATTCAGACGACTGAGATCGTGCGCAGCCCCGACACATTCCTTTTATGGTTGTTTTTTTTTTTAGAAAGAATGCGCCCAGTTGTCTCTTTTCTTTATCACAGAGCCTATTTTTCAGACAAACTAAGAAATAACCATTGCTATTTTGTCCATATCTTCGAACTTACCTTCCCACTAGTTTTTAAAAATAAATTGATGGAGGTTAACGTTTCTGGCGTTAATCAATCCGCTTGGGATGCTCCACCACGTTCACATCAATCCAGAATTGTTTGAGGTTCACGAACGTGTAATTGGCCTATACGATGGATTGCGGAGGCTATCCGATGTGTGAGGTCAGTGTTTTTATCCTCCCAGACACGTCTGGTACCAATTCATCGACCCCGAAGGAACGAAAGGCTTGGTGAACGCTAGAGCGGGATTCGAACCTCCGATGCAGGCAGAAGAACCTCTAACCGACCGCGCTACACCGCCTTTGATTTTTTTTACCTATGTGAATTTGAATTCTTAAATACTAGAACACTTTTTTTTGACTTTCTGTCACATCGTTTCTCACCTCCCTAACCTTTGCGCTGAGGTGCGTCGAGGAAGACTAGCGTTGAAGCGTAATGCACATGTGATATGAGCAGAGGAACGGGCAGGTCGCGATTTCCAGCTATTGTTTAGTTTCTACGCGCCAGCGATGCATAATCCATCGAGCTCCAAATTACGAGTCAACTGCGATTTTGGAAAAAAACGTAATATCTACTGAAGCGGAACGATGCTCTCACAAATACTGCTTTTTGATCTGATTTAGTCAATCACAAACGTTTTGTTAATGTATATTACAACTTACACTAACTGTTGCAACGAAATATCCTTGTTCTTCATGTCTGGTAAGGTTTGTCACAAGTGACTCAAAATATTGTCTATCGAAAGCAGTAGGCCAAGAGGCGAAACAAAAAAGTCCACAAGTTGTTGAGGAAATAAAAATGGGAATAACTAGAAGGTAGCGAAGACAGTGGTGATGACTTGCGAGAAAGTTTGACCTGGAATTCTTGCGGAATTTGTTTGCTATGCAAACACAGTTTTAAGAGCAACATAGACTATTTTTCTTTACTTTGTTTCCTGATCAGCGTTACTCATTTAAAGGCATCACTCCACGAATCTGTGGTGGTCTGGATTTCAGGTAGGTTAAATCTATACAGGGTCGTAGATTATAGGGAGGAGGGTGATTCCGTCCATTTCTTCCTAATTGCCGTAAAAAACTGTCCGGAAGATGCAGCTTCGAGCGTTCCGGGGCGCTATTTTCTACAACGAGTTGGATTGGAGAGCGCCAGCCTTGTGCACGCGCCGCATCTTCCGGGCCGTTTTTTTAACGGTAATTGGGAAGAAATGGACCGAATCACCCTCCTACCTAAAATCTACGACCTGGTATAGGCATAACCCTGACACCTGAAATCCAGACCACCCCAGATTTGTGGGGTGATGCCTTTAAATGTTTGAGGACATTCATGCAGCTCTACGACATCAGAAATTCGTATCTAAAAATTTCGACGAGATTTGGAGAATCGCATTAGAATTTGGAGATCTTAAGTGTGTACGAACGAAATAGTGATTTGAACCTAACAATTCGTTCAATTCTGGCACTCTCTCTTCTTTAACTAAGTGTAATACTTAGTGATGGTGCCATCGGTATTTATAAACATCAACCGGAATCTCTAAAGAATCGGAAAAACAAACTTGCATATTTGAAGATAACGAAAAACAAATAAACATAGTGGTGTGACAATAGATTGGAAGAGTAGAAACAGAAATATCATAAGTGCGATTCTTCCGATGTTATTCGGTAACGGAAAACCACTTTTGACGATAAGCAAATAATTCATCACATCAACATCTATGAATACCTAAAAAAAGAGGTTTTGACAGTGAATCCGTTTATAATCTATATTGTTTTGTTTGTTCTTTGTGTTGTTTTGCCTGTTTGATTTGTTCGTAGCGAAATC
This sequence comes from Necator americanus, assembly GCF_031761385.1. Classification (NCBI taxonomy): domain Eukaryota; kingdom Metazoa; phylum Nematoda; class Chromadorea; order Rhabditida; family Ancylostomatidae; genus Necator; species Necator americanus. The sequence goes on along the minus strand of NC_087374.1, from coordinate 36,925,487 downwards.
TACAAAATGAGATAATTTGAATTAAAATGACGTTTTCTTCGAAGGGATTTTGAAACGAAAATAGGTACGGCTAGTAGCATTTTCTTAGTAATTTCTTAGCTGATCTGGGATTCCAGTGATGGAAACGGAACGAATCTTAGCAGCACATACGATTAAGTGAAATTTTTCACTCATAATGCACCTTGTATTGTACTGCTGCCTCAATATTTTCTCTTTTTTTTATTCATCGCGCGGAAAAAAATGACTTTTAAGAATGGAAACTTCTGTGTGAACTGTGAAGTGTGTTTTAATGTAAAAACTCGATTACAGACATGTTTAAAATCCTCGATGGTGGAGATTTGAGCACTTATGAGACTATGTTTTATGATATCATCTATGCCTACGTTATTGCGAATGAATAAGGAAGTAGTCCTAGCATACTTCCGTTCTTTAAGTCTTTGTTCAAAAGCGATTAACAAACCAGGTGTTGCGGAACCTTTTTTTTTGGAGTTTATTTTTCTTCTCCTTGAAAACTACAGATGGTTATCGTTCCGGGATTCAGACTCTACCGATACTATTAGACCATTTGATGGGAACGCCTACGCATTCGAATCTGTTTCCAACAAGAAATTCCTGGTTACAATGAACTGGAGCGTTTTTTTTCAATTGCATTCACTTCTTGTTAATCATGTGGAATGAATATATTTTCAATTGTGCTGCGATTCGTTATGTATGCATTAAAATACAATTACATGTCGTACGTACTATTCGTGAAAAAGAATATGTGAAATTGGTTAGCTCAGCGGCAGAAAGGGAGAGTTTTTGAGCTATGCTGCGTAGCTGCTTTCGTAGGTGTCCAAGATTAAAATTCAAAGAAAAGGAGAATTTCTCTGGAAATATAAAGTGATAATATGAGATGAATCTCCCGCTTCTCACGTTTCTTATAAAGAAAAAGTCAAAGTATGGATTTCTCAGTTTATCAATAGAGTACTTAGGAGCCTTTCAGGAGCCTTTAGTAATTTTTTCTTTCAACACAAAAACGAATAGAAAAAAGAAATTAAAGGATACCACATCATAAAACAAAGGTTCCTCAAAAATCACTGCTGATACCACTGAAAAAGTGATTTTGTTTGTTAGGATTTTAGGATTTTTCTCAGTTGTAAAGATTCCAAGAGTGCGCTAGTTGCAAAGTTTTCCCTAATAATAAGCTGCAAGTAAGGTGCCGTGCAATAAAAAGGTGTCAGTTTTGAATTAAGTCCTCAAAACTACATAGTTGTTTACTGATTTCCATTTAAAGCGTATTTTACATAGCACTAGTGAAAGCACTATGTTCATTAGCTTTTACTAAAAGCCACCAAAGTCGATTCTACAAGCCTACAAAAAAAGATAGAAGCTGATATTTTGCATTTTTTTTTGTAATGTTTTAATAGAGACGGCTGCTTTCGACAGGCGTGGGCCATCTCGAGGCTTAGACTTTGGACTCGGGACCTTGGTTGCAGGTTTATGCAGCCAGGTGAACAACTGTGGATGGCAGATCACCTTCCATAAAATCACTCTTTCTCGGCTCTAAACCTATCAGAGAAGTTCCACAGGAGCAAGTTGAAAATGGAAGGAGTAAATAAGTCGTGGGTGTGGACGAGTTGAGAGGTAGATCTATGTTAGCTGTTAGCATTAATATCTGTGCTGCATCTGTGTAACACCACTTTTTTGTAAGTTACAATTCAGATACTTACTAAATTTTGCTTTTGGAAATGTGTTGAAAAAAATTGCTCTGGCAGCTTCGACCTTACAAGTTTCGGGAAAAATCAAAAGAAAAAAAAATCAGGAACTAGCTGATCGTGAAGTAGTAAACTACCCTTTTCTCGGGTTTTCAGTTATTACGGAAAATTCTCAAAACATCTCTGCGAGTACGGAAGTGTTTGTTTAGAAATTAATTGAAAAAGTTCTTACAGGGCTTGCTATAATGCACATAAGACTGAAGGCCGCATCAAGTCCAGCAGATGTGATCATGAAATATTTGAAAGCACCGACAGCAGTTAACGAATGTTTGTACAATAAATACATTAGCAATGTATTTATAAAAATTGATAGTGCACCGAATAAATAAAAATTAATAGACGAGATCGTGGTCAAAATTGGATCCATTTTCCTGAAAAAAGAAGATTTCGTAGTATTAGGTGGAGAAAAGCAATAGAAACCATGGAGTCGTTGATCTTCATTTCATCGGATCAGGAAGAATGTGGCAGGAAAAGAAAAATTATCACGCTTATTTAAATACCACAGCATTAAAGACGAAAACTACAAAACTTCTTAAATTTTAATTTTTTAATTTTTTATATTCCAAAAGTCACCGATACACTATGTTACACCTTAAGTTTTTGCCTAATATATCGCATTTTTGAAGGTGGAACTCGTATTTCTTGAATTGTCCTCAACGTTCCACATAGGCCTGGTCAACTTAAAGGCATCACCCCACGACTCTGCGGTGGTGCCGGATTCAGATGGGTTATGCCTAAACGGGGTCGGAGATTATGGGGAGAAGGGTGACTCCGTCCATTTCTTCTTAATTGCCGTAAAAAACGGTCCGGAAAATGCGGATCTGATCTGCGTTCAGGGGCGCTATTTTCTACAAGGAGTTCGAGTGGAGCGCGCCAACCTTGTGCTTACGCCACATCTTCTGGGCCGTTCTTTTACGGCAATTAGGAAGAAGTGAACGTAATCAATCTCCTCCCCATAATCTACGACCCCGTATAGGCATTACCCATCTGATATCCGCACCAGCCCAAATTCGTGGGGGGTGCCTTTAAGTTGATCATACCTGCCATCTTGGAGTTCCATTTCAGGATCCTTTTTTCATTGAAATTTTCCCTCAGGTAGGATGGTTTGACAGAAAAATATAAACTGAAGAGCAAAGACTACGAATCGTAATAATGAATGTTATCGTGAGTTCATTAAAGTTTTTCGCAGAGTAGAAATTAAACTAAAAATAAAAAAAAACCAAAAAAATCGATGTTTTTTTGCGAAGAGCAGATTCTCTTCATTTCTTTCGTAACATTGCTGTTAAGGTACACAGCCTTGTTAACTTTAGGGAATGAAAACTTTTTTTTTCTTGAAATAGGAATCTTACCTTGCTTTTGTTTTTTGAAATCCTCATCATAAAGGGACTTACCGATCTGTGTCAGTAAATTTAAAATGTAATGAGAGTCGGTCGTTAGGCGGGAAACTTTGGATAATCAAAATCTTTTTCTGATGTTTTTTTCTTGTGAAAGACTGTGATTAGTTACCGTATTTAAGAGTTTTCATACAAGCAGTACTAATCAGCGTAAAAAAATTATAAAAAGGCCATGGTCAAGTGCAGCCACGGGCACTGCTAGACTAATTTTAATGAAATATTACAATTTTTATTGGATAGAGGTGAAAGCAGTGATAACGGTTTGTTGCAGCTGTAGTTCAGACTATGACTACTTGAAACGAACTATTGCATTTATTTCTCAGAAAAAATGTACGTCTTTTGGAAGTATAAGTGCAATCGTTACGAATCTGTACGAATCCAATAATGTGGAATTAGTGTGCATTTTGCAAAAAAAAAAAAAATGAAACCCATGTTATCCACTTTATTCGGAACGAATATCGTATCGTTTCATGGAGCAAACAGAAATAGGAGCTTTCAGAAATGATTATAACTTTTACTTGGACCACAAATTTTTGTTTTTCAACAGTCTTTGCTTTAATTTCATACAAATAAAGACAACTAGTAATATTTCTCGCACTATCAAATTAATTTCACTAGCTTTAACTATCGGTGCTATACCTCTGAATGAAAAAAAAAATATTACGTACCATGAAGAACTGTAGGGTAAGAACGATAACATCATATGTATGAGGGAATAACTGGGGATTTTATCAGCGAAGTGAAAATCCAAAGAAAAAAAAGTAGTGCTTATCTCCTAGCAAAAAGTCCTTTCCGATTTTAACAGACATACATCTTTCTTTTCTAAATACGGATAGGCTTGGTGCAGCGGCTAATGGATCTTGGCGTTAAATTTCCGGAAATATTTGCCGCTACAAGCTCGAAATTTCGTATCTATCAGAGCATTTCAAGAATCTTTTCCAGTTATTATGTTAGCTCCTGCGCCTAATTACTACGATCTTTGTTATAACGCTTTTTACAGTACTATTACCTTATGCGCACATGTGCGCTCCAAGAAAGACACTGGTTCCTAATTTCTTAATGTGTACATAGTTGTTGTTGAGAAATGCACGAGATACGGTATATGCAGTGGTACGGTAGCCGCATTCTATACGACGATGCTTACTTCATTGTGGATAGTTTTGGAAACTTTTTGAAGAAAACTCATGTTCAGGGATTGTTCTGTTTCATAAAAATTGTGATAATGAGAACTGGAAGTGTGCTCGACCTTAAAGGCATCACCCCACGAATCTGAGGTGGTACGGATTTCAGGTGGAGAATACTTATAAGGGATAGTAGATTATGGAGAGGAGGGTGATTCCGTCCATTTCTTCCTAATTGCCGTAAAAAAACGGTTAGGAAGGCTTACGGCTCCGGGTATTCTGGCGCACTTTTTTCTACAAGGAGTTCGACCTGAATTGAATTGTGCGGCGCCGCAACTTCCGGTCCGTTTTTTACGGCAATTAGGAAGAAATGGACGGAATCACTCTTCTCCCCATAATCTACTACGCCTTATACGAAAACTTCACCTGAAATCCGTACCACCTCAGATTCGTGGAGTGATGCCTTTAATGGATATGAAACTCCGTAGTGCGAATACGGTAGTCTTTGGTAATCTTTTACAGGTTACTGTATTGGTAAGCAGACAAATTTACCGTTTTCTTTCAACCACCGATCAGCAAGACCCTCCGCTAGGCCAAGGGATGTGATGAAAGTGGAAATATGTGTGGATACATGTATGATCCGTAAAAGGCTGCGAAATATTTCTAATGCAAGTCTATTTTTAAACTCTGAGACCATAAGAGCTCGGAAACGTCAGGATTTCTTCCGGAGTTTAACTGTAACTTAGGCGATAGGATTCTTATAAACACGAAACAGAAGTTGTACACAAAATAGTCATTTGTTCTGAGAAAAAAGACAATTTGAGGATCCGTTTATTTCAGGAACAAAAAGAAAGAGGAATTAATAGTAAATTTGTCAACACTGATCAAACGATGTATGTGTTGAGATAGTTGCTACAGTAACTAAAGGATATTTTGTCGATGTTTACACCTGTAAACAGTAATAAAAAGCGGAAAGGCATTAGAAGACAACGTACGAATCATTTTCAAACGAATAATATTTGGAGACATATTTAAGTACAAGAAAACGCATACCGGCAGACATGGGTATGGGACTCGAGACAATTGTTCAAATAGAAAATGTTGAACACTTAAATAGACTGCAAAATTAAGTAAGCTCATCGAAACAACTTTGTAGGATATTGAGGACTTCGAAAATTCAGAAAAAAATTAGCGCCAGCAGCATTTAAGTCAGCGTCATGAATGAAGAAAAGACATACATAATGTTGATAATGGGAGAAAAATGTCGACGTAGGCGTATCAGCCTTAGAAGATGTGATCCGCTAGAACTCCACTCAACGCTTGATAGGCGACGATCGGAGCTTTTTCCCCTCCCCGGGAAACAGTTCGATTTACCTCGATGTGGATCTGGTCAGGGGTCCTTCTGTTTGTATGGTGGCGACTATTTCTTCGAGTCGCTGTAGGGCTTTTTGTTCTTGCATCGCTAATTTTTTCATCGCCTCACGATGCTCCAACTGTTTCTGTTCGATCATTTGCTCAGCGCTGAAAGAAAAAAACAGAACCTTTTCTAGAGCAACAGATTCTGCTGAATTGTAGTTATGGATGAAGTACTAGTGGATTTTGGGAGGGTAGAAATCAGCAAAAGTAGGAAGCGATTAAAATAAGGAACAAAAAACTAGTAACTACGGATTTGCGAGAAATGATGGACAAAAAATCATACGAAGAATGAATAGGCGTGCACCGTTTTGGTAGCAGTTACCGTTCGATATCCAAAGGAGAGAAAATGTTCAGAAAAAAAAAATCTCCAGAAGGAGTAAGTCCCAAGTTCGACCTAACAAAACCTTACTCTAACAACTGGTGGTCTGCTAACATCACGATTTTGTTCTGAAGAAGGCGACGACGCCGAAACGTTAACCAGAATAAAGATCAATAACAATCTTGGTTCTGCTCAAAAAGTAGTAAACAATCTCCAGAAGGTTTTCAGAATACTGGCACATAAAAAAAAAGAAAACTGCACAAGCTCAAGAAGAACTGCACAGCGGAAAGTGATTTTCGTACAATTCATGTACCGTATACCAACCTTCCATGACCCATCCAGTAATCCACGAAACTCACCCAATCGAAAAACGCTTTCTCTCCTTGTTGAACACATGTTTTGTGCTCTCATTCATATCACGCATTCGTTTCTCGCGTTCCTGTCGAGATCGAATAGATTGGTCCTGAGAAGAAATGGAGGTGGATTAGAGAATACATTGGATTTATCTATTTAAAAGAATTACCATTGAAAGACGTCGAAATTTGTTCACAGCGAGATCTGTTTGTGCTTGTTCCAGATCTTTTAGACGTTTCTCGAGTTTCTGTCGTAAAGCATCAACTTGTGCTTGATGCGCCTCTTCGGTTTGTTTTCTAAACGTGATGATCAACGTACGGTGAGCACAGAGTGATGTCGTCACTTACCGTCGCTGCTCAAACTCCTTCCGTATATGAGCACGGCAACGTTCCAATTCTTGGCTAGCATGACGTTTCGCTTCTTCGTAGCAGCGTTCGGTCTCAGCCATTTTGTAGATCCACTCCGGTATCTGAATAGATAAGGAATAGATAAAAACTATGAAGCTGGAAATAGGACTTGGATACGGTGTTTATGCGTCTAAAAGTAAGTTTTGTAGCAAGTTGACAAATAAGATCTGAAACAACTCGGTGTATGTAACTGAGAGACCTGGATTACTCATATCACAGGCAGACTGCACGCTGTTACCGTTGAAATATATTTTTGGAAAATTAAAATTATAAAGGATAAAGTCACTGGCGTATTATGCCACTCGAAATGCGCCTTTTTTGAAAATGATTGAAATAAAATCAAAGTAACTGGAATAGATAGAAAGGATATAGAAGGACAAAGAAGTTGGGAGGGTGACTAGGTGGCAAGAGACATTAGATGGATGGAAAGCAAGAACGGATTTTCTCCCGGAGCACAACAAAAATTAAAAGTTTATGACGTTCTCCTATGTAGTAATAATAACATAATATACATAATAATAATATAATAGAATGGTGGAAAGCGGGGGAGTTACCAAATAAAATATGTATTATGAACTATGAAATGACCCAAAGAGAATGAGGATGATTTTCTGTATGAATGAACGCAGAGAAACGAACCATAAAACAGAGGCAACATCGAGAAAATAAATGATAAAACAGTTTAGATGCTCATTTTTATTTTTGACGACTACATAAATCCATGAATATACATATATCCATATATCTGAATATCTATATACATAGATAGAAAAGGGATTCAACAGACTACTGCGTGAGTGTAGAAGAAATGATTCATGAAATAGCCTGGATTTTTGATCTCCGAAAAAAAATTGCTTCCATCCAATTCACTATCTTTTATTGCTTTTGATGAATAAAATATGAAATGACAGTAACCAAACGAGTTACAATTCGAGGGAAAAGTAGTTAAAGTAGCTTTTTGAATATAGTCGGTTCTACATACTGCAAGCCATCCGAAAAGAGATGGTGGCTGGTGGTGTTTTCGATGAGTACACGTCTAGACTGAGGATGGATGGAAGAGTTAGCTGTCCGTCAACAAGTGCAACTACATTTCAAAAGAATGTGTTACTATCTTTATAACTTTACGTCTTGGGAAAAGTCAGAAAAAATGAACTCACATCCCCTGTGTGCGACGAAGACGCCGACAACGAAACGTGATCCGACATCGCGTCCTCGCTTTTGCTCTGAAATTAAGGGAGGATTACGTGGTTCTCCGCTAGTTGCAAACTAAGAACAAATAAAAATGAAAAATTTGACAAGGAAGCAAGAATATCCTCGGAAAGACTCTTGAATAATTAACTAGAACCAGTCATTAAAAGCCCTGAAGTCCTTGAAGGTATGTTTTCCTAGAGAGAAGCCTCGTGGTTACTAACTGAACTTATGCCAATATGTCCTTCTCACACAGACACAAAACCGCCGAGCGATTCTCACGGATCTCACGAACAGGAAAGCGGGTTACGCTCGGGCGAAAAACTCTCAATTCTCAGAGTTCGGCTCTCTAAGGTTTCACAGGATTTTTTCTATACTTGGATACTATCTTAATCGAATATAAGGTGGGAAAAATGCAAACTATGAATAAGGGCAAATATTAGTGAAGAAAGAACGTGGAGGGCTATGCTAAGAAAACGAGGAATGGGAGAAAAGTTTTGAGAAAAGCTTAGTTAAAATTGTCCAAAAATTCGAAGTTGATGAACAGTTTTGGGACTCAAGCCCGTCTTTTTAAAAAAAAAAAAACCGATAACAAACAAAAGAAAGTAAGGGAATTTTTTTTAGAGAAAGCAGAAAGCTCTCGTTCATTTCTCTAAAAAAATACATGGCATTCGTAAATGGGATAAACAATTATCCAGGATTTCTCAGAATCAGGAAGAAAACTTAAAAAAGACGGAAAACGGCCAAAAACAGAAGACGGTTTAATTCTTAAATTGGTTGTTTTTTCATTTTCTCTTCTTTAATCGTTCGTTCCACTACTTTGAGCAAGCCTCTTTTCTTTTTGTTGTATTAGGAGAAATCGAAAAAATACATAAAAATATGTATAAATACGACGGAAAATAACTGACCATCAGCAGAGAAAATAGTGCCATAGTGCGAGGACGAAGCGTTGCAAAAGGACAGCGCTATGGTGGTTTGCGCGACAAATCCGAGATGAAGTCAGTGACAAGAGGAAGATGGAAGAGGAGGAGCGTCTTCGCAATAAACCACGTGAGATGCAAACAAACTTTGCTATCAGACGAGAATCTCAACGGATCACTGAATTTTTCACAAAACTGAGCGACATATTGTCAAAAAATTAGAACCGGTGCCAAAATAAAAAGAACATTCAACAACGAACGTCTTTGACGACGTCTGAGACCGTCAGTCAGAACGCGCCTCCCGGCTCTCCGTTGGGAATAGAAATAAGCAGATATAACGACGTGGACGTAGTGTTCTACGACGATTCCCAACACATTCGTGCATCCATGGATATGAGGCAAAAATTGGTTCGGAGAACTCTCGTGAATCCCATCGAAAACATCGCACTCATGAATCAGAAATCGTGCTTTTATTATGCTGAACCGAAATTGAGGTGGTTTGCCTCTGTGGCCGCCCAAAGATGGATGGGCAAATCCGCGAGGTTTCTAAACGTGTTACAAAACTTTCCATAGATTCCAATAATATCCGTCTTAAGCTGCGGAAATTATAGAAAAAAATATTGAAAAAATAATAATGGACAATCTCTTAGGATTTCCGACTTTTAGGATTAAACACTTTGAAGATGTATGGGGTATTTCAGCTGCAGGAAAAAAAGGAAAGTATTGCATTGCCCTTTCAATTATTTTTTCCAGTTTGAAAGAAAAACTTTAGCCATTATAAGAATTTCAAATCATAGAAGTTATTAAAAGAAAAATAAAGGAAGGAAAATATCTTTTTGAAAATCTCGAACCTCTGAGATTCAAGGATCGTATGGATGGGGCAATGAGACAAATACTATTTCTGTTGGGAATTGGGTAGTGAGCACATCCGGACAAAACAGGGATATTTACAAGCAAAAAGAGCGCTATTCATTCTATTTTCTTCTTTTCTGTCATTTTCTTACTTTCCGTTATTCTTTAAAAAAAGAATTTTATGCGAAATACTAATTAATCTTAAAATAGAATATACTGAGCCACTACTGAGAAATAGAAAGAAGATAGAAAGCGGAAGATTTTTTCCGGGGTGATGTTTCAGTGAACCCTTAATATATGGAAGGCCAGTAGTGGGAAAGATAATCCGAGAACTCTTTCGGAGTTATGACAATGAATTTTCGGACGCTTCGAGCGGCACTTGGCAACAAAAGCACCCAGACTTCGCACTTTTTCGTCGTTATAGGAATTCGAATAGATAAAAAAGTAATGAAATGGAAGAATGTACTTGACAGCGAATAATGGATTATTGACGAACTATTCCCGTCGGTACAACAGAGGTACATAAACGATGAAAAGAGGAGGAGATTCTGAAGGATAGGCGGGGAGGAGAAAATGCGAAAACTGATCCCCCTCTTCCACACTGGATTACAAAAAGTTTGATTTCCATTTTCAAAAATAAAAAAGAAATTGATATTCCAAGTACTGTTGGGAAACTTTATGCGAGCAATTTTGACTCTGTAGCTTCTGTAAGATTTCCACGAATCATAGAGTTTCTGTGGTCGGTGTCACAGTCAAGGACCAGTTCTCGCTTTGAACACAATGATGATGTTTTGATTAAGCGCGCTCTAAGTATGGGCCTAAAAGAAGTAGATGGGCGTCGATTTTGAGGGATTTGGAAATCAGAAACTACCAATTTCAGTTCAATTCCCGACTACAGAAGGGATGAAAAGTACCAAAGTAAAAAAAAAAAAATCCCTAACGAATACATACGTCAGAACCGGATTACGGTGTTATTCCCATAAAAAAAACTAGATTCATGTTTATTGATATGGTTTTTAATAAAGCATACTGTTTCAATAAAATCAGCGTTGGGATTGTCTAGAAAAAATGGTTTTTTCGATGTCATTAAGTAGGTAAATATTTTTAGGAAATTGAAATTTTTCTAGCTTTATCTACGTATTTCATAAACTAAACAAATTTCGGTTTTCATCAAGCAGATACTTTTTTTTAAATTGAAAAATAGCCACTTCAAAAATGGAAGTTGAGAATTTCAAAAGAATCGCAGTTGATCCCAAGGTTGGAAGTTTTGTACACATAAGTAGAAGGTTTCCCCTAGGAACAAGTCCAGCAAGTAGCTGAACGATGAATTCCAGCAAGTTCCACCATTCAATCCATTTCATAAATGAATTTCATGCCTCAAGCAACGATAAAGACATTCAGATATGCATTAGGCAATGAAATTGGCGTTTTAGAGCCATGCTGGAGGTCTTTGAACAAGCATTATGGTAGTTGCACCGAATTGAAAAGAATTTCAGTAGAATGAAGTGATCAACAGTGGTGTCTGGATGTACGGTACAGACCGGAACACACGCCTTTGGAAGCCAAACACGTTCTGCAGCTTCCCGGGGGCGAAAAGTGCATCGGGTCCGCGTTTCGGAATCACGAGTTTGGACGGATATGAGCTGGAGCTGAGCGCACACGCGCCGCACGAATCCACGGAAAGCAACATTCAGTTTTTGGCGTAAACAGAGTATGCCATTTGCAAGCAATTCCATCCATTCAAACTAGTCCGATCCAGTTAGAAAACCTCTACATTGAGTTCAACTCGGCAGCTTTATGAGGCGAAGACATAATTTTGGAGCGAACACAGCATATAAACGGAAAATGTTTTCCACTAGGGAAATCTTAGTACACAAGACGTTGCACCAATAAAAGATTTATGGCAGATTTAATGGGGCTCAAAGAGTAGAGGAAGTTCTAGAATTTATAGGTTCGTGCTGTGATTTCATGTTCAGAGATACAAGAGTGTTTCAAAACTGCAGATATTTTTTCTTTTCTTTTTCAAACAAGAAAAAAAGAGCCATAACGAAAATCTGTAGTGACATCTAAAAAAATTCGCACAGATTTCAATGTCTGGAGTCAGACTAACGTCTGAGGAGATGAAAACAAATTTCTAAGCTGACCATAGCCTGGGAATATAATTCGTGAAAGCCACGAATTTGCGTAGTAGATCTATTTCTTTAGAGCATATAAGTTTATTTTTGTTGTGTGAACTGTGTTTGTTACGGTTTTTTTGTTGGTGTTATCTTTACCAGTTTTGGCTGGAGCTATTACTATGTTGTTAACTGATCGTAATTTAAATACTTCTTTTTTTGATCCAAGTACAGGTGGTAATCCGTTAATTTATCAGCATTTGTTTTGATTTTTTGGTCATCCTGAGGTTTATATTTTAATTTTACCAGCATTTGGTATTATTAGGCAATCAACTTTATATTTAACTGGAAAAAAAGAAGTGTTTGGTTCTTTAGGTATAGTATATGCGATTTTAAGAATTGGTTTAATTGGTTGTGTAGTTTGAGCTCACCATATGTATACTGTTGGTATGGATTTGGATTCTCGAGCTTATTTTACTGCTGCCACTATGGTAATTGCGGTTCCTATTCGTGTAAAGATATAAACCCTTACTAAATCATGAGTTTCGTTACCTCAAGTCGGGAACGACGTACATACCACAAAACAATTACCAGCAAGCAATTCACATTTATACGTTTGATGCTTAACACGCAAAATAGCAATTGTGCGAAGCAGGATGATGTCGTTTTTATGGGGCGCATGGAATGACCACCAATAGGAGAATCGTTGATGCATGGAGATGAGATGTCGATTGAAGGGAGAACGAAGGGAAAAAAAACAGCTAGGAGATTTTTAAGGATGATATGAAAAGAATGACGAGAGAAGTGCAGGCCACGCAGAGTAGACGCACAGCGAACGAGAACGAGCAGAAGCAGAAAAACGATTATTCGTGGATGAAACTTTCTCACGCATCAGTTTTTAGTGAAGCAGAAGATGAAAGAAATCTCATCATTTAGGAAAACAATTAATTGATGAAAATCATCCTAACTACTAGGACATACTGGGACATATTTGTGGCATGAGTATGCGTTCACGCATTCAAATGCATACGTATTGTTAACGACGCTGTGCTGAAGAAAGGCGGGACCGGATGTTCAACCAATAAGGTGTCATTCAATAACATGCGTAGGACACACCTTCTCTTTTTACATCATTCCGAGGTACATTTTAAAACATGATCTTATAGTTACTTTCGAACATAGGACCCCTAAGAGTGAGCCTGGACCGTTTTTTTTTTTCAGGAAATATGCTCCGATGTTCAAAACTTCTAAGAGACAAGAGATTAATGAAAACATTAAGGTCATAAAAACAATTGCGTGATTTTTCTTTCAAAATCTAGCTCAGATAGAACATTTCAAAAAGCATTTGCGAATTGGAAATGTGATGGGACTCACGGTGTCCATGCAGTGCACATTTACAGAAGAAAAATTGACTGTAAAAGTAGATAGATAAGATAAAAAATACGATGTGAAAGTTCTCACAATACCATGACTTTTGAAGGAAGCAGATCTGAAATGAAAAAAAAAACGGCAGAACTGCCATTCATATAAAACCAGTGACCAGATGGCGGGCAACGGATTTTTTAATTAAATGATCGAATTCAAGTGAAAACAACTAGTGGCGACGGTAAACAGCCCAGCCCGACGAACTGAAAATTGGGGAATGCTGGCTTTATGGGTAACTAGGGAAATCCAGGTTCCTATTCATGAACTCATTTATTAGCTGTCTGCCTAGATAAAATCTGAGCTACGGAATTTATTGGCATACATGCTGTTGTTATAAGATGAATTTCATGTCACCTTATTCAATTTGCCCTCATAAAATTTCCACAGAAAAGACTTCCATGCTCAGTTACGGTTCCTCAGTTTGAATCCTAGTAGCGTGGAATTTTCGTGTCAACGAACGAAAAATTTTCAAAGTTAAGGGATATAGCACAAAAGAAAAATGATGGAAGTGTCTGTGCGCTTCATTCGATTTCCGTAAGTTCACACCATAAAAGGAAGGTGCTCTTTCCTACAATTTTCTGATTATTCTAAGTTAAACACTAGAAAAGATCGCTCATCATATCTCAATTCCATTTCGGCTACTGATCCTAACTGAGTTATTTGCGAATTGTTCGCAAAAATCAACAAAAAAAAATTTTATTTCTTCTTTTTTTTCTATTGTCAAATATTGGGGTACTGCTGAAAAATTGCATAGAAACTACAAATTATCCTGCAGCAGCAGATTAAACTTTGCTTTTTGTTTAATTTTGGCAACGATGCGGAAAGTTGCAGTAAATGTGAATTCGTGAGCTCATTGATGTATTAAAAATTAAAAATTCTAATTAGAGAAGCAGAGCGGGCAAGATCCACAGAAAAAGCATCAAATCATCATTGAAAGGCTTGCTTATAGGAGTTATTACCATTTAAATTCTAGTTCTAATTTGAAGAAAAGAGCTGGATAACTGTTAGAATCCAAAAAAATTAAATACGGGAAGTTTGCAGAACGCTTAATATCCTTTATATTTTCAAAAATAGGTAAAAAGGGACACCACTTTTCTTCGCATAGTTATTCGCCTATAAATTTCTGCCGAACTATGTACCGGGATTAGATTTGAAATAATAGCTTCAACCATCTACATCCAGTTTGAAATAATCAGGATTCAGACTGCTGAATCCCGATTATTTCAAACTGTGGATGGTTCAGGAAGAATCAAAATAAAAAATGCTTTAGTATAATAGTAACGGTCGACGAATGACATAAATGCCCACAATTTGTTCCCTGTTCAGCATGAAACGAGCAAAAGTCAGCAAAAGCTTCTTTAAATGAGGTCCATCCAAGCACATTCATGGTCCAGCAGTTTCAGCTAATCAGCTTCTGATGAAAACCGTCAACAAAAGGGAATAGCTGGCCATCATTGATTGTGGATGACGTTGTGGTAACGTTGGATTGCGGAAATGGCTATGTAAATGAAACCTACATGCATTAAAAACCGACTAAAAGCGTTTTTTTTTAAATTTTTCCTTCATAAATCTCCAAGATTACAGTGTCGAATCTCTGGAGAGCTAGAAAAAATCATCATCTCTACCGCAGCTTTGAGTTGAGCAATGAATTTCTTGTCAAGAACTAAACTCACCAACGGATTGAAAAGAAGGATTTCAACGGGGGAAACAAATTAAAATAAAATAGCTGCAGAATTCCCTGCAGAGGGAAAGAGGGAAATTGAAAAGTCAAGAGAGCTGTTCCTCATCGACAATTTCTTCCTCTTATATTTCTCGGTCTCATCTGCTCTTCCATTTTCTTCTGGTTTACAATGAAAGATGATCCTTTGAGAATTCGATTGTCTCGAAACACTCTGGAAATGATGGAAGACATGCTCTTCTCCAATCCGGGTGGGTATGGAGAACAGAATTCTGCTGTTCCCGAAATACATAATCGAGCCGAATAGTAGAAATAGAGAGGTACATGATGACGTTCTCCAATATTCACGCGGAAAGATGACCTGGACCTATTAAAATATTTTCTGGAAAAAGTAGAAAAATTAGGAAAATAGTCTGCTGTTTCGTTAAATTATGTGAAGATATGGAAAAGATACTGAGGGAATTGTTTTCCTAATAGCTGATAAAAAAATGGTGAAAAATAAATAAACGAACAAATATATCTTCTCTGCAGTTATTGAAAAATAACAAAAAAACCTTTTTTCGATGGAGGATAGAGCAACGCAAATCCTCGAAAATCTCATCAAATCAATTAGGCTGGAGACTTTATATTTTTCGAAGACGTTGGTAAAATTCTGTGCTTAGCAGTGCTGACTATTACACCAGTAATCTCGAACTGATTCTCTTCTCAAATTTAGTAAATTCGATTTTGGTGGCTTGTCTCGTATTAAATCCGAAAAAATGTTGGGTGTGAAATCTGCTTCACAAGATTATAAAAGGGAATCTATTGAAACGAGGTTATGCAAGGCGTATCTCCCCAAACATCCAGGATTTCATGGAAATATAGAATTTCCGATAGGGTGATCGTGGAAAGATGGGGAAAAAATCCTCAGTATTACGTCTCTACATAAGCACTGAACACTTGAGCCTTGAGATATGTTCACTGCTACGACAAGTGGTTATTATTGAACGAGATGAGGTAGCCGGAAAGAGCACTCGTATCACAAATCATACGAGAAAGAAAGGAGGGGGAGAAAAAACTGAGATGTACTATAAATAAATAATAATAAATATTAATGTATTATACTATTACTGTATCTGTTGCCTTTTCTTAAAAAACGATTTAAAATTAAAAGCAGCAAATTTCTAAGCTATTCTGTCCAGTTTCTACCTGCCCTAAGAATTTCTCAGGAAAAGAAAAAAGAAAGAAGGATCAGCTCAAGTTATCAGAAATAATCCTGGATCAGCGCAAGTTATGAGAAACAATTTCTTCATGAAGTATTCATGAATTCAGAAATACCACGAATATCGCAATTCGCCTTCGTTTGCAGAAGAGCAGCGGCCATGCAAATGTTGCGTTGAGTTAGCAATTGGGACATTGTTATTTTTGATTGGAACGGAGTACATGGCGAAAAAAAGCCGTCATGCTTGGAGCTTGGATAGGAGGAGAGAAAAATCAAAAAAAAATAACGCTGGAGTGTTTTGAGGGAGTGAGAGAGGAGATATTGTACGAGTTGCTAGATAGGACTAATTAAGCAAGATTAGTTTCCAGGCAGATTTAAATTTGACCGATGGGTTATTCGATCCGGATAGAGGACAAAACTTTTGAAAAAAATAGCGAATTTTCGAAAGATTGTAACAAAAATCAGCAAACGGAAAATATTGGAACGGAGCCCGAAAAAAAAGTTTCGTCAGTTTGGAGAGGAAGCTAAGAATTTTTGCAGCTTTTGCAGCTGACTAGCAAAATTGGCACGCTGCCTTCCCTGAGATTTTTCAAGTTCATTCAGTAGAAAATAGATAAAACAGAGTTATGGATTAACTGCCCGAATAACAAGCTTCTTATAGAGAGCATAACTGAGTGATTTCGTATGTTGAAGAAAATGAAAAGTGGGGGGAGAATACGTAAATTTTATCCAGAATTTCCAACTTCCTACTTTCTATAAATTAAATGAAGCATAAACATCCTTCGCACATTTAATTCATAATCTTCCAGATAAATAATTTTACTATACTTTGTGAGTTTTTTTTGGTCATCAATCTACTAAATAATCCTTGGAGTTTTCCGAGCGTTCAAAAAGAAAGTAATTTCATGATTTTGCTGCTTTACTACGAAACACAAGTAAATGTGTAAAAGAACTATAAAAATAAACTTTAGAAAATATTCAATAGGAATATATGACATACATTATTTGGACCTTATTTTGGCTATTTTTTTTCGGGGGAGGGGGGGGGGGGGTGAGGGGAGGAGGACTTATAGGCGACAATCCAATCGAGTTTTCTATGAGACTCTAACTTCATTTTACTGGGAATTGGCAGAAATAAGAAGTTCTGCAAAAGTCGCAGCTAGTCACAGTATTTGTGTTAAAATAAGTTGTATGCGCATTTCTGCATGTGTCCTTCCACAAAAGAATTTGAAATAAGTCTAGGAGTGCATTTGATTTATTCCCGAGCTTTTGGATTTAGACAAAGAATGCTGCGTAGCCTCAGCACCGCCGGCCCTCTGTTCACAAAAGAGAAGAAAATTTTAGCAGATGATTAATTCATAGACGAAGCAAACGGTGCTGACAAGAATAAAAACTGAAATCTTCCTGGATTTCCTATCCTACAGAGCAGGTGTTCATTTTCGCTTATGAAATATGATCGTATTCGACGGGAGGAAGTTGTGTTACCTGTTTTTTGATCAAAAATAGGAGCGAAGATTGTAAACGGGTGGTTTTCATAGGATCTCACATGAAAAGGTGGTCACTATGGGAAAATTGTGAACAACTCTATCTACTTTCTTATTTCTCCATAACCATTCTTTTTCTGGAGGTGAGGGGAATGAGAAACTACAGTCATTTATAAAGACATCTGAACCCGTTACTGTTTTTGTCAAAGAGGACTCTCAATCAAACTGAGGACGATGAAAACAGAGGTGTGAAGCCTTGTCTGTGCTCTCTCTGGTCCAAAGTTTTATTTTACATGGTTTTCATCTTAGTATTTTTCTTGGACTAGCTATCATGGATATGTTTGAGACAAGGTTGAGGAATGGAACAAATCCCTTGGGAGTTTAATCTGTAAACAAAGAAATGATCCCATCAAAAAAGCGAGAAACTCTGAAACCCTGAAATTTCACCTGTTAAAGGTATCACCCCACAAATCTGAGGTGGTACGAATTTCAGGTAGAGTATTCGTATACGGGATCGTAGATTATAGAGAGAGGGTTGATTCCGTCCATTTCTTGTTAATTGGCGTAAAAATGGCCCGGAAGATCTGGCGCGTGCAAAAAGCTGGCGCGCTCCAATCGAACTCGAAAATCGTTGTAGAAAATAGCGCTCCGGAAAGCTCGAAGCCGCATCATTCGGGGCATTTTTTACGGCAATTAGGTTGAAATGACGGGATCACTCTCCTCCCCATAATCTACGTCCCCGTACAGGCGTAACCCCCCTGAAATCTGTACCACCTCAGATTCGTGGGGTGATGCCTTTAAGTAACGTATCGTGAAAAAGAGTCTTAAGTAGCAAGTTGAAATCTTTAAATAGTAAAATAAATTATAAACATTATAAAAGATTCCCAAATGTGATTTCGATTCCTCTTTTGGTTTCTCCTAATGAGTTCCCAATGACTCTACGGGATTGCATAACTATACATAGATCATATCTGAAAAACGATCTTCATTAATGTCCTCTTTGACGTCACGTGCTTCATAAATCCCTTTGGGACCCAACAGATGAGTTATCTATCCACTCTTCTCACTATTACCCTACGCTAGACGAGGAAGTGAAACTGAGCAGAGATGTCCGGGTGTTTATGTATGCATGTTTGCGGATTCGTTGTTTATGCATCATGAATCCGTAAGGAATATGTCCTTCAACAGCAAACAAGCGCAGAAAACGGGAAGCACGTCAAAAATTGCTTTTGCAAAATTATTAGCTTCGCTAATTTTTTTTTTCGAAGAAAAAAGCGTCTGTTTTTAGGTTTAAGTTTTTTTGAAGAATCTTTTCGAATGTGTGCTGAGAGGAACCAAAAAAAGCAGCGCGCAGTGCTAATTTACTCCCTTTCGCTGATCATTTATCTTCTTGACGTAGGCAACTGAAAAAACAACGGACCACATGTGAATTGGGGCTAATTTTTTGAGATTTCGAGAGGATAACCAGAACGGTAACGATTAGCTAACAAACCCTCTTAGGTTAGGCAATTTTCTACTACACATCTGCTTTTCTGTGGAGAAGAATCCCCACGCCAGAGAAAAAACTACTTAAAATGGAACTGCAGGCGAAAAATGTTGGCAGAAGACGAGGTTAGAAAAATATTTTTAATTTTTTGCTACTACGTGGATGTTGCTGGAAAGATACCCTAAAGGAAATCGTAGACATACCTTCTTCTGCTTGAATAACACTCTTTGGCATTGATCTGATAGTTTTCGTAGCATCATTTCGATCCTGAAATTGATGTGCTGTCACTAAACTTTTCTTGTCATTCTTTGACCTTCTGGCTGAAGTAAAACAGCAGAGAAACGGAAAGAAAATATTGGTAACAAAAAAGAAACAACGAAGACTGAATGAATATCATCTCTACAGCGGATCACTACTATGAGTTACACCAGAACTATTCAGAAAAGCTGCTTTTGTCCTCTCTGCTATGCCAGATAAGAGGAAATGAAAGTAGAGAGGACAAGACCACTCGCTCAGGGCAATTTGTATGAGTAATTAAGTAATTTGTGATTGTTATGAGTTGTTTAAGTCCCTAGCAGTACTGTAGCAGAGGTAAATAGCCGGCAAACTAAGCAAAAATGGTAAAGCAATAGTCAAAAAAGGATCAATCACTGGTTTTTTGAGGATACGATTACATGGAAATCGTTCAAAGGCATCACCTCACGAATCTGAGGTGGTGCGGATTCCAGGCGGAGTAAAGACCTAGACGGGGTCATAGATTATGGAGAGGAGGGTGATTTTGTCCACTTCTTCCCAATTACCGTAAAAAAAACGGCCCAGAAGATGCGGCGCGTGCACAAGGCTGGCGTGCTCCAATCGAACTCCTTGTAGAAAATAGCGCGCCGGAATGCCCAAAGCCGTATCTTCCGGGCCGTTTTTTACGACAATTAGAAAGAAATGGACGGGACCACCCTTCTCTCCGTAATCTGCGATTCCGTATACGAATACTCCACCGGAAATCCGTACCATTCCAGATTCGTGGGGTGATGCCTTTAACCTCGCGCTTTTTCCGATACGCGATAACTCTTGCGCTGGGAAAGCGATATTAGCTTTTCAATTATTTCATCTGCCTCTCAGAAAAAAAAAGAACAAAAAAGAAAAGAGATAGTGGTAGAAAATGAGAATATTCTCCTTCGCATTATAATGCAGATTAATTTACATTTTCTACATTTTTCTCCATTTTTTGCCAGCAGAAAAAGCTCGTCTATATGCATTATTTATAAAGGAGCACGCCTCACTACTCTTTCAATAAAAATTGTCGACAATGCATAGTAATAAGGATACGGTATAAACGAGTGCAGTTATGCGGAAAGGAAGGACGATGGGTATGAAAATCTGCACTTATGTAGCAGTACTCCCTCCCATGAGGTACAACTGTTCATCCGGGGGCACTGAGCGATCACGGATGTGACGGTAAAGCATGAGAAGAACGTTGGTGGCCACAAGTTCTCCTGAAATTCGACACCTCACAAACGTCACTAGCAAGTGGTTAAAGAAGCCGACATTTCTGATATTTATTACAACATTAGCTTCATAGAAAGGAAAATAATGAAGAAATAGAATTAAAAGACGAAAAAGATAGAAGAAATTAAAAAAATGAGGAAACAGAGATGTAAATGTACACATTTCTTGCAGAAAGAGTTCCACAATGTGATCATGATCAATAAAATTTGATTTTAGGAGAAGTAAAGGAAGTGATTAAGTCGGAATAACCAAGCAATGAATACTACCATGGTGAAATTGTCTCGCACGGGAATTCGAATTAATCGAATGAATGCTACGAATAATTTACTAATAAACAAAAATTTGGCCTAGTGTCTTCGTCTCCTCATCCGAAGAAATGATTAAAAAAAATTGTGCATCTAAAGAAAAAGGGAAAAGAGTGAAAACACGAAAGCCTATGAGCCCTCACAAGACCATATGAGGAAAAAAGGCGTGTTCCAATTAGGACCTTCGTGCTAACGTACGTTATTTGAACAAAGAAGAAGCTACAGTCAGGTCAGAAAGATCTGAAATCGTTGCAGTTGCGTAAGGAGCTGCGGTCGTAGCGGAGTCGTTGGGATCGAGATCCGGCCAGCGCTAGCTCCACTGGGACTGTAGCGATGAGTAGTGCTGGCGATGGTGGGTCCCGACTCGATCCTAACCGCTACATTCGATCGCGTCGCTTCAAGTGCAACTGCACCGAGCAAAAGGTTGTTTTGACTCTACTCTAACAAATGAAAACATGGTTCTTGCCACTCCTGTCAATAACTAGATGCCTTTCAGTCGCTCATCAGAGTTTTGTGGAAAAATTTTTAGAAGTTAAGGAATTTTTTAAGAATCTAAAAATAGATTTTTAGGAATTTTTTAGCAATAAATAGCTTTTTCAGTTTAATGGCTGCAACTGAGGTGTAGTTATAATAGTAACATTTGCTGTGTCTGCTGCTTCACCTTAATGAAATTTGTACCATAT
Source organism: Necator americanus (assembly GCF_031761385.1). NCBI lineage: Eukaryota > Metazoa > Nematoda > Chromadorea > Rhabditida > Ancylostomatidae > Necator > Necator americanus. The sequence goes on along the minus strand of NC_087374.1, from coordinate 36,903,880 downwards.
CCTGGAAGTAAGACAGTAAAACAAACAGCGCATATTATAAGAAAATCTTCAGAGAAAAGCGCTCTAGGGAAAACCGCTGTATTAGAGGGCAGAAATACACTAAAACACGGGATAAAATTGAAGAAATTGACGAAATGATGCGCTTAGAAGTGCAACGTATAAGGTCACTAAGCTTAGAAATTAATGAACTATCCCTTTTTTCCGTTAAAATCGTCAACAAATGATACTAAGAATAGCATCCAAATTTGATACTTTGAAAAATTCTTTACATTTCTTCACATTTCTTTTTTTCCTCTCTATCTTCTTTTTTTTTACTTTACATTACAATTACAATTCTTCTTTCTTTTTTTGCTTTAAAAAACTTTTTTGGACAACTTTATTGTTATTTTGGCTGGAAGGAATTCGAAACACGCCACTCAACTTCAAATTTAATGCTCTATTCAACAATGTTAAGGAATTCAATCAAGTTTTTCTGGCCCAGTAGGAAATGAAGAGGAGAACGGAGGACATATTGACAATGTGTATTTTTATATTATTGAGGTATTACGACTATACCGAGAGATGTTGGAAAAGACTGTTCATATTAGTAATTCATTCTTAACTTATTCATCTTAGGTACAGTTTATTTATTAACGTATTTAAGATTTATCGTATTTAATATTTATTTGGTCTCGCTGAGTTTTAGAAATTTTGAAAATAATTTGTGTTGGATGTGGATCCGCTATTTGCATCCGCTATCTGCGAACCAAGACAACTACCACCCTCCAACAGAAACGAATGCATAGAAGGAATTCCAGGAATAACAGTCGAGCCTTTTTTAATTACTGGGAACAAATTGGGGATTGGTGAATGCAAAAAAAATTTGCCGCATGAATGCTATTCGCATTTTTCTTCCACATAATGTTCTATGCTTTTCAATTTCCACAGACATCTCGGTTCTGGACGGAAAATTCCACAGGAGACAATTCCAGACACGTGGAATTAAAGTTACAAGTCCTGCACCTTCGCCAATCGTTCGACTTTAGAAGAAAAAGAAACAATTTACGGAATCAGTTTACGGACAGTAGAAAGAATTTAGTTCCGACAGCGGAAACCAAGCTATGAATGATTGGTGATTTCTAAACTCTTATCTACTTATAGAGGTGATTCCGAAAAAAAAAAACGAAGAAGAGAAAAAATTAGAAGAAATTTGGAAAGAATTTGTTTGGATTGGAATTCTACAAGATTTTCAGTGAAAATAGCCGAAAGTATTGTATTATAAGTATTATTTTGTATCACAAGAAGAAAACCAGGAGAAGGACAACGCAATGTTTCACGCTGAGAATTTTAGTCGTTTTTAAGTATGCTTGACATGTCTATAACAAATGCAAGCCAGTGTAAACACCAAGATGTTACGTAAACAAAAATTTCTCGCCCAGCGAAAAAGAACCACCAACGAATAATCGGCCGTGTTTATTAGCTAGGAACCCCTGAATTTCTGGAATTTTTAGAATATGGTCGCCAGAAAAATGATGAATATGAACAGAAAAATGGATGTTCCTGAAACTCAATGCAAGAAGAAAACGTTTGTTAATTAATTCAAGGATCAACTTCACATCTTATTCGCATTCATATGTTAATATCACGAAAAAATCTCTCTAATAGAGCTTCAAGTGTGTTCATTTTATTTATTTATTTACTTATTTACATGCACTAATGATGTACCAACAAAGCAAGCGATATTTTACCCGATTCGAAATGAATTTTTTTTGTTTTTTTTTTCTAAATTTTTTGTTACTATTACAGCAACTATGTCAGTTGTTAGAGTAGTAACAGAAATGGCGGATCCCAAGCGGATTGATCAACGCTAGGAACTTTATCCTTTATCCTTTTCTTCGTCCTTATCGTTTACTACAAGTATAACTTAATTCAAGTAAGGATGCAGAGAATAGGAACGAGAATAAGAGTTTCAAAGAAACTTCTACTGCTTTTCTTTGCTCTTTACCTCTAGTTTGTTTACAGTAAACAAAATTAATTCAGTAGGCTAAGTTTTTTTTTAACATCCTCTTCTAGAGGAACGTTAAGCAAGAAAATAAACATTGAAACCGTTGTAGCGAGTGTGGATATCGACGTCCAGATAGTGGGTCGTTAGCAAAAAATAAACGACTCCACACATTCGCACCAGTTGCCCGTTCCCTCACAGTAAGACCAAAGTTTGTCAAGGAATAACTCCTAAGAATTTTTTCAGATAGTATTACGATCAGGAATATTGTTCAAAATATGTATATCCGTAAAAAACCGTTGCTCTACAGGAAAATTCAGAAAATGAAATAGCATTTCCTACAAAGTTTACTCAATTCACTATGGTTGCATATATATACTCACGAATCAATCGAAAAGTTCGACTCCGAATGAATCTTTTTAAAAAATTTTAATGATTAGATTTTCAATAAGCTACACACGAGTTTGTTAAATAATTTTGTTGTCTAACAATTTGGAAAAATCCCCTTTTTCAGAACCTGAAAAGGTCAATTCAATCCAGAGCTTAAACGGGAAAATCTCCCCGCAACTAAGCAGAAAAACCCTAAGCCTACTTTTTCAACCACTGACGTAGCCAGTAAGGTGAATGTTCACCTTGGCTTGGAGAATCCTAGTGGTGACCGTGGCCTGATCGACCACAACAGCGAATGATTAGAATGTTTCTTCCGGAAAAGAAGGGCCATACCAGTTATGGTGCGAGTTCCCGCGTTATCGAAAGGCATTCGCCCTTGTGGTTCATTTTAGGGTTTTTCGCTCGGATCCAAAATACCTCCAAAGATTTTTGAGCCGAAGTTTTAGACTCGTACGCCACGATTTAAACCCTAATTTCAAGATTGGCTTCGTTTTTGAGGTCTATGGATGTCTGTGGTTGTTGTAAACATGGATATAAAGTCCTTGGTTATGAAATCCGATCGTCACGAAAACAATTAGATTGAATACAATGTCACAGTCCCTTTACACCGAGTTAGCTACTCCCTTCATTGATACGTAATCTTTCAGGAAAACGACTAATACTAACATTGCAACTAAACCACCTTTTTCCCGCTGTTGTAGAGAAAACACCTAAACTCCCTTTTAAAGGCAGCATACCGCGAATTTTACGTGGTGAGGAAATTTCTAGAAAAGGCTAGAGATAAGTTTGTAGATAGTGGAATCAGGGGTAGTTCCGCTCATCTCTTCCTAACCGTCGAAAAAACCGCTTCAGTTCATGCGAGTTACATTTTAACACTCCTCTATGTACACATTCCTTTCCTCTCAGGAGCCTATTCATTGGTTTCATTTGAATAGGCTGGTGAAGACCCATTATTGATCTTGGACCGCTCGCACCTGGATGCGGCGCGTGAGGATGGCGCAACGACGTCTCCCAAGTCTTTTTTTTACGACGATTAGAAAATGTGAGCGGAACTACCTCGAATCTCACTTTCTGCAAGCCCATTTCTAGCTTCTCCCTCGGATTTCCTCATCACGTCAGATTCGTAGAATCCTTTAAATGAGAAATGAAGCATTTTCTTTACAACGTTGGAAAAAGTGGTTTGGTTGTGGTGCTAGTATTAGACGTTTTCCTGAAAAGGTACTTATCAGTGATGGAAATGAAGGAAAATTGACAGAGAAGTTACTTCGATGTAAAGGGACCGAGACATTCTATTCAAACTAATTGTGACCTTTATTTATTGTTGCCTATGACTTTTAATTTACTTCTAAGATGTACCTCGACAGGCCAATCACACATTAAACCTAAGAGGCCAATGCGAATTCTTCGTAATTGAAGAAAGTCTATAAAAGATATTCAGTTCCCTGCCATAAATCGACTTTTTCTATTCATTCCACCTATATTTCACCCCTGGGAAATTATTGTGCAGTATATGCTCTCAGCGGAATGCAATCAACGACTAAAATTCAGATTAGAAGAGTGGTAAATTTTGTTTTTGTCGAACCACAAGAATGGAAATCACTCAAAAACACATTAGCGAGCAAATGACAGAATTAAAGCAAACTTTCTGAGGGGATAGAATTCTCGGTAATAGAAATATGATAGAAAATAGATTCTAGCATTATTTTCTTCACTTCTTGGACTTTGTTTTCGTATCTATAATCGCAACAAGAAGATTATAGCGCTCTGGAAGAAATTCGTATTGAATTAGCTCAAAAATGTCAACTTATATCTATCACATATTCTGTTAGATTGTGAAAAAATGTTTGGTGCTGCAAATCACTTAGAAGTTTTTGAGACAATTTTTGCTCTTTTCTTTTTTTCTTTTCTTTTTTACTACTCCGTTTTCAAAGTTTTTTTTTCCCCAATGTTTCAGAGAGCATTTCGAATACTTCTATTTTAAACGTTTTTTTTTTCAACGGTAATGTTTAAGTGTCTCCAAACTAGTCTTATCTAAAAATGGATCCTACAAAAATTTCAGCATGCTTCCTGCAAAGAGTTTCAGCATGTTAAAGTATCAGATTTATTCCTTGAACAGTACATTTTTAATCAGAACCTACGGCGGAATGGATGGCGAGAGTCCACTGAAGGGAAGTCCTACAGAAATACTAAGGAATACCCTCTGCTTCCACAGAGAAAAGCGACTGACCCTCAGCAGAGAGTGAAGGAGACTGGAAATGTCAAAACATCGAAGGGGAAGATCCCGACTAAAACGACAACGAGAAGATCTGTCAACGTTTTTGTGGAAGGAAATGGGCTGCAAATCCCAGGGTCAAATGCTCTGTGAACACATGGTTTAGTTTGAAGTTTTCTGTGGTGGTGGGAAAAAGTAGCTGTAACATCTGCAGAGGAAAACGTTAACGATCTTTCAAATTTTGTGATATCCCTGATCCAGTCTGGAAAGTGCACGTCCAACTTTCATGAGCATGTTCAATCCAAATCTCAATGAGCAGGAAGCTTTGAAGAAATAATCTGCAAATTTCTGGAGACTCTACGGATCCACCAGAACGAACAAGGAGTCAGAATATGTAAACCAACAGCTTCCGTTTTTTTTTGAACGAAAAAATCGCATTTGGAGGCCAGTTCTGAAAAATTATAGGTTTGTTGCTGCTTTGTTCCCTACTCTGAATACTACATTAGGGGTCCAGATTTTTGATGTGAACCGGAAACACGCAAGGGACTAATATTTTCTGGAAGCGGAAAAGATCACAAAAATCTCTCATAAAAGTTGCAGTTAGTGAATATTACGTATGAATCTAGCAGCGATCCTGATATCATTCGTCTGAAAAATCCAAAAATAAACACTGTAGGATACGGTTTAGATGAATAAGTTGCTTACTGTGCTCGAATATTCCCGTGCCTCCTGAACACCAGGAATTTCTTGCAGATTTTTCTTTGTTCCTTATGACTAGCCATTAATTTTGGCAGAAAACCACTCTACAAATTCCTCGTGGAATTTTTCTTGCACTAAAAATATTATGTGCAGATCACAGCAGTGGCTACACACGTACGCATCAACGATCAACACGTGCCGTTACGACAACTGTCCCTGTGGGATTTATTTTCACAAGTACTATTTCACTTTATTACTAGTATAGTCGTACTGTTTTCCCGTAGAATTAATGCAAGAATAGCGCAGGCTGAAGAGTACTGTATCAGGGGAAGTATTCTTCTGGATTTTTGCTTAGGTGACCAGTAGATGAGGAAAAACGACTTTTGTGGCTAAGATCTCGTGGCTTAGTCAAAAAGAAGCGTAAAAGCGCGATTGGATATTAAAAAATACCAAAAAAAATAAAATAGGAATAAATATAAAAATAAATAAAAATAAAATAATAAAAATGAAAATAGAAAACACCGCAGCGTTTTCGGAAGAAATTACCTAAGGACTCGAAAAAACGGAAAATTCCTAAGTCTGCTAGGCTTTCAGCAAATGTGAACAACTCGTTTCATAGAAATTTCTTACACAGGGATTATTTCTGCTCTAGTCTTTGGCTGATCGATAGGTTTCTTTCCCACCGGCAATAAGAATAATTCATTTGTTTTATCTTAAACAATAAGTGATGCACTCTTCAGCGGGTGCTCAATTGTTTGCAACCGAACAAAAGTGATTAATGGATCTCATCCAGAATAATGCTTCTACGACCTTTGTGCTTCGCAAAAAACCAAGAGAACACAGTTCATACTGGCAGAATGATATCGTTTGCGGTGAGAATTTCTTAGAGCAGACTACCGGAACGCTGGACTATTCCTAACGCTTCCTAAGAAACCTAATAAGTGAGAGTTAATTTAGGTAGCTCATCTCCTGGAGGGGTTCTGGACGTTGAGCACACCGATGTCATATAAATCAGCCTGCAAACTTGCATAAGTGCATGCTTCCATGCGTTCGCCTGAATTTTGCAGCGATCACTTTCAAATGCGTCATAGTTTGCAGTTTACAGGAATCCTATTCTTTCCCTCCTCTGCCATAAAGTTTTTTTTGGAATTTTTCTTCTGCTTTAAAAATTGCTAAGAGCCATTTTTACAAAGATAAACACAGCTATGCTCAACTCCCTGCAAACACCGTTGTACAAAAAAATTCCTTCAAAAAATCCCTAAAGATGAGTCCCTTCATAAACATTTATCAACAGTGGTTTGAAAGTGGGGTTTGTGGATTAGGTGGATTATTCGAGAAACGCGGGAAAAAAGTTTCCTTGAGGAAAAGAGTCAGTAGTTGCAGACTAAAAGAGCAAAAGTACTTCGAAGACCTGGAGCCTGCGAATGGGAAGGGTCGGTAAAATTTGAATCGGAGATATGGGAAATAAAAACGGGAGGGAATTTTATGCAAAATGGTTATTTTCCCTAAACTGCCAATAATGTAAGAAAAAAAAAACAATTTGTTGAAAATTACGTTGAATGTCGTACGAAAATGAAGTTTTCCTCAAAACTGAATGGTCTTCCATTTTCAAATGTACACAAACTTAGCAGATTGCAATATTACTCTTTTTATTATATTTTTCTTATTATTTATTAATATTTTATTACTCAAGAAAAGAAATTACCTCTTATGTACGCTGAAAAATCGAAGATTTCAAAAATTTGCCACTGCTTATTCCATAAATATTTAACAATGTCTGGTTCACCGATGAATACGGAACTATACGGACTCTATATGTGATCTCACCTGAAAGGAAATCCTCCATCCCTTAAGTCCCTAAGGATAACAACTACATTAAGGACCTAGAAGTATGCTATTGTTTTATATTACATTAGGCAGAACTTTTCTGAAGAAAATTTGGAAGGTAAAAACAAACCGCTTTTTCTATCTTTCATTTCATTTCTCCATGGAAATGAAGAAAATCGTCGTGCATGCATAATTCACAATTGTCGAAAATTTTTCAAAGACTAAGAAATTTATAAAAACACTATTTACATCTAAAATAGAAGAACAATTAGCATAACAACTTGAAGGAATAATTTTTTTTCTTCTAATTTGTTTAGGTAGTGCATGAATATTGGACACAGAGCCAGCACTTTTTCATAATAGCAGCTGTATAGTTGGATTTAATTTTGGGATTAGCCAGAACGGATCGTGAAACGAAATGAGTGAAAAATGAAAGACTGAGGCGAAAAATCAAGTCTATGGACCTGAGACACCATAATGATGAAATTTTTGACAAGATTATATCAAGCTAAATGCCATAAAAAAATAAGAAGTGTATACATAGTATAGGAATTCTGATTACAAACTAGGAAGCAAGTTTTCACTAAGTGAAGGCGAAACAACCCCCTTACGCCTTTCTATTTTTTGTTGCTTAAAGACATCACCCCACGAATCGAATAAGGTGATTCCGTCCACTTCTTCCCAGTTGCCGTAAAAAAACGGCCCGAAAAATGCGGCGCCTGCACAAGGCTGGCGCGCTCCAATCGAACTCGTCGTAGAAAGTAGCGCGCCGGAACGCCCGAAGCCGTATCTACCGGGCCGTTTTTTACGGCAATTAGGAAGAAGTGGACGGAATCACCCTTCTCCCGACAATCTACGACTCCGTATAGGTGTAACCCATCTGAAACCTGCACCACGCAAAATTCGTAAGGGTGATGCGGGTAATCCTCATTAATTAATCAGAATTTGAATGAGAAAAGCAACTAGTAACAGTTCCTACGTTTCATGCTAAATAGGTTCTCTTTCAATTTCTTTTTCAAAAAGAAAGAAACGGAAGAAACATGTCGTCTTTCTGGTGTACTAAGATAACAAACTTATGTAAAGTATACCGGTATTTATAAGATCGCTAACAAAAGAATTTGTGAGATTCAAATTCTAAACGGGAACACTTTCGGCAGCTTTAAATTATGCTAAACAAAATTTCCGGCCAAAAATGGCTCAACGACGATTTTATTGTGAAAGGAGTTGGTTTCAGAGAGTTTGCAAAGAAACTCCTGATCTTACAGTAGAATTCTTTTTTTCCTCGACTATCAGGCTACCTTTCTGCATAATTCACTAATGAATGTACTCGTAAGAGTTAATTTGTATATTTGAACAGGGTTCCGACAAGAAAATCTCCCTCTCCCTGAGATTTTCGTGTTTTGAAATGTTCTCACACGACACCTTTCGTATACTTGCTGTTCTTGCTGTACTTGAAAAGCCTGAATAATCCATTTGGAAGTGGGGAAGTGGGACATTGAATAAATAAAGAGAAAAAAGAAACAAACGCTTAAAGAACTGTTCTTCGCATCCGCCAATAGGACCGAAAATTGTACGTAATGTTGGATTCCGTACAGCTGGAGAACAACTGACATGCGGGGAAACAGCACTTTTGAAAGAAAAAATACTTTACATTAGTTCCCCCCCACAACAACAATCTTTCACCAGACAGATGTATTACTTGAGCAGAAAAAAAGATGAACAATAGCTCAAAGAGAGATGGAAAAGAGAGCATCGTCTATGTAATTTTTCTAGGAAGCGAGGATGGGGTGAAAAGCGAAAAAACCCGGAGGTCATATGGAGAGCAGATGTTGTTAATTGACATTGCCAGCATTGACATTACGCTTTTTCAAGCTATAACTAAATGAATCCGAAAAAAAAGTTTAAAACAATTGAGAAAATTTAATGGATAGCCTTAATAAGTGAGCTTTAAATAAATGTTCGCTCTCACGCTCTCTTTAACGAATCGCAATTAATCTTGGAGATCGGAGGCAAAAAAAAAAATCGGAGCCAAAGGTCTGATTACAATTTGTTCATGGCTAAAATACTGAGATACCTACAGAATTTGATTCAGTTGAAAATTGAAGAGAAAAAACTCCACAAATACTTTAGTCTATAAATTTCAAAGGGAAAAATTCGGTGCAGCTGATGGGAATTTTTTTTTTGATTTTTTTCTTAATGGATTTGGATCATTGCGAGTAAATTTTCATTAAATAACTTTTTGAGAGTCAACTTCTGACATGAATTATCGTATTTTAATAATTAATGTAAAAAAAGCTGGGAATTCGGGGCTGTCCTGATAACGAAAATTCGAAACAATGTTCTGAGTCGATAAAAAATATTAATTGCCTGAACAGAACCGTGTACTACTCTTAAAAAAGTAAAAAAAAATGTCACTGTATTTAAAATCCTTAAAGTTAAAGTTCTTAAAAAAGTCTTGCAAAGTTTAAGCAAGCATTTTGTCAAAATGGATCACAAAAGCACAATTGAAGAGGTAATCCTAGCAGTTCTCTTGCCTTGCCACTAATATCCAACTACAACGTCAAGCATGCTCCGTCCAATTCAAATTCTAGAGAAGTTCCTAAAGTTTGCGGAATTCTTCGAGGAATTGGTGCAATTCTAATCTTTAAAACACATAAGAAAAAACTTGTTTATTCTTTTATCCGATACGAAAAGATGGACAATTATCGTCCATAACCATCAAAATTCCAGAGAACATTGGAAAAGAACGTTGAAATAATGGCAGAGGCAGGATTCGACTGAAGGAGAGCATTCGAGAAGAATTAATGTTTGCATGCATGGAGCATTTTCGCCAACTGAAAAACGATTAATTCGAGGCTCCAGAACATGTAGGAATTTCCAGAAAATTTTTCTTCGATCTTTACCTGCAAAGATTTGCAAGTACCGTATTCTTCAGCACTTGGCTTTGCATGCGCTAAGCAAGTTTCGAGCAAAAAAAAAGACATTTATTTGTTTATAATGTGTAAATAGGGTTAGGGCAAATAAAAGAAAGAAGAAAAGAAAGAAAATAAGTAAGGAAGAAAGAAAGAAAGAAAGAAAGAAAGAAAGAAAGAAAGAAAGAAAGAAAGAGAGAAAGAAAGAAAGAATAAATGAGCAACCGTCTGAAAATCAACAGTAATGGATTTTCACCATCCTATAAAATTATCTAAACGGAGAAGTGTTGAAATAGCCAAAAAAAGTCCAAAAAAGTAAAACCATCTAGAAATTGCCAACAAATTTTATCCAAAGTGGTGATAATAAGGTGGTCCTGCACAGAAATGTTGTTCTATTACTTTAATAAGAAAGAAAACCTGGTGGGTTCAATGAAATATGCAGTACTTCAATCCAGTAATCCTAACTAACTGGCGCTGGAGACAGTAAGTGCTTTTTTTTTTAGGAGGAAATAGACCTGATAGATATTTTCCAGGAAAAAATATACTTATAAGATGTGGAGTAATAATAGTAGTAATCTAATAAGATGAAAGAGTAGCTCTAAGATAGCCACGCACGTTTTGTGTCAGTTGTCCGGAAAATCTACCCTTTCATTGATTGATTGATTGATTGATTTCTACATAGGAGTAATCAAGAAATACATTGTTCGAGACATTAATTCCTGTTTTTATAAGGAAGAATAAGGAATGAAACACTTCTAAAATGTTCAACCTTGCCGTAATCAGAATTTTTAAGAATTCATCCTGAAAACTGCTGAATCCACACATTGCTACGTTGATAGCATACAGGAGATGATGCCAGTTAGGCGTAAAGTCACTAAATGACATTTAGCCGGTCTGCACTGATTTACTATGACAAAAAAAAGGACCAGTTGTCCGTGCCCGGCTCACATGACTAGTGGCAGTGGGGGCTAGGACACTATGTGAAGCTGAGTGGAACAACAATAGTTTGGAATGCAGATGCATGCTGCTGCTGCTGCTGCTGTCAACATAATGATAATCCAAAGATCAGCAGCTTTGGGGGGAATCTGGGGGCTATTCATGGCGACACCGGATTTTCCGGCTTCGCTGGCGAAATCCCAAAATGACGCAGACGCAAGAAAAAAAATTGGAGCGTAGAGTTAGAGTACGTACATGGATCGTCCACTCTAAAATAATGAATCCCTCTTAATAAAGAACTTAGCTCCGCTTATTATCTTTAGAAAAATCAAAGAAAAAGGAAAAAGAGAGAGGAGAGGAAAATGAAATGACGTTTGAATAGATGAAATTAGAACTGGGCGCGAGAGCAAATTGAAAAGTTTAAAACTGCATTTTTTCAAGGAAAATAATATAATAATAATATATAAAATAATAAATAAAATATAATAATAAAAACAAAAAGTAATAAAAATATAAATATAATAATAAAAATAAATAAATAAATAGTATGAAATAATAAATAAAATATAATAATGAAATAAGAAATTTTTTTCGGATTCGAGTGCGAGCTTAACATTCCTTTAAATACTGATTCTCAATTCAAAATTGAAAAGGGTAATCAGTTTTTTTTTTCTAGACCTTCAAAATCGAGTGCAAATGAAGTGCAATAATGACATTTTCCAGAACCGAGCATATATTACGATAGAATTCACATGGACAAGGATTAATTACATCATTATTAGTATAGAATAAACAGGTGGGACGAGTTTTGCAGTACAACCAATAACTCGTACTGACAGCTGTGAATAGTGAGTGCATCATTGAAGCGAATGCAAGGTGCAGCGCAGTTTTTTTTTTGAGCCTCGACTTTTGTTGAGTATATAATTGGAGTTTTTCACACTAAGGAAAAAAAAACCCTCATTAATTCAAGGATAATTATTCAACTGTTTTTGTGAGCATACACATTTAATGGTGTGTGAACTAATCCTGAGAGGAAGAAAAATGAGAAAACCGACGGATAGACTCCAAGAAAAAAAAGAGGAAAAAGAATGCCTTCGGTTTCTTCTCGAAGTGAAAGTGCAAAATACTATCATTTGCATGTGATTATCGTAAAAATCATTGCAGCTGGGAAATTTGACCCTTTCTCAGGGGAGAAGGAGGGGTTTGGGATACAGTACAATAATGAAATCTAATCCCTTTCGAACTGTAGCCATCAGAGACTTGCCCTGCCTCCTGGAGCAACACAAACCACTGATGAGCATTAGCGACCGAAGCCTGCGAGCATGCTCGACGATCTGATTAGGTTTTTCCAGAAAAAAAAGGAAAAAAAAAAGAGAGAATGACTGAGAACCACTTCATTCTGCATCGATGCGCACCCGACTAACGAATCGAATAGATGGCACAATTTATTCTTTTAATCCTCGTTTGGGATTACTGTCAAATAGAATTCCTAAGTCTTTGCAGAAAAAGCGTTTCTAGGAAAGCGTGGCCGGATGCATGGATTTCAGTAGTGAAAGCATGGGGACGTGTAAGAAATTCTTCAACGTTGTTTTCATATCTTTGACGAGATTGATGTGACGTTGAAGTCAACAAGAACGCTTCGTATTTTTCGGATGCTTGATATTATTCGCTTTGCTGTGCATGGTTGTATAGCGCTCCACCGCGGATGCGACGATACAACTGAGTCTGGATGGCGTACTTGGGAATACTGGATGTGATGATGAGGCCAAATTGAATAGATTTTTCGAAATTGCGAATATATGTGTAATGATCTAAAGGAACAGAAATAAAAAGAATAGCGAAAACTAACTCTACTTTACATTTAAGAAAATTCTTTCTCTATCTTACTTTTATTTTCTATTTTACAAGTTTTCTTTATTAAAGTAGATATTACGGTAAGATTATAGGACTGAATTTCGATCTTTAACCGGAAATCAGGATGAATCAGTGGATGAAAGCTGGGAAGAAGAAGAAGAATGAAAAAGGCTAAAGAAAGTTATGGAACCATGATCCATTTAAAAAGCAAAAAAGAAACAGTAAGAGATCAACGAAGAAACGTAGTAATGTAATGATATTGTTGATAATTGGTGACCTTCAGCTAACCATGCCGCTGTCGAATGACCCTTACTACGCAAGGAGACGCCTCAAAATGGACCTTATACGACCTATTCTGGAATCATTGAGTCAATCGATCCGTTTTGTAAGTTTTAGTTCTAAGAATCGCTTAATAAACGAATGTAATGATCAATAACTTCGCAACTTACGATGAATTAATTAATTTATTTTTATTTACTTATTTTACAATTTATTTAATTTCTATTTATTTTGCGAACTAATTGTATCCTAGCTGTTTTCGTTCGCTTTTGCGAAATAGGAAGGAAAATAGGTCAAATTGCGGTAGTACTGACATCCTTAACACGGTTCTTCGTCCATTTCATGGTTGCTATCGGCTATTGATCCTCACACTTTAACATCGGGATTAGCCTTTAGCGCTGATCGGAAAGAGATTTTCAATAAGGACTCGAATTATGGATTTTTCGGAAGGAGAATGTGGGGAGAGTAACCTTCAGGGCGGACGGATTTTTAGATCAAACTCACCTGAGACGAACTGCATGTGAAATTTCAGACGCAAACTGCCTGTCTTTTCTCCTACAAGGGATCATGAAGAGCTCTAATCATCGTCGCAATCACAAGAAAGACCAGGTGAGATACTTATACACTTATTTGATCATTACATAAACCATGTTTAATATTTAACCTGGTTAAAGGTGGAATTAATGAAATACAAAATCCAACGAATATACAAGAATGTCTCAAGAGTCAATTATTTGTGAATTGCAAGAAAAAAAATAGCTGTTAAAGATGTATCCGATTCTGTGATAGACGCTGAATACGAATAAATTGAAAAAAAAGTTCGTTCCGTCTTGAATTGTCCAACTCAGACGGTCAAATTAAATTCAGAATTTGACCTTATCGAGGAATTGGATAACGACGAACTTAAAAATCGTCGTCTGGCAAACATAAACAGATTGATGGACGAAGCTAGCAAATGTTGAAATCCTATCACGAGTGCTTGCGGACCTCATTGCGGGGTTCGTTAACTTAGACCAGCATATCTCTATGAATACGACATGGATTTGTGGAATATGCTGGAGTAGGCGCTAAGATTGGGTAGGGAAGAGTTGAAGAAAAAGTTCGCGACGATTCTATGGAAGTATTCTCCATTTCAGGTAGTTTACGGTTAATGCAAATAATACACAGATAATGAAACTCAGATATTCGTGCACACGTAGTACAATCGAACAACATTATTGCAAAAAACAAACACAACTTCCACCAAAATAGCTGAAATTGTAAATATTTTCTGTCAATCATGTCTAGGGTCAAGCGTGCTATGATGGGGTTTCCCTATCGGGGGTCGTAGAGGGGAGGGAAGAGGAGGGATGCAAGGGAAGGGACCCGTAAGGGAGTGCTCGATGCAGTGTAGTGAATGGAGGGTAGCACGAGAACCAGGACAAAAACAAAAAAATATTTTTAAACTGAAGAAATTTACAAGGAGTTCCTTTCAAACAATGGAATCTCTTATTTTGTTGGTATCTGCGGCGCGTCACGCTTTGCAAAGTTCGAAATTTTTTTCGATTTCATTTGAAGACTCTGAGAAATTGGGTTCCACAAATAACACAAATTTGGACAGAGCATTAGTTGAAGAAAATCGACCTCCATGTACGAATAACACTCCAAAGAGAGGTCTAATTCGTCCTCAACGAATCCTCTCAGTAAGCTAGTTGAAATTAGCTTCTCTGAACCAATTCTATTGTTTACGAAGAGCGATGTTATTTTCAACGACAACATTGTCATAAATGAAATAGGAGAAAGCCACGTGATCCATGAAATGATGCTTTGTTGTATTGTTTTTTCTATTTCGACAGCGAGGGAGGAGACGGGCCATTAGGTCGCGAAAGAATCAGAAATGAAGGATTTAGGACAGTAGAGATTTGCTTCTGCATTGTTTACATTTCTTCCAGAATGTGCTGAATGTTGATGATCAAAAATTGCTGGAATTCTATTTTTAGTTGGAAGAAGAAGAATGTTTTCTGTTAGTGTGTCCACGAGATTTTTAGATGTAGCTCTTATTAACCGGAAAAATTATTATTAGCTGTTAATTTTAATTTTACTAATCTTTTTAAAAGTTATCGTCTCGTAGACATTTTAGCCAGAAACCAGATCAATGGATGAAGCTAACAAGCTAGCAATCACAAGTGCTTGTGGACTTTCATAGAGACGTCGTAAACTCTTCTCCTCGTCGTAAGCTCGTCGTAAGCTCGTCGTAAGCTCTCTCTGAATCCGATAAAGATTCATGGAATGTATTAGTGTATCCGCTAAGACTGCGTAAGAATTTAAAAAAAAAACAAACTTCACGAAAATTTTACAGAAACATTTCTGAAAACGAATAGTGTACCAAGCATATGTGGTACATCCTAGTTACCTATTTAAAAAAGGTAAATCGCCGCTTGAGGTCCCACACAGAACTCCGTGGTACACAATGCAGCGGTAAGTACGTGTTACCAGTGGCCGGACGTCCGGTGGAACACCAGGTAAGACTAGCTTCAGCGCACCTGGTTTCCGTTTTCTCTACCTTGGAACAATTATCGAAAAAAATTACCCAGGACGGTGTGAGGCTTGACGGAGTAATGTAAGATTGTTCTGAATTACATCCGGGACCTTATAAAAAAAGTTGAAGTTGTTGTTTAGTTTAAGTATTGAGAGTTTTTTTGTCCTGAGATATTTGAAAAATTAAGGTGATGAGAGAGGTTTCCACGTTTTACGCAAAGCTTTGCTACTACTTTACTGAAGACAGAGAAAAAGAGACTGAAGCAAGGATTCTAATCCTTGCAATGATTCAGTGAACAATCAAGAAAGAAAAAGGAGAAGGGATTTTCTTAAGCAAAAGATTTCTTTCGACAATAATTCAGAACACTTTTCCTTCAACCGATCAGCAGTTAAAGTAGTTTTTAAGTAAGCGGAAAAAAGACAATTGCAGCACTTTGAACACAACGTGCAAACGGTTGTCTTCGAAATTCTGTAAGCTTTTGATATGCGGTTGCGTAAGCAGCGAAAGAAAGCATCAGTCCATCTTTTGCTACAGTAACCATTCACAGGTGAATTAATAAAGGACGTGAATTGATGACATTCTGCAGGAATCATTCAGAACTTCAGATAGTCAAATACAGCGTCGGAGCGCATATTCAATGGGATAAATTGCAGCGTATCCAGAAAAAGGACGTTGGAAGCTGTGAAACAGTATGCATGCACATGCTGTTAGGAATTTTATGAACGGATTTCTATCATGAACTGACCTTAGCTCGAAAAGACAACAAAGAAAAAACATTAACATGGAATTATTAGTTTATTCCGGAGCTAAAGGTTTGAGTGAACCTCACTGTCATATTATTCTGAGAGGATTTAATGTATCAGAAATATCTGGAAAAGAAGAAAAAACGTAAGAAAAAATAAAATTCAGTGGTTGAGTAGTCTCAAAAATCACTGTGAGACTATTATTATTGGATTTCAAACAAAAATATGAGAACTGTATAGGTCGTCATTTCCTGAATATACTGAAATATCGCTATTATTATATCAGTGTTCAGAAATTCTAAGTAAAAACCACTGGAACAGAGGCGAACATCTGTACAAATGTAAAGATTGTATAAAGACACGCATATAGAACAGTGTTCCCGAATTTTCAAACGCTTCTCTCGGCAATCTAAACAATAATTGCAATAATTATTGCAGTAATTTTTCGATATTTAGCTTTCCCATGCTAATTTCTTCCTCAAAGTTAGTCGGCGGCAAAAATGTCCTGATTTCAGCATGCAGCTCTTGTTGCTACTACTTGGAATTTGTCTTTCTGTTCCTTCATATTCACGTTCGGTGAGTTTCATTGCTTTCACACTACTGGTTCCCTTTCTCGTGGAATAAGCTTGCTGATATATTCATTTATTTCAAAATATTACAGCTTTCCTAGAAAAGAAAAGTAAATACACGGAATAAGCAGTGACCAAATAAGGAGCAGGATTACTGCCAAACATTTGTATAATATAATTTTAGAGAAGCTTTGCTTTAGGTCAACAACCACCGGGCGACTCCCGCAGCGGCCGAACCGGACGCAGTAACTCCAACTCCAGGAACGGACACAGGTGGAGTCTTGAATTCAGTAGCCGTCGTACCAGGCCATATCAAGCCCATATTAGTCAAATGTATATACAGAAACTGGCACCGTAAACCCTGGAACCGCCACTCCGGGAACGACAACTTCATTACAACCAGGCGTAGTATATCCACCGTACTTACCTGGCACCGTATACCCTGGAACTGTCCTTCCGGGAACCACATACCCCTTCCAACCAGGCGTAGTATGGCCAGGAACTGGTCCCGTATACCCTGTAAACGCCACTCCTGGAACGACAACTTCATTACAGCCAGGTGTGGTATATCCACCGTACATTCCTGGCACCGTATACCCTGGAACCGTCAATCCCGGAACAACAAACCCATCACAACCGGGTGTAGTATATCCACCGTACATTCCTGGCACCGTAAACCCTGGGATCGTCAATCCGGGAACGACAACTCCACTACAACCAGGTGTGATATATCCACCTGGCACCGTAAACCCTGGAACCGTCAATCCGGGAACAACAAACCCATCCCAACCAGGCGTAGTATATCCACCTGGCACCGTTTACCCTGGAACCGTCAATCCGGGAACGACAACTCCACTACAGCCAGGTGTAGTATATCCACCTGGCACCGTAAACCCTGGAACCGTCAATCCGGGAACAACAAACCCATCCCAACCAGGCGTAGTATATCCACCTGGCACCGTTTACCCTGGAACCGTCAATCCGGGAACGACAACTCCACTACAGCCAGGTGTAGTATATCCACCTGGCACCGTTTACCCTGGAACCGTCAATCCGGGAACGACAACTCCACTACAACCAGGTGTGGTATATCCACCTGGCACCGTAAACCCTGGAACCGTCAATCCGGGAACAACAAACCCATCCCAACCAGGCGTAGTATATCCACCTGGCACCGTTTACCCTGGAACCGTCAATCCGGGAACGACAACTCCACTACAGCCAGGTGTAGTATATCCACCTGGCACCGTTTACCCTGGAACCGTCAATCCGGGAACGACAACTCCACTACAACCAGGTGTGGTATATCCACCTGGCACCGTAAACCCTGGGACCGTCACTCCGGGAACGACAACTCCACTACAACCAGGTGTGGTATATCCACCTGGCACCGTTTACCCTGGAACCGTCAATCCGGGAACGACAACTCCACTACAGCCAGGTGTAGTATATCCACCTGGCACCATAAACCCTGGAACCGTCAATCCGGGAACGTCAACTCCACTACAACCAGGTGTAGTATATCCGCCGTACATACCTGGCACCGTATACCCTGGAACCGTCAATCCGGGAACAACAAATCCATTCCAACCGGGTGTAGTAAATCCGTTTGTACCTGGCATAAACCCATACAGACCTAATATTTTTAATCCTTACCAACCTGGTATAGTGAACCCTGGGATATATGGCCCATACAGACCTGGCATGATGAACCCTTGGATCTATGGACGAATGGGAGGAGGACGAGGACTGCGTAGACGTCTCCATCGCCGTCGCTGTACGTGAATATTGCATATTGCATATTCATTATTTGTTTTTAATATTATCGAATGATTTCAGGAGGAGCTGAACACATTTCGATTGAAGTGATCGTTCTGTGATCAAACAAATAAAGGTTGAATAGTTCTATTACCCGTTAATTGAATTAATCTTGTTTAGAATTACGTAAGCAAGAATACGACAAGTTAATAATTGGAACATGCCGGCTGTATCAACTGTGCTCTGAGTCCGCTCAAAAAAAAAAACAAAAACATTTTCAGGAATTAAAGTGAAGAACTCGATATGAAAGCAATCAATGTAGTTCCAGAAACATGAATCATTGTTGTTGAGTGTTATGGAAGGAATTCCCCAACGACTGTAGACTAAATGTGTATGTTTCGGATTGTATCCACGGGAATCTGTAGTGTCTTGTCTACGGCTCTCCCAGATCACAATGATGGTTTTTGGTTCTATTGGTAAACCCTAGATTTATATACTTTTTAAGTCTGGAAACTTCTACACAAGAGCGAAAAGAAAACACAGAGTGGAGGAGAACTATAACTGAATGCATAGAGCAAAAATCACACTTTTCTCAGATATACGCCATTTGGTTGCAAATTCTCGTTTAGGAATTCCCTTACTTGTGTCGTTAGCTGACTGGTATCCTTTTATTTCGAATGGTAGAAACTACCACGAACCTGGACCACCTCATGAGTCTTTGGTGGTCCGGGTTGGTCCGGGTTTCAGGTGGGTTATACGAACACGGGATCGTAGATTATGGGGAGGAGGGTAATTACGTCCATTTAATCTTAATTGCCGTAGAAGACGGCCCGGAAGACGCGATGCGGCTTTGAGCGTTCCGGGGAGCTATTTTTTAGAACGAGTTCGATTGGAGCGCGCCAGTTTTGCGAACGCGCAGCATCTTCCAGATCATTTTTTACGGCAATTAGGGGACTGAATCACCTTCTTCCCCACAATCTACGACCCCGTATAGGCATTACCCACCTGAAACCTACACAATTCCAGATTCGTGGAGTAATACTTTTAAAAGAAGTACACAGGACACTGTGTCATGACGAGTTACGGAGTCTACACAGCCCTGAGTGATGAATTTGGGCTGTGTAGCTACGGAAATGATTGTCTGTTTCCCGAAATGTTCACGAAATTTCGGAGATTGAGAGAGCTGGTACAAATAAAGGATAAAGGATAAAGTTTCTGGCGTTAATCAATCCGCTTGGGATGCGCCCCCACGTTCAATTCAATTCAGAATCGTTTGAGGTTTACGAACGTGTATCTGGCCTATACAATGACTTGCGGTGGCTAGCCTATGTAACAAGTCAATGTTTTTATCCTCCCAGACAAGTCTGGCACCAATTTATCGACCCCGGAGGGATGAAAGGCTTGGTGACCACTAGGGCGGATTTGATCGTGCAGGAAGTGGAACCTCTAACCGCTACACCACACCCGCCCCTCTGGTACAAATATCGGCTACAAATTCTCGTTCAGCAATTTTCATATGAATAACGACATGTTGTATAATAATTTCGTGAACAAATTCACAACGTTGTCTTTGATTACAATTAATATTTACAGACATAGCACACGAAAAACTCCAATGCGACAAACTCGCTGATTATGTATGATCAGCCATTATATGTGCATTTTTAAGCGAGGGCGGATGTAGCGCAGTCGGTAAGAGGTTCCGCTGTCTGCACCATCGATCGGGGGTTCGACCGGTCGCCTTAGTGGTCACCAAGCCTTTCATCCCTGGGGTCGATAACTAGGTACCAAACATGTCTGCGAGGATAAAACACTGACTTATCCTTGCTGCCACCATCTATCGCTGTAGTTTGCGACGGTCCCAACTCGGTTCCAACTGCTACTTCCATCGAGCCGTTTTGAGCGCACAGCACGCAATTGCACAGCAACTGCACTCATGAATCATGTCGTTTTCACTCGACCATATTTGAGTTGGCACATATAAGGACAAATTTCTATCCAGTACGCTCTTGAAACGGGCGGGTGTAGTGTAGCGGTTAGAAGTTCCTCTTCCTGCACGATCGATCGTTCTAGTGCTCACCGAGCCTTTCATCCCTTCGGGGTCGATGAATTGGTACCAGACTTGTCTGGGAGGATACAAACACTGACTTGACACATCGGCTAGCCCCCGCAAGTCATTGTCTGGGCCAGTTACACGTTCGTAAACCTCTGAATTGAAGTGAACGGAGGAGCATCCCAAGCGGATTGATTAACGCGAGAAACCTAAACTTAAACGCTCTTGAATGATTGTTTGACAATACTTGCAAAGTCCCAATAACTGTTTATGAGGTGAAGAACACCCGTAGCTTAGAAAAACCTGGAATGGAAGAGCTACTAGAAAATGGAAATCTTCTGAGGGCCGAAAAACTAATATAAATTGCTGCTTTTTCTATTGAACGGATCCACGGATCTCCCTCTCTAGAGGGATCACAGCCGGTTAGTCGCGAGGCTGACTCATGACATCCTTGTCTCCCGCACGTCGGTCCAGCCAAAAGCCTGCAAACAAGTGACTGGGAGGTGCAAGGGAGGCGGTTTGGAGTCGCCTCCAACAAATAAGCTCCAAATGTCTACTCCGGGAGAACGGAAGTTCTCCCAGAAACTCATGGGACTAGAGGCTTGCAACCTGCCCATGGGTTTTAAAATTTTACGCAAAACACAGTAACAGAAAAGAGTCTCCTGATTCCGGATGAAAGCCTGGTACGGTAGCGCCAGGTGGGACGGGGTTGCAGGAGTCATGTAGGCTACCGAAACGGAAAAGGACTAGGATGGCGATCTGTACTTATAACGCACGTACTCTTGCATCGGAAGCGGCCATCGTAGATCTGGTGATGCAAGCCAAGAAGATCAAGTACGACGTCATCGGACTGACCGAGACGAGACGACGTCACCCTCTCAACGCCGTATATGAAACTGGAGAAGAACTGTTTATAGGAACATGCGACAGTAGAGGTGTTGGTGGAGTTGGCGTCCTCGTCAACACGAGAACGGCAAAGAACATCGACTCTTTCGAAGAACTTACGACCCGAATCGGACGTCTGCGGATGAGAAGATGTGGCCCAAGGTCATAATTGGCGATTTCAACGCCAAAGTTGGCCCAAGAAGAACGCCGGAGAAACTTTACATCGGGACCCACGGCCTACAATAGATTGACCAGAAGGAGAGGCTCTCTGAGTTCATCATGACGACTAAGACCATCCATGGAAACTCGCAATTCCAGAAGCTCTCCTCTCTACGCTGGTCGTGGGAGTCACCCGGTGGAGGGTACCGTAATGAAATAGACCACATCATCGTCAATAAAAGGTTCTGCCTGACGGATGTCGCTGTTGTACCAAGGTTCAATACGGGATCGCACCATCGCCTCCTTCGAGGGAAATTTTCCTTCACAAGGAGAGCAGAGAAAGCCGCCAAGTTCAGAGAGAGAAATCCCATGACTACCATCAACTGGGATCTCTACGCTACGCTAGCCGGCTTCTGGGAAGATTCCGCAATGGACAACATCGACGAGGAATATGACCGGCTTGTTGAACACCTTCACGACTGCGCGAAGAAGGCTGAGAGTTTTAAAACGATCAAGAGCCTGTCTCTTGAAACTCTTGAGCTGATACGCCAGCGTGGAGCAGCACGAGCCGCAGGGAACCAAGAACTCACGTCCGAGCTCGCAAGGCTTTGCAGAGAGACGATAAAGGAAGACCTTAAAGAGAGAAGAGCAGAAGTGCTGGCTAAAGCTGCAGAGGCGGGGAAAAGTATCCGCTATGCCCGTCGAGACTTCGCCAGTCGCAAGACGAGGATGACTGCTCTCAGGAACCCGAAGGGAACGACCATAGCATCGAGAAGAGGAGTGGAGAAAATCATCTACGACTTTTACTCTGATCTGTTCGACAGCCATGTCCACTTGCCTCTTCACCATCTGAGGGAAAATGGACAAGTCATTCCAGAGGTTTTCCCGTGCGAAATACGACATGCTATTATGTCGGTAAGAAATCACCACGGCACCCGGTCCCGACAGAATAAGACCAAAACACCTGAAGAGCCTTCCGCCAGTACACATCAACACCCTGACGAGGCTCTTCACGTTATTTGTCGGAATGCAAGGTTCCTAAACAGTGGAAGACCAGCAAGACCGTGTTGGTGTATGAAAAGGGAGATCCACATGACATCGGCAACTATCGTCCCATCTGCCTATTGTCCGTCATCTACAAGGTCTTTACAAGAGTGATCCTTAATAGGGTTGAAAAAGTCTTGGATGAAGGACAGCCATGCGAGCAAGCAGGGTTTCGAGAACAATTCAGCACGATTGACCACTTTCACACTGTTTCTAAGCTCATCGAGGTATCACGAGAGTACAAGATGCCGCTTTGTCTCACCTTCATAGGCTTGAAAAAGGCCTTCGACTCAGTTGAAACGGAGGCGGTCGTGGAAGCCTTGGACAACCAAGGCGTCCCTACTCAGTATATAAAGGTACTTCGAGAGTTGTACAGTAACTTCACGACCGGAATTTCGCCATTCTACAAGAACATCGTCATTGACGTGAAGAGGGGGGTCCGACAGGGTGATACAATTTCACCCAAAATATTCACAGCCACCCTCGAGAACGCAATGCGAAAGTTGGAATGGGACGACATGGGAGTGAAGGTTGATGGTCGTCAGCTACACCATTTGCGCTCTGATGACATCGTACTGGTAACACCTATCATCAGCCAAGCGGAACGAATGCTGACCCAATTCGACGTAACATGTGGATGCATCGGTCTTAAGCTGAATCTACAAAAGACGATGTTCATGCGGGACCGTCTCGGATGCCCCATTCACGCTCAACGGAACGAACATATCCGAATGCACCAGCTACGTTTACCTGGGTCGGGAACTGAACATGATGAACGACCTGACCCCCGAGCTGACCAGGAGGAGACGAGCGGCTTGGGAAGCGTACAAGAGCGTTGAGGATGTAGTGAAGAAGACCAGCAACACCCGGCTCCGTGCTCACCTCTTCAACACCACCGTACTTCCTGCTTTGACCTATGCTTCGGAAACCTGGGCATTTCGCAAGCAGGAAGAAAACGCTGTGAGCGTCATTGAACGCGCAATTGAGAGAGTGATGTTAGGAGTATCCCGTTTTGCGCAAGTGAGAGACGGGATTTGAAGTTCTCTCCTACGTCAGCGATCGAAGATTAGAGACGCCGCCGCGTTTGCCAAGGAAAGTAAAGTGAGGCGGGCTGGACACGTGATGCGCTTTAATGACAACCGTTGGACCAGGGGCGTGAGCGACTGGGTTCCCCGCGATATTAAGCGCACTACAGGAAGACCGCCGACCCGCCGGTCAGATTTCTTCACGAAGTCCTTTAAAGAAAAATATGATGCTCTTCTTGTCCCACGCGAAAGGAGGAACCACTGGGCTACTCTGTCACGCGATCGGGACAAATGGAAGAATTACTGGCGCCCGCTCGACCAGTTCGAAGATCAACGGGAGTAAAGGTGATCAAGGTGATCTATTGAACAATCTGCAAAGTTCAACAACATTTGAAGATTCTTCTAAACAAAACATTAGAGGTAGTGATAAACAAACTTTCAATGCGCCAACGCGTTTTACTGCAATTCGTAACCGTTAAGGTTTTGGAACGCGTGCAGGCCAATACAGGGTGGTCCACATGAAGTTTGACGGGCTATGGAAAATCCGGAGATGCGGCACTGTGCTTCCTTGAGCCAAAGAACCGGTAAGGACACTGACAGGACCATCCTGCAAATTTGGGCCCCACCCCACTGCGCAAAGAAGACACTGAGACACTGAGTGGTGTGAGAAAAATCTTCCGGATTTCTGGACGAATGTGTTTAGCCGCCAAACTCGCCTGATATCAGATCTTTGATTCCTGCAGTATGGTGGGTTTTAGAGCAGAAAACCTGCTCTTTTAGTCACAGGTCACTGGATTCGCTGATAAGGGACCTGGAGAAGATATAATGTATGGAAAATGATCACGAGCGTCCTCAAAAATTTCCGGAAGAGATTGGATGTTTGTATTGAAGCTAAAAGCAATAGTTTCGAATGTGATGTGTGAGAACATATGTAGAATTTTGTGACTACTGTGTAGAAAAAGAGTATTTTTTATTTCGATTGACTGGTGCAAAATTGTGGGTAGTTTTTTGTGTAACACTTCATGTGGACCACCCTGTACAATGACTAGTAGGGGCCATCCAATAATCAAGCCATTGTTTTTATTCTCTCAGATAATTCTAGTAAGAATTTGTCGACACCGGAGGGATGAAAAGCTTGGTTGGTGCTAGGACGGTTCTCAACCATCGATCGTGCTGCAGCAGACCTGTTGCCGACTGCGCTATACCCGTCCCAGTGCAAGGATACCTCGAGAGTATTCAAGAAAAAAAATATTTCTTGGTCAACTAAGCGGAAAAAAAATTGCAGCACTTTGAACACAATTTGCAAAAAGTGGTCTTCGAAATTCTGCAAGCTTTTGCGGATATGCGGTTGCGTAATCAGCGAAAGAAAGCATCAGTATATCTTTTGCCACAGTAACCATTCACAGGTGAATTAATAAAGGACGTGAATTGATGACATTCTGCAGGAATCATTCGGTACTTCAGATAGCTAAATGCAGTGTCGGAGCGCATATTCAATGGAATAAATTGCAGCGTTCCAGAAAAAGGACAGAAGAAAACAGTATCTCACCATACCTTACCGTATGCATGTGCATGCTGATAGGAATTTTATAAACAGACTTCTATAACTGATCATTGCTCGAAAAGAGAACATCAGCATGCAATCGTGCAGTAGTTTATTCCGAAGCTAAAGGTGTGCGTGAACTTCACCCTTACCATTCTAAGGGGATTTAATGTATCAAAAATATCTGGAAAAGAAGAAAAAACGTAAGAAAAAATAAAATTAAGTGGTTGAGTAATCTCAAAATCCACTGTGAGACTATTATTGTTGGATTTCAAACAAAAATATCAGAACTGTATAGCTAATCATTTCCTGAATAGACTGAAATATCGCTATTATTATAGCAGTGTTCATAAGTTCTAAGTAAAAACCACTGGAACAGAGGCGAACATCTGTACAAATGTAAAGATTGTATAAAGACACGCAGATAGAACTGTGTTCCCGAATTTTCTGTCGGCAATCTAAACGTTATTGCAATAATTTTTCAATATTCAGCTTGTCCGTGCTAACTTCTTCCTTAGAATTAGTCAGCGACAAAAATTTCCTGATTTCAGCATGCACCTCTTGTTGCTACTACTTGGAATTTGTCTTTCTGTTCCTTCATATTCGCGTTCGGTGAGTTTCATGCTTTGTGCTGGTGATGCTTTCAGACTACTGGTTCCCTTTCTCGTGGAATAAGCTTGCTGATATCTTCATTTATTTCAAAATATTACAGCTTTCCAAGAAAAGAAAAGTAAATACATGGAATAAGCAGTGACTAAATGAGGAGGAAGATCATTGCCAAATATTTGTATAATATAATTTCAAAGAAGCTTCACTTCAGGTCGACAAAAATCGGGCCACTCCCGCAGCGGCCGTAGCGAGCGCAGTAAGTCCAGGAACGAACACAGCTAGAGCCTTGAATCCAATAGCCGTCGTACCAGGCACACCAAACCCATACCAGCCAGTCGTATATCCAGGAACTGGCACCGTATACCCTGGAACCGTCTTTCCGGGAACAACATACCCATTCCAACCAGGCGTAGTATGGCCAGGAACAGGCACCGTTAACCCTGGAACCGTCATTCCGGGAACAACAAACCCATTCCAACCAGGTGTAGTGAATCCAGGAGTGGTCTTGCCTGGTACCGTATACCCTGGAACCGTCTTTCCGGGGACAACAAACCCATACAGACCTAATGTTTTTAACCCTTACCAACCTGGTATAGTGAACCCCGGGATATATGGCCCATACAGACCTGGCGTAATGAATCCTTTCATCTATGGACGAATGCGAGGAGGACGAGGAAGGCGTGGACTTCGCCATCGCCGTCGCTGTACGTGAATATCGCATAATTTCACTGTTTTTTTTTTGATATTATCGAATGATTTCAGGAGGAGCTGAACACATTTTGATTGAAGTGATCGTTCTGTGATCAAACAAATAAAGGTTGAATAGTTCTATTACCCGTTAATTGAATTAATCTTGTTTAGAATTACGTAAGCAAGAATACAACAAGCTAATGACTGGATCAGACCGGCTGTATCAACTGTGCTCTGATTCCGTTCAAAAATATTTTCAGGAATTAATGTGAAAAACGCGATTTGAAAGCAGTCAATATAGTTCCAGAAACATGAATCATTGTTGTTGAGTGTTATGGAAAGAATTCCCCAACGACTGTAGACTAAATGTGTATGTTTCGGATTGTATCCACGGGAATCTGTAGTGTCTTGTCTACGGCTCTCCCAGATCACAATGACAGTGTTTGGTCTATTGGTGAACCCTAGATTTATATACTTTTTAAGTCTGGAAACTCCTACACAAGAGCGAAAAGAAAACACAGAGTGGAGGAGAACTATAACTGAATACATAGAGCAAAAATCACGCTTTTTTCAGATATACGCAATTGGTTGCAAATTCTCGTTCAGGAATTTCCTTATTTGTGTCGTTAGCTGACTGGTATCCTTTTATTTCGAACAGTGGAAACTCCACTCGAAATATTTAAAGTTATCACCCAACAAATCTGGAGTGGTACAGACGGTTTCAGATGGGTTTTGCCTATGCGGGGTCGCAGATTATAGGAAGGAGGGTGATTCCGTCGATTTCTTCCCAATTGCCGTAACAACCGGAACGGAAGATTTGAGCGTCCCGGGGCGCTATTTTCTAGAACGAGTTCGATTGGAGCGCGCCAGCCTCTGCCGCATCTTCCGAACCGTTTTTTTTACGACAATTAGAAAGAAATGGATGGACCCTCTTCCCCACAATCTACGATCCCGTATAAGAATTACCCACTTGAAACCTACACCTAACCAGATTCGTGGAGTAATGCCTTTAAAGGAAGTAAAGTACGTTGTGTTACGACGTCTCCTCCCCGATTTGATCTACCGAAAACAGAGATCATAGCACCATTGTAAGCGTAACCGTATCCTACTCTTGTGTGTTTTTGTTCTTAACGTAAACACGCATGACATACGGCGCAAAACAGTACTTGTCCCTGCACTGTTGAATGAAATACAGTAATCATCCAGGCAGGATCGAACATTTGAGATTTATGGGGAATTCTTACCAAAGTTGCTTGGAAACAATTCGAATGTGGTTATATGGGAACGTCAGTCGTTGGGCGTGAAATGAGAAGAAGACAAAAGAGAAAAAAGACAACGAAGCGTAAATTTCTAATGTCAAGTGACTACGGTGGAAAATTAAACCTTTGTTTGTCCTCACAACGGAAAAATATGCGAATTACTTGGACGAGAACAGGAGCTTAGACCGAACAACTGTAATTTCACATAGGAGTGGGAGCTTACTTTAGTTGTACTGGAAATATTAAAAAATAAGATCCGAATGAAAATCGCCATACATATACGTATTGTGCTATAAAGTTTTTGCTTAGTGCCGTCAAAAATCCTAGATTTCGTCACTTCTCACTTAAATGCAGGTGGAACTCTTTGAATGTACTACCTCTTCAAAGCGCTTTAGTCTGCTCTCGGGATTTGTAAAGATATTCTAATACGCAATCGAATATAAATAGAACTTCTGTTCTTGTGCTCAGAGGAAAGGACAAGCGTCGACGACTTTAGTGAAGTGGAGCAGCGAACCAAAAATTCGTCACTTTTGCCGCAGCGATTCGAACAAAACATCCGTTCTTTTGAAGCTGATTCCAGGCCTTTCAAAGAACGGAGCTATTTTCATCGATAGCGTTCCCGTAAATAGAGTTTTTCGAGGGCCATACTCTTTGATAAAAGACGTTTTGAATCATTCTTTCGGCGATAGCTGTTTAGAAGGAAAAGGACCTATTACCTATTCATTACTAACATTATTTGTAGACATCCAGATACTTTTTCAAGAGCAAAGAGATACTTGGTGTGGAAGTTGCGATGATGTTTTTTCTTTCTAGAATTTTTCATCAAGATTTAAGAAACAAAACTCCATAATTTTTGTGCTAATGACATTCTGTACCACTCGATTATAGACGACAGAAGAACATGGTTAGAAAAATTGAAATTCCTAAAGTCTGTTGTAACTGAATTCGAATAGGGCATTTTCTTAAAAACAGCGCAGAGTATTCTTCAGTAATGTTTCTACTTAAAGGCGTCACCCCACTAATCCTGGGTGGTACGAGTTTCAAAGGGTTTATACCTAAACGGGGACGTAGATTATGAGGAGGAGGGTGATTCCGTCCATTTCTTCCTGATTCCCGTAAAAAACGGCCCAGAAGATGTGGCGCGTGCACAAGGCTGGCGCGCTCCAATAGAACTCGTTGTAGAAAATAGCGGCCCCGGAACGCTCGAAGCCGTATTTTCTGGGCTGTTTTTTTACGGCAGTCAGCACGAAATGGACGGAATCACCCTCCTCCTCATAATCTATGACTCCGTATAGGCATAACCCAGACCTGAAATCCGCTCCAGCCCAGATTCGTGGGTGATGCCTTTATTGTATTTTTTTCCTATGTGCATAGGAAGATCAGTATGATCAGTATTCGAAGGTTACGTATTTTGAAGTCCATTCATCCGGTTTTTCTGCCCCCTTCATCTTCTCATCTCCTACGTGTAGAAGAAGGAAGGGAGTGTTTCCACCTTTTACTTCAGCTTAATCTTTCAATCGGGGAAAGAAGCGGGTCGGAGCACTGGTAAAAGTGAGCACCATCGGAATGGACCTGCTTTCTCATTTAACTTTTAAGATAACGTCCGATAAGTCAGTATTAATGCAACGTCGTTGCTGTTTGACGACAGATAAAAATTTCAGATTAAAATATCGTAAACGCGTCTGGAGTGCAGATAAACGACACGCTTTAGCCAAAACTTTGAAGTTTGCGCAAAATATCGTTGGCAAAGAGTTGAAAGATTTATAGTGCTACAAATGTTTTGTTTGTATGTGCTGCTTTTACAGTGATGTCGATTCTACACATTGAAAAACTGTCAAAAAGTAATTTCTCTTCATAGTGCTGGAGAAGTGTTCAACACAACAAAGAGTAGTCATTTTGTGAACTGGGATCAGAATATTTCTAATGTAGTTCAATCAAAAACTAAAAAAAAAACACCTTCTTATTGCCTGGATCACTCATCCTTTACTCATCAAATTCTGACTTACGACTCCATGTGTTTCCGTTTTCTGACCTTCACCCTCCAGTTGCTGTATTTCCTTTTGAAAAACACAAACCGTATAAAAAATCTTCAAAGTTGAAATTTTTATAGAAATAATTGAATTCGCCTGAAAATCCCTTCCAAGTGGTCATTCCCTCCTTCACTTTTAAGTAGTGAATTCAAAGCTTTTTGCTCATTGGGTGGTCTAACGTTTCCACAATTTCCAGACATTTTTATACTCATTCCGAAGGGCATCGTCAAATGGTCGCCGTAGCATTCCAGAGGAAAGACAACACTTCTCTTATCTGGTGGCAGACCTTCCCTACAGTTCCTATAAATGCGTCCCAACGCCTCCGTCCATGTTAGTAATGGCGGTACTTCGATTCATCACTTCCTTCACAGTACTACTCACAACTGCGTACACCTTAGACTGTTATTCTGGTAAGAAATTGAAGCATGCTTCAGGAATAGCTTCTGCAATCGTTGAGTCCATAGCTGTTGAGTCAATTTAGATCAAACTAATGGAACGAAGCCGGATATAAGCAAGAATCGTAACTGTACTGATACTTCCAAATACTGCATAAAGTAAGCCCCTTTCCTGATATTACTTTATGCTAAAAGTATTATTAAAATCATTTTATTCACTGTACTATATCTGTGTCTAAATTAGCTGTACATTTATTTATATGAAATTCTACTCAAACGGAGAACGGTTAGAAATTGATGACAACAACATGGGTGTTCAGGAAATCCTAGAGGAAACGTATCTTTGGTCAATTAAAAATTGGTCGACAAGATGAACTCCAGTAAACTAAACATGGTTTAGTTGATTATTTCTAAGTAGATATCGTGATTATCAAAACTTGAATCTGATTTTTTGGTGACACCTGTCACGTGCAGTCAAGTGCCATGGGCGCAGCTACGCAGAGGCGGTTGCGTTGCGCTGCCATTCCTTGACGTGGACAAAATCAAAATGAGATGATTCCAACCGTAAATGAAAGAAAATGGCAGGGCGATGCTCTAACTGGTGATTCTGACAAAAAGCTCACGTTTAGGACGCTTGCTACCCAAAGTGGGAAGCAACGAGCATTTTACGACTGTGCTGATGATACTCAATGCTGGGTAAGTTCGATACTGGGATTATTCTGACAGCTTATTCTGCCAATCCATAGAAACTAGCACAGAAATTTTTCCAGGCCGAAGGGTGCACTTACCCGTCCAAGGGTGCAGCAGTCTGTTGCTGCAGCGAGGATGAGTGCAACTCATCGCCAACGTTCAAGTTGATACCAGCAGTGATTCCCATGGCTATTATGAAGTTTTTCGGCCTATAACATATGTTTTATTACTTTCTCTGTTATGTATTCTGCCTGAAGTGGCATTTTGGAGCTGAATGTTTTTGTGGTGATAAACAGCTTTACCTGGTTGGATTTTTCTGAAGCAAATCGACCGAAATCCGGTGATTTGCCTCGTTTGCGTCATATCCACTCCTTTTAGAGTGGGATGAATGAGACATTTATACATTTATATGGTTAGTTTGAAGAAATATTTATTTAACGCATTTTTCTGTCTTTCCAAGCACTAAGACAACTAACTATGTATCCAATTCGAATCGGACGTGAAAGTCAGCCGCGAGCATCGAAGCATATATTTATTACAAAATTACAATGTACAATCAAACATCTGTTTTCACAATGCAGATCTTACAAAGAGTCATTTATAAGTCATAAATTATGCATTAGAAGACACTATATAACTTCCGAAAATGCTATTTTGTAAATTATTTAAAAGGCTTATAAAGTTGGGGTTCGTAAACATGTATCTGTTCATTCGTGCACCATCTCAAAAATGTCCTCTTGGTTTTTGACGAGAACGTTTTTCTAATCAGCTAAGATTTTTTTTTCAAAAGCCTGTCTCTTTCTTCAGCTTCTCCTTATTTCCCTAAATTTTGTTTAAATCATTCATTAATCAGTGTGTGCACGGCTTGGACGCATTTATTATTCTGAGGAGATGTTAATGCTCTTGCTATTGGTGTGCGTCGCGTCGACGTACAGATTCTATAATATGGTTCATGTGAGTGCGGGGAGCATTAGATTATGGGGACACATACTAATGTATAGTACTTATATACTTGAATACTTAGATGGCCCGTCTTCACTGGACGTGCGGGCCCCAGCATCGCTTCCACTCGTTTCGTTCCCTCGCCATTGTCATCCAAGATGTTCTCAAGTATCGTGAGTGACGTTGACGACGTCCTTGAGCCGTATCCAGCTGAGTTCTCAGCTGGTCCATTCGTGTAGCGAACACGTCGCCCCATCTCGTCGGCGGGCTCCCTCGATGGCGTTTAGCATCTCTTGGGATTTCGCTTGAGGGCACTCCTAGACTTTCAAAACATATTGTTTATCTCAAGAATATTGCTGAAAACATGTATATTGAAGTTGATTCTAATCAAAGAGCTACAATCTCGAGAATTATAAAGCTTCCTTCTACTCTAACCTTCTTTTAGTCCATTTATCGTCGATTCTTCTCATGATGTGACCTGCCCATCTATGTTTTGCTTTCGATACATATTCCGCTGCGTCGCGAAGACGGGACGTTCCTCTTAGGTAGGAGCTGCGAAGACTAGATAGGTGTTGTGTGCGCCGGTTTTGCCCACGTCTCCGCTGCGTAACAGAGCACTGGAAGGACTGTCGAGTCGAACAGATGGGCACGAAGATCTTGGTCCGTCAGTTGGTCCGTAGCTTCCCTGACGGCTGCGAATGCTGCGTATGCTGCTCTCATTCTTCTATTCAGTTCTTCCTTCAAGTCGTTTTCCATGTTCATAGAACATCCGAGGTATACGTATGACGAAGTTTCCACGATTTGGGAGCCTTCAAGTTATACTCCTCCGTTCTCGCAGTAGGCGTTCTTCATGACGTGTGTCTTCTTTCTGTTTATTCGCAGTTCTATTCTCTTCCCTGCTTTGTTCAATTTGTTGAGCATCGTTTCTGCTTCATTGGTACTGCTCGAAAAGAGAACGATGTCGTCCGCGAAACGAAGGTTCGAGAAACCTTCCATCAACACGTATGCCCCATTTTTCCCAGGAAAGTGATTTCATTATCCATTGCAATGCAGCCGTGAACAGCTTCGGCGATATAGTATCGCCTTTTTGTACCCCCTTTCCAATGAGTATAGTGAGAGGGCGGTGGAAAAGCTGCATCCTAGTCGTGCATCGATCGTAGCAATTGGCTAATATCCTCACATATGACGCGTCCACACCTTGATCAACAAGCACTGACAGTATTGCATTCGTTTCTACGTTGTCAAAGGCTTTCTCATAGTCGACGAAGGTTAGAACAAAGGGCAGGCGGTATTCCCGGCAAACCTCTATGACTCTCGACACGGTCTGGATCTGGTCCAAGCAGCTGAACCCTTGGCGGAATCCAGCTTGTTCTTGAGGCTGGGCTTCATCCAGCGTCTTAGATATGCGCGTGAGGGTGATTTTGGTGAATACTTTGTGTAACACGCTCAGCAAGCATATCGAACGGTAGTCCCGAAGGTCCTCTCGGTCACATTTCTTATGGATAAGAACGGTTCGCGAGGTCTTCCACTGGTCTGGGATCCTTTCTTTCTGAAGGTAGGATGTCATGTGCGCTTTTAAACATGAAGCGGATGGCCACCAGCACGAAGAAAGTCTGCTTGTATAAAATCGGGTCCGGGAGCTGTGCCATTGATGTATGATATCTTCAGAAAACCTCAAAAAGACAAATGATATCGTTCAAACTTCAGAAAAAATCTAGAGAAATTGAAAGAAATCATGTGAGAATAAGAAGAGACTAAAATAATACCGAATGAACCGAAAAATTCCAACCGATAACGTTTTATTAACGGTCAGAAATGCAATATAATCATAACAATATGTAATATAATCTTCCTTGAAGATTTGTTCGCTCCGGATTATGCCAAACGTCCTCCACCAATGCTCTATGTACACTTAGTGTGGCCGTATGTGATCAATTTATACACAGTTTTTAGGTTTGAAAGACCAAAATAACAATTTTAGAATGAAGTTTCATTATCTTGACTTCATGCCCAAGATTAAGACTGCACGTAAACATGATATACGGCGCGAACAAGTGCTTGTCCCTGCACTGTAGGATGAAATGCGGTGAGCATCCAGCAAGACTCTAATGTTTAAGATCTATTGGAAATTTTTACCATGAACCAAAGTTGCTTGGAAACAATTCGAATGTGGTTATATGGGAACATCGGTCATTGAGCGAGAAATGAGGAGACAAAAGATAAGAAAGATAACATAGCGTAAATTTCAAATATCAACTAACAACGGTGGGAAATTAAACCTCCGTCTACAGAACGGAGAAATATGTGAGCTAAAATGTTGTAACAGATGGATGATAACTAGAGCTTAGACCAAACAACTGTAATTTTACATACGTGCGGACACTTTCTCAAATTTTTCGTGATTTGCTTGAGCTCTGGCCAGGATTGGTATTCATAATTATCAACAGCTAACGTTTTGGCGAGGTTTCTCAGATTTAATGTGTTGAAAATATTAAAAATAAGGTCTGAGTAAAAATGGAAATACACACATGTACGAGTTGTGCTAAATACAAATCTTTTGCTTTTTGTCATCAAAAATTCTAGACTTTGTCACTTTCCCTGTGTAATGTAGGTGGAATCGCTCAAATGTGCCCACTTCTCCAAAGCGGCTCAGTATGCTCTCGTGATTTTTTCAGCGTCAACTAATTCAGGCACAGAAAAATATTCCAATGCGCAATCGAATATAAGTGGAAGTTCTCTTCCTGCGCTTAGAGGAAAGGACAAGCGTCGACGTCTGCAGTGAAGTGGAACAGCGAATCAAGAACTCGTCACTCTTGCCGTGGTCATTTGGGCAAAATATCCGTTCTTTTGAAGCTGATTCCAGGCCTTTCAAAGAACGGAGCTATTTTCGTCGGTAGCGTTGCCGTAAAAAGAGTTTTCCGAGGGCCATACTCCTCGATAAAAGGCGTTTTGAATCATTCTTTCGGCGATTGCTGTTTAGTAGGAAAAGGACCTATCACATGGTTCAAAACTAACATTATTTATAGGCGTACTAAAACCCTTCTTTATGACCTCTTTTTCTTCTTTTTCTTTTTTTTTTTTGAAATCAACTCCATAATTTTGGTGCTGACATTTTGTACCACCCGAACAAAGACAACAGAACAACTTGGAAAAATTGAAATCCCTGTAGTCGAATGAATCGATTCACTTAAGTTTGAAGATAACGTCCGATAAGTCAGTATTAATGCAACGTCGTTGCTGTTTGACGACAGATAAAAATTTCAGATTAAAATATCGTAAACGCGTCTGGACTGCAGATGAACGACACGCTTTAGCCAAAACTTTGAAGTTTGCGCAAAATATCGTTGGCAAAGAGTTGAAAGATTTGTAGTGCTACAAATATTTTGTTTGTATGTGCTGGTTTTACAGTGATGTTGATTCTACACATTAAAAAACTGTTAAAAAATAATTTCTCTTCATGGTGCTGGAGAAGGGTTCAACACAACAAAGAGTAGTCATTTTGTGAACTGCGATCGGGATATTTCTAATGTAATCCAATCAAAAACTAAAAAAAACACCTTCTTATTGCCTGGATCACTCATCCTTTACTCATCAAATTCTGGCTTACGACTCCATGTGTTACCGTTTTCCGACCTTCACCCTCCAGTTGCTGTATTTCCTTTTGAAAAACACAAACCGTATAAAAAATCTTCAAAGCTGAAACTTCCATAGAAGTAATTAAATCTACTACTGTGTATCATTTAAGTATAGCTGAAACGCAATGAAATAAACTAACTCTATGATTATATTTTTAATTAATCAACATATCAGCATCATTAGTTCTATTAAACGACAAACTAGTGCATTTTTGAATATTTAAGCAGCAGAGTCAGCCAATAGACCGGCTGAAAATCCCTTCGATTCTCTCTATCGCTTTTAATTAAAACTTAAATTTTGAATTTATGCATTTATTCGATGGTCTTTCACAATTTCCATACATTTTTATACTCATTCCGAAGAGTATCGCCAAATGGTCGCCGTAGCATTCCAGAGGAAGGACAACACTTCTCTTATCTGGCGGCAGACCTCCCCGTACAGTTCCTATAAATGCGTCGCAACACCTCCGTCCACGCTAGTAATGGCGGCACTTCGATTCTTCACTTTCTTCACAGTACTACTCACAACTGCGTACACCTATCAATGTTATAGTGGTAAGAAATTACGCCAGGAATAACTTTTGTGACCGTTGAATCCATAGCTTTTGAATCTATTTAGATCAAACTAATGGAACAAAGCCGAATGCGACTTCAGATTGTGATGATAATAGTAGTCCTTTCTGCATAAAGTAGGTTCGTTTCCTGATATTACATTTATATTACTATTAATAAAATCATTCTATTCACTACACTATAAATATGTCTAAATTGGCGCGGTAACGCAGAGACGGATGCGTTGCGCTGCCATCACCTTTTCGACGGGGACAAAATCAAAATAGGATGATTCCAAGCGTAAATGAAACAAACTGACGACGATGGCAGGACGATGCTCTAAAATGGGGTGATTCTAATAATGAAAAGATCTCGTTTAGGACGGTGGCTACCCAAAGCGGGAAGCAAAAAGCATTTTACGACTGCGCTGACGATACTCAGTGCTGGGTACGTTGGATATTGAGATTATTTTGACAGCCGTTTATTCTGCCAATCCATAGAAACCGATAGCCAGATCTTTCCAGGCCGAAGGGTGCAATTACCCGTTTAAGGGTGCAGTAGTGTGCTGCTGCGCCGGAAATCTGTGCAACTCATCGCCAACGTTCAATTTGATACGAGCAATGATTCCTATAGCTATTATAAAGTTTTTCGGCCTATAACATATGTTTTATTACTTTCTCTGATATGTATTCTGCCTGAAGTGGCATTTTGGAGCTGAATGTTTTTGTGGTGATAAACAGCTTTAACTGTTTTGGATTTTTCTGCATTATATCGATCGATATCTGGTGATTTGCCTGATTTGTGTCATATCCATTCTTTTAGAGTGGTATAAATGTGACACTTATACACTTAAATTTGATTGAATTTTAAAAAATTATTTATGTAGCGCATGCAGTTCTTCTTTCTTGCCAAGCACTAAGACACCTAACTATGTTTCCAATTGAAATCGGACGTGAAAGTCAGCCACAAGCTTTGAAGCATATATTTATTACAAAATTACTGTACAATAGAGAGATTTACCACTCAACCTATGCTGATATTCCGCAACGCTTGAATAGTGAGTTGCGTTGAGCTGCTGTTGTAGTGCAGATAAGGATGCGTTCGATCGTCTGGATTTAACGATCCCAAAACAACAATAACACAAAGAAATAGTATAAACGACACCCAAGTGCCCAACAACCATAGTTTCTTTCGTCGCATCACACAATCGCAGAAATTTTTCGATTTTTGATAGGTGATCGCCGGGATACTGTAACGGTAAACGGAAACGCGATCTGCGGACAGATGCCGCCATTTCACGCGACGCACTCGGTGTGTGGATTTGAGGTGATTCTCGAGAGTTTTGATGGAGATCACGGTGAACTGAAAGAGAGAAAATGTTTGTTTACTCTACAAAAATACTATCTTTCAAACTAAGAACCTTAAAAATTACCTTATTGGTTTTCTGATCCTTTATCCACATAAAGTATTGATTTTCCTGACGAGGAGAATTTTCCAGGAATTTCTTCAGTACGTGTCTATTTTTCTCGCCAAGAGAAGCAATAAATACGTCAGCTTGTGCACCAACAGGTTGTTCACATATCTTGAAAAAAAAGAAGAACTTGTTTACGGACATCTACCGTGGAGAATAAGACGGAAATGGTTCCTGTGCTTACCGTCGATGGTCCCGGATCTTCGCCATATATGGAGAAGATTGATGGAGCGGGAGAAGCACGATCGGCTACAAAGGAAAATTTAACAGAAATTATTACAAGGAATCCAATAATGATTGTCGATTGACAATAATAGATTGATTGATTGATTATTTTGTGTTTGTATAAACACTCTTGTAAAAACAACCCTAAACCCAATTAATGCAGTTTCAGACATCAAAATCAAATTTTTACTTCTATGATCATTAATTGACAGATTAGGTCCCAGGTGGAGCGAGCAGGTGGAACATGGATTATGAGAACCATTACTCGTGTTCTTACTCTCATTATGTTTCTAAAACTGGCGAGTTCCCTGATAAGAAACATTTCTACGTCATTTTCTTGGAAGAGCAAATATGCTTCAGAAACACTCTGCAAAGTGTTCAATGTAAAAGTTTCCTCGAGGTGGAACGATGGATTCGCATTTTTCAATTTCGTATAAAAATAGTTTCACAGAAATCTTTGTTCTTCTTACAGTAATTCCAAGTCGAAGCAGAAGGAGAAAGAAATGAAATCCAAGATCATTCGCACTTTTTCTGGCTGATTTTATCTGATATTCTTTAGATAGTTACTTAATTTCATTCTAGATCCCGAAAGATAAACAAAATTCCATCTTAATGGATTTTTGTCAACGCCAGACGTAGTGTTTTGGTGCGCATCATGGCGATATGTGGTGACGTCGCTAAAAAATTGGCATTGCTCAATTTGCGTTATTTCATTAGTAAATTCAATTATTCAATAAAAATTAGTTTGTCAGCAAAAATCACGACAAGTTAGATCATTTTAAGTGCATGAGTTATCTTTTAATAAAAATTTAAATTCACCTGAAGTTCCCTCTTCGTCTTCCTCTTGTTTATTGCCTTCGGTGCTCAGCGCGGCGAATCCAAATGTAATCTGAGGCTTCTCGGTCTCCCTTCGGTCTCTAAAGAAGGAAGTTTTAGAAGCGCTTTCCGCTAAAAAAACATTTCTGGATTGCTGCGCACACATTAATTCAATTAAACAAAGAGTTCATCCCAATTTTTTTCACCAGAGAGGTTCTGCGTTCGTAAGATTATACAGCTAAAGCCCGTGATTTCTAATCAAACAAAGAGGTCAGCATAGACAATGGTACCAAGGTCCCCTGATTCCGTAAGTAGCACTACCCCTTGAGAGATTGAGAAAAAAAAGGAGGAAAGGATTAAAAAAGGAAATAAGTATTGTTTAAAGCACAAATAAACTTAAAACCGGAAACCTTTAGTCAAGAAATTAAAATAAAAATTTATATAATTCTATTATTTCTATTTATTTAATTTATTTTTGAATCTGGATCTAATTTATCTAAAAATCTAAAAGGCAAGCTTTGTGGTTTTTTTCTTGAATCGTCAAACTCTTCAATTTCAGTTTCTTTAACCGAAATAAAATCAAAATAAACTATTTTACTGAACTTCTAAATAGGAAGAGAGTGCCATGAGTCTTGTCATGTGTTTATCAAGCAGAGTTCAGCTCCTAGTACCATTTTCAAAAGAAGAGAATTTCTACGGCAAACAGATTGGCTTTTTGCGTCATTTTTGTGAAATTTTCGACTAATTCAATACGAAAAGATGTGGATACGAATGGAAAAAAACGGTGAAGTCATCATAACCCATAAGATTAATATTTACTTTCGATAATGATTTTGCAAAAGCATTTGATGACCGCAAGAATAACGCTAGAGGCTGCTGTAAGATGGTTTGAGATGTTTTTTTTTGAGAATTTTTTTTTGATGGGATTGTCCTCACAAAAAGTATAAAAGATTTTTTATTTTGTAAATATAAGTGAGTATACTGCTCTTTTTCTTCTGTAATAACTGTGAGCACCGAATCCTTGAACATGGATGCACTTAGTACGATGAGCCCCTTAGATCAGCGAAGTGGTGAATATTGAAAGTAAAACGAATCATTGACATAGGTCCCAGGGATCCGGAAAAATCCCCAATCGCGTTCGTATCCGTTGACTGTTTTCGCGGATGGGAATTTCACTCGCTCACTTTATTTACGGAATTCTACTCGACAACCAATGATAAATGTCATGTCAACTTAGGCATGCAACTAAGACCCACGGACTAAACTAGAGGCGTGGGAAAATAATATAATAATACAGTTTGAGCCAATATAGTTTTAGAGTTAGAAATGAGTGTTCAAGAAAATTCTAGAAGGAATTTTGCGAGTGTCATTCACCACACTGTGTGAGGAAAATAACAGAGGTAATCCTGGAAAGGAGAGGAATGAACAACATTGTCCGGAAACATTAGGGTTCATGTGAGAGGTCACTCAGTTCCAGGTTTATGTCATTTCCTTTCGATTATGGTGTATTATGTGTAGTTATGAGAATTGAAAGTTTTTTTTTTTATTAGAGTGGTACTTCCAAACTTGTAAAAACCTCCATAAAAAAAAGAAATCTATCCCACTTAGAAAAATAGAGGATCAAGAAAAAGTATCGATGACGATTGTTACGGATCGGGATCTCGCAGTGTCCAGAACCGAAGTACAAAGTAAGGAAAATGTAAGAAATAAGGCAATGCGAGCATTTGAAGGGAACGGTGCTCGTGAATATTGTACTGTCAACGAATACAGAGCACTAATGATGTTTATAGTAAAATTTTTGCGAGTCCAGAAAATCCCGAACGAACCTGAAGCTCTCATACGGCCGTATCGTTACACGTCGTTCGGACGCCTGTCTTGGTACACTGAATCGTTTGTTAAAATCCCGTTTTGGAGCAGGTATCACTGGTGGGAGTTCGCCAGCGTTCGGAGCCAGACCGACGGTCATTCTGGAAGAGAATTACTCAAAATTCTTGATTAAAACCAGTCGAACGAAGGTCGAACGGCAAAACATGTTGATTTTTTCAATGGAAAGAAGTGGCCACAACAAATAAGTGGGAGCTAGAGAGTGAACAATTTCAATAAATCCGACAAAATTCAATCCATGTCAAATCTTCCAACTTTTACTATATTTTTATTATGACCTAGTAAGAAAATAATGTTAGTTGACGAGTAAATGCACATCTGTAGGGAAGAGAGGACAGAAATTGAGGTAAAGAATAAGGTTTATGGTTATAATATATGGTTGCACAAGAATTGCTAATAATTAACAGAAATATTTTTCTGAACAAAGAAAAACGTAATAAAGGGTATTAGAGAATCTCTCATCGATTACGGTACACATTTAATGATAGATCCGAGCGGAGAGAACTACTGTTTCGGGCGAAATTTCTCAATAAATGCTTTTTATTTGGTTAGAATCAGTATTGAGACGTTTCGGTGTGAGATGGATTCATTGGAGGAGGAGTTTAAACTAAATTGATGCGAAATTAAAACGCACTGATAGTCTAAAATTGACGTTTTAAAAACGAGTTATTAGTGAAACTTGCAAAATAGCTTGTGACATTACCTGAACCGAATGCAAAGATGTCTTTTTCATCAGAAAAAGTTGTCGAGAACTGAGAGAAGAGGAAAAAATAAAGATAAAAACGGAGAAAAGAACGAAAACGTAAGTTTCAGAGTCCGTAGTAGGAACGTTTCGTTGATCTGACCTTGTAGTTCCATTGAAAATAGGATACGAGCGACCATATGAGCATCATCTAGCCCCTAAGCGA
The DNA here is from genome assembly GCF_031761385.1 of Necator americanus. Taxonomy (NCBI): domain Eukaryota; kingdom Metazoa; phylum Nematoda; class Chromadorea; order Rhabditida; family Ancylostomatidae; genus Necator; species Necator americanus. Next base: position 36,862,387 of record NC_087374.1, on the reverse strand, counting down.
CATTAAGAGCCTAAGGACCTTAGTAGACTTCGAGCCGTTTGGAAGTAACTTATCATGGACTCAAAAAAACCAGTCTATTTGTATTTGAACGCTTTAGTGCTGAAGTACGATTCACAGAAAATATGGATCCCATTTCTATGTTTCCAGATTTTCCTCATGACAAGCTACAGTACTACTCATTATTGAAACATTCAATTTTGCCCGGAAACATACACATACCTCTAAGTGTAAACTTATAAGCGTCAAGTGCCTTATTTAGAGAATTTACATCCTTTTGATCTACAATCAATACAGTCAAAAGTCCATTTTTTACAAATATTTACTTCTGACCTAAACATGTTGTAAATAATGTCCAAAACAAAGTGAGGCATGAAAGAGAAGGAAGGCAAATAATATCATTAAAAGAGATTTTTTCCACTGAGAGCAAAGGAATGGGGTTTTAAATTAAATTAATGATAACAATTACACCAGATGGCTGAAGTAAAAGAATGAAAAGTCACAATAGAAAAGGATCTTTTTAAAAAAATCTGGCAAAAATATTTTAATTTGTAAATAGGGGGAAAATGTTCGAAAAATATTATAAACAGTATATTTTTATCGGAGAGAAAAATATACTGTTTATAATATTTTTTTCTTTTTTGTTTTTGAGATTTTTTTCCTTTGTTCATTTCACAAAAATTACATAAGCGCTTCCTAAATGTGGAGAAAAACTTGGAAGTTTTTCATAAATTGAAGTGGTTTTGAAATTTGGTTTTGAAAAAAAAAGAAAAATTCATTTTCGTGTTATTAAAATAAATTGGCATAGTGAATATATAGTGAGTTTGTAAAAATGTTAGTTAGTAAAAAACTATATAAGCAGAGAGCCGAGCATACAAGTCTGATTGCTACCTGCTCGTGCTTATACTGAATGCAATCAGGCATTCAAGTATTCGTTGTGGGCACGTGAGAGGAATTTAACTTTCACAGTTATATGGCAGGATTTATCCAGAAATTCTGGAAAAGGTGCCGTTATCCACTTACACTGCCAATGCTTAGCTAAAATAGGTTAAACACCTAGAGGGAGCGTTGAATAGCTTGTAAAAATCTTAATACAAAAAAAATTTTTGAAATAAATCCATATTGGGTAACATCCAACAAAACCGTGATAATTAATCGTGATAAACGGACGGAAATAATTGTGATTTACAAAAATACATGCAACGTCCTGAAACGAAAGAAGCTCCACACTTCTATTGATCCATGCTGCAGGTTTTCATCCTACGGAAAGTTTTTTAGGTGATCTCGCTTGGTAGCGACACAACAGCTAACCATTACCTCATACGTCATACCTCATACCTCATTCATATCGCTACACGGCTCTTATATTTACTTTGTAATCACTTCCCTTAAAATGGAGAATACCAAGAAATTAAGGTTGTTAGGATTTCTCCACGAATAGATAGGTTTAACGAGTATAGTTCACGACTCACTTTGAATCTCTTCATGCTTTTCTTCGTAATTCCTCGTAATTATCCAGAAAAACAACGTGAAAAGCCCCGTCGCAACGACTTCCCTCCTACGTGGCACCTAAAAACGTGTCACGTCTGCGAAAGCAGGCAGCCTAGTAGGCGGTAGGCGAGCACGAGAGAAATGGTTCCGTTGCGCCAAAGTGTCGACCTGAGGTTACATACTCGTGTAACTCGATTTCGATAGGGAATTAACGCAAGACGCTAACTGTCGTAGCATATGGATCAGTGAGGAAGGGATGGATGGATCCTTTGCAAACTCTTTCTTTCTTTCTTTCTGTAGATCGAGAAAGTTCGGGAAGAGCAATGTTTAAGGACACGACATGCTTCCTACGAAAATCCAAGCAACTGCCAATGTCTGGGAATAGTACCAATCCGCCGGTGGCATCGTTTTTGATTTTCGCTGCTGTCACATCGAGTTAGTATGATCTAACAACCTAGTCGCAAATATAAATAATTTTAATAATATAATTTTGTGAGAACGGAACGCATGGTATTAATAAATTTGCAACTTTACGATGAGAAGGATCAGAAAAAAGAGGAAAGAGAAATGAAGTGAGATATTTTGTCCTTGAATCTGAAATAAAACGGATAAAACAAACAAAGGCGACCAAAGAGAAAAAATGTTGAAAAGTCTCGAACTGGGCAACTATTTTAAGCCTATATTTCCGCATTCTACTTGAAGAATTCCCACAGGTAAGGGAAGGATTAATAAAGAAAGTGCATCCTGGCTAATTACTTCTTCCAAAGAGCTGCATAAAGAACTCGTTCCTAACTCTAAATCCTCTCTCAAAGTTGCTAACCGATGCAGAACACTAGGGTTCTATAAAAACTAAAGCAATTAAGTTTTATAAAGTTTTAAAGATGGCATATCACGGAATTGAGGGTGTTGGAGTCTCTCCACGAGTAGATACATAGGATCACAAGATTCTAGCCATCGCGCTTAATTACATAGTACTATTATGCTTAATTCCTTCTGATTATGTATCTAGATAAACGACGTGGAAAGGCACTGTTCTAACGATTTTCTTCCTACGAAGCACCTAAAACATGTCACTTCCGTTAGCGTAATAATCACAGTTAGATGAAGACAATTCATAGGCTGTTGATGCTTTCTCTCGTGCTCTCCTACTGATCCCTGCCATGAGGCTGCCTTCCTTCGCAAACGGGACACGTTTTTAGGGGCCTCGTAGGAGAGAAGTCGATGCGGGCCTTTCACGTTGTTTTTCTGGATAATTACGAGGAATTGAACGTGAGGGGACTCGAAGTGAGTCGTGAGCTATACTCGATAAACCTATCTATTCGTGGAGAGATCCCAACAACCTTAATTTCTTGGCATTCTCCCTTTTAAGGGAAATGATCACAAAGTAAACATAAGAGACGTGCAGCGATATGAATGAGGTATGAGGTAATGGTTAGCTGCTATGTCGCTACAAAGCGAGTTCACCTGAAAAAAACTTTCCATAGGATGAAAACCTGCAGCATGAATCGATAGAAGTGTGGAGCTTCTTTCATTTCAGGAAGTTGCGTTGCATTTTTGTAAATCACAATTAACAAAAAAAAACACATTGTTTTTTCGCAAATGTAGCAAATGACGAGAAAAAAATCGGTTGAGAAAAAAAGCGGACGTTAGCTGAGCATTGTTATTAACGGGATTAATAAGTCCGTTGGGGATTTGCACAATTTGCAGTAACCGTGAAGAGACGAAAACAAAATCAACGACGTGGATGCAATTCTGAGGCGTAAAGAGCAGTACAGCATCTTTTTAATGACTTAATGCTCCAAGCAAAAACGAAAATGTAATTAAATGAAACGAATAAACTTCAAATGTCACCGAAGGATTTGACGTAGATAGAAATTTTCTTCTGAAAAATAGCTTCTGACTAAGAGAAGAACCCGATTCTAAAGCAAAACGTGAGTGAGATTTTCCAAGTCCTTGAATGAAAGAGGGTGTAAACTATCGAGGATGCATAAAATTGAATGAAAAATATTTCTGAGGTAATAATCTCAATAACTCAGCTAAGAAAAATTTTCATTTCACTCATCACACGTATTTTTCTCGGCGAAAGCTAATCTAAAGAATTTAGTAAAAGAATTTACGTTCTACTCTCTGGAAATCTACTGATATCGTGATCGAATCACAAATCTGATAGGAGTAGCAAGAAAGTACCGAGTTCTCCGAGCTCCCCTTCTGAACCAATCAAGATTTTTTTTAACGTATTTTTCATATTTTTTCATATTTCAAAATCACTTTACTCGCTATCCTCGAAAAGTTTTAGTGAAAAATCACATTACAAATCTATCGTCAAGTAAAATTTTCACAAAAAACTTGTACCTGAAGTCCTTATTTTTTTTCTGACATGAATGTAAATTTAAAAAAAAAATAGACCCTCTTCAAAAGATCACATTAGTGTTTGATTGTAATACGACTTAGCTTGATTATAGAAGAATAATGTGTTGAAGAATTTTTTTTCTCAAACTTTACTCTCGTGTTTATCCTTTTCGATCAAATTCTGATGATTTTTTTTATTCAGGAGATGAAGACAAACTGCAAACACATTGTATTAGGAATACGGTAGCGGAAAGAGAGCAGGCTCAATTTTCATATTGTGGATGCATAAATAAAATATAAAGTTTTGCACTTGTGCAGCTGACGCATTAAAGTACCACGGTTGTTGCAATTAATAGAACTCTTTGTTGTTTGATAAACGTGCATGAGGACGTGCTCGAAAATCATTTCTTTTTTTTCAGGTAACATTTCTTATTTTTCCTCCCTTTTCCTATTTTTTAAAGCTCTTATCGCGGCTTACCATAGGAAAAGACTTGGGAAGCAGCATCTAAATGACGATATGAATGTGAAAATAAAAATGTTTAGTGCATTTTAATTGTTTCTGGAGTCCTTCATTATTATTTTCCTGAAAGATAGAAGTATTATCGTACAAGAGAATGATACAAGTACAGAACAATTTAATTATTGATGTAATTTAGAACAATTGGATTTTCCCCCCAGGTATAAAATATGCTGCCGAATGTCGTCAAAGCTATATTCACACACAGCGAAAAAATAGAAGAAGAGTATGAAAAATTTTGTAAGGGAGGTAAATTGATGACGGAGACTTCTATCGGTTCCCCCCGGGGAAGGGATTAATGAGATTCTGTGACGGTTGTTATGACTTGTACATAGCTGTAAGTGGAGCTCAGCTCTTGTGTGTCTAACGTAATAAAATCAAAGATGAAGTGCCGTTAATTATGCAATTCGAAAATAATTTAAATTTTCAGCGAGGAGTCTGTAAGAGAGGAATGGTGAGGATAATTTAAAGATCAAGAACTCAGGAAAACGTGAAATTGAAGGAAATTACTACTGTCCGGCAGCTGTCTCCATCCACATCATCAAGAGGTATTTTTGAAATGAAAAAGTTCTAAGCACGTCTCAAGATAATTACCTTCTGAAAAAAAGTTTTCTTGCATATTTCTCTGCTAAGAATATGCAGATTAATGTGTTTGGCCTTACGTACAAACGGCTTTTTTTGTTTTTGGTAAATGGATCTATGTGACGCATATCCAGCCTTATCCAGAGTTTTTCATGTTTTTGCCGAAGCTTAGCTCTTACAAGCAGTGTCGCGCAGTATTATTTATTTACATCAAAAAATAAAGAAACTTCTAGTTTTTTCCTATATATTATCTATCTTAAGCAGACAATTTTTTTATTTAAAAAATTCAAGAAACTTCTTTCCTTCAATAAGCCACATTTTTTTCCCAATAAACTCCGTTCTAGAATCGATATTTTAAAGGAAAAACAAAAGAAAACTGAATAAGTTACTGAACCAGTGGCGAATCCGAGAAAACTATGTTCCTCCTCAATTTCTCACTTTATTTTATTTATTTATTACGGTCAAAGGAGTGCCAAGAGTAAGGGGCAAGGAATGAATACAAATAATAAATCGAAAATTTTACAATTTTTTATTTTATTTACAATATTTTAAAAACTTAAATTTTGTAGAGCGGTTTAATTCCTATCAGTGAGAAATTTAAGTACATGCAGATGTTTAAAGAGCAGATTCCTGAAAAAATATGGAAATATTGGCATAAACGGAGATTGGAACACTCATGGATGACGTGCGATCGGCAAACTGCAACTGATCTTATTTCATTGAGGAAACCGCTATGTGCACTGGATTTGCAATGCATCAGATGCGTTGAAGGTTGGCTTGGGCATAAAAATAGAGCAGTTTATTTTACAACAGTGCAAAAAAGTAAAAATTTTTTTTTTTGATATGAACAAAACAGTTTGTATGGAAGGCACAGACTTATTCGACTGCAAAACACCAACCGAATGAATTTGTGAATTTCTGGATGGTAGGAACAGTTGATGTTCGAGACGTTATACTCCTATTTGACAACAATACACGTACTTTTGTACTTGAGGTAAAGGGAATTTTCCCTCAAAGAATGTTTGGAGGAGAAAAAGGGAACTGGGAAAATATGTGAACAGCAGAAGTTGAATTACATACAAAACTAACAGCTATTGATGTTTGTTGATCAGAAGAAAGGAGTTTTTCTCCAGAAAAAAAATTCACCAGATTAGTTGGGAAGAAGCTGAGCATATAAATGAAGTAAGTAATGGTTAGGAAAAGAATGCATCCAAGGCTGTAGTGATGACTGCATCAAACATCACAAACATGTTTTCGCTAAGAAGATTTAAAGAAGTCGAAAGTTCCAGCAACTTCCAGAATCGTATATGTGTTGTCACGGATAGTCGTAGAGAAAATTTTAAAGCACAGAATTCTCTTGCAAAATGCTTATTGCACTGGAATGAAATTCTCCAGGGTGGAAGTTTTCTCATGCCTTGCCCTCCAACCCTAGATTAAATTAAAATGAGAAGAGAAGGCCCAAGTCGATAAAATGCCATTGATGACAACCTTAATGAAAGTTATTCTGAGCGGAATTCCCGGATAAAAGTGAACACGTCAAAGTTTTCCAGCTTTCTTTGCCCGAAACGTGTTCCATTCATTCAAAGAGAAGGAGGAAAATACGATTGCTTTTTTTTTTAATCATTTGGAAAAATGAAGTGTTCTCAAAATCAGCTAGAAAAAAAACTAGAAGAATGACGACAGATATTCTTCTCCGAGCATGAGCTTGCGTAGGTTGCTTCCGCATCCAGCAACAATTCTGGATGAAATGAGTGCATCGTAAACATTTCCGTTAAAGTTCATGGCATAGGAAGGTCAAAGAATGGCGGAGGAGGTCAAGAACGCAGAACACGTGAAAGGAAAACCGAGCTCAGATATGCAAAAAGTTTTGAGGACAACAAGCGACAAAAAAAACAAAATATAAACTTGAGGACTATTCATGTGTGGAACAAAAATGATAATGGCGAGTGACTAAAAAAGATGAAGAACAAAAAAGCGGCTAATAGAGAGGATAAGAGGTGTAAATGAGGAACGAGAGAGAAGACAGTTGCGAAAGAAGTGGGGATGAAGTGTTAGATAGAATCAAAAGTTAAAGAAAGAAGGCAGAGGATAAGGAAAAGAGAAAACAACTTAAAAGACAGAGAGAAGAGAGATCATTAGTTGGGGAAAAGGAGAAAAATTGTATAGAATATTTATAAACTATAGAGAACAGAAAACTGAGATTCACGAATGCATCAGGTATAGAAAATCTCCAAAAATGTCCTTTTTCCTGATTTTTATAAACAGAGTGTGGTTCGAAGCTATGTATGATAAAGAGAAGATTTCTATTTTAGTTTTTCTTTGTTTTAATTTTTTTTTATTTTAGTTTGAGGAATAATTGTTGGAATGATTAAGAATAATTTTTGGATATTTGATGCTTTTACATGCTGTTGGAATTGAAAAGGATACTGGATTAGAGTAAATATTTTCCTTTAAAAAATATAGAACAGCCCATTACAACGAGAGGACGGGTGTAGCGCAGTCGGTTAGAGGTCCGTTGTAGCCACACGGTCGAGGGTTTGAAACCGCTCTAGTGCTCACCCTGCCTTCCATCCCTACGTGGTCGATAAATTGGTACCAGACTTGTTTGGGAGGATAAAAACACTGATTTGATCATCGGCTGGTCCCCGCAACTCATTGTATAGGCGGACATGCGTTCCGAAGCCCTCAACGATTACGAATTCCAGAAAAACGCGTTGGCGGGTCCCAAGTGGATTGATACGTGAGCAACTTTGGCCCTCCTTTCACCTCCTTTGTCGCCGTACGTGCGACATTGAAAATATATACCACAAATCCGCTGTCGCCGTAGCGGCGACACGCTTGTTTACCTTATTTCAGCACCTTAAGATAAAGAAAATAAAATTCGCTTAACAAAAAGCTTCATATATTGCGAGGAGGAAAGAAATGAGACTGCGTCATGTGTTGAAAGAGACAAAAAATAGAAAAACGACGCGATATTTGAGAGTTTTGTGATATTTCCCTTGGGAAATAAAAAAAAAATCCTCGAATTCATATGGTTGACTGCTTCCAAAAATATCATCCTTTGAGAAATTTCCGAATATAAACAATTTCTTTCGCTGCTATCTTATAAACTACATGAGATAACCCATGACGGTGTTTACAACGAATAAATAGTGTTGGAATAGCTATATTTTCTGCTTTATAAAATATGACAAAAAAATAAGAAATAAATAGAATATGACTAGGATTAGGAAGGGAAAAGATTTTCATTTGTAATGAAAAATTCCTGGAGTTTTTGGTTTTCCGTGTACCTGACTAGGCTGGAGTGCAGAAGGTTAATAGAATGAGATAGATAGAAATATAAAATGAGAAATAACAAGGTAATTAAGGAGAATAAGAAAGAAGAGGAACGAAAGAAGGAAGTAGGACAGGTTAAACATGAGTAACGACTTGTTGTATTGAAAATACGAAGAAAACATTGTAAAAGGTGAAATTAGCTAAAATTAGATTCAGAACAAGGAGCGAAGGAAGAGGGAACACATGTAAATGCGCAAATTTGCACAAACATACATTCTGGTGAGCTCTGTTCCATCTTGTTTTTTTTTGTTGTTGTTGTTTTATGGGACACCTGCAGGTGTTTTCAATAAATAAATAAATAAATAAATAAATATACATAATTCCAATGAAAGAGGATGTAGAATGAGGTGAGAAAGACATACAAACGCGGCGAGACAGAGAAAGAAGAGAGAGAGAAAGAGAGAATAGAAGAGAAATTCTTTGCGATTTTCGCTATACGATTCCGATGGATGTGTTCTCGTTTGTTGTTGGCTGTTTGAAGCAATCCTTGTTAAATTAAATGGTATCGTTGAACGACAAGCGTTAGTCGAAAACAACAGACCAGTAGAGAAGCGATGAGAACTGCTGACGATTGCACTGAGTAGCAATAGTAGCAGAAGAAAACATGATGCCCAGTAACAACGAGAAAACACCGATGTGCCGATGAAAATATTACAGAAAAGTACAAATGATTTACCGTAATCGTCGTTTGCTATCCGGACAAGTCCTTGGTTGTTTTCTTCTTGGAAACCTGCGATTTTTTGTTTTAGTAAAGTTCCTTTCTTTTTTAAGTCTTATTTGAAGGCATGTCAGCTTACGTTTCAATATTTCAGCGAAACGCTCAGATAGTATTCACTCACATTTTTCTTTCTTTCCTTTCTTTCTTTTTTCTTCATATATTTTTTGTTCTAAACTTTAGTGCTAGTATGTAGCTCCTGTTGTTCCAGAAAAACTCAAAATATTGGAGTTGTCAACTGGAAACAAGGAGAGGTGAAATAAGTCACAAAATAAACTATATAGTTTTTGCAAAGAAAATAATTTAAAATAAGACAAATTCGCAGGTGAACATAAATTTTCTGCTTTTATGTAAAGATATCTACAACAAAAAAAAGTTAAACGAGATTTTAGATTTAGATTACATGGAAAAAAGCTGTAGTTTCGTTTTTTTTAATAGTTACCATTTCTAAGGTATATAGAAGAGCATTATCAATATAATGTATTATTTTCACGTTGTCACATCATTCCATCGAATAATACAGCGTCAGGGATTCAAGGAAAAGGTACTCTATAGTATAGGAATACAAAGTGTAATATGTGTATAGGCTATAGTTTGGCGATAAATTAATTCCTTTCTTATTACCTTATTAAGATAGAAAGATAAAGATATTCTCAGGAATTCTTCCTGTTCCTCGGATTTCTCACCTATGCCAAAAGTGCGATTGCAAAAAGCTCTTGATTTCAGTTAGATCGTGTCCAAAAATAGGGAATCCACAGAGATATGTTGCATAAAATAAGTTGTACATAGTTGGTGTCGATGACATCTAACCAAGAGACATCAAATCAGCCACTATTAACGTTTAAAATCTACTAAAATAATCTTATTGAAATGGCAACAAGCATGAGTCCTGGGACAAATGCCGAGATCATACGAAGAATCCGGGAAAATTCACCTGGTCCAAGAAACATCTGTCAACGTCTGAAAAGCCTTAATTGATTTTGGACGGTAGCGGAAACAACGCGGTGATTAATTTGAGAAGATCTGTTACTCCCTTAACTATTTTACTGGATTGACACACTAAACACCTCTATAAAGGAAAAAAAATGATGGGGATAGGATTGGACGATGAGCTTAAAGGACTGTAATGAAATCAGTAATGTGAGAGCGGATGCGGTGGAGGTGGATTCGGCGTAAAACCAAACAACAGGCGCACCAACGCTAACACTAATTATTTATCGAACACTAGGCGCTTGTACTGTTTTGATTTGGGAAAGTTCTCTTCTAGAAATACTGATTGATTGATCGATAATGATTTAGATGAGATAAAATCGTTATATGAATTGAAATCATCGCGGCAATTCCAGTCTCTTTTTTTCTGAAGGAAATTCCATCAAACTTCTCTTAGAAGAGAAAAGAAATAAAACTTATTGCCATAGAATACAGGATACTAATATAGTATATAGAATATAGCACTTTTTAAAAAACAACGATAAGGAGAAAAGGATTACGAAAAAGTTCAAACACAGTTTTAACTTTTTAAGGAATACGGTAGGAAATTGAACAAGAAAGATGGTTAATCCTGGTTTTTTTTCTTACTCACAGTTACAAATAGAATATACATCCAAAAAGCATGGGTGCTTGCGGACAGAGAATAAACAGAAATTATTGGGAAGTAATTCCTTAGCAACAAGTCGAAGTACATATTGATTTTAAAAGTAAACATAGACATTTTTCAGAGATCGTTTCATCGATTTTTGAGAAATAAAATTTAGAAAAAATCCGAGAACAGGGAAGGGAACATAAGAAAAATCCACAACGCACAGATGTAAAAATCCTGGGTAGAATTGAAAACAAAAAAAAATTGCCTTTTTTCTTGAAAAAAAAGAAATCTGCGTCTACCATTTAGCGCCAGCTTCTATGCAAACTTTGAAGCTGTTCCAATGTTCACCGAAAAACTAGCGTGAATTCAGCAATAATTAAAAATTCAAAAGAGAGATCTTCCTGAAAAGAACGGATGAAAACAAAATGGAAACCACTTGGTATAAGTGCAAGTTTTTTGAGAACACATCAAACGCTTTAAAAAAACTCATTTGCAACATTTATAAGATCAAGATTCTCTCGAATTTTCTCACATTCACGTGCTGGAAAGAAAAAAAAATTCTGCAACGAGATCATAGTTTTTGCAAATACAGTAACCTAATCCTTCGGAAAAGTAGCAAATTTTGCTCGATAGTGTCAAAATATGTACTGAAGTCGCTCAGATACGCAGATAACAACTTAGTGACCTTGGATTAAGGAAAATGGAAAACTAAAAACGAAGCTTAACATTTTTCTTTAAATTCTTTGAGAGAAGAAAAGGCAAATAAACTGTGGTGACGTCGAAAGCAGACGAAATCGAGGCAGAGAGACTAACTATTACAGAAGCAAGGAGCAATGAACACAAAACCAGAGTTTGGTCGCCAGATACTTGATAAAATAGGAAATAAAAAATAAATAGGATCGACGTCCTAAAATCCTGGGTGAAAAGTCGTTTTCGACAGAAAATGTGCTTCTGATAATCCATGTAGAAACTTAGAGAACTTAGAAAAAGAACAAAAAAAAAAAGGATAAAATGTGAATGCTGAAAAGAATAAGTTGATTTTCATAGGAGAGAAACAGGTCCAAGAAAAGAGCAACAGATTTTTTTAAGTACTGAAGTTTCAGAAACTTGCTAAAAAAAATTGTGTAACAATTGTAAATAGTAAACTGTAAAAATTTTCTTCCATGTCTTCATGTATGAACGACTTCCGATGAACCTCGGCCTTCGATAATGTTTCGGTAATGGGCCCAGAAGAAGAAAAAAAAACGTAGGACTTTCTTTGTTTGGCGGATAAGGTGTTTGATCGGATTAATCACGTTCGATTTCACCTTTTCCGGGCTCTGAAGAAGGCGATGTTCCCGAAACGGGAACAGCTACGAATAAAGGATTGTAACAACCTCGTGTCCGGCTCAATTAAATAAATTAATTATCTCCTATGTTTCTCCGGAAGAGGAAAGATCCAGAAAAAGAGAAACGCCGTACCAGCTTTTTGTGTACAGACGAATACGCTGAGGTCACAGCTCCATAAAAGAGGTGATGTGATCGAAATTTCGGCGCGGAAATTGCTAGAAATTCCAGAGAAAGAACTCACATCGGCAGATAATTAGGTTATTTTTGACTGAGTGCTCTTGAATCCTAGCGTTATTCCTGTACTTCGACTAAAAATTTTCGATGATAAGTCCGAAAAGCATGGGAATATTTTAGGAGTAATTTAATACTCAGAACATGCTTTGCTTCTGTACAAAAAACAAAATTCCATTAAATAAGCACGTAATGTGTGCAATGTCACGAATATGTAGATGTTTTTACGGAGAGCGTTAAGGACAATGATCCATTTGTGGGAATATGTAAGGCGTAAGACGTTAACTGCATTATTTAACTTCTGTACTGTAAAATAAAAAAATACTCCAGACTGTATAGCAAAAAATAAATAAAGAGCTCTTTTTCTTTCCATGAAATTCTCCGAACCGACTTTTTCATTCTTCACACTGAAAAGTACAGATGGACTTTGACTATCGCAGTCACATGAACTATTTACGTCACTTACTTTAGGGATAAACGGATCCAGAATTGATTTGGAGATCGAATTCGACGTAATGTGTACTATTATACGCTAACTTAGCTAGTTTGGATACTAATAAAATTCCGTTAAGAACGTGTGAGCTCCAAAATGAACAGACTAGGCGGAGCTTCATCCAAGAACGAGTCTCAGAAGACTTGCCTGAGGAATTCAAGGAAAGGGCAGACCCTAACCTTGGTATCGCTTGAACAGTGCGCATCAATGTTTTTGGGCCCTAAAAAATTTTTATTTTATAGTTTCTTAACGGGACGCAGCTGGAAAGATAAGGTTATTTTATAGATGTGTGTAATTCTTGAATTTCAGAAGAAGAGCGAGAACGACAGAGTTGGAGAATTGAAAATTTCCAAGAATCAGGAAAAATTCAACCTGGAAGTTAGTCATTGATCCAATAGTGAACGACGGATAATGATTTAATTATGATAACCCACACTGTTTAACGTTCAAAAATTTTGAAATTATCCCAATTTCCCTCAAAGTTTCCTGTTCAAATGTCGTTAATAAAGGAGTCACCGGGGACTGCTCCTCTAGTAACTCGCCATCGTGATATCCAGTGGAAATTAGGGAGATGGAAGGACGGATAAGAATACCAGTTCTGATCGAGGCCCTGTAGACGCTTCAGTTTCGAATGAAGATGAAGAACTAAGAAAACAGTCTGATTTTATCTATAGACAGAAATAAAACTTTTTTTGAGGAAGAATGAGGAAAGCAAAAGTGGTCTAGTACTAGTACTTCATGACGCAAATGTGGTAGTTCTGAATACTGTCAAAGAGGATCCAGAAATGCACATAAATGAACGAAAAAGAGTGGTAGAAAAAGAAATATTTAGTGGTTGGAAATGAAGTGAAAAAGGAGGAATGGGAGCGGAAAGTAAGAAACACGACGGCAGAATTAAACATAAAGCAACGAGCGAGAAGATAATATCTGATGGTTAACGGAGCGTGCAGTGGACTGGGGGAAAAAGTTTAAGAAAAAACAGGAGAGAGGATGATAGATGGAAAAAGGAGATAAAGATATGGGAACAGCCTCGTGAAAAGGGGGATGGACAGCGGGGAAAATATATGTGAGAAAAAACAAGGAAAAGATCTATGTGCTGAATGAAGCAAATGAAAATTTGCGCATCTTACCTCCTTACGACCGTAGAGGGTAGTAGAATTTTTTTTTGACCTATGAGAGAAAAGGATGACAAAATACAATAGCGTATATTGATGGGAGCAGAGAAAGTCATAGAAAGAAAGTTAAAATCCGAAAGGAAAGAATGTATGGAAATGATACACAATTCATTAGAATGGGACAAATTTTCTGGAAGTGGAGACGTTGGAAATGCATCGTTACAACGCCAAAAGCCTATTCTGAGAATTTCTGCGGATTATTTTTATTATCTTTATATTGTCATTATTTATTATTATTATTATTATTATTATTATTATTATTATTATTATTATTATTATTATTATTATTATTATTATTATTATTTATTACTACTATTCTAGTTATTATTATTACAATTATTTTAGTTATTATTATTATTGTACTATTATTATTACCATTATTATTATTTTAATTATTATTACTAATATTATTATTATCAATATTACCATTGTTATTGTTATTTTAATTGTTATTATTATTATTATTATTATTATTATTATTATTATTATTATTATTATTATTATTATTATTATCATTATTATTATTATTATTATTATTGTTATTATTATTATTATTATTACGTGATTAGTCAGATGTTCAAATAGCATCGAATTGTGTAGTATGGGAAATATACTGCGAAAATTCCTGACATTTCAGGAAGTGTTACAGTACGGATGTGAATACGATCCAAACGACTAGAAACTCTCATAATGGCGTACCCATCGTATAAAACGTCAGACAGCGCACGAAAATCACACAAACACGGACACGACGGGAAATTTCTCCACGAAAACTGGTCCCCCTTTGGTACATACATACGTTCCGTTTATGATCCATATCAAATAATGCAAAGAATGTGGATCCAGAAAATAATGTGAAACAAGAGGAAGAGGACTTTTTCACAGGAATAGTGGAACAATTAGGATGTTATGAAAAACAGAATCGCTGCCAGCAATAGCAATTATCTATGCATCGCAGATCCAGAAAATTCGGTGACGATAAAGGGAAAAAGTGTATTTTCAACAAAATTGCTAATTTAATACATGCCCTTCTTACGGGAATAAAAACAACCGACAATAATTTTTGAAATAGTAGAATCGACAAAAAAAAAACAAGATTTTTTATACTAATAGACTTTTTTATACTTAAAGAATGTATGAGCACGCAGAGTAGATAAAAATAAGTAAGTTAAATAGTTTGCTTTCAAAGAAAGCGAGAAAAAAACATCTGGTAAAAAAAAGGGAAGAGAAGAAGAAAAGCACTTTCTCTAGCGATAAAAATAATTCTACACAAATGAGAATCTTACGAAGGAACATTTTCACACCGTAACCAGAGAAGTTCCATAAAAAAAGTATTACACCACAATTTGTGTACTACGGGATGTTAGAAATATTTGGATCCTATTACAGTAATCAAATAAAACAAGCGTCAGACTCCATAGAAGGGGAGAAAAACTCGGGAAATATGACCATACGAACGTTCGTACACACCGTGTATATATGTACTAATATATTTGTGCACTTTCGACCAAATCACTTAAGGTGACGTTAACAAACGCTAAATTTTTTGACTTTGTAACTGTTTTAAAATGCTAACTTCAATTAAGTAAATAAATCATGGAAACAACAAAGATGGGATGCATTATTATCCAGGTATTCCTGTTTTTCTCTAAGAAAAAGTTGAAGAAAAGAAAGAAGACCTCACATTACTGTAAGCTACATACATAGGAGGAACTACATACTTCAGTTTTTATGTGCAGCGATTTTTAACACATTCTGAAGTGATATTAGAAACTTTTAAATTGCAATTAAATTAATCAATTCAAAAATCAAATCAGTTAAAGATTTAAAGAAATTTCTCTCTATGAGGAGGTAGGGAGCCTCAAGTCTCAGCTGCCCGAGTAAACGAACTCATTTTCTTCAAAAGGTCTCATAGCAGAAGACACATGATCACCGCAAAAATGACGGTTATCGGAAATCGGAAATAAACTAGAAGAGGAAAAATCAGAGGAGTAAATTCAAACGTGTCCAAGAAACAGGGAAAAAGGTTTTAAAACCTAATAGAAAATAATAAATAAATAAATAAATATGATAAGTAACAAATAACGAGAAATAAGAAGGATAAAAATAAATCCAATCCAACAAATCACTTCATTCCTTGAGCTTGATGGAGTTATCAGAAAATAAGTAATAGAAATCGAAGAACTATCTTCATCAGCAGTCGACAATGAGGACATTTCTCGAAAAAACAAAGTGAATGAGAAGTAATTCCATATTTTCAGATTACAGAAATATTGCTATAATCTGGTCCATCTGGTCGAAAAATTACATCCAGTGAAATAAAAAACACAGAATATCTGTTTTCTTCGTAATGGGGCTGTTAAATCCTCTGACTGACTGCATTAATCGGTAACAGATGGTGAAATTACTGCTTTAAATCTTTGATGAGGACTGAGAACTAACAACCTCATAAAATTCTTATAAAAAAAAAGGTACAAGATAAATTACTATACAATTTAATGCATTACAGTAACCAAGATGAAGGCGTAAAATAACTGTAGCCTAAGAGGAAAATGTGTATGCGCTATAACTGAGTGATTTCCTCGGCCAAAGGAGTGTATATTCCTCTGAGGGAAGTAGCGACGGCAATCCCCAACACGACGATAATGGAATGTGACCCGTTTGCATCGCTGAATCTCTTGTTGCCGTTCCATTGAATCAAGATCGCATCCACAACAATCTGTAGCTCTATTTATCCAAGTAAACAAATACGGCATTATTTGTCTTTTAAGCGTTTTCTCCTTCTGTAATTAAGGAAGAAATTCCCACACGAGTTTTATTCATTTATTTTATTTTTTTCATTTATTTTTATTATTTATTTATTTATTTTTTATTCATTTATTCATACTTGCATTTCGTTCCACAAAAAAAAACGTTTCAAAGGAACAAGGAGTTGCAAACGGTGTGAATAGAATGAGTTTTTGATTCTCAAATATTTTCAAAACCTTACCCTATCGGATTTGTTATGAACGACAAAATCACAGGAACACAGGTGTTCAGCTTTGATTGAAGGGGTTTTTGAGCAGTTCTGGGGATCCCAGATGGTGCTGAATATGTTTTTGCCCCTAGGGTTGAGAACTATAGGTTTGTTTTACAGAACCCTGAGAGCTTACATCCCAGTTTCTCATGGTCACAACGCTCCATCCTGGCCTACGTCACCAAATTGCTTTTTTTTTTTGTAATCTGGCAGTGAAACCCGTGAAAAGAGTATTCCGGAGCAACTTATTTGGCTCCTTGTTCAGCAACCACTAAAAGCTGGAGCAATTTTCTCCCAACCATTCCTAGAACAACTTGTATTCTTTTAAATAACTGAATCCTTAGAGAAAATACGTCACAATGTCGGCTTCATATCGTTTTAGTGCCTTTCATATCACCTCATTCGCTACTAGATTTTGAGAAATGTAATTTTTTTCTGATCGACTGGCTTAGAAAAAAGTATTAGCTCTCCTATGAGGTAAAAATTGTATCCTGACCTATGCTGTGAGTTCTTAATCTTTGGTATATATTTACGCGTGATTATTTCGTAATTTTCCTTGCAGTCAATTATTCTTTTCCAGAAGTTCTTCTAATTTATTTTAATTGCACTCAGAACAGCGCTCCTTTTCAACCCCGGCTGCTTTCCTTGAGCACGGTTCTGCTCATCTCCCCTTTACTTCGGACACTCGAACTCAAGACTCACAGAAACGTAACGAACCGCTCCAAGAAAGAAAAGAAAAAGAGCAGCTGCGGAATGTTCCAAGTACCTCCCAAGCCTCGAGGCGTCCATTACCTCAAACCTCAAGAAATAATCCAGTTCATGTGGTTAATTTATGAGATAAAGGTGATTCTAGTGCAGAATATTAGATAACTGATCATGATAGAACGAAAAAAGGTCCTAAATGGAAATAGTCATTCCGGATTGAAAATAATAACAAGCGAGTCAAAAATCTGAGGCTTTGAGAATGAATTTAGAATATTAAAGGGAAAAAGACCTCAGGGGACTGAAAGGACAGTACATAGACAGTGCATAGAATAAAAAGACAGTACATAGAACAGAACATAGTACATAGAATGAAAGGAGGATAGGAAGGGCATGATGAAATTTTGTAGGAATCGAATGAACGAACGAAACGGTATGTATGTATTTGTTAGGAGCTATTTTTTCAAATATAATTACTATATTTATATTGGTTGCCGTATTTTGCCGTAATGCCATAGTTATATTATTATTATTATTATCATTATTATTATTATTATTATTATTATTATTATTATTATTATTATTATTATTATTATTATTATTATTATTATTATTATTATTATTATTTACAGTTGAAGCTTACCTAGCACAGGTGAAGAAAGTTATATTTCTGAAATAATTTCTGGAATTGTAGGAATAAATAAGAAGCACATAAAAATTATGCAAAAGAAACTTGTCGCAATTTTGTTGAACACTTATGGCTTAGTGTTATATGTACGAGGATTTACACACTTGAAAAAGATAAGGTAAAGGAAAAAAAATTAACTGAGATAGAAACAAGCCCTAGACGATCAAAAACCAGAGCTAGACCCAAATTAATATTAATCTAAAATTTATAAAATGTGCGTGATGGGAAAATATAAAATGTAAGATTTTAGTATTTGATCAAAATATTGCGATACGAATGGGGTCCGGTACAAATTCACATGTCGTCATCGACATGATCGTGCATAATTTCCTACCTATAATTCCGGTCCGTGGCACCAAAGCCGCAAAGTACAATCAAAATGTCACTCTTCACTATTTGAGGGCATTGACTAACTAAAACATCGTTTTTTTCGGTGAACAATTTGTTAAAGAAATAGAGGTCCCAAAACAATAAGATGGTTATGGGACAAATTCAAAATTTTACATGAATTACAGGTTGTGGTTTCAAACCACGATGAGGGCAGCAAATCCAATGTTCTTTCTGGTTGACATCCAATTAAAGATTACGAGCCACTTCGGTTTGAACTTTCACTTAGTCGAAAACTCGTAATATTATATAAAAATATAATTTATATTATATAATATAATATTTTCCGAGTAGAAGGTGTTTCTTGGTGCAGCTGAGCCTGCAAGAATCTCTGATGTCACCTTATCGCCTTTAATTCTTCTCACAGCCCTCAGCGTGATTGATCCTATTTGCACGCAGAAACTTCTGGAAAAAGAGATTTGTGGCAGAATTCCGTAATGAGAAAGTAAAAATGAAGAAGGGAAAGCTAGGCGAAAACATTAGAATTAAAAATGGGAAGAAGCCCTTGTTATGCTGAAAGTCTGTGCATTTCTATCTACCAATTACTCGACCTCAATAAAATGTTATCCATAAAAAGTAGAAGCACTAAAAACGAAATGAAACTTCTACTCGCAATTTTTCGCTACTCCAAAACATTTTAAACACAATGAGGGGTAGTTCCCGAAACGAATGAATCCACGAGTACATACAAATCACGAAAATAAGAAAGAAGTACGTATATTTGAGTCATCAGTGTGGCTTGTTTATCCAAGACGTGCAAACTTCTTGTTAGATTAACGACCTCTTCCTTGAGTACCTCAATTAGAGATCGAGTTAGGAATTCGTAGAAGAATGCGCAGACGAATTCAAATGAATACTCCTGGGAAAAGCTAAGAAAATCGCCCGTGTGTTACATGAATGTGAAGCGTTCATGTTGTTTTGGAAATGTTTTGGTCGTATCCCCTTAATTGAGGTTCGGTTCGTTAAGGCTTGCAGCATGTCCAGACTTAACCATTCTGTTTCCTGTTATTTGCAGCTCAGGATGGATAAATCAATAGGCGTTATCAGCCCTAAAATAAACTCAATAATGAGTGTCAATGTGCCTGGGAGGCCTTCCGGAGTTTCAGTTAATGTTGTGGAAGAAAAGTTGTAGCGGGTTAATATTTTATTTGCAGAAGGAAGATTTGGAAAAGAAAAGGTTTTATTAAAGAAATATACTCTGAAAGATAAAAATCTATGTCTAAAATGAGTTCCTAGCTAGAATCGCCTAAAATTTAGAAAAATACGGTGCTGAGGAAAGCTGATTTCAACAAACAGAATGAAATCAATTATGTATGGAAACAAAAATGAAGTTTTAAACGGAAAATAGTCCTCCAGAAAATATAGGATGACTCTTGAAAACCTCCTTGAAAACAAAAGCAGGAGAATTTTTTCCATTGGACTGGTTTTGAATGAGTTTTGGATTGATGGAGCCTATGTACATAAAATAATGCATCGTAGAAGACAACAGATCCTTAGATCTTACTCATAAAATTTTATGTGAAATTTTTAAGAAAACGAACAAAAAACGGCTTTCAAGAATCGAGGAGAGGAATTGGGAAGTGGTGTTTTGTTTACTTTTCTCCTTATTGCTACTGCGATCCAAGAATTACACCTGAGAAGAAGTGATTCTTTACTGATCTGTCCATCTAAGTTGAAAACAGCCAGGATTATCGAAGAAGACATTTCCCACCTTGCACATCCCCTCCCCACAAATAATATCCTAGCACTTCTACTTTGAAGAAAAAGTGCTAAAAAATAAAGAGCAAATTCTTAATAGTTGGAAAATATATCATATAAAAAATATACATCCACATATATATCTTACTAGATAGAAAAATCTTAGAAAGTGTATAAAAATGTGTGAAAAACAGTGTATCATATGAAAATCAGACGTATTACTGAGTAAAACGGATGTGTATCCGAGAATGCGGCAATATATCCGAACAGACCACGCCCATCTCGGATAAACAACTCTCATCCTCTTTAAAGGCATCACCCCACGAATCTGGAGTGGTACGGGTTTCCGGTGGAGTATTCGTATACGGGATCGTAGATTATGGAGAGGGTGTGATTCCGTCCATTTCTTCCTAATTGCCGTAAAAAACGGCCTGGAAGATACGGCGCGTGAAGAAGGCTGGCGCGCTCCAATCGAACTCGTTGTAGAAAGTAGCACGCCGGGACAGTCGAAGCCGCACCTTCTGGGCAGTTTTTTACGGCAATTAGGAAGAAATTAGCGGAATAATCCTCCTCTCTATAATCTACGATCCCGTATACGAATACTCCACCGGAAATCCGTACCACTCCAGATTCGTGGGGTGACGCCTTTAAAATAGCAGTCATTTAACAACTTACAGCTTGTTAGGAAGTCCTACCCCGTAGAATTTGGATTTACATCACATTATTTCGCACATCTCAGTCATTTTGAAGATGTCTAAGAATACAAAAAAAATTGAAAAATTTTAAAAATTTTGTGGTGGATCACAATTGCTGATTTTGGTGCTCTTCGAAAAGGAACTTCTTGTTGAGGCCAAAATTGAAGTTTGTTTGGTGGTTAAATAAAAATAACAGTAAATGTAATATTTCAAGAGCGTACGAGACGTTTTTAAAGGGATCAACCCACGAATCTGAGGTGGTACGGATTTCAGGTGGATCATTCGTATACGGGGTCGTAGATTAAGGAGATGGGAGTGATCCCGTCCATTTCTACCTAATAGCTGTAAAAAAACGGCCCGGAATAAACGGCTTCGAGTGGAGTGTTCCGGCGCGCTATTTTCTACGACGAGTTCGATTGGAGCGCGCCAGCCGTGTACACACGTCGCACCTTTTGGGCCATCTGTTTATGCTAATTAGCAAAAAATGGACCGAAATGGACTGAGTCACCCACCTTTCCATTATCTACAACCTCGTAAATGAGTATTCCACCTGAAGCCAGTACGACCTCAGAATCGTGGGGTGATGCCTTTAAGAGGTTGAAGCCATAAACAAACGTCGAAGTAATTGAGGAGGAAAATACATCGAATAACAATTACGAAACGGAAATTGGATGAACGTCAGACAGTGTTTATTTATTCCAAATTTTATTCCAATTTTTTTGTTTGCGTAATTTCACCAGGCAGTAGCTTCTTATCGACTTAGTAACCGTTACAGGTGTTTAGAAAATGAAACAGCTAAGAAACAAACAAACAAACACTATGGAACGATGGGAGGAGAGAGGCAAAGGTTCATGGGAAAGGAATGAAGTGAAACGAACCTGCTCAGAGAAAAAAAAAAACACTGATCTTTGTATTTGAAAGTTTTTTTCCGGAATACGAATGGATTTTCGAATGGACTAACGCATTTCTATGGTTATCCTTTACTGTTCCCGTAAATAGGAAGCGAGAAAGAGGAGAGCGTGAGCTCGCTCATCAATTGCATTTTGCATGGCGGAATGGCGCTGTGGGATTGTTGGCCAAAAGCCAATCACTGGCGTTCTCGTGAATTTGAGGGGAAAAACGCTGATAAAAAATAAAATTGGTGTCGTAATAAAATCCCCCACTTTATTATGATGAGCATATTTTTGCTATTGCTATAACATGTTTTTGAATTTATTACGCTAATGGAACATTTCGGTAATTTCCTGCATTATTATTTTCGACCTTAAATTGAACAAAGAATGAGTGAAGGACATCTTTTTATTTTAGCACAAATTTTTCCAGGTGTTTAAATACCTTTTTTTATAATTGTCCTTGTAACCCTAATGATACGGTCCGTTAATTCATTGCTGCAAGTCGGGTCAGTACTGAACCTCTACTAACCATGGTACATTTTCAATGAAATTTCCAGAAAAAAAGGAGAAAAACCTGACGAACCCCTCATTTCTGGACACAAAAATCCTATCGCTGAACATAAAATTCCTGGCTCAGAGTACAACTCCGAAACTATCACGCAATCGGACGTGATGGCTGCGATTCGGCACGAAAGGAAAGTCTCTTGCGCCTCTAATTTCCAAGTCCAAAGAAGATATTTTACACAGTTTTCTTCCAGAACATCCAGTTCTTCACATCCCATAGGATAGATAGGATTGTTCTGGTTGAATTAGTATGTATATGACAAGAAGCGACGTTTTCGGGAAAAACATGAGCAATTGCAAAGTTCAGCAAAGAAAAGGAGGGCCGATTCACGTTCAGCGGCTTATAAATGAGCGGTTATAATGTGTCCATAGAGACCCGTGCTGGACAACCGCCTATTTTTTAAAAGTGAACAAGATACAAGGCGGATTCGGTGCTGAGAAGGTATTTGGGCCATCGGCCACAAAAGGAAATCACACGTTAAAAATAATATCCATGGAAACTGAAAGCATCGGCCAGTTATTTATTTTTTATGTTTTATTTTTAAACAGCGAGAAAATTTGAGCTCAGCTGATGATTCTTTGGAATTTTAAGCAAAAGAGCGAGAATAAGCTGGAACTCTATGCAAATTCTTCGCTTGTTATGCGTAACGGAGGTTCTTAAGGTGTTTTCCCTCATTCCAGTCCGAGGAACTGCCTAATACTGCAATTTTTTCCACCTGGGTGGCAAAACACAGCGTAGGAGTGTTTTTAAAGACAGTTTTTCAAAGATAGATCATCCAGTATAGAAGTACAAAAAGCTTTGAGCTATCTGAGTGCCTTCACAAAAATGTAAATTTTTAGAAATTCGAAACGAATATATATATACGGTTACTAGAAGAAACGAAGGATTTTTTTTTTTTCGCAAAAGATATGTAGCTTCAGTGAAAATTTCATCTTTCGCCAATATGTTTGGAATAAATTGAAGAAGGAGAACAATTTCTCTGGGAAGAAGATTTCTGAAGGAAATTATGTTTGCGAACATATGTATGCTGCAGAAAATTGAATCATCCTCCACATTCCCTTATGTTAGACTGGAAATGAAACATACATACATATTTCCTGCAATTTTTCTTTTTTTTTGGGTTATCTGAATATGGTTTTTGAAGGATAACCCTTCCTAGACATAATAACACTAACAAATGTTGTAATAGTTTAAAGGTTCCTTCTATGTTGAATAATAAAAAAATTTAGAAACTCCCATACATTTACCCTATTTCAATTCATCAAGAAAAAAATGAACAAATATCTGTACTATTTCCAACCACCGCATAATTTCTACTCTGAGAAAACAGAAAAATGTAGCTCGGAACGGATGAATCCATAGAAAACTTTGATTTTTTTGCTTTGTTTGTTTTTTGTTGTTTTGCTTTTTGTACAAATCGACTTCTTGGAAAGTATTGGATTTTTCCACGCTATACTTAGGACTTCTCATTGAATTTTCATAATTAAATTCCATAAAATGATCCACAGATGAATGATTTGGTAACCGGCCAGATAATAACCGATTTCTGACGCGTTGTTGTGAGCGAAGTACCAAAACTCTACGATTGATCTGTTTTCGAATCCCGTCACGTCACTGTTCAGTGAACGGTAGGTAAAGTAAACAGTTTGTGCACGATTTTCCTGGATTTCGGCTAAATCATGGTTAAGAATTTTGAACAAGCTCTCAACATCAGAAATCGAACGTATGCATCAGCAAGGTGGAAGAACCAGCACCGATTTAGACCTCCGAAATCCTGGTGCCGACGGAGCACCACATGGAAACAGTCCAGATAGAAAAAACGACAAAATTCCAGGAATGCATAGAGCACTTCTGGATATGTATGGCTGAGTTATGGATCCTGTTATTTACAGGAAATGGACCCATAAAGAAACCTTGATGTTATGCGGATTTTTTTTAGCAATAATAAATCTCGTCACAAAACCGTTGAACAAATCCTGAACTCGAACATACCATCACAAGTACAGTAAACAATTTTATAAATTGTGAGAAAAAAAGCATCAAAGTTTGCGTTGAAAAGTGACATTTGGATTTGGGATGTTGAATTTGAGAAGTACACAAGATGGCGAAGATTGATGTGTCACAGTAAAAATGTATGCTTCACTCAAAATTTCCGAAGTGCAGAACTGGGGAAAAAAAGAACAAAAAATAATGCTGGCCGTTGCCAAGCCTATCTTTTAAAAAAAATTCCGTCAGGTAAAATCCTTCTTGCATGCCCGATGGAAGACCTTGTTCCAAGATGTTCACGTTTGATCGCAAGAATTTGAAATAATCAGACAACAAGCAACTGTTTACTGGTCCAGTAGTGCTTGTTTGAAGGCCTCACCCCATGAATCTGAGGTGGTATGGATTTCAGGTGGAGTATTCGTATACGGGATCGTAGATTATGGAGAGATGGGTGATTCCGTCCATTTCTTCCTAATTGCAGTAAAAAATGGCCCCGAAGATACGGCTTCGGGCATTCTGGCGCACTTTTTTCTACAAGGAGTTCGACTGGAGCGCGCGCCTTCCGGGCAGTTTTTTTACGGCAATTAGAAGAAATGGACGGAATCACCCCCTCTCCATAATCTGCTATCCCGTATAAGAATACTCCACCTGAAATCCGTACCACCACAGATTCGTGGGGTGATGCCTTTAATATAGCAAACATTGGGTGGCAATAAAATAAAAGAACAACTTTATTTGGAATGTTTTTAATTGTACATCCAGAATCAGTTAAAAATCAAGGGACGAAGCTTACTTCCGGTGAAAAAAAAATTAACAAATGTTCAGATTGATGGAGACTCTCGGGAGTGAGCGATATCTATGTAATGCAAAAACATCTCCTGAAATGGAACACTCGTGTTTACGCTCGCCTCTACGCTCTCACTTATCGCCATTGTTTACTGCTGCTCGGAACTCCATTGACCACGCAGAGTAGTAGAAAGTAGAAAAACTAGATGGATTAATGTTATTCAGACCTACTATCCAAATCTATCCAAAAGAACGTTTGGAATTTGGCCAAAACGCTAAACGTTCATGATCACAAATCAATCTCTATTAGCTGTTGGTGACTATGTACTAAATCATGGGCAAAATTTCTGAAAAAAAAAACAAATCGATGAAAAGCGCTAATTTTGGAAAAGGTTTCTTTTACGTAAAATTTGGTGGGGAAATAATGTGAAAACAGGAATTGTCGCACAAATAGTCGGTTCTATCGGAATTTTTCAACCTGGACGTATCCGTGAGGAAAGGAAAATGATCCCCTGAGAGTTTATCAACGTAGCGATCGGCGCTACATTAAAAATTGTTCCTTCTCGACGCATCACGTCTAATCGGGGCGGTTGAACGAGTTCGACGCGGACTACCAGTGGAAACAAATGCTCATATCGCTGCAGATCCTAATTTTTCCGGCAAAGGCATCAAAAATGCGTTCTCCGGAAGAGCCTTCCGAAATCTATCACTTAAAGGCATCACCCCACGAATCTGAGGTGGTGCGGATTCCAGATGGAGTATTCGTATGCCGGATCGTAGATTATGGAAAGGTGAGTGAGTCCGTCCATTTCATCCTGATTCCCGTAAAAAACGGCCCGGAAGATGCGGCGCGTGCACAAGGCTGGCGCTCTCCAATCGAAATCGTTGTAGAAGATAGCGCACAGGAGCGCTGGAAGATGTATCTTCCGGGCCGTTTTTTACGGGAATTAGGAAGAAATGGACGGAATTACCCTCTTTCCCATAATCTACGATCCCGTATACAAATATTCCACCGGAAATCCGTACCACTCTAGATTCATGGGTTGATGCCTTTAATTAACCAATCGGAATTTGTCTGAGAAAAACGCCAATAAACAAACGATGAGCCAATATTCTCTTCAATCTTTCACTCCGTTATTGAAGTGTTTGTGGCCAATTTTCGTTCGAAGCGATATAAAACGTATTGCTTTAAAAATTAGGCTGGAAATTGATATTGCTCCCTGAAAAATGAAAATATGACCGCATGAAGAGCGAGAGGAATATACGAATATATCACTTACATTCAATTAAAACTCGCCACTTTTCACCACGTACCTTGTACAACTTCGCTCTATCCTTCCACTGAAAAAAACTCTCTTGTTCTCTTTTTTTTTCCCATCAATTCCTTCACTCAACCTCACTTGCCCTTATGTTTTCGCTTTTCTATGGTGGCTAGGGATGCTTTTTTATTAGATAAAAGTATTTTATGAGGGGCAAAATTGGTTTACCGCTAAAAAAAGCTAATCGCGTTCAATATTTGGTTTCATTCATCGTTTTTATTTGGCTTGGATCGTGTTGATTACTGTAATGTGATTTGTGAAATTGAATTCTCCATTTGGGAGCATCGGGGGGTGAAAACATCATTGAAGACTAGTGAGAACTGTGGTTAGTGGATCTACAGGAACTATTCTTTCTATTAACAATCCAATTTAAAGGAATCCAAGAATGGATGTGTTCCCGAAACGAAAGGAAACTCCAACTACCGCAGTCGACCACTGATAATACAGATTAATTTCTCAGAAATTGAAGTTGAATAGAAAAGAAAAAAAAAACTACGCACTTGTCTCGGATTCTAATGACCTCAAAAAGATAATTTAAGATTTTTAATTAATTTTTAATCTAATAAAAATTTGATTGCTTCTTTTTTTTTATTTTTAATAATAATGATAATTTTTAGCACATGGAACAGATACTATTGCAGTTTTATCCAGTAAAAGAAATCCAGAGGCTGCATAGACTTGAATGAGGCAATGAGTAGGCAGTTGTAAACTAATTCAACAGATTTTTGGTTTTCAAGTAATGTGCAGCCGCAACGGCCAAAACAACAACCGGCTGATCACGCTTACGTAATTGGACATCCGAGAAATGTTCATGCTGCTGTTTGGATGAAATTTGAGTCTCCAGGAAAAAAAAGTTGCATAGAGTTGCATAAGTTGCATACACAAATGCCTGTGACTGCTTATTCGCCTAGTTTTAAATGCTACGAAAAGCGTGGGCGGTGAACTAATTTCTATACTGCTCTTATTTTTATTACAATATTAATATTTTAATATTATTACAGTATTTTTATTTATTTTAAATACTATGTATTAATATTAGGTACTAAATAAGGAAATTTTTGTGGTAATCCTGGTTTCCGTGATCTCAGAGATGTGAGGATTAGCTGAAGGCATATGAGCGTCATAAAGTTGTATTTATGTCCGGGAAAAGAAAATAAAATCTAGAAATTGGAAGAAAACAGAAAGAAAAAAGAGTGGAATTGGAGATTAATTGAAATTAATTAATTAGTTGGAATTAGAAATTTTATTTTTTCACTATTTCTATATCTTCTAATAAGAAAATAGAAAGGAAAAAAGGAATGGAGCCAGAGAGACTTCATTTCCCCACTATTTCTACATCTTCCGAGCGCTCACTCAAAATCCTATGATGGTAGCGCTTAGACATCGTAAAGATAAGGAAAAAAACCAGGCTATACATGTATGTATGGAGAATTTGGAAGGAAAAAAGTCGAGAAGACGGCAAAAATCGAAAAATAGGTGTTCGAGCATAAATAGGAATCTTATCACCATTCAGTAGCATTTGAACAAGGTAAATTTCATGAAAACATGGTAACGCCAGGAAATTGTGATGGAATAAATATATAAATATATAAATATACTACAAACAAATCTCCAGGTGTCTTATGACATCCCCTTGGTCGGAAGTTTGATCAACATCACAAAGCAAAGTGTGTATTCCTAACTGTAGGGAAATACAATCTAGGAGATTGAAACCAACCGCATGGAATATCGAGAAAATGTGAAAATAAATAAATAAATTAATTAAAATCTAAATAGAAGTTATTATTAATGGAAAATTCCATAAAATAAAATAAAACAAAAAATTTGAGCATACAGTAAATCCATCTTTCAGAAAATATTACACAGCTTAACTGGAAAAGCTGCGTAAATGCTTTTTTTTACTGTAATGATTTACAAGAAAGTGCAAATGCGTAAATGTGGGATTAAAGAAATGATACGAAGAAAAAAAAACGGTAAAGTTTCTCTAATTAAAGAACCTTCTCACATGCCTTCGTAAACTATCGTTCACCTTTCGATGACGGCACTTAAAACTGTCTTTTTAGTGTTTCGTTTTCCCGGAGGAAAAAAAAGGATTGCAGTAATGTTGAGGAGAGAAAGAGGGAGCATGGTGCCTATGCATGTGTCAGTACTTTTAAAAAATTAAACGTCAATAGCTCTTACGATTTAGAATGTTCTCAAAATGAAGAGGATTAATTTTTAAATGAAAATAAAAAGACGAGAAAATGAATACGATAATAGTACGGTTAAATTTCGAAAAATCAGCAAAAAAATTATGTGTATTTTTTGAAAACATTCTTGAACTGAGAAGTGCAGGAAATTATCGTAAATATCACAAAAAAAATTGGATCAATCGTCATGGATTGAATGAATTTACAAGGATTCCATTCGAGAATTTCCTCAAAGAGGAGCTGGAGAACCCAACCAGAATTCGGGGGTCTAGTTCCGGAATCGTCAGTTTCCGGATCATATCGCTGTTCTAGGGACTAGTACTTGTTTATTGCAATATTTATTTGTTTATCGTACTGATAAAATTGAGAGCAGAAAAGAAATTACATTTCCCGTTGTTTTTCCAGCACCACCCATGTGCCTAACCTATCTATGCATGTATTTGCTTCCTCATTGATCTATCTACCTCTTGTTTGGGCGAGGAAAAAAATAATTAGAAAAAAACGGGAGGAGGAGGAGGTTACACAAACAGAGGAAATTCTAATTAATCTCATGGTTTTCCGGTACGAGAACGCCCCTGAAGTACATACGCGAAAGGCATATCTGCGCATTGGTTCTGGACAAATTGAAAGCATTTAATTTCCCAGAAAGGCGGACCCGACACTGTAAATGGTATTTTTCATACTTTTTTGAAGCAAGTTGCCTAACCGGTAATAATAATATTACAATAATTTAAGAAAATAAAAAAAACCACTGATAATAATGTAATAATAATATTATAATAATATAATAATACTCAATAATAATATCTTGATAAGCTCGATCAGACACGGAAGAATCGAAAGAACTTAAGAGGTTGAAAAAAAAACAAGTCACCCATAATATGCAGCCATAATTTTGCTGATTAATCACTTAAGATCCTTCTTAAATGAGGACGGTAAACCACTGGGAATTGCTCTGAATTAACCATGAGTGAATGTTTTTCAGGGTAATGCTAACTTACAGATGCTATGTAGGGTATTATTATCGGAAAATCGGAGGTATACATCTGTAGTAACAAGAAAAACAGATAGTATTCGGAGTTAATTGAAGCTGGAATTATTGGAATGGAGCTGGAATTCTATTAATTCATACTTTAATTTATGTGGAAGGACTCCAAATGAGAATAGCGTGGACGTCTATGCACTTTTATAGACATTCCGAAATTCAAAAATAAGGAAAAGAGAACGTTGATTACTCTATAAGGACAATTTCTGCTCAACTAAAGAAGAGAACGGCTGGAAAGGAGAGTTACGAATCCTAAAGAAAAGGAGAAAATCCTCGATTTTCCAGCACTGCTTGGGATTTCTCTGCGTGGTTTCCTTTCCTTCTAATCTTTAAATTTAGAAAACTACAGCTGAATGAATTCATAATCACTACGTTCTTTTTTATCCTTCTTTGTCAAATGATTCAGATATCTGAGGAATTCCTCGAAAGCTTTAATTCTGGATGTGACGTAAATGTATGTAAAACGTAAATAAAACAGCTGTCTGGGACGATTGAATAGTTCTCGTTATAGAAGCTAAAAAAAGGTTTTAAAGCTTAGTTGCGTTGAAAAAATTATTAAACTAACTTTAATTATGCAATTATTCTATTTTTTAAGCTTTGTGTTTTTTTTCCGAAAACAACTACCGGAAAAAGACTCCATACTCAAAGAACGTTAAAACGAACGGAGTTAAAAGACCCTACTTTCCCCAAATGAATCGCTAACATTTTCTGGATTCAAACTAGTTCCGTAGAAGTCCGACAAAGTATTATAACTCGTTTTGTTCTTAGTTGAGCAATAATTTTTTTCTATATATTGAAGACGACATTTTGGTGATTGATGAAATATTGGTCGAAGGACGTGGAAAAAAGAATGGCGACAGATTGGCAGAGAAAGATTTCCTGGAAAGGAGAATGTTTCAGTGTTTAGGTGTTTAAGCGTTTAAGTTTAAGTGTAATAAAACAATTTTAATGGTTTTATTCATTTTTATTTTCTATTCATTTATACTAAAAATATTATAGAAGAAACTGAGCGGAAATAAGATAAAGATCACGTGTCTGGTTTATCTCATGTGTTAGGTAAAATCCTATAAACTTTAGTGGAGTTCATTCTATTACCAGGGAACAATTTATTGCCGGTGAGTTCTTGGAAAATTCCTTTTTCTCTTCCCAATGACAAACAACACACACTTACGAGTGTAACTTGGTTACAGCGACGGTGCTGGGTGCTGCTGTTCCCTAAAATCACTCAATCCCGAACGAATAGTTTCCGTCCTGGCAGATACCAATGATCAGAGGTAGCCAGGGAAATGTGGAAGTTGTGAGAAGTTAAGACTAAGGCAGTGGAAAAACTAAACGTAAGGATGAACACCCTATAAAAATCATACGTAATTTTTTTCTAATTAATTTCCTTTTCTTTTTTTTCTAATCTTGAAGACGTCATATTGCTGATTGGTGAAATATTGGTCGGAGGACGTGGAAACTAGAAGAAAGAACTTTCTAAGATTTTTATACAATATCAATATTTATACATTAAAAGACCTGTACAAGATCAATTTTTTATACAATATCGGACAATTAAAAATGGAGCTCCATATTCACAGACTTTCCAAGATTTACATTTGAAAACTTGAATAAGCGGTTATTTGTTTGGGAAAAATAGAAAAAAAAAGAATGTTGTAGAAGAAAACCACAAAGGTGTTGTATTTGTAGCCGAACGAATCTGTGCAATTGTTCATAAGTTAATCTTCCAGAGTTACTTGCAGAGATTCTCTGGTAGTGTTACGGTAAAATACAGCAAAAACCAGCAATGATTGATCAGGGAGTGAATGTTGTATTTGTTGGCACATAAAAACAAATAAGTGACTGATTCATTTTCAAGGACACCTACTGAAAGGTAAAATTGCGTAATTAACAAAGTAACTGGACGTATCCTATTAAACGAAGTGCTACTGAGTAAACGAGGGTAATTGGAGGTATTCAAATGAGGTGAAAAAAGGGACTGAGTCTGCCTCTATCAGTTCTAGTATGTATGCATAGTTCTTGCATCTTTGAAATCTTTCGCATCCTAATAAAAACGACCATAAAAAAACCCCATTTCCGACTGGGAACGTATTTCACGCGGAAATTCCGTGGTAATTGGTCTTATTCTAATGGATCCCATCGGAGATGATGCAAATGCAAGCTTTATCTTCTTTCGAAAGAGGTTTTACTGGATGAAATGAGGGAAGATAAGGAAAAACTCAATAGAACGACGGCAAACAAAAATAATTGTTTATTTTGGGAAGCACGAAATAGTGGCAGGCTGTAGCCTCGATAAAGAAAAGGTCTATTCCCAGAAGTATTGGAAAAAATTGTAGCAAAAAAAAAAGAAAAAAAGCAAGAAAGGAGGAATGAGGATGGAAATAAGCAATCATCTAATAAAAAAGATAGAGGAGAAACACGAAGTGAATCTAAAATTAGAATTTATTAGATCATTGCTAAAAGAAAGATTGTGAGGAATGGATGGGTCCATGGAATACGTATTTGTTTCTGATTCCGAAAAAATAGTACCTAACAAAGTAAATGATCATGTAATCGACATAAGTACAAGGTATATCGTAACAGTTAAAGAAAATTCGGTAACTCAACAAAACTCCTCCGTTCATAACAGAAACCTCGACACCTCAATTGCATACCGTATGCGTTATTTTATTAATACAAGTTGGTAAAAAAAAAGCCTGTGAGTGAGAGCTCCACGTAAAAGAGTTTTTGTCCCGTATTTCTGCTGATTCAAAAAATTCCTGTAATTTGAAGAAAGCTATCCACAAAATAGTGCTCATATTTTGTTAAAAACTGTACCAATGCATGTAGGAGAGAGATCATAAAAATTAATTAAATGAGTTTTTTTTTCGTGGTGGAAACTAAAATTATTCTTGTCGGGCATTTTTTTTTGGTTTTGCATTCCTGAACTGTGCGCAAGCGATGTTCCGTTTATTCTCCAAGTAGGTACGCAACCCGCAAAGAATGTGCCAGAATGAATCCCCAAAGATAAATTCGCCCTGAAGCTTTTGTGAGAGCATCCATTTCAATTTTTTTTCCATTTTTTTTTCAACTTGTTCCTCACAACGAATAGATTCTTCATACCTAATTGGTAGCCAGAAATAGGAGAGGAACAATTCAATTTTAAAAAGCCAACGAAGAGTTAAAACGTAGTCAAAGAAGATATCTTAGTCTTTTTGTAGAAGAAACTATGTACCATTCATATAGGAACTGGATGAAAACATGGAGAACGCGAGAAAAATTCAATCATCCCAGAAATCCCTCGAGAACTGCATTCTTTTTATGGAATGATTAGTGCATGTTGTTACCCAGCTGTGGATGTGATCATCTGGCTGGAGTCGACTTTTATTGAGATGGAATTTCGTCCAAGAAGGAGCTTCATCTAAGGGTTTGGCTGAGTTAACCATGGCTCCACAGAATCCAGTGAAAGCCACACAAAAGCAGATCAAATCATTACAATAAGGTAAAGTCATTACAACAAAAATTACAATTAAAAAAACAATAAAGTAGTTACAACCTAAAAAAAGTAAATAATAAAGTTAACTTGTCACTAATGTTTTTTTCATTACAACCACAACTACAACTAACCAATATTTTAGGGCCGACATGGTCTTGAAACTATGACCATTTTCATAGCTGGACCGTTTTTATTTTTACATTCTCGTACCAACATCGCTCGAAATTCTCAAAACCGTAGTGATGTGTGAAGACCTTTGCCGATTTTGGTATAGAAAATCCGGACTTATTTGTATTTATCATTGATTTATTTACTATTTTTATTTATTTATAGATTTGCAGCGTTGACGACCTTCACCCCTTTCCACTCGGACCTACGGCCTTCCTCTGGCTGAAAATTCTTCACTGCGGGTAAATGGGAGGTTATGTTTGCAATGTGTATGCAACTACAAACAGATTCTACTAATTTCTTCTCACTGTCAGTATAGCAGGTTCAAAAGGAAATGAAATTAGATGCAGTTGCGTAAGAGGTTGCGCTCGATGCGATTCTATGGAGCGTAGCGGTTAGGAGGATCGAGAAGGGACCCTTGCTGGCACATCTCATGCGCTACAATTCGCGAAGGTCCCACCTCGATCACAATCGCGACTTCCGCCGAGTCGTTTTGATCACAGCCGCCTACGCAACTCCTACGTGGTTCGTGTGGTTTTGATCCGACTATAAACAGCTAACAAGGGAAGCATAGGTTATTATTATCACATTACAACTATTATTACCATTCGGAACTATTATTATCTAATTTCTAGAAGTTCGTTGTGACCATTAACCAGTACTGGACACGGTGATATGTCCCTGTCACAGTTCACAAACTCCTGGATCCTCTGTAACTCGTGCTCTACCACCTTACTGTAACCGTCATAGGTGGTTAGCTGGCAGTTAACCACTGAGTCTCAACCAGTTAACTTTGTTGTTGTTGTTTTCCTGGATGCTCACAGTGTAACTTAATTCGCACTTAGCAGCTTTTACTACCAGACGAAGCTTGAGAATATAAGATGATTAAATACTCAAAAAAAAAGCGCTGCCGCAAAAAAAAAGCTATGACACTAATCGATTAAGGCGACAAATCAGATTTCGCATCACAGATCACCACAGATTTCTTGCCAAATCTGATTTGTCGCCTTAATCGATTAGTGTCAAAAGAAATTTAATGTGATATGCGCTTTGTAATTCGTTTATACTAACCGAAAAAAAAACTCCAGGACGTTCTTTGGTGCAACCAAACATCGTGGAAATAGAGAAGGGTGAGACGACAAAAAAGTACGTATGGACGCAAGAATACTAGAAGTCACTTTTCAAGGGGTATATGTCACATAGATGAGTTAATTTATAACTGACAGATTTCAGAAAAGAAAAAAAAAAGAGCCGGGCCGGTTTTTCTCTTTCTCCAGTGTATCCAATGTACCTTTTCTATTCTTTATAGATATTTATTTTCAAAATAAATGCTTATTTGGACTCTGTCTTCACTCAATTTCTCACTCTCTCTCATCCAGAAATAAAGCTATCTTAGCCTGAGTCCCAAGTTAGCTGAAAATTTAAACGAGATACAATCCTCAATTTCCTTAAAGAGCACATTTGAAAAAAAAAAACCACTGGGCGTTGTACTGGTAAGATGGTAAATGCTAGAGAAGACAAGGAATAGATGGAAGAAATTGTGGATGAGATTCGGGAATTGGGAACGATTTATAATGGCAGATGGAACTGGAGTGTTCCACCAGTTGGAACTCTCATGGCACTCTTTTTTTTCTGAGAAATTTATAGTGCAAGCTGTCGCCGAATGGCACGTACGCTCCGGGCTGAAAGCAACCGAAGAGACCGGCTTTTCCTAGCTTGGATGCTCTGATAGATGCTAAAGACGCAGTTGTTTTGGACGTGGACATTGTCTTACTTTTTCCCTCAATAGTTTTTCTATTTCTTGGCAGATTAACAAATAATTCAGCGTAAAAAAAGAAAAAAAAACGGATATATAGATCATTCTTAAAAGTTTCATCAGTTAAAAATCGATGTAGAAAACTTTCTCGCATTTACGGTGCTGCTCTGGACGATCCTTAGAATTCATAAGACATGGGCCAGCGAATACGTACGGAGTAGAAGGTGTTAACGATGAGCGAATTCCAGAAAATCCTGGCAATTTAATTGACGAACCTACACAAACTATTATAGATCAGGCAATTGCGGATCAGCCAAATTCATTAGCACTTCTTAGAAATATGAAGGTGGTTGAAACGAAATTCACCACGGCCTGTTAAAAAAATCGAAAAAGAAAATACATAATAAATAAGAGAGAAGAGAGAATGTAGCGAAAAACATTAGAAACAGTAATAGAAACATAGAAAAGAAACTGAAGAGGAAAAAAATTAAAATCAAAAATTAATTTGCTTAAGTCAAGATGAGTAGTCACAAAAGACTGAGAAATAATAGCGGATAAGTCATGAAAATACAATTTCGCTGTCAACCCATGGAATTTCTAAAGAATTCCCTTTATCTCCTTATCTTTCTATCCACAGGTCAATGATCTCGGTGTTTCGCTGATCTCACGTGACATTTATCCAGTTTAGTTCACTTAGAGCAGCTTTTTTCCCCGGATGCACCCCGGAAAAAACATTTTCAGTTACTAGAGTTCCCGAAAACAAGAAACAAAAGGAAGGCTTTACTTTACTTTACTCCCAAAAAATAACGAGTGCCGAAGATGCAGAGGAAAAAAAATTGGTTGTTTACAAGAATTTAGGCCCTCTGTACTATGAATTCAATTTAAAACAAGTGAATCAAATTAAAGAACACCCAATACAACGGAGCTTAGTCACTAACAGAAAATGTACTTTACTTTTCGTAGGGTACGCAGAAGCTGCTTCCACTTTGTAGCTGTCATTTATCAAAACGAAAAAAAAAACAGTATGAAGCAGTCAATTGCAAAATTTATGCCCTTCAGGCTCATCCACTGACGCATGTAGTCAGAAAAAAAATAACAGGAAGTAAACAGAAATAAAGCAAGAGGCTAAGATATTCTATACAACGTCGAAAGACTGTAGCGGCCACACTGTTTGTCAAATCAACTCATTCATTCATTCATTTGCTCATTCATTCATTCATTCATTCATTCATTCATTCATTCATTCATTCATTCATTCATTCATTCATTCATTCATTCATTCATTCATTCATTCATTCATTCATTCATTCATTCATTCATAAATTCATTCATTCGCCCGATCATCCATTTCGACAACGAACAAATCGTGGTTCGCCCATGTTCAACTGTCTTTGAATCTTTGCGTGTTGAAACGTGGTTCTAATTGATTTTCTTGAAACGTTAGTTGTTGTTTAATAAAGACGATCAATACCTATCTTGGCTACAGCTCAAGAAAATCAATAAAAATCGTAGTTCGTCTGTTTATTAACAGTGTCCCTTTGTAATTTGTTGGCACTTACACATGTACGGCGCTGCATTTGAGTGGGAAGGTATGGAGTGTTTTTTTTTCTTCCAGAAAACCACTAATTTGTCGAGAGCTAAATTTGTTCAAGCATAAAAAATCTTCGAGTGCAAGTGGCATTTGCTGAGACTCAGCTGTTTCAAAATATGCAACTCTCACCGGATTTTTGCTCTACTTTTAGGGTTAGAATCTTGAGAAAACCCGAAAAATGCCGGGATCCTAGACTTTTTTCCACGCATTCCTTAATGAGGGATGTGTTGGAGTTGCCAGCACTAGTAATTAAAGAATAAAGGATAAAGTGACTAGGGCCAATCAAT
The DNA here is from genome assembly GCF_031761385.1 of Necator americanus. NCBI lineage: Eukaryota > Metazoa > Nematoda > Chromadorea > Rhabditida > Ancylostomatidae > Necator > Necator americanus. The sequence continues at coordinate 36,825,344 of NC_087374.1, read as the reverse complement.
CCGCTTGGGATGCGCCCCCACGTTCACTTCAATTCAGAATCATTTGAGGTTTACGAGCGTGTAACAGGCCTATACAATGACTTGTGGGGGCCACCTGAAGATCAAGTCAGTGTTTTCATCCTCCCAAACAAGTCTGGTACCAATTTATCGACCCCGGAGAGATGAAAGGCTTGGTGAGCACTAGGACGATCGATCGTGCAGGAAGCGGAACCTCTAACCGACTGCGCTACACCCGCACCAACACTGTAATTACCTCTATTTTAACAGTTTATTTTGTTGTTAAAATAGTTCAGTGACAAGCCCTGAGGGTATCTGCTCTTCTGCCTAACCAGAATGGCACCAATGCCAACAATGTTGTGCAGTTCTGAGCGGTACTTCTACAAATATAACGTAGTTGTGGAGTATATTTTATTTACGAAGGCAAAATTTTTTATAGGTGGCTGAGAAGAGTCAATGCATAAACAGTTTCGTTTTGGGCGTAATCTAAAAGCTTCCAAAAAACTAACCTCTCACACAACTCTGGCTTTTTAGTATGGAAAATAAAAAGAAAAAAGTTCACAAGCAAAAGTAAAAAAAAAAAAAAACTAACAACAACGAGACTACTGGCCGCCAATTTATTCGACTGGACGGCAGGCGATAAATGCTTTTTGACCTCGAGAAGCGGATGACACAACGCTTATCTGAATTGGATCGCTACCTCCAATGGAATTAGATTCTCAAGCAGAATAAATGCTGCACTGCTCTTCTGGCCTGGTTCCAGAAATTGTTGTCGCTAAGTTCTTTACGTAGTTAGGATCAGAATTCAGCAGAAGCAATTTTAAATTAACCTGACTGCTTACAAATGTAATTATATTCGAGTAGTATTTACATGATGCTTAATAAAGTAATAAAGGCACTTCTGCCAAAAAAAAATAAAAAATTTAATTATTCCTAGTCAGAACTTAAAAATGTATCACCACCACTAGAAATAGACCCCCGGACCAACAGAAAAATGTCATGGATTTGTTTGAAAGCGTTGTTTATTAACATCAATGCAGTATTTTCCACATAAAAACTGATTTAAGTACTAAGGAAAAAGGTAGGAAAGAAATCTCGGGATTGACAAGTTCATAAAATGGCAGGACGACACAAATCCTGATGGATTAGTCACCATATTTATGAAAAAAATGTATTCGTATCATTCATGCAGATTTCGAAGAGAAACTACTCGTAGTTTATTTCTAGTGGGAAAGTTCTGGTGATGAGAGAGCCGAGCCACATTCTGTTATTAACCGTTCTCAGCTACATAATCACAGTGAATTATAGTTTTTCTTCCCGAAAATGAAGGAAATTTAACAGGAATAAGGTGAAGGTATTTTACGAAAAAAAGAGAAAGGAGAAAAAACTCAGCAGGAAAAAAATCGAGAACGTTGCGCCAGCGTATCGAAATTATGTGATTGTGACGGTGTCACCGGCAGCATTCAAAATTACGGACATATTCTGGCGCTTCCGGTCTGACAAGGTCATAGTAGGATCGAACGAATACGGTCAAACACAGTTGGGCTCAAAAACTCCAAAAATACAGTCACCGGATAACTGGAACACCATCCCTATCATCGTCAATGATTTGTGGATTCGACTGGAAAGGATACATATCTCGGTGGTCAAAAGGATTTATTTTCCAGAAGATTCCATAGTTTGACTGGGAGGTGAATGAAATCCAAAAAGCTATAAAACTTTAAAAATCATTCTAAAAAAATTTATATTTTCTTATATGAAAAGATTTTAGAGAAGAGACACATCTTAAAAAAATATACATATATTTTTGATCCCGCGTAATCGTTTGGGATTCTGATCTGATCTGATTTTTGATCAACGATCAGGCGCGAAGTCTCAGCAAATACCCGAACGTACTATTCCTTAGGGACCAGAAGAAAATTTTCATATTTTTTCGCTATCACAGTTAATCTCCACCTTTATTTTGGGATAGCCAGAGGACAACTTTTACAGTCTTCTCCTTGTTAGAATTGTGCAAGTGTTTTCTAGTATTAATTTCAAAAAATAAGAATAAAAAAAATTGTCTAAAGCGTAAAGGATCTCTTAACCCGTTCTCTGGATCTTTTGATCAAGATCTATTCATCGTAACTTGTTGGTTTGGTGGAATCCCTTTAAGTGTAACTACTCTTTAACATCAAACGATCTTTGTGTAGTTGTGGAATCGTCTATGCATCGAAATCCTGAAAGAAGAATTTCTATTTCTATCACTCTCATCAAAAACGCTTCGAATTGCTGAAAACCATGTGCCATCGACAGCTGTCATCCAGCTGGAGGTGGTTTTTTCCCTCATAAACGAAAACGGATATGCTGAAACAAAGGATGCACCATCAGCTCATTCTTTGTTTGTCCGTCTAGTTGTGAGAAACCCTATCGACCTCCATTTTATGGTTATCCTAATCATTTTAGGAAAGTGGGAGAGAAATTGGGTCTAATTAACCAACAGCTAAACTTAAACTCCACTTCTTCTCTCGCCCTAGAAGTGGCCCTGTAGTGATTAGAAACTATGTACTTAATTAATAGTGATATCAGCAGGTCCGGGCTCCTAGGCCTCATTTTTGACGAAGTTTTGTAGAAGACGAATTATTACAGTTTATCTCTTACTTTCACTTATTTTTTCTTGTTACTCCACTCATTAAAAAGGAATATATGCCGAATATATTGTAGCCACACGATCGAGGGTTCGAGACAGCCCTAGTGCAAACTAATCCTTTCATCCCTCCGGGGTCGATAAATTCGTACCAGATTTGTCTGGGAGGACAAAAACACTAACGTGATCACCGGCTGGCCCCCGCAAGTCATTGTATAGGCCAACACTCGTTTCAAAAAACCTCAACGATTGCGAATTCCAGTAAAACGCGTTGGCGCATCTCAAGTGGATTGCTACGCCAGTGACTTTATCCTTTATCCTTTTATATGCCAAATATTTTCCAAGCAATGGTTTATAAGTTTTCTATTTCTTTGATCTTTCCAAAAACTTCTAGAAAATTTCCCCTTCACTCCTTTGAAATGATCCCAGAATAACCGATAAAACTTCGGGAAAAGGAAATGAAATGCCAAACGTAAAACGATGAAGAATGAAGGAGAAAGTGAGTCTCTAGAAAAGTGAAATATTTCCTCAATCGCTTTTCTATATTCTTTTATTATTTTATATTCTTTCTTTATTCTTCCTCTATTTTTTAAGATCCCAATGATGTCAGAGAACCTTAGTAACCAAAGTAGATATAAGCAGACCATGTATAAGATCATTATTTCCACTTGTTTACTGTAATATTAATGAACAATAACGCTGTAGTATTGTGCATTTTTTGTTTACAATTTAATTAGAAACCACGATGACATCAGAAATTTTGTCTTTCTCTAACTTAAATGAAAATGAGTTGGGTCTCCTTCAATTTTTATCAACTGTGGTCTGACGTCGCTTTTAAATCAACAAATTAGTTATTGTTGTTACTTAGGCGATAATTCACAATCTCCCCCTATTCGTTGTGAGAACATCTGGAGACCACGTGCTGAACGGCTGGTGGATTTTTGAAACGACTGTACACGACTCGATCAGTTACGTTCTTTATTGTTGTCAGTGACAAAAATAATTTTAGAAAAAAAATTAAAATGTATGAAGGGCATCAAATCAACGACTACCGGGTGGGTTCGGTCCTTAAGATCTTCTCGAAAAGAATTTTCACAACAAATTCTTCAGGTTGGAAATTCTTCCACAGACAATAAACAAGAGTTCACGTTCACGTTTCAGTTCACGTTCAAGTATGCTGTTCACATATCGCACATATTTATTGGCTGATCTTTGGTTTTCTTTGGGATTGTAAGATGCTCAGCAGTTCATTGATTGACTGATTGATTCATTTGCTGGTTGATTTACTCATTTAATCATTCATTCATTCACTCATTCATTCATTGCTTACTCATCACATTTCTTTCGTTTACACAAACTTCCCTTTTTTAACAATGACACGTAATAGAGTTTTTCCAGAAATTTTCTCATCCTATTAATTATTTGAAAATCAACAAAACACACCTTTAACATTTTTTTCAGGATCATAGAGATTCTTATCGCAGTGTTATGTTCTCCTCAAACTCCTCAATTTCTCAACTCAACTTTCTCCTCAACTTACTTCTCGGGAAAAAAGCTTGTATAGCACCTATAAAGATAAAAAATCCAGCTTTATCATTCGAAATGATCAGTAGTTATCCGTTTCAAATTTTTTAAAGAACTGAATTTCGGATGGAAATCATTTCAGTAGCGTCGTGGGCTTGAAGCCTGGGCTGTTTTAACTTTGAGAGATCGGCAAAATATCCTATAATTCACTATTGAACAGTCGTTTTCATCCGTTTTTCCCCTCTCAGAACACATGCTGAATGAAAATAGTTTTTAGCGCATAAATCTGTGATTTTCCCGTATGTTTCTCATCATCCTTCCGGGCTGCTCGTCACTCCATCGCATCTGGTCGCCTAATTGGTTATTGTGTCGGTCGCAGCTGTCGTTTCCATTCCTGCACTATCGCATCCTGCCAGCTGCTGTTGCTGCTGCGATCCTCGTTGTTCACACTTCGGCTCGGCTGTACCAATACACAGATGCAATAGTTTTTTCCCACCGATTTCGGGAAAATTTCTCTGCCACAATGACACATTTTCTCCTTGTTTCAGCTTTTTTCTCACGTTAAACTCAACCACGTTTGAGTTTTTTTTCCTCGATAAACACAGTGAGGAGTCATCATATGGGGAAAACAGTTACGTTCCTATTCAGCTGCGGATTACACCTGTTCTGTTTTCGTTGACACACATACATACATAGACGCACACCCGTGCTACAGCCGAATAGCTTTTTTTTCTATACATATCCTTTCACCTGTAACCTATATAAAACTTGTGTAAGTGTCAGATTGTGGATTTAGTACGCGTCTCCGCGATTCTTGCAGATTTCAGGACTATTTACCTAGTTGTTAGTTGCTTCAGATATAATGCTGAAGCACCGAATGACTCTCGCATCCGTTTCGAAGGAAGTGAGCGATGCTGAGCCGCTGGATCTGACAATGCCGAAGAATGAGAGGTATCCAAGCGTGATTCATTGTCTATTACTTTACGGATATCTTTTCCTTGAAGAGTTTTTGTCTAATTAAACCTTTTTATTTCCATTAAGCACTGAAAAGTAGTATCATACCCAGAAAATAGTCAATAAGTGTTCTGGTGAGCTCTCTTCCATCTTGTTTTTTTTGTTTTTTTTTTGTTTTAAGGCACATCTGCAGGTGTTTTCAATAAATAAATAAATAAATAAACAACGTCTTACCATATTCAGAGGAACCAGAGGATATTTCTAGCACCAATTTTGCAATGTACTATATTTATTCCAAGTCGCAAATTCCCTGAATTTTAATCCATATCTTCAACTGAGTGCTTAGGCTTAAGATCTAATTTAAGGATAAAATTGTGGTACTTTCCAGTTTCCAAGGAAATCATATTTTTCTGCCACTGGAATTTTGCATTAATTTTTTTCTCTTTTTACAACCACATTTCAGGACAATTTCGACCATACTGACTTCTTCATTCCTAAAAACTTTGAAATAGCTCCTCCTTTTTTTATTCGCCACCCTTCCCGCTGTAACAACTTTATCCTTTTTTGATATGTTTTCTTACTGCATTGAAATTGAGCTGAAAATTTTATTAGAAGTACTGCTAGCGACGCCCGGGAACTTGCAGAAAATATATTCTGCAAGTTTTTTTGCAATAAATAAAAAACTACGCAATTTTCCTTCATCATTAACGAGAAAATCAATTTTGACAAAAACTCAATTTCTTTTCTTTCCTCTCTCTCATCTAATTGAATTTACTGTAGCTGTTTACTTCCTGTAGATAAAGAGAGTGTCATTCCAGGATTTTTGGAAATTCCTCGGAAAAGCTGGTATGCCTCCAAATACAAGAAGATCTCGGCGGTCAGCTGTTTATGAGGCTGCTTCAACAGCAGATTCTGCTCTCGATGCTCACAAAGCCAGACGAAATCATGGAAAGGAAGCATATTCTACATCGGACAAGAGAAGAAAAGAAAAATCAACGATTAGAGGATAGAGAGACCACTGTGGTCAGTATTCGGAGGTGAGGAATAATTACTCTTTTTCCCACGAGATTTCTTTCTCCATTTAATTCCTGCTCATAGTTATTTTTGTGATTCTCAATCGTCTCTCGCACGTTTGTGTACGATTTTTAACCGTGTCTTCTACGTTTTCGTACGTAAGCTTTCTTTTGCAATAAGAAACAAATTCATTGCCTATTTTGCACTGCACTCCTTCCATGCTCCTTGAAGATACTTTTTTTAAAATAAAAAGGCAGCTAAGCTGAGCATAAGAAACATCCAGAATTTTTCGTTCCATTAGAGTTAACTATGTAAGTAACTGACGGTAAACAACTTCGATGCCTCGCTTTCTTACCTTCTCTTCTGATTTTATTTAAGAATCTCAGCGCAGAATATTTCCGTGATGTTCAGAATATTCCAGAATATTAATAATACGTAGCTTAAGCGTCTCAAAACGGCACGATGCGCACGTGATAGGAAATGAATAAGTGTTCTTTTTTCTAGACAAATTATTAATTAATTAATAATTTATTTATTTATTTGTTATTATTATGATTTATTTTCGGTTTATTGCAAATGGAAAAACAAATGGAAAAATCTTCTCTATCTCATATCGTGATTCGTTAGTGATTCTACAGTAAACTTGTGTTCTACAGGATTAATCGCCGGTTCGTTTAAGGTCAGAAGCGAACGCACGCGAACGAAATCGCGTTCAGCACCTGGCGGACATGTTCGACAGATTGAGATCGGTACTACCAATCGAGTACGATGTGAAGATCTCGAAATTGGCTACGTTAAAGGTTTGTGTATTTGTCGGTACGAGAACTGGTCCCCGTGGGTGCAGTATTGTAGGTTAAAGTTCTGCATCACTTCCTTTATTTCTTAGAATCTCGTTTTCGTATATTTTACTTTCATGTTTTGCCTTCATCATGTAATAAATTAAAGTTAAAAAATTAACTACCTACTGTATTTGGCCATCGTTTATTTGGTTCGGTTTGATTTTGCGTGCATGCTGAAACTTAAAATAGGATTTCTATATTCCGTTCCTCTACGTTTTCTATCTTTTAGATTAGAATCTCATTTCGGGAAGCTTCTATTTATTCGGGTCTGAAAATGACATCACAAAAAAAACGCCCGAATTTCAGATCGCCTCCGCGTATATTCGCTACCTGGGCTGTGTTCTGGATACGGACGATGTTTGCCGGATTGTAGAAAGTGAACAAATCCTTATGCTCAGTATATGTGAAGCAAAAATTTTCCCTAAAAAATTGTAGCTATTTAAAGACGAATATTTTGGAGTGTTTGTCCGTATTCGGTGTGATCTCAATTGCATTTTTCCTACCTCTGTGTAGTTGTTTTCCTTTAAATAGTTGTATAGTAAAATTATTTTCTCTTTATAATTGTCTATTATTTTTCCATTCTCTATATTTTTTCTTTCTCTATTTGAGTTGAATTGTTTTCACCAGTGTCATTGAACCGGTGCCAATGCTTGCGTTTCCCTGGATGGCTACGATGTGAGCGTTCGACTGCGCGGCACAGCAGAAGGGAGGAGTTGGTCTCAAGCAGAAAGCAGAAGCTTGGATTTCGGGAAATCCACATCGCAGTCACTCAGGGAAATACAAGCACTCGGAACTACGAATATCTTTGCAAATTTATAAATATTATAAATTATGTCATCATGTCTACATAATCTGGGGGTTTTCGGTGATTGTTATTTGCCATAGCAGTTGTGGATTTACATACACTATAGGATTGTAATTGTGTCACTAAACTCACCTACTTATTTACTTAAATACTTAATTGACACGTTTTCACTGCACGTGCGGGCCCCAGAATTCATTCCACTCGTTTCGTTCCCTCGCCACTGTGATCCAAGATGTTCTCCAATCTCCGTGAGCGACCTTCCTTTAGACCCACAGTTCCAATCCTAACCGTGTTTTCCTAGTAAAGGTATAAAGGATAAACACTTCTGGCTTATCAGATCGCTCAATTCAGAATTGCTTGAGGTTTACAGACGCGTCTCTCACTCATAAAATGACTTCCGAAAGCTTGCCGATATGTCAAGTCAGTGTTTTTATCCTCCCGGACAAGTCTGGCACCAATTTATCGCTGCCCCTGAGGGATGAAACGCTTGATTGGCTTTAGGCCGGTCTCAAACCATCGAACGATCGTGCAGTCACAGCAGAACATCATACCAACTGCGCTACATCTGTTTTGCTGGATGCAAATTGTTGCTCGGAAAATATCATTACAATTTTTTCCTGGTACAAATGCTAAACCACGAACGCTTGATAATTTTTCCCCTTAAAACACGGATAATGAACTAACGGTAATGTCTTGAGGTCATCCACAGAATTTTTCAAATTTTTTCTGATTAAAATCACAGCTCTTTCTGAACCAAGGGTGATAGGATTGGAGTATGTTCAGACTAGGTTTCTACTGGATACTACTCTGGACCATGCTCTCAAAAACAACTCAGAGCTTGAGACTGGGTTATTTATGCTTGACCAGGGACAACAAATACAATAGATATAAAACAACAGGTTTTTGTGACTGCTATTACTCGTAATTCATTTTGGCGCAAAATTTAAACATTACTTTCGGATCATATTGAAAGAATTTCGGCAGAAGGGTTACTTATGAAAATCTAATCGAGATCCAGGCACAATGAAACTTCATGGATTTTTCCAGAGGTACATATACTTCGGAAATTTTAAAATAATTTTAAAAAAATTAACCGAATTCACGACCTAAGTTACAAAATAATGATAAACTTATTTAGCTTTGGGGAGGATTTCTAGTAATTTTAGCTATAAAACAGTTATGCCTTTAAAACTAGTCAAGAACAGAATCATCAAAATCAAAATCCTAGGAATTAAAGTTTATTCTTAAAGAGTACATACAAATAAACGTTTATGGATAATGAGGGTTCCTCCAACATTCGCTAGTAATCTGGTGGGACTTCCACGAGATATCCTCTTCCTGTCACTTCGAGCAGAGCTGGGAACCTGGAATTTGAAGTATGTGGCCTGTAAGATGGCAGATTACCTAGAAAATTTGACTACGATGCTACTACCTACACTCACCAGTCTATTATACGAGCATGATGTAGGATAATGATGATTACTGCTATAAGACAAAGTACTAACTGAGCGCATACCACCGAAATGATAGTTATCAACATGTTCTGGAATAATTCCATACTTCTAGGTGCTCTTTCATGTCAAGTTACTAATTTTAACTTTAACGTTAACGGATCAACCACCTACCACTTTTGATCGATTCGACACAGCTGCAGCAAGTGCTGTCTTCGTTCCTCTCGGGGCTGAAATCATCCTGTTTTACATGACCTCCGAGTTCGTTACAAAAGTGTGATTGTCGTTAAAAATGTTATTTTTTGTTCCTTCACAGCACAACGTCACAATCTCGATTTCGGAAACTTATTGCTCCGGAAAACTCCTGAAATCCCCGTGACTCAACTCAATTCACCTGGAGGTCCTTTGCTACGAGCACGTTCCACACGATCGTAACCGGCATTTCTTCGCATTTTTTTTTTGTCAGGATGAAATGACAGAAGATCTGTAAAATTGTTGAAATCTGACGGCTAAAGCGGTTACGTTATGTGCAAATCATGGAATGAACCTTACTTCCTACTGTTTTCAAACCTACAGCGGTTGAATCTCAGTAGAAATGTCGAAATATAAAGTGAGTAAATGATAAACAAGTCAAAATCCTAATATTTTTGTACCTTGTAGATGTATGAATTCATTTCTGCAACCACACTCTGCTAATTTCGGCTGTAGCCAGCGACTCCACGAGTTCTGGTGGAAAGGTCCTTCGTGGAAGTCGACTTCCCTACAGTGGATGTCAAAATGAAAAAAGATGTGAGATTGGAAAGGAAAACCATGGATGTTCCTCCACTTAAATGGAATTTTCAAACTATGATAATGACCGTAGATGAAAATTCTAGAATTATTGGCTGTTCTCCATGTGCAGGTTACGACGATAATACAATATTTATTGAAAATTTTTAAACAGATCGCACGGTTTTGCTGTGACGACGAGGGAAAAACATCACAAGAAACAAAGTGTCACAAAAAACAAAACGTCACAAAAAATTTATTTTACTAGTAGCAAGGAAATCTCTGGGTCTCCCAAACTTTGGGAAGAACTTCCATACAAACTCATTTAAGGTGAAGCACTATTTATAGAACGTGTACAAATAAATTTTTGTCGATTGTTAACTTTTTACAATGAATGCCTAGAAGTCGTCCGGTAAACTTCTTGCGTAACCCTTTCCTGTCACTTCGAGAAGAGCTGGGAACCTAAATTTGCAGATCCTCATTAAATGTGGATTATATGTGAATCTTCGAATATCCTTGTAATTTACCAGTCGACTATACGATTGTGATGCAAAAGGATGACGACTGCCGCTGCGACGCAGAACAGAAACTGGGTGAATATCACAGCCAGGACCGTGATCAGCGCATTCTGGAAGCGAAATGTTAAATCGATTAGTTTGAAAAAATTACTAGGAATTTTACCAGAGGGTTCTTTTTTTTCAAAGAAAATCTCAAGTACTCACCACTTTAGATCTATTCGACACAGCTGCCTCTACACCACCTTTCGATACTTTACTCGGTGCTAAGAAAACAGGATTTAAGGAAATATATCGCAAAAAAATTGCAAAAGAAGTGCAAACGATACCCTTGCTGTCAATCATCATTGTGTCACAACCTCCAGACACGCTTCCCATTCCTGAGATTCCAGACAATTCGCCGCCATCATCACGTCTTCGTCTTGAATCACTGTACTTTCTGCTGCTACCAGGTGTGTGACGTCCAGGTTGCACGCGGTCGTAACCGCCTCTACGTCCCATACTCACTTCTGCAAATGAAGAACTCAGTGGATCCTTAGGTTAGATAGCGAGTGAGTTACAAAACCTCACCTCAGGCGTTCAGACGAGAAATAAACCATTCTAAAGCTTCACAAGGAACCCTGTTTTCAAGAACTAGGATAAGAAGTGATACCTTTGACAGTTCCGATGGAATTTCTAGGATCATCAGCGTCCTCGCATGCGGCGGTTTCGACGTTCAACGAGAAGAAGTCATGCTCTGCAGAATTTAAAAAAAATACAGTAAATTGTTTGCAAATTACGAACGCAACACAACGTAAACAGACGTGGAGGCCTCTAAACTTTGAAAAACTTCCTGAGAAATCTGCAGAATACCATCTATTCACACACTCATGTAACAACAGAGAACAGCTGAGGGATTTCTTCCTGAATTTTTTCTACAGATAAAATAAACGACTTTGGCAGCTAAAATAAAGATAAATACAAATGTCAAAAAAAAAAGTTTAAAAAAAAAGTATTTACAGGTCCTTTTTGCTGCAAACGAAGAGTTTTTTTTCCTTGCAAGAAAGAACATGAATTTGTTCTGAAGGCTTAGGAATGTCTACATATGGCACCTCATCACTATCCTCATAAAATTTTATTTGAATCTGTAGGATTCTCGTCGACAACATTTGAAAAAACACGACATGTGATTGTTTTCATGTCTGTTCTTCCCTAATATGATCGTTGATGATAGCTGAGTCAACGAGCTTGCAAAGTAATCAGTGGTTGCACTTTTTCGAATTATTTGTCTTTGGCTTATTCCAGAACTAGAGCGCCTTTTTTTTAAACGAAAGGTTTCTAATTCCTCCTTTTTTTTCCCACATCTTTAAGCAGCTCTTATCTGCCCTACTGTCGTGGAAACAGCGTTGATCTTCTTTCGGTGTTTTCTCTTTGAACTAAAATGTAATCCTTGGCCGTGTGAACTAAGGTCGCACTTAAAAATTTAATTAGTACTTGCGCTTCAGCACCTGTCATTATTCAAACTGTAAAGCATTTATAAAGGCCGCTCTCAGTAAATACATCACTACCTCCTGCCAAGTACTGTTTATCTCAACCCTACCACAACCTCTAGTTTCCCATGCAACAATGTTTCGGTCCAGAAAACGGTAGCACTGATAGCTTTTGGTCAGGTCAGGTCCCCCCCCCGCTAAAGTTAACATTATTCTGGACTTTTGCTAAGATAAATTAAATTTAATTTCGCTTTCAAATTTTATTTTACTTATTTTTGCATTTCGAAAAGATACAGCGAAAATCACTCAAGAAAATCCTTTACAGCTCCTGTTACAGTTTTTTTAGGCCTCAAGCCTCAGTACGCCCTTGAGTGCTATGAATTCTGATGTGTAGTTTTCATGAAGTAGTCGTGAGCCTTCAACTCGTCACGAATCAGCGCTTCCTGAAGCATTCAGGAAGAGAAGATTTTATGAGTTTTCCTATTCCTTACCTTTCTTTTTTATCTTAGAGAAATTTCATTTTAAATGTGGATGAGCCTATTTTTTCTGTGAATTTTGAAAATGATACAGACGTCTTGTGACGATCATCCCGATTCCGCTTAATTAACTCTAGAACTCCGATATTTTGAAATATTTTTCTGTCAATTTGATGAGGTATTGTAAGTGCATTGAAGTGGAATTTTCTCAGGAGATTTTTTCCGTACTTTAGACGGACAATTGCCGAGATCACATTACTGAACAATAAGGAGAGGAATTGGTCCACGAAAAATAATGCATCATACGTCAAATCCGTGGATTTAATCAGAACTTCTCCGATCCTTAGCTATGTATCTACCCTTCCTTATTTTCTCTCTACTTCCTTTACTGCAACCAAACTTTTACTTGCAAATTGAAACAAAATAATCCTGGCGGAAAACATTTGGGATAATGATCAGTATATGTTGTCACGTTTATTATGATCTCAGGTCAATATTTGATCAAACGAAATGATTTTTTTTCGATTTTATTGAGGTTTCATGTTTTCAGAATGCATCTTATGTGGTTCACTTGTCTTCTGGTTCTGGTACTTGCTCGGCCTAAATCTGACGAGAAGAATTCGAACCGCTCAGAAAAACAGGGGAAGGGACCTCATGGAAGACGCACACCGTGGACGAAGGTAGGGAACCCATGGACCAGGAATGGAATGGAGGACCCGAATGGCAACAAGCAACCGAATGAAAACAATACGGATGACTATGATTATGATGGTCCTTGCCCCGAAGGTATTCTGATTGAGGTGCCAGATTATGATAACAGAAATCCCAGGGGTGGCGGCAATGGCTACTACCCCTGGTCCAATAACGGTTACGGTGCTCCCTGGCAAGGCGGTGAAAATAACTATCCTTGGAATCCTTGGAACGGTCGCTTCTACAACAGCCAACCAACTGGCCGCCGCCAAATTCCATCGAAACGTCGTGGAAACGGTAACAGAAGGCCGAGAGGTCCACTTGAACACATTGGTGATGATACTGAAACCAGAGGAAATTCTGGTTCTTTTGCCCTCAAAGAACGCGAAAAGAGATCCATGATGCCGATGAACTGAAGCAAAAACCTGAAGACCTGTTTTAGTTTTTTTTTTAATTGAAGTTGGAGGAATGGGAAAGAAGTGCTATGTTTAACATAGAAAATAAACATCCATGAGCTGTGTATTACTACTTGAAGCAACTAATTTTTCAGCCCTTGCCCTCTCTTTGAGAGGATCGTACTATGGATGGAAGGGAAATTTCTTTAGAAGCTTCTCAAACGAATTCGAGAGCATAGAAATGTGGAGAGGCGAAATTCACTGAAAAATAACGCCAACTTCACGTTGAGAGTTCTTCGAAATATTCGAAGTAACACTTATTGCACTTTACTCTTAGAAGACTCATTTCAAGCACCTGTAAGAGAAAACCTTGATGAGGCATTGATTGAAAACATTGATTTTTTTCTCTCTCGAGGTATAGTTCACACAACGCAACATCATTACATCATTACCATGCTATATAATAACAGGCATAGTCTCATCTATGTATTTCTCTGTGTGTGTGCGAAAGAAAATTCCAAAAGGGGGTGTGACGGGTCCCGCAAGGTCGGATTGGTGCGCCGGCGCGAGATACCTATAAAATAAGCTGCGACGGGTCCCGCGGTGTCGAAACGGCGCGCAATAGCTTCGTGTGTGTGTCGCAAAAAGTAAATGTTTGCAGCCGTTTCATAAGCGTGGCCACAGTGCGCATTGCTTTCATCTTTATGACTCCCTCGCTTGTCTATTTCCTTGTTCGTTCACCTCACGCTGGTAGCATGAGAAAATGAAGAAAGTCCTCAGAAAGTGGAAGACGCATGCAAACGCCTGGCAAGCTAGTAGCGAACAGTTTACATGATCTGACGTAGAACGTTATCTTTATCAGTAGGATGCTTTCAAACTTTGCCTATATTATGTTACTATATATTATATTGCTAAGGAGTGTTTGAAGCTGAAGCTTGAATATTGTCCATGTTCGACTGTCTTTGAATCTCGACATATTGAGACGTAGTTTTTAGTCGATTTGCTTGAGCTGTAGCCAAGATAGATATTGATCTTCTTTATTAAACAACAGCTAACGTTTCGGCGTTACGTTTCGCCTACGTCAGAGCCTGGAAAAATCAAAGCCATTAGTGATTTATCCGCTCAAGCACCTCATCGCCCTACAGAAAGCATCCAAACGGTAGGCAAACTCAAACAGCAACACATTGGCTAGTGCTTGCCTCATTAGCTCTACTTGGCAACCCAACAGACCACCACGTACTACAACTATGAGTCACAAGAGTTTTATATTGGGACCTCATTTCACGGCATGCCCCACTGATCAAAACCGCATAGGTCTTGACAAGGGGATAGTTCGTTTGTGATAGCAGTGCACTCATCCTTCTTGTTCATTTTTGGACTTTTGGCGGTTATCCAAAATGCCTTCGTGCTTGTCGGGTAGCACCATCTCCAGTTGGGTACCCACTGGATATTGCAACTTTATGGGCCAGATTTACAGACCATTTTTTTCCTGGCTACTCGAGACTCTTCCCGCCGTCCTGTACATGTTACCTATAACAGATTTTTTTTTACAGATTTTGCTGGGATGCGATGAAAGGTAGTGGATTAAGATGTTTTTGCTACTGGGTTTCCTAGTACCACCTAGTCTTCCATATCTCATTCCGGAAGTAATTGTGCACATTCAAGAGAGCCAACCAGTTGTCTATCGTTCTCTCCCTTGTGAACTTAATGTGCGAACACTGCTGGTTGAGAAGACTGAAGCACGTGTCTACTTCTGCTTGTGTTGAGCAGACGACGCAATGATCATCTATGTAACGATAATACAGCAGTGCTTTGCGGTCTATTATAAGCCTTTCGATCTTGGCCATGAAAACAATGGCGAGAGTGCGTGTCAGCCCACTCTCGCCATTGCTTTCATGGATAGACAACTGGGTGGCTGTCTAGAATATGCCCGTTTACTTGCGGAATGGGATATGGAAGAATAGGTGGTACCGGAAACCCACTAGCAAAAACATCTTAATCCACTATCAGCGCATATCGTTTGAAGTTTGAATGTTCTCCAAATGTAGAAGTGACGTGTTTAGACAGAAGGCCATGAATTTTTTCGCCTTTAGTTATGATGAAAAAGACGAAGAAAGATTGTTAGAGGTACACAAGTCTAATTTCACAGAAAACGGCACTAATATTAATTTTCGTTGATCAGTGAAGCGAGCGAATCAAACACTACAGAAAGTCTGAAGTCTGGCTTTAGCCGGGCGTTCAGACAGATAATTCTATACACGTGGTTTAATTATACGCCTTACAGACGATAAGTGTTTCTTTTTTTAAATTTTCGCTATTATTCTCGTAATTATGAATGAGATATCTTTAAAAGCGATTGTAGAAGAAGAAATCACAAAAAAAGACGCTACGCATATTTCAACAAACTGAGGTGAATAGAACTAGGGATGCGAAAACCGACACAAGAAAAGTGCAAACAATACCTTTGCTGTCAATCATCATTGCGTCACAGCCTCCAGACGCGCTTCCCATTTCTGAGATTCCAGACATTTCGCTGCCATCATCACGTCTCCTTCTTGAATCACTGTACTTTCTGCTGCAAATAGGTGTGTGACGTCCAGGTTGCACGCGGTCGTAACCGCCAATGGATTATAGAAAGCGACGGTTAGATTAGTGGATGGCGTAGAATATATTGTCATTTGTTCAACTACACAAATTGCGCACAGACTTACGACATGATAAAATAATATTTCCTGATTTTGATTTCTATCTCTTTCATATCTCCCTCTGCTTGTCGGGTGAGTATTATTTCTCGACATTTCCCCCGCTAATTTGTTAATTCCATTGTTCTCTTCTTCTTTACTTTTCTTTTCACATCTCCCGCTGTACCTTCTGCCATCCTTTGTTGTCGCATGTATATGATCGTGCGAACCATTGGATGCTCTGGAGGGAAAGCTTGATGGATGCTGTGACGTTTCTATCTGATACCTCCCTTAGGGCACTGCCGGCCTAATGAAGCCTAATTGTACTAAGAAGAATTAATAGCACGATACTCTTCTTAATATTGTGCGTGAGCCAATAGGTGTGTCCACGAGAACGTTTGCTGACCCCTCAATAAAACGATTGTACCTTATGCCTAGCGGTTTTAAAAGAAGACCTCTTTATACCCCGTCATCTGGAAGAACAACATTAAGTCATGTAAGGAACTTGTACTTGTCATGTATGGAACGAAACTTGTCATGTAAGGAACTCCTGCAAGGAAATCATTATCAGAGGTTGTTCCTAACCGAGTTAGTCGAACAATTTTCTTTGCTCCAACTTCCAATCCAACGTATTTCCAATCTACATAATGAATATGACCCTCAAGTAAGTTATTTTTTCTTCTTTCACTTCGTCATCTCTTTTGTGTACTAGTGGGATTGTTGTGATTTCTAGTATTGCCATGAATGAATGCCTGGTCTGTGGCACGGCTAAAAATAGAAAGGAGAGGCACCTTGTTGATGTCCATGGATATTCAAAGCCAAATTTCCGAATTCGAGGCACAGAAGAAGAGCCGGAGAATTGCTGTATCGGGGAAGCCTATTTATAACTGCGAATTCTGTGATGCGAGATTCAACAGCGCGGGTGGGCTGAGCTGTCATAGAGGAACAAAACATGCCGACGAATATTCACCTCGAGTTATCACGTGCCCCATATGCAGAGAAACGGTTAAAGTGAGTTACTAATAATCCACAGTTTTCACGACCGTGCAATAATTGTCGTTCACATTTTTATTGATGACTCCTTCTGATTCTTGCATATGTAGAATCACCGTCAGCTCGCGGAGCATGCTCATCAGCAGCATGCCAACGACGCAGACGATTTCGTGGTCGAGACCATCAACTACTAGACTACTTGACGTGTTTCTCTTCAAGAGCTGGAAGTTAGCCTTGGAGGAATCGAGTGTGATAAGCCGGTTCACAGCTAAGTCAGAGACTACGAAATTCGGCAGAACCATATATTTACGCTGCCACTGCTCTTTCCGCACAGGCTCTGTCCCAGCAAAAACGAAAAAGTCTGTGGAGCATTGCACAGCGTATATGAACGTATGTGCACTACATTTTCTATCAGCAGTAAGTGATTCCTTGTACTAATTGTAATAAAACCAAACAAATTCTAGGTGAGAGAGAAAACTGATGGTGTGACAGTTGAACACTGTCTCACCCATACCGGACATGAAGTCCGCCCATCTCAGCTGAGACTTGATAACAATGCTGAGCAGTTTATAGTCTCGCTGCTACGGGATGATCTGACCGTCCGACAGGTTTAGAGAAAAGGATGCAAGTAAGAGGAGGCCCCCGTTGTCGAATGTATTTCATCATACCGCGAGATATAAGGTACATCACACCACACGTACAGCTATAGCATTTAAGAATATCTACAAAAGAAGTGCTGAGAAACATCGCCTCGAAGTGCCGAGTGGACCCTGGAAGACTCCAGCATTTGGACACGGTTTCAGTTCGGAGGCGAGTTGATGCCGACTTGCAATCTGATGGCATCCAGTTCTACAGGCCAGCACAAGACGCCAGCGGAGATGGATTCATGCTGGGTAAATAAAATCAAGAGCAAATTGGTGCGTTGCAGCTTACAAGATACATTTAGTCGTCATAAATCCAACGCAGAAAGAGTGGCTACGAAAGTATGGACAGAGGGCGTTATGTGTGGAAGATACGTTCAACCTAACGTCTTATTTGTTAAGATTAGCCACTGTAACTGTCGCGGATGAATGGGATAGAGCTCTTCCAGCTGCGTACCTCCTCTCCTATAGGTGATTTATTCTAAGCAGATTGTGCGTTCACAGTGTAATATCTTCTACAACTTTACTTGACAGGATGACTGATATAAAAGTTGGGATGATGTTTGAGCACGTGAAGAAGTTGCTCCCCTCATTTCACACGGATTACTTTATTACGATACGATACCAAAACATTTTTGGAATGGTTTCAGCAAACTGTTTCCATCGTCCTGGACTAAACGGCTGTTATGCCTACGGCAAGTACAGCAAGCCATGAAGAGGAATGCTAATGCGAAAATGGTTAACGTAAGTAGCCTTCGTCTGAATCCAATTGCTTGTAGCTGGAATGGCCTGGAACTAGATGGAAGAACTAGAATACTGCTCTTTCAGCGCGACCTCAGCGAGATATTCCTCAGGAAAATGCGAGACATCTGTCTTGTTCGCGAAAGAGGTGTCTTCGTAACACAATACACATCGATGTTGTTACGAAACCTCACCTCAGGCATTTAGACGAGAAATAAACCATTCTAAAACTTCCCAGGAAACTCTTAGAATCATCTCTGTTTTCAAGAACAAGGATAAGAAGTGATACCTCTGATAATTCCGATGGAAACGAATGTCCAACGAGAAGAAGTTATGCTAAGCAAAATTTTAGAAAAATACGGTAAATTATTTATGATTTATGAGCGAAAGACAACATAAACAGACGTCGACACCTCTGAACTTTCTAAGAAATCGGCAAAGATACCCTCTATTCACACACAACATTCATATAACAACAGAGAACAGCTGAGAGGTTTCCTCCTGAATTTCTCCTATAGAAACACCAAATGGCTTTAGTGCTTAAAATCGAAACGCATGTAAATCCCAAGAAGCTTACATACTATTTACCACTTTTATTTGCTCCCAACAAAAAGTTTTTTCCTTGCAATACAGCGACAATGTCAACATGAATTTGTACTGAAGGCCTAGGTATCCCCACACATGGCTCTTCATCACTATCCTCATTAAATTTTATTTGAATTTGTAGGATTCTCTTCAACATATGACGTCGTTTGAAGGAAAACGACATGTGATTGTTTTCATGTCTGTTCTTCCCTAATATGATCGATGGTGATAGCTGAGTCAACTCGCTTGTAAAGTAATCAGTGCCTGCACTTCTACGAACTATTTGTTTTCGTTTTATTCCAGAACTAGAGCACCTATTTTTTTAAACAAAAAATTTTCCTTTTTCACCTTTCTAAGCAGCTCTTGTCTGGCCTACTGTCGTGGAAATAGCGTTGATCTTCTTTCGGTGTTTTCTCTTTGAACTAAAATGTAATCCTTGGCCGTGTGAACTAAGGTCGCACTTAAAAATTTAATTAATACCAGTGTCATAACGCTACTGCTTCAGCACCTGTCATTATTCAAACTGTAAGGCGTTTATAAAGGCTGCTCTCAGTAAATACGTCACTACCTCCCACCAAGTACTGTTTATCTCAACCCTTCCACAACCTCTTTTTCCATGCAACAATGTTCCGGTCCAGAAAAGGGCAGCAGAGATAGCTTTTGGTCAATTAACACTGTTTTAGAATTTCGCTGTGATAAATTAAATTTAATTTCGCTTCCGGATTTTATTTTACTAATTTTCGCCTTTCAAAAAGATACAGCCAAAATCACTCAAGAAATTTCTGAACAGTTTTTATGACAGTTTTTTCAGGCCTCAAGGCTCAGTTCGCCTTTCAGCGACATGAATTCTGATGTGTAATTTTCATGAAGTAGACGTGAACTTTCACCTAATTACGAATCAGAGCTTCCTGATGCATTCAGGAAGAGAAGACGTCATGAGTTTCCCTATCTTTTTCTTCCCTATCCTTTTCCTCTCTCTTTTATCTTAGGCAAATTTTATCCGAATTATGGATAAGCTTATTTTTTTTCTATGACTTCTTCAAAAGCGAGCTAAGATAAGAGAAAAGATAGCTTTTTCTCTACTTCCTATACTGCAACCAAACTTTTACTTGCAAATGTAAACAAAACAATCCTGGCGGAAAACATTTGGGATAATGATCGGTGTATGTTCTCACTTTTAGTATGTTCTCCCTAAATGATTTCTTCCAATATCATCGAGGTTTCATTTTTTTTTCAGAATGCATCTTATATTCTACACCTGTCTTGTGGTTCTGGTACTTGCTCAACCTGAATCTGACAGGAAGAATTCGAATTCGTCAGAGAAACAGGGCAATGGACCTCTTGGAAGATACATGCCGTGGATAATATGCACCCCATGGACTAGTGGTGGAAAGGGAGGCCCGAATGGAAACAATACGGATGACAATGACAAAGAGAATCCCCGCCCCGAAGGTATTCTGATTAAACTGCCATGTTATGGTTACAGAAATCCCTGGTGTGGCGGCGGCAACGGCTTTTACCCGTGGTTCAACTATGGTTACCGTGCTTCCTGGCCACGTTATAATTACAATCTTTGGAATCCTTGGAGCCGTCGCTACTCCAACAGCCAGCCAACTGGCCGCCGCCAGAATCCATCGAAACGTCGTGGAAACGGTAACACGAAGCCGGGAGGTCCACTTGAACACATGGGTGATGGTATTGAAACAGGAAGAAATTCTTTTCTTTCGCCCTCAGGGAACGCGAAAAGAGATTCACGATTCCTGTAAACTGAAGAAATAACCGGAAGGCTTGGTTTAATTTTTTTTTAAATTGAAGGTGGAGGTATGGGAAAGTAATATAGGAAATAAACATCCACGAGCTGTGTATTACTACTTGAAGCAACAAATTTTTCAGTACTACCCTAATCCTCTCTTCAAGAGGATCGTTCTATAGATGAGTGGGAAACTTCTTTACAAACAGCTCAAACGAATTCAAGAGCATAGAAATGTGAAGAGGCGAAACTCAGTGAAAAATAACGCCAAACATCACCGAATGTCACTTCGAACATTTCGTGGGACGTTCCTCGAAATATTCGAAATGACATCCGGTGCACTTTACTCTTAGAAGACTCATTTCGAGCACCTGTACGAGAAAAAAGTGGTGAGAGTTTTTGCTCTCTTGAGGTATAGTTTACAGAACGCAACATAATTCTGTACACATGATTTATACAGATGATAAATACTTTTTTTTAAACTTTTTTTTAGTTCTCGCTATTATTCTCGTAATTATCAATGAGATATTTTTAAAAGCGATTGTAGAAGAAGAAATCACAAAAAATCGTTGTGTACATTTCAACAAACTGAGGTGAATAGAAGTAGAAATGCAAAAACCGACATGAGAGAATCTATCAGCGAGTAGAATATTTAAAATTTTTCTATACTTTATATTTGATATTTACTTAAAATTGGGAGTATATACTACAAATTTAAACGCCGGAAATTTCAGAAAATTTCCAAAAATTCCGAAAAAAATCCAATCATCTTCAAAATTTTACATTTTACATTTCACAGGGTTTAAACTGTTATTTTTATAAGAAAAGTTTATGCAGTCGAACTTTTTCTAAAATAATAAATCTGTTTGCAAATTGAGTCTAGTTTACATCGCCACACAAGTTTTATGGCTGCTTAATTTTACGATTTTTTTAGCGAATGCTCCTATAAATATATTGCATCGTAGGAAAGAAAAAAATTGGTGAATAAAATTAAAATAAGATAACTAAGTAAAAGGAACTAATAACATTAATATTAAATTAAAATGTTGCTTACTTGCGTTGTACACTATTAAGGAGGATCCTTCATATCTGGAGGGATCATGAAATACCTAAACGTATATCGATCCAACTAAAGCCAGAAATTTTTCAACGAATGAAACTTGCCAACGAGTTTCCTGTCTAACTTACTTTGAATAAATAGTTCTGAAGAAAATTACATGTTTGAGTAAAGGTGACTGAAATTTTTCGGGGCAAACTATTTTATCCTACGTTGAGTAAATTTACCTATTCACTAAAGCTCTCGATGTGTTCATATGGTGACCCCCCAAATCGGTTCGGACTTTGTTAAGCCGTGAGGGAAAAAATAACGTTGACATACTCTCTGCATGTGTTTACCTCGTCTTAGGAGTTCGTTTACTTTCCACCCACACTTAAGCAGAGAAAAAATTGGGAAAATCGTCATTTTCACAATTCCAAGAACACATTCAGTCTTGTACCAATAATAATGGACGAAAAATTGAAATTTTTAAAAACTAGAGACGTTAGACGTAAACATATTTCAAGTTGCCTAGAATGTTAGACATTTTTAAAATGATTTTTTTATTTTGAGAAACCTGTAAGGTGCTGAGTCCTGTGCATAACATTTTTTTCCGTTTCTCTAGAAGGGAACAGAATAGGGGAATAAAAATACACTGTTTTTTTTTGTAGTCACAGAAATTTTGAGAAGTTCTCTGTTCTGTCTTCCAGTCCCCATTTCATGGAATCCATCACCTTCCACCAAAGACATTCAGACTCAAAAAAATGCAGAAATGAGCAAAATTCATCGTCAAACATCACTCATCCGAAGTTTATCCGATTGTACATATCTCGCACTTTCTAAACGTATTTCTTACACAAAGTCTTGACTCATTCATCTACCTCAAATATGTGTTGACGTCTCTAACATCTTTTTAACAACGATAGCACTCTTTTCCTGTATGTATTTACTTTTCTGTCAGCTGTCGGCGAATAAATAGATAAACTATAAAACGTTGTAACAGACCTGGTAGACTTAGCCCGCATTCAGCGTCGGTGTGTCGGAGCTGTACGAAATTTCCAGGTCCTCGTTGCACCTCGTTTTCTTCGACTTTTATTTCCTTGGTGGGAATTTAAGTTGGCTCTTAGTTGGCCCAAGGGGGTAATTTAGGACTACCTCTTCGTTTCTTGCTTACCTAAATTCGTTACTTACTTTTGTTATACCAGTTTTAAATGCGAAGTTGACTCAGAAACAACGTCCAGAACGTTTGCTGCCTTTTACCAATCGTGTGGTTATTTCTTTAATATCATAAAGCAGCAAATATAGAAATTATGCCATATGTTGTTTAGATGATAACTGAGCGGGTAAGTATTTCCTTCATTCTTTTTTTTTCTCAAGAGAGTTCTGGACCACTTTCATCTTAAGGTAGTCATCAGAAAGGATTAAAAGGATAAAGGATGCCAGGCGATGATCAGACCGCCAGGGTTGGAACAACTTGTTCACTTCAATTCAGAATCGTTTGAAGTTAACAAACTCGTGTCTAACTTATACACAGGCTTGTGAGGGGGCCACCGATGAATTACCACATTTTTTTATCCTTCCAGACAAGTCTGGTACCACCTTATTGGCCCTTCTGTGAGATGAAATTCTTTGTTGACA
Organism: Necator americanus; assembly: GCF_031761385.1. Taxonomy (NCBI): domain Eukaryota; kingdom Metazoa; phylum Nematoda; class Chromadorea; order Rhabditida; family Ancylostomatidae; genus Necator; species Necator americanus. Next base: position 36,801,756 of record NC_087374.1, on the reverse strand, counting down.
TCCGGGCGGTTCCAACTTTCAATCGATTGTGCAGTCACAACGAAACCTCTTACCGACTACACTACACCATCGCGTTATAAAAAAAGAACTTGAAATCCATGCTAAAGATCTATCACGTACAAATGACGGCAATCCAGTATTGAAGTGAATATATCTCGCCGAAGTCCTCCCTATGGTCTATCCGTATTCTTAGCTGAATTCTTAGCTAATGATGGGCTTTGGCGAAATTTGGTCAAGAGGAAAGTAGAAATGTGGTGAAGAAATTATAAACTTAATAGAAATTATAATTATAAACTTGGGAGTCAACAACTCCTGTTTTTCCTGATTAGGATAGCTTGATGGTTCTTAATCCTAGCAAATGGACCAGTACAGTTCAAAGAGGAAGACTAAAATTTTGAAAAGTATTTTGCCAATAATATTGCCAATGAATATTACCTCGTAACGTACCCAGTACACAAATGTGATGATTTTCGTTTCAGAATGAAGATCGCCTTCTGCCTTGCCATTGTTGCCTTAACCTACTACCTCGCGTTTGCTGAACCGATCATGTCGAAGCACCTCGCTGTGCGAGTCAAGAGACAAGATCTTGGTGCAAGCCAACCAACGGGTGCCAGTCTACAGTCGGGAACTGGCGGCACAGCAGCAGCCGCTGGCTCTGGTTCGGGAGCTGGTACCGGTGTCGGATCCTTCAGCACTACATCCGTTTCGATGTGCTGTTGTGTGGTTTGCTGTTGGTTCAACTTTTGTTGCTGCTGATTTTCTCATATTTAGTTTATGCGTACTTCTGCCATAGTTATTATTCGCTTTCGTAAGACCTGCCGTAAGAACACTGCTCTAATTTTTGATCTGGATTCGGATCATGGAAAACTCCTCAACGGATGACTATATCAGTAGATGTAGTTTCGCTAGTACTGCCGCATTCGCTGCCATTTGCCGCAGTATTGCTTTCGGAAATTTTTCAATTGTTTCTTGAAGAACGTTTTAAGATATTCTTCACTATTGAATGATACTGCGACATCTATTCATTGCATCCATCTTCCAGGATGTTATAGTTAAAATAATCAAGTAGCAATAAAATTTTTAGTTTAGTGGTTCTTGAAAGCTATTTTTTTAGAACAAAATCTACAGTGTAGTAGAGAGAAGAGTACAATTCCTGTAGTTTGATCTCTACATCTAGAAATTTCCCCAGGAAAGGATGTCCACTGAGCAAGAAACTCAACTTCGTGCATGACCTCAGCGAAGGAGTTAAAATGAAAAATCGAAACTCAATTGTATTCGCTTCTACTTGTAGCTATGAGATCCAACAGTAAACTTAGGATTTTCCTTATTGGGTGGATAAGGCGTTTGATCGGATGAGTCATGTTCGATTTCATCCTTTCAAGCTCTGAAGAAGGCGATCACACCGAAAAGTTAGCCACAAAGAAAGGATCACAACAATCTCGTGTCCGGCTTAAAGGCATCACTCCACGAATCTGAGGTGGTAAGGTTTTAAGGAGAGTTATGCCTATACGGGGTCGTAGATTGTGAAGAAGGAGGTGATTCCGTCCATTTCTTCCTAATTGCCATAAGAAACGGCCTGGAATATGCGGCGCGTGCACAGGGCTGGCGCGCCTCCAATCGAACTCCAAACTTGTGGAAGATAGCGCCGCGGAACGCTCGAAGCCGTATATTCCGGGCCGTTTTTCACGGCAGTTAGGAAGAAATGAGTGGGAGACCACCCGTTCCTACAGTCTACGATCCCGTATCGTCTTTGAGCATCGGGAATCCATATCAGGTCAGATTCGTGGGGAGATGCCTTTAAATTAAGGAACGAAACACTGAAGTATCGTCATCCTGAGGTTTAATAAAATTAGCACATGGATACTAATATGAAAACGTTGCTCCAGTCCCTAATTTCCTTCTTTTCCCTAATCCCTAGCCATTTTGTAGTAAGAAATTCCCAGTATTGAAGGATTATTGGAGATACATAGATGGTGTTTTGTTGAGTAATTCAACTTTAATTAGAAAGTCCTGTGAGTGTTATGTACAGGTGATGTCCTCAGTGATGTACATCTTATTTTACATCTCAAACCATCTGATGAAGTAAGAAAAAAAATGTAAAAACATTTTAAATTTAAAATTTGCAGATCAAACTACTGAACTTTAGGACCTTGGTAATACTGGTGATCCGCTGTCCGATGATTTATTTTGTTATTTCAAAGATTACTTTATGATTTTTGTTTTGTTAGTTATTCAGTTGGCTTCAGTTTCACAACCGTCTGCCCTGCGATTTCACCATTTTTTCCTTTGCTCGGATCTGGATTCGCAGGTGCATACTCAACAGTCATCACTTCTTCAGGACCTTTCCCAGTCTAAAACGGAGCTGCAGATCAAACTTCTGAGCTTAAAATTTCCAGCGCTACCCACCTTTCTTGTAATTTCAACTTCTGCACTTTTTCCGACATCAATAACACCACTCATTTTGTCTGGTGGCACAGAATATTTCGATCCAGCAGCAAAAACAATCTGACAACAATTTCATTCGTTGCTCATGAAATTTCGACTCGATCTCGATATTTCAGCTCACCTTGTAAGCGAGATTTCTATCACAATAGTTAATTAACTTATGTTTTGACTTGCCGCCTGAAGTAGTAATCGTACATTTCGATGGCTCAACATGGAGTTCGTATCCCATTAGAAATGAAAAATGAGAACTTCTTTCAATGATATCCGCTTTTATAAGGGGCCTCGGTGAAAATAAAACGTGATAAGGTTTGAAATTGTTTAACATCTCAGAGTTGGTTAAGTCGTAACTGATTTGAGTAATTAATAAGTAAATAATTTAATTTGTAATGGAATTATACTATCCCGGAAAGAAAGAACAAATATAAAATGTGCCAAAATTTACGCAACACTTGAATTAAACAGATGACATATTTTTTAAGTCATATTTTTAAAATTAGAACATAAAGTGCGTAAGATAGGGTCATATATGGAGGAGCATCCACAACTTGACATTGTTTGGTGCGGATTTTCGGTTGGAGGCGTCATTGGATTACATGTACTTTTTTGAAAATGAGGCTGGTCAAGCACTCACTGATGCTCAATATCGCGACAAAATAACCAAGTTCTTAATGCCCGAATTGGATGAAATTGATATCCAGGACATGTGGTTTCAACAAGATGCTGCGATATGTCATAGAGCCCGTGAAACAATACAATTACTGGATGAGAGATTTCCCGGTCGCGTAATCTCTCCCTTTTCGGTGGTCGACGAAAAATTGCGTATGTGGCAGCAAAGCTGTGGAGGTCACTTTCGCCGATATGCTATCCCATATATAACCCTATCCTATATATTTTATGTTTCATTTAAAAAGTACATTTGAAAAAAAATTGTTGTTTCTGCTCAATTCAAACCTTGCATAAGTTTTCGGACACTCTGTGGAAGTAAGGACTTGCTGCCTCTTTGCCCTCAAAATACACGGAAAGAAATAGTATCAGGTGAGTGTAATTGCTATACTGCTGTGTGAAATTTATTCTTTTTTCTGGATTAGGTTTTTTGCATCACAATATTACTACATTTGCATTTTTTTTTCTGTGCTAAATCAATCTGAAATGAAAATCGCAGCTACCCAATGATTAAGAAAATGAAACAACGGTGGGACCCGAAGATTTTCGTAAAAGACACGAAGCGCTCTAGCGATTACTGACACTGCGTCTTCAGAATGGAATCAGAATTGATCGTTTCTCTTCAGATTTATTCCAAACCATTGCTGAAAGCACATATGCCCAAAGTACCGCGTTTTTTTTTCTGCGATTTGTCAACCCATTGGCATCTGGCACTTTGCGAAGTGAGTATTTTTTAGTGACATGGCGAAGAGAGCAAGTCATCCGAGGCACTCAATTCTTTTTTGCCGCTGAGCAAACAGAAGTTGTATAAATATCGTTGCGGACCGTTGAACACATCCAGTCCTCATAGTTTTGTCTGCTTCTGAGGTTTGTCGGCTCTTCTGTGTTGGCCAATGGATTTATTTCAATAAGAAACCTGTGAAATGTTCATTTATATTCTTTAAGGAGTTACAGCTGTTATTTTCAGGATGAGAGCTCTTGTGTGGTGTGTTTTGGTACTGATTCTCTTTCAATTTGGCACTATCGACAGCGCAAATTCTTTGCGTCGACCCGCGAGACAAGCGATCCTCGACAACAGATACAACGGCTACCAGTATCCTCGTAGAGGAAACTTCAAGGACAGCAGCGGTGATTCGCATTCCAATGAGCGCTACGGCATGACTTCCGGACGCGGTTAATGAATCCAAGCGCATGGAATCGGATTGAATTCAGTTGTAGAAATTCAAAATCTTTACAATTGAAACGCGTATTACTCAAATTTCGTCTAGTTCGTGACTCCTGCAAGGATTTCTGCTGATTAGGAATTAGATTATGTGATTGGGTATAAATGAATAAAAATTTGTGGAAGCTTTTTGAAGAATCGCCCAGCAGTGACGTAAGATGCCCGACAGACCACGTAAAGGCCACGATGCCTCATGGTTTGGCCGGAATTTGTAGGAAGAATTTCAAACTGCACACAGGAAAAACTGAATAGAAACAAAAAAGTCAAAAATAAATAAAAATAGGAGTAAAAATAAAATAGGATTCTGAAAAGCATGGATAATCTCTTTCAGTTTTTCCTTCCGAACTTAATAATGTCCCGTAAGAACCGTGGCTATCGGAGGCTTTTCAAATTTCTATTTTATTTCTATTTTTATGTGTGAATTGTAAAAGAAGTCGGGTTTTTTTTTCTATTTCAGTCATTTGAAATTCCCATCGATGCTACAGTGGAGAACTGAAACATTTCTTATAGGCACAGACAGCTATTCGAATATTTGTGTAAAAAATGAATCAGAGCAACGTTCTGAAGTTGATCTGGAGAAAGCAAAGTATTTTTTTCACAAGGTAACAACTTATAAATTGAGCTGTTATCGAGAATAAATATTTCTTTGATGAATGGGTATAGATAAATGCATCTCATGTTTTGAAAATCTTAGAACTCTCATGTCATGAACATCCAAGGATGAGTGGAATGCCAAAGTGTGGAATAATGAATTTATCACCCTACCTTCCCAGGATTTTAATCGCACCAGTTATCTTCTTCTTTACATCTTCAAAGCGCACTTATTTGCGACACAACCCTATTATTTTGTAGCTTTTGTGTAAGTTTTTAGCAGATAAAGTAAACTGAATTGATAGTTCTCGTCTTCACGAATCGGCTGGTGTCTAAAGCAGAATAAATCGAGTTAAAGCAAAAAAAAAACAAGAAAAAAAAAGAACCATATCATATCTTGTGGGATGACGAGTCGTTTGAGAGAGAAGATTACACGTGGCTTTGATTTTTTCAGGCTCTGAAGAAGGCGACGACGCCGAAACGTTAGCCAGAATAAAAAGAATAAAATAAATAAAGAATAATAACAATCTTGGTTGGGCTCAAAAAGTAGTACACAAAAAAAAAACCGTTCTTTTTTCTGTCGAAAAACTGGTGTGATAAGTGCGCATGAAAAAAAAAATGCAGAACCTAGGACAAAATTGTAAAAAGTACAGATAATAATGATAGCAATAGTGGATTTATAACAATGAAGTACCATTCGAATCGATTTCGAATAGATAAAGGATTTTTTTTTCTTTTTTTTTCATGCGATAGAGGATAAGGTGTCTGGCGTCAGTCAATCCGCGTGGGATGCGCCCCCATTCAATTCAGAATCGTTTGAGGTTTACGAACATGTATTTGGCCAATAATGTAATGACTTGCAGGGATTAGCCAATGTGGTAATGTGTTCTATCCTGAATTTATCAACACCGGAGGGATGAAGGGCTTGGTGAGCACCAGCGTAGATTCGAACCTCCGATCGATTCTGTCTGCAGCGGAACCTTTTACCGACTGCGCTACACCAGCCCTTCGAATAGATACTGTAAGAAAAATATTTGCTGAAAGTAAAACACTATCACTTCAACAAACAGGATGTCTCATTCATTTGTAGCCATGTCCATGGTAATACCGTCAATGGTCGTACCTTCGCAAAATCCTCTTTTCGTTGGGATTGGTGGATCCAGAAGAGAGCTCAGGAGTAACAGTGATAGAAAAATTGCATTTAAGGTAAACGACTTAGTAGCTGTTTGAGAAAAATCCATTGAATTGCTAAGAATTCCAGCTGGTTTTTCCGCCAAATTCAAATTATTCCGCTCAGGAAACATTCGGAGTGATTCCTGAGCTGGGCAAAGTTACAATACTACTAACAAGAGCTGTGGGTTTCAGTTTTTTTTTTCTACCGGTACCAAGCTAATTATATGATCATGGTTATTTTTTTTTCTCTTAGAACTGCAGATGTGCAGAAGAGAAAATGACTATACAGTATGCGGCAATGGCTAATGGACAAACTGATCCGGCAGCTAGTTTTGCCTCAGGCACACCTACCGGCGAATTCATTGGCGAAACAGAAGTCCGCTTGTCACCTATATCATAGAACAAATGAATAAACATAATTAACATCGTTGTTGCCTATTGATATCCTGAATCATGTTTCAATGAATGGACAGTAAGGTCAGATGCTCATATTCTGAGATGATACTGCAATAACCTGACACCAAAATCTTCACTGTAAAAAATTCAGTAAAAACTGAGCGCTGCTACAGAGCGCTACTGTAATGACCGCTTTTTGCAAACATATTAACTATCCACACAACCCATACTCATGACACAAATCCAGCAATCACGAAAAGGTTAATCTTGGTTTACTTGGATTTGAACAAATTATAGCTTTCTACAGTAACCGAGTTCGTATGGTTCCCGTCCAGGAATCTCTTAGTTTGCTTAAAGGCAGCATACCACGAATCCGGGCTGGTACGGATTTCAGGTGAAGTATCCGTATACGGGGTCGTAGGTTATGGAGACGGAGGGTGGTTCCGCTCATCTCTCCCTGCATCACTGCAAACAGCCTGAATGCTGTTTTGTACGACGCCACCTATTGAAACGCTCCACCCCTTGCACCGCCTCCGCTCTGTGATTCGCCGAAAATCAATTTGGATTACCCCGATAGGCAGTAAGGGAGGCCACGTGTGCAAAGGTGGCGCGCTGCCATAGAAGGCATCGTACAAAACAGCATTTTTGGAGCGGAACCACCCCGGTCTCCATAATCTACGCGCCCGTAATGAAGTCATCACCTCATAAACCTGACGTGATATGGATTTCCAATAGTCAGAGACTACGGGATCGTAGATTGCAGAATCTGGTAGAATCCCGCTCATTTCTTCCTAATCACCGTAGAAAACGGCCCGGAAGATGCGGCATCGAGCGTTACGGGGCGCTACTTTCCACAACCAGTTCGGTTGGAGCGCGCCAGCTCTGTGCACGATTTTCGCACACATCTTCCGGGCCGTTTTTTGTGGCAATTAGGAAGAAATGGGCTGAATCATCCTCTTTCCCACAATCTACGACCTCGAATAGGCATACCCCACCTGAAACCCGCTCCACCCCATATTCGGGGAGTGATGCCTTGAAGCCGGACACGAGATTGTTGTGATCCTGTGATGGTGATGCCTTTGAAGGATGAGTTTACAGTACTAGGTACTGTGTTACTTCTTATTCATATGAACAAACACATCCATGAGCATCAGTGAGCAAGTGACTGACACCACATTTCAAAGTCGATAGATTTCTTTTCACAGATTTAACATTGTCCAAGCTAACAAAACTTGCAAAATGTAAGGAAAACTTTTATTTTTGTAGAATCATCAGTCCCAGAAGCAGTGCATTTCAAAAAAATACGATCTTCTTTCCTTCTCCGCTAAAGAAACAGGTAGCTGAACAAACAAGAGGTTGCAAAAATGTGCTAAGTGACGTTCGGAGCAAAATCTTTATTTCACACAAAGACTAGATATTCTGGATAGACAACAAAACATCAATGTTGTAACATTAATGTGAGTTGCATTTGTCATAGGCAGCTGGGATCAAACAACATCTGAAAGAGCACATCACGGTCAGGTACGACCTCATACAGTGGAATGTTAATGGAAAAGAGGTACAAACCCACCATAATCACATCACGATCGGTTACCGTTGAACGATTTCTGGATTGAACCTCTTCAGATGAATTCGATTTCACATCCGTGCCTAGCTTCTTTTTACTTTCAGAAGTTTTGCTGAATTTTTTGTGAGAAAAATAAAACAAGGAATTTCTCGTACGGTAATTCAGTGAGTATGTACCTGCTACTCTCAGCTGATGATGCGGTTTGTTCTGGATTTTCATCTTTGCTCTGAACGGACAGTTTATCTGGGATTTCTTTGCCCTGAACGGACAGTTTATTCTGGCTTTAGTCCTCATTGGGTGAAGAGAGGCCAAAAATAAGCAGAAATATGTGCAAACTCGTGGAAATTTTTCGTTTGTTGTGCGGTTTGATCGAGTTTCTGCGCATAAGAATAGAGGAATTATTAATATTAATATGAAGCAAGTCATAAACTTGTTGAAATAATCTGAAAATCGTTACATATTGAGTATATTTTGACTATTATATGTTGATTTTGTAAAATTATGAGACTCTTAAATACTCTTCTACTTATACCTAAAGACTCTTGAGTATAGAAAAGCTATAAACTACCTTAAAAGCGTGTAGATCAGAACCCACCAAAATTCTGAAGACAAGTAAAATGCACGAAAGACATAGCTGAACCGCTAGACGACAACAAAAACTGCAAATAAAAAAGCAGACACCCAGCGCTTCCCGTATCGTACCGTATCGGTCATCTGATAGTTGAGATTAAAGGCATCACCCCACGAATCTGAGGTGGTGCAGATTTCAGGTGGAGTATCCATATACGGGATCGTAGGTTATGGAGAGGGGAGTGATTCCGTCCATTTCTCCCTCTATCCGTAGAGACGGACGATCCCGGAAATGCTGTTTCCTATGACGGCTTATGTTGCAATGCGCAACGTTTGTGCTCCGCCCAACCCATTCGGACGAATCGCAAGCGGGTGTCCGTGCAAGGGTGGCGCGTTTCAATTAAGGACGTCGTAAGAAACAGCGTTCCAGAGTTGCCCGTTTCCACTGATACAGGGAGAAGTGGGCGGAATGACTTCCGTCTCCATAATCCACAATCCCGTATACGAATACTCCATCTGAAATCCGCTCCAGATCAGATTCGTGTTTGGGTGATGACTTTAAGCTGAAATAAATGACATTTCGATGTCAACGGTAGGATCTGTGATATATCAGACTTTGAACCCAACCTAAGAAAAACTTGCGCATGGAATGTCAATTCTGCTCATTGCTAGTTTAAAAAAGGCAGAATATTGCTATGTAAGGATACTGTACAAGTTTCTGAATGTCTAAAGTCACACTTGTTTACTTTTGTGAAGGTTTGCTATGATAGTGATACTTACTCGACTTTTTAAAATGGTTTGATCATTTTCTTTCGAAGCTTTTTTTTGTCTGGTTCTTCATTTTTGAAGGGTTTTTAGTCGAAAGTTGAATTTCATGGTCTTTACTCCAATAAACCTTGCTAAAAGTCTACCAAAGTCAGAAACTTTAAGAGAGCACCAGAAACATTCGTAAAATTTCTGATTGATTAGAATTTAAATTCTGAGACCATCACAGATAGAAGGGGACACAGATCGAAACCATAAATTCATATAAGAGTGTTAGTTTACCTTTGTCTTTTTTGTTTTGTTTTCCAGATCCGATTGAACTCAAACAACAGCCGATCAACTGAAGGATTGAAGCAGAAAAAGAAATGTGTTAGCTCAACATTATCTTGCTAGTTATAATTTTTGAAGGAACAGAATGAAAATACTTTGAAAAACTCTCGATTGCTGACCAACTTCGTCCAGGCTTACGATGAACTCCAAAGCTACAGATTGTTAATACAGTTGGTATAAAATAAACAAATAAATAAAATAAATATAAATAAAGTTGGTTAAAATTAAAATGGCATGATGGATATGTAGCGCACAGTTGAAATGGAAAAAAATATCGGTTCTGAATTCTATCAATGGTTTTTCAAGGAGAGAAGAGCAGGAAAAGCCGTTAAAGGATAAAAGATAAAGTGTCTGGCGTTAATGAATCCGGATTCGAACCTCCGATCGATCATGCTGCAGCCACAGCGGTCCTTCTTACCGAACGCGGTACACCGCCCTCTAACGATTGTCAGGACGAACGGATTTATGATCTATCTAACCAATTTGTTCTCCTAGGTCCATCGGCGGTATTCACAAAATATTCGTTAATATATTCGATCAGTTGGTAGCAGATGTGGTAAGTGACGAATGGTTTCTGCTATTTCAGTTGTGGTGAGACAGTTTTTGTATTGAGTTATTATCGTTCCTTCACGACACAACCTTTAGGTCTTTCGAGAAGGGCTGGGCTCTTCCTCGTTTGTGGTTTTCCTAGGATGTAGTAAGAGTTAAGTAATGGTATCCAGTTGATGATCCAATGTTTTATGCAAGACCTCTTTTTTTTTCTTTTTTTATTCTCTTTTCTTTTCATTTACGGAGGCTTTTTTAAAGTTGATATCGCTCAAATTCTATGATCTCTCAATCACAATCAATGAATCCTCGTACAATCAATCATAGGATCACTCGACTTTGTTAAACTGTCATGACCACGTTTCCCTGCCTCACATCCGGTAAATCAAACTGGCTTTAACCAGCTTTACAACAGATTAATTCAATTTAATTATTCATAATTTATTAATGCTATCACTCGGCTAGAAATAGGATTTTTCCAACTTTTCTAAGGATGTCATTGTTGTAAAAGTAGTAAGTGATTAGAAGTAGAATAGAGGAATCTTCTGCATGTTTCTTTCAGTCCATTTATACGATATTATACCATCTGAAATGAGAAAAATCCTTGTGCTCCTTGTAAAATTTGGGAAACTGAACACTATCGATTACCAGCGCCATTTGTAGATCATCATTGAATCTGCTCTTAGGTGAATGTTTTCCATTTTGTTCGATTGAGGACGTCTTTCCCTTCTTATTTTCACTTGAGCCGTTAGTTTTCGCATTAGCGTTTTGAGTAGTCGATCTGAATAACAGAAAAGAACTGATTTTAATGGTAGAAATTTTATAAAGTTGAATTATACAGGATATTTTATTATAGTTAATTCTACTGTTATACAACTAAGTACATATGTGAGGCCGAAGATACCCTTACAAAGTTTTCAACAGCTGTTGTCGAATTAGGCCGAGTTCCTTCCAGAAAACTTTCTTTACTGAGTAGGAAGCAGGTAAGCAAAGCCTTCTTTTATCAAAAGACTACGATGTTTTGAGAGTTTAAAGAAAAAGCCTGCAACTTTTAGAACAGAAAGGTTCAACTTCACTTTTCAGCACATACAAGAAAAATCTTCAATCAAGGTTAGGATATCCTGAAGCGCTCATCACGCAGTGTATCATTGTAGCGGTAACCGCGGATTGAAAAAAAAAACTCACTCGGTCTTTTTTTCTGAAGAAAACTCATTCTTTTTATCAGTCTGAAGCGAAAAAAAAAAAACTTTACCAGATCTACCGGATGAAAAGAAGAAGAAAACAAGGGAATTTCTGCTCACCTCCCTTAGGATTGAATCCTTACGGGAACTTTCTCTTCCGCTACACATAAGCAGTAACGTTACAGAAAGGATGAAACTGGTGGTAATTATCGCGCACCATTCTGGAATATTCACGATTTCAGGACGTCTTTTAGGTAATTGACTCAATGATTGGAATAAAAGAGGGTTTTTTCCCTACCCCTAAAATTTCCAAAATAGAGTTAAGAACTCTGAAAAAGAACCTATTTTTATTTATTTTAGCTTTCGATTTTAGCTACTGTGTATTAAAAATATTAATTTCCACTCCTCACATTTAAAAAAAGGAGTAATGAGGAATCAAACCTCTTAGGACATTATACGAGCGTTATAACGAGCCTTCTAAGTGATACATTACATTAACCATTTCGTATGAGAATACATTAACAATAAATCCATACAGATTCCGGTTTGTTTACAGTGTTGATACCAACAAATCCATTGTTTGTTTTCAATTCTGTTAGATTTCTCATGGTATATCCAAATCGGTGGTGAACTGAAGGACAAACGCAAATGCCATGCGTATAAAAAAATACCTGACCATCCTGGTCACGCCACAGGAGGAATCCTGTGCGATGATGAGTGGTGTAGTGGTATCATTGTCATCTGGAATCCCAGAGATCTGGAGATCGATCACCGGCTCAGAGCTCAGAGGTTTACATAAAACGAGTAGTTATTAGTGCATTTCTGCTTGAACGAATTTCTATTTCCTTCTTAATTTCTTATTTGTTGTGCAAAAAGATGCTTCTCTGATATTTTCCTTCCATTCTTCATCCATTCATTTTCCTCATCCATTAATTTTCACATTTATTTTTTGCTATCGTCGAATGTGTTACGGTGATTGGTTTTCCGTTTTTTCTCTTCTTTCACTCTCCTGAAACTCCCATAAAGACAAAAATAGTAGATCATTATTTTTTCTAACAAAAATAGTGATAATAATAATTTCGAGTGTTCAAAAGACTTTTCTCTACCACTTCACAGCCTTAGAACATATGTGCTTTGGTTTTTGCTGTCGAGTGAAGAATTAGTGAGTGTTCTGTCTATTTACTTAATGCACCCGGTGCTCGTCAGCATCAGCGGATTTCCAGACAGATCAACTTTCGCATCTTACACGAACGGTAGGTTTATTATTTCACAAAAGTTATTTAAACACCATGTTTTTTTCTTTTGTGTCAGTTATGGTGAGCAAAAGAGCTCTGCAAGGTTAGAAATGGAAGAAATAAGTGAAATATATAATATATATAATATTTTTTATTTGCAAAACAAATAATTGCTCAGAACAACTACATTTTCTAGGGATTTACCAGCTATACAGAAGTATTTTTCATGATAAACGACCCTTTTTTACCTCTTTTAATTTTAGATCGAATCTTTTGACAATCTTGTGGAACGTGAAAAATTTTTATGATATTTTGTACACATACAGGTTGATTATTAATGGGTACTTAAAAATCTGATTAATTAGCGTTTCAGTTCAATTTTTTCCTCTATTCTCTCAAACTATGCATATACAGAGTGTGAATTCCCTTTACTTTTAATTTTTTGACGATTTTGAAGACGCCAACAAAATTATATCTAAATTTTCCATTTAAGCGTTAACCTGTTCCTACGGTCAAGACGATTAGTTTCATTAACATTCAAACAACTAAAAAAATGAATGAATATAATAATAAATACTAACAATTACTGGTGAAAAAGCGTAAAATCATTTTTATTTTTTCTCATTTTTAAAACTGCTCTATTGTCAAATCTTAGTGATTTACAATAATATTTTCAAGCATTGTCTCCAATTTTTTTAGCGTACATGTTTTCTTTTCTCGTAGGTACATTCGACAGTTTTTATCTTTGCATATCTTCTCGGTCGGCTTTCCAATGTAGCCCATAAGTTCTATGTGAGCAGGAAGTGTTCACATACGGGAAATTTTTTATGGGAAAAAATTTCATTTATGGGAAATTCTTGGAAATGTTTGTTTTGTTGCTTCCTGAAAACTTATTACGTTAATTAACTTTAGGTAAACTAACTAAAAGCAAAAGATGGAATCAGATCACTGATCCCAAAGAGCAAATGAAATCTTAAGAATTATCCTATACATCACAGAATTTTTCACTAAAAAGTGCAAATCAAAAAAAAAGTTTGTGAAAAAAATTATGAGATAAATCTGACAATTTTCACTTCAACACAATGTATGTAGTCGTTCAATCGTTACTGTAATAATATGTCCATTCAATTTTGATGCTGCATTGTTATGAACAAGTTCGCTCCATTGTTGTTGTTTTATTGATCGGTCTAACATCGCTTACTGGTTACTAAAAAGTTTTTGGTGTTCCCTTTATGACAATTAACGTAGATTTTGTAAATTATTCTCTAAAATATTTTGCAAAAATGATTGTGGAAGGTATCAATATTAACTCCCAGAAGCCGACTCATCTTTTCATTGAACCTTCCGTTTCTTTATTTTTTAATTATGATAAATTAATTAATTTATTTCGTAATTTCTTCTTCTTAATCTCCTTCGATGATTCCCAACAAAAAAGGTTTCCCGGCTAAATTGGAACGTAAGTCAAAAATTTCAATTTTAAGTCTAGAATTATGTGACACAAAAGCAGAAAAGGGAATTTTCCTCGGAAACTCCCACATTTTTCCTCCCATTCCACCTTGAAAACCCATTTGCTTTAATTCAAATTGATTTGCTGAGTGTTTTTTTTAAATGAAATAAAAATGTTCGTAATGATTTCTCCTTTGCGACTTTCTCCCATACTAGGACTATACTTTCTAAGAAAAATTCCTTATTTTCCTCCGTGACTTTATCTTACTCCTGGAATCATTCTTCTCATTCTGCCTGCTGATTTGAATTAAGCGAAAGCACGATTACTGGTTTACTTCTACGGACTAAGTGTGGATTTGAAAATTTCATAGACATGCCTACAAAGACTTCATGGATCATTTCGGCGCTTAGATTTTGTGCCAACAAAACTTCGGGGTCTTCACCCCCGGGCGCTGCAAATATTTACAATGCCATTCGAGCGCACTTCAACTACGTGCGACGACGTGAGCGAAAACCCCGACGATGCTTTGATCGTTGAAGTCAACGCGGAGAGCACGGAGTTCATTTCGGTTCACTGTGGATGTCTAACGGGATCAACAACTCTACGTTTTGTGATTTTATAGTAGTTTTGAACAGAAAAACGGAAGAACTTATTTTTTACTCTTTTAAAACCTTTCAAAAACCATATAATGTTTTAAAATACCTATTTCGATATATTAAGATACCTATTATTCTTTATTTACCTATTTCGATCACGTTAAGTCTTTAAAATTGGCTAAATTATTGTACTATTGCATTCAATCAATAAATTAAATTTAGAATATTTCCTAGTTTTTAAAACTTTTCTTTGTTTAAAATCTCGAGCGTTCTTAAACTCTGCACAGTTGCGACCTTTCAGTTCTTCACCGCAAAAAATCTATTTCAATTTTTTTCTTTATTTTTTAACCTTATTTTTCCCTGATCACACGAAAAATGATAGGTTTTGTTGTTTTACCCAACTGTTTTCAACTAGCTACCCAAACCGCCAGTAGTAAACACCGTTAGGGCTAATATTTGTCCTCATCCCGTTGAATCTCGCACTGCTGAACTCAAGGTGCGACTTTTGATGGGGGCGTAAACAAATCAAATCAATTTTATGACTGTTACCACATGGCGCGGTTTTCTTTTGAAAAGAATGGGAAAAGGGGAGGAGAGGCTCAATTTTGATAGTTATTCGATAGTTAGAGGGGAAACATATCAAAATTCACGTGGATTTCTTTTAATCATTTATTATTCTAGATTTAGACTACAGCTTTCTTTCCATCTATTATAACATCATTAATAGCTAGAAGAACACAATTGGAAACAGATAACTCTGCCGAGAATTCAAAAATTGGTGAAATTTCCTAATTCTATGATAGCTGCACAAGTAGCTGATTTATATAGTGACTGACAAGTGCATGATTTTTAAATAATCAGTGAATTACTCAAATAAATAGAATTCATTCAAAACTCCAGTTTTAACGTGACTTCTCGGAATGACCGCGGTCCTTTTTAGTTTATCCTGGAACCACTGCGCTATTTGCTGCATTCGGACTAAGGTTTCTTGTATTTTCTTTTTTTTTCAGTAAAAATTTAGATAACAATTAGTCCTTGCAATGCGCAGATTCTGGAGAAAACTTTTTTTTTGTGAGAGAGGTCAGAGTTTGTATGATTTTTCGGATATTCATCTCTCTTTTTTTTGCTCGTTTTCTACAAAACAATCACTCCTACTGAGCAAAACTGGAATAATTCTATTGGAGTGAGACCTGGATTTTCTTCCTCTTTTCTCTTTCACCGTTGAGGTGCATCATAAACCTGATATGCTACAGTCTGTATCTGTTGATTCCCAATTGTTGGATTTCTTTTATTGTCATTGTCGGCAGCTCTGTACATAAATATGTACGTTTGTGTGAACAGTGGCATAATGTTGTCGCGCTTTTCTCACAGTGCTTTCGGAAAACAGATGTATGTAGTTCTGCAAAAATATTACGATGTTATGGATAATTCTAAGATTTCCAGGCGAAGAATCTTCCTATTTATTTGGTTTAAAGTGTTTCTGATTCAAATTTTTGCTATACGTGGGACATATTCATAAAAAATTCCCCTCAGCTATTTTCAAGCTCACTAACGGTTTGACCACAGTTGTTATTTTTTCTGTGCTTCTTTGTTTTTATGCAGGTAGTGCTAACATGAGTTATTTACATTTTTTAAGATAAAAAATTCTATGTCTCTTAAATATAACTTAAAGGATAAAAAACTTTATGACTCACTTTCGAGAAGTAGAAGATTAAAAATAGAAAACTCCATTTTTCTACCTCAAAAAAGTGAGCTTGAAAAATGTCTGAAAATAGTACTGGCTTGTACTTGATCCGTGATTTCAAATTTCAAGACTCATATGTTGGGTGAGGTGAGATCGCTTAGGTATAACTTCTTTATATCTAGGTTTATAATTAGGTATAACTTACTTTTTCGTCGATTAGAATAGTTCAGAAAATAGAAAAAGATTTGGATCCCTCAGAAAACGATATGGATTCCGTGCAAAGGGTCGAGATGATATGTATATCGATACGGAGAGATCAAAAAAGCATGTGAGGACATTTGTCAATCCATAGCAGAAGTTTTCTGAATTTAAAGAACTTCCTCCTTCCGTGAGAATCACTTACTGAGGATACGTCAGGATTTTTCCCTGCTTAGCTGAGTAAATTCTATTTTAATAGCTTTTGGTTAGCTCAAGAATTCATTTTTTCGTCAAAATTCTAAACCGTAATCAACGCAAACCGGACCACCTACGTTATTTTTGATCTTTCCATGTCGATTCGTCCCCTCCGCACAGGCCACCACAGTGAAAAATCCACTTTCAACTTTCTGTAACTCTTAGAACGCTTTTATCTTCTCCTAACTTGAAAATTTTTTCATATATCATTTTTTTTTCCGAGCTTGACATACGTGGGTTATGATGTCATATGGGTATCCTTGTCATTTGACACTAGTTCAATAATAGGAAGGAATGGAATGACGATTTGAATATGTACCTATTCCGGTCCTCTTCTTCCAGGCCAAATAGGGCACTGCTTTTAGTGTCTTATAGCCAGGAATGTCCTTAAATTTAATACTATTCTGTTTATTCAGCGGTTATCTACCTAGCTGTAATTTTTAGGGGGTGTTCTTTTTGAAATACTGGTGCTCCTTGTCAATGTGTAGTGAACCAAAATATGTTAATAATGAATTTCTAATTTTATTTTTTAAAATATTTTTTACATTTTCTTTAGAAGGACCACTCGTAGTCAATGCTGCATGATTTAATCCCATGCCTTATAGATAATTTTTGAAATTATTTCTGCAGGGTTTCTTTTTTTTTCAAATGTTTTAATGAAAGATTTTGAAGGCGTTTTAGTTAGCTTGGAAACATCGATGCATACACATTCGGGTGCATTCTTTTACAAATACAATGAATTTTGATAGATTTTCAAATAAATTACATAAAATTTGGATGTATTCCAATAAAACAGGAAGAAATACTTAGATTTGCGTATTTTCTCCAAATACTATTTTGTAGTAAATGTATTTATTTCTTCAACCAACCAATTTGATTTGATCCTGCAGTTTTTTTTCCAACCGAACAGACACATTCCTCGCCATTTGTTTAAGTTTATAATGTTCTTTTCCGTCTTCTCCGTCTTCTCCCCCTCACTATCCGTTGTGATCGCTGCACAGTCGGTTGTAATCAACGCAAACATTGCGAAACATCGCTTGCGTAAGACGTCGCTGAACCTTGCGCTATTCTGAGAACTGGCGTCGTGGCCTCTATGTACTTCCCGTTAATCCATGAGGTTAACGCACATAATAGGTTGGACGAGGATCAATTCTTGGGGCAAGAAGTTTGTAGAATGGAAATAAACGATCTAAAACCCCTGCCAATCTTGGAAGTTCTCTTGGGATTCGTCAAGATTTTTTCTTTCCTCTTCTTTTCTACCATTTTCGATTAAATACTGTAATTTCTTTACTCTAAAGGGTAAAAAGTAACGTAATGATTCAAATTACTATAATTTCATTACTTTTGAATTGTAATTATTTGATTGAACCTTTGAATTATTTTGCATTGTGAACTGTAGTATATCCAGAATTTCTAAAAAGCGAGAAAATAAAAACTTTTAAAAAGCGAAATGATACTTTCGTGCTAATCTTTTGAGTTATTCAAGAAATCAGAAATTATCGTTTCGTTTGAAAACTCTGTGTCATTCCATTCGTGTTTTCTGAATTATACTTTGATACATGTAGCATATGTTTACCTTTTTATCAAAAATTTACTTTTTGTCCGTTGAACTTTGAAATATTATTGTGGATTAGGTTTTACTCACAATCAAAATTTTTTCTGGCATAATTGAACTAAATTCTCAGAGCCAAGTTCCCGTAAGTAGCTTAATCAGAAAATCTAGTTCTTTTCGATCTTTTCGCACGGAAATGTGTGAGAATTTGAATTCGGTATGTCTTTCTGAAAGTTTCTTTTCTTTGAAAGTGTAATATGCGCGTGAAAACGTATCGGGCAGC
Organism: Necator americanus; assembly: GCF_031761385.1. Taxonomy (NCBI): domain Eukaryota; kingdom Metazoa; phylum Nematoda; class Chromadorea; order Rhabditida; family Ancylostomatidae; genus Necator; species Necator americanus. Next base: position 36,783,057 of record NC_087374.1, on the reverse strand, counting down.
GAATACCCTCATTTGCGTGGGACTCACAGCTCCACATACGTCCTGGCCGATCTCAATGTGTAGACTCGAAGTCATTCTTCCAGGAAACAATAGAAGTTTTTGAATTTCCCAATTACATTTGCTTCTCTCAGGAAAACTTTCCATATTCAATTTCATCTGCTTTTTTTTCCTTCTTGGCGTGATTCGGATCTGAGGTGGACGTTTTTTTTTCCTTGGATTTGTCCGAAACGCTACATTTTTTGAGGCGTGATGTGTCGAATGATGCTCTGTTCTCAAACAACTTCCGTCGCATTGCAGAATTGTGTGTATTTGAGAGTCAAATAACACGCCGAAGAGAGGCGGAAGATTAACTGAACCGGCTAGCCAACCTGACTGCCAACGTGTGTCTCACACATAAACACACAACTACGTACCTTACTACCACCACTAATCTGCACACTTTTCGAGCTACCGTATTGTAGCTTTTTTTGCCGGGTATCGAACAATTATCTCATTCATAAATCCACTGATATTGGACGATTTACTCCGCTACAAAAATGCCATTAAAACAATCATCAGAACTATCATCGATAGAAATTTATAAAGGTTTGTGATTTAATATCTCCCCTTAAGAGATGCTGGATCTTCGCATTTCTGCATCTAATTTTTTTAAAAATTGTATTTTTAATTTTTCTTCTAAATTTGAAGGAAATCCATTTCTTTTGGATCCATGTTGATAGTATCCATGGCGTTTGTTCTTTTTTTTTCTTTGAATGTAAATCCTACTCTGCTAAAAAATAGTCAGAGAGATGAGCAAGGTTACAAAACTGATGCACATGTTTGGTTTTTCTCATGGATCAAGGATTTCGTTGCATCTTTCTTTTCTTCTTTTTCGGGGATCAGATATGGTTACGCATCCATAAGAATGTTCCAGTGGAGACTAAGTCTGTTTTTTAGTTCAGGCTATTGTTCACAGGAGAGTTATTTATTCGACGAATAGTCGTAAAATGTGCTCGGGACTTGAAGTGCTTGCACCAAATAAAACGAGATGATAAATGGTTTTTTCTTTTGAAATTTCGTTGAAAATTTGACTTTTCTTCTTCCTTTCATCATCAGTTCTTAAAAAGAGTTTGAAAAATTTACTTTTTTACAATTAAGTGTTGTATCGCAGTCTGCACCTCTTCGCTATGGTTGTTAAGTTCACTTCCCATCTCTTTATCTCCCCCACTCTCCTAAATTCTCTGATGGATCTTCTCTGATGGATCTTCTCTGATGGATTTAGCTATATTTTAGACTGAAACACGTCATAAAATTATTCGAAAAAAATCCTGCTGGTATTATGCTGATTTTTCGTGTTTTATACCACATTATACGCCGTTCTGCTAATCCGGAATAGAATATTTACATATGTACAAGGGACCGCGTCAACATATGAGAGAAATCAGGAGGAAAAAAGGTTGGGAGCATGAAAAATTTCTTCGGTCCGTGCAAACACAGTTCTGTTTACGAAGTTAACCGCAGAGTTCAATTGGGATGACCTCAGAATATTAAGAAAAAAAGATTTAAAAAATTCTGAATTGAACTGGTCTTTACGAGGATGCAAAACTCAGTAGGAAGAAGATTTCTACTTTCCTGATTTTTCTTTTTCTTTTTCTAATTCTACTAGGAATGATGACTTTCTGTATGCAGACGTAGGTGTAGATTTAGTTTCTAAATCTCTACCGCCGAATTCTGGATGTCACATTAGACCTTCGGAGCTTAAAACGCGCAATTTTTGAGTACTTAAGTTCTTTTTCGTTTTTTTTGCATATTTTTTTTAGGAAAAATTGGGTGACGAAAAATGTGTTGGGACCTTCCCTTGCGAATTTCGATTCATTACCCTATTTATTGCAATGCTCCAATTGAGTGCCTGACCCTAGATGTGCTAAGGTCATTTTAACCTTAACTTCGTCAGCAGATCGATGGTATCACAAGTTTTGGGTGGTGCTCCTGAAGAATGGACGGTTTCTGTATTGTTTGAGGTTTTAAAACGGTGAATTGGCACATATAAAATGCAACAAAGGTCCCATAACGAATGCAAGAAAAACGATTTTCTATTTACACTTAAAATAATTAATTGTGGAAGGAAATGAATCGTTAAAGGACTGTACGGTTCCAAATGGTTTTTTCTTTACTGGAAACTTACTTCTTCTCACACCATAAATATTAGCGTAATATATAAAATATTAGCGTGAAAAATTTTCAAAAAAATATAATAAAATATTAGCGTGAAAAATTGTCGCATCCCGACATTTCACCCTCAACCACATACAATCCGGAATGTAGGCTAGTCGAGAAAAATTTCAATGATGTAACATAAACATCGTCGTTGAATAACAACTGAGAGGGAAAGGAACTCTTCTGTTTGCGAATGTCTTAACACCTATACATACACGGCGCCCAACCATACCATCCTCAAATTTCTGTCTGTCGAATTCCAGAAAGTGTGGAATACAAGCGACCTTTGACTTCTTAATATACGGCTAATATACATATGTACGGTCAAGCTGAAAAAAAGGAACGGTAGTGTCGCTATCCTTATATGGAAAAGTCAATAAATTTTCTGGACGAGAACAACTTGCCGCATTCTTCCTTGGATGTTACATAATCAAGCTGCATCTCTCTTTTTGTAGATATTTCATTGGTTTTCCTCTCAATCATTCGTCATTTATTCATTAATTTACTTTTTTATTCATTTATTTATCTGTCCCATTCATATGGTCACTTCGGTTGTGGATTTTCTAACATGTCTTGAAATTTCTTGGAATTTCTCAAGTTTCTTCTCGAAAATTCTCATATTTGGCCTCAAAACACCAGGAGAACGGGAGATTTTTTGCTTCTAAAGATTTGCGATTAGTTCTAGGCAGTACGTATATAGACTTTCTGTTTAGATGCACTTATGAAAAGGTTTTTTTGAGATGTGGAGGAGATCCGATTTAGTGGATAGGAACTTTGTGTAGTTCTTTACTTCTTTCTTACGTAGTTGTGAGGAAATTTTGCTCAAATTGAGTTGATTACTTTTACCAACTGAAGTAGTTACCAAGTTACTTTTTTTTTAGCGTTCTCCTTCAATCCGGTTCAGTGAATAAGCAAACAAATTTTCATTCTAAGGACCTTAATTCGCTATCTGAGAACTCACATCGGAAAATTTCCAGTTCCAAGCGTTCTTATGGAATTGATGCTCTACTCGGTTATCTGCTCGTCTGGAAGATCCATATCTCAATTCTTTGTTTCATGCTCCCCATCGTTTATTATGTTTGCCCTCAAACTAACTATAAGAGATTTTGAATGATTTGATTTAATTGATTGATTGAACTGAACTGATTTAAACTTTCGAAATGAACTTGAACTGATTTAATTGGTAATTTTTATTACACTTTTGACCATCTCCATCATCAGCCAAAAAATTTAAAAGAATTTTTGTTCGATTTATGTCTGTTTTTCTCTCAACTGAGATGTATTATACCACATTTTTTAGCTCTGTCCCTAAAAATTCAAAAAAATTCTGATAGTTTTTATCCATAAAGAGGCGTAGAATTGGAAGTGGTTCGTCTAACCAGTTGGTTGCCCGAGATTTCCCCAGTGCATCATTTTCTTGGAATTCAACTTAAGGTTTAACGAGTTTATGATGCGAATTTGTGATGCACTTACAGATCCAGTAGATTTTCTCCATTTTTCTCTCTTTTATTTTTTTTTCAAAGGCATTATAAGAGTTTTTGTACTCGCTAGTTCTAGCTAGGTTCTGTTGGTACATACAGTATGACGATGCAAAAATGCGAGGCGCGAGGAAATTTTTGTGGAAGCGATCCAACGAACACTTGACGAGGAATCTGTTTCTAGAAATTGTCATAACAATTTCATTTTATTTTTGCTTGTATCTCCCGAATGTTTTTTTGAGTGATCATTTTTAGAGTTTAAATATCGTTTTGTTGGGAAGCGTTTGTGAAGAGCACCCAAATCCTCCTTCCTTTCCACCTAAGGAGATGCTACCGTGTTTTTAATTTCATACGAGTGGTTCACCAGCACGCATTCGCTTTTATTGCAGCCGCAATTACACTTTTTTCCGAAAGTGCAGCGTACCTAATTTCCCTTCCCGACATCTTTGGATTAAATCCATTTCATGGAGTGCTAGGCTGGGAATGGCATTTCTCGAACGAGCTCTGCCCTGCTTCGAACGCAACTCTCTCCAAAGCAGCTGCATTGCGGAAAAAAGAAAACATTTCCGCGAAGAGAAACCACGAAGTGTCCGGCGTGTCTGAATTCCCGACGCTCAGAAAGTGCTCGTTTGGCGTGCACTTTGAAGCCGTTCCCCGTTTCGGCTGCTCCCCGTCCACATCTCCACCCGCGACGACTGCTGCACGTAACGAAGCGAATCCTTTCGCTTCGTCTCGATGTCGGCTTATGTGCGGATTCTGGCGTAACTTGTACTTTACTCTCACATGTACTGGTAAGTTTTAGTCCTCATTGGAGGGTGGTCAAATTCAGTAGCCAATTGCTTGGATTTTTCTCGAAGTTCACGAGTTAAAGTAGGGTTTAAGGGTTTTAAATAATTTTAAGAGGAACATTACAGTTTCAGTGCTTGCATTCATTCGAAGAATGTCACAGAAGTCTAAGTTGCCACGTTTTTTTTTCTTCTTGAAGGGAGAAACTTTGCGAAACGCTTAGGGCGATAGGCGATAGGCGAGGGGAAACTTTTCTTGCGTATTTTTGAAGATATTCTGTGGATTCTGGATCACAATTTATTCTGGATCTATTCTGGATCACAAATTTAGACTCTCGATTTCCATAGACGTCATCTCACAGGATTTTCTTCTCTCGTCGTCGTCAGTTCACTTTTTTTTTCCTTGTGGATCCTTGAAGCATATTTCTAATAGTAATAGTAATAATAGTAATAGTCCTGATCCTAATAGTAATTCTTCAGAAGAAAAGAGTAAATGAATAATAGGACGACTTAGGTATGAACTTAAAAATGAAAGTATTCAGAATGTGAGAAGAAAGAAAGGAAGAAGTTAAAATAAAGGTGAAGAAAGCTGAAGAAGTTGAAGTCTAAGAATTCATTTCGCCTTATTTGGTGCACTTATTCGTATCTATGTACATACGTTTGTTGTACGCATTCCTATGTGCGTAGACAGATGTACGTATGCGTCATTGCAACCCGATACGTTACCTAATTTGGAAGCATCTATAATGGTTCGTCATCACTTACTTACCGGGTGCTCACCTATTCAGGAATAACACATCAGCTTTCAGCTCACATAACTTTTATCTCGCATATTCTTCTTGCTCTATTGCATATTTATTTATTTACTTATTTATTACGCTCAGAGGCATACCCAGAGTAAGAGTCAGGAATGAATACAAATAAACAATAGAAAATCCAGCAACGAGAAAAGAGTAGAATGAGAGAATAAGCAGGGATAAGTCACGCGAACAGTAAGCAAGGGACGTTTAGTAATTTAAATAAGCACATAAACTCGCCAGGGTGGGAATTAAGATATTTCTTGGATTTCAACCACATCCAACGGAGTGGAACTCGTTAGAAACTGAGAAAAAAGAGCGGCGGATTCTCTTAATAACTTATAATCCGACTGGAACGACCTGCTGTGAGAAAAGAACGTTTCAAAAAATTTCTGGAGAAGGACGGAAGTAGTTTATGGTTAGCTTTCGTGGGTGATTGAAACGTTCTCGCAGAATTCAGCGATTTTATTCCTCTTCCTTAGATTTTAACCATGTAGAGTACTTTGTAGAATGTTTTGTCAGGGAATGTAATAAGAGAATTCAACAACTGTGGTGGATTTTCTCTCCATATGCTTCGCCCTTTAGAGAGTGTTGATAATTTGCATAAACTCGTCACACACCGGGCAACTAAAACTGACTCGGGTGCTCAGTGACTGATTTTCGCTTCAACACTACTCGCTTCCGTCTGTTCAGCCATGATGCTGGGAATATGGGGTTAGAAGTGTTTTTTTTTTCGGTTTTTAAAGAAATATTCTTAATATGAAACCCTCAATTTACTTCGTAATATCCATGTTTTTCCGTGACTGCACCGTTCTTGTGTTTTTTTTTCTTGGAAAATTCACTGAAGTATGCGACTCGGACTCCTTTCTACCGATTTTTAAAAATCAGAAAAAAAAACAAAACGGCAATATTATGTCGTCATCTCGCTCGGATGAGAGAGTGTATGTACTGAAATCATCTAAAACACCCGTTTTGTGTCGTGAAATTCGTCTTTGGATTCAGACGGTACTTTTATTTTCAATTCTCGCTTTTTTTTTAGAAAAAAAAGTACTGCAGAAGTGGCCTTCCTTGCCTATACTACATAACCGATTATTTAATTTTTTTCTGATTATCTAATCCATCGCTAGCCGAGCAAATAATTTTAGCCTGGAAAAAATAGAAATAGAAAAATAGAAAAAAATAGAATCATAAATAATAATCAAAAATAATAGTAAATAGAACCCTTAGAGTTCCAAACTTTCACACCACTTAGAACTATATGAATCAAATTTCTATTATTGCTTATTTTTCAGAAACTTTTCTAAAGCAGTGTTTCATGGTAGACACCACCAAAAGAGGATCACAGTTCATAGTTCAGTTCAAATATCCAACTATTGAGGTGTAGGAAATGCATAAAGACCAGTTCTCGCGTTACTTACATAAAGACCTTTGCAAAAAAGCGTGAACAAAGCTTCGCTATTTATGGTTTTATTAGAACTTCTTAGTATTTGGACGCTTACGCTCGTTTGATACAACTCATACTAAATTTTAAAGTTTTCTCCTTTGATATTTCTCTATCGTTGCTACTTTTGGTATTATACCGTCGCATTTATTTGGACCACCAGAAAAAAAAACCAGTGTTTTTTTTATTAAAAGACACCATGAAACTTGATGAAAATAAACCAATATCCGTGATTACAGAAATGCCGTACGATTCTGACACTGCATCCGCGAAAGGAATCCCGAACGGTGCGCTCACCGTTCTCATTATCGCCGCAGTCGCTATAGTTTCTGTCGTCATCACCCTATTCTGTATGCTCGTCAACAACAGAAGGACTCGACGGACACAACAACGTGTACAGGTTCGTCGTCGTCCATAAATGCATCTAGTGGATCTTCTTTTTCGACGCACGAAGCATGTGACCAAATTTCCCGAGGAGAATTTATTGTTGCTCTCAAATATGGCATAAACATCTGCGAGAGACACCGCCTATGGAAAAATTCAACGCACTGCATTATTCACTCCATTTCAATTTGTTTATTACTTTTAAGGAAAAATTTATGTGGTATTAGAGAAATTTGGGAAAGCATCGAAAAGTCGACGCTGCCTACCGTATTTCTCAGCAGCATGCCATCCTGACGTGGCAATGGATGCGATGCGATATGGACTGCGATTAAAAATATCGCATCGCGTCATTTTTTCACTGAATGCTCATCTCTCCTTTCCCTTTTCTGGAAATTAAGTGCGTGTAAGGATGTGATCCATAACAAGTGATAGGACAAGAGACCTCAATTTTTTTCAGTCTCTTTCTCTCAATTTCCACGTGATCCTCATAGAAATACATAGAGACACATGTGATTCATATCACTGTCACTTTTTCACTCCCCTAACACCTCATAAATCCTCCCACATGAACAAAAAAACAAATCATATGTAGTGAATAGTGCAATGTCCTGAATTCTGCCCTTACAATTCGCATATTTGAAATATTTGCATTCTTTCGAACGGAGAATTAATGCTCCAAAAAATCCAATTCATAGATGTGAATTAAATTCGTGTTCGATTGAATATTTCTACTTCATGTTAGAAAAAAATAATTATTTAATGTTGTCCTATAAATGTACAAGTTTTCAAAATAATCCACAGTCTCCGCTCATATGTATACTTCTGCACTTTCTTTTTTTTTTCCATTTCATGACTGCTAGGAGTGAAAATCCGACAACCGTTGGAAAATTGGTTTATGCTAATCACAATTTTATTCCTGGAAAGTTCCTAACAATGGAGATTCTGTGAAGAGATTAGCGACGACTCACTGCTTCAAGAGACGGCAAATGCAGAATTCTATTATAAGTTTTTTTTCTCAGAAATAAACAATACTTAAAATAAACAAAATTTCATTGTTAGATCTTTCTTTTGGATCTCATAACCTCCAAAAATGTTCCATAATACTGCAAAAGTCATACATGCTCAAATTTCTAGGTATTCGTAAAAACTAAATAATTATCTCTAATTGCAATGTTAATTGTTTTGTATTATTTTTAACGTGTTAATTATTAGAAAAATTAATTTAGAAAAAACAAATGGTCATGGTCAAAATTAATATGGTATAGTAAGACCAATAGATGTAACATGGTGGTTTTTAAGTAATGGGACAATTATTAGGAAAATTTTTCTAAAAAAACAAGCAGAATATTTATATTAATTTTGATCAGGAGTAGATAATGGCTTCTGCAATGTTTTCAAAAGAGGTTCATTTAATTGGTTTAGCTTAACCTTCTTGTGATTTTTTAAGCAAAAAAAAACCAGTAAAATTGAGTAGTGGAATCTATTTTATCTATTCACTACCTCCTTATTTCTCCTTCTATTCATTTCCTTGAAATTTGATTGTAAGGACAGAGTTCCACTCTAAAAAGTCGAATAATCCATGCGTAAACTACTGTAAACATGCCTCTGCGTGAAAAATCGGCGCATTCCCCGAATTTGCCTTTTCCTGGTCTCTGATGTTTGGAGTGTGTGTATGTAGTCTGACGGTAACTCGAGTCGTTGGCATCCAAACTCAGTCGTCAAAAAAAAAATTCTCTCGAAAAAAGGGACCATTCGGTGAGAAAATAAGTCTGGTGGCTAGTGAACTTTAGTTTTTTCAGCGATTGACGCTGACTGGTGCAAGAGATTCGTTGTCGTCGAACACATCGTTGCCGACGATTCCCGTTTTTCCACGAATGTCCGAACTGCCGATGTATATCACTCCGTCGCAGTACGATCCAAAATTCGACGCACCGCCGACGTATGAGGAAGCCGTACGTTCCGCCCCGAATAGTCCGGTTTCGCCTACGGTAAGAAATTGAAGTTATGCGACATTTATATCGTATTCTCTGCTAAGAAAACCTTCTACAAGAAGAAAAGAGACTTCTTCATTAAATAATCAAATAATAATGTAATAAATAATAATATAATAAATGATATAATGTGTAATAATATATGCAATAATATAATAATATTCTAATTTAGCAGTTGTCAAAAGTTCTTCTAAAGCTTCAATTCAGAAGTATTTATCCCTCATCTGGAGTGTTACCTCTTTCTGAAGTCGCGCTATTATTTGGTTTGGTTTTCTGACGCAAACTCACTGCAGCACAGGCACTTCGCTTCGGGACCTAGCCGTCGACCGTAGAAACATTTCTGGTGCTAAAACGACAGCCAAACGCATTTTCGCCACTTTATTGATTTCTCAAGAGGGAACTTTTATTGCAACACATTCCCACCTTTTTACTTTTTTCATTCTCAATTCATTCTACACAGAAAATCAATGGGGTTTCCTTAAAGGCATCACCCCACGAATCTGAGGTGGTGCAGATTTCAGGTGGAGTATTCGTATACAGGATGGGAGACTACGGAGAGGGAGGTGATTCCGTCCATTTCTTGCTAATTGCCGTAAAAAACGGCCCGGAAGATGCGGCGCCGCACAAGACTGGCGCGCTCCAATAGAACCTCTTGTACAAAATGGTGCGCCAAAACGAATGAAGCCGTATCTTTCGGGCCGTTTTTTACGGCAATTAGGAAGAAATGGACGGAATCACCCCCCTCTCTGTAGTCTCCCATCCTGTATACGAATACTCCACCTGAAATCTGCACCACCTCAGATTCGTGGTGTGATGCCTTTAAGCCTTTTTTTTTCTTTTTTTTTCCTTTTCCTTCGGCTTTTAACTGTATCTTATTTGGAGAACGTGCAAAATTAACTTCTTCGCTCAAGTTGAACTGGTTTTTGTTGAAAGATAGAGTCCTTTTTTGTTTGGATGACAATAGGTCTAAACAAATATTGACACATTGTTGCGAATAGACATCCGCGTGGCTTCAAACGATGTCCCGTTCAAAGAACCACGAAACATGAGAGCATTGGGGGAAGCCAACGGGATGAGTTTGTCAGCGGGAAATTCGGGAAATGAAATATGTCTTGGAAAGGTCAGATAGTGACAGTTATAGGTCAAATCTGTACTTTTTACTACTTTTTTTAAAAACGTTTTTGGGAGCTTTATCTCCCTGTTCTTGTCCATCTTCTGTTAGCAGCATAGTATCTAATCCTGCCGTCTATGTAGTCAACGATCGCTGCAAAGGTCATTTTTCAAATTTTGGAAGCAATCTTCAGCATGTTTACAAAAATATTGTATAATATATTTTTATGTATGTATTTCATTCTTTTCTGAGCAGTTCCTTTTTTTTCGATTTAAGAATACTGCTAATGCAAGAAAAATTATCCGTAGCTACATAATTATTGGAAATTAATTAAACTTGGTTTGTGGACTGTAGAAAACATAAGAAAAAATACTTTAAAAAAAGACATGCCTTCCTAAATAATAAGGGCTTCCCTGAAAATCTTTTCTTTCTTCCTCAAAATTGTGTAATTTTCTTTTTTTTTAAATTGTTTTTAACCATCGCTTGCTGAGCTGTGCTGCCAAAAATGATGTCCCTCGTCTGTATTCTGTAAATTCTTCAATTTTGAGAAAAAAAAGCATGTCTTTCAAGAAAAGTTGCAAGTTATGTGAGAAATATGGTATATTGTCGTTATCCAGTTGTTAGAATGATTTTTTTTTCTTTGAAGGATGGCACCTCTCCGAGACAACCGCTTTCAACTCAAAACTCACAACGTCAACATCAAACAGCATTGGATAGTCCAGCCAGGTATTGATTTTTTTCATATTCAAACAGCCTTTTTATTTTATGGCCTAAATATTTGTCTCCTACAATGTTTTTTTTTATCAGATGGCCAATTTTAGACTCTATAGGGTCCCATCTCTACTTACAAGTCTACGACTATATGTTTGGGTTAAGGATTGCGGTCCACACACAGCGGGGTGGGGCAGAGTGGCAGCAGAGTTTGTGTCCTGAGGAGAAAATACGGATTTTATACAAATGTGTCACGATATCCTGGGTAACTCCAGGCGCTAAAATCTGCTAATCGCTAAGTTCTATTTGCTAAGTTTAGGTAAGCAAGAAAGAAAGAGGCAATGCTCGCGGACAATCCTGGATTACCCCCTAAGCCCAACTAAGAGCCAACTTGATTTTGCTCTGAGCAGAAAAACCGCTGCAAAAAATACAACCTGCTAGAGTAGTAGTGTTGACATTCAGAAGTGTAAATAATTCTATTGTCATAAGCTGTTACTAGAGAAAAAGAGCTATTTAAGTTGCAAATCCGGAAAATCCAAGATTTTTCATTTCTCCTCTACGCGTCCCCACATCAAGAATTTCATGTCAAGCTACTCTTTTTAGGATTGACGTTCGAGTGGAAATGGCTGAGATCCCCACGACTTCATCGTCGCACTAAGATCAACAGATCTCTACGTCTTACCTCACTCAATCCAAGGATACACATCACCTGTAACAATAGACATATGTACGTACAACCGCAATCATTACCTGAACCTCTTCACTTAGAATTTTCTCGGCAACATCGTTTCATGAAGAACAATCTGACCTAGACCGTGCCCTAATGCTATGTCGTTGTTACTGTGTACATTTGTGCGATCCATCAGTCATTGGGTAATGTGGCTCGGATAACAGCATGAGAATTTTCTCTGGATTTTCTTTTTTTGTCGTATAATTCGCTTATATATTTACACACACGCCATTTCAGTCAGCTTACTGTACACGGGTAAATAAAAATTTCAATCTGAAGCAAATTCCAAGACATACGTACAGGTATGGGCATCAACGACGACATGAATCACGAGTGTAGTTGCGGTACATTTGCGTACGCGCTCGCGAACGGCGCGGTGGAGGCAGCCAAGGGACCAAGGTGGGACCATCGGAAACTGCAACTATGGGTGGTGCCGGCAAGGGTCCCAGAACGCTCCCAACCGCTACGCTTCACCGCACCGCTGTGAGAGAAGCCGCGTACGCAATTGCACCGTGCCTCACGTCGTTTTGTCCCTACCATACAGCTCAAGCCGAGCTATGTGTCATTTTACCTGGTCCTCTTCTCCGATGGAAGAAACATGTTGAGAGACGCTATTGGCCACTAGCTGTACATACAAACTATCAACTCGAGAAAAGTAGGAAATTTCCTTTAAAAAATCGGTAACAACAAGAAAAAACAAGGTAATGTAATTCAAAATGAGGCCACTTTTGTTAACTAAAATCATATATGGACTAAGCAGCATTATCAAAGCTAACAAATTAACAACATGAACAGAAACTCCCATGGATTTTCAAAAAGAGAAAGAGAGGAGATGTCGCGTCCACAAAAAATATTTCCACCGAACTTCCGAAGGGTTAGGCGTCAAATAGGTTGTTTCATGTGAACATGAGTCAACTGCACAAACTACTGCTACTGACTACAGTAGGAAAAAGGAAAATTCTCTGATGATTCACGATATCCTTCCTGTCTACTGGGACTCATCAGGTAAATTATTCTCCTCTCCAGAGCGAAGATTTTTCGATGTGTTTATTGAGCAGCACCAAACAAAGGTGGGTAGCTGTTGATGAATCTCGGAATCACACATGAATTTTAGAGAAAGCGAAATTTTATGAGAAAATAAATTTTAAAAAAAGCATGCAAAATATGTATATAAATATGTGTGTATAAATATATGAGTAAAAATCTACAATCGATCTATAATCATAACTACACGAATGGTACTGTTCTTCTGTATTCAATAAGGAATCGGCCTTCCTTTTCGATCCCAAAATTTCCCGGAATGCTCGAGAATTGTCATCGAATCCACCGTTGACAGAAGCACCGGTGCTGTTTCTGATGGGTCTTTAATACCCTTAAAAAAGATCTTCTAAATGGTCTCATCATAAATGAGAAATTTTACCGCCTACCTCAGCTCCACCCATGTCTGTTCGATTCCAACCAGGACACATCGACACAGTAAGAATGTCCGAATGTTCAATGGATAAAATGCGGGTTAGATGATTGAGAGCCGTCTAGATTGGAAGAATGTTTTCAATTTCGCTCATATGGCGCTCTTATTCCGGAAATCCTCTCTTACCTTGCTGCACATATACGCATAATTTCCATGAACTCGTTCCGTTCCAGGACATAATTCTATGGAACCTTTCCTACCAGAAATATTGATTACGGTAGCCGGTTGATCGTGTGCGATTGACTTCCGCAATAATGGGAGACATTCCTAGAGAAGCCTGTGATGTACGAACGGTTTTATTTATTTGTTGTTTTTGTTTCTCACCTGGATCATCATCGCATGAGATACTATATTAATGTCGAAATGTCGTAACCATACTCCTCTGTCACCGTCGGGAATTCCCGCTTTGTGATCCTGAAATGAAAGCAGTCTGTCTCCTCCAGATTCTTTTAACATAGCGGCTCAAAGAAATCGGTCTTTTTTTTAAATACCTTTTCTTTTTGGAGAGATCGTTACTTCTTTTGAAATGAGGAGAAAGCTAGTCATTGGTGTTCTTTTCTAACGAGTAAAGTGGAAAGAACGAGTTCTTGGAAGAGACACCGATGCGAAAGGACCCCATACTCCACAAAATTTTCACTGAGTGCTCTTCAAAAATGAAATAAAAAACTTTGTAAGCTTTGCATAGATTTTCTCTCCTAAAATGTAAATAAAATGGAGCAGAGTGTGAAATAAAAGACTTTGTATATTCCAAGACGATCTTCTCCCTCGTGAATAGGTTCATTATGGTAGCTGGAATCTGGGACCTGGGACTGCGAATTCAGGTGAGATCTTAAAGGCATCAGTCCACGAATCTGAGGTGGTAGGGATTTCAGGTGGAGTATTCGTATACGGGATCGTAGATTAAGGAGAGGGGATGATTTCGTCTATTTCTTCCTAATTCCCGTAAAAAACGGCCCGGAAGATACGGCTTCGGGCGTTCTGGCGCACTATTTTCTACAAGGAGTTCGACTGGAGCGCGCCAGCTCTGTGCACGCGCCGCATCTTCCGGGCCGTTATTTACGGCAATTAGAAAGAAATGGACGGAATCACACCCCTCTCCACTATTTACTATCCCGTATACGAATACTCCACCTGAAATCCGTACCACCTCAGATTTGTGGGACGATGCCCTTAATTTTCTGTACTGAATGTCGACGAGCGGATTTTTCCGTACGAGCTCGAGATGAGGATCAAACGAGTGGAGCACAGATATGTGCACATATGCTTATGGCGGTACCCCCGGCGAAGATGCGGAATAAATCAGCCTTTTCTGGACTGATATTATTACCATGGAAATAAATGAGCGCACCTAAGTCAACTAAGTGGTTCATACATGTATGTGGACATATAATAAATAGGATCACTCGGAAAAAAAAAGAAGCAATAGAATGAGGTATCCTCGGAGTCAGAAAATTCCCTATCAGACATTTTAGCAGTGAAACAATTCTTGTCGGCAGAAGAGAAAACTCTGGTTTAGTGGAGTTTGCGATCCAAAATAAACAAAAAAAACTTGGATATGGGTGGGAAATGATCTATTCAAGCCAACAAATTTGCAAACGTACAAATCTACAAAGTTGGTGCTGAATAGCTGATGAAGGGCCATAAAAAAAGAACTTCATTGTTCTGAGAGCCGCATATTGAAGTCATATCTTTGGAAAAAAATTACCTTCTCTAGGATTGCGGCGTTGTTCACCAACACATTGATTTGTCCGCTTTCTTTGGTCACAGATTCAACTACATTTTTGATACTCCAATCTAAATTACGAGGATAAATTTTCGGTTTAAAAAAAAGGTGGCGTTAGAATAGAAGTTAGGTTGACTACGTTAAAGACATCACCCCACGAATCTGACATGGTATGGATTTCCGACGGGCAGAGACTATAAAGGGGTATAAAATGCAGAAACGGGTGGGATTTCGTTCTTCTCTCCCTGCATCACTGTGAACAGACGGCTTCGGAATGTGGTTCCTTACGACACCCTCTATTTCAACGCACCACCCTCGCACCCCGCCTCTGCCTGCGATTTGTCGAAAATCCATTCGGATGAGCTGGCTGGCAATTCATTTCATTCGACGAATCGCAGGCGGGGGCGGTGCGCAAGGGTGGCACGTTGCAGTAGAGGACCTCAAGAGGAACCGCATTCCGAAGCCGTCTGTTTGCAGTGATCCAAAAAGACATAAGCAAGATCCCGCCAGTTTTTGCAATCTAGGTCTCCGTATAGTCTTTGACCGTCGGAAATCCATAACAAGTCAGATTCGGGGGTGATGCTTTTAAACATTTAAGGACAGTACAGTAAGAATAAAGCAGTGTAAAAACAAAAAAAGAAATGTTTTTTAATAGTATTAACACTATGTAAAACTATTTTTAATAAATATAGTCTCTGTTTTCAGTATCTTGAACGATTATCGTAATATTGACCCGGAATACTGTGGCACTTGACGGGATAAATGTAGGATTCTATCAATAAACCTGTATTTCGGCCTCTAAAGATGGCAAAAAAGCAGAAACTTCAAGGAAATAAGGTTTCATCCTAAAAACCTAGGGACACTATTGGAAAACATTGAGAAAAGTATGCCCAGGTTTCAAGACACGAGACCGTCTCATCTACAAAAACGGAATGAAAACGACATCAAATATCTACGTACCTTTAGAAACGTCAAGATCTACTATACGAAGCTTCTTGTGCGGATCTTGCAGTGTGCGAAGATTCTGGAAACATCCCATTAACGAGAAATTTGCTATTCAGCTCGCTTAAAAGATTTACCTCAGCTTTTTCAGTGTTACGACATCCGGCGTACACTCTTGTTACATGGTCAGTCGCTAGTAGCGCACGGGTAAGTTCCAAGCCAACGCCGCGATTCGCACCACTGATCAAAACCACGCCTTGAATTCGGCCCATTTCCCTGAAGCGATGTAGTTACGGTGGTGAATGGAAGCGTGCAAAGAAGAATCTTCGAAGGTTAACCGTTAGAGGTCGAGAAAACACAGTTTGAGTCTAAAAATAGTCCTTGTTAGGGTCAAATCGTTTTTTTTTTTGCTGAACTTTTTGCAATTGACAAACGCTTCCCAGAACTAGAACAAAAATTATTAAGAGAATTTTCCTATATGGGAAATAGATGCAACTATGGATGGGCAAAATGACGGCTCTTAGCAGCGCAACGCTTGGAATTATCCTTCAAAAAACTGTAATTTGTTAAATAAATTAGGCACAGACATTCTCCAGCTAAGCTGGAACATCTTGCCTACACCAGATCTAATTGAAATGTGCTTTTAAAACATTGCTGTAAGCGCGATGAAAGAAAAATGTTATCGAAAAGAAATTTTCAGGATTTTTTCTTAGGTATCGCTCTTCAGCCATACGCACTAACAAGCAGAGAATAATTCGGAAAATCAATAATTGCAGAATATCAATAATTGCTGAACGTAATATTCAAGAAAACAATATTGTGCTTTATCATAGCCTAGTTATGAAAAAAAGAAAGTTTGAGCTTCTTTTCAAAGTTTATTATCTATTTTATTTGAAAAACTCAGAGGTGGACCCAGCAATGATAAGGCCAACTGACCTTTTACGCGTCGCTTATCGTGGATTAAATATCGGTGAAGCAGCGGATTGATTCCTGGTTTGATAATTCATGGATAAGTCGATTAGTGTCCACAAATGACTAACAATCTCGGACTTAGCAGCAAGTCGTTTAGGAGGAAAATATTCTATGGATAATAAACAGTAAAAGTACATAAACAATGAGTGGTAGTTCTTGGAATCTAAGGAGATTAAAGAAATCCTTTGCTTTTGCGTAAAATAGAACGTAAGAGTGGAAATCAAAGGAGCCATCTTGTGAAACTGAATTCTGCCCAGGAACAGAATCGAGGAGAGTTACCGCTGGTGGAAACACTCAAGTGAAATCGCCCTTATGAAGTTGTAAGCACCTACAATCATAGCTCGGTGCTCACATAAACGAGGTCCTGAGAGGAACACTTCGCCAATAACATTAGAAGCACATCGATCTCAACTGAAACATGACCCTTAAGCTATGAAAAACGCAGCGCTGTTGTGTTTATCTGGAGATTTTTCGGAACCGGACAAAACGAGAATCAATCCATATTTGTTTCTCAACACTCGTTAAACTACTGGGATTTTTCTTCTGGATGGAAGTGGAAATTGGATGGATCTGGCGTGGTGCAGAACCGAGCGGGCATATATTCGTCAAGAGCCTTGTTATTTTCGGAAGAAAACTTTGAAAAAAAAGGGAATCTCGGGCTATGGGCTGCTTTTTCCGGAAAGGAGCAACTATTCATTGCTTTTCGTCGTAAGGATCGTATTTCATCGATGATCAAAATGTCCTTACGCATCTCATGGATTTTCTTGGTAGGCAACGTCAATAGTTCATATTTCTACAGCAGGTTCCCTGGCGGATCTCCAAAGGACCTCATAGAGTCCCTTTTTGGATTTCTGATCCTAAACTGGAATTCGTTTTACCTTTGACCTTAACCTTCTTCTTCCAAGGATAATAATGCTTATGGTTGTACACGAATGGGAACCAATACAGGACGATCGATCGAAGATCAAAAACCCAATGACAGCGGACTGGTGTGAAATGACACAATCGGTATCTTTGAGGACAGAATGCAAAGAATTTTTTTAAAATGGTTCCTAGGAAAAGAAAAAAAAAACTTACGAGACATAAATTGGCTCAATCAAATACTGTTAATAATGCCTAGCTGATTATAAATAAGGAAAAAAACCAGAAACTGAAATTTTCACAAAGTTTTCATGTGTTTAGTGAATTTTTGAAGAATTTTACCATAAGAATAAGACTTTCTAATTTATTTGTTACAATGGTAGTAGCCTCACTTCATTACAGTACCAATAAAGGGAAAGACTGCTTAATTTTTTAAATTCAGATTATGTAAAAATTTGTAGAACGTGCTTTATTCTGTACAAAAGCAAAATTTCTCAAAAATCGCTGATATTCCTGCTATCTTAAGGAATTATTAATATAAAACTGACCTATCAAGGACGAAGTTGTAGTGAAATAGAATAAATTACATAAATTAATTAGTAAATAGCCGAATAATGGCGAAAATCTGAGTTCATGAACGGATGGCTGATCACTGGTGGCTATGTAAAGTTGACCCATGTCATCAATGATAAGCGATAAGGTCATCAATAGCGATCTTTTGCCTTTTCTATGTCATCAAAAACGATTTCACTGGGGTGAATGACATCGTTCCTGGATAGCAGCAGAAATTTTAGGATTTTTCATTGTATACTTTCCCTCATACATAATTTTCTCCATGAAATTTTCGTCATATAGGATGATTAGAATAAAAAAAAAATTCGTTTCTAGTGGAATGTTTGTTTAGCATATGACTGTGAAATTCAATACTGAACCAGTTCGAGAAGAAAAATTTTAGTTTTTTTTCTTATGAGTTCTTTCCTGTGTGTTCCTGATTTTTTCTTATTCTTCTTATCTTATGTATATTCTCATTCTTCTTATTATTTCTTCTTATTTTCTCTTATTCTTCTTATCTTATGTATATTGTTTAATATGTATTGTACTGTGTATTGTATATATGATTTTTACTTGCATTGAATGACCGATAACATTTTTTTGTTTTTTGAATATATCCACCTGATCACTGTGCACATATTTGTTCCTGAACGTTGCGCTCATACTCGTTTTTTTCCCAAGTACTGTTTATCTTATATTATTTATTAGATGTATTTTATTGTATATTTTTATTAACTGTATATTTATATTGTCATACATATGTGTATTTTTTATTGTATCTCAAAAAATTCCTTCTTTGATTTATGGATATGATTTTCTCTGATATTTTCTATAAAGCTGAAGGGATAAGCGATTTAGCAGTCGAATCTCCTCTCCAGTTCGACATACACCTAGCGCTTAATTACCCCACAACGAATTCCATGTATTTAAATTAGAGATTTATTTCTTAAAAGTTTCTCGGAAATGTTAACGTTCATAGTTTGAAATAATGGACGTGAGATGTTCTTTTTTTTTCCACAACCGGTAATCCTGTCTCCTAATTTCAAGCAAAAAGTGCTGCGTTGAGAAGAAAACATCATCGATCACCAGTAACAGGTGTTAGATGTCAATAAGGAAAAAATTTATTGAGTGATAAGATTCCGTGAAATTCAGGCAAATTCTTCCTTCGTTTCGCTTCGTACATGAAGTTCGAGAGGTTCTGAAACTCAAAGGAACTAGTATTGTACTAGTACTATGTATGTATTTGTAGCTACTCACTAATCAACGCTAAGAGATGAACTTACGTTTGTCCTCCAGACGTATGTACTGAAAATATCGTCGACATTTCGAAATCACACCAAGTTCCCAGTAATGAATGAGTAAAAGTAACACATCCAGTAAGTGAGCAATCCACGAGTATTTATCGAATTTCTCGCCAAAGGCTGCTGAAAAGAAAGCGTGGTGCAGAAATCCAGAGAAACGATAAGGGAGAAGTTACAAGGGTTCGTGTGAGTAGACACAGTGTTCCTTAATAACCTTAATAATTATTTGTAGCACTTTAATTATTGATTGCTTGAATTTTGTTTATGTATGCCTAATGTCAGTATCGTACGTGAAAACGAAATCCTGCATGAAGATAAGCGGGCAGGAAAAATTTGGAGAAATAGAAATTTTTAACAATCCAGAGTTTTGAAAAGTTGTGAGAAGTGTGAAAAAGAACTTCTGCCCACGAAGATTGACGATCGATGCGGTAAAAATGGTATAAAGTTTGAATGCCTCCCAGAAATGTCTGCTAATAAAATAATTCAGAAAATAAAACAAAGGATAGTAAGTTGTTTTCCCGGAAATGTCTCCGTAAAGAATTATAGCACCTTCCATTTCTTCGGGTAGAAAAACTACGGAAAATCTACGTAAAAGTGTACTCATTCACACTATATTCGCTTCCTCATAACAAAAGGACTTTCTAGCTTGAAGAATAAGATAAGGCCAGTAGCATGAGGAGAAATGAAAGGGTCAAACCTGGCTCTGCTCCAATTTTTGCAAGTTTCATGTGAAAATTAGTCCGGACGAAACTTACGTTCAAGACACTGGCTTCAGAAAAAAAAAAACAGCCTAACGGAGGTCGAAATGGGGTTGCAATATTACTTTAATAAGTTCTTAATCCTTGACGAAGCGATCCTGACTTTAATAAGTTCTTAATCCTCGAGCACTTCTTGGATCTATGCTCGTTTTTCTCGCTTCCACACCTCGTCAAGGATTAAGAACTTATTATTTCGAGTATCAAATTGTAAAAAAAGCAGAATAGAAAAGATTTGGCAGTTATAGGCATGCTTTCCTTATGAGGCTGGAATTTTGTAAAGTTTTGTAGAGACAGTAAAATGAACGACTGTATTTAGTGCGGATTTCTCCAGGACACTGTTTCGGCACAGGTGGTCGAAATGAAATTTTCACAGGAGCATAGAGCAAGACTATGTTTCAAATGCTAAGACCTACTGTATTATTCCAGATTTGTTTTTTTTAGAATTTTAAATCTTCTTCCAAACAATAAACAAATTACAATGGACGCATTTGGTTCACTTTCATACACATCTCTCACAATTTCAGGACACACCTTCCACCACGAATTTGTTACGTCGTTTATTTTTTTTTAAATAATTCCTATATCTGAAGAAATTGCATTACTCTTAAATAATTTTAAAAACTCACCTTCAACTTTGTCCTTATGAAAAATATTCACATAAAAATAGTAACCGCCAAGAAAGAACAAGAAAAATATAGAAGCGACCTGAAAGTATGGATTGAGGGATGATCATAAATGAGTGTAAAAAATCTGGTGCAAGTTTTTTTTTTCTGGAAGAATACAGTTTGCTGAACTATTTGATTAACTTCCAGAAAAATAGAAATACGTTTCTAAAAGGTTGCAGAGAGCATACTTATGGGTATAAACCAAAATGTCCGGGGGAAAAAAACTTTTGCTTATAAAACTAGTAAGGCGTCAAAGTGATGTAGAGATGAATATCCAAGCAACCACAGTAAATTGATGGATTGAACAGGAAATAAGGTGTGGAGTCACCGAAAAAGGCCATTGAATGGAAATATTGCAAAAACTACACTCACAGCACATTTTACTTCCTAATATTTCTTAGTATTTTGTAATGTTACCCTTAATAAAAGGAACGTGATTTTTTTCCCAGGTTTGCTTAAAGGATCTGAAAAGGTTTTTTCAAGAAGAAATGAATACTCACAATATAAAAATACAAAGGCATCAACAGGCTTGGATTTCTGGTGATGATCCCGATCACAGTGCACATACAGACAGCGAACCCGATTAAAGAGATGAATATCGTATACGGTGGAAGCGGTAATTGCATCAAGAGGATGCCCCATATCACAATGTAGGCCACAATAAACTTGGTAACTAGCTGAAAAAAAAATTAAAAAATAAACAATAGGTCCTAAGAAATGAATTATATTGAAAACGAAGTAATTTTTAATTTCAACTTTTTTTATTTTATTTTTTATATTTTTTTTAATTCGACAATTTTAGTTATTCCAAGGACACGTCTTCTGAGTTTTTTTCTTATAAAAACTTGAAACGTGAAAGTGAAAAGTGAAACGCCTAAAATTAGTCGAAGCGATAGTAAAAGGCATATTTTGTCAAGTTTGAAGTCTTATACTGATAGAAAATGGTCAAACTCTTATAATTACAACTATTATGTTGGTTTATTGCTTATATTTTATGTTTACATTTTACTATATTCCTTCTACTTATTTTTTAACATACATACAATTTAAAATCTCATAGTTTCTTAATCATAGATTAAGGATCATCCGTCCATATATTCACTATGAGTATATACCATAGTCTTCCATATTTCTGTAAAGGATACGATTCCCAGCAACCGAAATCAGGAACTCTGAGACTCGAAGAACAACTCGAAAGTGGATTTGAGACCATTAAAAAAATTGCACAGTTTTTCGTTCAGGGAATGCTTAAGTGTCCGGAACGAGTGACGTGGTGAGAGAGCGAGGTCTGAGGAAACGGGGCGGATGAGAGACCATTTCATCAGTGCATCAAGCGGATGATCACCAATGTGTAATTAAGAAACTATGAAATTGAAATTATGAAACTGAAAAAATATGTGTGTGCAAAAAAAAAAAATAGTAGCCAGCTTAATTATTCCCAGTCTAGTTAGGTATTCGTTGGTTCGAACCCATACTTTTCTACATTACTCATTGTATATCATATCATTTATTAAATTTATAATGAATTCTATACCTGAAAATATGACGCAAGTAATGAAAAACAATTGAATAACTTCTTTAGTGATTAAATGACGTACATTCATCACGAAACTAAATTTAATGCAAGAAAAAAAAAGAAAATTCCCTTATGATCTAATTGAACCCTAAAAAACTATCGTTTTCCTAACTGATGGAGAAATTTTTGAAATTTGAAGTGCGTTTTCGTAGTACAAGGTGGAATGGGTGGTCGTAGAATTATTAGTTTTTTAGATCTTGAGTCAAATCAGTGCCAGAATATCGAAGAGTACTGACAATGACAGTACTCAAGCATACTTTCATATCAATCTCAATCATTTATTTCTTTTAGAACTTCTTTTAGAACGTCTTTAATCTCTTCACCTAGGCCCTATTCCACGTGCTGAACAGAAATGTGACAT
The DNA here is from genome assembly GCF_031761385.1 of Necator americanus. Taxonomy (NCBI): domain Eukaryota; kingdom Metazoa; phylum Nematoda; class Chromadorea; order Rhabditida; family Ancylostomatidae; genus Necator; species Necator americanus. The sequence goes on along the minus strand of NC_087374.1, from coordinate 36,760,251 downwards.
AGATTTTTAGGTCCCTAACTATTTCTCGGAATCATGATATCTTAATGTAAAAGTGGTAAGGATCAAGTGCAGATTAAAGGCATCACCCCACAAATCTAATGTGGTACGGATTCCAGGTGGAGTATTCGTATACGGGACGGGAGACTATGGAGAGGGGGTGATTCCGTCCATTTCTTCCTAATTCCCGTAAAAAACGGCCCGGAAGATGCGGCGCCGCACAAGTCTGGCGCGCTCCAATCGAACTCGTTGTGGAAAATAGTGCGCCGGAGCGCTCGAAGCCGTATCTTCCAGGCCGTTTTTTACGGTTTTTGCGGCGTGGAGTGATGTCTTTAACGAAGTTTAAGGGTCCCTGTTGTAGATACAGATTATGGGAATAAACCGACACTGGCCTTACCCGAAAAATAACAACACTCTCGTATGGAAACAGTGCGTATACCTTATTTTATCTGTGGAGAATTAGGACATTTTTGCGGTGTCAAACCAATATGATACTCATTCTAATTGCTCATATTCATAGAAGAAACGTATGTATTACTTTTTACTAATGGAAAAACTACAGTATCTGATTGAGAAAAAGCTTAAAAATACTCACAGAGGCGTGTGCCGTACCATAAAGGCAACGAAATTTTCGGTCATTTGTACCATCAGGCATATCGCCAGCAACATTACAGCATTAATAAATCCTGAAAATTTATGAGATCATGCATGACAGGGGTGAACCGATACAATTTAAAAAGTTATGTTATGGATCTCGTACATACAAAATATTTTTAATGGTTTTATCGAGGACTTCGACAAAAAAAAAACAAAATCAGAAGTGTTCAAAGCGATAAATGAGAAGGAACGTTGCATCCGAGAAAAATTTTTGACATCATAAAGGGTGAACACATTCATTGTTGTAGCTTTAATAAGTTTTTTTTTTCTAGAAAAGTCAAGGATTTAAGGAACTTATGAGCATAAATAACGCTGTGGAAATCGAGAGAAAGAGATGAAAATGAAGAAAAATGAAACGGCATGTAGATGACATGGGGCCAACAGCAGTTGTAAAATATCCATGCGAGAAAATTCCATATTTAGCAAAAATTGGAGTTTCGGAAATGGTGAGAGGGGCAGCGGTAGGGGCCCTCGTATGTGTACCTCCGCACGCTGCCGCTGCAAAGATTACTTACATCTGGAATTTAATATGGAAATTCGAACCATACCCACTCATGCAATCACAATATGCATCCAAAGTGACCTTTTAAAAATATATTTACATAAATTTAAGGGGTCCTTAGGCGGAGGAAAAAAAACTTTGAAAAATCCTCGATATTTTGCTTTACACAGCGGAAATTACACACAGGCAAGGTCTGAAATAACCGAGTATTGCTGCAAAAATGTGATTTACGATGCTTCCACGAATTTTTACGACGTGCATAAAATTCCCCCAACGAAGTGTGTAATGTACTGAAAATCACGCGCAAAGTGCATCTATACTCAAAATTAACAGCTTCACTTCACGCTCCAATTTCAATAAGAAATCGTTCTCATTAATGTGAAATACGAAAGATATTTAAAAAAATATTTGATGGAGTGAAAAGTGGAATTAATCATTTTGTGGATTTTCTCGTGAGAACAGCTCATTTATGTATGGATTTTCTGGAATTTTTGCTTTCATTGCTGAAAGAAAAAAATCTTCTTGAAAGATACGATATGGATGAAGGAAGTTCTTTCTTATTAAGAACTTTATAATTAGAATAAATGGCAAATATCTGATTCTACACCTACATATTTTATGGTTAGGAAAAAATCCATAAAACAAAACATCGCACTAGAAATGGGACCTGGACAACATGTTCCTGTGGTCAGGAATCACAAAGAATTCAAAATGAATGTTTTCAAAGCATTACTATGGAACACATGTGAAAATTCAGCTGTTCTTAGAGGAGGTGAAGAATACTTCGAATCTCCCTCTACCTCTGAAGTCGGGAATTTCAAGGAGTAGAACAAAAAAAAATATAGATTTTCGCTTCAGTTTCTAAAAACATAAACAATTGTCCTCTCAGTCAAAATTCGAGAGAGCGAGAAACTATGTATTCCTAGACACTATTCCTAGGCAAAGGGAGCGTAAAAAATTGGTGTTCGAGAATCGAGCACACATAAATTGGAATCATAAGTCAACATTTCATTTAATATGTATTAGGTATCAGAAATATCGCGTAAGATGATTTTAGGATAGATAAGAATAAAATTTTTGTTTTTGTTGTCTTTTTTTTCGGTTTTTTTGTTTTTTTGTCAATTTTTATTTTTTAAGAATATTTGAACTTGCACAATATTGTAGAGATAACCTGACAAAGTTCATCTCCTGTGGAATACATGCTCTCAAAATCAGAAAATAAGAAGCAGAGCTGAACAAAATCAGGAAGAAAAGAAAAAAAAAATGAAATTTGATAATTGAGTCAACAATTACTCGAAAATTTCGCGATCATAATTTTTCAACTTTCTAATGGAGGAAGACTGCATTCACGATACTAATCTGATACTATGGCCAGCGTTGGCAGCGTTTAGTAATTACCTCAAAAAAAAAGACCTCAAAAAAGTGCACCACAAAAAGTTCTGTCCTTCACAACAGTCCAGTCCTCTATTCCTCTACACTCATTCACCTTTAATCCACTCGACAGGTGGAACAGGAGGTAGTCGTAAATGTAATTAATGAAAAACCCCTTTTTCACGGCTTCTTTTCTTTAAAAATCCGCGTTTCGCGTTTTATGGAGTGCCAAAATAGAAGAATGCGTTGATTCAGCTATAAAAATATCCAATTTTCAACCACGTAGTCGTCGATGTTCTGTTGAGGGAGAAATAAAGGAAAATCTGTCCATAAATAGCCTAAATTTCATATGGACGCGCATTTTTAAAGAAAAGAAGGCGCAAGAAAGGTGCTTTTGAATAATTATGTACATTCATGACTACAGAGATGGAAACTATGTATTAAGATTAAGGTGAAGTGAAATGAAAAATCCACTGACGTAACGATTATTCTTTCTCCACTCAAAAGGTAATTTATGCTTAAATTTATCCAGAGTTTGTAAAATACTACGTGACGATGTGCCTCCTCAAAAATCAAGAAAAGACATCCCAAACGGTCAACTGCTTGATCCATAAACAATTTTTCCCAAAATTTGGATAATGGATTAATTAGGTCTGTTCATAAAGTACAGGAACAATCACTGCCTGATCTACTTCGGCAATCATATGTTGAGAAAATTCCTAAGAAAAAAATTCCTTTACAAAAAATTCGTTTACAAAAAATTTCTAGATTGAAAACTAAAGTGATTCGGTCACTTATTTTGAAGAGTAGTGAAAAAAGAAAGAGAAGTTAGTTGTATTAGAGTGCTGATCAAGAATATGTGTACGTATGCAATCAGTTCATTTCCTCCACATTTTTATCCAAACTCCTTGTTTTTGCTGAGAACTGGGAACGTGGTTACTGTATAGAGGTACACTTCTCGTTCACTGAGAGAACGTACATGTTTAAGTTTTTAGATCCAGTGTCAAGTACTGTATTCGAAGGAGATTTAAAAAAACCTACGCATGAATGTAATATATATATATAAATATATATATATATATAGTTTAAACAGATGTTTTACTCGTAGATCTAATTATGTACACTTCAATTAACATCTGTTTAAGACGCCAGTGTCCTACGCTCTGTCGACAGTTGTCAGAAACGTCAGACACAGAAATTTCAGGTGTACTCACAGGCTGAGCGCGAGGTTCCGCACGGGACTCATCAGCTCTTCCAGAGAAGTAACGCTTCAGAATTTTATCGTTCTTATCTAATTAATCTAATTAATCGTAATTGCTATTGGTGTATCGCAGTCGGTAAGAGGTTCCGCTGTGGCTGCAGCATGATCGATAAGAGGTTCAATTCCGCCTCAGTGCCAACCAAAGCTTTCGTCCTTACGGTGTTGATAAATTGGTACCAGACTTGCCTGGTAGGCGAAAAAGACACTTGTTCCAGCTACAAAACATTTAGCATAATAGCGGGTTAATGAGTGTACTATAATTTAAGTCAATATAAACAATAACGTTAAAAATAAGGAGACATTTTCTACCCATAAAATTTGACATAAATAATAAAGGGCACGATCGATCGGAGGTACGAATCCGCCTTAGTGCTCTCCAAGACCTTCACCCCTCCGGGGTCGATAAATTGGTATCGGACTTGTCTTGGAGGATAAAAAACACTGACTTGAGACATCGGCTAGCCCCCGCATTGCCATTGTAAAGGCTAACACGGGTTCGTAAACCGCTCAAATGATTCTGAATTGATGGGAACGTGATGGCGGATCCCGAGCGGATTGATTAACGCCAGATACTTTATCCTTTTTATCCTCCTTGTCTAATTGCTGCCACATGTCTGTATGTATTCCGGTGGATAACAACTGCTTGAAGAAAAAAAAGACCCCTTCACACATGTGCTGTTAGTGGATTCAACAAGAAAAATTGAAGTTAATTTCGTTCCTTTCAACCTGCCCACTTGCTCGTTCAATGTAGAAATTTAAATTTGTAAGATCACATCCCTATCATCTAATTTTTAAACATCAAAAATTTGGCTGATGCGTTCAGGAAAGTGTGAAAGACAAGAATTAAATTAGGAGCAACATGAGGATCCGATTTGCAGCGGCTGTTCGGGAAAATTTCTTAATGTTTTTCAAAACATATGACATAGGGAAAAAGGGTCAAAATGCTGCATGAGGTTTGTCAATCTTTCTTGTGGATTCATCACTCGGTAGAACTGAGTTGAAATCTAAAAAGAATGATGTGCTCGGGGATGGTCAGTTGCTGTGGAAAGTTCCAACATGTTCGACTTCAATCCAGAACTCTCGCTGATTACTAAAAGTTAAAGAAAGTGCAGGAGCTGAGGTTACTATGAGAACGCATGTCATTTTGCGAAGACACGAAGAGATTTCATGCAAAATCCGCGATTTTTCGGATTAAACGACTACATAATGACAAAAACCAGTGCAAAAACAGTGTTTTCCACTTGAAAACCTTATAGCTACTCGTGATTTGAATGGAATTCGAGTGAATTCGAGTTTTGTGAAGAAGAAGAAGAAAAAGAAAAATAAGAGAGTGGGAAAAAGGGCCCTGACGCACGCTGGATGGCTACCATCATTCTAAAAAAGTCGCACCGGGACCGACAGCAGAAACGATGACGAACGAATTAAAAGAAAAAATTTTACAGCACTTCTATATGTATAATTCCGAAGTATTCCCAGGAAATAAGGAGGTGGAAAATAAATGAGGAATAACTGAGAAAGTAAATTAATTTATTATTAATTAATTTTGCTCAGCTTTCATTTCTAATATTCGACTCATTTGAGTGAAGTGGACCGCAATAGATGCGAGCCAGTAAACACCTCGGGAAAAAAATCAGAGTTCTGAAGCATTAGCAAACAAACTAACTCATTACGTCTCTCAATAACTCGCTTGAATTGGTGGATGCTTGTTCACCGGAATGGATTGCGATGCGCCTGTGTACATAGAAAGCGAGTGGGCGGTGGAATATTACAATTTCGTAGCTTTTTTCTAGTAATAGTAATGTTTTTCAATAGTTCGTCTCGTGACTGAGAGAAATGTACTCTAACTATTGTAGTCATTACAAAAAAAAAAACACATTCATGCCTGGATGGTGGTACGAGTACGAATGTCAGATAATCCAGAATTTAGAGTCTAGTGAAGAATTCCCCAGAAAAAATGCCAATAAAATTCAAAAAAAAACTTTGTATCCCTAGAACAGCTGATTTGTCTATAAAAAGTTAGAAAGTAGAGTTAAAAAAGTAGAATCCACCGATAAAATGCGAATAAAACTTTTAAAAAGAACATTGTAAGCCTTAAGAACAGCAACGGTATAATCTCTTACAACGCTTCTGAATTTTTTAAAATAATTTCCAAGTTTATTTCTGACGAATATGATCCATTTATAGGAAACTGACCGGGAAAGGAACAATCCATGAAGCGAAAGAAGTGGAAATACGTTAGAGGATTCAACTCAGGAAATAATCGATTAAGGGTGACTTGATGAAGGCATGATTTAAAAAAAAAACATGAGACATTTTTATTCCATTCTTGCTCACTAATTTGGGCATTTATTCAGCAAAATAGAGTGGCGGGCACAGGACAGTGTAGGAATTAAGTGATCATTTACGCATTCATCTGTTATCTTATCCTATTTATCTGGAAAATTACTAATTTTGTTTTTTTTTTGCTTTGCTTTGCTGATTCGTCCGAAAGTTCCTCCCCTTCTCCTCATAAAAAATTGCAGCCACTAAATTAAATTTATTATTAATTCTAAGGTCATAAATAAACAAGTTTAACATTGAAATGTTGAATGTTTTTACAGTTGTCCCTAGACTTAACAAAATTACAGAAGAAAAGTGAAACGCGAACGCAAATAGTGGTTTTCATGAGCAACAGAAAAATTCTTTCCTAACTCAGCGTCAAGAGGAAGTGCTTTGTTATAGGCACATAGGAAATTATATGAAATTGTCATATAATGCATTTCTTGAGAACAACTGGTTAGCATTTTTCAGAGAACTACGAAAAAAAAGTTTAATTTCCTCCAGATCTATTGTCGGTAGTCACGAAATCCAGGAAATACTAACCATCACGAAAACTGCAATTATTATTCCACTTTGCGTGTAAGGTGTGCTTGGTTTTTTTTCCAAAAACGCTTTTTATGGAAGTGTACTAATAAATTCCCCATCACGGAGTGGCGTAAAAATTGGCTTGGATTCACACATTCCCACTACCTAAATGAAGCGATTTTATTTAATATAATCACTGATAAGGTCCCACCACAAAGGTGCCGGATTCCAGAAGAAAAATGTCTTTTTTTACTGAGCTACTCCTGTGTTTCTTCCGTAAAGCAAAGTCCAATTATTAAAAAAAAGTCGGTGAAGTTTACGACCATAAGAAAGATTATGTGAGCTTAGGAAAAAAGTTCTACTAAAGGACTGAGCGCAATTATATTTTCGAACTAGTCGACCTTTTTTATTTCGTTGCAATCAATCCTATCGCAGTTATATGAATTGCTGCCATAAACTCACAACTCACCGTAAAAAATTATAATTTTGACTGAAAAGGGAAATTCAAATCAATGATTATTCGTGTACTATGTGCCTCTGTGAGCGGAATCATGATTTTGTTAATTATTCCAAACTTACCCAACGAAATTTATGTACAACGTTTGTGCCAACAAAATTGGTTGACTTTAACACCGTACTAATTTCTTTTTCTGCTAGGGATAATTCTTTAAAAAAACGTTCTGAGGCATTAGCAGATAATTATGTTTCAGTGACAAGTTCTAAAAAAACAGAAAATGGTAGCTTGATGAGAAAAGTTGCCTTAAAATGTTTAGTAATCACATGATTATTTCTATAAGGTCTGCCAAATGTTGTCGTGGTTGATCATAAAATAGAGCTATACCATATTCGTGGGCAAATGGATGAACATGAAGAATCAGATGGAAAAAAGATTTGTGAGGGATGAACCATTATCAACAACAACGATGAAACCAACACTTTAGCACTTTTTTTATCACATCGATAAATTCGGTGATAAAATTTTTTGAGAATGCTGCAGCGTCATTGTATGTATGTAGTTTGTAGGAAATCTTCAGGATAATCATGGAATTTGTTAAAGTAGAGGTGGACCTTCACAAAGCTGCATAGCTTCTTGAAGAAATCAGCATCTTCTCAGAAATAGGAGCGCCAAGAACAGAGAAAATCTTTAAAAAAAACCGGAAGAATATTTTCGAATTCATCTTCTCCTTATAAGATGATGGTGGAAATGTGAATATGCATATTTTTCGTTTCACTAAAATTGTGGAATCCCTTCGCTTTCCACATTTTCCTTTATTTTTAAATTATTTATTTAAAGTAAGAGAGGCGGAAAAGGAGATTTTAAAATGTCTAATGTTCCAAACTCCTCGTACTTTTGTAACTCTTTTCGATCGAGGAAACTGTTGTGATTTTTGTGCAGAAAATCTATTTCCATAAGCGCCCGCCACTGACATTTGGCTTCCGTCATGTGAGTGACGCACCTGGCGGAATCAAATATGTTAATGGTGGATGTATGGATCAGAAGGTGTGTTGTTCTCAATTTGTCCTTTACCTCATCACTCGTCAATCACGAAATTTGCAGACATTTTGGTTGATGATTGCGAGGGAAAGGAACGACTGGAAAATATGCTGCGTCCCGCATGTTCGGTGAAGACCGGCCATCTAGATAACCAAGAAAGTATGTACGTTTGCCTTTGAATAATTCAATTTTCAAACGAGAAAAAAAACCGAGAAAAAGCCGAAAAAAAACCAACGTTAGCTGTTGTTTTATAAAGACGACGATCAATAACGATCTTGGCTACAGCTCAAGAAAATCAATTAAAAACTACGAGAAAACGCAGTTCTACGATTTTTTCCGACATCCGAGATGTTTGTCACGTTCTCCGTTACTCTCGTGTACATCTCATAATTTGATTGAATCGCTACTCGTAGCCGTGGAGAGAATAATTTTAAGTCAGAGACAGAACTGCATCGCTAAATGAGCCGAATAGAAAAGAAAAAAGAGATAGGGAAATGTGCCCAGCTGTGGAAAAAATAGTCCGTGTCATAGGAGACTGCTGAGATGTATCACATTACATTACGGGTACGTCATCGTATACTTTCCTGGGATGAGAAATGGAAAATAGGACCATAGCATCTAGTGTTTCTCGTACAGAAATGGGACCCGCATAAATTTTTGTTCATAGAAATGAGGAGTTCCATACATATCTTTGTAACGTCACAACATGAATGTAACATTTATCCAACATTTTTGTAGAAAACGCTCCAGAAGCCATTAGGTTCGTGTATTGCAACAAGGATAGGGCTATATAACGTAAAAAAGCAGAGAATTAAGGAAAAGTATTAGGCTCTTAGGGGACATATCCGGCTTTGCTGCTGAGCAACTGAGAAGTGCCAGCTATTTGTTTAAGTGCGATTCGCTTCCGATGACTAAAACATCCAGAAGATGATTAAGGAAACATTTTTGGATAATCAGGAAAGAAATGGCTTGGTGACGTTAATTTGAAGAGAAAAATTTAATTTGATGGTATAAATGGATAGGTACGGCGAAATCCTACAGATCTCTAGGAGTTAATCTAAAGCAATCATGGATACTATATTAAATAAATATTAATAATGAGAAAAAATGAGGAATCTAAAATGATTGTGATACTTAGTTTGCTCATAATTCGAAAACGAAAGAAATAAAGGCCAAAGATTCTAGAAAGTTTTTTTTCTGAATTGAACTACGAAAAAAAGTAGCAGGAGCATATATGTAGGGATGTTTTCGGATTCGTTTTTCACACATAAATTCCATGATCGCCACAAGTGCCGGCATTCTGTGGGGCAGTGATTGTGAGGAAGCAAAGGAAAGAAAATATCGAGCGAAAATAAAGCAACAAAGTGAAGTTGTCCTGGTTTAGTCATTTTTATAGGAGATGAATCATTCCTGAAACATCTCAACACCTTGAGAAAGAAAAAGAAAAGCTAAAAAGGCTACATATGAAATAAAATATGAATATGAGATAAAATAACTAAAATATGAGAAACAAAATAAAAATAAAAATAAAGTAAAATAAAATATGAATATATAAAATAAAATAATTAAAATATGAGTGTACTGTCTAACACACGGATAATACTGCCCTACGGTCTAAAATATTGCCACATTTCTTGATTGTATAGAATTTTTCTAAATATGCGAAGTTTATAGGTAAATTTCTGATGCAAATAAGGAGAGAAGAGGAATTTAGAATGAATGTGAGACTTTGCTTGCTCATAATTCGAAGACGAAACGAAATAAAAGCCAAAAATCCTAGAAAGTTTTCCATTCACATGCGGAAAACACATTCGAATTACGTAGGTGAGAAGTCATGTTGATTGTTATTTGAGAGGGCTGTAAGTAGGAAGAGCTTGAAGCGCCAGGCGTTTTTCCCCAACGGCTGTTGGTAAACACTCGTTGAGTCGATGCTTTGATCCTCCACACTACATTGAGAATTAATCTAAGAGTTTTTTGAGTCTGAAAGGTGTCTGAAAAGGTACCGCCCACCTCCGTGAGGAAAAGTTTCTTTGAAATTTTCTTTGAATCAATGAAGGCAATGATAACTCGTTAGCAGCCTGTGTTCGCAAAATGAAAAGTGAAACAAAAAGAAAAATTCCTGCATTTTTCCCAAGAAGAATGCTCTGGGCGATTCTCTGCAAGGCCTTCGCCCAATATGTCTTTCTTGAATCTCGAAGAATATTAACGATGACGCTAGCAATATCATTCTCAATTAGTTTCCCTGACACCACATCCAGATTGCTGTGTGCAGATCCGAGTTTTTGCGCGTCTTCTGCCGTGGAATTAACGATCTTACTGTAAGTAGACTCTTGGGGTTGCTCTGACAAATGATAAGAACCGGAAAAATCACCGGAAGATAGAAGTGACAAGAGCAATAAAGAGAATTTTAAAAAAGAAAAGAAAGAAAAGAGAAATTAAGTTGTGAGATCAATACATGTTTCAGAATGTAGTTTCATCTTTGCTTGAACTTCCCTTTGTATGATTTTCTAATTCTTCAATAGATCTCTTTTCTCTTTTAACTCTTAATGGAAAAATTTCCCAGTCGCCAGGAGGAAAATGGCGAAGAAAGTGGACGCTAACTCATTCTTAATGGTTGAATCCACAACTCGGTACATCCACAGAAAGCCTCCCATTTTCAAATCGTCATCAACAATGCCCGTTCTCGCGTTGATCAAATGAATTAAAGTAATACTTGTGACTTTAATTTCTATGAATTTTTTGTGAATAACGTAAGAATTTCAGGGTAAGAAAGGGGAAAAATGGTAAAGCTGAGGAAGCGGAATATCCGTGGTGCCAGGTCGAAAAATTGAAATGTTAAAGAAATGCTTCTGACTTTAATTTCTATCATTCTTTGTGAATAACGTATAAATTTCAAGAGAAAATTCAAAAAGTGAAATTTCAAGAGATAATTCAAGAAATGGTGAAGTTAAGGAAACGTCACCCCCTCTGTCAGGTTATAAATAAGCGCGTGTTCACTGAAATTTTACCATAAAAATCATCGCAGCGTAGATTTCCCCTTTTTCTATTCTTAGGAGAAATTCATAGCGACCATGAAACATTGTTCTCGAGGCATCCATAGTTATGATCACTATTCTCTGATTAATGAATACTAAGTAGGACTGCTAGCAGCAGAATTATGTTCATATTTCAATTTTTTGGAGTTTCTGGAATTAAAAATGGAGGGTCAATGAGCGAATTGAGTTACGAGTCCCCCTAGCAACATTTATACAACATGTACAAGACTTGGACATACATTGTCAACAGGAACATTATGAGGAAAAGTGCAAAAGAACAAATCTTCTGGGAATTTGCGCCCGAAAAACACAGATTAACATAGTCATTAGACAAGATTCAGAGTTCTGCCGTCTTAACTACGTATTTACAAGAATTTTTTAACTAGAAAAGAACAAAACTTCTACATGCCTCACTGGCACTGCGTTATAATTATAAAATATTTTTCTTGCCAGCGTGTTAAGGTGATAGAAAATCTTTCAGAATAACGGAAAAAAAGCTGAATTTTCTCGAGTGATTTGATTTTTTTCCAGCTTACTCCCACATCGAACTCGAAATTTTTCTCTCACAAGTCCGCGATGGGGGTAAGACCGAAAGGATGAAATCATTCATAGGAATTATAAAGAAAGCACGTTTTAAAACATAGGAATGAGTTTCATGTGAGCTATGTATAAATTACAATGCCAGATACTGTATCTGGGCACATTACGGATCTGACGAATGCGTTATGGTAAAAAAAGAAAAGAAAAACTCAATGACGTATGTACAAGAGCAACAAAGCAAGTAGAAATTACCGTTCCTGATCACTTCTCCATTAAAAAAAGCCTTCTGTCTGCACTTTGCTGTATCCAAGGCTTGTCGTTCAAAGATTGTAAGCAGAAATTATTCCTACATATAATGATGAAGATTTTGCGAAAATCGACATCATATTTCCTTGTTCTTTCCTCCTCTTTTTGATGCTCGCTTTGGGAGCCTGTCAAGTCCAGGAAGTGAATGAGAGGGAAAACGTTTGACCATATCGAAACAGAGGAGAGATAGAAAGCAACGAATCAAAAGAAAATTGTTCGGATAAGCGAATTCGTGTACGAATTGCAGTGTAAAGCACCCTATTGTATAATAGTTTTTTTCTTTCTGATAGAAGAACGAGGAACAGACAGCGGGGACTTTTAGCATTAACGACACTAACAATTGCGGCAGATTACGGCCAGAAAAACTAAAGAATATTCTTTATTTCTGACAAAAATCTAACTATGAACAACTGAAGTGAGTGCTTGGCGATCATCAGTGACCATAGTATCCTTAAACAAAGTTTAAAACAATTCCGAGTCCTAACATAATAAAAATCTAGGAAGCACGTGATCCACACACTCTCACAACCGCAGTAGTGTGCATTAACGTCGATTGCAAGCATCCTCCACAACAAATAAAAAAATAAGAAAACGTAAAAAATATCGGGTCCCAATGTGTAGTAAACCTTTAGCGTAATAGTGGGTTAATGAGTGTAGTATAATTTAGTTCAATATAAAAAAAATTAAAATTAAAATAAAAAAAAATTGAAAAATTAAAAAAAAATAAGGCCGTTAAGAATAAGGCCACACTTTAACCCAAAAAATTTATTATAAGCAATAAATTTAAATAAGTCTTCAAAAAGATATAGTCAAGATCATTAGATTGTACAAGTTTGCTATAAATCTCTACAGAACGATATTGGAAACTACTACGTGGCGTCGGGAAAGCGAAATCTTCCACTAAATAGAAATTAGTGAAATAAAAACTTTTTTAATAGTGCCAGTAGTGTTACAATGTGGAAGTTGGCGGAAGAAATGCGACACTGCGGTGCACTTTGAGGTGGCTTGAAAGGTCGGCGCGGTCATGGGGGCTCGGGCCTGTTTCTTAAGCCATCGTGTTTTCTTTGAAAAAATGTGAAGGTTTGTAAGAAGGGCTCATCATCAAAGAACATTTCTGTTTCCGCAAAAAAAAAAACCTGCAGAAGGTATTTACATTGTCCTGAAATTCTACCTCAATTCTAGCAAAAACTCAACATTTTTGTTCCCGCAGAGAAAAAAAAACTGCAGAAGGTATCTACATAATTGTGAAATTCTACCCCAATTTTAATAAAATGAACAAATAGTCATAAAAATTGGAAAAAAGTGGTCACTCATGAAAACACAGGATGTTTCGAGGAAGAATAACATTGGCGTAGGATGAGAGATGCTCGGCGTAATTTGATACATCGCATGCGACTAGGACCCAACCAACACACAGAGACGCACCCTTATGTCTCGACAGCCGCGCGTGGACACAAGAATTACTAATTGCTGAGCTGATCACGTAGTAACCGTCGTGGAAATTCTTAAGAAAATAAGAAAATTTTCTATTTGAGTCGAAATTTGCAGTCTTTAAAAAAATCACTACGTTTCTTTGTAACGCAATAGACTCCACTAACGGTGCTTTCTTCCGGAACGAACCGATCTTAATGACATCACTCCACGATTCTGAGGTGGTGCAGATTTCAGGTGGAGTATTCTTATAAGAGACAGTAGATTATGGGGAGAAGGGTGATTCCGTCCATTTCTTCCTAATTAGCGTAAAAAACGGTCTGGAAGAATCGGCGCCGCACAAGGCTGGCGCGCTCCAATCGAACTGCCCGGGGAAAATAGCGCACCGGAACGCCCGAAGTCGTATCTTCCGCGCCGTTCTTTACGGCAATTAGGAAGAGATGGACGAGATCACTCCTTTCTCCGTAATCTACGATTCCGTACACGAATACTCCACCTGAAATCCGTACCACATCCGATTCGTGGGGTGATGCCTCCAAGGAAGAAGTCGGAGTCGCTTAACACTAATAGATCACAAGCGTCATCGTTAACAACACCGTCAATTAAGTCGCAGGTACGGTCATCAAAGAAAATGCAGCTTAAAACTAAATGAAAGCTCACTCAGAACTGATCGGAATCAGTCAATCAATCAGAAAATCTTCATCATGTCTTCTCTCAAAGAGATCAACACGTTCGCAGTGTTCTCCTTCTGGAACCTTCTTCTGGAAAGAAAAAAGTTTGGCGACCACGTGCAACAAAACGGTAACGATGCAGTGATGGATGAAGGTGATGTCAAAGATTCACTGAGAGTTGTTCCACAAGATTTACATCCAGAAAATTTATATTGAACAACTGAAAAAGATCAGATATTCAAAACGAACTCCGGCAACAAAAAAAAGGCGAGGTGATAGCATCGATGTCCTTTCTGGAATTTTTGCTGTGAACTGAAAAAAAAACTTTCTAGGACACAACTTCTCGACCTGAGCTGGAAATGTGTTTCTCCGCTCCTACAATTTTCCAGGATATCGTGTGCCTGCATTGCAGGCCGAGTGGTCATGCCAATCTTCCGGAATTTGGAGGGCCCAGTAGCATTTTTTTCCAGCACGAACATGAAATTTTCTCAAAATTTTGGGCTCCACAATGGTTTACATAGAAAATCCTCGGAATACCCTGCGTTCCACTGAGCTTACTTATTCCAAAGGCATTTCGTTATCTCTGACAAGATCTGAAGTTAATAGTGACTTTTTCACATGAATACGTAGGGATAGTGTGAGAGAGGGCTTCTAGAGTTCCTAGATTTTCGAATTGGTCAAAATATCCGAGAATTAGTCGAAACATTTTCTTGGATATTAGAGATTTTTCTTAAATTTACACTTTTCGGTTCGTGGCAAAATGCTCAACCATTGTACTATTTATTTTAATCGTTCGGAATTATTTTCACTTTCATTGCGCTCAGCGATCATTACGTCGTATCGTATTTTTGTCGTATCTTCTCAGTGTGAATTTTTGTACCCGCCATTGAAAATAAAAAATTTTGTTCACAGAATCATTATGAGGATACGGTTTCGAGAAAATGTTGCTTAAAAAATTTCCTTGATTTATTCTTTTAGAATCTCAGCGCACGAGTCTAAAAAGATGATCTGAAGATCGCCAAAGGCACTTTCGATCCGTTTTGGTTGGTTATTTTTGTAGTAATCATGAAGTAATAGCGGATTTCTTTAAAAAAAATTTTCTTAAATTTCGTTTATAAGCCTACAGAAAAGAAGGATAACAAAGCTGGCAACCGGTAGCTAGTGCGTCACTCGGTAGGTTTTTCAGAAATTTCAGAAATTAATGGACATAAACAACATTCAAATATGGATACAATGATGGACAGAACAACAGAAATCGTTAAACGACTAAGGTTATGAGCGCTTCATTGATAGAATTTGGTTAGAGTAATGTGTGTAATTAAGAGTATAAATAAGTTAACAGTAGAATTAAACGATAAATGCACAATCGTCTGAAAATCCTTTGTAGCGAAGAGGAAAAAAATGACCTCTGGCCGTTGAACGAAAGTCGTTCGCTTGTTCTCCAGTCATGCATAGTCAAGGGGTTGGATCTGTGCACCATGGATGGAAATGAAGTTTATAAATTTTAAATATCTTAAAAAATCTTATCTTAACCTTAAATCTGAAAAAAATTCAAGTTTATAAATCTTTTCTCCAAATCGATTTACTCTAAACATTTTTGGGGGATCCTTTGGGGAAAAGGGAGCAGCGATGAGCAATTTTCATGCTTGAAACCACAAAATTCACGGATACCAGAAAATATGTCAGAGAGTGCCAGTTGATTCCTTTAATTCCGATTATACACTTCTTTTTATTTATTTTAATAGTTCACAGTCAAAATTATATTTTCTTGTGGAATGAAGCACCGTTCAAATAGAATTCCAACGATTAAAAGAATGAGTGATGAGAGGTTTCAGTGGGGATTTGGGAATTTTAGCGCAAAGCCTGTTGAAAGTTTCGAAAGGTTCCCATTTGCAAAGTGCAAACAGAGGCAATTGATTTCATTTCGGTTAGGAACCAAACTGTTTGCGGATAATGTTAGGTAAAAATGCTAACTCCACTAAATTCCTTCTGTTACGTGTTTGCGAAGGAATTAACAAAAAAAAGACTTGTTGTGGATTACCTCTGTACTTAGAAAGAGAACGAAATGAATGAAAACTAAGAATAGCAGCAAATTTTTCATTTTGACAGCGCGTTTTTCTCGCGTGGGCTTCCTACGCAACGATCGCCAGATGATTCGGAAAGCTTTAAGAACATATGAAATGCTGGAAGGGAAATCCGAAGAGGAACGCCGCCTTCTGGAAAACCTCCACGAGCAATCACAAATCATGCACAGAAAATTCTATGAACTTTCAGAGAGAGTTTAACTTGTGGGAGAATTAACGAGTAACTTCGAAAAAATCCAAGAACACAATGAGCAAAACCCAGGATCACTGTTTGACACCCCACTGGTCGTAAAAAACTTTGTTCCTGAATCACCTTCGGCTTTGTCTGCGTGTGCGTTCGTCAGCATTCATTAACTGTACTAGCTTTACAAAAAAAAGAAAATTTTACGAGATGAACGGCTGAGAACATAAATGCGTAGGAAAACAAATAAACAACATAAATGGCAACAAATAAACTTTCTAGTGACAAATAAATCTCTTGGTAAATATTCAAAGTAATTCTATTTCACAAAAAATATTTCGCAAAAAAAACTATGTTATCAAACTATTTTATAAATTTGCTAGCAAACCCTACTAATCGAATACTTTCCTTTAAAAACTGTGAATGGTCCTCTAGTATTATGCGGACCATCAAAATTTACCACCTTAAGCATTTGCTAGCGAAAATCTATTGTTCCCTAGGATGCACTAGCGCATCCTCTACATAAATACTTTGTAGTTTTGGATTTCTGAAATGATATCCGGATAAAAGCTGATAGACAGATTTTGTGAAACATTAATGCTAAGACTTTCAAAGTTATATTTTTATTCATATTTTTGTCAAGAAACGTATTTTGAAGGTGAAGCTTATAATACCGGCTCGATACGGTATTGTGCCTTTTACCGTAACCCTTTTTTCAGTTGATCGTTATTTTTGAGATAAGAGATCAGCAGTTAACAAATCGTTGACATATGTATAAAACCATATTTAATTTTTTTTAGAGATTTCCTAAACACAATTCTGACTTTTATGAGATTGTCATTATAAGAGAAGTTGATAAATTTCGGAAGAATTTTCCCATTTTTCCATACGTAGCTTTTTTTAAAGTAAGTTAAGTACTTTTTTTCTCAGTAAAAATGTCGTTTTGATGAAGGGAATGCTTCTACATACATCAGACAGCAAGTGGACAAACACGAATAGTCGAATAACACGAATGAATAGTCCAAATGGATAAAATAGCGAGAAAATTCAAAACATCTTCATTTTATCTGCCTGGAACGAAGCAAAAATCACAGTATTCTGAATAGCGACTAATTCTAGACAACAACATAACTACTTGAGAGTAAAGTAGCATCTAATTGCACGTTTGATGTGTGTTTGTGAAAACTAATGGCTCGGATACGTGAAAAAAAAACAATTCCTGTCGTTTTCCTGTGTCGCTATTCTTTAAGGAACCTAATTTGGATGATTATCTCACGACGAAAGCCACTATACTTCGCTATTATTGCAACTCAGAACATCCAGGGATACAAAAAGAAATATAAAAATTTCAAAAAATGAGAAATTTGTAGATAGATTTCGTTTTTTTTTTTGGAGACCGAGGGAATTTTGAGCAAAATTAGAAAATTGTAGAGAAAATTGAAAATGGAAATTAAAAGAAAATTGTAGAAGTAGAAATTCATTTAGCTGAACATAGCTATGTATATATTTATTAGTTCCTTAATATTTATTGTGGGCATAAATTTTGCATCTGCTTCCACTTCACCCTCCCTGACAGAGGATAACTCTCCATGCGCCTTCTTTTACTCTTCATTTATGGGGTTCCTCGGCTTTTCTCCTGAATATAACCAGACTTTGTTGGTTCTTCGTTTTTAAATGCTTCCAGTAGATAACAAAGACATGCACATGCAACAAAAAAAGAATTTACCATGAAAGAAATATTAAAATATTTGAAATTTGGTGCAGGAACCTTTGCTCTGTGTATATAATCGTATAGATCGGTACTCAAGGAAAAACAGAAGCGTAAAATGAGCCGCAGACAGTAGATTGGAAACGTTTTTTTTTTCAAATAAATAAAAAAAGAACGTATCAATGGGCAGAAAATAACATTTTTAATAACAATAGCAGTCCATAAAGCAATAACTAATATTGTTTATTGTAAACAATATAAAAGGCAGAAATTGGGTCTGAATATAAACAATATAAACATATATAAACATATAAACATATAAATACAATACAACAATACAACAAATAAATATAAACATATAACATATAAATATATATACAATAAATGTAAACAATATAAAACTAAAAATTTGGTTTCAATTTGATCTCCGGCGCTCCATACATAGTTAAGTTGGTCACTGAAGAAAACGCGTTCTCATTGCAATCCGAGAAGTAATCCGTACTATAAAATTGAGCACTTTTTTTGGAAGAAAGCCAAAACAATTGCTCGCAAGCACCGACAACGGTTCTAAGAGCTCTCTGGAGACCGTTAAATGCTGGACGAAGACATATACTCATAAAAATTTTCTCGAACCGCAAAACTGCAACTCTTTTCAAGAAAAGAGGAACCGGTTTCACGATTTTTGATACGTAACTGTCTGAATACAAAGAAATGTTTCTTTCTTTTCGATTTGAACAAGAGAGCACATCAAAATCATTTTAACTGAGACAGCAAACGAAAAAGAAACTTTCTAATTCGAATAAAATTTAATTTATCAAGTTTACTTCGGCGGAAAGGTAATTTTAAATAGTATTAGATCCAACAAAAAAGACAAAACTCTTGTAAGTCAAATCTTGTCGAGTAAACGAGTTTTGTGAAACATTACAAATGTATCGATAAAAAATTAAGTTAAGGACGAGAAATCAACATCACGAGAGGTTTGACAGAAACATTATCGATCGCAACAAACGGAATCCTTGTCGTGACATACACATCTAGCGAAAAAAGGGATTTCCAAAAAAAAAAGAATATGGAATAAGAAGAAGAAAAAAGAAAAAAAAAATATTAGGCCGTCCAGAAAAATTGTTCATTGCAGTCATACGTTATAATCACTAAAAATGCACTCTGAAAAATCAACGATGCGTGTGAAGCGACATCGGCTCCCCATTTCCGGATGGTGATGACAGCCATTAGAAGTAGAGAGAGAGAATAATAATTTCAACAAAAGGAGAAAATGAATTGACAGTGCTTCACATCCATGCAAAGCTGCAAAGACAAAGAAGCAGCCCAAGTGCACCTTCACAGAGAAAAAAAGAATGAATAAATGAAAAGGAAGAAGCTGTTGAGGTGACGTTTTCTGGAAAAGAAATTCTTTGAGAAAGTCTTGGACGTGGAAAAAAACTTGAAAAATGAACTCATCACCATCAACATTCAACTTTGGTCGTTTTTGCGCATGCTAAGCGAAGCATAAGGGATTAGAATGAAGAATATATGAGGAACAGCCGTAGGCATCAAATTATACACATGAGAAGACGAAGCTTGCACCTATAAGCCATATTAAAGGAAAATATTTGCATAATGTGCCTAAATAAGTGGGAAGGGACCTGTTTTCTCACCACGAAACTGCGTCGGTTTCCCTTACTGCAAAAATTAAGTTCAGTCAGAACTAATCTTCACTCAAGAAAATCATGAAATAAACAAATAAATAGAGGTAAATGACTGGAAATGAGTCAAAAATTGAGCAGTTGAACTCTTCTGGAACGATCGCCGCTGATTCGGGAAGAAAAGAAGGTAAGAGTAAGCAGAGTAAGTTGCAGGAATAAAAACGGCCAGGGAAATGAAATTTTTCGCGCTCGTTTTTTTCTAAAAAGAAAGCATTTGAAGCAAGTTCATTGAGTTTACGTTAGAATTTAATTTGATTTGAGCAGTTGTCGAGAACGTTTCTTCCCGAACGTTCTTCGAAATATGATTGTGCAGATCAACGTCGATCAGTCGAAATCGATTACCCGAAAATTTTGCTTATGTCTTTACCATATTCGATCGATGCATATTTCAGAAATATAAAAATTTTCACTTACAAACATAAAAAAAAACGTGAAATGCTTCCAAAAGTGTCGTTCGATGTGGAATTCCTTAACGAAACTTTTCAGTGAGCTCGCTCCCGGATTATACGCGGTGAAAAAGAAGTGACTTTGGAGTATGTTTGTGGCTATCAACGGCTTTTCCATGCTACCCTCGGGGACCGTGAAGGATTGCTGTAATTTTTGGTCAACTATGCCTAGATACCTCGTGGTCGGACGAAAAGGATAGTGAAATTTATTTGTTTGGCTGTGTATTGCCTGTTGTTAAACCAAATATTGTAATACATTGAAACACCTGCGGCGGCCATCTCTGATTCGTAAACGAAATTCTGGATGAGAAATAACGGGAAGTGGCTTTTTTCAAAAAAAAAACTTTAAAGGATGAAGTGTTTGGCGATAATAAATCCCCTTCGGATCCATCAACTCGTTTATTTTAATTGAAAATTGTTTGAAGTTTACGACCTTACGTTTAGCCTATATATACAATGGTTTAAGGGAGCTAGCTGGTGTTTCAGGTGAGTGATTTTATCCTCCCAGACAAGTCGAGTAGCAATTCGTCGAAACTGGAGGGATTAAAGGGTTTTTTTTGGCTCTTGGAAGGTTTCGAACCGTCTTACGAACGCACCGTCGAAGCAGAACCTCTTATCAACTGCGCTACGCACCTAAGTAGTAGAGAGGAAACCATTGGAGCGTAAACTCTATATAAATGCTAGGATATAAGAAAAAAAACCTTGGACCATTGGTCTTGGGGTTAAGAATTTAAAAAAAATTGAAAATTGAAAGGGCTAAAACAAAGAGAGAGGATTTGCTGGTGAACATTGGAAGTTATGGTTCGAGTCCGGTTCTTGTACCCTCACACGTGAAAAAAAAACCAGAAAAAACGACTTCTATGCTTCTAACGACTGGTTTTCTTCCCGGTAACTGCTGTGATGTCTAGTTCTAGCTGAAAAAATCCACGGATAAGATGGAAATTCAGCTGCAGTCCCTACATAATTCTTGCCAGATTGAAATAGTAGAACAGTGAATTTCATGCGTGGATTTTCTGGAAGCACTGATACTTTTTTTCCAAACTTTACACAATACATTATATCAGGTGGCGGCAACTTTTTAAGACGGTAGCTCTTTGATAGAGGGCAGCCATTCGTTAAATCGGTTACATCAAAATGTAGTTTATATTATTTTCATGCGATAATAAAAATTCGAAGTTTCCTTAGGACTTTTTTGTTTTGGTGAGAAAGTTTTCTCTACTTGACATGGAAAAAGTACTTTTTAAAGCATTAACGATGATTTTGAAGAGTTTTGACAACGAAAAACGCCAAACGAAAAGCGATGTTGAATCAGCCGGAGAGGAGGAGCATCGAAGCATCAACTGGCCGGCATCTGAATGCCTTTTTGTGA
This sequence comes from Necator americanus, assembly GCF_031761385.1. Classification (NCBI taxonomy): domain Eukaryota; kingdom Metazoa; phylum Nematoda; class Chromadorea; order Rhabditida; family Ancylostomatidae; genus Necator; species Necator americanus. The sequence goes on along the minus strand of NC_087374.1, from coordinate 36,738,650 downwards.
AATGCTCGTATAAGATAACACAATTTGAACTAAAGCCACCGGCTGAAATTTCTTCCGTAATAACAAATAATAAAACTTGGTTTAATTAGCTCTTTTTACTGATCGTACTGTATCGACTGAGTTTTCTGAAGCACACCAACAGGATTTTTACCCATTGACTGCCTTTTCTGAAGTACATCACCAGGATTTTAAGTTACGAAGTTTTGGGAGCAATGATGCTATCTAAAAAAGTGTGTATAAATAAATATATATGTTGATTTATTTATTTACACTTATTATACATGGGTATATACATATATGTATGCAGATTTCAAAACTTAGGATGGTCTAGCTTTTATAAAGTGCATTAGTTTTGAGAAAAAAAAACATTTTTTTCCTTTTCCCAGAAGGGTACATAAAAATTCCGCAAAATCTCGCCCATTCATTTAAGAAGATTACTGTCATGGGATTTTACGTTTGTCCGCTTTTATTAGTTGGAGAAAAACGGGGAATCCCTTTGACTCATTCCAGATTCTTCCGCTGAGGCATCTAGTTGAGCTCCAGAACTCTACTGTTATATTTTTTTTAGATCCATCGACATCTGATTCTCATTTGCTTCGAAAATTGAAAAAACTACAAACACTCCTTTGCCTCAATAACTTCTTTGAAAAGCAGCCAGTAAAGTTCAGGAGGAGAATCCAACAACAAATACTTAACAGATAAAGTATAAAATTGTTTAGTGAAGGAGTGCTTTTGAAAAAAAAAAGTAAAATCACTGGAAGTTTCTCAACAACTGAAAAGCCTCCGGGCACTTCCCCATTTCCAGATGACGTGCACAACAGCAAGAAGAATGCTTTGAGAAAGGTAGTACACGAGAAGGCGAAGAAAGTTTTTCTCATTACCTATTGAATTTTATAAATTCTAATCCTGAGTAGGTATGTATCATAGAAAAGATAATGGTGGAAAAGAATCCATCAAAATTCTCAGAAAATCAATCATAAATTCACGACGGTAGTTAAAAATTACTTCGAGAGATAGGCATCAGAAAACGAAAAGAGAAGAAGGTGAATTCAGGTGGTAAAACTACAGAAATTCTATGTCGATGTGAATAAATCCAGAGATTTTCGCATTAGAGCGTTTCTGTTAGTGCATTTTTCCAATAATCAAAAGTGGCGAACATTTTATCCAGGACAAACACATACATATTGAAGCCGCCGAACACATCAGATGAAATCACGAACGAAACGCATAAAGCGGAACGACACTCTTCACTGTCCCCGTTCTGCGCTTACATAGTTGGCACAAGCGTTCCAGAGGGTTTCACAATTCGGAGAGAAATAAAATAATTTCAGAGGTGTCCAACTATTCTTATACGACTTGTTTTGATTCCTTTCTTAGGATATATTAGAAGCATATGTTAAAGTTTAAACGACAAAGCTTCTTGCGTTAATCAATCCGCTTGGGATGCGCTCCCACGTTCACTTCAATTCAGAATCATTTGCGGTTCACGAACGTGTAAGTGTCTATACAATGAGTTGCGGTGGCTAGCCGATATGTCAAGTCAGTGTTTTTATCCTCCCAGACAAGTCTGATACTAATTAATCGACCCCGGAGGGATGAAAGGCTTGGCGAGCACTAGGGCGGATTCGAACCTCTGATCGATCGTACAGGCAGGGGAACCTCTAACCGCTATACTACACCAGCCCTTCAAATATATATTATTAAACAATAAAGTAGAAATAACGAGTTACATAAATTATCCCCGAGAGATGAAAGGCTTGGTGAGCATAAGTTACGTATAAAATTGTGGTTGTGGTGAAAAAATCCCTTTTTTATCAAACCCAAATATGGCAGTTTCGAACTCGTTTTTCCCGCGCATAATGACATTTTCACCGCAAACTAAGAGAATGCGATCCGAACAGGGAAATAAATGAACGGTTTTTGTTATAGGACTGTTAAATTTTTCCAGCACAACTAGAAAATTTATCGGTCAAAGAAGATAAACTATCGAGAAAGCTGTTAGGCAATAGCAGTAGCAAGAATGATGTCAATTTTGTGTCTTTTGGAGTTTTTTGGAATTCTAAAAAAAACTTGTCAGGGATCTGTGCAAGTAGAATAGGAATGGGTTGTTTTAAACTACCAGACAGTATAAATAATATCAAATAATGTAAATTTTAAACTAGTTAAAAATTTTCAATGAGATTCTCTTTGATCCATGACAATTACAATAAATTAGCAGGTGATATTTGTAATTGCTATTAGATTAGCACAATATTTAATTAAAATTATCTTTAGATTAAAAATAAATTAGGTAATAAAAAAGATAAAAATTAAGCAATAATTAAAATTTGAAAAGTTAAAAAAATTAAAATTAAATTATTAATTTAAAATAATTAGAATTTATCTGCGATATCCGACAAACATGTCAATCGTTTATGAATCTTATAACTGTTATTTGATTAGGACAAATTTTAATTAAAATTGCCATTAAAATAAAAACAAATTAAGTAATAAAAATAATAGAAATTAAAAAATAATTCCAATTAAAAATAAAAAAAAAACTAAAATCAAATTATTAATTTAAAATTAATAAGAATTTATCTGCGCTATCTGAGAAACGTGACAGTCGTTTATGAATCTTAGTAGTGCTGTATCACTGGAGTTATAAAATTCGACAGACTCTAAGTGAAGTACTTCTATTAATTCTTCTTTAAATTTTTGGGAGATTATAATTTCACTAATGGTACATTTAATATTTAGATTAATATTTAGAAACAAAAGAGGAGAGAGAAATGGCTTTACTTTCCATCCCCGTACGCATTTCAGTGCAAAACATTGTTTGTTCAGGAAGCCTTTCCTCGTTATTAGAGATTCACATGCGATCGAGTGTGAGCGTTTCAATTTTTAAAAAAAGTGCACTTTGTCTGCTTCACTGAAATGATTAGAGCTTTGCGTTTAGAAACGATAAATGACTGATTTAAACACTTTTTCGAAACGTTATCCATAGTTTTTCATACAGGTCATAATGATTACAGCATGCATCATCGATCATTATAATATTGAAGGATAAGGGATAAAGTGTCTAGCGTTAATCAATCCGCTCGGGATGCGCCCCCACGTTCACTTCAATTCAGAATCGTTTGAGGTTCACGAACGTGTAACTGGCCTATATAATGACTTGCGGTGGCTAGCCGATGTGTCCAGTCAGTGTTTTTATCCTCCCGGACAAATCTGATACCAATTTATCGACACCGGAGAGATGAAAGGCTTGGTGAGCATTAGGGCGGATTCGAACCTCTGATCGATCGCGCAGGAAGCGGAACCTCTAACCGCTACACTATACCCACTCACATTATAATATTATGACAGTTTAATTATAAATAATTAATAACATTATAGTAAATGTTATTCAGCAATACAAGGAAAAGATTTTTAAAGTGCGCATCAACATCACAATCTCCGAAGGGATTTACGCCAGCCAAATCACACCTCCTGGACAGTTCCCTTAACCGTTCGACCGCCTTCAGGATGAGAACTATGTAACGAAAATGGAATCAGATGACTATACGGATATTCCTACCGTTCTCTATAATCCCAAAGGTGGAATGTAATAAATTTGCGCAATGCTTGTAAATGTTTATTTATTTGTTGGATATTTTTTCACCGATATCTTAGGACTCTCTTCAAATATCTGCTATACATACGTGTTCACAAACCACTACTTTTCTGCAATTCCAAAGGGGTTCATCTACTCCTTACACTTAATCTTTTATAAGTCTTTTATAAGTGGAATATGATGATCAGATACTGCTATCTTACTCTAAAATCCCAAAACTATCCTGGATAGAGTTTCAGTGCTCAAAAATCAAAAATTAAAGCCTTTGTGCCCATTCAACCTAAAATTATTTAGATCTACACTGTAATAGAAAACAAAGTAGTCAGCTTTAGTCCGCACATCCAGACCGATTTGAAGTTAATTGCTGTCGTGACTGCTCCACATTTGTTCTATCGTCACAGTAGAATTTTAGGTGATAAACAACAACAACTGTGTAAAAAGCAGCAAATAGTGTGCCAATTTGAGTGATGATGCAGTCACGAGTTGTTTCTACGGAGGCTAATGTAGATCACTCTCAGAGGAATAACATGCAGCAGTGACTGGTCGTTAGTGATGTGTATTGGACAAGGAAAAACGTTGTGAAGCCGATAGGAGTCAAAAAGAGGAAGTAATCCTTCAGGAGCACATAAATTATTCTAATTTAGGCGGCTGAAGATTATACGGGTCCCCAGTGAAGCTCGTCTGCTTATTCCAAATGACACATTCAGAAATTTGCAGCTATTCACTGAAGATAAAAATTCGATAATCCTTAATTCTAATTCTGAATAATTCTTGAGTGATGGTATCAAACGAATGAAATTTTGCTTTTTAGTCAGGTTCACAATTCATAAATATTATGAATTGTGAACCTGACTAAAAAGCAAAATTTCCTCTATCGCTGACAAAAGATCACTTGGAATAGTTGGATTATTTCGCAGCTTCTGCAATGGAGTCAAATTTTTTTTTCGCTTCGCATACTTATGAATCTAATTAAAAAGTATTTTGACAGTAATGACTCGACAAGCTTTAGATATTGTTAGAACTGTTGTTAAAATTGTTAAAATTTGTACTAAAATCTAAAGTGATCTCTTCGGTTCTGTGAAAGAATAAGTTGACAGGGTAAAGGTCTTTCCTATATATTTATTTGGATTCTTAAAAAGAAAATTTCGATATGCATTTTGCCCACTGTAAGGGAGTTACCTCATATATTTTATCAGTTATAAAAAAAGGTGAGATATTCATTAGGCAGCGTTAATTATCACAAGAAGTCAACCGGATTTTTGAAAAAAAATTGGGGAACATGTGATCGCGGACCATCGGAGAAATTACTTGAAGCTAAATAATAATAATAATAATAATAATAATAATAATAATAATAATAATAATAATAATAATAATAATAATAATAATAATAACAATAATAATGATAGTAATAATAATAACATTAACATGATAATAATAAAAAATATCAATTACTAAAAAATTCCTCGAAATAGAATTTGGAAAAAACTAATAATACTAATACTAGTTACTAAAAAAATCGTCGAAATAGAATTTCGAAAAAAAAATTGAAAAGCAAAATTATATGAGCGCTGCAGAAATTAAAAAGAACTAAGGATTGTGATTTAGTAGAACAGAATTTTTGAAAATTTTCTAGTCTGATTACTTGGAATTTTCAAAGAATGATCTCTGGCAAAGTGGATTCATATCCACGCTTTTTTTTTATAAAAATGCTTAAGAATTTGCTATACACAGCATTACTTAGACCTGGTTATGTAAAAGATCGGGAAAAAAAGGTTGAAATTCAAAATTCATACGAATTAAAGTGAAAAATTCATGAATCGTGCACTTCGGATACTTTAACTGAATGAATCCTCACTCGTTCGCGATATGCATCACACAAATCCCAAAACCTAATTTTGCTTATAATATCCAAGGTGGATGTCTAGGTAAAATGGGGAAATTTGATGAGAAAATTGCATTCAACAATATGAGGCAAATGTCAAAAAAAAAAACGTTCTTAGTACGTGTCCGAACAATAAAGACGCAATCCTAACATTAGAAATACTTTTGTTCCCTTTGAAAAAATAATTTTACGGTTGTGTTCGAGTAATAAAAGACTTTAATTTACTTCTGTATTCGAATAATTTGAGATTTATTTCTACAAAGTCGAATGGGTAGACTATCGATGAATACTGTGCTCCTTATCCTTAATCCATTAATCGAATAAGTTGTATTGAGTCTGTCTTCGTTATCTGAAAGCTCCTCGTGCTCTTTTTTTACTTCAAATTATCTGCTGAAAACTTCTGCCTCCTCTTCTCAAGACTGCATTACAACAGTCCGGTATCTTAGATTAAAAAAGTGCCGGGAATAATAGTTAGTTCAGCTAGTAATAAGTTTTTTCTTTTCCTTTTGTGAAGTAAAAAAAAACACATAAACACTGATAAGTCTTGAAAATAGCCAAATCTGCAGCTCTATTTAAAATTCTTGTAACTACGCCAACGTTTGGACTTTTATAAGAAAATATCCAATAGTGAAAAAATACTGAAATGAATCCAATTTCTACAAGCGAAGAAAAGATTCAGTTTTCAATTCATCCATGACAAAAACCAGTGTAGGGTCATTTCCATGAGACGTTTGTTGGCGCAGTGCGCGTGGTCGCCGTTGCCACGTGACGTGTCTTGAGTTCATTACCGCTCTCCAGCTCCGTGCGAGGTGTACGTACTCGATCGCGGCGTTTCAATGAGCGAATATTAATGGAAGTGGACGATTATTGGTGTTTCTTTGTGGGATAACGATCACTGAAAGCTTCCGACAAATATTTTTCCAGCATTTTTCCAGTTTATTTACCTAGGTGGTTCTTAGTTTTTACTTTAGAATTATTCCTAGACAGCAGCGCTGTTTAGGCAAGCATGGATTACTTTGCCGATATTCTTTTTGCCAGGAAAAACATAATGGGATTGCGCCACGCAAGATAAAAATGAATTCGGCGAGTTGAACGACAAGGACATATTGGAATTAATTTTAAGGGGAAAAATTAAAAAGGATGGTATTTCTTTTTCTCTCGCGCAACCTCCTCTTTCAAGCGCAACTTTTTCGATCCTCCTTTCTCCGGAAACAAATGTGTTTTTTTTGGCCACATCTAGAGTTCCACTGCCTGAATGAAAATGAAAACGATTGCAAAACTGTCAAGAAGAATTTTCTACTCAACAGTACTACAATGTTCGAAGCAAAAAAAAATGCTAACTTCTAACGCAATCCATCAAATGTACATGAACATGGCGTAAGGAAAAATTGTTGTAAAAAAAAGCAAAAAAAAAAGTTCAATTACCATGAAAACATTCCTCAAAAGTTGAAACCTGATTGATTTTGGTGAATAATATCGGCACAAGATTAATAAACAGACGTGGTATTATTTATTCCCAGACACTGTAACAGTTTTGGCTCTCATTTTGCCAGTGAAACTCTGGAAGTGGACACAAAACCTTTTTCCGCGCTACGAAAAGAATAGCAATACCAAAATTCCATATGACAGAAGAGATTCCCGAAAAAGTGATGCCGTCCTTATTCCGGTTATAGAATTGTTCCTTCGAAAAGTTTTTCTATTCGAAAAATTTATTCCTATATGTCTTGTCGTACAACAGGTCGGATTCATTTTTATCTTACACCGTGCATTCACATTATGTTTACTTTGCAAAGACTGAAAGACCAATATAAAGAAAAATTTACCGTCTTCCTACAAGTCAGAAAGACTACACAAGACTAACACTATTAAAATAAGAATAAGTAAAAAGTCGAAAAAAAAACCTAGGAAATAATTTTGACGCTATTTCTGTCATAAACGACGGTGAAAGGAAGAAAATTTGCAAGCGAAAAAAATCAAGGATTTTTGGAATGGTGAGAAAACTTTGCCGCGAGATCATAACAAAGACGATTTGTAAACCTTTTGCATAGAAAATTATTGGAAATTATTGATTTCTTCAATCAATATTTTTTGTAGTTGCTATTGAAATATTCTACTAAACACTCGTCTAGTTTCGAGAAATAAGCGCAGGTCCTATGAACAGCCCATCCTTCCATGGAGATATGCATCCTCGGGATATGCCAGTGGCAGGATTGCGGAGGTGTGAAAGTAATTAACGGGGCTTGAGGAAACTTTGCCCGTTTTCACGACACACATTTGTCAAAAGTAAATTCTCAAAGTATATTTGAAATCAGCAGCTCATTTACTTTCGAATGGTATTTTCAAAATTTAATTTTGCCCACTTCCAAAAATTCCGACGGTTTGCGACGGATTTTGGGACACAAGTTAGTAGCAGCGTTGTAACAAAATACAAAACTTTGTAAAATTTTGTACAAAACAAAAGACTAATTACAAATAATGAGGAAACAGTTTTACTCTGTATCCGCATATATATATAATGTTCAAAGAAAAATGCGTTGACCTTTGACAATGATAATGTCCCAGCAAAGAAAAAAAAAGAGAAAAATATATGCTTCTTTTTCCAGATCAATATCTATTAGCAAATTCTCATTGACAGAGAGTGATAATTTTGTTTTTTTCCTCATCTGGAAATATTCTAATAACCAGTTTCCCGCTGTTTCTCTAACGATATCGTTTCTTTTCGGAATGGAAACAGTAACTATTAGGCCCCGAGTGTGAGTGAATAAGTAGTTGCTTAGCGACATATCGCATCCCTCATTACCTGAACCATTATTCACATCACCGACGTTGCTGTTGATAACATGTTTCATTCTTTTGATGCGTGTTGAAGGCTTAATCGTATTGTTATTACTCCTTTATTGTTTTATTTGACAATTGCTAACGTCATACGGTTGTTTTTACGTTTGTTTCTATATTTGTACCATCCTCAAGATCCATATTTATTGTCAATGGTCAAACAAACATAGGAAAAAGCACTTTCCCGAACAACACACTTCATTTTGTTCAAACCTGGATTTCTCATATAGTTTCAAAATTTGCTAATTAATTATTTTTAATTTAATTATTATAATTAATTTGCTAAATCTGCTCCAAAATTTCTTCTTTATGTACTGTCTTAGCGGAAATAAGAACTTTGTTCATAAACAGAAATTTGTGTAAAATATTTATTTAAAAAGAGAAAAAATCGACAAAATTCACTTACAAACATTAGGATAAAATCATAGCATTGGCATAAAATTTTGCACATTTGAATGTGGAAGTGGAACGTCTTCTTTCGCTAGTGTTCTTTAATTGACTAAGAAAAAAATTCAGCATGAAACCTATCCTTTGTTCGCGCACGTTCTTAAACGTACTTTTTCTAGTGCAATCCTTAAACAGTGAGAAAAGATGTGAACAGAGGAGGACAACGTAATCTTGCAGGCAGTGTAATTTATCATTAGCTTAAAAAATCACAGGTACTTTACCTTTTTAAGGATAATATATAGGATACATATAATTAGTAAATTCTTACAGAAATTTCTTGATTTATCAAGGCGTGGTCTAAATCCAAATTTGTGTAGCTGATTCACGGAAACACCTTCGATCCATAAACTATTGAGAACTTCGTGGAACAGGAGAAGCATCTATTTAGCGGCGACTTCCATCCTCGAAGAATATACCCCCATCCAGCGCACAGTACTTGGGACAGACTCCTAGAGCACCTGCAGCACCGGGCGCTCCTGGCAAGCCGTCCATGCCGGGATTTCCTGGGAGACCAGGCGGTCCCATAGATCCTGGCGGTCCTTTCGGGCCAGGCGGTCCTCAAAAAAAGTGTAAGAATCGTAGTATATCAAAAAATGGACCCAATCCTACCTGGAATTGCTGAAGTTACTGCTGATGCATCTTGTCCTGGAGGTCCTGGAGGTCCGACAGGACCAACTGGTCCTGGAAGTCCAGGGGCTCCACGTTGTATTTCTCCACTCGCAGATTTTCCCGGTTCTCCAGGTGGTCCAGGAGTCCCAGGGCGCCCAGGATAACCTGGAGGTCCCTTTGGTCCTGGAGGTCCCACTGCTAGTGGTCCTCCTAAAATTCCTGGCTTTCCCGGTACACCTGGATATCCAGGTTGGCCTTTCACTCCTGGGTTCCCTGGCATGCCAGCTGGACACGCACAAGGTGGAGGTGTGAACGGGTCGCACGAGATACTACTCGGTCTGCCGGGAGCTCCTGGTATTCCAGGTATGCCCGGTTTCCCCGGTATACCTGGCCTGCCAGGTGGTCCTTGAGGACCGGGGTCTCCAGGAGTGCAACAGTTGTTGCAGGGTTGTTTAGTTTCTCGTACAACTCTATTTGAATCGGAGATATTTTTCACGTGGATGGCTTCGACTCGGATGTCTTTCGCAGAATCCTAAGATTTTTCGTTTCGATAGTTGCACTTTTATGGAATGGAAAAAAGGATGACCTTTTACCTTACAATATTTAATGTCATTATCCGTTATATTCTTCACATAATGAATATAGTGGTAGACCATAGGAATATTCACGCAAATTGACAAAAGTGGAATAACGGAATATCCGATGGCGGCATAGATCAAACATCGATACACCGCCACACGTTGCTTCTCCGCATCCATGAAGTAGCAGTACTGAAACTACTGAATTTTGAAGTTTTTCGAAATAAATCCTCATGTTCATGCCATTTGTCTTCTAAATCTATATAAACACACACAAATCATTTGCAAAACGAACTTGGTCACACCAAGTAATCTGTAGTGTGACCAAACACTCATACGCCATAATTCTTCTCTTGCTTAACCTTCCGAATGGGTCAAGGAATGCGAAAAAGCTATTGAAGTCATCCTTAAAAAATGTTACACTATTAAACGCGATTCCTACTATTATTGGAGCGAGTTATTCTTTATGGCTTTTTTCCGGAACTCCTACATATGTCTTCAAGGCAACCTCTTTAAAGACACCTGATCAGCTGATTACAAACCGGTTGAAATCAAAGGATCTTCAAATGAAGATCATAGATTTTCAAAGCGAAAAAGGGCACTGATTAATTGTAGAAAAAAGCGGCATTTTGATTTCAAAAAAACAATAATCCGAGGAATGAATAAGAGAAGAAAATAAAATAAAAAAGAGAAGGAATAACAGATATTTGACGTAAGCAAAACCACAATGTGCACCCTGTAAGACACCTACAGAGTTTTCATTACCAATGAAGTAATTACCAATGAAGTCCAGGATTTTTTTCATTACGGTTCGGATTAGACAGTTCCCAAGCGAGCAGGTAACTAATTTAGTGAAATTTCTGCATTTTAGCTCATCTATCGTAGAAAGTATCTAAATTGAGACGTAGCAAAAGTGAAACGCGATCGTCCTTTGGTATCGTCGTATGCTCACCTGTACGTAGCTAAAGGACTTTTTCAGAGACTTTTTCAACAAAAAAGCAAGGCCAGGCTTTTTTTTACGCTTTATAAAAAGTCTTTTCTTTCTGACCTTCTTGCAGTCTACTGCTTAATAGCCACGGAGAAAAAAAAACGTGCCTTTTATGGTTTAAAGAAATGGAGTGCTGGATAACTCTGTCATGAAAAAAAAAGTAATTTACGAAACTTTTAATTATCGAAGGATCTAGCAACTAGTCGTTCTACCGCCGTCGTTTTTTTTCTTTTGTGAAAAAAGTGTGAAAGAGCAGGCGGATGCATCTTAAATAATTCAACGTTGAATGTAAAATTAGGGAGTTTTAACAAACGATAGATTGGCTTTAAAATTTCTTGGATAAGCGAAAGATCAGTATAATTTTTGGAAGAAGAGAAGAAAAACGAGCACTTTTCAGGTTGTGTGAGAGTTAACAGTTATTAAAAAGAAAGATCAAGAGAAGTAGCCAAAAACTATCTCCATAAGTAACTGGCAGAAGTGACAGAAGCGTCGGTGGCCTTAAAAAGGTCAAGCATCTATGACAGTTCATTAGAGAATGTTCTGCTGGAACGTCTCAATAAAAGTCAAAGAAGTGCAAGGGTTTGGCTGTGTGTGTGTGTAGAAACTGTGCGCTATTAGAGGACATTTAGAGGTCGTAGCGAAGCAAGAATTTAAAAGAAAGGAAGTTAATTGATGAGAACTGTACGTTACTCGTCAGAAATCCGTTACGTGTAACGCATTTCTCATGTTATTTTGAAAAGATTGAAGAATTTGAGAGTAGCATCAAAACCTCAGTCCTCTCATAACTCTACAAATTGCGAGTGTGGTGTGTGGTTCGGGAAAAAAAAAATTCAGAGAAAACGGCACCATTAAAGTTCTTCTCGATAGTCGCAAATACGTAAAAAGTAGTCGCAAACGAAAAAACGGGGATTACATGTAACCTCAATGAAAATAATAATAATACTGTGAAGCAGAAGTGAACTGAGAAAGTGGGTTAAGGTCCGGAAAAGGTCTAGGATTGATTCGACTGCATCCATCGGTCACGGTGATACAGCCATCGTTACAATTCATATTAGGTTTTCTGAACGTAATTCGAAACACGGAGAGAGAGTGCTGTGCGGTAAGACAGGGAACGTAACCTAAATGAGTGCTCGTATGACTAAGACCACGAATGGATCGACCAAGGAAAAATAAAAATAGATTTTTCAGAAAAAAAAAGAACAAAGGTCACATTTAAGCCTCAATAGTGACTTTTCCATTGTGAATCCATCGAATTATTAAAAAAAAAAACAAGAAAAAAAAACACGAGAAAATGCAGAATCGACAAGGCGTCAGAAACTCCTGCTCCTCCTAATATTTGCGAAAAGTAATTTTCGACGAATCTCACAGCGAATGGATGAGACATAAATTGCAAGTTACATTGAAAATTCTTTTCGAACATTGCGTTCGAAGAAAAAAATTCGAAAAAAGAATCCTGAAGCTTTTTACCGAAATATTGTGCTGGTCCAGATCGAGGGAGGGTATGCGTTGAGGACAAATTCACTAGTTTTAAAGCTTTGAAAATCATGATCGGGAGCGAAAACTCATTAATCCAGCAATATGCTTTGATTTTTTAATCTTTCTTCACTTTCTAGACATTTTTAGCGACCGACATTATTCAAAGTTAAGCAAATAAGTGGATTAAGTGCGCTTGGATACTGACTAGACGCCTTTGTGAAGTGTTTTTCTTGTGATTTTAAGATTTTATGAGTTTCTAATCTTTTCAGACGAAGATAATTCATATGCATAAATTTTGAAAAAATCCAAATTTAATTTTTCCTAAATTAAAATTTATATTGTATATTCAGGTCGAGAATCTTACCCTCAAAAGCATTTACTCGTAATTGAACTCTTATCCACTGCTCCTGCAGATGTTGCCGACATCGGATCGCGCATCCAAGTATGTGGATGAAGCAGGTCCGTCACTCTGTATCCTTGACAGTCCTTTCAAGTAAAACTCAGATATTTTAAGAGAAATCAACTCTGCACTATTACTGCAATTAGTTTATAACCAAAATAAAGCGTAAAATTCCAGAGTATGTTTAAAAATTAATAGATCTGTGCGAATTCCTAGGTATTGGCAGCGTTGTCCCAACACCAACAGCAAATTCAAACTCTCAAGCTCTTTCTGACCTTCATTCCTCGTCGAAAATCGAGGAGTCGATTGTGAGTGAGGTTGATTTTGTCACATTTTCACCATCAACGCCACCAAACCAGTAACATTCTCTTTTAGGCAATGGGAGCGATGAAACCTGTAAAAGTTTTGGAACACAAATCTTCTCGAATCGACATCAACCAGACAGAGAATATTCTACAACAACAAGACCCACACCCTGATCCGTTCGGGAAGAAAAGTTTCGTTGGAGTTGTGAAGACTGCCATGGTTGGTGAAAAAAATACTTTATATATTATGTATACTTATTTGCACATTTTTAAGCAAAATGAAATATGATTCTCGAAAAAAGCTCAAAAATTACGCTACACTGATTATGGAGGACTTGTTATCAATAGAGGTGATTCCAGTCTTTTTGGTACCCTGGGTGGCACAAGACTTGAAAAGATGAAAGTTGAGAATGCAAAGAAGTCAATACACACAGTAATCAGAATTAGATGGGTCCTCAAACGAAAATATTCTACCGATTGAAGCTTACAAAGACGACAAAGTAATCTATTTCATTTCACATTCAGTAGACAAAATTACCTCTCCTCATCTCCACCCCCTTCATCTCCTAAAGAATTAAAATCACGGATATTTATGAGGAAAAAAATCCAAAGAGGAAGTCCTTCGTATCTGGCTATGATCTAAGATCTTCCTTGGTTTCCGGAAGACCAGGAACAGCTAGTATTGGCATAGCCATTGATCCTCGTGCCGCTCTTCTTAGTTTAAAGTCTCTGAAAAAGCTGGAAATTTTGGGCTAGTCCGCTAAAATTTTTGGAAAACTCTCAATCTAGGCAGTTTCGTTCGAGGTTTTTCTAAAAATATAGCTTAGTATCGTGGTACATCTTGGGACCTTCTTGGAAATATTGTTATTCAGAAAAAAACTGAGTGCTACCAAATGCCACCATTATATACGAGATTGCAAAATAAACAATGTGATGATGACGTTGACGGATACCCTTCGGATATGGTGAGGAATCACACAAACAAGGCGTCTAAATGAAGGATTTCGGCGATCGATTCCTCGTTGTGCTCGTGTATATCGTTATCCTACTACTGCTATAGCTATCCTGTTCAGCTTACGGATTTGCTGCCGTTACATACTTCAGCTAATTAGTAGAGATATTTGCGGCCCGTAAAAGCGCATCTGTGCCTGTGCTCCAACTTTAGACCCACCTAAACTGCTGCTGAAGTTTGTAGGATCTATAGCGTAAAATCGTAAAAAAACTGGAAAACTTCTTCTCTCGTTCTTCCCGTCCAGTTCAACACATTTAACTTCGTTTAAGTATTGTCTTTATTTCTGAAAGTATTCCCGAATGCCTATTATTAACTAATCGATCGTTCAGATCGTTCGAAATTGGATGATGTCAGCGCACGATCCGGAAGAAGATCGTTCCTCGAACGCTAACGCTTCCCTAGTGTTTGAACCGGTTGGTTGATGTTTTTTTAGCGCATTCTCGTCATTAAATTGTAGCAGGAATGTGGAAAATGAGATGAAATTCGCTGAATGCACTCCACTCGAATAACCTCGAATATTCGACGTTTTTGTGTTGAATCACTTTCTGTGTTGAATCGTTTTCCTCGGAAAAATAGAAGGATTCAAAATTCCTCTTTGGCTTCCTCTGACATTATCACTCTAGCAAGGATTAGCTTCTTTCAAACCAGTAAACTGCCCTAAAGTGTGGAAGAAAGGACTGCACACAGAAAATTCAGATTCACAATAAAAACCGAAAATTCTGTTTTGTTTTTTTCAACGGTGGAACACTTTTATGCAATATCCGGTAATAGTCTAAACCGCCATTCCTATAGTTGTTCACAAACCAAACACAAGGATTTGTGGTATCCATGGTGAGCATCTCAGCGAGCTCCCCATCCTGAATGCATCATCAGAATCAACCGAATATTTCTGACCCTTCATGTGGTTGCTAAATTCAACTATGCGACACAAACCTCATTTCAGCCACCTCAGACCGATAACGTCCCGATTCTTTCCACTCCTGAAGAGATTTTTGAGATCGAAACTACTGGCTTTGAAATAATCAAGGCGAAATTTCTGGAATGGACCAGGTATCCAGTTGTTGTTGGCAATGGTACATATTGACCAAATTAACCAAATTATGCCTAATGTTGCATATTTGATTTTTGTTACTTACGGGAATAAATTTCGAATTTTTGAAGAAGAAGAAGAATTTTAAAAAATTTTGAATTTTGGAGAAATTTGAAGATTTTATTGGTTATAGGCGCCTAATCTACTTCTATGTGTCACCTGGTGGCCATTTCTATTACTATTGGACGTGTATTGTTTCATTTGGATTACTGTATAATATGATGGCTATGGTAATATTCATATTCGACGACGTCTACATAGGCTACTTCTATCATTGGCTTTATTTGAACATTTTCTTCGATTGTATCTTTTTGCTCGATATTCTAATTCAATCAAGAACGAGTAAGTTTAATTGACACTCTGATGAGAACTTTTTCCCACACTTCCTGGAAACAACCGAACCGTTGTCACGAATCATTCATTCAGCCTACATTTTTGATGGAAGTGAAGTGAAGAACGTAAGAATGACTACGAAGAACTACTATAAAAGGTTCGTGTACACAGTTGGCAACGTTTGTCTCTTCTTATCAAATGAGGGCGTAGAAATGAGAGAAACGAATTCGCGAGTAAAATTTTGAAAGTTCGTTCTTAAAGACAATTGTACCAAAATAGAGACGAAGCTATTCGTATGAAACAAGTTATAGACTTTGATCCAGACTTCGAGTGAACAAGTTAAGGAGTTATACTTAAAGGCATCACCCCACGAATCTGAGGTGGTGCAGATTTCAGGTGGAGTATTCGTATACAGGATGGGAGACTACGGAGAGCGCTGTGATTCCGTCCATTTCTTCCTAATTGTCGTAAAAAACGTCCCGGAAGATACGGCTTCATTCGTTTTGGCGCACCATTTCGTACAAGAGGTTCGATTGGAGCGCGCCAGCCTTGTGCGGTGCCGCATCTTCCGGGCCGTTTTTTACGGCAATTAGGAAGAAATGGACGTAATCACCTCCTTCTCCGTAGTCTCCCATCCCGAAATGAGTGAACTTATCGAAGATAGCCGTTTCCTAAAGTGACTTATTAAAGGCAACATGTCACGAAATTGGCGATGTTGGGGTGTTCGTAGATTAATGTACAGCTAAAGTTGTTGAATAAGAGTATGAACGTAATGTTAAGAGTATGGCCACTCTAAATTCCCCCTAACCACTCTGAAAAACTTGAGAACTCCTTTAGTTTCCAAGATGTACCTTAAAATGCTCCAAATTTGCACACCACTCGGTTTCTTTAACACTCTATTCATTGATTCCACATGACCGTGGGCCATTGAGAAGACCTCATTGATTTTCGACCGCTCGCTCGTGGACGCGAGGCGTGTGCGAAGGTAGCGCGTTCTAACGTACCTCGTACGAACAAACGCCATTTCCCACGCTTTTTTTAGGACCTTTGGGGGGGGGGGGGAGCAGAGATTCAGTTGAGCCGCGCTCATATTCGCAATCTACGCCTAACTCTGCATTTGACCACAGATCGCCAGTTTCGTACTATGCAGCCTTTATGGGAATAATTTCAGTGGCTTAGTTTTACGAACGACGTTCTGAGAACAGCGAATTCCACATTTTCAAGGAGGAAAAATTTTTTAGCCCTAAAAACTTTCGAATATCTCAGATTTGGTTCTATTTCAGTGCATTTGACTCACTTGCACTCGTGTTAATAAATCCCTACGTATGCATGCTCGGGGCCTCAATCCATAGTGATCCTTCGCCTTTTTAAATCTCTACGAGTCTCTGTTCCAAATTTTTCTAACTAAAACAACGTCGGTCCCTCTTTGCGAATGAGGGTGACTTCTTTTTTTTTTTGTTGAGAAGACACTATGGGAAGTCGAATCCATATAGATCACACATTGATTCGCCGGCATGATCACCATGAATTTATCGGAGTATTCATCGCTCATGTTCGTTTAGAGCAGAACTGTATTTCTATTGTTATTACCCTATTATTTCTATTATTATCTCTATTATTATTGTATTGTGTTTATTTATATTTTCCAAGAATTTATGTACTCTTTTTTCCAGCTACCGAATATATCTTGATGTGCTTGCGTTATTTCCAACTGACTTATTCCTTATTCTTCAAAGCACAATTTCATTGGTCAGAGCTATACGTCTTTTAAAAGGTGAGGATAACGGATTCTGGCTCCGCAGGGGGTTCACGGATTTTATCGAATTGGAATTTGAGAATGGATAGCTATGATCGGCACAGTGGGTCAGTAAATCTAATCGAAAATGGGAAGATGATCACACCCTAGCCTTTTCAAAGCTATTTATTCTTAATTTGAGATAAATATTCAAATAATTGGGCGAAGAGAGATTAGTTTTGGAGTTACATTCATTTCTGTTTCAACTTTTTTCCTAAATGAGGGTTCTTTTAGTCCGTTTTTCCAATTTTTAATGAGTAAATTTCTTTTTTTTGTGTTCTTTTTTCGGCCTCGTAAGTCGTCGTCAAAATAGTTTTGATCTGTTCCTGATCAATCCTATCAATCCCGCCAACGCTTAGGGATAACCAAATACGTCCTTACATACATTTGTGATTTAGTTCAACCCTCATCGAACTCATTAAAAGTATTTTCCCTCTAAACTCATCTAAAAGAAAAAATTTGCCCTCAAGCCTAAGGTTGTCTCTTTCGTTACGTTAAAATTGTTCCACTTCCATTTATCAGTACATTTTTAGTCTATCGACTGAACGATTTTGTCGATAAGACACAGAAACGGACCTCATTCCCTCACGGCTCGAAGATCGCTCTTCTTATCACTGCATGCTACATTCTTTTCCATTGGAATGCATGCGTGTATTTTCTGTTCAGTTTGGCCGAAGGATTATCAGGTATTATTTCCCATTATGTTTGTATGAATTACGAAAATAATAAATAAAATACTGTTGAAGGTTGATGCGGCTCTATCTCTAATTTTCCTCTTAATCATTCATTCTCCAGAAAATAATTCCTGATTTCAACGATAAGGTCTTAGCACGAAATCATTTACGAAAAGTCGTTTACGGATGTTTTTTGCTCCACTCTGTTCTCAGGATTGTTCGCTTGGATGAAAATGATTGTTTTGCGCTGCTTTTCAAGTTTAACGTTTAATTTGTTTAATTCAAATTTATAAAACTGCTGTTTAAGTTCTTATTTAGCAGTGCAGCGCTGGTTTTCTTTACGAGGTTGTTCTACGGATGAAGCAACAGAATTTGTTTCCTTATCGGTGTTCTAATTTCAGAGGATGATACGGGTGCTTTCGGATTTTCCTATTACAAAGTGTTCGATCCTCGATTCCCAACATGTTCCGTAAGTCATTTTGTCATTCTACATATTCTTCGGAGAGAATATTTGAAAGTGAAAGAACTAGGGTAAAATAATAATGCCGTAAAATAATTTTATTTATATTTTTAATGTGTATGTACGTTGTTGATCAGCAATTTTTACAGGTATTCAATGATCAGAACTGTCAGTTTAAAGAAAATTACACTCTACTTGATATTGATGACCATCGACCCAAATACATGGAAGAGATGTACGCTTTCTGGGAAGGAAAGTATGTTATTGTTTATGTTTTTTTTCCGTAAAAATCTTTTCCATGCTCATTTTAACTGTTATCTTTTTTTTTTGCTTTGAACCTTTTTTTCGCTCAAGATTTTTGTGTGCGAGGGTTTTTCTTCTCGTTTTTGGGGATAGTTTTTAGCCAGGCTTTTCCGTGGTTTGTAGAGAAATGAAAAACTTTCTGAAAATATCACATAACTTATTGGTCCAGTTCCCTTTTAAATGGAAAAAAAAACTCACTGAAACATTAGTTACCTTATTTTATTTATTTTTATCTTATAATTTTTACTAGATACTAATTACTTTTACTAATTACTTGGCATATGAATCCCGTTTAAAGCTATAGCTGCTGCTTTTATAAAAAAAAGCTGCTTTTATCAAAAAAAATTGTCTCTTCTACAGTTTACTTTTGTATTTGAAGATTTTTACGTTTTTTTACTTGTAAATTAATAAGGTAATAAACAACTAGCTGTTCGAAGGAGAGAAAATTATCTTTTATGTCTCCTTTTCGCCTTATTTAGTTTTCGCCTTACACAGCTTTATCAAGCTCATAATAATTTTTTTCCTCTTTTATTGGCACTAATCTCCTCTAATTAGATTATTTTTTGTTTCTTTTTTTTGCTATTTTTTAATACTATCCTATGGGAGGTCTTATAACTAGAGACATCAGTGATGTTAGGGCTGTTTTTGGTCAGTAATGTGACAGGCAGAGGTTATGGATAGCCTTCGGACAGTGATTGGATTTCGGGACCTTATGTACAGAACAAATCTAACCATATCAAAATTTGGGAGCGAATAGGAAGCTCTTCTGAGACAAAATTTGGGGTTTTTTGGAAGATTCAGGAAGAAAAATTAATTAATGTCTTGACAGCGCTCATGTTTGACTGTTCTTGAATCTTGGCACGCTGTATACGCAGCGTTTTGATCGATTTCTGTGAACTGTAATTAATTGAGGTTTGCCTCTTGGAACATGTTTATGGAAAAGAAATTTGTATACCATTTAATACTTTTAAATTTAATTTAAATAGCATAAATTTATAATTTTTTTATTTAGAAATTTATATCAAGTAATTTATGTGATAAATAATGATAATGATGTGATGAATAATATAGATAACGAGGTGATAAATAATAATGTCATAAGTAATTAATGTAATGTAACATTAGTTCCCCTGGGAGGATCTGGTGGTTATAGCCGTTCCAGATGTTTATTGAAGCTTTTCAATCCATTTGTACCTCGGATATTTTTTTATTGGAGTGCGCCGAGTTTCAACAACAATTCATCTGTCGGTTCTCAGATTTATCAAATGGGAAATGGGCAACTTCTCTCGAGAGTACAGTATGAGCATCTATTGGTCAGCGCTTACAATTACCACTTGTGGACAACAGGTTCGAATGGGTTTTTTTAAAAGATTTTTTCTGGAAAATTAGTCAATTCAAAGCTAGAAGTACTATACTATTCTATTTAGCCCTATCCGTCGTCATCACCTCAAAATATGCTTGAAGTGATCGACACGCTTATCGGTGTCCTGGTTTTTGCAACAATTATTGGTGGTGTCGGTAGTGTTGTGACGCAAATGAATGAAGATGTCTACGATTTTCGACAAAAAATGGACGGCATAAGATTTTATATGAAATATCGGTTAGACTTTTCATAGAAAAAAACCTTTAGAGGGTGAATTATAAACGAAAAATCGTTTTGCTTTCAGGATGGTAACTCCAGCCATACAGGATCGTGTGATCTCTTGCGTAACCTATATGCATTCCCAGCATCAACTTAATGATGAACAGGTGTGATCCTCAAACCAGTTTTTTTGACAGTGAAGAATTTTTTCCTTGAAAATTTGCTGAATAAATAAAAACAAAATAATAATAATAAAGTAAAAAAGAATATAAATAATAAATATAGCAATATATATTATATTGCAATAATATGATAAATAATAATAATAAATAAAAATGGCTAAAACAATTTTATGATTTGGTATCAACGTATTTCTGGAAGCTAGGTCTCAATTAATTCAAGAAAACTCACTTACACCCAAAAATTGTTGTTCGTCATTCTTTTGTATTTCTCTTGATTATAACAAATTTTCCAGGAATTGTTGTATGTGCTCCCGCCAAGGCTGCAAGGTCAAATCGCTGTGAATCTCCATATGGAAACTCTCAAGAAAGTGGAGCTCTTCAAGGTTAGATCCTAGTGTTTTTCCCCTAAGTTCATCGCTCATCCATCACATTTCATCTCCAGGAAGAAGTGAAATATTTTGGTACTTTTATTTTGAAAAGACAATAGAATTCCTTGGAAAATCCCTGGATGGTAGAAGTTCGGAAAGACCCCATCGAATGGAACCACGGTTCACGAGTGTATGCATAAGACATGATTTGAGACCTTTTCAAAGCGATAAGGTCCCAGCAAGAAATTACATTTACGGATAGTCGTTTACGGATGTTTTTTGCCTCACTCTGTTCTTAGGATTGTTCACTTGGATGAGAACGATTGTTCTGCGGTGCTTTTCGAGTTTAACATCTAACATCAAATTTATAAAACTGCTAATTAATTAGTTATTTAGCAGTGCAGCGCCGGTTTTCTTTACGAGGTTGTTCTACGGATCAAGCAACAGATTTTCAGCCCTAATGATTATCTGTTCAGAGCAGGAGAACGAGCAAAGGTGAGTCCATCGGCTCCTGTTCCAGAAAAGCAGGAAGATTTCTTTGTTTTTATTTGAATATAGGAATAAATTTTAGTCCTTAATTGTTGCATTTCTATCTCATTTATTATTTAAAATCATTCTAGGAGACCAACTTTTTCTTTACAATGTTTCAGGAAATGTTTATTGTGAAACGAGGAACCTTACGAGTTATTGATGAAGATCACACTATACCGAATATAGTAAGCAACTTTCATCTCATTATTTCTTATTCTTTTAATTTTATTCTTTGTTCATTTCCTTTACGTTCGACGCAGTCATCTCAATATTTCTTATTTTTTTATTTTTATTGTTTACGTTCGACGCGGTCACGTTCTTTTAGTATTTTACGCTACTTTTCTCGCGCATGGTGGCATTTCTTTTTTTTACGGTTGAGAACTGTCATATTCATTTATCATCCTCCAATTTTTTCCAGGGGAAAAACTCAAACGAGTTCTGCTTCATTCATGTTGCTCAGTGTTTAATTTTCTTTTACAAACTTTCTACTTCTGTACAAATAACTCTAATTTCTAAAAAGCACAAAATTCCAAATGGCTTCAAAACCTACTATTTTTTTTCAGACCCTTACCGATGGTGCCACATTCGGTGAACTATCCGTGATACTTATTGCCGGAAATCAGTTGGGTGATCGAAGAGCTGTATCGTTACGTTCCGAAGGCTATTCGGATGTGTATATTCTAAATCAGGATGATGTTTCCTCGATTTTACAAGAATATCCAACGGATAGAGGAATTCTTGTCTCTAATGGTAAGCAGCTCTTTGGTAATCTTAAGCAATTTTTTGATGATTTAATTTTAATGAGGATTTTTTCTTTGTTTTTATGTTGCAGGAAGTTCTGAAAAGTATGATTTTTCTGAAATTTCTTAAATATGCCATCATTTCGACTCAATAACAAAGAAAACTCTTGCGATTTTTGCGTTCGCTTTGTATTTCATCATATGTTTTTCCCGGAAATTTGTAAAATACTATATCTTGAAGTTAATATTCTGCTCTAGTTAACTGAATGAAGAATACTTTTTTCCACTCGTATCGCTTATCTTCTTAATAAAATTACCAATGCAAACTTGGGATACATTATCCACAATTTGTTATTTCTTTTCTTGTAGAATATCTTTATTTGTTACCTATTATTATTGAATAATATTTTTACTCTCTTTTTATTTTTTAAAGCACGTGAAATGCTGAGATCACGAGACCTGCTCTCCGACGAAGCGGTCGAATCCACAGAACAACCCCTGAACATGCTATCGCTGGACGAACAGCTGAACAAAATGAAAAATGAGATTGGAGATCTCGAATCCCAGCTGAACAACATGTATTCGTCATTTAATGTGAGTTCTTCGCTTAGAATCTACTCCCAGGATCAAAATGATCAAAATTCGCCCTGCTACAGAATCTCTCCACCGACATGAAGCGACGAATCACAGCTGTCGAACGAATCTTCACACGAAATCGAAAAAAGATTAAACTTGACTGTATGCGAGGGAAATTACAACTATAAATACGGTTTTTGTTATAGAATGTTCAATTTTCTGAAAATTGTTGTATATTGCGATTAACGGAGAGTAAATAAATCATGCCAATGTCTTTCCTTCTTTTCCATAATGTATACCGGAATCCCTTTGAACAATGTTTGCGATTATGCGGCGGGATCCCAACAGTCACAGGATTCAGATGGAGCCGTTTTTGATTGGCATAAAGTTCATCGAACATTCTCGTGGAAACAACAGCGATTTTCGGCAAAGTTGACGGGTAATTTTCGACCGTACCGGTAACCTCCACAGCAACGATTACATAACTGTGTATAAATACGGAGTTAGTGAGGCATGGCCGTGCTGAAATCGTTGTCGTTGACAATGAACCGCTTCGATCGCTAATCCTATAACTTTATCCAGTCATTTTTAAAGGCTGAGCTAGCTATAGTGCACTTTCGTTGACGTATATTATAAATAAACTCAACTAACATTAAGGCTAAGTCAGTTTCCACAGCTTGGGTATGGTATTCGAAAAGAAATCATGAAAGTTATTGAGAAACACATCCTGGAAGCTCATTTAATTTTTCCTCCGTCTGTCAAACTTAACAGAAATTCGATGGGCGCCATTTTCGACTTCCCTTTAAAACGCTGTTTCAAAAGCTGGATTTGATACATCCACGTAACTGCTTCCAGAAAAACGAATTTTGCGAGTACAAATTCCTTGAATATTGTGATACAGTATTCCTGATGAAGTGGTTAGTGTCTTTTGTTGATTTTGGATTCGGGAGCGCCTACCCTGTCTTGAACATATCTAGAACTGTGCTAGATGAACCTATGGTCCTTGTTGAAATAGGACCCGCTAAAAATGTGAATTTTGTCGACTATTGCGACAGGACTTCAGGATTTGAGTATCCTGCATTTTCGTAAATAAGAGGTATTCATTAACATTTTTTTTCCTCTGCAGAAAACTAGTCACTCAATTCTCGATCTCTTGAGTTTTCATGTTATTCATTATAACTAATCATTATTCTCATTTTAATTTTCTTTTTTCCTCTAATATTAGCTACTATAAAGCAGTTTATTGTGAATTTCGAGTAGTGCAGAATTTTCTCTCGTTCAACATTCTCTTCTTTATCTTTAAGGGAAAATAAAACCTGTAAAAGAACATCTACAGAGGTCCTATTTTATCTTTTCATAATTTCCTTCCGATTCTTTTTTTTTAACTTCTGGACTGTGTTTTGTTAAAACAAAAAAAAATCGAAAGATAATCACACCGTCACTTTCGGAACTATTTTTTCCTACTAATGAACCCTCTTCTGATAGTATATTAAGTAATCAAATTGTGTTCAATCCAGGAAAAGAAATTCAAGAAAAGGAAGGAAGGAAAATAGTAGAAGGTCGCAAATAAAATGAATTGATTGTGTCATGGATTTTCTTTACTAGTACTCGTTGTTCCAGGATTGATGAAATTGTTGCTGATTTTGGTATCTCTCACAACAACTCTTCTATATGTTCGCTCTCTCCCCATCGACGGCGAACACGGTGGTACGACATTTAAATTATATAAAGTTTTCATATTCATTATTTTTAAGAACCACTCTTCAAATAAAATTAGCTTTGGATTTAGTGGGAATACCATAGAGCTAAAGAATATTGGTTTCAGATTTCTCGAATGCCCAACCCTATTTTGGTTTAATCTTATAAAGACTTCTCTTTTTCTTCTTTTTTTTTCTAAAAAACAGAAAGAGAAGGAGGAAATTGTAAAAAAAAAGAAGTGGGGATGATTCCAACTTCAGGTGACCACGACACAGATAACCATTTATCTGAAAAGAGTGGAGAAGAGGATCCATCCGAGAACCATGAACACCACCACACCAATCACGATGCGGAAACAGACACTGATTCTGTAGATGAGGAAACACCGGAGGATTTTCAACTTGAGGAGGTGAATGAGGATGAGAAATGTGAAGAGAAACACACTGAAGGAGATGATGACAAAGAGGTAATAAGTAGTAAAGAAATTCAGGAACGAAGAATAAATTATATGGATTTCGGACCTCAAAATTTTTGTGTGTGAGAAGCACACATTGGCGGTGACCATTCGAAGAGAATGGTTAACTCACTCTCTGGAAACTTAGTAAATTGCTCAGTAAAATTTCCCATAGAATAATCCATTAAAATTTTACAGGAACATGTCGATGAAGAAACGAAAACGCACAAAAAGATGTCCTTGAAAGATCATGCACATGAAGATCAGAAAATTGGGAAAAGGAGCATAAGATGTAAGTGATAGATGCTTCGAGTAGCTTTCTCAGAATTTTTTTTTTGACTACAGAAATCACAAATTTTTATAAAAGCTCAATAAATGCAGTTTAAAGAAAGACTTACACAGATAGCGATGAGTTGTATGAGAATGAACGGCTGAGGTATCGCCGGTCTCGTGAGAGCGACGAGGATAAGTCGGAAGGTCTCGAACATCATGAATTCCATCCACATATCGAAAGAAGACGTCGCGACACACATGAACAGCACAGTATAAACAAACGAAGTAGCAGCAGCGAAGGTGAAAATTCCGACTCTGATCCAATCATCCGAAAATTCTGTCTCTGAAAACGCCTCCACTTCAGAACCTCATCACCCGTTCAAGAGATCGTCCGGTCATCGTGCACCAGGCGGACATGGTGTGTCACATTAAACTCTCACTCAAAATCGTAATCATCCTCTTCTCACTTACAAAGCGATCCAAACTTCCGTCGCGTGTTTTTTGAATGAAATTCAAATAAAATTTTCTCGGATTTGATTACTGTGTGTGAGCTTGGATTACACGTCAGATTATCTATTTTAATTCAGAGCACATTATAAATAAACGCAATACGGAAGATGCAGTTCCCGGAGAAACAGAGGAACTGGATGAGCCGACGTTTGCATCCGATGACGTAGAACAAGTAGATTCAGTAGGTACAATTATGATTGGTATAGACTAGCCGACGCAATAGCTTAGTTGTGCTTAGCACCACCGTAGCTGAAACTGCACCTACGGGGGGAAATAAATCCAAAGGTGATGAGATTTTCCATGAAAAAGTTGGAAAAGAGAGGCACTAACCATACGGACAAAAACGTCTATGATAGTGAAAAAATTATTTTTACTCTGCCAATTTGACCCCAATTTTTCCTGATGAAATTCTACTTGTAGTTCGAAAGGACACCAACTTTGTGCCTTAATAACTGCAAATTGTGGCATTTTTGAGTCTCTCTTCCTTGCTCACTAAATTTTTGTGGTAATGTGTGGATTTATTCAGAAATTTCGGATTCAAATGATCATCTGATTCTTCAAACTCCCTTAGTCAGCACAGTACACCGCTTCCTTCCCATCTGATGTCGATTCTTTCAAAATTCGACTATTTTATCTTCTTTAGCCCACTGATTTTGATATTAAAAGGTGAAAAGAGAAAAATTAGAAGGTGAAGTGCAATGACACCTTTTACGTATTATAACGTCATCAATAAAACTTAAAAAATAGCATGGGTACCACATTTGGAGAAGAAAAAACGTCCAGGGATTAACGGAACATTTAAAAATTAAGGACTTCTATTTTTCAGAAAGTTTCGAATGTCCGCATTACTACAAGGAACTCTCAAAAAGCTCCACATTAGTAAAAATTTCAATAAGCCTCTGTGTATTGGCACTCTATCAAGTGAGTTAAAAACCAGAAAATTTGAGGATTATTGAAAAATCTATCGATAGAATTAGATACAGAAATTTTGATCTGTGCCCCTGGCCAGCTATATTTGTTTAAAATGAGATAAATTGCAGGAAAAAACAATTTGTTTGTTTGTTTATTTGTTGAGCACAGCCAAGCTGAAATTATTTGGGTTAATTGTCTCCAAATAAAAATGTTCTTCATTTGAATGAATAATAACAAATTTTTGACAGCCTATACAACCATGCATGGACTTTTTTGACTTCCTTATCCTTTCTGGACACTCAATTATCAGAGTTGGCATTTTGGGGGGTCGAAATTTTTTTTTCGAAGAATTTAGAGAATGAGTGGGCAGGGCCTCTGTCTTTGTACACATTTTATGGTACGTAAGAATAAGTTTATGAGTACTTTGGTGAGAGAAACCAAGATTTCAGAGTTTTATGAAGTTTTCCGAAATGTTTTGCTCCGGATGACTCACCTTTTTTGCATCACACACATCCATCCTGTGTTTATGTCATTTCTGGTTCCACAATTTCTCCATCATATGTCATCATTTTAGCCGTTCGAGTGAAACGAGTCTCCCGTGCTGGCAGCAGCCATAAACCGCGGGTGATGAACAAAAACAAGGGCAACAGTCGAGCCGGCCAAGCCGATACTGCAGTAGAAAACGAGTAGATCCACAATGAAATCCTCGATAAGTGATTCAGACGATAGTGTACAGTAATCATGACTATGTTTGATATTTATTTTTCCATTGTGTTATGAGATCTGGCGTTACTATTTGACTCATACACTTTAGTAGTTCCATAATCTCAAGGTTGTAATATTTACGTTAACTTACTGTGCCCATGCTTTTTCTGTCTTCTGCTGCTTTTTTCTCTTCTTGCTATTTCTGACCGTTTGTGCAACATGGCGTTAAATAAAAAGTATTTGTTGTAAATACTTGCTTTCAGTACGTCTAGTGAACGGATGTGAGCTTTACAGATTCATTTATTCAAAAAAAAATACAGAACAATCAATTGCACTTTATGAATAAATAAAAAAATAATAAAGACCAGTTCAGTTACATGTGATCCAATAGATGAGTAGGATAGCTGTGAGCAGTTTAACCCTGTCTTTCTGCTAGGCCTGTCTTGTACAGTTTTTCTGGTTCATTTAATACGACACGATCGATAAATTCTTTTCCTTGGATGAAGCAGTGGTCCTTAAAGTTATGTATGATTTTTGGGGAAAAAACCACGTGTACTGTCATTTCAACAGCGGTTTCTACCCGGAAATTTGATGCATTGTAATAGTCTGCTCTGGTGCTTAAAGAAATTCCCCAGGATTTACGTTTAACGACATTTTGGATTACTTCTGATTTCTAATGATGGATTCTAAAGTTGTGAAGAAAAAAACAAGGAAAAAGAATCAAAAGGTGGGTGAGCGGTTGGATGAATCGAAGGAGGACCGCAGACACCTTTCTAGCAACATACGAGTAACATCTTACGTATACACTTACGTAAGCGTGGCAAAAATTTTCCGTAACCCCAACTATGACTCACTTGGTTCGAAACCTCGTACTTCCAGCCACCGAAACGTCCCCTCGAATAGATTGAGTGCTTCTCCAGCTCACGATGAGCTCGCGCTAGTTCAGGATCTCGCTGAAAAACGCTCTTAGAGGATATTCCATTGTTCTGCTGATATTTTTATTCTCCAGAAATTGAAATAGAAGCAAAGTATGAAAAAAATGGCAATGTTGGGATTTGTCTACAAATAGATTGGGATGGTGGTACGACCACGATTATGTTCATGATTACGCTCAATTCCCCCTAATAATCCGGAAGAAAGTGATTCTGCCTCACCAACAGAAACTGTTAAGCGATAGAACAGGGATAGCTTCATCGTCATCTGGAGCCAATTAATATAACTCAAATAAGCAGCAAAAGATGCTCCAAAGAAGAGGATGCCGTAGGGTGCTTCACATGCATGGATTTTCTGGATTACTAGAGAGAATGGAGCGAACTATCGCTTTATACTCGTGAATTACTCCTGATCCCACTTAATCGTGAGGAGATGCTACCGTGATACGGTTCCTTTAAAAAACTGTCGTCTTAGAACTTGCAGGATTCTTCATTTAGGTGTATTTGAATAACTTACAGCAGGCGTTGGAATTGGATAACCGTAATCCAAAGTGGTGGAATATACGGAGACAATCTTATCGCGTTGAATCATGCTCTTGATTACAAGTCCGTCGATGGCTTTCTTTACGATTTCTTCCTCGGTTACCTAGAAAAATATTTTATTTTCACCACGGGATACCTCAGCAAGTACCGTATGTAATAATTCTTTTTTTAAACGATAATCCTGCATAAAGGAGAAAATTTTTTGTCGAACTAAATTCTCATTTCTAGAAAGATGTTGCACCACTTTCGATTTTATGATAAATCTATTTGATATGATATGTTTTTGTATGTTTTATCATATGTATATATATATATATCCATTTTTATAACTTATTTGTTTTTCGCTTTAAAAAATCTAGAGAGAAAGCCATAGAGCCAACTAACAAGTGTAAAATTTCGTTTTTTCTCCGAAGCGGAATTTTCAGAGAACGTTACATCTTCGAAGGACCATGCAATTTTGACCACCTCTAATCGTTGAATGGCCTGACCAGCAATCATTCCGGATACAAACATCAAACACACATCTAACGGACTCCTCGGCTCAGCAAACCAAAACGTCTCTACGTTTTTCTTAATTTTTCTTATCACTGCAACCTTTAAACTATCTTTGCATTGATCAATGGACAATTTCCTCAACTGGACAACTACATAATCCAAAGATTTCTTCGTAAAAAATAGCCTCTATTTTATAGTCAGACAACGAGATCTCCTAGTTCCTTTTCTACTGGTCTACAATACTGATTTTATTGTTAATGAAACCCTAAACAGGAAGACATTGAGTTATTCTTTTTTTCTCAGTGACATAACTCAAAACAGATGCTGAAAATAATTTCATTTTTCACCTCTGTCATCTTTTTTCAAGTCAAGATTTCCAAATCTTCCTTGGAAAATTGAGGAAAGTCGATTGCTCATAGTTCTAGCGCTTGAAGTTAATCACATTGAGATCACTAAGGTATGAGAAGTGCAAATTAAGTTTAAAAAAATCTCCACTTTTATGAAACTTTATGGATCTCCTACACTTGTGGATGGATTTCTGGATTATTTTTATAGATTGATTTATTTTTTTTACATTTTATTTTACTATTTATATTTACTATATTTATGTATATATATTTACTATCTGTATTTATTTTTTCATTTACTTCTCCTTTCTCTATTCGATTAAAGGAGTAGATTTCTGACGCTCAATAAGTGTGTTGAACTTTTCACATTTTGAAGGAAATTTTCCTTTGAGTGGAGTTTTTTGAGAAATGAGAGGGCCTACAATCCCAGTGCTCTCTACCTTACGAGATGCGTAAAAAATCATCAATACTTACCAACTCGGCGGTACTTTCAACCTAACTTCTGCTCTGTTACGATACTTAAATGACGTTTGCTTGTTTTGTTTTGTTTTTCTACCTACTGTACTATGCCTCATCCTCCTCTGAACTCACCGGATCATCAATCGGTCGTGCGCATTCACACATAACCGACCAATACTTGTTACCATCCGGTGTCACCTGCAATTATCCGCGTTCATCATCCCACTCATCAATCAACGTACGATTAAAAACACAGGTCAAACAGAAGAGAACAAATTGGGATGACACTGTAAGATAAAAAGACTGTAATTACTAGTGATTAACGACGACTCACCTCTCCATATCTGCTGAGAATCGTAACTCGGAAAAATGGGACGTTAGGATCGGGGAAATAAAGCCATGTGAATTTTTCCATGAATTCTGTCATTGGTTTCTCAAGGCCTACACCAACAATAAACACCTTAAAAAAAAGTAACTTATTTTTTTCACTAGAGTGCTGGATTTGAAGAACGGGAAAAGTAGGATCCTAGTCACCTACCTTATTGTGATCTACATTGATTTCCGGGCAAATTTTAGTCTCTCTAACGAGAATATCGATTGGAGCCGCATTCAACAGAATATCATAGTCGAGTTCCTTCACCTCATTCGATTCACGGCTTACGTAACGCAAGCGTTTTGCGGCAGGGTCTAAACTCACAACCTGAAAATAATTCAGGTATGTGGAGACAGTCCGCCAACAGAATCGTTGTTGTTTATGTATATGTAAATACGATGACGCACGTAAACAACTATAGGAGTAGGAGAAAATTTCTTAAAATAAAGTTCCCTAATTTAGAATAATAATGGTCAAAATGTGGCGTTGAATAATCCTGATGAGATCAACAAAATCTCTACGGGTACTATATTTTGAGAAAGAAAAAGCCACTCTAAGATTTCTTGTGGATTTCCGATCTGGGACGTCAGAGAAGTCTTGGATTTAATGCCATGAAGGAACGTGAAGTTTCCTAGCAGCTCTCTTGAGCTAATATTTTTTCTTTTCCTGTTTTTTTTTTTGCAAATCTACATCGAACACCTGTAATTTACCTCTGTGTTAAATTTAAACCAATTTGCCGGCAGCTTCTTAGCCATAGAATTCCATACATTCCCAGTACCTCCATATTTAGGGAATGTGAAGTATGAGTTCGGTCCCCAGCCGAAATCCGCATTCTGAAACAACCGCTCTGTATCCTGAGGTTTTCAACTTACTGTAATTTGAATATTGTGTGAATAAACATACGGCTAACTCCTCCTTGTTCATTGAACAAAGCTCTTCAAGTTTTTCCTGTGGCAGTTTGGCAACTCGTGTTCCAACCCAGTTCGGTGACATCTTTCCAGGATCAACTGTCCACACCTAAGAAGGAGAACACAGTCATTTCAGGTGGTCCATACGAATAACTCTGGAGTTACCTTCTTTGTGTAGGGTTTGAAGAATATGTCTAGGATAGTTGGTCCGAAATGTTTCAGTACCCAATCGTCGAAGTTCTCTGGGATCCCTTCAGGTTCCTTAACATGTACTTGCCGTTTACCCTGATCGAATGTATACGGTCTGGATCCTCTTTACCTTCTCATAGCGTTCCTTGAGGTCCTTAAGACATTCCTGCTTTATTTGTTCGGGAAACAAAGGCACAGCAAATTGGGCCGGATAAGGGACTAGATGGATCCCAGGAGTGTCGTAGAGGTAGTTCATGTCCACCTGAACCACTTTTTTATACGTAAGATGTTTCTTTTTCAAATACAAATTTTTTTTTAATTCTGCACTAATCATATTGAACATTTTTGTAAACTATTTATAGCCAAATTTAGTAGAATTTGTTTCTTACATGTGACAGTTGACAAAGAAGAAAATCCTTCTCATCTCGAAATATGAAGCTCTGCTCCAGCAGAACTTTTTCCAGATAAAAAAAAGAACTAGATTAGTTTTGCAAATCCTGACACCATAATCATATAATTACTGGAGAGCTTATGGTGGTGTTCCCACCTTTAAAATAGAACTTTTTAAACAAGATTTTTGTAATTTCTTAAGGTAGATAAATTGGAGCTTTTAAAAGTTTACCATGCAGTTCCGCTGAAGGCTGTTCCACTCATTCACTGCCCATTTGACGGCCTTTTCATAGTATGGAAAATTATGGTTGAAAGTGATATGACCTCCCATATCCCAGAGGAAACCTTTGTCGTCCTTCAC
The DNA here is from genome assembly GCF_031761385.1 of Necator americanus. Taxonomy (NCBI): domain Eukaryota; kingdom Metazoa; phylum Nematoda; class Chromadorea; order Rhabditida; family Ancylostomatidae; genus Necator; species Necator americanus. The sequence goes on along the minus strand of NC_087374.1, from coordinate 36,706,337 downwards.
GGTGCAGGAAAGTCCGCCTGCGTAGGCTTCCTTAAGTACGAAAAGAGTAGAAAATTCAAAGAAGAAAAAATCCATTGCAGTCTTCCACAGAATTATACCTTGTTACTAGAAAAGTGTCTCATAATTATGAAGGACGATAAAAATAGGATAATAGGGATGGGCTTCAGGAAGTATGGTTAATATATCGCCCCTTAGCCGCAGGAGTTTCACTTTTCCTCATTTTTTCTAACAAAATTTCTTTCTTATCATTAAAGCATAAATAGCATAAGTTTTTCCAAAACGTAACCGCGATACCTTCCCAGACCCCAGTCAACATCTAATTCTTTTTATAGTTTATGATAAGAATTAATCAATCGCCAAATCTAAATGCACATTATGCAATATCGATTGGTGTCCACGAAACGCCTCTAAGCTGCTTTTAAAGCGTCGAAGTTGAAAGATATGCATTTCACTCTAATTTTTAATAACTCTTCGAAATAATATCGAAGAACAAAAAAAGTAGAAGCTTAGAATTAGGCTCACCTTTTCAAAAATAATCATCTCGACATCTTCGGTGTTTTCGTTCTTTTCCTGGATCAGCTCGTTCAGACGAAACGCAGCTCCCAAGCCTGTCGGTGCTGCTCCAATGCATACAATGCGCATTCTGGAGTAATTAATCAAAAAATATTTGTATTAATGTTATATTTCTGCTAGTGACAATAAAATACTGTTACATTAATCATTATACAGAGCATCTATAGAATCGGCAAAAAAAGTACTGGGATTTGGAAAGCGAAAATAGTGATCAGAATTTATTTAAAATATGAGAGAAAGGATAAACTGCAAGGAATCTTTTCTTGAAAAAGATTTCTCTAGGAAATTTTCCCTTTTTTTCAAAGGAATGCTTTGGGAAATGAATCAAAAATCGAAAAACAACAACAAGATAGAGACAAAATTTCACTTCACGCTCTTGAGTTTTGGGAAAAGTGAATGTTGCAATGCTGGAGAGATATCGTCGTTCGACCTACAAACCCAGAAATGCGGCGCTATGAAGAAAGCGAAATTATTGTGATGTTGTGATCTATACACCAGTATAACTGTTTATATGCCTAAAAATTAAGTATCATTAATAGAGGACGGTTCTAAAGTCTATAAATATTTTCTCTAATAATCTTTCATATTGTAATTGAGACTTCTTTTCTGCGATCCTTTAATGACGAAGGTTGTAGAAGAGGGGGTTTTAAGGATCAATAACTTGTCACCAAATAGGCTTCCGTCTGAGAAAAACTTATTCATACTCAACAATTGTAGTTTAACCCATATTTTGAGAGAGAAAAATCATAGAAAAGACCGAAAATTCAAAGAAAATCCTTAATAACGCCTTCCAAGCGCCATCTCGTTGCAGCGGTGCCATAGATGTCTGCATGGATCAAAATTCAGTCAAAGAAAAGTTGAAGGAATAAGAAAGGAGATATAAGTGAAAGTTTCTTATAAATACGGATCTGCGCTGTGGTTTTGAGTTCTCGCGGACCCAGTTTTTCGTTCGTTGATATACCGTCCATTCAAGAAAGGGGTTCTGATAGCAATCCACGCGTGGTTAGCTTGGCGAAAGATGAAGCTAAGCTTAGCTGATTCGGATCCGCTAGTTTCATTCTCTATTTCTGTTAAAGGCATCACCCCACGAATCTGGAGTGGTACGGATTTCCGATGGAGTATTCGTATACGGGATCTTAGATTACTGAGAGAAGAGTGATTCCGTCTATTTCTTCCTAATTGCCGTAAAAAAACGGCCCGGAAGATACGGCTTCGAGCGTTCCGGTGCACTATTTCCTACAAGGAGTTCGATTAGAGCGCGCCAGCCTTGTGCACCCACGCATCTTCCGGGCCGTTTTTTACTTTTTTTTTAATTAGGAAGAAATAGACGGAATCACCCTCCTCTGCATAATCTGCTATCCCTTATAAGAATACTCCACCTGAAATCCGTACCACCTCAGATTCGTGGTATGCTGCCTTTAAACGTAATAAAATTATGGTCCGAATTGGAATTGAAAGATCCGAAAGATCTACACTGTCAGCGGGATAGTAAAGCAATGAGAATGATAAAGTTGAACAAGGACTTAGTTAAGAAATAGGCGACGACAAGCGGTATAAGCCTAACTCTGGACACTGGTTACTGGATTCTGTAATTTTACTATTTACTCAACGTCAGCAGAACAGCCTGTTATATTTTAGATCAAGTAGAACATCTAATTCTGATCTATGATATTTACAGTGTGATCAGTTTGCTCGCCATCACTACCATCCGGTCTTGTTCTTCGGGGGATTTTGTTCATTTTGCTCTTTTTTTTCAAATTTTCCCGTTGTATAACGCTTTCTCGGCGCCGGTATTTTTTAAATCCACTTCTGTTTTTATTTTTCTTTTTGTCTTATACACATTTCTACTCCCGAGTACTTCGTAGTATTGATCGAATGCACCGCCTCTCAAGATCACACACGGTTTCTTCGGAACAAATAGAAAATGAATGAATATTTTTTCAATCAATTCCTGTGAGATCAACTTTTTACCTCACTATTGAAAGATTGAACTCTCTTACTTGTCTTTGTTTGTAGTTAAGTATTCCTCATTTGTGTTCAATGTGTTCAAATATGGGCTTCTTTACATATTTCTGACAATTTTGTTTTTTTATTATACAAAAGGTATCTGATCTGGCAATAGTGTGGTCATCAAAATAGTATCTTTGTCCATTGATGATTCTGGATTCTTTTGATCGAGAACTTAGGCGGTTGTGAATTCAAAAAATAGCGGCAGTGGATCCGTGGGACAACCCAGATCACCAGCCATTGTTATAGCGCTGGAGGCATCTATCCTTCTCAGGCGCATCCTCAAAAATTCTTCTTTCAAATAGACTGCAGCTTGTCGGGAACTCAAACAGACAGATTTCTCGTTGCCGGAGAGTTGTCGTAAAATTCTCAGCACTAGTATTTGAAAACGATTGTAGTGTCAATGTCCGGTGATAAATTCCAAAGCATGCACTAACTTAATTGATTTCCAGTAGGTCAAACCAGTTTCTGTTCTCGTATCGTCTCTTTGCGGGAATTTCTTCATCCTTCAGCGCATTTAAAAGCATCACCCCACAAGTCTGGAGTGGTATGGATTTCCGATGGTTAATGATTATATGGGTCATAAATTGCAGAAATGGGTGAGATAGCGCTCATTTCCTCCAAATTGCCGTAAAAAACAGCCTCTAAGATGCGGCGCGTGCACAACGCGCTCCAATGGAACTCGTCGTAGAAAACACTCGTCGCGTCGCCGCGAGACGCCAGAAGTTCCATAGCGCCGCATCTTCCGGGTCGTTTTTTGCGGCGATTAGGAAGAAATAAGTGGAATCCTACCCGTTTTTGCAATCGGTGATGCCTTTAGAGGAATTACTCCACGAATCTGACGTGGTATGGATTTCCGATGGACAAACTCTATACGAGGTCGTAGATTGCGAGAGCAGGGGTTGTTGCGCTCATCCCTCCTTAATCGCAGTTAAAAAAAACGGCGTGAAACTCTTTTTTTCAAGACAATTTCAATTTCAACACTTGTGCACACCCCGCATCCACCTTTGCGCAGCTTTCGCCAGCCAGTGAGTTCTCCTCGACTCCCTATCCAAGTGAAACCTATAAATAGGTTGCTGAGGGGACCAGAATGTATACAAAGAGGAGCGTTCTAACGTTTCTCGTAGGAACTTAAGCAGCTCCCACGCGGTTTTTTTTCCAGGAGGATTAGGGAGAGGAGAGCGGAATCACTCGTGATCCCGGAATCTACAATTCCATCTCTAGCTCTTGTTGTGGATTCCCTCACCACGTCAGATTCGTGGTATGTTGACTTTGAGGGTTAGCTAGCAAAACTAGGGTAGCAGTCACCGAAAGAGAGCCCTGGATGGCACATTCCCGTCTGTAGTACTTTTATACGAAGTTTTGCTCAGATCAGGATCAGTTCCCGAAAGTCCTTACCTTACTCATGCGCGAATGGAATTAACATTGTAAAATTTTGAAGTATACGGGATGATCTTCACTAGATCAGGCACAGCAACCAATTCGATTTGATCAATAATTCATCTGGTCTAAGACCGAGGTGAACGAGTGGAAATAAGGACGCACTCTGCTGTTGCAAAGGGGTTCATGGAAATTACAAAGAAATTAAATTTTGAAAAAATAATAAGTAACCTCTTTTCCGGCCAACTGACCTTTGTAGGACTATATACATTGAAATTGAGGAATAGTCTACAAGCAGTCGCAATTATAATTGTTGATACAGCAAAATTTTGTGTATGTTTACTCACTCTGTATAATTTAATAATTTTTATCTTCTTTACAAGCAACCGTTGGCAACGACTTGTTTTTCCAGTTATCGTTTTTTCTGTCTTAGTGCATGGTTTTTTCGTTCTCCTCAATCCAATCATCATAACGCGCTCGTATTTCTCTCAGATTCAATCAAATCAAAACAATTTGACCGTGCATGTCTCCTGTGGAATTAGACGTGACTGTTTACACTGTTTACATTTGTTAACGACGTCACGAACGTTCAGTACTGTACAATATTTTTTTCAATTTTGACGCGAAAACGCGTGAGCTCAAACCGTTTGTTTCGCTTCTGTAGCTACAAAAATTATTCAAATTCAAAGCATTCTGTTTCAAACGTTACGCTTTTTGTCGGATTCGTAACTGTTCTCCATAAACTGACGAAGAGAATATTTTATTTCTAAAGAAGAGATAAATCTAAGGACGTAGTGATATACAATTCATGAAATCAACCCGAATGACCTAAAGATGCTTAGTAATTTGATGAAGTTGGGACCCTCTCAACCTCTCATAGTATCGCTTTTCCACGTTGTTCGGGATTTCCGTGCTTCTCACACTGTCGTTGAATGATCTCTTCGGAAAACGACTTGCGATCGTAAACGAGACCGAGGGCAGCGCAGGTGTCGATGAACAGTCGAGTCCAGTTCAACTTCAGAGAGTACTCCGACGTGCGGTAATCCTGAAAAGTGGGCAGAATAAGTGATCTGCAATTAAATGCAGCTTTTATCAATTGCTTGGACCTTTTAAAAACTTCAGGAAAAAAACAAGAAGAGATGAAAGAAAAACCTGAGGGAAGGTGTGATGGAAATTATGACCACCCTCTCCAATGGCAGTCACAGTCGTCCAGACAGACTCGACTGGTGAAATGGCCTTGTCGTAAGGCTTGAATCCAAACCTAAAGGATAGGATTCATAGTTCTACATACCTCAGAAATTAAATGGATTGTTCTCGAAAACTATTTGCAAGAATTCCAACGTAATAAACCCGAAAATATATTTTTTTAAGTGAGAAACTTAACGAGAATTCACTCAGGAACTAGAGAAATCGCTTTTTGACGGAAAAGTGACTCCTAAGATCTCGTGGACGAAATATTTTACTCAGTAACTACTGGGAATCGGTGAAAATTTAATTATAAACATACTTATGAGCTGCACTGTTGATCAACCACGTTGCATGCAGAAGTAGGCAATAGCGTAGAATTCCAGCCGTGTAAAAAGCAACGAAAGCCGATTCTCCCCAGAATTTCACAGGAATAGCTGAGGGCAGCAAGAAGCAGAAGATCAGAACCAATGGTAGGTAGTACCTGAAAACGGAAAGATGAGATAGACAACGTCAAAAAGTCATTTGTTGTCAAAAACACGTACTTCCTCTGGAACGTGCACACAGGATCGGCGAATAGATCGGAGAGGTCAAGTTTACCACCTTGTTCCTTGATCTGAAAGAGAACTCGTTCTCAAAAAGGGATTTTTTCAACAAAAAGTACTTTTGAAAGTACAAATCTTTAGGTTTCATCCAAAATTTTCACCTGTGGATGTTTCTTAACCAGTAGCCATCCCATGTGAGCGAAGAAAAATCCTCGTGTGGTGTTATGAGGATCGGCATGCGTGTCAGTCCATTTGTGATGACAACGGTGGTCACGCGCCCATTCGATAATGTCATTCTGGAAGGAGGTGTTTCGTGGAGTTCTGGAATGTTCGGGAAGTTCAGGGAGATCAAAATTGATCTCTGTTCAATTATCTCCTGCTTCGCTGGAACTGAGATCGGTGGCGACAGGTTTACACCTATGTGCACTCGAAAGATATCACGCCATGCCGCGCCACAGGTGATACCGTATGACATCGACAAATGCACTTCCGAAACGTAAATATGATAAGAGATTTGCATCCGAGTTTTTTTTTTCTAAATTTCCGAATAAACAAGATTGGAAGGAAAGCTTCGCATTTTGCTTTGCTTTAGGATTTCCAGGAAAAAAATTTGCGGGTATTCAAGCTATTATTCAGATAGTTTATCAATTAATTAAGCTTGTTCAACAAATATGAGGTGAATTCGTTCAGGAAAGTATTCGCTTCGATGTTTTCGCTCCAGATGTTTGACCAGATGTTTTAATCGAAAGAACTAGGAAGGTATTCCTAGAATTGACAGTAGGTCACTGAACTAATTGTTCTTTGAATCTACCGCCCATAGCCCATAGTTGGGTCTTCTGCACGTTTTTCGTCACTACTACAAGATCTTATTCTAAAGATCCTAGAAATTCTCCTTAATGTTGTTTATTCTCACCTGAAGCGCAGAACTGTTCATGATCATCAGTAGGATTCTGACTGGAAGTGCTGCTTTGTAGGATCTATGGGACCACAGGCGATGGGCGCCTGCTGTAATCCCCAAACCACCGAATATGTGTAGGAAGACCACTGAAACATGAAAGGTAAGCAATTCAACTTTTTTTTTTAAAAAGGATATTCTCCTTGTTCACTTGTAAAGATCTATAGTAGTGATAAAAAATGCTTTAAAATGAATGAATAGATTTTATGGCATGCTTCTTAAATAAATTGTGCTCTATATTGATCTCTGAGCACTAGTTATTTCGTTCCGTCGGCGTTTTATTTCTGCAAAAATGCTGCTATTCTCAGGTTTTTCAACCTCCATTGATTTTTTAGCTGTAATTCTTAAGCTAACATCACCCAGTAGCAAAGGGGTGTATGCATTTTTTAAATAACGTAAAAGTGCAAAATTCTTCAAAACGAAAACAAAGTAAATAAAAAGAATCGCTTATTTTTTTTTACTGTTTCTTTTAAAAAAGAAAAGATTTTTTACTCTGCAAAGCACTGCTATAAAAACTGTTCTTTTTCTTACTTGCTTCTTTTTATTGCGTTCATGAAAATTTACGCAATGATTAAAGGAAGAATAGAATGGAATCCAAAAAGTCCGCCCGGACCGCAAAAAAAGCATTTAGTTACATCCAGAATGAAGAAAATTTATCTCTTCCTGGAGCGAACTACAATGTGGAGGTGTTCCTAAATCGTCACTGTTTTTTTTTCATTTTTTTGATATTAAAGAAAGAAAAGTCAAGCGTAATGCTTGGATTTTTGTTATCCACCAACTGGTGATGCTACAATCAGGTGCTTTATGTGAATGAGTTTTCAGTTGACCTCATAAATAAACTCACTCCAAGCCACAGTTTGCCATTTTGCCTGAAACACGACCTGATAGAGGCCAATCAGGCTGCCAACGTGGAGTGCAGCGAAAAGAAGGACATTACGGTAGACGACTATCGTCTTGTAGTTGTACTGAAATGCAGAAATCTAGTATTTTTCATAAACCAGGATGTCAAATGGTTCTTTTAGTTGTCTAAATTTTGTTTTAAAGTAAAAATGATTCCATATGTCTCTGCGAAGTTGTATAAATTCGAGATTAGCTTGAAATCCTAGAGAAACGATCCTCCGAACACACCTTTTTGCTTTCTTCCTGCAGCATCTGCACTTCCTCCAAATCGGCTGCAAGAAACTGTTCGGCAATAACTTCATCGACCACCGGCTTCTTCATATTTGTTCTTGTCGCGATCGTCATTGAATCCTGAAGAACAGTGAAAATTTTGCATTTGCTCGCAACCACAATCCAAAAACCATGGAAAAGGCGCAAGAAATTGTGGAAAAAAATTAAGAATTCAAATCAGAAACAAAAAGTCGCTTTCGAGTCGTGATTAATTTCTGAAGGGATGCTTTTTGGGAGGTCAACCTAGCAAGATTACTACAGAGAAAATTAAGGAGTGCACTAGCGATGAGCGATGGCGGAAAAAAAAAACTATTGGAAACGTTTTGGCTGTGCTTTGAGAGAGTATTAAAGACGAGAAAACGTAGTCAAATTTCTTATTGAAGGGTCTAAAAAGAGGATATGAGCGGGTCACTGAAGGTGGATTCACAGTAGGTAAGTGTAATTTGAACTGCGATGTCAGCATGTGATTTTTGTTCGAGTTCCGGCCTCTCGTGAGGTGGACGGTATGGCGTGATCACGCCATCCGATCCGCCCACATGCGAGTGGGGAAAGACTAACATAAGGTCTAGCCGTCCCGGAGAACTGCAAAACTATAGCAAACTAAAGACAGCTACAATTAGAAGACAAAGAGAAAGGCAGTACTAGCGGAAGAGAAGAGATATTCGTTGTTTAGCGCTTTATGCAACCGCTAAAGGTTTAGATTAAAGCGATTGCAGATACAAGAGCGTTCAAAACAAGTTATTAGGTAATTATTTCAAAATTTCAGCGAATCAACGATAAAAAGAAGCGAAGAAAGACACGTCGGAATATCTACCGTAACCAGAATTCATAGGTGTTCTTTATCTTGTCCGTGGTGTTTTTCTCTTATATACTGACAGGTGGCGTTATCGAGGAGTGGGCAAAGTTCGCCACATTCCGATAACTCAACTCACCATGCTGTCGTATGGGTGGGGTTTCACTTTTCGTAGCGTAGCAGATCGTAGTCTAGCAAAAGAATCGTACGATCGCTCCGCTAAACTCTGTCTTTGTGTAACAGAAAAACTTTGCACCGACAATGTAAACTTTGGATGGTCATTAGCAACGACGTACGTGTGGGAAAAAGCTGCCTGGCCAGAATTTAGAAAAATTTTACATTTAAAGGCATTTAACTAATGACCACGAAGCATCCAACGACACATTGTAACATTATGATATCGTTCAATAAATCAATAAATAAACTAAAGAGCACAAAATAATTTAAATAAGAATAGTCAGGAAGGAATTATTTAAAATGTTGAAAAGTTCTCTAAAATATTCTTCAACCCATTTCTTTGAAAGAATTAATGTTTTGGTTTATTTACTTTTACATTTACAAGTAACGAAAAAAAACCACCAAGCTATTGCTCTTGGTTAAACTCTTTTGAAGACGAAACATAATGTAAATACAAAAATTAGAAACTTCAACTGTTCATCCTTTTGATAGTTCCTCACATTTACAAGTTTTTTTTTAATCGTTGAAGACCCTTGGACCCTTTGAATAACTGGGCAGGCGCAAAGTTCTCTCCTTATCTGCTAGAAAACATGTGCGTTCACCAGAAACTGGTTTAACTTTCTGTGCGTCATCAGAGAACATTGTTCGGAACAGTAAATTTCCATTCGACTTCCTCAATGCTGAAACAATAAATGTAAATTTTTGTGATTTTAAGTCTTATAAGAAAATAATTAGATATAATTTAGAAATAGAATTAAAACAACAACAGGACGCATCAAAAAACTACCACCAGGAATTTTTAATTTACGTGGAAGAAATTTTCTTCTTAAAATTTGACCACTGATATATATGTAGTTTCTTCAATATTTTAAATATGTAAAAAAAATCAACTATCAAACAAAAACCTTTCAAAATTCTTTTTTCACTCCATTGAATCTACTTCGTTACAAATTTGATTAAAATTACTCAACATTTTTCCTTAAAATAATTTTTATCCTTTAATACCTTTTGCGAGTTGTTACGAAAAATTAAAATGATTAACAACAATGAATCTCTGACCCCTTAGAGCAGAATTATATAAAATTGGTATTTCTGAGAACAGTGAAATAAACAATATATGTATAAGTACCAGGATTTTTCATTAACAGAAAAATTTCAATGAGAGTTAATGAATGTTAGTGAAATACAAATCACTAACATTCTGCCGCTCTCATTTTCGTTTCTTTACAACTGGGTCTTGTTGTTCTTTAAGTTTTTCCTTGCGTTTTAACGGAATCAGAATTTTTATATTATTAATACGATCTAGTAGTGCAGTAAAGAATTGGGTAAATGCATATTATAGCACTTTGAAATTTTATAGTTGCCATAAATATTAGAAATTAATTACTGTTAAAACATATAGTTGTAATATTATTCAGTAACCTATGAATCTGCTCATTGTTATTATTTTGTTGGTGTTATTTGTGCTACTTGTTCATTGCATACTCTATTCGTAAACACATAGATTGTTATGTGAAGAATAAATAAATAAATAAATAAAATACTATATTTTCCCAGAAGGAAGAGGATATTGGGGACTAAAAATTGTTTGTGTCTATTTTTGTTGCAGTCGACTTTGCAGTGATCTATAGGCTTCATCGCGACAACAGGTGGTGGAACACTGGATGACGCATCCGAGCAGTGAACGCGCAATGTGGCGAATCGTTGATCCCTTCGTTTTCGTTGAAGAATCGCCACTGAAAAATAAGAGTAATTAAAAATTTTCTACCACCCTAAAATGTAGAAATCATTAATATCCGAAATGAAAAGGTTTAGAGAAAACATTTTAGTAAAAGCGTAGTTTTTGATTTCTATCATTTTCTATGATTTTTATTATTTGATTCTTATGATTTCCGTCAATGGCTTCCTGTTCTTTTCTTTTCTATCTAATAGTTCTCCTAGTAGTGAGAGAGTACTCTTATTAGTTCAAACAAACTTTATACATACTATATGTTAAAGTAATTTTTCCTGGACAAATCCGAAAAAATTGTGTGTAGCTCTGAAAGCCTAACAAGTGCTACAAAATATGAAGTTTCAAAACACTCGAAATTTTTGTTGGAGAAGTACGAAAGAAGCAGGAATCATTTATTCTGCCGCCATTTTGAACTGTTAATGGACTGGTGGGCCATATTTTACAATAAGATTTTTCTACAAGTATGTAAGGAGTAAGCAATTCTTTTTTTTATTGCTATAACTTAGGTCCTTATGATTTCAATCCAAAAAATAATTGTTGTCCATGCATCTAGAATTAGTAACTACCCATTAATTTGTCAGAACCACTTCGAAATCTCAAAGTTTATGTTATGTTGTAAAAATATGAGCTGAAATTCAAAAGGAATGGAATACGATTTCAGGAAAATAGGCTGTTTTCTGGACCTGTCAGCTCATATGACAATTTCAAACAAACTATTTTTAAAAATAAAGGGATGTCCATGTCTTTTCCTTCTAACGTACTAACAAAATTACACTTTTTGCGGGGAGAACTTCGGCAAGCTTTCTGGTAATTTCATCAAAGAGCACCAAATAAAATAATACCATTGAAATCCTTTAAAATCTCTCTTTACATAACAATTTGGTTTTGATGTATTCACTCATAAATATGGTGTTCAGAAAGTACTTCCTCTCAGAAATGCGTCAAAATTCGGGCTGAGCCGGGGATCGATCCCGGGACCTCTCGCACCCTAAGCGAGAATCATACCACTAGACCACTCAGCCTTGTTTAATCCAAAGATTTGAACCTTTTATCAGGGCAGGCAAAATACACGGTGAAATTAATGAGAAACATTTAAGGAAACAATTCAAGGATGGTAGAACTGCGTTCGGAATCTAGTCAGGATTTTAAATATATTAATTCAAACACAATCGATATACTCACACCTTTAGCTTCGTTTTAGTTGCGAATATATTTACATCCTTTGCCTTTTTTATACTATTTATAAAATCCTTCAAAAACGTGCAGCAAAAGGAAATGGACATTTGGCGGGTAGATGACTCTTCGAAAATTAAAAAAAAACAAAAAACATTTTGAAAAATAAGAAAATGCCGAGAATTAAATACGCTCTCGGGTGTCGCTTAGCAAGGCTTCGCCTTTATCCGTTGTATTTTGATTGGAATAGAAAGGGAAAAATTTAATCCAGAAAATAACAAAATTAAGGAAATTAAATACGCTCTCGAGTGTCGTTTAGCAGGGCCTCGCCCTTATCCGTTGGATTTTGATTGGCATGGAAAAAGAAAAATATTTGTAGAGTGGAAATAAAAAGTTTTGCTAGTGCTTTTTTCAGATCCAAACATTTTAACCTTTTCCTTTTGAAAGCAAGATAAAACAGAAGGAAACGGTTTCTGTACACACACATTTACATGATTTTAGGACATTGTTTATTCCAGAATAATTAGGTATTCACTCACTCACCAATAATAAAACTTAGCTGGAAATTGGTTGACAAAGTAAACTAAAACATTGTAGCAATTAAAATACAACTGCTACCGATAATTACCTTTAATCAATAAAGCATGAATGAAATAAATTAAGAATTCGATAAAATTAAGCAGTATCTGCGTATAAAGAGGTTAATTCTACATTAATTCGTAAACTAAAATACCATAAAAGCTTACAAAATTCAAACCAAGAATAAAGGCATTTCAAGCCCAGGATCAAAATCCATTTGTTTCGCCCTACCCTATGAATATAGAGCTTAGCATTAGAGAGATCTAGGATCTCGAACATGAGTTTTTTTTTTCGTTGGAGTCAAGAAGGGTTTCCGGCACGAATAAGTTACGGTATTTGTACAGTCGTGGACTGGAGAGTAATCTTATCCACAATCCTATGTCCTCTTTATGCTACGAATTTTATCCAGCCATGATTTCTTGTCAGGCTTGGGCAGCCGGCTTGTGGGAGGACATGGTGGAGGACTGCACAGCGGTCTTGGTGGATCCAGAATCTCCAGGACTGGATTACGTTCCGGAGGCCTCGGTTCAACTCGGTGCTCAAGTGTTTTCTGAAATTTATCCCTTTTTGACTGAAATGGAGTTTTTACTCATAAAAGAATTTTTGAAGGATCCTCACCACTTTTCGCTGCGCTAGTTGCGAAGGAGGTCTGATACGAGTTAAGTGCACAGGCTGTGACCGTTGAATCCTTGAAGGCCGTCGTTCTGCTTCACCAGGTGACGATCTCATATCATCTCGTTTCCGGTCTTCTTTTAGCCTGCGCACGTCATCTGCGTAGGCGGGCCTATCATGGTTATCCATACTGTAGCCCCGTTCAAGTTTCCGGACTTTTTCTATGCGTTGCATGTCCGGGAGTTGGTCATAAGCTGAAATTCTCAATCTGAAATTGGCTTATACTCTTATACTGCCTAAGGCGGTAGCAGTTACCATAACAGGTTTTAAGGTTAGCCTACACAAGGTTAGAATTTCGGCCTCTTTTTGACCTTCCGCTACTGGAAAAAAGCCAATTTCACTACTTACTTCTTGGTTGTGGAGGCTTGTCGGTAAACTTTCTTATCATTGCAGGCGTAGAGGTAGGGCTATGAAATGGTAGGTCCTGCAGCGATGAAGTGGGAACCTGTCCAGTATCAATCGGTCTGAAACTGATTCATTATATGCTAATTGCGATTTTTTTGGGGCTTTTTTAAAAGAAGATCAGACTGTAATCACATTGGCATAGAAAATAATAGTTATAAAAAAATAATAATAAAATTATTAAAAATTATAGCAAATTATTTCATATGACAATTGAATCCTCATTATGCCTAGTGAGTTTCCACCACAGCGAAGAAATTTCCTCCGATTTACCGAACAAAATCTCCTTTAGAATTGGTAAACTATGTAATTTGTGGATTTCAGTGATCGTTTTAGACTGTCCTCCTCATCGAATTTTACCTCTGACTATAGCTGTCCATACTCGGTTGCCTTCGAACCTTAATGCTTCTCCGGGTTTCCTCGAAGCGACGAAGACGACGTTGCTCTTCAACCTCGACAAGGCTGAAATCTAGATTTTTTTTTTTGGATTCAGCGATGGAGAAACTTATTTGAGGTCACCTCATAGGCCTGCTTGACGAGGTTCGTGACTTATCACGAACGTACGCTGGTGGTGGGACTTTCCGAGACTTGTTATTATTTGACATTTCTCTCATCATATGTTCAATTCGTGTAGTTGCATATGGCTTTTCCTGGATATTCGGCTGGGGAACATCTGGAATACTTTGTTTTAATGAACAGCAATCCGCATATCTACATATGCAGCTTAAAACAACTCACTTCTCCCGTTCCCGAACATTGCAAAGAACTCAGTTTCTAGATCTTTCTCGCAATCGATCGGCTTCTTATTCATGATTCTTCTGCAGTTTTCTATTCGTGATCCTTGAAGTTTGAATGGAAGAAAGAAATTCATGTCCCGTTTGACCTGTAATCATTGTAATTCGGAGATATCTTGAGGCATTTGGATTTACTGTAATCCAATTATGGATTATTTGGAATTTACAGGAGAGATTGTTACATTAAGAGATTTAACATACAGAAGTCCCTAGGTAAAATTCTTCAAGAATTCAGAAACAATAAACAAAACGTAAGAGCTTCCTCCAAGTACGCAGATTGAGGGAAATGTGACGGAGTATTCTCCTCGGGACCGCCAAATTCGTATTTGTTACGAGTAAAGAAAGAACAACACCGTCCGTACCATTCTGTTAACCAAATCCTCCCCATGAAACGATGCTGGACGTCTTGGTCGTATCTCTCCCAGTTTTATACGTAGTCGTTCGTTCTGAAAGTAAATGTTGAGCGAAAGGAAATTTTGCAGGAAAAAGAGAATGCAAGGAATAAATTTTTATGGATTAGAACTGTAAAAGCGACTATAAAGATTTCTGAGAGTTTCCAAGCAGGAAGCTCTTCCAGAAACGTTCTGAGAAATTGTCTACCTGTGCATGAGTGACTAAAAGCGACGACTGGGCTGCGATCAGATCCAATTCGGCCCTGCTTGCCTCTCTTTCTCGTTCCACTAGCGTCCGTTTGAGGTCAGAAAATCGTCGAACAGCATTTTGAGCGAAGGAGTACAGTGTTTCGTACGATGGCAGCGCGTCTATTTTCCGCTGCCAAACGGCATCATCACAGCCGGATTCTGGATTAATTGAAGACGTTCAGTTTGATTCTATTAAAGACCGTATAAGATGATTTTGTTATGACGCATCAATAATCAAGAATGTGTCGCAAAATCTTCAAAAATTCCAATGTTTACCTAAATATCGGCTCTGCATTAAAGCAAAATTTTCTTTTTGAAGATTCTCGAGTCGTTCGAGGCAAGCTTGGTGGGCACATCGCTCCTGTGCCAGGTTGTTTAGTGTCTGAAAATTGCAACTGAGAACCATAGAAGTTTTAATAACAACCAGCCTATCAAGCTCAAGGATACATTGCCTGGATAGTTCTGGATAGAGAAATTGAAAATAAAATTAGAATAGGCACTTTCCACGGGGATGATGTTCTCATTATGATTTTCCGCCCGTCGAATTTGTTTCAGCAGATTTTTCTTTAACAATTTCTTACATAGATAAGGTATTACTTCACAATAAAATCCAGAAAGACTTGTAATTGAAAACTCAGATCAGCTTAGTGTTTTTCTTTGCAGAAACGTTCTCTTCTTCAATTAGCACCCTTGAACTTGTTCCAGAAAAAAAAACCTGCCTTCTGTTGGATATTTGCCGCGTCTAATTTGATGCTCTGGACCTGATTCTGGAATTGTCGTAGGCGAGATTCTACCTGAAAGCATACATGACTTTTTCTTAAATGTATCTAAGTAATAATAGTGGGTAATAATGCCCCTACTACTCTAATTTCACTGGGATTTTGAGCAAACGTTATTGAATGAAATATTAAGATTCTATCCTGGAATTTTGAGCGCTAGTACGTAGATCCTACGGCATTGCAGCTCAATTCACACCATCATGCACTCAACTTCTTGCACCCACCTTTTCCAACGCTGTTAGAGATCCTTTAATTAGCCTGTCATCAAGAGTAAGCTTGTCCAAGGCAGCACTTAAAGCGCATCGTTGATTGAGATTTTCGATCTGTAGTAAAAAAAAAACTAAGCACAAACAATTAAAATAACATCTTATTAGCAAAGGGACCCTTATATTTTCCTCAAAATCTATAAGGCTTGTGCTAAACTCGCTAGGTCCCACCTGTTCATCAAGTTGTTGCGCATGAAATTGCAATTTACTGAATTGTACGCTCTTTTCGCGAAGTTGTTCGACAAGTCGTTGATTTCGCATCTGAAGATCATTATTGATTCGTCCGAATGATATTGATTGTTTTGATTGCAGAGATATTGATTATATCGATTGCACCTTGAGCTCTTCGATTTCCGCCTCAAGATTTTCTTTTTCGTGTCGAAGTCTGGTCTCTCGGTCGACCCGTAGTAGACCACCTAAATTATTCTGTCATGGATACAGCTGCAATCCACAAGTATGGTGATCCTTAAGATTTGCGCTGCGAACTAATTTTTGTATCAAAATACTTGTTATGAATTTTGAAGTCAATTTATGGCTTTAAAGTATTTATCTATTGTTTTCTAGTGGTTTCCACTCACCAGGATGTTCATAATTCTTGTGAACGTTCAAAAAAGAAGTCGCTTTCCTTTTCGTTCGCAAGTTGTCGGAGTCGTCACTATCTTCTATAGGATAATAGGAAACTGGACGTGGTGGCTAAAATTATTCAAATCATTTTCAAATTATTTGATTAATTAATTATTGATAATTTGATTAATTTTCAATTTATTTGATTAAGGTGGAGAGTTTCCGTATGTAATTTTAATATAGAATGTAAAAATTTATTTCCACTTATCTTGGCTTAAAATTGTCATCTGGTCAAAGCTGCACTTATGTATTTCTCACCACATAAAAGTTGATTTCGTATTTATTGAATAATTTTTGCTCACATCAAACTTCTGTTCCCCAACTGTCTTTCAGAAATTGAAAAAAAAGACAATTTTTGATGAATTATTTTGAAATTCGACGGCTTTAGAGCCGTTCTGAAAGCGATTTTGATCTATCCAACAATTAGCGGCTTACCTTTGCGGCCTGTCGTTGACGGTGGCTTGAGTTGTCTGAAACCGAAACATTTCATTCTTATTCCACAGAAACCATGTAAATATCGAATAATATTTAAAAAATATTTTAATATAAATATTTCAATACTTTTTTGTCTGCGATTCTAACTGTCCACTTTTTTTTTCTTTTGTTGCAAATTTCAAATTTTTCAAATTTTTCTTGCAGATTTCTTTTTCGATCTACAGACTCAGCGGGACCCTTCCATAAATAGATAATTGCAAAAAAGATGTGCAGACTACGAAATTGTTTGGAATATGTAGAACTGAACTATGGAAAAAGTATATTCAAAACGATATTAAAATCAGATGCTAAAAAAATTACTGAGGAAAATTTGAAAAGTGCCAACAATTTAATATGTAAGAAGCGCCAAGTAAAAAATGTCGTATGTAGTAAAGTTGTAATGTCGCCGACATCTTCCCCGTCTACATATTTGTTTTGTTTGTACACTTTTTTGTACAAAGAAATTCTGATGACTTTAAAAAATATGGGGAATTCTTGTTTTAAACATTTCGATCATACGATATTTTTAAACAGAGGGAATACATCGAGATTCAATCAATGAAGAAAAGAGTTCAACTCAAAATTGCCTCAAAATTTTTGCATCAACTTAATTTCTGCATAACCATCTATATTTGCGAATATCCTTATATTCACAGTTAGAGGTGGGGACCTTTGGATTTTTTTTTTATCACGTATGGATGCAGGAATCAGGTGAAGTCATAAGAATTCATTTTATAGGAAAAAAAAGTATATTTTATAGGAAAAAAAGTAGGTCAAAGGTAGCTAAAAATGGCAGAAAGAACAAAAATAAATGCAATTGTTCAGCCAGTGCCCCTTTAGGGAAGATTTGCTGGAAAAACATAATCAGCCAATTCTTCACGACGCCGTAAAAAGATGAAGACTTAAGTTAAAGCGTCAAACCTTAGTTTAGCCAACTTGATTACAGTTAGTCTTCTGAATTCCACGAAAGGCTCACCTATGTTTGCGTATAATCCGTTGCTCTCATCTTCGGATACCCTTCTCTTCCTCCTTTTCAAGATCGCCTTCGCTGGTGGAAGCAGTGAAGTCGCCGACACAGCTACGTTTCGTTTTCGGAATCCAATCAACTCCAGGAAGGACGATCGACTAGATGCTGCAACAGGTGATTTTTCTGGGGATAAAACTTTTCGGAGAAACTCGTGGACTTACTCATAGCTTCGCTTGGATCCCGACTTGACGACGCCGATGATGGGCTTGTACATTCCGACATCGACATGTCACAACGACGCACAGCTGTTCGGCGGTTTCTACGTTCCACCGGGAAAAAAAGTAAAATATTGCAAGTAAAAAGTAAACGAGCACTTTGTGGTGGGTCTACGTGAGCTTATTTCTTTCTTCCGATTTAAAAGTTGTACGGATATAATGTCCTCCATATATTTTCCGTCTACATATCAATCATCCATTTTTTCTATCAATCTTTCTTGAGGATTTTAACAACGTATGGTGAACTGAAAACTCCTGCACCACAAAAAGAACGGATATGTAGAGACAAGGCCTACGCAGAGCGAAGATCAAAGAGGTCGATTGGGCGTGAAAAAAAATGAGGAGTGATCCGAAAATACTGCCCTGCTGCCTGTACCCTATCACGTCATTGTTCCATGAACTTCTTGGATTATATTCTTCTCTTCTGATTTATTCGCACTTCACCTTCGTGATTATCACCGTATGCATGAATTTTCCTTTGTCTTCCTCTGTATCCAGCGATAGTCACTTGCTGAATCTTTTTTTTTTGCTCTTCTCTTTTAAACAAAAATTTGAACCCAAACTTGGTTATCTTCGAATCCTCCACAGGGTACATTTTTGTATTTTTTTGTCATAGAAGTAACCTTTAATCTTGTATATTTATACCATATTTTCATTCGTACTTCATAGCATTTTCTTCACCGCTTCCCTACATTCTTTTTTTTCTCTAAATCTCTCGTCCTACTTATCTCTAATTACAATTTGCCGGGGAAAAAAATGAACTTTGTGAAACCTGCACTTGTTCGTATTCCACATTTTCATTCGTTTCTTCACCTTTTTGATTGATTGATTGCTTCATGCCCTTATCCATTACCCATCCATCCGTTCTCGTCACTCTTTAGCGGGCACAGTTTTTGGCAGCTGTCTTACTTTACGGTCGGACCAACGAATAAAGCGGTAATTCGTGACGGAACGGCTGCCATCGTTGTTTTCACTTCGCACTTCTTTCGGTGTTTGGACACGGAAACGAAACTGACAGATTTTTTCAGAGTCATCTAATAAAATGCTGCTTCAGGCGGAAACACCATAGGGACGTCGTGATTGATGAGCCCATCCAGTTCTTTTACGATATCAGGGGATGTATGCTATAGAAATTTCCAGCTTTTTTAAGAGAGACGGCACTGGTTTCGCTCCAATGTAAGCTTTAACAGTAAAGTTATGAAAATGTCAGAAAACTACTGTATCCATTTTTTTTACTTCCTGTGTTTTTTTTTGAGATAAGGTCCTGATTTTTGAGGTTGTAAATCGTATCCATTAAATTTTACTCTAGATCTACGCTATTTTCTTTGGTGTTCCCAGATCAAAGACTCGTTGATCGCATCGATGAGCTTAGCAGGGTGGCGACTCACAGGACAACAAATCCGGTATCGATTAGTTTTGAGGTGTCGTTCCACTTCGTTTGATGCTTCAGTCATTTTTTAGGTAAAGAATAGAAATGTACGTAAAATACCTTCGGATAGTGATCGTCGACATCGCTTTCACTCATCTCCGGTTCTACTAACGGTGGAGCTCGTGTCCGTGTTGATCCTTGCGAGAAATCTGTCGATATCGAGGACGTTGTAAGCGGATCCTTAAATATTTTTAGTTGAAGCAAACTGTTACAAATATTTATGCAACGCTTTATGTGTGGTTGTTGATCAGTTATTGCCGTGCTCACTTATTAGATTTTTTTTTCATACGGATTCGATTAGTTGCATTTCCATAATTTTTATTCAAAAGGAGAAATTTCATACAGCTTTCAAAACTCCTTTTCTTTCTAAAATTCCATAGTTAGGTAAATTTAGCGAAAATTTAGGAAATTAATTTGGTTTAGAAGTTTATGAAAGAAATTTAATTTAGAAAATTTAGCGCTCAACAATTGTAAGGCGCAAATGCTGTTCTTCTTAAGGCGCTTAAGCTCTTTTTGGGACTTGCTACATCCTTTCCCCGATCTGATACTTATTTTTTTCATTGAAGATGGCATTTTCTGGAAGATTACGCTGTTTATTTCTTGTCTAGTACAATACCTCAGCGAGAGGATAACCTAACTTGTCTATGAGTGATGACATTTCCGAAAATACTACCTTTCTAGGCGGTGTTGTCAAACGTTCTCGTGCTCCTGTTCGAATTTCTGCGTGGGCGGATCGACGTAGTCTTGGAAAGATACTTGAATGAGCATCAAATATCGCCGACACACGTTGAACGACGTTCTGAAAGCAAGAGCTTAAGTACTCTGCCTAAATACTCTGCTTAGTAAGTAAGTACTAGTTAAAAAATTGTTTTAATTTACTCTACCTTAGATCTTGAAGGTGGTGGTGCTAGTCTCGTCTTCAGTCGGCGATTTTCCGTTCGTAAAGATCCGATTTCGTCTACGAGACTGCAGAGAACGCCTGGAAAACGTCGGTTGGTCAGACTACTTCGGAAAATCACTTTGTTCTATTATTATAATTCTATTTACTTAAGAGTTTTGAACAATCAATAAATCCTTAGCTACAGGTGTATTGTTCTGGTTTCGGGCCATTAAATGTGTACAGTATTTAGCGGCACTGACCGTAGTACACTGTAGTAAAGGTTACTTACTGAGGATTGGTGCTGGATCCTGTGGTACCACCTCGTCTTCCTGTTCACTGTTCTGCAGTGATGCTCGCATATCCTCAAGCTCACGCAAAAAATCATCCTCTTCGGATTCGTACCTGAATATTCTAACTCACTTTACTCTCTAAAATAGAACCTTCCATAAAAATAAGGAGAAGAAAACTATTTTTAAAAATCTCGAAGATTTTTGGTTGCTATGGCGCAGTGGCACGCTTGCATCCTCTTTCGCCTTACATTTGTAGATATTTTTTTTTATTTATTTATATTTGTTTGTGATTATCTTATTCAAAAAATAGTCAGAAAGAAAATAGTTTACAGAATAATTTTGCTTAGAGCGAGTATTAGCGAAGAACCAAGAAATGGAGAGTTGAGTAATGAATGAAAAGTAGAGCAAAATAAATTTTGAGATGAATTCCATGTTGGAGAGGTTTCGCTAGGTGCAATCCAAGAAGCCAGTACACACATGCGCAGTTGCAGACGTGAACTCACTGAAGAATCACCTTTGGCTTTTCAACGTTTTTTTCTTTTTTTTTTCTTCTCTTCTGCCACCCATTTCCTGTGGAGACTCGAATTAAATTAGAACTGATTTTGTAAGCAATTGAAGATTTCGTAATTATTTAGTGGCTTCTGTAAAAAAAAATCCCTTAAAACACAATTAAGCTCAGTGATCTGCAGTTTTCATGTATTGGATCTCTTTAGTAGTACAAATTCCCTATTTGGAAACTTCCCTCATTGTACGAGGGAAAAACTGATTTGCAAAAGTATGTGAGCGCAAAGAATATTTTTCTTCTTTTTTAACGTTTTTTTTTTTCGAAGTTAAGATGTTGTAAGATAGTAACTGATCGAAAAGTTCTTTCAAAAATTCTCTCAAGAATTTGGAAGATATTCTTAGTAGGATTTTTGAGAGTTCGCTAAATTGAAAATGCTTTCAACACTCAAATTTACTCACGTATTCCACTACAGACATAATCCAAGATTAAAAAGGAGCAAAGTGACTAGAAATTTTGGAAACTTTATCGAACAATTTCGTTTACACATTTATTTCTCCTGTGAGAAATCCTGTGATTAATCATGGAAACATGGCTTGTAAAAAATTAATCACAGAAGTACTATCTGGAAACTAATGGTGGCAAAGAGGTTAAACAAATCCACTTGTTTTTCTCGAGCGCTATCCAAGAGCAAATTAGAACAAGGAGGATGCACTTAGTTTGACTTCCGATGTGGAAGTGGAGAAGCCTGGTTAGTGATCCTCGGAAATCGTCGTTTAGGGGGTAATTAAGAGAGACACACAAGAAGTCCAGTGAGCATTCCACCTAACTGTTTTCATATTTAACACCATTTAATTTTTTTCTTTCTTATATTAGAGGTCTAGAACTAATTTTATATTCTTGAATTATTGAAGAATTTCCCGAACATCGTAAAATAACTTTATTACTATTTCAACACCAACAACAACCAAACAAAAACAGAAATGTAATAGAGGTGGAAAATAAGAACTCTACCCTCAAGTTTATTAAAGAAGAAATTTTATTTTTTGAAGTTTTTTTTTTCACATTTTCTTCAGCCTCCGCGGCCACCTCTCTCTAAAGCGATTTAGATAAAACCTGGTTGTTATGCACACCTTAAAATGAGTAACAATCGTAGAGTTGGATCAACTGCTGAATTCATTTTCTCGGTTATGTCTTCAACAAATAAGTGAAATAAATAAACAAATAAATAGTTAATAAATAAAAGGTTCCGCAACACAATTTACTTTTTTGTGGAACGATGTAAAATTAGAATTAAGGAACCAGCTCCACTCAGATCAATTTTGTTTCATTTTTCAAAATTCTAACAATTTCCTCATGAGAAACCTTTTGGGTCCACGTCTCATGAGCTAACATAGTATTACGTTTATCGAGAACAATGGCGTTTTGGTATGAAATCATTTCCGAAAATTATTAGTCGTTCCAGAATTCGCAGAAGTCCAGAGGACTTTTTTTTAAAATAATGGCAATGAAACATATATCTAAACAATGGTGACTGTTATGCGAGAAACTTGACAATCTCACTTCTTGGATTCATTAATAAGAAAGTGATGTTGAATGAGAGAAATTTCCAATGAGCGATTGCATCTAAATGATTCTGGATGTACCCACCTGTCAAGGATTTCTCTCACCGAATAGGAGCCGGTGGTCGATGGTTGACCGCTGCCGCTTGAAGCGGCGGTCATTTTCGGTTGTGTAGTTGGTGGTGCATCGATGGCAGCTCATCGCGACGTTGTAAAGCCGCTTGGCCAAAACAGCGAGGATCAACTGCACGACGACTGCGTCGGCATCAAATGACTCACAACATTCGAGAATGTTATGAAGTGATACGGGAAGAGCGAGAAATGGCAGTGGAAAGTAATACTGACCATTGGTTGCGTCAGGATTACTGTCGTTTGACAACTGTTGACGTACAGTTGGCGGGAGTATAAACATATTTACCGGTACATATTGATGGTTGTAAGCAATATTTTTTGATATATTCTTATATTTTCTATTATTTTCCATTAATATATTTTCCTAACACTTTTTACTGACCTCCGTTGGAGGGGGGACGATTCCACATTACTCCAATCCAACCATGCAATACCTCATTCCTACAATTCATATTGGCAGAGATTTTCATCTACTGCAGAAGGACCGAATGTCTGGGTTTAGGCAGAACTTCCAGAATTTTGTACTGAACACCATCTTGCGTATTTATCTTTTCTAAAAACGAAAGCAATAAATAAATAAATTTTTCTTTGGAGCATAATATTATAGAAAACTACTTTTGAACAAATCCTGAATCTCTGCTGGTTAGCATAAAATTATGGCTTCGTTTAGATTTCACGCTTCGATAAAAACGGAGTTTCTGGCGATAAGAAACTTTGATAATCCAGAAACTGTGAATGAAAGTAATTTTTTAGCTCCAAGTTTAGCACAAGCTTATGACTACTAACGGGAGTTTATTTCAGCTAACGTTTTAGGGTCGTCGCCTTTTTCATAGCCAAGAAATCGCTAGGCCAGGATTCAATCAAATCCATACCCTTGCACACCTCATGGATGTACCGGCCATTTACCAGTTTTATCTACGTTGTAGAGTGGAATCCTGCAAAAATTCTGTTCATGCAACTGTACAAGGTTTCGTTACAAATCTGAATAAAGAAGCTATGGTGCTGACTGCAAGTGCGTCTATACTAATACTATCCTGTGAGAAAAATTTATTTATTTATTTATTTATTTACTGAAAGCACCTGCAGGTGTGCCATAAAACAAAAAAAAAGACAAGATGGAACAAAGCTCACCAGAATTTCGCCTGAATTTTACAGAACAATACTGACCCTTCAAAGCATGAGGTGTGGTGGGTTAGCAGGTCATTCTTCTGCTCCTACAGAAGGTGAGAAATCCTCACGCGAAATCCAATATCCAATATGTATGGGAAAGAGCACATGAGCTGATGATAATTCATTCAACTGGAAATAGCAGCATCCATCGGGACACTGCTTCTCGAGACTCTACGTGATGTCCCGCCGAGTTGAAGTTTTGCTCTCCTCATTGAGTTTTCAGTTTTGCATAAATATATTCCTACGTGAGCGCGTTCCCATACACATTGTTGTACCTCAAAAACCAGAATATTTCGGAAAAAAACTGTTCTTTTCTCCATTTACCTACTATTTATACACCGCCAACCTTGTAATATCAATAAATTCCTTGCGAAAAGAATTTTTTCCTATGGAAGCTGGATTTAGCAATTAATGAACCGTCAACAGAGACTATCCATATTCATTCCCATACCTGCGTTTCAGATCTCACATATTACGTGGGCCCCTTTTCTCAATATTTCTGTACGTTTCTGCTACACAGCCCTAGACGTCTACGGAACAAATGTCCTTTTCGCAATATCTTTCCCTCTGAGCCCAAAATAATTGAATTTTCTCCTTTTTATTTTGCTCCAAGAAGTATCATTCAAATCTTCTCAACTAAATGAGATCCAAGGAAAAACTACCGGAATCCTCAATTGGATTTCTATACTGACGAACACGCGAGAAATAGAAGTAAAAGGCGGACTTTATCCTACGATTTGCTATTTATTGTAAATAGGTACCTTAAATATAAATAAGTTTATCTAAAAGCATCACTAAATACACATTTCAGTATGATTTTTCCGCACCTACAACTGTGGATTTAAAATGAATTTCCACAGAAATTTAAGGATAGGCCGATGTTTATTCTAACGTAGTTATGTACATATATGTACATACGCAATATATAACCTTGGTTCAATTTTCTCCGATAAAATCCTGGTGTGGTAGAACAATACTAGCGCAACGAAGCTTAAGCGTTTGGATTTTGTTGATGATTTGTATCCGACCCTAATTTTTTGGGGCCGCATTGGTTTAATGGAGCATCCTGAAATGAAAGATCTCTTTGAGCGAAAGCCGAAAACGTACGAGTGGTACCTCCGAGAGGACGATTCCTTTGTGGTTTTTCAATTCGTTCTATGCTGCTCCGTCTGTCTTTTTTTTTTTTGATTGAAAACACCACTCTTTTGATGGAAAAAATTATTTTTTAAATGTTCTGTCTTTACATTATTTTAAACCACTATTGCAGGTCTATTGCTGGGGAAATATTGGTCATTCCAAACCGAAATTGCAGACTACCTGTCTCGAATTTTTCCTGAAATTGCCATTAATACTTACAGCTTAGTGCCGTGTACAATTGAATAGGGACGATGCTTTTTCAATGATGTCAGCATCTCATCGCACATATTGCAATATTCCATGCAATAATTCTTCCCGCTTCCTTCCCAGCTCCACATCAAACTCGTATCAAATGCGTACCGTGAAAATATGTCTTGTTCAGGCTTTCCATTTTTACTTCAATCTTGGAGACCTGCGTCATCCAGGCCGCAATTATCCTGACATTTATTTCTGCATGGCTGAGCTGTGCTATGCTCGTTTCTCGCTACTCCACTCCATGCTTTAATTTAACGAATTTGCTTAGGAATTGTAATTTTGAAACAGGAATAGCAGAAAAATATTCATATTATTACTATTATTCACGATAAAATTACATGATTATTATATTGTATAGATTGATGGTAAATTTATTCTTTAACAGAATAAAAATAACTAAGAAAGAGAAACTTTAGGAGCTCATACTTTGGTTTCCAACATCCGGTTCCGTCAACCACCAAAAAATGCCTCATAAAATTATTATTTGGCCCGATATGAGCATGGATAATGATTAGGTGCTGGCAACGGCCTTAGAGCTGATGGTTTTTGAGTCGCATTAGCAAATCATTTAAGGATAGGACAATGTTTATCTTAACACAGCTATGTACATATATGTAAAACATATGCAATATATAACTTTGGTTCAGATTTTTCTAGATCTCTATTTTTAAATTTTTAACAATAATTTTCTGAGCTGATTTTTCTGATTACTACTACTTTTATTAAGATTTTTTAATGAGTATGTATTTCTTTCTCGCTAAAGAAAGTTCAGTATAACGCTTATAAAGAGTCAAAACGTTTCAGTCGGAAAGTAGAGAAAGCTCGAGTAATTTTTTTTTTGTTAGACCATATAGATCAATTGGTTTGAGAGTCACTTTTCAATTTAATGTTCTCTCCTTCTTTTCAATAAAGTACTCGTGGACAATAACCTCAAATACTTATTCAATAAATATTCTAAAGATGTCGAAATGAATTATATTGGTTTTAAGCTACACAGTCTCAACGACCTGACATCAGCCACTTTCCCATAGGTTCCTCCTCAACGAATAATAGGAATAAAAATTATTCGATAGTTTTCAAACCTTAAATGATAAAGCATTATTTGGTTTCACGAAACAGTTATATCAAACTCTGAAGCTGTCAGTTCAGCTTATCAGAATCAGTGCCGAAATCGAGGATAATCCTCATAATATGATTAAAATGAAATGTATCCACAGTGTATTAACTGGCTTCAGGAACTAATTAATGCTAGGCTAATTGTGCAGTAGTTGGAAAGTAATGTTGAGCCCAGCGAAAGTGTTTAGAGGATCTAATAGCGTTTTCTCTTTTCTAATAACTTTTTTTATTTCCTATTTTACAGCAGGATTTCGGACGAATTACATTAATATTAATAATTTATTAATATGTACATATCGATTAATAGAATAAAAACTATGAATGATGATGCCCTCCGAGAAGCAATGCACAGCAAACCTCGAGTGCTATCCGGGCACACGCTTCAACCATGATTTCCTGGCAGCATTCGGCTCTCTCGTCTGACTTTCTTTGACATTCCGCGCACTTCACTTAAAAATTTGTTTATGGTAGTCGAGCGTAAGGAAATAACATTTGTTAGTAGTCCGAGAAATATTGCTCAACTCACCAAGTGTGGATTCCGACACTTCACCCTGAGCGGCACCAGGTTGAACTCGAACGATTGAACTGGAATTTAACCGTCTATTGAATTTTCTTCACTAATGAATTACACGATTACAGTAACTTCGGCTTACCAATGGCTACAGTTGGGTGCGCTTGTGACCTCGACTGGTGGTAGAAAGTCCAGATGAGTTGGATTATCTCGGGGTCCCTCGTACGGTGGTGGCGCTGTAGGGACGTTAGAGTTTGACTGAATTGTTTGTATTTGTTGTGGAATCTCTTTAAATGTTATATAGTACAGGTTGTGTCAGTAACTGTCAGTTACGGTTAATCATTTCTCACTCATTTCTTGACACAATGATGTTCGGGAGCTTGAAAAACGAAAGAATTGTAACTTAAGAAAAACAATCCGAAGAAAAATGAATGATTTAAGAAGAACAAGCCAATAACTCTGATTTTTATATATTTGAAGAGTTTTAAGAAAATAAAGTATAGAATAAAAACAAAAAATAAATATAAAGGATAAAAGGATAAAGTCACTAGGGTACCAATCCACTTGGGATGCGCCAACGCGTTTCACTGGAATTCGTAATCGTTGAGGACTTTGGAACGCGTGGTGGCCTATACAATGACTTCAGGGGGCCAGCCGATGATCAAATCAGTGTTTTTATCCTCTCAGACAATCCTGTGTTCATCAACCGTGGAGCGCTGAAAGGCTTGGTTGGCACTAGGGCGGTTTCGAATCCTCGACCGTGTAGCCACAATGGGCCTCTAACCGACTGCGTCACACCCTCCCCAAAAAAATATATAATAATAAATATTCTAAAAAAGAAATGCTCAAATGAAGCCCTAAAATAAAGCAATTCTGAGGGTATATTAGGAATCAACGGGCTCATTAACTTTTGATTCCTGCTTCTAGAGCTTGGTTTTGCCCTTTCACAATGATTCCGACGTTTAGCGGCGGATAAAACCGTAGTGACGGATTTTCGGAGGCATCTTAGTGGCACTGTTGTAGGAGTTTTACACTTTCTTCAGGAAGTTTCTGGATCTTCAGAAAGCGTAGAATAACATGACTCCCGTTTGTACGTAAACAGCAATTTCTTTAAGAATCGATAGAATTTTACCTGCGTTGAGCTGTGCTCTGTGTGAACTTTGGCTTGTTCGTACGTAGGAGGTGCATCGCTGGTCGTAGCGCTGGGAATCATTGCGTCGACAAAGAGTTCCTAAACATTGAATTTGAAAAAAAAGGTTAAAAAAAAGAAATTGGTGGAAGATATAGGGAAATTTCTAGACGTGAATTTAAGCATATAAGACACCATCTTATCAACATGTAATACTATAAAGGGAAACTGTAGGAGGTTCGAAACTCCCCGCTTCTTATATAGGGACTGATTCACGGCTTGAACACACAGATTTTTTTGTGTCACGTTGCGAGAAGCACTGATAAGGCCAGGATGATGCACGTTTGTGCGCGGAGCATCAGGGTGTGCCCAATGGAAACCGTCAAATCATAAATGAACTGTGAACTACGTAGGTGTTCACTCCCGTATGCAAAATATTGAATCAGGATAAGAAATAAAAGGATATTAAGAATAAAATTATACAAGAATTGCACTTGCCTTCATCATGGTCCTCTATTATTCTTTTTTTCCATACAGTATTTTCAAAGCTTATAACTACCTTTGTTTCTAATCTTTCCTTTACTAAGCCACTTTTTGAACCTACATTTTTTTTAGTAGAATTTGAGTAGAAATAGAACTTTTGGAGTATCTCCACATGCTATTATTATTATTATTATTATTATTATTATTATTATTATTATTATTATTATTATTATTATTTTTACTATTACTATTATTATTATTATTATTATTATTATTATTATTATTATTATTATTATTATTATTATTATTATTATTATTATTATTACTACTATTATTATTACTATTATTATTACTATTATTATTATTATTATTACTATTATTATTATTATTATTATTATTATTATTATTAGTATTAGTATTATTATTGTTATTATTATTATTGTTATTATTATACCCGCTATTATTTTCCACTTGTGTTAGAACTAAATAAACGCGTTCAAAATACAAGAAAAGACTGAGATAAATTAGTTGATATCTTTTAATTTATTTCAAAGACAGCAATTATTTAATTTAATTAATTACTTAATTTAATTAATTAATTTAATCTAATTCTTTTTATTTCCTACTTATGCGGGAACTAGATAAACTTTATAGTGTGGGAAAAATGAGGAGAATTTAGAAATCCACAAACAAAACACAGGCATAGAGCAAAAAAGTTCCTTTTATATAATAGTTTGGTAGCTTCCTTTTCAGATCCTCTATTCTATGAGAACACCCTTTTGGATTCAGCAAACGTAACGGGTGTCAATGAGTGTCTGTTTTAAACTATAATAACCTTTTAACTCTGAAATCAAAGTGTTGGTTCAGAATAATATCCTTTTGATGATAATTCATGTCTTCATTTTCTATAAATAGTCTTCTTTTTCCTAAAAAAAAAAGCAGTACAACTGGGATTCGAAGGAGAAGCTGACTCCAAGATGATCCATTTGCCCCTAATTATGCGACCAAGCTTTTTCTCGATGGCGTATTGGCTGGTGCTGAGAAGACATGATTACTTCTCCTTGTTTTTCCATGTGGCTGGCATCTTGGAAGTAGCCGAACAAAAACCGTAGGATATTTGAGCTTGGGAACAATTTTTCTATCGTTAACGGTCCTCAACAAAGTTGTGCTAATGGTCGTAGTGGGATTTGCAAGTTCTAAGCATGGATGGAAAATAAGGCACAGCGTGGATAAAAACGAGGAGTTGAGCATACGAAAACATTATATTATGGATCGTCTTGCTTGACATTGCAAAATTCGCCTCCTTTTTTCACTCTCGAAAAACATTTTATTTTTCGAGCTCCAACTTCTCGAATGCTTCAAACACATGCTGAGGAAAAAAAAAGAGAAACAACTCATTTTTGACTTTTTCTCAAAAATTTACCACGTATTTTTTCTTCACTTCCGACGAAGCGCCTCTGAAAAGTTCTATTACAATTTTACTGAGGTACTCAAGAGTCAGACACCACTGAGACTTTTAGAAAAAAGTTTTTTTTTCTTGATGAGGCAATTTCTAGCAAAAATAATTTTCTTTAGTTTTTTTTTGCCGCTCTTAGGTGGATTCAGGCCTTCTATTCTTCACCATTTGATTAAAAATGTAAATTTATATGAATTTAATTTCTATATTACCTGCATTGCGAGGCGTACATTTACAAATTGAGATAAATTGCAGAGTTATATTTAAAACATTATTTTCTCTCTTTTTATTTGTTTATTTTATTTTTTTATTTACTATTTTACCAGTTTTTATTCTTTTTATTTTTTATTTACTATTATTTTTATTTACTACTATTTATTTATATTTTCATAAGTTTTAATTTATTTGTTTCCAATACATTTTAGCTCCAATTCTTTTCACTTTAAGATGTTCATCACTATTTGCTTTAGCTTAGCTAGTGAGAACCCAAAACGCGTTAGAAGTTTTATTTTATTAAACTGTTATTTATATTAATCTATTAATTCTTATCATTATTTAGAGAAACGTTGATTATTGATTAGGTTCCATAGTAAGGAACTGAGATGGACCCTAGCAAAAACCATTTTATAAAGTGTTTATTTAATGCCCCAAAACGTATTGTGTTGTTACTTTTTTGTAGTAAGCTATGTATAATATATCAGTATTAATCGTTTATTATTATTTACATTTATCTACATAATTAAAAACACTTGAATTCAACAGTTGTACGAGTGACAATTAAAAGCATAACGGCTACAAATTAATATGGAACATAGCTCGACCTCTCCTGGCACGAATGCACATCTGTAGCTCCTCGCAGAATTCCGCTCTTCGATCGATATCTTTTTGACAATTTTCGCACCTCACTTCAAAAATTTGGAGTCATCTTACACACTCAATTTCCTATTTAAAACAATAAAAATTTCCCAAGGAAAAGTTTTCCCGTACCAATTGATGTTCCAGACGGATCTTGTTCCGCGGTACCAGGTTGGACACGAATGACCGTGCTGAAAACATTTTGTGTGTTGAGAAAAGGTATTAAAAGGTAAAAGTAAAAAAAAAGTAGTAGGTATTATTTGATTCTCCTTAATAGAAGAACTCACTTATAGAATAACTCACCATCGGCTGCATCGCTTCGCCGAAGACACCTCTATTGGAGGTAGAAAACTAAGATGACCAGGAAAGACTCGCCGATCTTCGTACGGTGGTGGTGCATCGGTGGCAGTGGGGCTATTCTGAAGGAGCATGGTTAGTTCAGGTGTCCTTATAAGACTTGAATAAGCAATAATCATTAGATGTAGAGGATTTTTTAATGCTGCGTAGTGGACCTTAACTTTTAACCGGTCAACAACACTCAAATATTTCCCCATATTCAACATATGACAATTCTCAAGAATTTCATTTTTGGAGACTCGTAGCCAGTTTCCAACCGAAAATTTAAAAGAACAGCGCGGTCATTTCACTAAAACTCTTTGGAAAATAAGAAAAATAATTAATTTGCAGAAAATAATTCAAAACTAAGGACTCTTGAGGTAAAATACGTTAAATCAGTTGCTGATCTGCTTAAAAAACTGAAATTAGTGAATCCAGATCTGCGATAAGATTTCTTTAGGTAAAACGTGTTAAATGATGGTTGGTGACCTGTTAAAAAAACTAAAATTTATAAATCCAGAACTCGGATAGAATTAGTGACAAATTCAATGATCGTTTAGCCTTACCACGGTAGTTCGTGGTGAATGGATTTTGGCTTGCTCATATGCAGGAGGCGAATCGATCGTAGAGACGCTCGAAATCATGCTCTGATGGGGCATTTTTTTTTCACTAAATTTTTCACATTTTTTTTTCATTTATTGAACGCATAAAACGAATAGAACGAGTTAGAATTCACGGATAGCTGCTTGGATGATGATAATATAATTTTATGATATAAGATGATAAATAGGTGATGATATAATATCCATCGGCAACAGCAGAGCAGACGGATGAATTAATAATATCTTTGGTTTAGTGATTTAAACGAATATTATAAATGTGAACAGTACAAGTCTAATTAATGAATAATATAACTATAATGATAAATTAATTCACATAAAAATTAGATTAAAAATTAAAATTAAGCCATAAATGCCAGCGAGTGTTATCAATAAAACTTGTGAAAACCCCATTATTTCCCAGTGGCTTATATAAGGGAGTGACTCACGAGTGGAACTCAAGAGCGATTGACGTCACATTGTCAGCACTAGCGGTGATAAGGGCGACACTGTTCGATACTGTATCCCTAACTTGCGCAATCGATGCGTTACCAACTTCCTGGATGACATAAGGAAGTTTGTAGGGATAGCACATAAATAATTGTAAGTACTACATAAGTAAGTATTATAGTTGTATAAATTTATATTCAAATCTAATTCGATTTCTAAGAAATTGGAAATGGTAATGATCTGGATAATCAGTTTGGTGGTAAACATTCGTAATTTTTTTTTAAAACTAAACCTCTTAATAATTTGTTTACTAGTATATTTTTGTTGATTGTAGTTAAATGGAAGGTTTGCATAAACTTTTTGTTACTCTGTTTCAGTAATATTAAATCCAGTATTTGAATGGTTGGAGTTAAATGCTGCTTATCCTGTAGGACGCCTTTTGAAACCTATGTGAATTTTAAATTTATGTGATTTCACATAGATTTGAGTAGATTTTTAAGGTTTAATCGCAATTCATTCCGCAGAGCTTTAGATTTTCTAGAGTCAGAAATCGAAGACCACTGAAAAAACAAAAAAAAATTTAAAAAATATGTAAAATATTAGCAGGGATGTAAATAGCACGAAAAGAAGAGTACATGGTTCAGGTCAGATTTCAAACTTAATTTATTACTTATTGTTTTTTTCTTGTTTACGTAAGAAACAGATATTTTTAAAAGGCTGATTTAATTCAAATCCTCCTCATTTGAGATATTTTTCAGTCAATAATGAGTGAAATCCTCAGGATTTTGCCGATATCCTGTGAGAGCCTTTACTACATTTCTGATATGTCCGAATACTCTATTACTATTATTATTATTACGAATACTGAGTATTTATATGTACCCGTCTAAATAATCTGTATAAATGTTTATGTATCCGAAAAATTCCAAATCGTTCCACTGCTGCTTCTACCAGCTTCGGTAGAGCATAATTAGAATATCGAGTAGATCTTATGGCTGCTTGTTTGTTGACGGATGGAACGGAACGCTTGTTTTATTCTGGATCCATGCCACAATTTGATTAGTAAACAATTCCAACTCTCCATTTGCTGAAGAGATCTTCTTCCTCGAGTAATCTTTCTTCGGAACATTTTAAATACGGTTATCTTACCACGATTTTCTGGACAAATCCATTCATTGCTAGTCTTCCTTCCTGGCACTGCTAAACTCAGAACTTTCCTCAAAAAAAAACTTAAATGATTTAAAGGTCCCTAGATGGATACCAATGGCAGGTCCTAGCTGTTATGGAAAGAAAACTCATTTTTTTTCATACGTTCCTTCATCTATTCCTTTTTTCCAGCTGTATTCCAGGAGCGATATCTTTAGAAAATTTTAGAAGAATTCATGTAAATATTATGTACAATTGTGATGACTACAATAATACAATAATAATAATAATACAATAATAATAATAATAATAATAATAATAATAATAATAATAATAATAATAATAATAATAATAATAATAGTAATGCCTATGTGAAACAGTGATCATTGCTTGCACATCGAAACCAAAGCCCATATAACTTCCAGAATTCCCATACAGCACTCGGCCATCTCCTCCGCTTCCCTCCGTTTACATTCAGCGCATTTAACTGAAAGTTTTGGAAATGACAACATCCTCCGAAAAAACAAAGCTTTGAGGTGTGGATCGTGAAATAAGAATTGATCCAGCCTTTACCTGGACTTTCTTCATTCTCGCATACTGATCCAGAGTGGTAGCAGATGTTTTCCTGGCTGAAGGTGGATTGCAGACGATTTTTTTTTTGTGATTATCTGTCTGTGGATTTGATTACGTACCAATTTATGCACGTCCGTTGTGGTGACGGTGTCGATGTTGGCTCGGAGAGAGTAAATCGAGGTGGAATTTCAAGTTGTTCGTATCCGGGAGGTTCATCCAAAGTTGTAGCTGTTAACTGAAAATTGAAATTTCTGAAGTTGATGTGCTGTGCTGATTATGGAATTTGGAAGCTGGATTTAAAACAGATGTGGTTACATAAGAGTGGGATTTATAGTATTTTTCTAGCCTCATCCGTACGTATACTTACAAAAATACCGTCGTTGTCTTTATATCACTTCTTCCTCTCCTCGTTTTTTTAACGAACAAATTATTTAATTATTTACCTCATCCACGTAGTTTTATCTTTTTCTGTGAATTCCGTCATACTACACTACTTTTTCGGGTAGTTTGTGTATGAAATCCTAAATAATCAAACAAATTTTCCATTTATCTGCTTTCATTGAACTTCACTGAAAGTGGTTTCTTCCTGAAGAAGGGTTCTCTCACAAGAGACTTATCCGAGGGCGAATGAAGATCCTAAGTTGTTTTAGTGTAGAGTTTTTTTTCCAGAAATTAATACTCTATTTTTGAATATATTTACTGTTTGAGTTCCAAATGCAATTACTGTGCATTTTCAGTCGCGGTAGAATGACCACATTGCTGTGTTGGTCCCTAAATCTGTCCTCTGGACTTTTTATGCTTGAATTTTCTTGCTGATGAAATTTATTCGACCATTCTAAAGCTCGCTTCAATGACTGATCCCTTGCTAGATTAACATGTATTTGTTTAAGGTTCTTAACAAATTACCTCTGAAATAGGAGCGGCTTGATCTTTCGTCTGTTCATATGTCGGTAGAATATCTGCTTTTAAGGGGATAGGCATTTCTGTAACATTTTTTAGGGTGAAAATCACTAAAATTGACCACAATGGTGCATGGTAATTGGAAAATGACAGAGTGTTTTCAACGGTTTAGTTGGAAAATTAAAAGTAAAATAAAAAAAAGATATCCGTAATGAATCAGAAAGACCCTTGAATCCGATCATTTATACACAATCATCCATGGGGTACAGCACAAAGGGACGTCACCAACTATGACTTTTGCGATAAGCTCGGCAGTGAATCATTTGACCTGAAACTACAAACTAGGCCTAAAATTCTAGTTTTTGAAAATTTTCATCAGATTGTCCTGGGTACTAGCGTATATGTTGACGACAAATGAATCAAAATCGTCAATAGACCAGTTGGACTCCTTTTTTTTAATGATATTCCTCCATTTTCATTGATTTATTGCCATCGTTTGAGCTTACTTCGAAAGATTATACTCGAATCAACACAAAAGTGATTACTAAGGATATTTTCTCAAATGAAGGGTATTAGATGGTTATTTTACACAGTAGGGCGGGTGTAGCGCAGTTGGCAAGTCCGTCCACTGTTCCCACACAGTCGATGGTTCGAAACCGCCTTAGTGCCAACCAGGCCATCATCCCTTCGGGATTGGTAAATTGGTACCAGATTTGTCTGGAAGAATAAAAACGCTGACTTGATACATCGGCTAATCCTCCCTAGTTATGTATAGGCTAACACGGGTTCGAAGATCTCAACGATTACGAATTGCAGTTAACGGCGTTGGCGGATCCCGAGTGGATTGAAGTGCCACCAGTGGCTTTATCGTTCATCACTTTATTTCAAACAGTCTTTTACAAAATTTTCCAATCCCCCTCACGTAATCATTGCATCAAATGTTATTGATTTAGTCTCTAAAACTCTTAGGTTCAAAACTAAATTAAATAAACTTTTTAAGATCCACTAGAGTTTCTGAGCAGCTGAAAAAGAAATGCGCACTCTTAATTAGCTTTTCTGCACCAAACCAATATAACCTCAATTTTTTCTGGTAGGAATGCACTTTTGAATCGATTAACCCTCGGGCTTTAGGAAGAAAATGCTCAGTTTTTTTGAAGGCCAGTGGTTTTCAATGGAGTTTCTCGATCAGTTTGTACTCACCACCGCGATCTGCGTTCCTGTACATAAGTGTCGTAGCTTCTCAAAAGATGCCAGGATTTCAGAATCCTTCAATTGAACCATCTTTGATTTCCCAAACATCGTCTAATTCGAAGACTTCACTTGTCCGTAATTTAAGTAAACAACTCTAAACAAAGAACAATTTTTAATCTAATTAATCCATCTTCTATTAAACTACATAGCCGACTGAGCCGTTTGTTTGCTTGGAAATTCTTGACTCATCCCTTCAGGATTCCAATCGGATACTGTACTGCATGCTAATCTAAAAAAATGAGCGGTGGATTTTTCCTTAGCCAATGACTCCGACGCAATGAATGTTGGTCTCCACGATACATGCTGTGGAAAAGTACTTTATTGTTATGAGCTCTTCTTACCACTTAGAAAAAAGTAGAAAACACCCATTTTTATGGCTTCACTTATAGTTTCAGCTGTTCACGAATCCAGATGGTTCTTAAACTTTTGAACGGTCGACCGCATCATAAACAGCTGTCCAAACGATTCTAATATTTAGTTATTTCCGCTCGAGCTCTCACCTCGGATCGTTTAGCCCTGACTTCGCCGGGTTTCTATTAATAATTCACATATTGTGAAATTCTTGGGAGTCTTATACGCTCATCTCCTTTCGAATTTGGACCCATTTTTCTTGAGGGAATGGTAAAATTGAAACCTTAATATAATATAAGTCATAAGAGACGTTCACCTTATCCCTAGCATAAGTTTATTCGTAATTCAAGACTATTATTCCTACACCAATAAATTTTTCGGAAACACCCACAAGACGCTGAGTTAACCACATCTTTAATTAATTTTATGTTACTAATGTTTTTAATGTTTTTTTTTCTTGAAAGTTTCAAAGAAGTATCCAGAATTATCGTTGACATCTGCATCAGTTACGGTACTTCATCTGTGCTCTATCTTTCAACCACGTCTTCTTCTCATTTTCTCTTTTTTTTGTGTGCCCAGCTGCATGTCTTTTCTTCGTCTTCTTCGCTACTTTTTGATTAGCGCGTTCACATCATTTCGTTCCCCTCTTCTCTCGTTGCCTCTCATTTCTTCGTAGTTTTCCATAGAGACTTAGTTAACCCTAATTTCTCAGCCTAATGAACCAAGAGAAGAAAAAAAAAACGAACTGCAGCAGCTGCTTTTAATGTTCTAGAGAAACACATTGCAAAGACATATCACAACAAGACCTTGCTCAGAGCAGTCGGTTATGGTCTGCAGTCGACGCATCGCCAACCCTGCGACAGTTTTTAGACCTACCTTTCGTGAATTTTTCCTCGTAAAACTTCCTAACCTGTAATAATTTAGTGTTTACTGCTTCAGTTTATTCTTAGTCGAGATTAATCTTCGAACTATTTTTCGAATCTATGTGTCACCTCTTAAATATTCACTTCAGTTTAGATGAGTGAGTCGCAATATAAATGGGACAAAAGAAGGTGTAGCATTTGAGGGTTTAACGGAAAAAATTTAGAGATTTACTGGTATTACTCTATCCGCTGCTTGAAATTACAGAATACTGTCCTCTATTGGCTCGCTTCATAAAAACTTTACATATGAAATACTAACTTGTTTTCTACTTACTCCTCTTTCCAGCTTCAAGCGATAGTGCTGGGAACAATGAAGAAAAAATGGGGGTAAGAGTTACGAGAATTAAATAAGCATGGGCCAATCGAAATTTCAGCAGTAATCCTAACAGCAGGTCCCAAGCCGAGCTCTATTTGTGACTAACATTTCACAAATTACGAATGACTCAAGAGTTAACATGGCTTCCGAGAAGCATTAACTTCGCAATCCTCTGTGGAAGGGTCAGTAGTCCATCCTGATCTCCGAGGACACTAATTTAATGGAAACATCAAAATTCCAAACTCCACAATCTTTCTTTTCTTCGAAAATTCCCAAACGAGCATTTTCATTCCATGATTGTCTTTGCTTCTATCATCTTCCCTTTTCCAAGCTCCAAGTTACTTGAGCGAATTATCCAAACAGCAAGCTCCTTGAGTCAGTCCTATGCTAGGTTTTCTTGACGGATTCTTAATCGGTGGTAATTACCAGACTCACGACGTGTTTGGATTCTTTGCGTAAATTTTCAAATTCAAGATCAAACTACTAAACGAGGGAATTCTTTCATGTTCAGCCACCTTTACGCCTCAATACTTTCGGCTGTCTGTTTTATTTCTCACAAATTATTCATCGGAAGCACCCCCTTTTTCCATCCTCTGAACAAAATGGAATTCCATTTTGTTCGGATACTTACAATCACTTAAAACTTTCGTTTGCCCCTTCTTCGTTTTATTTTCTAAGTTAATCCCTCCATTTCAACCTTGGCAAAGAATAAGAAACTTAAATTCTTGACACATGCCAGCGTCAGCTTTCTAGGAATCGTCATGGCTCCTCTTTTTCCAACTTTTTTTTTGGGTACGGTAGTTTGATTATTGTTCCAATTCTGTGCACCATTTCGAGCTGCTGCACCTCCTTTTCTGATAGATACCTTTTGTTTCAAACGCTTTTCTGTAATGGAGCGCTGTTCGGCTAGAATCTTCCGAAAATTATTTTCCGATACTAAGGAAGAAGTATCGAAATCTCAACAATTGATACAGTGTAGCAAAAGAACGAGGAACGCTGGGAAAATCCAGAAATTGTCAGGTGGTTTAGCTTGTCATCCTTACTGTTCTGCGAGGCATTTTCAGTGAAATACTGAAGACTTTGACGAAAATGTGTTTCTGAAAGAAAATAAAGCCCATCTGAGTGCTATTATCGATTCATCAGTTTCCGCTAAATTATCCTTCTCCTTCTCGAAACAATGTAACTACGTAAACTTCCTATGACGTGCATCCCTATCGGGTCCCATTTCATCTGGCTTTGTTTTGACGGAAAAGGAGGGAAATAACAGCTCTCCACATCCCTCAATTTGTGCTAATCCCTAGGTCTTACCTTTGTTGTGCTCTATTATATAATGCAGTGAGGTTACAAAGCGGAAGTCTCGACAGAATGTGAATAATTCCCAATGCTCCAGTGATTTCCTCTTCCGGATTTTCTTTTCTTTTTCTTGTAATTTTTCACTAAGATCTATGCGATTCTGAATGTTATCCGAAATATGCATTCATCTGGATGTTACTTTTTTACAATACATTTGTTTTTTCACTATCTACTTATTTACATCCACATACGTTTTATGGTCTTTGTGAAAAAACCAAACCACTTTTTTAGGAAAGTTGAAAGAAAATGCAAAAAAAATCTCAGACTTAATTTTTCTTGGCTCTTTTTATGTTTATCTTCTTTTTATCTTTTCCTTTTTTAGTGGTAGGTAAACAGATAAACATTAACTCGTCATGAAGAAGCTAAAAGGTCTTCTCTTGAGATCTATGTATTTCCCTACTCAAGGATGCAGCGCAATAGTTAGTCTTTCTCTGTATCCGGATTAGTTTGAGGATAACAAGGATAAAATATGACATTTACAACTAACGGATGTAACGCTTTGTGTTATGTCGGGTTTTTTTTTCTTCATCCAGTCTGCAGTTACCAGGAAGTTCCATAACCGGTCACAGAAATGCCGCGTCTAGAAATTTCACTATAATTTTATTAATTTCAAGACCCATTCCTCCTTTCTAAAGGCCTTTAAAATAAAGCTGAACTTATAAAAAGTGCTACTGATTGTGTAAACAACAACAATGACGTCAACAAAGAGGATTCGAAAAATTGATGACTGATTTATGAAAATCAGGAGTTAAGTTTTAGGTTAGTCTCCTGGAAATCATAATTCCACAAATATAAGTTCCCAAAGTCATCGACCATAAGCTTTTTTCATTTATTTTCTCTGCCCATACTCATTTTTTATTTCCCTCCCCCCTGCTTCTTGGTTAGCTACGCCTTGTGAACATTTGTGAACTTCCAATCTATGCTAATCCTGAGAAAAATTTCCTGTTTTTTTTCTCTTTTTTTTTGTAAAGAAAATTTTTTTGTAAAGGAAAGCGGAGAAGATATAGACTAGAATTTTTTGATTGCTCAATTTAACCAAACTGCCGAGCATTTTTGTTTGTATGTTTGTTTCGAATTCGCCACAACACCATTTAGCTGATTTGAATTCATCCCGACTATGTTTTTTCGACGTTAGTAGGTGAAATTCTATGCTTTTACTCCTTCTCTCTTTTTTTTTTCTTCTCACAATAACGACTTGATATTTGAACATTTACGGCGAGCTATTATATTTCGTGTGTAGACTTCTAAACGTCTGCTCTTTGATTGCTTATGTGCCACTTCTTAGACGAAGAAAGTTTTCGTAACACAATGACTCTAGCAGAATTCTCAGAAAAAAAAAATATTCCGGTAAATTTCACAATAGAGTTAATCCGTTCCGATTTCTATTTTGCGCTTTTTTACCAAGTCTACATCGAATTAAACATTTTGTTTTCCGTTCAAAACCGGTTTTCACTCCCTTGATTTTCAATGTTTACAAGTTTATAACTGCAGTTAATATTATTATTTCCTTTTTAAAAGATATGAAGCATGCATGGACCAGATATCACAACTAAAAATCTTGACGTTGTCTATGAAGAGGCGAAACAATTAATGTTTTTCTTTAATTTCCAGCGTCTAGTCTTGCTTTTATGATTTCACTTACGATTACTTCCCGAAGCAGTGCTTCTTAAATTGAAGGTTCAAAAACAAGCCTCTTTTTTCTGCAGGACCCCTTTCCTCCACCCTTTTCTCCTCTGGGATTCTACAGATTCTCGGTTGAATCCGTGTTGCGCACGCTTCCGAAGCTATGGACAATTTTTTATATTTATAGCTCTGCATTGGTGTGGGATGCAGCGAAATTTAATCAGCCATATATAGGTTTCGCAAAAAAAAAACTTTTCGTGCAATTTTTGCTTTCTTCTCCATTTCTTTTCCCGATAAATGCGAAATAGTAAGTAATTAGTTGTTCAAGATCTAATCGAACTTTTTAAAATCGAGATTTTAGGCCAAGCTGAAAAAAACTGTGGATGTACAACGTATAAGTTACGCGTTATTCTGTTATGTACGCGTGAGGGAATGTATCCTCTCCCGATTAAAAAAGATGAGTCTTTGTGTTCTAAAGCTCGTAGTTGTTGTGGAACTGTTATTTTCACTCCTTGACATAAACATTAGATCATTAGATCATTATTTCCTTTTCTGACTCTTTCTAATGTAATTTGAAGAGCTGCAATTCTGCAAAAAACTCACTCAGATAGATTTTTTTCTAGGCTCTTTGCTAAGAAATTTTCCTCCACGCTCTGACGAAGGGAACAACGCCGAGACGTTAACTGTAGTTTATTAAAGGAAAATCAATACCAATCTTGGGTACAGCTCAAGAAAATCAATTAAAAATTGATTGGAGCGTTTACCATCACTAAATCCTTACACTTTATTGTCATTTTTATATTTCAGTAAGGAAACCTCGTTGCTCTTCTCGAATCAGCGAACTAAGCCTTTTTTGGCTTTTTTTTCAGATTTTCTCGGTAATTTTTAAACTTCAAAGCGCTAAAGTGTTATAAGAGATGTAAAAAAACATACAATGAGAAGTGACGGGCACTGAGCGATGCGACAACTTTTCTGGCACTGGTGCAGTAGTCCGCGCAAAGAAGTTCTTGCAACCTTACTGGACTTAAGTGTTGAGTGTGTTGGTCGTAAGTGACACTCCGAAATACTTCTTGTAACCTTCAAGGACTAATTCTGCGGATTAAATGTTTCAGTTCGCTTGTCCATTTGTACAGCAGAGTGCTCGTGAAACCATGGAGGAACTGAAATTTGTTGTTCTTCGTGCTATTGTTTTTTTTACCCTCGCCAAATTTCTTGTAACCCTTAAGGATGAATTTCGCGGATAAATTTTATGTTCTTTCGTCCATTTGTGCAGTAGACTGCTCGTGAAACCATAGACGAACTCAAATGTGTTGTTTTTCATGCTATTGTTTTTTTTTTTTTTCAAGGCAGTATTATTCGCTGTTCCAGTAAATCCCAGCTAGAGCAAAAGATCTTTTTTGATGTTTGAAATGTGAGATCGGAGAGCTTTATGGATAATTATTCGCGCGCGGTTGGTTATATTATTGTTTTCAGTTTAGTTTTCGTATCATTTAAAGTTCCATTATTTTTTAATTGTTGAGTGAAACTCATTCATTGCTCACTGATCATGAGAGTAGAAAACCCAAGGATTTTTTTACGGTATTAAAATTTGGCACTTAACAAACGGACCTGTTTTCCCGTCTGGTTCCTAGAAATCTTCAGCATCCTTCACCTTGTACTAGCTTTTTTTTCCTGATTTTTTTTGCTGTTCTCTGTTCTTAAACAGCGAAAGTAACGAAATCAGATACGAACCACTAATCCATGTAGGAGAACTGCATACACGAAGAGATGAAAATACCAAGTTCAGAGAAATACAATTTTGTCTTGCTCCGGAAAAATGTCAGCCTCAACCTCCTCCGTGCATCAATCACGTAACCGAGACCGAGAGTTTGCACTTCTCCGCTCGCTCGTCTGCGTCAACATCTACTCGGACTCAGATCAAGAATTACACGGGAAGGATCTGAGGAGCAAGGAAAGCTAAAAATATTTGCCTAAAGTAATTATCGCGGATAGTGAAAGGGAGTTGTAAGCATCAGTTCAGGATGATGTACACGAATTTTCACTTGTGCCTATTTTTCATCACGGCGGCGATCAAACGCATCCATCTCAATTTTTATTGTCCTTTTATTACACTGATTAAGACAATCCCTTTTTTTAGATAGGATTTTTTAGATAGATATTTTTCTGGATTTGTTACGAGTTCTCTTCTAAAATGGGTAAGAAGTGTGAAAAAATAAGTATTTTTTTTCATT
Source organism: Necator americanus (assembly GCF_031761385.1). Taxonomy (NCBI): domain Eukaryota; kingdom Metazoa; phylum Nematoda; class Chromadorea; order Rhabditida; family Ancylostomatidae; genus Necator; species Necator americanus. Next base: position 36,663,215 of record NC_087374.1, on the reverse strand, counting down.
GAATAGGCAATTTTCTAAAGTATACGTTTGCGGACGCTACAGGAACGTGTCTACATTTCATTTCGAACCCATCAGCTTCTTTTGAGTTCTTTTTTGAGGTATCATCTTAGATGAATCCGTGAAGTTCGTTCAGAGAAAGAAGGTTCCCTGGAAAAGCTCCGTAGAATTTTCTGCTCATACGTCACATTATCCTACACTGTTGTAGCCTCATAAAATATTAGCATATATTATATTATATTATATTGTATTATTTTGGCTTACTTTATATTATATTTTTTATTTTTCTTTGTTTATTTTTTCAAACCTTTAAAAATAATATTTGATAGTGCAGTCTGCTGAAAGAAATCGGGAGCTTTTTCTGTAAAAAAAAAGTTCTATAATATAAATAATTTGAGGCAAAACGTTTTCTTTGCTATATTTCGATTACTGTAGCACCGTAAGCTGAAATACAGTAATACTCTTTAGATACACAAATATCAAACCAATTTCTGAGCACATACAGTAATACGTCAAACTTTAATGGAATTTCGACCTCCTTCGAATAGTAATCAAGGCTATGAACACTTCTATCGTTTCGCCATCGTTCTACAGTACAATCCTTTGCTTTCTGTACTTGAATTTTTATATTTTTATAATTCTTTCAGTAAATTATTTCTTCTGAGCTCAAGGGCAGTCGAATAAAGGCACTTCCTTCAGTTAATTCTTCATTCTTTCATTACTAACCAGTATAAAGTAATTTCCCTTGCACTTATGCTCTATTTTAAAGAGGAGGAACGTCGTCCTTGAGAAATTGGGCCGAGACAAGGTCTCTAGATAAAAACATAATTGTAATTTAAATGATTTTAAGTGAGCACCTAGGGAATACGCAGAATAATCTGGCAGTGGAAGTAGATCCGCTGTATTTCGCGCAGACTGTAGCTATTGCATTGGTTTTCTATTTAAAAAATGTAAGATTAATTGCGACTTACTCACAACAACTCAAGGGCAAATCTAGCGCAGTGTACTACAGAAAATCGAAAACTTTTTGTGAAAAAACTGCTTTCTAGTACAAAAGAATTGAGGTAAAACGTTGTCTTCGTTATATTTCGATTAATGCTCGCACCGTTAGCTGAATCACAGTAATATTCCGTCAATATATAAATATCAAACCAATTTCTGAATTCATACAGTAATGCGTAAAACTTTAATGGAAGTTGCCACCTCCTCCATATGGTAGGGAAGGTTATAAACACTTCTATAGTTCCGTTGTAGTCGCACCATCGATGGTTCGAAACCGCACCAGCGCCAACCAAGCTCTTCATCCCTCCGGAGTCGATGGTACTAGACTTGTCTGGGAGGATAAAACTACTGACGCGGCTGGTCCCTGCAAGTCAGTATAGTTAGGCCAACACCCATTCCAGAACCTCAACGATGCGAATTCCAGAAGAACGCGTCGGCGCACCCCAAATGGACTGACTTTTATCTTTTATAACAACTCAGGAGAAGCATCCATTACCGCATAAAAGTATTCTATTGCCATCATTCCATCCTTCTTTCTGTAGCTTACATGATCCTTTCTGGAGAGAATAAAACAGTTGAAAATTTTTGAACAAAATCCTATCTTCACTGCCGTATAAATACGATGAACATTTCAATAAGAGGAGTCGACTTCCTCAGAAATCATCTCTTTAGTAATTCAAAGTACGGACATAGTCTTACATCGCTCATGTACAACCTTGAGTATCCGTGATAGGTTCTGGTCCTAATAATAAGCCTCTCTCAAGCAGGACCAGCTGATCACGTTATCTTTTTCAGGATATTTTTTGGACGTCACTCGATGTAGGTTTTAACCCCTACATTCAGCAAAAATCGACAGGTTCTTGCCACTAGACATTATTCCAGAAAAAACAATATCAAATTTCTAATCGCTCGAAGAGAAAAGAAGTCGAATACCTCCATTAGGTCCCCTGGCACCTTCTGATATCAATCCTTCTTTTGTGGGACTTGTTGAATGTTTTGTAAGGATTCGTCTACAAAATGGAACAGAAACAAAGTATAGTTTGATGCTTCCTTGACATCTGGAGCTAAATCCTTTTTTTAGAAAAAATTTGGAGCACACAATAGAATATATATTTGTATTAAAACGCTATGAATAAATAAAACAAAGATTTTTTAAAGGGAAATAATCACATAAAATACGAAATGTTCAACATAAGAAGTATTTCGTTAGGCATGCCGGGAATTAAAATGAAAAATTTCGCAGCCTACCACAGAAAATTCCAGTGAATAGCCTTCATCTGGCTTCCGAAAACCTAAGTTGAACTCGAAATGAAGTTCTTAATTTTTAATTTTTCGTTAATTTTTCGTAGCGTTGACGATTACTCAGGAAATGTTTTGTTTCATCATGAACAAAATCAAATTTCTAATCGAAAATTGGTGCTTTAAAAAAATCTATTTTCAGGATCTTCATGAAAATTTGCTTGTCATTTTCTCCGTCAATACGAATATAAAAAGTCCCTTCTGCATGCAGAAATATCTTTCTAAAGCTCTATTAAAGCCACGTCCTAATGAATATGCCTCTCTTTCTTCTTTTTTTTTTTTCTTTTTTTGAAAGAATGTGGATGTAATATTGTAGATTTCGGAACCACATCGTGTCTAAATACGGTGGTTTGTTGACTTTTTTGTACATTTTCTAAAGCATCATGAAGCGTGTTCATCAACCTCCAATGAATTACCTTTAATTAGCGGATACTTGGAAATGTATCCTACTTTTTCATCATCTTAAAGGAATGAATAAGGATTGTTAGAGTGGCTATATATTGTAGAGCATCTTCGATATTCTTCCAGGTGTATCTGCTCTGTGGTTCGTGGATTTAACCATCCATTGTACTCTTAGTTCAAAGGCGTGGGAAAACTCAACGAAGAATCTTTAGTCACTTGAAAGAATGTCACCTAAATGCATTTTATAACTAACCCTAGCTTAATATTCAGAATTTTTTTGCGAGAATTATGTTGTTGTGACGTTTGGCGATCGAACAAACATCGCTAATAGATCCTTTTAAGGTACTCAAATAATTTTCATTTGAAAAATATAAGGTCATTTCTCTCTCGTCTGTATTTCTTTTCTAGAAGTTCAGATGCTTTTTTTAGATTACGCTTTGAAATTCACAATTCAGAAAACTTAGGTCTTTGGTCTTTTGAAAGCCTTGCACAAATCTCTTTTTTTTTCTGTGTAAAGCACTATATAAACAACTCCATCCATTAAAAAAGCTTAAGTAGCTGGCGGTGGATTAGTCCTCTCTTTTTGACATTTTTATGCATTGCCTTTAAAACGTTCTTCCTCGTGTAAATTTGTCTCCATCTCAATTTTTGCACCAAAATTCCCAACAGTCTAGGGTCTCTTTGTTCTTCGAAAAAAAAAAACATGTTTTTATGTTCTATTCAAAAATAACAAGTGAATGTATGGGGATAAATATAGTTTTTTTACCAGCAAACGTTCTCTGGGGTTCACTCGCTTGTGACGTAAAAAAAGACAACTCGGTTTTCAGTAAATACGTTAAATAATTCTTTTATAGCAGCTAATGAGGTTTCACACATGTGAGGTGTAAAATTGTGTGAAATCGTTGTGAAAGGAAAAGACACACTCAAAAAGAAGTCTGAAATATTTTGAAGCATCACTTTCTCGTATAGTAGCGTCTTTCTTACAACGAACAAGTATAAATGCTGTTAAATTCATCACTCCACGAATCTGAGGTGGTACGGATTTCAGGTGGAGTATTCGTATACGGGATGCGAGACTACGGAGAGGGAGGTGATTCCGTCCATTTCCTCCTAACTGCCGTAAAAAAACGGCCCGGAAGATACGGCTTCGCGCGTTCCGGCTCACTATTTTCCACAAAGAGTTCGACTGGAGCGCGCCAGCCTTGTGCGGCGCCGCATCTTCGGGGCCGTTTTTTACGGCAATTAGGAAGAAATGGACGGAATCGCCCTCCTCTCCATAATCTACTATCCCTTATAAGAACACTCCACCTGAAATCTGCACCACCTCAGTTTCATGGGGTGATGCCTTTAAGGATAGGAAAGTTCATGAAGTTCATGTATCCTCACTAATTCATCTTTGCGACGATTCGTAAGGTTGTTAATATCCTGCATTTGCTCGATCACTTTGATAGAGAAGAGTAAAACTTCGATTTCCCTTGAATTTTTGCAAACTGTCAGTTTAAGTATGAAGTAGGAGCCAAAATTGTTAGCACTCTCTTAACTACTAAATTTTCGGTGTCATCGCCGTAGTCTCATTTGTCAGAGCTCCTAAACTCAGAACGTTTGCGACAAATCCCCTCGAATGCTCCACTCAGAATAAGTTTATCCTCAGGAGTGCTCCACTCAGAATAAGTTATCATTCCGTAAGAGAACACATCCGAAATCAAGATCCAAAAGAGTCCAAATCCTTATCCTTACCTAAGCAGCCACGTTTCCGTGTTCCCTTGCACTTAGCTGGACCACCGCGCGAATATTAGCGATGGTCCAGCTAAGTGCAGCTACCTATTTCTATCAATTACTATTATTATTATTTATCATTATTCTATTAATTAGAATTCGACCTGCATATGATCCTGTACCCAATCTAATTGTCGTAGACTGCAATTCATATCTTGACATTTCTAATCCTTCTTAAAATACAAAATTTTCCAGAAGAATAATAAAGAATAAAATAGTAGATAATAAATGAAAATAATAAATAATAATGAATAAAGAATAAAGAATAACATGGTGTAGCTTCTAAAGGAGATATTGGGACCCCGAGCATAAATCTCTATTGATCTCCATACCACTCTGAATTTCTTCGCTGTGTGGTTGTCCATTGAACCAAAAGTGTTGTGAATGCCAAAAGGAGTACAGTGAATGAATGTCAGTCATTCAGCCGCTTTTGGCGAGGATAATTGTTACTGGAAAGGTAGTGAAAATCATTTTCTTCGTTGGAAAAAATACCAGAAAACACCTACACCTAACTTCTTATGTGCTCGTCTAACGCAACCATAGTTATACCTATAAATTCTTAAGTAAATCTTTGATCCCATACATTTTTGATCTCCTCTTTTTCCGTTTTAATTAATTTTAGTTACGCGATTTAAAAAAGAATTAACCAGCTTTTCCAGTTTGATCTCTCGAATTATTTCCTCGGAATAATTCTTGCATTTTGCGTTAATCCATCATCACATGAAATAGCTTTTATTTAGCGAATTCCTATTTATGACGTAAAATGTCGCTGATTCAACTATGAATGTAGATTGTGGATTGAATTTCCCATTCCATACTCTGAAGAAGGCGATTTTCCCGGAACGATAGCCAGTAAAATTATTTAACAAACCCGTGTACAACTCATTAGACATCAATACGATATTTTGCTATGCCGAGGTTCATTGGAAGTCGAACTTTTCGATAACATAAATTATTATACATTGTATCATTTATTATTTATTATTTATTACATTATTATTTTATTATTTAGTGGAATAGTCTCTCTTCTTGTTGTAGAAGGTTGTCGAACCGAACCCTTCGTGAGAACTGAGATCCATGAACGCGTTTCCCATCGCCTCCTTGTCTGGCGTTCCGTAAGAGTAGATGTAAATAAATACACTGGGAACGAACTCACCCTACTCCCGTAAAGTCTTCGACGATCTTAAGGCAAAGATCACCTAACCAAGTGGAGCAACCACGACATCGCTTGGTAGGTGGTGATCTCCGATTTCTACTCATTTCTCCTCAGAACCCATATCCCCTCACTATCCGATCAAACGTCACACATAGCAGTGGTCCTTCTTTCCGATGTTTGACACGCCATCACGTCGACGAGGAATTTTGTATGGGACCCAGTCTCAATAGGTTCACAGACAAGCTCACCAATCAGCTCTTAACTCCCGTCACTTGTCAACAGATCTGCAAATTTACCTTTTATAATATAAACCTTCTCATTTTTATTCACGGGATATTCTGTTCTGAATTTCCGAGTTTTCCTATATTTAAATCCATAAGTGAAAGTTCTGGACTGTTTTGAATGATGCAGTTGCATCAACACATTTTTCCACTCATGGTTATTCACAATTCTTCCCTAGTGACGAAAACATCCAGACAAACTCATTTTATCCCGTAAATTATATATCTCCATATACTATAATGCTCATTGGCCAGACCAATGGGATATCGGGAGTAGTCAAATAGCTCCGTGGTTGCTGCATTTGATCCTCTTTTTTTGTATTTTGCTGCCTCTTTGTTTTTGTTTTTTTTTTGTTTTTTTATCCATTCAATGCGGAAGTGTCGTCACCACTTATTCTTACTTACTTATTCTTATTTCAAAATTAGCTACAAATTTGGAAAATCACGAACTTTTATTCGTCTGCAAATGTTCCCTACCGTTATGCTTATCGGGTTTCATTGCTTCACTCAAAAATTCCTCAATCCTCTGTCAATTGTGAAAGTCAAAGCTATTTATGTCAATTGTTGTCGTGTTCCATGTTTCAAGCGTAATAAATTGAATGTAAAAAGTAGTTGTTCTGCAGTTTCTGCTACTTTTTTACTTTCTAGAAATTATTGCAATTTAGGATGAATGTGACACCTTTGAGTCTACGTTGTTATCCAGAAGAAAAAATGCTTCTCATGACAGAAATGGATAAACGAATTAATCAGGTGAGTCTAGTACCTTCCAGGTTTCTTTTATTTTGGGTGCGCCGTCAAGTTTTCATGCTTTTCACTGCAAGATAAGCTTGAAGGAGTCAGAATGAGAACGAATACGATATATTTGGTTACGGTATCCTTGGAAGAAAATATCCACCAAATGATGGAAACTGAGATAGAATAATTGCTCAAACATTCGAAATTTTGAATTCTTATAAGAAACTCTATCGCAAAAATATGCCCACTTTTCTCTCCAAAAAAAAACTAAAAAAAAACAAGGAAGCATATCAATTCCCCTCCGTCCACTCACTGAATTTTGGGCACTGTAACGTTCCGCTTCTCCGAGCCGATCCTTCTGTAATGTACTTCTGAAATTTGTCAAATCGAATTTAATGGTTTTTTATCTTAAAATTTATCTAATTTCAGTTCGTCTTTCCCATTCAATTTTTGGTAGCTGTTATTGGAAATTCGTTGACAATGTCTGTGTTGCTTAGTTCTCATACAAAGAATAGGTGAGTCGCTTACCTCAAAAAAATCTCCTAGAAAAAAAAGGTCGATAAAATGAGAAATGTTTCCTTCTTTTGAGAAATTTTCTTATCTCTCCGCTCAGACATTCGTACATTTTTTCTTTTCTCTTTCTTTCATTGGTTGACACTCTAAACGGAGTGCTGGATCACTCGTTTGCTCCTTGCCTATTTGAAACCGTGAGGATTCTTTTTTTAAAAAAAGAAAACCGCTGCATTGCAATGGATTGTCATTTATAATTCAAACAAGCTTCTTCTTTTCTTGCTTTTTTAGCTTTAAAAATAAATCCCAGGACATCCTTCAGAGAAAAAAAGAGCTGATAAGTGATTAATATGGGTCCCATAAACTGTGATGTTATCCATGTCTTGACGGATGGAATTCGAAACATTTCACTCCTCCAAACTAATGCGATATCTATGAGGGGATTGAGAAAAACTACTGCAATTTTAGGTGAATTCACTGTGGATTCAAGACAGAGGTACAATGGTAACAGCTTGGATATACGTGCATATTGTACAACATGTTGCTAGGCTAAATTTGAAAGAAAAAACCCTAATAAACCTAAGGTCTGGAGAAATTCTCTGTGAGTGTGACATCTCGAAGATGATCCAGGAGGGAGATATTTCCGACATCAAAAACTAAAAACTTCTTGGCACAGCTCTTTCTCTCTCTCTCTCTCTCCCTCTCTCTCTCTGTAGCCCCTTATCTGTTAGAGCATTTTATGCATTTTCTTATTTTATTTATTTTATTGATCATCTTAATAAATGTAAGAATTAATTATTGTCTTGTCACTCTAGGCTTCAAAAGATAATTCTTACATAGCATCTCTTCCAGGAAAGATTTACAGAGCAATAAATTTTTAATAATTTTCAAATACAGATTTCCGGAATAGTGAACTCCCATATAAGTTGAAAATTTCTCTTTCAGAGCGAATCATCTGCTGGCCTTCCTGGCCCTCTGTGATATTCTGGTGTTTGTAATGATGCTTCCCCATTATTTGGCATCATTGGATATTTTTGCTAACAACACACAATTCCGTTACGTACACTTCCATACAAAAGTACATTTTGGAGCGTTGAGTAATTGGTTCTCAGCTGCAGCGATCTGGCAAGTGTTTGATTATTTTTAGCCTACTATATCATAGCTTTTAACAGTAGAGGTTTAATGGATGGGAATTGGAAATTTCCTCTCCATTATTAGGGCCTCAAGTATTTTTTTTTCTTACACTTTGAATATTTTTTGATCGACGATTTAAGAGCAGAGGGTACACACGTACTATATATTATTTATGTATACATATTATATATGTATTAGCGCGTATTTTCTCTCTATGGTCGATGATGTGAATACGTACACGCATCTCCATCACTTAATTATTCATTCACGCGTGGGAAGATGCGAATTTTCATTGATGTCGGAATTTTTTTTGCTTGTACCACTGATTCGAAATTCCCGCCTTTTCAGGATTTAGCTTCATTCATAGTGTTTTAGATAGATTTCAAAGCATTTTAAGCGAGATCTTCTTTGCAAAAAAAAACATTCAATTTCATTGAGATTTCATTTTAGCTCTCCAAAAAAGTCTTTCTGCTTAAGGATCTCAAAAGCTCCGCAGATTCTCAAGGATTCATTTGCCTTGCATCCAGAAAAATTAAAATTGAAAGTTAGGTAGGGGTAGACTAGTGTTTTTGCATTAAAAACAATAGAATAAACGAAAGATCGTAAAATTCCAGAGGAACTTCTGGGATACCCAAATATAGTGTTTGAATGCATAAAACTCTCAAACATCTGTCTTTAAATAAATTTTCTAGTTTAGGTTCGTGCTCGCCGTTTCAGTCGAACGTCTGTTGATCATAAAATTCCCCTTCCGTTCCTTGGAAAATTACAGTGTATGTTTCTTATTCACTTTTTTGTACTTTTTAACAGTAGGGTTTGAGAATCTTTCTCACAGATGAAGAGCCACATCCTGATAAAATTGTACGTGAACCTGGTACATTAAAAATTTATTGTCGACATTTTCTACCTTCATGCAAATCATTTAATTTAAACGAACCACATGCCGGGCTAGTATAGTGCGGTCGGTAAGAGGATCAGCTGTGTCTGTACGATCATTCGTTGGTTCGAAACCGCCGTAGAGCTTTTCTTTAATTCGGGTTTGGTAAATTCGTATCAAACTTATCTGGGTGGATAAAAACTGACTGACTGACTTGATACATCGGCTAGCCCCCGGAAGTCACTGTATAGGATAGAGACGCGTTCGTGGATCCCAAGGATTCTGAATTGAAACAGACGCGTAGGCACATCCCTAGGGCAATTTATGGACAGCGCGAAGTTTATCTTCTAAATTTTTGCAACGTCGAGTAAGGTAAACGTCGACGTTACACTCTAGCTCACTAGGGGTTGGTATCAGTGCACTGGTGGATCCTGAATGAGCTGAGCTTCTCCAATCACCCATTCCTTTGGGTCTCCTCATTTATAAGCGTGATGCCTTAGGCAATAAGCCGCCACTTGGGTAACTAAGATTGTCCACAAGGCATGATAACTGGGATGACACACTGTTAGGTCTACGCCTATTTAGTTGAACTTCTTTGACACCGAATAAAATTTGCCTTTAAAAAATGGTGATAATTACCTTTTGGTTCAATTTTTGCGAACAATGGTGCAGATATAGTTTTTCAGTCCCCTCAGATCACTCTCGCTTCACTGGGCATACTTATCGGCACACTTCTGCTGACCAGGTAAGCCTTTTCTTATTTCCAGATCTCAATCAGTTAAGAAAAATTATTGGAAGTGATTCCATCGATTTCTATCGTTGAGAATTCATACTTTGACTTCCAATGACTACAAAGCTTTTTTCGCTTCAATCAGTCATGCACAGATGGTGCAAATCCTAGGAGCACTTGCATCGCTCCAATTTTTGCGCTTACTGAATGCTTTCTATTTCAAGGAGAAAAATGACTCTGATTAAAGTTTACTTACTTTTTCTTGATAGTTTCTTTTCTCTTCTTTTCTTTTGATTTTTAAACGTAATTTTGACGTCTCGTTTCCTACCGTTATACTGACTCTTTAGGTAGAAATCACAAAGAAAAGTAATTGCTGCAGATTTCGGTGCGCGATGAACTATCCTAGAGTCAGAGTTTTGCACTTCCAATGACAAAATGCAAATAGAGGAAGCTCTATCAATCCATACTAGTCTATCAGATCTGACCTGAATTAGGATTTACATTGTAGTTACGATCTTCGACCTCAAATTTCTAATTCAACCGACATTTTCAGCTACCACCATGTTTCGCACACCTGTCTGACATGGCTTGTTTGCGCAGGCGAACAACTGATAGGTTTATGTTACTCGAATGCTCTGGAGAAATGGGGACGACGTGAAAATCCGACGTCCGCATTCACCAGACAATGGATCGAGGCGTCCGTGTTCTTGAATGCGGTATTTGCTGTTCTACTGCCGGTGTTTGCTGTTGCCTTGCTGAATATTTCACTGATTAAACTTCTTAAGAAGAGGAACAGCGAGGTAGGAAACACTACTTTCTTATGCTTCTTTTTTTTGTATTTTCCTAGACCAAAACTGTCCTTCCTGGCACTGCTAAAGCTCCACATAGCGGACATTGCTGGTACCTTCGCGAATTCTTAGGGGTCGTGTGCATCCTGGATATTTCTGGGTTACATGCTAGAATTGTGTGAACATTTTGAAGGCGTTAGGGGAGGAGCGTCGTTGATAAAAAGATGAACACTTCTGGAGCATTGTGGTAGCGGATTCCAGAGACACTAGGGGCCTAATACATCTTTGTGGTAGATAACAGACGCGGCCTTTCGGTCCCTCATCACTATCGGTTCAGCTGCTAAGAATGAAATTTGATAGCGATCAACTTGAACAGCTTTGGGACCCCTTCATCCTGGTGACAGCTACATTTCCACGTTTTCATTGAAGAGGCTGCAGATGAAAAGACGATGTTACTGAAAGAAGACGTTAAGCTTACAAAGCTGATTTCTTAAACGAATCTTATTAGTAGTAAATAGTTACGGTAAAAACTACCGTGGATTCTGGGGTTTTTCGCTTATTCTCATTTTTTGGACGCCCATAGACAAAAGTAACTCTCTAAAATTCTCTTGCTACCCGAGCAGTTTCTAAAGTGGTTCATTTACCCTTCATGTGGTTTGATGGGAAGATATGTCCTCAGTGTGACAGATGGGAAAGTACATAAATGTGGGGTTGGTACTTAGCTTAAGAAAGTTCTTGACTAGATGATTTAAAAATTTGAATTTTTGGCATGTTTTCATAGAAATATTTTTTCTATTTGATCTTTCCGAGCTGTCCTATCTTTTACTGTTACCTACAGTTTTCCCTAGCTCCAGTCTGATGGCTGTGAATTTGTCTCCTTCGTCGGTAATTACGTGTCATTCTCTTCACAGTCTACAGCGAAATTCACTTAACCCTTTGGGGTTTCTTTAATCACAATTGAGGTTTGAGGGTTGGAGGATAATGGCGAGATTATTTATTATTATTAGATTAGATCAAATTTCGATTAGATCAAATTCCTTTACAAATCATTAACTGACACATCCTTCTATCTGTCAAAATTTGTTGTAGGAACTGCTGCTGAACTCTGTGAACACGAATCCTGAAGCCATTCATGAGCAGGAACGAAAAATGACGCATACCGTATTAGCGATAGTCACATGTTTCTCCTGTACTCAAGGACCATCCGCCATTGTCTTCATGTATCAGATACTGTATGGATCGACAAGGTGATCAAGAAGAGCAATTATCCGATTGTTCAGGATTAAAGATGAAAGTGTGTCCGTTTAGTACACTACAAATCGCATCAGTAGTCGCCAACCAGTTAGTGCTGACTGGAAAAATGCTCAACATTGTCCTGTTCTGCATGACTTCATCAACTTTCCGCAGAAAACTACTCCAGACCTGCACGGATTGGATTTGTACGCTGATTCACTGTGACAGAAAACATAACCACAGGTTCGTATCGTATTCGTATTTTTTTTTGTACTCGAGCCATCTGAAAATACTGATTAGGTGCTTCAGATCGCACTTCACCCGCTCCCAATCCAAATCCGGTATGACGCAGCGCACGTCGTTGATGTACTCATGGAGTCCACGAGGTGTACGATCCTCAATCGTTTCCCAGACATCGCAGAAGTGAGAGCGCTCGGTTTATAGTAGTTTGTGCTGTAGTAGATGATTAAATCTGAATCTACGGGGTTGACTGTGATCTTTTTTCCAGCTATTTTGCGTTGTTTATGCAAATATGAACTGTTCTGCGATAATTGTGCTTTAATAAAAGAATTCGCAAAATTTTATACACTAAACGATGACTCTGGCCATGTGCGTTTGTTCATTTTCTGGAAAAATCAGATATTATATAATGCTGTCCCCATATATTTAGTTGATAATGAAATATCATTTTCATCCTTTTATATTCATATTTTTCTTTTTTTTATTTTTACTGATAATTTTTATCATGAAATGTTATTTTTAACGCCACAAATCTAGGACCATAACATTGTGGCATAGTGCCGTCCATGCATTTGGGATGAATCCCTTTGGTTAAACTGGATGCCAGAGGGTAAACCGGATTTATGTGTTTTTTTTTTGTTTTCCCAACAAGACTCTGGTGATACTTGATTTATGAAGTAGCTTTTCGACAACATCGTCTTTACCGAAAGTCTCCTCGGGGCATAAATAAAGTTTCAACAAAACGTCGTTGAGAAAAACAGGAAAACACGAATCCACATCACAATGTTGAAATTTCCAGACGAGGAGACTTGGAGATTGCTAGACAGTATGCGCTTTTAAAGAGTTATGGCTTTTTCATTTCTTCTTCTGAATTTCATTTTTCTCTTCTGAAATTTCAAGAACATAAGGATTGGAAATTGCTAGACAGTACGTGCTTTTTTCTTCTGAATGTCTTCTGAACGGAGCAAATCCAAATTTTTTTCATGTGCACCTCATCACTGCACTTGCGTATATTTTACCAAGTAAGTGGTTTCATTTGTAACGTCCATGCAAATCCGTCTGAGATCTGAGATTCTGGAGGAAGGACCTGAATTCGCCCTCTAGATAAATTTCTTTTGCTACGAGGTTTTATTATTTTTTTCATTTGAGTGATTTCAAGTCACAGAAACTATGAAGATTACACGCAGCCGGAAACTTTGATAAAACAACAATTTCTGCGAGTTGTTTCTGTTTGTATATTTATAGTAATGAAAAAAGAAAATATTTTTCATCAGGTGTCAAAAATTCTACGATTTTTTCGATTTATTCCATATCCCATCTTGTTTTTCAAGAGGTGAGTTCGTCGTTCCCCCATGATTTCATTAAAGATCTCGTGTGTGCGAGGTTTCATGTACGCACATAGACAGCTTAAAAAATCCAGGAGCAGAGATCATTTTGATAGGAACTTCTGGGAGAAAATAAAAGAGTTTTCATTATTGAAATCAGATTGTACATCTTTCTGGGATCTCATCGATCAGCAGTATTTTTATTATATTTGCTTTAGAGAAAACATCATCTAAATAGCGTGAAAATTGAAGGAGTTCACAAAAAAAGAAATTAATTTTTTTTTAATATATGAATTTTTATCATTTACTTTGAATTTCAATGTTCTGAAACGAGTTGGTTCGTTATTAAATCTTTGAGCTCAACATGGATATTGAAGGTATTCGCTAGTAATTAAAGGTGTCATGTTTTTAAAAAAAATTTCAGCGGTGAGAAGAAAAATGAAAGGAACCACTTGTAGCAAAGACAGCATATTTGAGTTATTAAGAATAGTAAAAGAAAAGTTAATGAATTAATGAAAATTGCCGTTCCCCGTGAATTCTGACAGGTCAGTTAGTTCAAATGACAACTTGAAGCTTTTGGGATTTTTATTTGTTAATGGATTTGCTGGGGTCTCTAGTGAAGTTGGTAAGAGGTTCTGCCACGAATGCACGATCGATCGGAGGTTCGAATCTGTCCTAGTGCTCACCAAGCCTTTCATCCCTCCGGGGTCGATAAATTGGTACCAGACATGTCTGGAAGGATAAAAACACTGACAGAACGGCTAGCCACCCCGAGCCATTGTATGGGCCAGTTATACGTTCGTAAACCTCAAACTATTCCGAGTTGAAGTGAACGTAATGGGTGCATCCCAAGCGGATTAAGTAAGGCGAGACACCGTATCCTTTTTATGTAGTTGCTGGGAGATTCTCTGGATTTTTCTTTTTTAGCCTGTTTTGAGCATCAGTGCTTGAATCTTTAGTGTTTCTTATTTTTCGTGGGTGATCAGAGACCACCAAATTGGCCTCATCTGGTCGAGGAGGGCTGTCCAGCGTATGTTTCTGGAAATAATTCGTTTATCAAAGAACAGGAGACTTGTCGTCCTAAAAGTGTCTATCATCCCTATTCTGCATCGCTGTTATTTGGACTATCTGGACATAGCATATATTTCCTTGTAGACATGGAAACACTTTTTTTAAACCTCTTCCTTCATTCTCTCTGCTAACTCCTTCTTAGTATATGTATCTTGGTAGCATGTGCAAATTCCATCAGCAATTTTTCTACAATTCCCACCTAATGCTCGTCAACTGCTCAATAAATCCTAGCCACTCAACCAAAACAATTTTCAGCGGAACTGAGCGTAAATGGTGTAATTTCAGTAACATATTTGCCTCTCTGCTAACAAAAATCCATTCCCGAAATGAATTCCCAATCAAAATTTCCAAAAATACTCTACCACTCCGCCCATATAATGTTACGTTCAACAATCTCCCAGTTATTGCCTCAATTTTCGGGAGGATCGCAGACTACAGCGATAACTCACTGAGAGAAGGTCATATGTTCTTTACCTCGGTGCCTAAAGTTTTTTTTTTCCAGTGTTGTACTGATCTCATGTACCTCCTTACCATCCCCTAGCTTTTGGTATCGAGGAGAAATCTCTGGATGGGAAATCACTTCCAGAAAAAAAAGGCACTACTCTTCGATACGAAGTATTTCTAGCCACATTACTACTTTTTCTTGAGAAATATTCATTCATAACTCGGTAATACCGTTTTTGTTTCAAACAGCCGTAAAAACTAGATTTTCAAGGAACAGAATAGTCATGGTTAGCATCTCTTTTGTTCTTGTACCATGAAACCATAGAAAAAGTAACGGATAGATAAAAATGTGGAAAGGAATTTGAATTTATGGAAATAATTCCTTCATCTAAGGCCAAATCCTTTCTATTCCTGCTTATCCAATTTGTCCCACTAAAGAACTGGGTACGGTGCAGCATAGCTAATATAGATGGAAAGATTGAATAGCATCGAAGAAAACGATTAACTTACAGTAATCATTGCTGGTGCTCACACTTGCAAAAATCATCAAATCAAAAAAAAGGAAAATTCAGTGAGAATCTGCTTCTGAATTCGGACTGGAGTACTTACAAATCTCGCTTTCAGTTTTAGAAGAGAACTTCTTATAGAACAGGTACTAGTTTTTTAAGGCTTTCTCACTAGAAATTTAACTTTCTGGTTAAGTAAAAGTAAAATGAATGCTTCCGAAATTAATTCTGATTCCAGAACAACTTACTTTAATTTTTTCTCTTCACCTTAAGATGACGAGTTCTATCGTTCTTCCTTTTTTGTTCCAACGCTTTTTCCATGAATTTTCCCTCAACCTACGCTCCCCCCATACGTAGTGTGACTAACTTAGTAACATCCAGCTGAAATACTCCGTCGCGTACTCGAAATGAGAAAGCGATGTTGACGGGGGCGCCTAGTAATCTTCATGTCCGTCTACTCCTCACATGTGTTTATTCGCATAAACAAGCACTACGTTCGTCCATCAAGTGTGCTCGCTGTGGACAGCCCAAGGATCCCTGACCATTGTCCAATTTCCTTTCGAGACGTTGCCCACTATCGAAAAGAGTGAGATGATATGGATTGACCACAGGTCATTTTTCACCCGGGATCGATGCGCTCCTCAACTCTACATGGATGGACACCATCAAAAAAGATTTTTACGAATTAATTATTATAAGTATCATTAAAATATTTGTAATAAATACAAATATTTGAGACACAAAACGAATTGAAGCATAATACATGGTACATATGTATATCCATGGTTCGATAATGGAGAATATTTCCTACGAAATAACTCAATTCCTTTACTGACGAACGAAACTGGCCCATCGATAAATAAACATATTTTGTTCGAATGGGAAAATAGTACATTCACTCATAGCTGCTCAATGATTTCCCTCCTCAGTCAATTTTCGAAAGAACTCTTCGCGAGGTCAATCACATTTAAATATTTTATAGAACCATCAATATGTTTAAATTTAGTCGAACCCTTTATTCTTAACGGAGCTTCCGTACGAACTCAGATTATAAATGAGAAATGCTGAGCAACGCAATTTTTTCTGGATTTTCCCTCAATATTTCTGCCTAAGCGCTATGTTTTAGTCAAGAAACCGATGCCGCACAGTGAAGAGATCAATTTTAAGATCAATATCGTTATCGTCAGCAACACCTGGAGGAAGTTCCAAACTTCCTTTTAACAAAGTGCTGTCTTTATGCAGCTACTTCTCTATTATTTAGCAAATTTCACCTGGTGTCACATATTTTTGAACCTCACGCTCAAAAGATGTTCCATAGATCCAGCGCCCAACATGTTCCATAGATCAAACGTAAAAATGGGTCATTAGTGGTCACGGTGGTAATGACGTCCTTTAACTATTTTAAAACGACGTAAATTTGGTCATAAAATCCACGAAAGCCTTGTATCAACCATTGACATAGGAGGAAATCACTTTAAGAAGAGCCTGGCATCTAATGGATCAAACAAGCACAATCCATAAAGGCAAAGGTAGAGGTTAAAAATTAGGAGAAAAAAAGATGGAGTGTTTCGCTTCTTTCTGCTTGAAGAAGTAATTATGATGAGCAGATGTTGCTGGAAAAATCGAGAAAAAAACAGTTTATCAATGGTTTCGAATCTTAATGACAAACAAAAAGGAGGAGCGCCGTGATCCATGGCCCGCGATCCATTGTTCCTTGTGGGTTTCGTGACCTGTGTGGGTTTTGACCTCAGCTCCGAGAATCGATTCCTGTTTTGAATGCTGTTATCACCCATTGCAGTACTCTTTTGCTAATCCAGATAAACAGACCCAATTTTCTTTTTTTTAGAAGTGTTTTTTTTTTGTTATATCGTGACGTTTAAAAAAGAATTTACTGTAGGAGTTGTTCTATGTACACTTTGCCCCCTACACATCGCCTAGAAGAAATCTCCGTTCCCTACTTTGATGCTCTTCATCGATTGTTATTTTTAACTTTGATCTCGATATGGATTACTCGTCGTCATCATTTTCCCTGGACAAAACCATCCGTGCGTCAATCCTATCCATAAGAGTTGTTATTTTTTCCATAGCAGTTGTTTTTTTTTTTTCGCAGAGGAAATGGCAAAATCACAATCTTTGAAGAATTTCTTTGAAGAGTAGCTGTCATAAGTTTCCGTCAACAACGTGAGGAGATTTTGATGGCGTGGAACTGATAGCACCTCACTACGGAGTCAACAAAGTAGGATCTAAGGCACATCGAGGTGAGCGCCATTCGACGCCCGCGGACGTTCGCATATCATGTCGCCCTTTGGGAAACGAAAAAATAGGTGTAGGCACTCCTTATTGAAAATTAATCCAAACATCTTTATTTTCATTGAATTTATTGTTTATTTTTATTTTTATTAATTAATTTATTTATTGAAAGAATAATTTATATTATATATTTGATATATTTATATATTTATACGTTTTTGTTTGTTGTTTTTATTTATTTCACTCGTGATCTCTTCGTGACTTATTTTCACTTCATAATTACGAGCAGAAGTGCTTCTTCTTTTCGAAATAAATAAAAAATCTAATTATTAGAAATTATTAAAACTAGATTAAAAAATTCTAAGAAGCCAAATCCGCGGCAAAAAGTGCTGCAGTTTTGACATATGTGTATTCTATGATCTGCCTGTTCTGTCCTTCATTCCTCTCATCTCGTCACTCGAAAAATATCTTGATTTTTTTCCCTCAGTACTTCACTAACCAAATATTCTTAGAAGGATCGAAAGTGCTCACGTGTCTACGCGTATCAAAGTTTCTCTCGTAATTTGCTTGAAAATTGACACTTCCGACAACCACGCGCTTATTTAATGCTCGGAGTGAACTTACTCGCCACTTCAGCTTGTCATTTTCTGGAGATGGCCAGTTACTGCCTAGTTACTTTTTTAATTAGGTGTTAGTCAGTTGAAGGGACAAGAACTTAAGTCTTGACTCTGAGCCTAAGTTCCTCTCTTCACTCAGTGGATCCAATCCGTTCTTCCCTTAATGATTTACAGTAAACTAGACCCACTAGAACTAAAACTAGAAAACTAGAGTCATGTGTTATTAAAGGCATCACTTAACGAATCTGATGTGGTACGGAATTCTGGTGGAGTATTCGTATACGGGATAGTAGATTACGGAGAGGGGAGTAATTCCGTCCATTTCTTCCTAATTTCCGTAAAAAACGGCCCGGAAGATGCGGCTTCGGGCGTTCTGGCGCACTATTTTCTACAGGGAGTTCGACTGGGGCGCGCCAGCCTTGTGCGACGCCACATCATCCGGGCCATTTTTTACAGCAATTAGGATGGAATGGACGGAATCACCCCCCTCTCCATAATCTACTACCCCGTATAAGAATACTGCACCTGAAATCCGTACCACCTCAGATTCGTGGAGTGATGGCTTTAATTCGTATAAAACGATGTGAATGATTAAAATCGTTGTGAAGAATCCATATGAGAAAAAAGATGCATCAAACCTGGCAGCCCTGGATATGAGTCATGAGTCGTTTTAACTGCTTCACAACAGTGGCTTTAGTGATTCCACCATAATCCTGAGCATCGGCACCTGCTGGGTTCAACGTCAAAGTAGCCGCTTGGAGACATATATGTGACTCTCAGGTTTTTTAAAGTAATCACTATGACTTTCGTTGGGTAAAACCAAAAAGACCCAAAACAAATATAGGTTTACTTAGATAGTTGTTGGTTGACCAGCTTTTTTTCCACACTTTGAAAACATCTCCCGGTAAAAATCTCTAACATCAGTACGGTAGAAGCGGTCTTTAACATTTCCATTCTGATTTTTGATTTATTTTGATTTTGTTCTGATCTGTTTTGGCTTTTTTGGGCTCTGTATAAATTTCGAAAAGTACACCTGCGCAATAGTTTCTAATCGCCGAGTTATAAATTTGCGCCTAGTTGGAAAATGTTTCTAAGAGATAATTGTAGGGAAATACTTAGATATAACTGCTTACGGACAGTTTGTGTACAATTTATCATTCTTAGTCTTCATTCTTTTCCAGCTAACAATATAATAAACATAAACACTACATTTTTGACGGATAATTGCAGTTGTCCTTCTAGGACAGCAAAATTCTACCATGTTCAGGAGCATCAGTAGTAACTAAGGCAGAGTTCTTCCTTTAAAATTACATGTTTTAGGATAATTGCCGGTGCTTTTCTAGAGTGTTCTTTTCTTTAAAGCTTCACTAAACCTAACAACCAACGTGGTTTACCTAGAATTTTTATAACCTGTCCCTTAATGCTTAGTTTTATCCCTTTGCAATTTCCTTTCTGTACTCTTTGTTTCATCAACATCCTGAAAGGAATGTTTTCCTTTTAATTTTTTTTTCACCTGAAATTCTTGAAGTGACGTTCTTAGTAGAAGATTCAGTTGATTACGTATTTTGGTAATTTGAGATAAGGCAAGAGAATTTTTTTTAACAGAATATTCTAATGTTCATTTAGTGAACTCTTGAAAGTTTTGATTTAGTCAAATTCAAATTTCTGGACAGTTTTTTTCTTATGGCTGGAATATTCGGACAGCAAGAGATATTTGATCATTTGAGTACTCGGCCAATACCATTTGCTTAAAAATACTACAATTGTTTATAAAAACCATCGAGAGGTAACGAACAGCAGCTAATGAACTTGAAGCTTGCTTAACGAACCGCAGTTGAAATTATTGTTAAAATTTGCTGAAGAGATTTTATTTAACAAGAAAATTTGAAGCGGAACTAGCACAAAGGGTTTGTTTTGCTCTATTACGTCAAAAATGTCAGCAATCAAAAATTCCTATTCACAGAGAAATCATAAATCTATGTATATTTTACAAACAAAAACTTTCCATGCAACATTCATTTACTTTATGTTTATGTTTTACTTAGAAAAACCTGCTTTTTTTCCCTGGAAACCCCGCCATTCTTCGCCTAACAAAAGCCAGAACATTTTTACTATTTAGGCACAGCTAATCCAGTCTTTCTCATTTTTCATTCCGGATACGCAATGTTTTTCGGCTGATTGCGCACCGCTTTACCACCAGAATGCATTCATTGTGGCGGAAAATCGTTCATGGCCTCGGAGTGGCCTCTGACACCTAGTCTTCCTTGAAGTTCGCTCTCTCTCTTACTCTGGACTGCTTCTTTTTTCTTTTCTTTGCACAGTCTGAGAGAATAATTCTGTATAAGTCACCGGTTCTGTTGGACAGGAGCTCCGAGGATTTTTGATGGCCTGGATTATTGAGGTTATAGTAAGCGTAGATCCCAATGAAACGAGAAAAAATTGTGTATGCGAATCTTTCTGCTTACATCAGGAACTGAGGAACTGAGGAGAACTGTAACTGATGTAATTGAATAAGTAAAAGCGCCGCCAAGGTATTTTCTCCTCTACACAGTATATAATACAACGATTGAAGGATGAAGTCTTCGGCGAATCAATCTATTTGGGATGCTCCAACGCGTTTGACTCCAATTTAGAATCGTTGGGGTTTCCTGAAATTGTCCTGACTTATACAATGGTTTGAGGGGCCAACCGATAAAAAGTCTGTGACTTTATCTTTTTAGCGGTTTCAAACCATCTATTGATCATACAGTCGGAGTACAGGACCACTTACTGACTGCGGTACACCCGCTAATGAGAACGAATGGGACGGGTGTTGCAGAGTTGGTAAGAAGATTCGTTGTGAATGCACGGTTGACGGTTCGGAACCGCCTTAGTGCCAACCAGGTCTTCAATCACTTCGGGTTGAATAGGAGGCTAGATACGAGTTCGTAAACCTCAAACGATTCTGAACTGAAGTGAACGGCTTAAGGCATGCTAAGTGGATTGATTAACGTGAGACGCTTTATCCTTAATCCCTTATCTTTAGCACAATGAATAGACCTCAGCTGATAATTACCTCGTCATAATGGCTCGTCCTTCTTCGACTGGTCCCTTACGTAGTAAACATCTTTTCGAATTTTTAACAAACTATTCGGTTTCAAAAATTTTAAGAAGTGACCATGTGATAAGGTTACCCCTATCCTATCAATTTTTAATTTGTCAGTCACGTTATGTCGAGTCATGAGCTGAATTATTACCAAACCTTGCTCATAGAATCATTTATGTATCTTTGGAAATATTTCAGGAATTCAGAAAAACCAGAAAGCAATGCAAGATAAGTTTAGAAGTTTCTCTTCAAAAATCCTTTCGAAAAACTGAAAAATCTGGATACGACTTGTCACTGACTCTTTTTCACTGCTATTTTCAAATAGGAAAATTCTAGCTGAGAAAACGCTGAAGTAAATTTCTAATTGATTTTCTTGAGCTGTAGCCAAGATTGGTATTGATAGTTTTTATTAAACAACAGCTAACGTTTTGGCGTTATCGCCTTCGTCAGAGCCAGGAAAAGTCCGAAGTAAACGTTTTTTTTACCCACAAGACGTTTTCCCTTCCTTTTCACAGCATTAATATTGGCACTGCGGTTCCTGCGAAAAGTTCGAGAGAAACGGGAAGCTGACTTTGCTGAAAATGTATCACATTACAAGTTATTTTTACCTTTAGGAGCAGTATATATAAATTACTGGAATAATACTAGTTATTATCCACGGACTTTTCACATTTATTGATTCCTAATAACGTAGATCCACTTCTTTTTGAGAACTACATTTTTTTTATAATTGTTTATTATTGTTCTGTTTGATAGTCAACACAACCATAGATGCCTGCACACATAATTTCATAACTCGTTCAAGAATCTGCTACATTTTTGCCCCTGACGTTTTCTTGTTTGTTGAAATTTGTGGGCTATAAACGGCAATTCTTGGGAATATTTGTATCAGAAAAACTTGAAATTACTTTGAAAAAATTACTGAAACGCTAGGAGTAATTTCTGTCACTTAACAGAGGTATATTTAGTAGTCATTAAACACCAACAAAAATTCAAATCGTAAATCTACCGATTCGCTCCAGTACAGTTTGCTCAACTGTTGTTGGCATGTGGAAATTCTATTACATCAGACGTTATCCAGAAGTTCATATTTTTGCCGTCCACCTATTTTCAGACACCTCCATCGCTCCGCCCATTCGATTCCTGCTTCATGGAACATTCTCGTAGTCATTTTTTATTCATTTTTATATTCTTTTCTGCGCCACCCGTTCTTCTCTGTGAAATATCTGATTCAGAAACTCTGCTATCCCTCTAGCTCTTCCTCCCTTAGGCTAAGCCATTAATTTAGGAGGCGGCAGGAACCTGGAAGGTGCTCGCTCTCGCTGAGATCCTTGGAAACTTAACTTTTGTTCCAAGATTCTGGATCTCTCCTCTCTTCTAACATACGTATGCCCATAAAATTTGTCGATTGACTGAAGATTTGTGGCAGAATCACAAGTTTTGGTAATAATTCGATGAGACTTAGAAGATCGAGCTGAAAATAACTCGCACAGCGCGCTGTTATGCTTTGCCATAAACTTTTTTCGATGATAATGTCACCTGAATTCCCATAGGAGGACTTCTTGGTCGCCGGAGAACCATAAACCAACAATAGCCGCTAGATAAAGTTAAGGTACAAGTTAGGCTACCGCGCGGATACATTTCCCATTTCCAGAAAAAGTGAAAATAGTCGTTGAAAATGACGATCTTTTCCTCTATTTCTCACTTCCTGGAATTCCATTTCCGTTTGGATGAAATCCAAAGAATAAATTATGCATATAGGGATATCATTATGGCTCTGAGTGCTTTTTTTTGTTGCGAAAATTTGCATTAATGAAGTGAACTGGTACAGTCGTTGTGTTTTCTGGGAGGGCTCTGGTGTTTTTCGCTTCAGGGGACTTTGCCTGCTGCCTAGCATGGCTACCCATCATACTTGCCATGTCTTTATATTTAAATACAAAAATTTAAATCAGTTTACAGTACTTAATGTGGGACCTTTCTTGCATTTTCTACAAACCTACTACATTCGACGATGCTTTTCAGCTTTATTCACTGTATCACAGTACGTACGTATATCAACCGTCAAGAAAAGCTTATGGATATGGACTGCTTCCTGTTTCGTATAATAAGGGCATCACCCCACGAATCTAAGGTGGTACGGATTTCAGGTGGAGTATTCGTATGTCGGATCGTAGATTATGGAGAGCTGGGGGATTCCGTCCATTCCTTCCTAATTGCCGTTAAAAAAAAGGTCCGGGAAATGCGGCCCGTGCACAAGGCTGGGGCGCTCCAATCGGACTCTTTGTAGAAAATAGCGCGTCCGGACGCTCGAAGCCGTATCTTCCCGGCCGTTTTTTTACGGCAATTGGGAAGAAATGGACGGAATCCCCCACCTCTCCATAATCTACGATCCCGTATACGAATACTCCACCTGAAATCCGTACCACCTCAGATTCGTGGGATACCTGCACAAATCTCTGTCAGATTGCATCGCCCATAATTTCATGGAGTTTCTTACTCATTGTGAAACCCATTTTTGTCAGCAGCCCCCTGTGTATGCATTCCCAACGTTGTAGTCCTTCGACAGTTCGGAAAAATAGTTGAATCTTTAGAAAAATGCACTTTTGTGGTGCGGAACATATGTAACTAGCAGTCAAGAGCTAGAGCTGATATTAACGAGCTCGACCGCCTGAGTTGAGCTCCGTTGGACCAAATTTTTTGCAGCGTAAACATTTAGGAGCGTTTCCATTGTTTTGTCACCAATTTTTCAGCAGGAGACTAGTTCCTGAATTTTTTTAAGAATTCTACTATTGCACCGATTCCACGAGCCGTAAATATGTTTGAAAAATAGTTCCGTTTTATCCTCTCTTATAAAGGAGAACTATTCTGACCTTTTAATTGCGAAAGTGAATTTTGATGAAACGAAGGACTCATGACTAATATACATTGTTCGTTGGCCCTTGACTTTCCCGAACACCCTATGAAGACAAAATCCTAGGCTCGTCTGGACCTGTTCTTTAAATCCTTGCCATTTGTAAGCTTTTGAGCTTTGAGACTTACACGTTCCTATTTTCGAGTACTCGACTATTTTTCAGCTATCATATGACAAAGAAGTCCCCTAAAGGTGTCCATTACGTAGATACGCAATGCGTTCCGAAGCAAATATGTTTCCTTTAATCCATGAACATTTTATGGAAAACCAGGGCCTAAATCGATTTAGAAGAGGATCAGCTTGCGAAAGCTTGCTTAATGCAGAGAAAATAAAAAAATAAATGTTTGATTTCTTAAGCATAATTGCCTTAAAGGTCGGAATAGCGGAATAATAAAAGGCCATTACTTTTATTATTCCGCTATTCCGATGAGCCTGAAGGTCAATGGTTTTATGTCCTGAGCATAAAACAACCCCAAGTCAGGCTCCAATATCTGCCGATCAAGGTTTGAAAAATTCTCAGTAACTCTGTGGAGCGTCAACGCAACTTTCTTTGGGCTCAAATGAATCCTTCTTGAACATTATTCGGAGATTCATGAGGGCTGATATCCTTCAGCATTGCCTTTCGACGATTTGAAATTACACACGCACAGTTCGGAGCGGTCCTTAATAAATATTTTCTAAGGCATCATAGATACTGTGGTCGTCAGAATAAGTCCTCCTGGCTAAATAGGTGTTCGCATTCTTTAGAGCCTACATAAAGAGAAGCTGTTAACTTGGAGAAATCCTAGCACTATACTGTTGTTCCAGTGAAGACAGATATGTAGCGATAAGTCCCCTACTAAACTCCTGACTCCTTGTGTAAGGATTTTTCCTTACGTCATTTGCGTCTAACGAGTTCTACTCTCTCGTAAAGTGTTGCTTTAATTTGCATTGAGATAGCTAGATAACTTGCCAATATCCTTTCGATGAGCTTCCTATTTTTCAAAAAAAGATCTCGTAAATTAGCAAATTTTGAATGGCCTTCATCTCTGGCATCCACAGTTATTTCTACTATCTGCCATCTATCCATCATATTGCCGAATTTTTCGATTTTCCCTTTCGTTTATTTTATAATATGTCCTGTTACTACAGCGAGTTAAAGGCATCACCCCACGAATCTGAGGTGGTGCAGATTTCAGATGGAGTATTCGTATTCGTAAAAACGGCCCGAAGATGCTGCGCCGCACAAGGCTGGCGCGCTCCAGTCGAATTTCTTTTAGAAAATAGTGCGCCAGAACGAATGAAGCCGTATCTTCCGGGCCGTTTTTTACGGCAACTAGGAAGAAATGGACGGAGTCATCCCCCTCTCCATAGTCTCCCTTCCCGTATACGAATACTCCATCTGAAATCCGTACCACCTCAGATTCGTGGAGTGTTGCCTTTAAGTAGTTCTGGCTATAGATCACAAGTGGTGTTGGTTCAGTTCGCCTGTCTCATCCCCTGGAGACAAGTGATCTATCACCCTCGGGAGCAGACATTGTTCGTGGATGATTAAACGAACGCCCATTTATCGTTGTTTTCAGAATGCCTCGAGAAATTCGAACGTATATTGTTCTTTCCTCCTCCGTAAATTCCTCTTTTTTCTGCTTATATCCCTTCAGTTCGCATAGATTTCAACTTATTTTAGGCGCCTTCCATTTTTTTTTGTTGAAAAAATAGAAATAAAAGGGAAACACATTGTTAGGCTCCTTTCATTTAAAGCTCTGGAATCGTATAATTACTTTTATGTATATTTTCTAAAAGAATGAGTGGAATGAAGCCCTAAATACGAGGCAAAACTTTTGAACATCGCTCACGTTCATCAAATGAAAGTACTCCCAATTCCTACGGAATTTCCTACGAAAAACAAGCACTTTTAAACGAATTGCTTAGTGCAGAGGTAGTACAGTCTGGGATCTGCAGTAGAATGAATGGAGAGAAGAATTTGTTCGAAATTCCAGGGATGAGATGAGCAAATACGACCTAAAATACTTAGCCTTGGAACCTCTTCTCAAAATGTAATTCTCAATTATTTTTAATTATTTATCATTATTCTCGAAATGTTAATATTCACATTAGATGAGTTTTCGCAATGGTGTCATAAATTCGCATTTGATTGCTGTTAAGATACAAAATTTATAATTATTTGAAAAAAAAAATAACGGCGACGATGAGAGCAATATCATATTTTTTTAGCGTTTTATTCTTTCCACCATATCCACCACAGTGTTTGTTTTCTCAGAAAATTAATTTCTTTTTGGAAAATCCTAACCGTTTTAGTTTTTTTTTCTCCTTTTTTTACTTTTAGAATGTATGCAATCTAAGCTGCGTGGTGTCCTTGATCCATCCACATGCAACCACCACCACAGATGTTGCCGCTGCTTGATGAGGGAAATTATTCGCATTATTTTCTTTAGAACTCAAAACCAATCAACATATGGTTTCTATTCACAATATCCTGTTCCCCTACATCCAGATGAGTCCATGTCATCAATTAGTCTAAACGGTCCTTGTTCTTTGCAACAACGTGTCACCCCTCCGCTGGCGCTTCTGGTTAAAACGTCGTGGAAGTGAAGTAATATTTAAGGATGAATAGTGGACATGCTAATCTGACTCCTTAGCACGGACTCAACTGAATAATTTATTTGTTAGAAATTGTGTTAATGGAACTAATTGCTGAGAAGTAATTCAAGAAAAACTGCTTAAACGACTGAAATGAAATAAAGTATGTAGATGTTCTAGCTCTGCATCCTTACTCCTTAAAGGCATCACTCCACGAATCTGAGGTGGTACGGATTTCAGGCGGAGTATTCGTATACGGGATCGTAGATTTTGGAGAGTGGGGTGATTCCGTCCATTTCTTCCTACTTGCCGTAAAAAACGGCCCGGAAGATACGGTTTCAGGCGTTCTGGCGCACTATTTTCCACAAGGACTGGAGCGCGCCGGCCTTGTGCGGCGCCGTATCTTTTGGGCCGTTTTTTACGGCAATTAGGAAGAAATGGACGGAATCACCCCCCTCTCCATAGTCTCCCATCCCGTATGCGAATACTCCACCTGTAGGTGTATTCAAAATTCTGAAAAAAAAATTAAATTCCTTGCTGAAGTGTCATAAACTGGAATTGAATGAAGAAATTAAGTTCCAGAAATCAAAAAAGAAAATCTCTCGTTTAGCAATGCTAAAAAAGGTGTTTTCTGGATATTATAAACGCTAAAAAGTATCTCAGAGTTAAGCCCTATTTATTTTTTCCATTTTTTCTAGGATGTTCCTGCATATAACTTTTAGTTTATGCTAAAGCGGAAAAAATCCTTAAACGATCCAACAATTCAATTCTCCAGAAATTTGTTAGATGTTTACGACGGTGACATTTATGGGTCCATGCACTGTAATTGAATATCTTATTCCGTACATACAAATGCATAGAGGAGACTGAGAAGACCATGAACCGCCCGAGATCATTTAAAATCCAGAAAGACGAGAAACCTAATATTCAGCCACTTGAACTCGGCGGGCGGAATCATGTGTGTAAAGCCTTTTATTTGTTGCTTGCCGCGCGATTTTCGTGGTTACACATTCACAAAAATATTGCTAATATTTCTAAAAAAGAATATTACTTATTACACAAAAATATTACTAAAGAATTCCTTTCTTATTGGACCATAACACACACACTGGCCTAAGCATGGCATTTGAAAGTCATTTGGACTGGTAACCCTGCACTCATCTCTCTAGTAATCCGCCAACTCCGCCCCTCCTAAGCTGCTTGGAGAAGTGTGGAGGCGGTGCAATCCGTGACTCCACACATCAGTAAAGCATTTTTGGACCGCAGAACACTAACCTTCTGGATTCTACGTATTTTTCCAATTCGTCAGTAACGAGATTTTTCGCAAATATTCGGGAAAAGGGTGCTTTTTGAGCAAATAACTATGAATGTTTAACAGAATTCAATCCTTCATATCCTCTATGATAAAAACTTTGAAAAACTCTTTTCTTCAATGTTGTTTTCGTATATTTATGTGATTTAATTAGGAATCCTCATATTACAACTCTTATGGATATCCCTAAAAGGGGGAATAAATTGATAAGCCAGAAACTTTTGCAGATCACTAGAATATTCTGGATCTGTTTTACGCACCCGATTTTTGTGAGGTTTCTTAGTTTTGCGTCCGAGGTGTTCTTTCTCTGAAAGAAAATGGTCCTTATTTTATAAAGATTATATTATTTTTATCTTATAAAAATTGTCGGTAAGGGAGAAATGCAGATTAGAGTAAATAATTAGCAAATGAGCAGTACGTTCGTCCATCTTCTTTATCAATGCTAATTTTTACTCCCGTGATGGAGTGCGAACTTTCTGCGATTAAAAATAGGTTCAAGAATCTTTGCTGGAAATTATTCTCCTCCTTATCCTTGTCAGTGACTTGTATATTATTAAATTGCCTTGGATGGAATATCTTATTTCCCAGAATTGTGTTCACATTCCATGGATACGTGCACACATATCACATATCGATGTTCTTTGCCATACTTTTTCCCGAATTTCATGACTATCTCATCTGTCGTCAGCCCTGTGGACATATTTATGGTCTTTAAACTTGAAAGAACGCCTTCAATGTCTCTCCTTTTTACTCTAAGGTAGCTGGATCCCAACTTTTCAGTAGGGGCTGTTCCACAATTTTTAAAGATAGAATAGGATGTAGGATTTTGCTTCTTGTTCGGAAATTAAGAATGGAAAGATTTCAGTTGGACTGAAAAACGTCGTTCAAAGATTACGCAGAAACAGACGTCATCTTCAAAGCATTCGGCCCGTCTCTCTGGCTCATCTTGACCAAAATTAGAACCAGATCGGTATTCCTTCTCCTTTGCTCTCTCAGGAAACGTCCATCCATCGTCTAAACGTATCATTATTTTGCGTGTTGCCCCTGCTTTCCGATACCTTCACGAACTTTTATTATTTCCGCTATTCCTTTTGGGGAAGTAGTAACAACTGAATACATGGTATAAAAGAGCTTACCAACAGGTTCTAGTTTTAAAAATGCAAGCGAGAAGAATTTCTTAGATAATAATTATCTCACGGGGTCTGGAGACACTCAGTAGGTTCACGACTCAAAGTAACACCTTTACTCAAATCCAGACCTTTTGAATTAATCAGATGTACTGGATCATTCTTGAAAATATAAGCGAAAAGAATTCGTTAGACGATAATTATTTCACGGAGTCTGGAGGCTTTGTTGGTTTTTTTTTTCGAGTTCTAGCTGTGGAGCAACTATATAGTCGTTTCATCTGGTTTGATTTTTCTACTTGAGGAGCTATCATCCAGAAAAATCATTGCTGCTCCATTTCTTCTTGCGTTATTGCTTGCTCTGTCACTGCTAGTTCTTAGTAGACGACGGATGTGAAAAACAGGAAACGAGAACAAGAACGAAATTGCTGAACGGAGAGAATGTAAGATCAATTTATACATGCCGCAGGTATAATCTGAAATGAAAAAAAAAATGAAAAAAGTCTTACCTTCACCTTTTTCGTTTCAAATCTCCTCAGAAGGTCTTCTAAAGCAAAAAGTTTCCACGATTAATTGAAAAAAGTTTGAAAAGGATAGTTGAGGTTTTCTCATAGCCATACAATTTTCACCAAAAAAAACTGGTGAGGTCTCAAAGTGCGAATTTCTATGAAATTGTCATTATTAGAGTGTTTATGAGGAAAATTGTTAAGTAAGTTATTATTAAATTATTAAGTTATTATTAAGTTATTTTTGCTTCATTACTGTAGATATTATTGCTGAGTCTGCACTATAAACGAATTATCCTATCTATGAGTATTCAACGGTTTTAAAAAATGCTACATTCTCTCAACTCATGTTAAATTAGGAATTAATGAGTGGATGATCATTTTCGACTCTATTTATTTATTCTTTCGTCCTAATTTTTTCCACATTTTGCACCTTCATTCCATAGATGTTGTTTAACTTGTTTTCCTACAGATACTAACATTAATTCTCACAATTTGCATTTTCATCCATCTCTCAATGACTGATCATTTCTTTTTCTCTCCATCTTACGCTCCTTTTATCGTTCTCTTTCTTCTCTCCTCTCTTCTTTCTTTCATTTCTAAGACTAGCCACCTACTATTGATTTATTTTTCTAACAAAAATGAATATTCCTCTTTCACTGTGATGTTTCCTCTCCTCCTCCTTCCATAATCACCAAGCTTTCTTCGAAATCACCAGTTATTCCGAAGAAAAAATTAATATTAATCCGTACCGTTTTTGAGTGAAAAATCGTCAATCCTCATCCTATGAGCTAGTGCCGGGTACTAAAACCTTCACGAAATGTACACAGTACTGTAGGGAACATGGATGCATTTCGGTGGATTAAGTTTTTTCTCGCTAAATTGTTCGGTGAGACGTTGATTTTGCATCTCCGTAGGCATCGTTAAAGTAATACTACTTCTATCGGTACCAAAATAATGCCAACATTTTCTAAATCTCTGTTTTTTGACGTTACTTGTTTTCTGACTCAGCATTAATCTGGATCCGTTTTTCATCTGAGGTCTGAGGATTCTGAGTTGATTTTGGGTGGTTGAGTTCCGTTGGTTATGTTCTCTGCTGCAAATTGTTTTATTCGCATTTGCATTCGTCTGCAATTTGTACCCAGGAGACATTTTAATTTGTTCTCCATGTCTTCTAGCAATGACGTCCTTTTGAGAAACGAATCTGCATCGCTTTATCTAAAAAAAAGAGGATTGTGCACTTTTAAATCCACTGTAATCTTAATCACTTATCATTATAAAAACTTGTTTGCGCTCTTTTCTATTTTTCTGTTAAAATACAGCCATTGTTATCAAATACTAGGACATCCCTTGACAATAAATTTGACGAGGACTGACCTTTCGTCCGTTTTTTTTTTTGTCGTTTCTCATTAAATCACGTATTTTTCGCGTCATTTATATTTCTGATCTCTTATCCTTATCCTTTTTGTGGACACTGAGATAACTTTTGCGTTAGACTACAAACCTCCAGTAAAATTCTTAAAGAAAGGCTATCTAGTTCTGATCAAAATCTAACGATCAGAAGTTAAAATTTCTATATGAGAAAATTTACTGAGTTTAAACGAAAAAAGGTTCTAAAGGTTTATTAAGAGTTGTTTACGTTTTTGTGGAAACAGGTGCTACTCTGACGGACATTTAATTTTTTACACTTGCACTCTGTCAAGCACTTGCTGTAATCTAGTGCTGTTAAGCGTTAACCAAATCTGAAACTAAGATTTTAGCGTCTCTCCTCCCCGTTACTTGAAGGAATTATTTGTTAAAAATATGTATTGCCTGTCAAGCGTGGGTGAATAAAGCGTTTTTGGATCGAAAATAGGAAAAAAAGAAATGTTTTCTCGAGCGTAAGAAGCTTCGTTGCCACAAAAAAAGCTCTGTTTATCGTTGTTAGCCTGAGTTGCACACGGTCTTCGGCTTACGCTTGATGTCACTTCCTAATAATTCCCCCCGAACTGCGCAAATGATTTTGTTTGTTTGTTTCCAGTCGTAATTCGCTTTGCTTTGAGTCGTGGTTGAGCAGAACCAAAACTTTGAACGTTTTAGGATTCGGTGGAGATGAATGCGACACCTTTAAGCCTACGATGTTTTTCCGAGGACAAGATGGTTTTGATGACCGAGATGGACAAGAGGATAAATCAGGTTCGGCCACCGTAATTTGGTATTTCAGTTAAAAAATAACTGCTTAGGAAAATTTGTTGAAAATTTACTTTTCTAGGCTTTGTAGTTTTACAGTTTTATGACACTTATTTATTATTTGTTCTTATTATAATACTACTCTACGACTTATTTTTTCATGTAATCCATTCCCACATCGTAAATCCTGAATGTTTACCTGTACTTTTTCCACCTTCACTTAAAATGTTTTTTTATTAATATTATTCTTGTAAGACCAAGAAATTTAGAAGGTTAACAAGGCACCTGTAATTTGCTGATAATTTTCATGTGAGCATTAAAAATTCCAGGTCTCAGAAGCCCAAGTGCCACAGGCTACTTATCCATGATTTGTGGGAACATCTATTAGAGCTATTTATCTTCACATTACACCAGGAACGACCAAAATGATTAAGAAAAATGTGCACCTGTCGAATGCAAAATAACACAACTGCTCGAGGATATTTCATAAAATTTACTTTAATAAAAATGCTTTGAAACACACATAGTTGAGTCACCTGTACATAACAAGTTCCCCAAATGTTAAGCCCTGCTTTTACATTAATGTTCGAGGTGGGTTTAGTCAAAAATAAAAAAAAGATCAGGTTAGACAAAATAAAAAAATCTACATTAGAACAGTGACATTTTTTCTAGGAAAATAATTCTAAATTTTCCTGCTTCGATTATTTCCATCCTCTTGCTTTGACGTTTCAGAAATGGATGGTGTACTGTACGCAAATGCAGACATTACAATTTGCAATATTTCCACTTAATCATCCACGACATTAAACAAATGAGAAACCAGATGTGATCATGTCTCTTCACTTCTCCATAGAGTCAAGATGAGGACAAATTTACATTTTAAAATCCTCCGCCGGCACAATTATACGTGTACTTGCTTGCATTTTTTTTTTTGAAAACCACCTTCTACCGTAAAAAGGGAGCTAATTTCATACGGTTTGAATAATTCGCTGGTTCTTTAAATGAACCTATCAACTGTGTTGTCAAGGTTTGTTTTTATCGGCACCTGG
This sequence comes from Necator americanus, assembly GCF_031761385.1. NCBI lineage: Eukaryota > Metazoa > Nematoda > Chromadorea > Rhabditida > Ancylostomatidae > Necator > Necator americanus. Next base: position 36,630,109 of record NC_087374.1, on the reverse strand, counting down.
CCAACGGGACTCTTTTGTTAGTTGATGTTAAAACATTGGAATGGGACTGAGACCTTGTTAATAACTACATATGGATATTGAAAGAATGGAGCGGAATGGACTTTTTCTCATCACCTCATTTGACCGGCGCTCCACTACAATTAGGAACATTTAAGAATTTGTTTTTATTTCTATTGAGCGCTTTATGCGTCATGACTTCGTGTCTACATCAACACAAGAACAGAGCAGCTCGTGAAGGAGGTAGGGGAAGTGCAAACTGCTACCGTAAGATGGCCCCAGGTGATTTTCGGAAAACATTTTACATTGGAATGGGACTGAGTGGTTGTTAATGGCTGTGGATGTTGAGAGAATGGAGCGGGATGTTAATTTTAGTTCAAATGGGCGGCTGAATTTGTGAATTCAAGAAAATAGCTACTTTTTTGAAGTTGATTGTGGTGTACCTTAGCGGATTACAAATTTTTTGCTCTCGATTTTTTAGATTAAAATTTTAAACACTTTTTGGAATTTATGTGTGTGTGCAGTCATGTGGTGAACTGCTTCCCCGTCTCAGCTGACGTTTGAGAGAAATGTTTCAACAGATGGTTTCAGTTTTATGTGTTGACTAGTGCTAGTGTTTTCTCTTTCTTTCGGACAGATCCTAAACATTAAATAGGACATTTTCAGTTTAAGCAATAACGTTATCCTCTTTCGCGAATTTTATGACATCCGTCGAGAACGCTGGCTTTTTTATATTTGACCGCATGCATCTGACAACGGTTCAAGTGATGACAACGACTCTTATACTTTTTCTTTCGTTACCTCACAGCAAGGTAAAATAACATGTATCTCGCGGTAAATTGCTTTCTTCTACTTCAGGAGTCTTCCAGTGGTTCAGTGTTCTTTATTATGTTGTCCTGCTATGCTGTTGATTCTCTTAGAACATGGATCTATGTGCTCTGGATGGGAATGCACAAGTAGCGACTCCTCTTAGAATCTCTTAGAGGTGAAAACGACGGAAGAGCAACAACAACAACAACAACATCCACTTCTACGTAGACGACGGACGCGAATTATTTCGTGGCCAGCCTTGAGAAATTGACTTATGCTTTACTTCCGGAGTTAACATCAACAAGCAGGAAGAGGAAGCTCGTCGAAGCGTTAAGACCTTCGAATTCCTGAGAAAGCGGTCGTAATCGACATGCTGTAGCAATTTGAACTAGCTAATAGAATGTTCAAAATTATATGAAAAGATCTAATTCTTCTGACGATATTTCGGCCAGTTTATATTTTTTGAGATAATCAATCGCTACCGTAAAGTGAAAGTTCTGGAAAAAAAAACAAAAATCCAACAACATCAATCGTATGCTAGCAGCGTTCATCTCATACAAAAAACCTTAAATGTGACACACTGGATAGAAAATGCAGACATCTGATGGTGGAGGGAACATAACTATGTGAAATACTTTTTGTATAGGAAGTCTAGGATGAACAACTTGGTTTTGGCTTCGGCTTCATTGGAAGGAATGGAAGATCAGTTAGTAAATGGAAAATTTCTCTGGAGTTAGTTGCTAGAAATAAAAAGAGAGTGGAACAAGGAAAACCGAACATCCATACCATTAACATCAGCTCTAGGCTTGCAATAACAAATGAGTTGAATTATTTTGAGAAAAAGAAAGAAGAAATTTTTTTTAAGCTAATTTATACTCTTACTAGATTCTGGCAGGCTATTTGGGCTAACTGGATTTAAGAGAAATTTAAACAGATTGTTTTTTTTCCTGCTATTTCAGAATGAGTGTTACATTTGTGAGAATTTTATTTCAGCTTCTATTCCCAATACAATTCTTGGTGGCAGTTATCGGAAATTCCCTAACAATGTCCGTTCTGCTCAGCGCTCACATGAAGAACCGGTAATTTTATGCGGTCTTTTTTTATTGTTTTTTTTTCTGACAAATTGCCGACAAAGCAATCAGAGTAGCACATTCTCGAATTCACTGAACTTCTGGGCATATCAATTAGATGTTAACGTCAATTTTTTTAAAATTAATTGTTCAAATTAAATTAAAATATTAAATTATTAAATATTAAATCAATTAATTAAATAAATTCACACTCTGCAAATACGAATGAAGTCGAACAAATACATTTCCTTAACATAATGAATAAACGTCGTAAAGTATGCAATTCATATCGTTTGAATTATTTCTTTTAAAGGATAGAATACTTTCCAGGTGCATTAGCCATACTTATGTATATATACATGCGTAGTAGAATCTTTAAGGAATAAATTTATTTTTAACAACCTTGCTTGTTCCCTCTTTCTAAGGCTTTGAATAAGAGACGATCCCCATTCTTTTTGCTGCCGTGTTCAGAATGACAGCCCTTCCAAAAGGACCTTTGCATTATTTTGTAATGTATTACCACAGGACACATCATGCCGCAGCAAAAAAAGAAAACCGCGAAAGCTTAGGTTCACTTTTTATGGATTTCACCAGAGGACCACGTCGCATTGGGCAAAAAATGCCAACTATTGACCGGATAGGGTGACTGAGTGTTCTATCAATGTCTCTCTTAGAGCTTCTTTATTTAAAAGACATACGATGGTGCCTTTGCAAAGTTTTGAAAGAGTCCTGAAAAGAAAAAAAGAATTTGTACCGAAAAAAATCCCAGCATCTCCGGTGTTGTTTTCTGCACTTCAAAATCCACGACTAATTGTTAAAAACTTCAGGTAAAACGCAAAATCTCTCAGCATTTCAGTACGTTATCGCTAGTTTTTTTTCCTGCGACATCCTTATTGACCGAGCGTTATGAATCTCTGCTTTTCGTGGACTTCTTAAAATGTCCCCTCTGTATTTTACATTAAAACTATCCTCCTTTGAATATGCTGCAGTTCCTAACTTAAGTTTTTTTTTTGAAATTTGAGATATTCTAAATAAAATATAGCTGCTTCTAAAGTGGCCCACATATTATTTCCCCTTTAAGAATGAAGTTTTCATAGAATATATGTGCTGTGTTACTAAAAGGAGGTTTATTGGGCATTTATATAAAAGTCGGATAGCAAAACGAAGTGAATACGGTACACAAAGATGTATTCAGATAATTATTGTAATTCTCCTTACATCGAAATTAATCCTATTAGAAAATTTTCCTGGCAGACGAATCAGCTTAATAATTGTAGGTTGACACGCGCTAAACGCTTCTCTTTCTTTTCTTCCTGAACTACAGCTATTCCAAAGCAAAAAATACATTAATCTCGCATTCATGAGAACAACATTCATCCATCCACACCTGATTTTTTGTTCTCTGCATGTCAAATCGTGAGATGTCCCATAGAAAAGTTTCTTTTCACATCACAAGACAGAGTTATGTATGTATGACAAATCGGTTGTGATGCAGATGCCAAGCATATGACGCAGCTGCTATTTTTATCATCTGCCTGTCAAAATTTGAAATCTTTCTGTGTCATTTTCTGAGAAATGGGGACTGTTCAGGGATGATTATTTGTGAAATAGATGTTTGATTGTTAACAGAACAAAATTTTTCGATGAATCGTTGGGATGTGGTAATTAATTGCTTGCAGCTTCGAGTGATAAATTAACAAAGAACATAACATCGTTCAGCCACGAAACAAGCCAAAGAAACGACATCGGGTCCACGATGTGATTTATTCCGAGGACGAGAATGTTTCACATTGTGCACATCATCAAGGAGAACTGATTACAAAATGGGTTCGATAGAAAGCTCTGAAAAAGCAGTTTTTTTTCTGAAAAAAAAAATGTGAAGATACCAATCTATGGGCGACCATGCCCTGTAGAGCATTCCAGCTGTATTGGGAATGAGGGTACTCTGAGGATCTCCGAAAAACATTGCGATGTTTCGAGGCATTCATTAGGGCAATCTTTTAGTTCTGAATTCTAATTATTTCTGAAATTATTATTCGAATTTTTCCTTTATTTCTGAATTTTATTTCTGAAATAAGCGTGACTGAACACAACACGAGAGAATCCCATAACATCAGATAAATCCATATTCCATCCAATGGCTCTCCTAGTGGTTTACGTGGTAGTTTACGCAGTACAGGATGCCTAGATTTCATGGGATAGGCGTTCAAGAAAAGAAAGAAAAGAAAAAGAAGAAAAGAAGAGAGAATGTCTGTCAAGTAGAGAAAGTGCTCTATAGCAGATCTTTAACGGTCAGACAGGAGAAGATAAGTCCCGTTAACAGCGACTTAAGGTCAATCCTTCTCCTGTTTTGAATTTTTTTTTCGGGATTTTTTTTCTATTGTAGATTTTTCTCCTTTTCTCTCCATTTCTCTCCCTCTCTCTCAGGCGAATTTGAGCCTCATAACTACGCAACGGACACAATGCTATAATATTAGAAGAAAAGCACTTTTGGTGCAACCTTTTTGATCTATTCGTGCCATTTATAAATTTCCTAGCTTAATGTATAGTCTTCTTATCTTTTTTCAAATCTAATAAACGAGTCGAAAAACTCAAAGGAATAGGGTTTTTTGAGACAGTAACGTCGTTTTTTTCATGTTTTATTAACGGTGAATGCCACCGGAAAAAGCAGCAACAGCTCTCAATATGCGCGGAAACTGAACAAAGAACCGAATATGTTCACGTGTGTTGTTATTTCCGATCGTTTTACGTCGAAAAACGTTTTTACGAAAAAAAAATCAGCTAAGTCGAGTAAATGTGCAGATTTTTTGGCCAGTAAATAATGCTGGTGATTTTTCAATAATCTTCTTTCAGAGCAAATCATCTGTTGGCATTTCTAGCTCTATGCGATATCCTGGTATTTGTCATGATGTTCCCACATTATCTGGCTGCTTTGGATATGTTTGCGAGTAATAGCCAGTTCCGTGTGGTCCATTTTCATACGAAGGTACATTTCGGAGCACTGAGTAACTGGTTCTCTGCAGCGGCTATCTGGTTAGTTAAGGAAATTTCTTTTTATTTTTTTTATTTTTTTCTTTATTATCTTCAAGCGATAGGTCTAAAATGAGAACAGAATGCATACAAATACAAATAATACAACTTTTTCTTAACTATCCTAACATAGACAAATGTGTTTTTTTTCTTTTTGATGCACTATTTGTGTATGCGAATAAATAAATAAATAAAATAGTACTAGGCTCTACAATCATTCCATAATTAAGGAACAATAAAATCATTATAAAAAAAACCATTAAGAAATTATCGTCACCGACTTAGTCACAGAACTTGTACTATCTTCCAAATAAAATTTTAAGACCTCTAGTTGAATTTTTTTTTCACGTTTTTATTTCTGCACTCATCTCCCTTTTCTATCTCCTGATAGTTTTACGATGAAATCCGAGACAGTGCGATATTGTTGGGAAAGCAGCGAACGTTCGAACGAGGTAGAAGTAGTTAATAATTCCTGCTGATATTTATTTTAGTATAATTAGGAGATTTCAATTGTTGGTGTTGGTCAATTTCAGGTTATTTCTTTCTTTTTTCCATCTTCTTATCCATTTTTACAGAAATGATTAACCTTATGTAGAGATTCCAGCAACATATTTTTGCTTTAGAATTATTATTTCTTTCCAGGTTCGTACTTGCTGTTTCTGTGGAACGACTGCTCATCATAAAATTCCCATTCCGATCACTGGATAATTACAATGTGTGTTTCTTCTCTAATTTTTTTACTCATAATCATTTTGATGAATTTTGTTACATTTGAAGGGAAATTTCTCAATTATTTTATTTTCTCTGTCGCATACGGCAAGTTCTTCTCAGATAACAATCAGCCTTCCCACATTATTCTCTAAACAGCACTATCATTTAATTAACTTACTAGGAACTCTACTAGGACCAACTAAAATACAAGTATGCACTACAAGTCAACAAAAAATGTCTCTTCTGACGTTCTGGAGCACAAAATTTGAGGAAGAATGGCCGCATTTTTTCCTGCAATGAAGTGAGGGGCCCGACGTAACGTGCAGTTATTTTGAGTGATGTACAATCTTAATGAATCTCGCTTTACTAATTGCACCAGAAGTCTATAGAAAAATATTTGATTCTAAAACAAAGCGGTTATCACGAAGGACGCTAGAAAATGTACTGGAAAATGATACATTGTTTCTTAATTCTCAGTGTTCCCTCAGGGAAGCAATTTTCTTTTTTTTTCAGTCTCGGCAGATTTTGCTCATCTCACTAGGGATCCTGGTCGCTACCTTTGTGCTAACGAGGTTGTTCCTTAATATTTATTTTTCTTTTTCTATCTCTTATTTGAAGATTTCCGTTGTAATGTGGTTCATAAAACTTCCCAACTTCTAGAATTAGCACTCCCTCTTTTTTCCTCAATGCACTTTACAGCTTAATATCACGTCCGCTTCCAAATCAAATTCACAACTTTATTCCACTCCCCACACTTAGTTTCTTATTTTGAAGTCGTACAAATAGATATTTGGACGAAAAGTTGTTCTGAAACTTTTGTACGCTTGAGACTATAACGCGGTTCAAGCTGGCAACGCGCAGTTGATCCGCGCAAGACCTCGGTGAAAGGAGAACATTACCGTCTCAGTAGATCTGCTGCTGGCGATACGAGACGACCAGAAGACCAAATGATGTACTCCCTCAGAATTTCGCCAGAGATTCCACATGCAGACCGGTTCAACGACCTCCAGCTCCCCGACCTCGCCCCGACCTCGGTCCACTATGGCTGATCATTCTAGAGCATCTGGAAGTTATGCTTTCTGTAGTTGGCGTAATGGCTGCGGGAATTCCACTGACACGGTTTTTTCGGTGTAGTAGCAGTCATTGTATTCTTGCTTGGACAAATTGCAGCTGTGGCGATGCTGTTTATACTTGCAGCTATGCATTCACTCAGGAAAACAGTCCTAGCGTCGGTTCGCTTTTCACGCCTCGCGTACTTCCAACACTAGTCGGCAGTCGGTTCCTTTCTCCCGGAACCAACCGCATCCTTCTCTATTTCCCCGTATAGGAACCTCTCGTTTCATCCATTTCCAGCATATGACCGACGACATTGACCGCTGATGGAGCTGGAGCGTCAAGCAGGCATCGAGGTTCTTCTCAAAACAGTGAGCATCTTCTCAGACCGGCTTGACCGGCCATTTTCAGAAAGTGTCCCAGAATCAAGAAGACACACACTGCCTTATGCGTTTACGAGCAGAAAACTAAAGGCAACTTGGGAATCTCCTGCAAAATCTACAATTTTTGCATCGTTCAGCCTTCATTTGGCTTGAGCGCACAGCCCCCATATCCAATTGTGTCTTCGGTGCAGTCGGTGAAAACGTAGATGCTCTGGCAGATGCCTTCGATGCTTTTCTCGTACTGGGCCCTAGTTCAGGGGCGCAAGACTAGACGCCAAATTGCGACCGTCTCCCTCGCCGCCGCCGACATTGATACCGTGCTTTCCACCGCCGTCGCTCGTAGGCAGTATTCTCTGAACGAATGTATGCCTTCCATACACGGTTAGATTGTCGGTATTCTTCTGTCGCTCCTACGAATTCGATGCTTGCCTCGCCGTCGCAGATGCGCCGCCCAAGGGCGAGACCAGACAGGGAGGAGGACACCGTCAAAGTGATCGATTCTAGATTGTAGTTATGATCTTCTGTGTGTTTTATCTTGTAAAATTTTGGCGCTTCTGTGAGTGTCGCAGCCGCGAAGCATCAAGGCCCTAATCTAGGAAGTCTGTTACATTACCAGTTGCCTCCGTGCGGTTGAGAGATATCACTCATTCTCAGAGGAGCCACCACAGCGAGGGCACGAGATAAAACAACATTGATGTAATTCAATTCCTTGCGAACTGTTTTCTTTTTTTTCAGTTATCATCATATTTCACACACTTGTTTGACATTTGAAGTGTGTTCTGGTAATCAAGTGATCGGAATCTGCTATGAGAATGTTCGTGATAAATGGGGGAAGCGAGAAAATCCAACATCAGCTCTAACAAAGCACTGGATAGAAGCCTCTGTATATTTGAACGCTGTGTTCGCTGTGCTGCTGCCTGTATTTGCTGTGGCTGTACTAAATATATCATTAGTTAGACTTTTAAAAAAGAGAAATACTCAGGTATGCATTTTTTTTTTTGCTGTAACACATTCGTCATACTTATTTGATGTTTTCTAGGAACTTCTTATACACAGCGTTAGTGCAAATCCGTCCGCTCTTCAAGAACAAGAACGAAAAATGACTCACACAGTATTGGCGATCATCACCTGTTTCTCGTTGACTCAAGGACCGTCCGCAATTGTGTACATGGTTCAGAAGCTGTATCAACCCTCCAGGTGATTTCCCATGTTATAATCAGAACCAAACAACAAAACATAAACACAATAAAATACACCTTTAAAGATTTGATATGCATGAGTCAACTTTATTTTATTCTAGTCGGAAATACGTTTTGAATACACGAATAAGGTATCCAAAAAACGATTACAGGACACCTACCATTCACGTCCTTTGCACTCTGTACATATCCTAGTAATACCTCCATCCTTCTTAATCAGATGCTAGTGTTGGTCAGTGTGGAACCCGAAGAGCATCATAGTTTTCTTTAAACAACTGCGAATGCGAAGGAATCTGATAATTGGGTTGGCGGTCTTCCTGAGAAGGTTTAATATCGAAATAAAGTTTCAAATATTGAACCAACGGTGGTCGCTGGAACCTGTCACGTACCGATCGCATTTGATTTTACTCCCCTTGTAAATGAGGCAGCGTCTCCAATTTACAGTCGTTGACGTATGACGGAACTTTGAATCTCGCCTCTCATTCGCAGTATGAGGCGGTATGGTCATTATTATTCTTTCTGCGGAGCATTCAGTGACGCGGAACTCATCTTCCTGCTTTTTGAAAAATCCCGTGTTTCTGAAGTAGGTTGTTCAGAACAAGAAATGGTGTGGTGTCTTCTAAAAAAATCATTTAATTGAACTAACTGAATTAACTAAGTTGAGGTTGATGGAAACCCTATGTAGTTCTTAAAACTAAATAACTTCCCCTCTGTATCATTCGGCAATCTTTGAGAGCTATTGAATTGGTGTCCACTAATTCGTACATTGCGATGGATTTAGGAATGGCAGAGAAATGCTTGCAAAGCAGTCTTTTTTTATAGCGTAACACGTGAAAGGAGAATGACGTGAGTTGTTCCAGAATGTCCAAAGAACGGAGCATTGAGAAAAAGTGAAGTTTGCTCGTGCATTGCTCAACACCGATGATATCATATGATGATGATATAATATAATAACATGTAATACCGCAGTAAAGAACGTCCAGAACTCAGTCAACACCTCACATAACTCTATGCAAAGAGTTCAATTAATAAACCGAGCATTAAAGAACTAGTAAAAGATTTGGCTACAATGTTTTTCTTATTAGTTGAATCATTCTTCGATTGTGACCACACGCTTCCTACAAGCTTTGGGTGAAGAAAAAGACTTTGTTATGTTTCCATAATCATCAAGTAATCTAAACAAGGCAACGTAACAAGTCCGACGAAAATTTTTTATCAGCGCACCCTTGTGGAAAGTAGGAAGAATGCAGGAGCAACAAAAAAGTGGAATAAGAAGCCAGAGATTGGTTACGTGGTCTTTTTTTCCTTGGGAGGGGAGAGAGAGAGACCACGTTCCAACGATAGAATGAAGAATAAAGAGGGGCGATCACTGGCCCATTATGATGGATGAGCTACGTTATGGATTAACTAAGGATTTAAGATCCGCTAATCCAAAATTTTCACTGAATTGCTTCTGCGGTTCCTCAGCTATGTATATCTAAAAAAAAGTATCTGCATATTTTAGTGCTCTACAAATTGCATCCGTCGTCGCTAACCAGCTGGTCTTAACTGGAAAAATGCTGAACGTGGTTTTATTCTGCATGACATCATCAACATTCCGCCGAAAACTTCTTCAAACATGCGGACGATGGATGTACACAGTTTTGTACTGTGATCGTAAGGCTGGAAACAGGTATGAAAAGGGTCAGTATTCCCTTTTTTGGTTTTTTTTTTGCATATAGTTTTGGGTTTTTTTCTTTGTATATAGACTCTGCTACCGCTGTTGTTGGTGGTCGTGCTCTGCGGAATTCGTTGAATTACAGGTCCCGGTTCTCTCGCTCTCAGTCCAAATCAGTTGTGACACAGAAGACTTCACTAGTGTATTCGCCAAGCAGTAGGGGGTTACGATCTTCGATAGTATCGGAAATGTACACGAAGAAACCGTCGGCAGCTGAATATAGTCCTACTGATACAAACAGAGAAAGTGCACAATGAGCGCACAAATACTAGAGGGCTAAATGCTAGGCTAAATTCTCTAACGGGTTTCTTCTGATAGAGTTGTTTCGAGATTTCAATTTTTGTGATTTTATATGTTACTGCATTCTTACACAAATTATTCTAACATTTGTGCCGAACAGCGATGTTTCCAAACTTTATAAGCTGATCCGGAGCGCCCATACTTTGTACCTGTTGTGGCTAAATGAAGTAAAATATTTTTCAACATACTGAGACATAATGAGACTTCAGTGTCCTGAATGCACTTTTTTCTATCTGATTCACATTCGAGAACTGTCTTTTACATTTTTTCTTAGCGGATTATCATGTACATATGCGTAATCCATGACTTCTTTGCACATGTTTATATTTGATGAAATATGATACTCAAATAGGACATGCGATGTACATTAATATTTCAAAAACATTCGACAAAAAATTATTATGCCACAAACCAGAAAATAAAGTTTTTCATAAGCATCGTTGATTCCGTGATATGATGTTCGCAACTGCACACGTCCTGTTTTGTTTGAAGGCTAACGAAGCTAACGTAAAGTATTGAACGTTTAAAGAGTAACTGTCCATGGAGTGTACGTTCCTTTTTCTGGAAGTGGTGGTACCTGAATAACAGGAAAAATTACCATTTACGTGTCTACCCATCTATCTCAATTCCGGACAGTAACTAGTTGCTTTCTTACCAACTTTAAGCTTTAGTTAGTTATTTGTTAGTCGGACTTTAGGCGAAATCCTGTCGTAGGGTCACGGTTCACTCGTTTATAAGCGACTTTAAACAGATTTTCATTTTTTGAAGGTGCTACAAATCTGTCGGAAATTCTTCCAACTACTAGTACTAGTCTTTCGTTTCACCCTATCTTTTTTTACAGTTATTATGGGACGCGAGGATAAATTAATCGTACCTTTTGAAGAATCTCATCCTCACATGCCAACCGTATCTGTTCCGGTGTTGCTGGTGAGTCAAATCGGAAATAACCAGGAAGCCCGCGCTCTTCTCGGAAGGCTCTTACAGCTTCCCGAATAGCGAAAAACGCACACGCTCCAAGAAACAGAGGTGGTTCTCCAATAGCCTACGAATAAGAGTAATTTAAGAAAAGAAGCGTAAGTCTTGAAAACGAAGAGGATACCTTCGACGAAAAGATCCCCATTTTATTACTAGACCCTTTTAATAACCGGACATGGAATTGACGAGGAGCATCGTCTGCTGACGGGATCTTGTAATTGCCAGGACCTCTGGTTAATCGTATTCCATCAGGACGAATTTTGATTTCTTCCAGAGTAAACAAACCATATCCCTGGAACCATGGCATTTGAAATTCCAAGTGCAGGGCACACACACTCATGTCAAAACTTTCCGATGCTCACTTTCTGATGTGTGAGATTAGACAACAACAGAATTTCGCACCTGAATAAATGCTCCTTCAATTTGGCCAATGTCCACGGCTGGATTCAGCGAGTCACCCACATCCATGACAATGTCTGTTCTCAACAACTTAAACATAAGTTAATAGAGTACTCGTACAAAATAGCAAATCTAACATCCTTATTGACGTACGTAATGATCTCCGGTTAAGCAGTCCACTTCTACTTCACAACATGCCGTTCCATACACACAGTATCCAAACAGCTCGGCTCCTTTGCCATTGAAAAAATCCACAGTTTCGCTGTGAATTCTGAAAGAATGCAATACGGTTAATGAACGAAAGTTGGTGTAAAATTACGTACATGCCAAATCCTGTAGCTGATAATGAAACGCGGTCCACATAGGCCTGACGGACCCAGTCCTCCCATTTTCCGCTTGGATTGGCTTTTTTGAAAGGCTCCAACCGCTTGAGCAATTTATTGCAGGCGTCCTTAAAAAGATTCCTTGTTTTATATGTGTTTTATTGGTATGAACCGAAGCTGAATGGTTATTGATCACTTAATACTTATTCGATTTCCCGCAAATCTCTAAATGAAAGGCACCTATAAAATACGGCATCAACATAGCATAAGATAAAAACCCTCCAGTACTAGCTAATATCCACAAAATGAGAGTGGTACGGCACCCAGCACTGAGCATCCAGAAGAATATTTGTTAGCAATCATGATTTAAAAATATATATTCTGATTCATACGTACTCTCATTCTTATAATCAAATGAAATAAATCCGAAAAAAAAATCAAATTGAATTAAAACTAGCTGTTGCTGGAGTAATTCGCCATGTTCGTTTTCGTACGCCTTATTAATTTGACCCCATCGGTTATGACCATCCACCACAGGCAAGAGTATTTCCAAGGCACACGCGCAAGATCGTTGGAATAGAGATACGTAACAGAATAGATCGTTGGAAGACTGGAGATCTCAGTTCCAAGCATTGGAAGACGTAACTGCTATTTTCTCGTCTATTTCGCCTCAAATAATGCAAATCTCTCCTTTCCTTTCTTGTTTTTAATTCTTGGTACTAGCCAGCCTTCTGTAGTGATACTCGTTGCTTTTTTTGCTAGTGCCGGTTTACCTATGTATATTCGTTAAAAGCGATATTTGTATTAGGTAATTATCCCAAAAACTAGTGTATTTTTTAGTTGTTGCGTGATGAGCGGTTTCTCACAATGTTACGTGTTTATTGGACTTTCCACAAGTTTTGTAAAGAAATTTTGATTTACTGTGGAATTGTGTGAAACAAATGTGTTTGTGTTCCTTAAAGAAACGAAAATGCTTTGCTTTCAAATTCTTCCTTATACATGGTTGAGTTTGGAAGTTATTGCATAGATCGAAACAAAAAAGTTGAAAATTGTATCTAGACGCAAACTTCAACTTGAATTTTGCCAGTAAAATGTTAATATAGTAATTCCTACTACAATACATTATTAGTGTTAACGATACCTGCACTGCCAATCCATTCATGTCACTGCCGACAGACGCTGCTGTGGGTGAAGCGTTAGGGACCTGTATTTGATAAGTTTCTTTTTCTCTCAAGGAAAATAAGAACAATAAAATAACAAATCCCACTTTATCGGATGCCGTCTCATGAATGTGCACCTTCTCGATGGGGATATCCAGTACTCGCGCAGTAATCTGAAGCGTAGCTCATTGCAACATGTTACCTATTCAAAGCTTTCTAACACTATACGCTTCTTATGCTGGCTGAAAATGTCAGAATAACGTTTGTGAAATCGTAAAATCTGGGCTTAGATTTCACACATTATTTCTATTTCTGTAGTCCTTTTCAATCGCGTTTTCAAACTTTCTTCAAATACCACATTGTCATTCTGTCAATCTGCTCCTCCAGATTATAGTTACCATTATGTTATTGGTTTATTTGTTTAAATTAAAATATTGGCGCGTGGAGCAAATCAAACCTATTACCTTCTAAGAAAATTTACATGTGGAAAGGCCTGAGAACACTGGGCATTGGCTCCTTTAAAAGGATATAAGACGATACGTGTATCATATCAAAAGAATGTGACCACTACTACTTATCATCGACAATCATCTATAATCATCTACAATACGGTGCTCCAATTACGGGGCAATGACCCGCAACCTATAAAGCAGAACGCTTTTCGCTCCTCGTAACTCATTGACCTCTCATTTCCATCACTAAGGCTGCGTCATTATCGCAGTTAGCGTTAGTGCAACCCTGGGCTTTTCCTTTACACTAGAGTCGTCTTCTGATTACAATTCCTCCACATGCTTTTGAATTGCCACATTTTTGTTGAAATAAGAGTCAAGATTGAGAACCTGTAGTATTTTTGTATGCAATCCTTGGCCCATCTCCATTCCACCATGGCTTACTAGCACTGATCCATCCGTATAAATTAAAACCAGTGCTCCAGCCTACGAAGAAAGTTTACAGCTTTTCGTAATATCGTATGAAACTTCTATGTCATAGTCCAACCTATATCTCAAGCAAAAAACACGTAAAATTCAAGATATCAAATAAGATAGGTAAGAGCATGGGCAACACTTTGCTATCTAAGAGGTTTTTTTGTGGATAGCTAAATAACTGATACCTGATTCAGTTGTTTTAATCCGAAACCGATTCCGAATCGCGTTGGCATCATATATATTCCGCGCTTTCGGTACTTGTTCGATCTGGAGTCCAGAAAAAAAGATTCATTTGAGAGGAAAAGAAAAACGGAAGGGAAGATCATTCATGAGCAACATCTCTTCCTGTACTTCTCGTAAAGTACTTTTCGTAACAATGTAATGTCTTAGAAAAACTCAGTAAGTTAGAGAAAATGAGTAGATAGGATGGCTGTAGTTTGATATGCGTACGTGCCACACTTCTCTTTATTATGTCCGGAAATTCGTACATCGAATCGAAGAAGTTTCAAAGACGTGGTGGAGAAGGATAAGAAGTGGAATGATGTTGGTGTCACTATCAAAGGAGAAGATTTTGTTTAGGTCTTTCTAATCCAGAAAACAATACATACGCACAATGGGCTTACTCTTGAACGTACATGTTCTACGAAATGTTCTGCTGCCACAGCAAAACCAGCATGAACACACTTAGGGAGTCATGATGACGAAAACAACGCGGATTTTTATATGGAACAATAAGTTCCAGTCATTAGACCAAAAAAAACGTCGTGTTCAGCAAAACTCGTTCGCAACAATGTCTCAGAACTGCCAGTCCCATTCTTAGCTGAGAATTAAATTTAAGGATATCTTAAAGTATTCGTTCAATTCCGTTCGTCTTCTCACTCATTTACAGGAAGGCTTGGTGTGAAGCAACTGGCACGGACTGCACGGACCCAGTACGCAAAAATTGTTCCAAAGGTTCCAGTTTAGAACTTATAGGAAGAAAGACCATATGCTGACCATTAAGTAAACTAATGCCTCTAGGTAATTACTTGTTAAAATTGTGAACTCGTTGAAGCCGTCGTTCATAGTCGCTGTTTTCTTTGCACTCGTACCAGGTCCTGGCAATGTTGTTCTGCCTAAGATGCATTCCAAACGGTGTGCACTCGCCTTCCTTGTAGAAATTCATTTCGCGGATCTGAAAAAAATGGGATATAGTCGATTCAGAGCGACTTGAAGCTCAATACAGTTGCGGAAGAGAAGCAGTGGAGCTCGAGGTTGACACCGAGGATAATTGCTGACTTCACTCCTACTGCTGAGATGAGTGATGGGAGCGAGACTCCCTCGATCGTATTCACTATCCGTCCCATAGCTTTTAGTACCCATCCTTACTTAAATGTATCGAGCTTCAGGTGATTGTGACACGAATATAATTAGGCAACTGAGACGACTTTCATATGATTCGGTTTAGGTTACATTAATGATCCGTTTCATGTTTTTATGAGCTGTACACTCACCTTGTCATGATCCATGTTGAGCTGTTCGGCGATGTGTTTTACAAGAGTTTCTGTGCAGAACATGCCCTGCGGTCCTCCGAAGCCCCTAGAGAAAACCCTAATCGTAGGATACGGTTGATCTGTATGAACGTCAACCAGCTATTCATCTTATAAAAAAAGATCCATAGTTTTTAGAAGATAGGTTTAACTGACCTAA
The DNA here is from genome assembly GCF_031761385.1 of Necator americanus. Lineage (NCBI taxonomy): Eukaryota > Metazoa > Nematoda > Chromadorea > Rhabditida > Ancylostomatidae > Necator > Necator americanus. Next base: position 36,614,367 of record NC_087374.1, on the reverse strand, counting down.
ATGCTGTGTTCGAAGCCAAGTTCGTTTTGCACATTCGCCCATAAATATCCGCATTTGGGAACTTATATACATTCTCAATATGGACCATGGCGCGTTCTACGATCAATGCTGATAGAAATGAATTCGAAAAACTTTGATACAGAGAACTCACGGACAACTCCTAGTGACAGATCTAAAGTATGGCCACAGTTGCTGTAAGCATACACTTCGTAATCGCAGAATTTTCCAGAAGAGTCTATGGCAACCTGAACATTAGGTTTCTCAAAATGGTTCGGCTTCTCAAAAGATGTCCTTTTTTGAGAGGAAATTTACAAGAATCAGATTTTTTTGCCGCTGGTCAATTGGCTCGCGTGCAAGTCAATAACTTTTTCCTCCATCTGCCCTGGATCAGTCACTCACCTCTGGCGACCAAAATCGCTGTTGATTTACAAGAAAGGTTTTTAATGATCTTCAATCTTCATCTCATTATTCCTGGGTCAGTTTTTCTATTGTATACGATGATCACCTTTCCTCTCTACAGTTTTCATCACCGTAAACATTTTTAATAAGCTGCATCACTTATATGTTTCCTTCTTGATTCCTTCAATGTTCTCCTTGTCCATGCTTTGCAGCACAAAATGTTCCAACAAAATAAAATACCTACAGACAAAGTCCATTACTCACCTTGTAATTAAACCTGAATGGGTGTCTCGTCCCGGTGATAGCCATGTCATCAAACCGCTCTAGTGTTACGCGTATTGGCTTTCTTAACCTGAAGAGAACAATTTGTCCTGTCGTTATAGTTAATTCTGTAATATTTCACTTACTTCCTGGCAGCTATAGCTGCCGGCACTGAAAGCAGTGGCCCTGTACTTTCCTTTCCGCCGAAACCTCCTCCAATTCGCTTTACTTTAACCACAATTTTGTGTGCTGGAATTCCAAGGCACTTCGCTGTCTCCATCTAAGAACAAGAGAGCTACAGTTCCAATATCGTTGGGATTATATTATTGGAAAGAGTGATCAATTTAGTTTTTTTACGAGTACCAAAGGGTACGAAAATAATTATGAATAAAAAAAGGAGACGAAATTTCACATAATCAGGTTCATATGACTTGTCTCATTTGTCCAAAATGTTTTCCTAACCATGACATGAAAAATCTACTTTCAATACAGACATCAATAATAACTCAAAACTCAACTCTCAACTCTGCGGGTTTCGTATTTTAGCTCAACATTGCTTTGATCATCAGGTCACACATTTATACTTTGTTCAGTGACAGATAAAGCGATAACGGGTGAGTTAATTTCATAATTATTTTTTTATATACTTTTGTCGAATGTCGAGGTCTACCGAAGAAAAGGACAGAGTACTTTCCAAATGTTTTTTTTTGCCGTGTGGACCACAAAAATCGTCGAAATGAACCTGATTCAATTCGGATTTTGAACTCCAGGCGTTGCATTTATTATACGCATTTGTAACTCAGTCACCCTTGTTCTAGAACTTTCGTCAAGGTGCTTAGTATTTCAAACTGAACAAAGCTGTAATGAAGAAAATGTGGATGCCGAAGAGTCACCTGGACGTCATTAACTCCTTGTGCGCTAGTAAGAATTTCAAGTTCATCGTCTTCATGAGGTATGACAACACACTGCTGCGTTTCCAGATAGAAATGTTCCTGACCGCCCATCTTGATCTCGCCCTCCACCACATGCTCGTATTTGCTCCAGTCGTGTTTCACCACATTCTCGTTGTCTAGTAACGAAGAATGAATCACCAGTGGTTGTCCCAAGAAGGAGTTCTCCCTGATTGCGTCCTGCAAAATTCATTATGCTGCCTCTGCAATGGCTATTTAGTCTCCAGCTTCGATTTTTACCTCAATTGTGACAATAGGTTGGTCCCTGCTGTACTCTATTCTCACCGCATTGGCAGCTCTCCTGGCTGTTTCGTGATCGACGGCGACAATGGCGCCAATAGGTTGGCCATGGTAAGTGATCTGCAGTGAGCCACCTTTTGTGTTAGTGTTTGTCACTTCATGGGTTTTAGGTTCGTGCTCACTTTATCTTTAACAAATATAGGTGTGTCACTGTGATGTCCCAACTTAGCACCTTCCATGACGTCGTCATCATCGATGTACGCAAGTACACCATCCATTGCTAATGCGTCAGATGCGTCCACAGATCCTAGCGTACCACATGCGATTGGTGACATTACGAAGGCCATGTGGAGACAATCTACAAGTTAAAGCTAGAAAAAGAGTAATGTGAGTTCTTGGCAGGCAATATGTTTTTTCTTGATATCTTATATTGGTTCTTTTCATGTTTTTTCTTTTATTTCGTGTTTTTAACTTCTTAAAAGATTGTTCTCATACAGCGTAGTTGATTGAAACGCACTTGCTACCCGTATGTCGTTACAGTATACGGCCTCTCCGGTCACGTGCTTCTCTCCTGATACGTGGGGAAGAGGACGTCCCACAGGGTCGTGAAGCGGTTGATCGATTGGAACCTGCTGAATTTCTAACTAACTATTATCTGTTAGTCAATGTAGATGATGGCACAATACCTGAAACACTTGAGTGGCCTCTAATTCATCCGGGATGTCTTGTCCGATGCTGATGATCTCGTTACGATCGCTAACATCATTTATCTAGAGTTGAGCGAAATTGTACCACTACCAGCTTTCAAAAAGAGCAAGTATATGTTGTCATAGATTTAGAAGTAAACTCACATTGAATTTCTTAGCCACCTCTAGGAAGAACTTCAGGAAGAAGCTAATTGTGAGGGCTTGTCGATAGCGTGCCATTCCGCCTGGAACACCAGGAGGCAATGGGAACTCTCTAGAAATTTGCTCCAGACCTTCATCGAGCAGCGACTGGTTCAATTTCCTAGAATGCTTTTTTATTATAACAACTTTTACGAGACGGGACAAAAGTCACGACAGCCTCTGTTGTGATTTGTCGATGGCGTCCGCTCTGGAAGTGATTGCGAAGCGACACGCCGCAAGCTGCTAAGCCTGAAGCGCACACAGCGAAAAGGACGAATTGAGAGGAAAGAACTTGAGAACAAAGTAAAAAACAAAGTTGAATTGAAATCCTGCATATTTTGATGCTCCAACACAGCTCCCGCCCCTTCCTTCGATCTCCGTGTTGGAATAGCTCTGCAGAAGCACGCGCTTCACTAGCGCACGTCCGTGACCCTTGTCGTCCCCCATTTTTACCTGTTAAGGCCAGGATCTCTCCACCAGCTTTCTAAGTGGCCGGAGTGCAGTTAGTTCACAAATATCACAGTGAAAAAATCCAATGGAAGGATCGGATGGCGGTCAGCAATTGCTTCTTCTCTTGGAAAACTGGAGACGGAGAGCACACGCGCGGCAAGAAAGAGCGAGAACCATATTCGTCCGCCGCGGAGAGCTCGCACTTCGGCTGCCGACACAGTCCGCTCTGTGAGTTGATGACTCGATCACGCTTTCTTGCTGGTAGGTATCGAGTCAATATCGTCACCAAATTCGGCAGAACATCCCTCCACTGCAGTTGCGATCTCCGTCTGCATCCTCCCCCACCCTCTATTACCGACACGGTGCAGGAAAATAGCGAAGATTGCTCTGATAAAGTCGGATCAAAGTGAAAAGATTTCGCAGTTGCAGTTCCGTCAGCGGCTGCGCTCGAAGAGATGCAACGGAGCGTAGCGGTTAGGATGGAAAGAAACCTTCGGTAGCGCTACTTTTCGTGGCAGCTCGCGATGGTCCCACCCACCTCGATCCCAAGCGCTAACTCCTCCGCGCCGCTTAGAGCGCAGCCATTTACGCAATTACATCGCTCCAGGATTGTTTTGACTCGATCATAGGTACCGTAAACCTTTCCTAACTGTAGACATCTATCCAGTACTCCATCCGGAGAAAGAAAACGGACGATATGAAAAGAGACTTACTTTCCCGTCAAATGGGTCATAGTGTTCAACGCCAGTTTGGTGGTGGGAGCCATTCCTCCGTAGGAGATTCCAATCCTTTCAACGATCAATGTCTTCGGATCGATGACGACACTAAATGCTCCTGTAACAATGGCGATATCGTCCTCACGGCGTTGGGCTTGTTTATAGACACGGAATATTTCATTCTGAAATCTGTAAATAGTTTTGGCCTATCCAGCTGATGTAACTCTATGTTATTACCTTTGCTGAGTACGGTATAATTATTGCTTTAACAACTTCATCTGCCTCAACTGCAGTTTTTCTGTATCCAAGGAAGAAGTGTTCATCGATTGTCGGCGATCGCACACCCCTCTCTTCAGATTCAAGAACAATCTAGAAGGAGCGGATTGAAAAGTCTCTTATTGCTGAAATTCCATTTTGTTTCGTGGGATCCCTGATTACACTCAGATTGCAGCGATGAGAGGCTCTAGCGAGGGTCCCTTCTCGATCCCAACCGCTACGCTCCACCGCGCCGCTTCGAGCGCAACCATTTACATATTATAATTGCAACAACTTGGTTCAGGCCATTTGGACTCAACTGTACACACTTTAGTACTTGTGCACATCAGCAATGTGACGATCTATATAGTCTTTGGAAGGATTTTCAGTGTTGCTACCGTGTCGTTCTCGACGATGATTCTGGATTCTGTGGACTCTTTCTCTGAGCATGTATTACGTTTTTCACAGCTTTTCATCTTGTTTTTTTTTATTTGATTCCTTTCGAAGTGGGCATCTTTGCAGGTCTATTTTTGCACTAGCTTTTTTTCTCTTTTCCTTTGATAACGTAATGCGTTTAACAAAATATATTCAAGCTTATTGCACCGCGAAAGATTGGGTTCATCATCGTTTTTCTAAGTAGAAGTCAATCTCTGTAATTTGTTCCAGAGTTCCAGGAATTGAACATTTCGATACTGCTGCTTCTGATGCGTTTCAACATACCTTTGCTTTCGAAGCCAACCATATCGGATTCAAATCGGAGATTGGAGAAGCAGTGACAATATTCCCAGCAACTGACTGCAAGGATTTTAATCGATCGACATCTTAGTGAGTTATATTAATGGTTTTACTGTTTTAGAACCGTCAATTAATGTTTTGACGGTTTTTTCCTCGTTTGTCGAATCAGTACTTTCAACTCACCGCCACGTTTCTCACATGTTTCCCAGCAAACCAATGCATGATTTTGTGCACTGCTTTGAAGATTTCGCATCGCTCTTCTGCAAAACTAGCCGTTCTCAATTGGTGACAACGTTAGTTAGCTATTTTTCCGAAGCCATTCTAGATGTGAAAATGAAAAAAATTGTGAAAAATTCGGGATTGCCACTATTTTATTGACTGAGAGGAAAATGCACGCTTAGTTGTTCATGAGTTGCGAATGTCATAAAAGTTGAGTAAATGTCAAAATTGACGTCAGTAATAAACATTGAATTCAATTCATTCTTGACAAAAAGAATATTGAAGTGACTTACACTTACAAGAAGAATGTTGAAGTGGGTGCCACGACTTGCCTGGTAGTTTGGAGATGTAGTCCTTCAAGTAGTTGTCCATTTCAGTAAGACTCAATCCCGTTCCCATGTAGGCGCCATCATCGCGTAGTCGAACTTCGTGAAGATCTGGGACCTAAGATCATTCGAATATCCACATGAACAAGAAAGGAGTTTTTACCGACGCACTTCAGAATTTAGGAAATCGCACCTGACGGGGATTTATTATCATTTTCAAGTCAATAAATCGGAATTTAAGTTCCACGGCTAGCTCGGAGTTTCCAGACACTATGCGAGCGTGTGAATGAAGCCGTTTGAGTTCAAGTAGGTGACTAAAAATGAGTGTTATTGTTTCAAACTCAAATGTTTTAAGAAATGGCATGTGTTCATTAGATAAAATATTATTTCAGCAAAGTATCTGTGGTATATGGTTACAGCTACTTGCGGTTGCACGGGCGACTGTGACCCGTTTTTCAGGTATAAATACCGAAGCCTTTAGAAGTAAAGTGCGGGTTTGAACATCATTTTTATTTCATACTACTTTTACGAAGCACAGGGTTTTGCTAACTGACTACCACCGATCATTTCTTGCAGCCGTTTGTTTAAAATGTTTCCTTTAGTCGGAGTGTATGTGTTTCGAAATTAAAAAAAATGCTTACCTGTAAGAAGTTGGTTGGTACCAAGTCGTCTCGTGATGTTGATACGCAAAAGGAGATAAGTGTAGTGATCTTACCTAGAATATCACCTTTAGAATACCTTTAGAAGAGCAAAAATAGTTGAATTTCCTTTCGATGGACTTCCCTAATCTCCTTGAAGAAGATACTTCTATTGGCAGCGTAAGAAGCTACGCGAACTGATAGAATTAGAGCTATAAGTCAGAGTATGACCCTGACAATGCTCAATCCTTACTAGTTATCCAGGAAAGCGGTGTGGGAAACGATCTTGTTGCACTGATCTCCCTGCAACGTTCCACATTTACGAAACCAGGTAGACGCGATGTTTACGCCCGTGCTCCCAGATGTGGCACGTTAGTAGGTGTTTCGTAGGGTGATTCGGTGCGACAACACCGAATTTCTCACGTCGTTTTTCTGAACAGCTAGAGGGAATTGGGCATGATTAAGTCTATAATAGTGAACTACATGTCCAATTCTATCTATAATCATGGAGAGATCGTGACACACCCGATTTTGTGGCTTGCTGCGTCTTACTTGTATACTTTGATTACAACAATGCGGTATTTACATTTGTTTGCATATTTTCGATTTTGCTTCACTTATTTTGCTTCATTCACATCATTCACTATAATAGGCGGTATGGATAATTATTTTTTCTTAACAATCACACACAACAACGGTCATTTCCACATAGCTAGCTATCAAAATTCCGTAGGTGGTGCTTCGTCTAGAATCTTGCAGAAGAGGTTACCGTCTTCATAATGTTAAATTCACCGAGAAATGTGAAAATAGTACCCACACGAATTTCAGGAGGGAATATGAGCTCTTGGGTGGGATCGTAGGCAGCCACATGCGACAAGTCCGTTAGCTTCAGCTTCTGAAATCCTTCCTTTAACAAGAGATAACTTTCTACTCTACAGGCTTTAATGGAATTTCGCATCGTCATTTATTTCTTTTGGCATGATTTATATTATTTCTCAATGCAAATTTTGGAATGAGACAGAATTCACAATATTCAGCTAACACGGAACAAATAAACTACGATATGGTAGCTCTGGAAGTTTATTGAATAATTCTTATAACTCTTGAACTTGCGCCACCTACCTCTTGTCTATACTCGGATGAAAAGTGAGAATCGGTGCCATTTTTCTTGCGAACCCCGTTGCTCGTAGCGCAATTACCAGGCTAAAACATTTCAAGGAAACTCAATGAAAATTCCAACGCTTTCTTTAGGTAACTTTAGGTATCGTAGAGCAAAATTTTATCCTTTTATCGCGCATTTGATCACATTTGTTAAACTCTCTTTTCCAAAATATTACAGAGAGGCTTCTTTCGACTTCTCGGAATTAAGGTTTTTTCTGGAGGTGAAGAGAAAGGTTGACTAATGCCTTCAAGGAAAAACAGTAAAAGAATCAAATTGAAAAGAAACATCTTAAGTTCTAAATATACGCTTTTTGGTGCTGGTCATTGGTTCTAAGAAATACAACTACATTATTGAGGCTATACTGAAGCATTATTACAGCTACTATTAAGAGATCAGTCTAGAATCAATAATTTCCGTGTAGTTCAGTTCTCTCCACGTTCCCAGATTTTAAAGGCATCACTCCACGAATCCGGGGTGGTACGGGTTTCAGCCGGGTCATACCTATACGGAGTCGTCGAAAACCATTCGGACGAATCGCAGGCTGGGACGGGGCGCAGTGGTTGCGCATCGCAGCAGAAGCCGTCGTAAGAAACAGCGTTTTGGGGTCGTCCATTTACACTGATACAGGGAGAGTTGAACGGAATCACCCCACAATCTATGACCCCGCATAGGCATTACCCGCCTGAAACATTCGTGGGGTGATGCCTTTAATGAAACTGTTTTGAGTCATGGCTGCGATAGTCGGAGAGGGTGAACAGACCCCCTTCATTTTTGAACGGTGAACGAAAGACCCTCTTAAATTGCGGACGGTTGGGAAAGGGACGCCTTCACTTGCGGACGGTTGGCCTTGTCACTTGAGCTGCACCCCATGAGTTAGCCCCCTTCGCCTAAGGACGGTCCAGCTCCTCCCGATCGCATCTGAATCGTTGATGAAAGAAAGAGTTCCTTCCTGTGTCATTTTGCTGTGCTACCGAACAGAAAATATCCCTAGAGTTTCAGTTTTTTTCCATTTAAATAAACAGAATATTCAACTTTTCATTGATTCGCAATGAGGAAATGTTAGCAGTTGTCTTTTTTTTCTTTCTTTATCTACCAGTCATTAGGTTTAGTTACTATCTTAAAGTATATCCAAGGCAGAATTCTCAAATTTTTGCAACCAACCTCTTCTTCAGAACATCCGTTCGTCTTCTTCACCTTACAACACTGATCGCCCATCCCACATCCGTTTTCTGTGCTCACCTCGAATGAGTACATGTTAGCAAGTGCCTTCCCTAGACAACTAAACGCCCTGTTGTTTGCTAACCTTTATCTCACCATCACTTTTGACAGCAAAACTGTAAAAAGCTTCCAGAATTGGGCGATAACCTGTGCATCTGCATAAATTCCCTAAATTATTTGTAAATGTAAAAGTTCAATACGTTTCCTTTTCTTGATACCAACAATAGGTGGAGATAAGATAACGAGCCTTATATCATAAAATATGACATCAAGAATTGGTGGCGATCATTAGAATTTATGGAAATGAAATGCACAGGTAGAAATCACTCAAAACTCTGTATTGTACAAAAAAAAGAACAAAGTACGATATTATATTATTTTTTTTTTATAATTTGTTGCGATTTGTGTACACGAAAATAAGGAAGACTATTTCAGAGTAATAGGAAAATGGTATTGAGCGTAAAGAGATGGCTTTTTCTACTCTGCGCAACGTACTTTATTTTGGCGTGTAATCAGATCAGATCGATCACTTGATCAACGGGCTAATGGAAAAATCATGCAAAAAAATTATGCAGGGCTAATGGAAAAATCCATTGAGTAATGCAGTAGTTTGTTTTTGTCGATAACAAAAATCGGAGTACCTTGCAATGCCTCGTTTATATCAGCTTCCGATGGTTTTGGGTTATTCCTCAACAACGTATACATGGCCATAACAAATCCTGGTGTGCAGAAACCGCATTGTGATCCGTGAGTTCTGAAGAATAATTCCAGAATTGATTTGCATTTTTCGAGTTAAGACAACGTATCAGTATTTTAACGTGGTGCGTAGCCCCCAACGAAAGCGTAGAATTTTGGTTGTATATTGCGGAACTCGGCCGGTTCCGCTCATCGTTCCCTTATCGTCGTAAAAAACGAAGTGAGAACCGTTTTAGTTAGGCCGAGGTACGTTTGAACGCGCCTCGGTGTACACGTTCCAGTGCCCTCAGCAACCTGTTCACTGGTTTTACTTGAGTAGGCTGGTGAGGAGACCTCAGTAATCTTCGACCGCTCGCTCGTGGATGCGATGCGTGCGCAAGGGTGGCGCGTTGCAACTGAAGTCGACGATTATGGAGAGATGAGCAAAGCCACGCTAGGTTTCGCATTCTACTATCCGAACTCCGCGCTTTCGCTGTGGGTTCCGCACTACATCAGAATCGTGATGCGGTCCCGTCACAGGGTATCGGTACAATATGGTAAAGAGAACAGTTACGAAAGCTAGAAGCCAACTTACATAGCCAAGCGTTCTTGGACTGGATGTAACCGTTTACTGACAACCGAACCAAGGCCTTCTACTGTTGTTACGGCCTTCCCAAACACTCCACAAATTGGCATGAGACATGCATTCGCGGAGCAGTGACTGAAATAGCGCTGATCCACAATTCGTAACGATGATACGCCCACTTATTTTTTCAAACCTACCGAATTTCATTATTTGTCAAGTTAATCTCACTTATCATCACTGTACATGCTCCACAACCACCCTCATTGCAGCCAATTTTTGTGCCAGTTAAATGTACTGAAATAAATCAGGTGTTTTTATACATCCACTCTGAAAATTCACCTAAAACATCCTACAATGATCTCTGAGGTAAACTGCCAATGTGGTCTTTGGATCCACGTTGCTTTCTTCTATTCGACGTCCATTCACGTAGAAAATAAGTGTGTTGTGTTCGTAGAACGACACATCGTCTACGTTACTTCGCGCAGTCATCCAGGAAATGTGTTCTGTAAATTCAGAACTAACATAAATTTAAATTAATTTAATTTAATTAAAAATTTAGAAGCCCACAGCTACATAAATGAATTACTGTAGAAATTGTGTTAACAACGAAGTGAAATATGCCACAGAACATCAGTGTATTCTTTTCAAGATGCTGGGATGTCACCAATTCAAATGAAGCTACAAAATGAAAAGGAAATAGCGCATCAATGACCTTTTACTGGATTGTATGGATTATATTGAGGGCAAATACCTCAGTTTTTTTTAAATTATAATAACAATACCGTTCTCAACTAACTTCTCAAAGGCAAATTCATGAGAATTCCTCAAAACTGAGCACAAATTATCTTGCTCATTGAAAGGGTCTCCGCAAAACTGACCGACATGTCTGGAGCGCTATGATCATCAAAGAACCGGCATTACCTGTGTTTCTGTAGCTTTCTAGGATTTTCTAATTTTGTTATAATCATGAATCTATAAAATAAAATGAATAATAAGTAATAAATAATGATGAAATAAATAAATAAAATAATAAAATGGGGGAGAAAAAATCTAAGGAATATGATTCGGATGAAATGGAGCTGTTCTGTTGAAAGCAGAAATGCTCACCGAAATACATACCAGAACGAAAATTCAAACAATGATTTAAGCATTTTTTGTGAGTTGTGTTAAAAGACCCAAAACGGGGTAGATCTTTAGAGGTTGATACCTGGCGAATTCGAGGAGAAACAAATATCTTCCCATTTTCTTATCGGCGTTTGCTTTTTTCATCTGTCGATAACAAAACGTCGACATTATCGTTAATTTTTTTTTTCGCATATTAAATTTGTTCAGCTTCTTCACCACACTGTTTGTGTGCCAGTCACATTATGATTTACGAGCGTCCACCGCTCTTTTCATGTTTAGTTAGCGAAAAATTTCTCTCACTTGCAGATAAATGGAAAAAATTGACTCATACTTTTTGCTTAGGGTTAATATATCGTAAGTGACTTCATTTTGTTCCAAAAGTCGATGGAAAAGAATAAATCCAAATTGAACATCCATAGCAATTAGTAGTTTGAGGCGTTTCCTGCTCCGCTATATACCTGCTTAATCAACAAAATTTCAACAACTAACTGAATTCGTCTTTCTACAGATCTGTATGACCACATAATTACACGATTTATTGGTCCCACAGATTTCAAAGTTCTTCGGGTGTATGAAAGACTGATGAACGTGTGCTAATCATTTCTGTAGATCTCGAAAATATATAATTGTTTTAATGGAAAAAGTGAATACCAAAATTCGTTCAAAAATTAATTTATCTAGTTGCATACAAGATCCTCTAAATAACTTTGGAAGCAGTTGGAAATATGAATGTTATTAATGGGTGATCAATGAGCATCGCTTTTTCTTTCCAACGATCATTTCTCTCATTTTTTTCAAATTTGCAGTTAAAGAAGGGGATGAATATTTGAACACGGAGCAGGCTGAACTACAGCAGCTTATGTTGGACCAGAACGAGAAAAAAATTTCAAAAAAAAGTTAGAATTCAGAAAAAAACTCAAACTTAAAAAAAATTTAGAAAGCGTTTTCTTAACATTCCCTAAATTCTACCACAGTCCGTTTCTGCAATGAATCTTTCAATCATTTCTGCAGACACATTTTTAATGTTAGGGAAAAGGTAACTTTTCGGTAGCGCTTTAAAAAATCTTCCCATTGTTTTTGTTCGTATTTCGTCGACATTTCAAGCAGTCGCTTGCGAATCTGTTGATTCTTTATTTGATCGAAAAAACGAGAGTCAATTTCTGTATTAAAAAAAGAAAAAATTCCATTTAAAAGAGTCAATTTTTATATTCACATGCTTTCCGTAACCGCACTGTAGGGCTATGTATATAGATAAGTTATCAAGTGAATTGCTAAACATTCATTTAAAAAAAAAGAAGTTTTGATGGGAAAATATGATTAAAAAGTGATCTGGGAGCACGTGGTAGTGCTCAAATAAACCTCAAACGAAGAATTTGCATGGATTTGCATGAAATTACCTCTGATTTTTGTACGCGAGTTTTTGACGGCGGGGATGAACGAAATGAAAAAAAAAATCAATCAAAAACCTTGTAAGTGAATTTATTGAAAATCGGTGGTATGCTATTAGAGAGAGTGCTAGAAAAGTAGCGAAAACGATACGATAAGAGATGATTTATGACGCTAAGGTCAAAACTCACTTGTGTACGCGCAAGCGGCGTATAAGAAAACTGGTCTGGTCAGCTACGATTAGGGCAACACGTGGCCTTCCCGTTGATGTTTCTCTTTTCTGAACAAAATTTCGGCGATTTTATGTCCGTGTATGTAGAACGAACGAAATTTCCACCACAATATTTATGGAACAACCAATTTATAATCGCATCGCTATAACTGAACGTTTCCACTGTTTCACTTCATAAATCCATGGATAGTGTAGACGACTTTGATAGAAGTGAACTTCCTCACATCTTTCCGAGAATGGACCGAACTATTTTCCGAGATTTTATAAACCTTAAATGGCAGTGAGCCGATTTCGAGATTTTATAAACCTTAAACGGCAGTGAGCCGATCCAAAAACCACCATATTTGATGTATTTTTGTTAACAATACTGTAAATAACTTATTTTCTATCATTTCATCTATTGGTAGTGTTTTTAAAGTACACGGTGCTCTAGATACAATTTTGTTGAAATTATGGATCAGATGAGTAAACAACCAGCTATTATCTATCTTTCCTGCATTAGCTTTATTCCGGAACTTCACACCACCAAACCTCGACGATAAAAGATGTTGTTTTTCAGTAAGGATATCAAAATAAATAAAATGCATCCAATCCACATACACGTAAGTCTGTACTATATTAGAGAATAGGCAAGAAGGAAGAATAAAAAGTAAGGATTATTAGAAAGATGAATTTCTCTACATTTCTCCAAAGTAAAGCTCCTAAATTATCTGAAACATTATGTTTCGTCTTAACGTGAAGTGTTTGGAATGAAAATAACATGATATCCTTTGATCGTGACTTCGATAATTCCATCGTTTCATCCACAACATATTTGTTTTTTTTTTTTTCTAACAAAGTTAAATCTTTAAGAAAAGTGAAATTAAAATTGCTAAAATTGAACCAACCCTAGATTCTAAGCATCTGTTCAAAGCTACTGAAACTCTCCTCATGAAAGGCATACTGCAATGATACCCAGGCTAATGCTGAGCACAATACCTCATACACCTCAATCACATCGATCACATCACATTTTGAAACTGTTTCAGCCTATCCATTGATAAATTTAGGTTGAGATTGCATTAACGAAACATTTTGCATTTTTATTTGCGCCTAAATGGAATGTGATGTCATTAATTTTAATGTAATAGAATATTACGAAGCAAAAATTTCAATAGTTGTTACATATAGTTGTTCACCCAAACTCTGCTCACTGTTTATTTGAAACGTTCTGGATTTGGGAAAAGAATCTCCCTTGAAGGCAGCATACCACGAATCTGAGGTGGTGCGGATTTCAGGTGGAGTATTTGTACACTGGATAGTAGATTAGGAGAGGAGGGTGATTCCGTCCATTTCTTCCTACTTACCGTAAAAAAACGGGCCAAAGGATTCGCGCGCGCACAAGGCTGGCGCGTTCCAATCGAACTCCTTGTGGAAAATAGTGCGCCGGAACGCTCGATGCCGTATTTTTCGGGCCGTTTTCTACGGCAATTAGGAGGAAATGGACGGAATCACCCTTCTCTCAATAATCTACGATCCCGTATACGAATACTCCACCGGAAATCCGTAGCACTCCACATTCGTGGGATGATGCCCTTGCAAATAAATAAATAAATAAATAAATGTATATATAAAACAGATTGTCTTTATTTGCTACAAAAGTTTTCTAGTAGTTATAGGGATTTTGTATACTTTTCTGCCTTGATATAGACTATTTTTATTACTTCCGGATTTTTCTTTCCTTTTTTAAAGTACTTACGTAAGTTTAGTATCTTAAAAAATCTTAATCTTAACTAATCATTCAGTCACATATAGCAGAATATGTGACTGAATCATTAGTTGTTTTAAAATAGGAATAATTCTTTACTGCCAACACTGGAATTTTTATGAATTTTTCCTCTACTCATAACTTTTAACGATAGAACTCATTCATCACTATTCTAGCGTCAATATTTGCGTTTCGTCGGTCGGAACTAAGAAAACATGTAGCAACCACCATGCGAGATCAGATCGTTATCGCTTCGATCATTATCGTTTCGATGCCTACGGTGAAACTTCAATGAGGTAAGAGAAGAATTACACCATGTCGCTTCGTTCCTTTAGGAGATGTTCGAGAGAAGAGTTGGTTCTTATCAGTTCCTCTGTTTTGATAGCGAGTAAATTTTTTCGCTACTGTTTTCGTCGTTAAACGTTATTGACCACGTTACTGATGTGCTCCAGACGGTTTTGTAGATGTACACGATACGATTTTTTGGTTAGTTGAGTATGACATTTTTCGGAAAATTTCGAAGTGAAAGGTATCAATTGATGTATTCCTGGACGATTTGGATTTGTAAGTTTTTTTTTGAGAAAGGAATTCAGTTGAAGTACACCTACTATATCTACATCCTGAAGTAAAAAGCAATCTGTTACAAGCGATGCTTGCACCTATATTTAATTTTTCCTGAAATTCTCGTAAGACAGAGAATCCTTTTCATTTTTTAGACTTATTACGAGCATCTTAGGGTCGTTAACTGTTCTTGTAATTATGTTATTGAGTCTTCACAGTGTTAGGTATAGGAATTGTAGTTTTTGGTAGATACGACTCCACTTATTCAAACGTTATTTATAAACAGTTTAAATGTTGATTATGAACTCATTCATGAGAAGAAATTATCAAACTGGGTACTTTTATTTTATTTAACACTATGTGCGCGACCTTACTTAGCTAAATCGCATAGTTGATTTTGATTCTTATGACTGATCTTGATCTTATGATTCTTTATTGTGTCCAGAATTAACTCACTAACAATCAGGATTAGCTCTTTTTCTGATATCCGCGCTAGTTACATCTCCCACTAACAATCAGAATCTTTTAAACAAGATGATTTCTTGAAATTAAAACTCCATCCTATTTATCTTCGGAACGTTCCTTAATCAATTTTTTTAAGGGTGAAAGCATGTTTCGATCGTTCGTCCGCAACAATTTTCTCTTCCTAGCGATCGGTTTTTCCGTAGCATTCGGAATAGGAATGGGTTTGATTGGGCGATCACTATCGCTTTCCTCGGATACTGTTTCGTTGCTTCAATTCCCTGGTGAAATCTTCATGCGATTGCTGAAACTGATGATTTTACCGTTGGTGGTGGCTTCATTGATCTCCGGTATGTGCACGAAAAAAATTTCTGAATTTGAAAAAATCCTTTCAAACCACTACACCCTATAGTTTCAAAAGTGCATTAAATTCATAAAACATTTCCTCAGTAATTCTTTAGAAGTGCGAAAGTACTACTTAAATACTTACTTACTTACTACTTACTACTTAAATACTTACTCACTTAAATATTGACCAAGCAGGTTGTTTTTTTAATCTTAAGTCTAGGACTGAATTAAGATTGTTAGATTATTTCGGTTATCGTTTTGATGTACCCGCCTTCATCAGAGTGTGGAAACTTAAGGATATTTGTAATGTATTCTCCTAAACAATTCAACACCACACAACTTACTACACAACAAGATAGTAGATTATGAACCAGACCAGAGCATCACAAAACCGTTAACATATCCTTAGTAGTCCTCACCGTTAACTAATTGTTCTAAGTATTTCTATAATGACTTCCAATAAAAGGATAAAGGATAAAGTCACTGGCGTATCAATCCACTTGGGATGCGCCAACGCGTTTTACTAGAATTCGTAATCGTTGAGGTTTTGGAACGCGTGTTGGCCTATACAATGATTTGCGGGGGCCAGCCGATGATCAAGTCAGTGTTTTTATGTTCCCAGACAAGTCTGGTACCAATTTATCGACCCCAGAGGGATGGAAGGCATGGTTTGCACTAGGGCGGTTTCGAACCTCGACCGTGTGGCCACAATGGACCTCTAACCGACTGCGCCACACCCGCCCGTTATCATGACTTCCAATGTGAGGTGTTAAATGCAGCATACCACAAATCTGACGTGGTTAGAGAATCCACGGGTAAAGCTAGAGATGGGGTTGTAGAAAAATCCGGAATGTTGCGGAATCCGACGCAGTTGCGCTAATCTCTCCCCAATCATTGTAAAAAAAAACGGTAAAGGAAAAAGTCGTTTCTCGCGACGATTCCACTTGCAACCTTTTCAACCGCTTGCACGTGGATGCAACGCGATGCACTTTCTGCACACGTCGCATCCACATGCGAGCGGTTGAAAACTAATATCACTTTCTTGACAGCCTTTTTAATTAAAACCACTGAGCAAGCAGCTGAGGGAACAGGAACGTGGAGAGGGTGACATGTTGACAAGGTATCTCGTAGGAATTAAAGCGCTTCCCATGCCGTTTTTTTTCACGACGATTAGGAAGAGCTGAGCGGAGCAACCCCGGATCCCGAGATTTACAACCCGATCCCTAGCTTTTCCCGGGGATTCTCTCACCACGTCAGATTTGAAGTATTCTGCCTTTAAATAAAGCACATCTGGTATTTTGTGTTTCCAGTAAAATAGGAGATGTTGATGTGTTCAGGTGACTTTTCCATAAAGAAAAAAACGACTTTAAATAATTTCAGCCTTAGCTCAAATGGATGTGAAGAAGTCCAGCAAGATGGGCGTCGTGACTTTACTTTACTACCTTACAACTGTATTTCTAGCAACAATAGTAAGTGAGAGCTACTAAGAGTTTTCGTTTTGTTAGCTCTTTGATCGATTTTTGTTTTTTTTTTCTCTACTTTCGCTGCTAGCAAAAAGCCCTCAGTTGCTATTTATCTTTTATCAATTCAGAACTTATACTATTTACTGCATTTTTATCTCCTTTTTCATTTTTTAACAAGATCCTCTTTGAGAATATTTCAGTTGGGCATATTTTTGGTGCTGTTAATACATCCAGGAGATCCACGGTTGAGCTCAGGTCTGGCTATTGCGGAAACTAACAAAATCTCTGCGATGGATACAATTCTTGATTTGATTCGGTGCGTCTTTGATTGATTGTCTTTTATCTTTGATTGTGTTTCTTTTAAAATGATCAAACTCGGTTATTTTTCAAAAATCATACAAAATCTGAGTAGATCATAGAAATTGGGGAATAAAACTTATGAGAGTAAAGAGATGTAGGTGAAGGACGTTTCACAGCCTCCACATCTTCCAAAGACAACGGAGATTTTCATATTGGTGGCTATGAAGTTCTAAATTATTAAAAAAAAACCCGCAGGAGCAATAAATACATTGATTTAATACATCAACCTCATAAGTCTGTGTAGGCCGTGGTCATAGGCGTCTGCGACGTCCATCCTATCCCATTCAAAAAGCATATCTTAAACAAATAGGTCAATCCCGAGCATTTTTCTTCATATGCATTCCGTTTACTGTAAAAAAGAAAAATTAGGTAGTTTTGTTTAGGAATATGTTCCCTGACAATCTTGTCCAAGCGTCATTTGAGAGAACGCAGACGATCTACAGAAAATCTCCCTCTTCAAACGTCAATGGTTCTGTGGAAGAGATTACAAAGGAGGTGGCTGAGCAACGAGGAATGAATATTTTAGGCATGTCATATATGTCCTTTCCTAGGATAAAAAAGTGCAGGATAGACTCAGAAGAGGGAGTTTTTAATTGGAAAAAATACTATTTCTTCCATGGAAAAACCAGCAAAGAAACGGTGAAATAGTTAGAATTAGGAACCGATCACTCTGCCAGAAAACAGGGATTTTTAATTATTTCTCTAAATTTTGAACTGGGCGAAAAATGTTTTCCTTCAGATTTCCAGTATATGTTTCAATATATTGTGTTCTGTTCAGGAATAATTGTATTCTGTATCGGCTTCGGTATCGTAACGTCATACTACGCGGAAAAGGTATCCATAATGGTTAATTTCTTCTTGGCGTTGGACCGAATAATAATGAAATTGATGCTTTCAGTGATGTGGCGAGTTTTGTTGCGAATATTTTTCATAACACAGGCATTAGTCATTATGAAAAAGTATAAAGTCTTGCTGGATGAAATAGTGGAAAAATGCATGAAATATTGAAGGTTTGCACCTATTGGTATAACCAGTTTGATATGTGGAAGCCTATTGGAATTGGACGATATATGGAATGCAGCTAATGCCATGACAAAGTGAGATGAACTAATTTCATTTACTTCCTTGTAGGATACATATTTGTTTGTTTGCTCACGAAATCACATCAGATTAGTGGAATAGCAGATCATTTAAAGGCATCACCCCCCGAATCTGAGGTGGTGCAGATTTCAAGTGGAGTATTCGCATACGGGATGGGAGACTATGGAGAGAGGGGTGATTCCGTCCATTTCTTCCTAATTGCCGTAAAGAACGGCCCGGAAGATGCAGCGCAGCACAAGGCTGGCGCGCTCCAGTCGAACTCCCTGTGGAAAATAGTGCGCCAGAACGCCTAAAGCCGTATTTTCCGGGCCGTTTTTAACAGCAATTAGGAAGAAATGGACGGAATCACCCACCTCTCCATAGTCTCCCATCCCGTATACGAATACTCCACCTAAAATCTGCACCACCTCAGATTCATGGGGTGATGCCTTTGAAAAAAGTCCGTCAGTCTGTCAGTTCCTTAATTTCAACTGTCCATCAGTTCCTTAAGTCACAACAATCACTCAAAATTCTTTGGAGATAATGGGTTGTACACCAAAAAGAAATAAAAAGAACTATCAAAAAGAAGTTCTAGATAGCAAAAAAAAAAGAAAGCAGAGGAACAATGACGTGAGCAAAGCGCCTATTTTTTTCTCCACTGCAAAAAAAAGGAGAATAATAATCCTCCAGGTGCGAATATATGTTAACCTGCACTTAAAGGAACGTACCCATCCTTTTGATTCTCTAGTCTAGATTGACCCTTTAGTTTATCGTGAGAAAATCCTTCACGATATTATGATTTTGATTGTATTGTATTGATTTTGTTTGGCCACGGGAGAAAGTAAAAAGGAAGAAGGAAACAGTAAAAACTTAAAGAATTTTCGATGATTTCGGTCTTAAGAATTCACGTTTGATATCTTAAGTGCTTTTTTAAACACCAAATTTATTGCGGATCTCGTGTTAATCCCGTATTAAGAAGAAGTATTAATCGAAACTACATAATAAAATGCTCATTAATACTAACCCAATAACTCAGCAAAAATTAAAGAAAATGACTGCAACCACTCTATTTTTTATTTTCGTTATTTGCTAAAAAGTTGTACATTTCAATATCATCCATCTCATACAAATACTTTATGCTTTTTTTAGATACATTCTAACAATTCTCATCGGTCTCTTCATTCATTCTTTTATCACTATCCCATCTCTGTATGTGATAATTACTCGCAAAAACCCGTTGAATATTTTTAAGTACATGATGGAAGGAGGAATCGCAGCGTTGGGTACTTCATCGTCGTAAGTCCTCTTTTTTCAAATAATCATCGTATTTAGGAGCTGTTTTTCTTGAAGCGTTCAGGAAATTATCGAGTTTAAATTCACTTTTTAGGGGCGCAGCTCTACCACTTTCCATAAATGGTCTGGAACAGTTAGGTGGTGTAGACGAACGAGTTGTACGTTTTGTCCTACCACTCGGAGCCACTATTAATATGGTAGGGCAATTAATGAATTTTAATTAGGGTATTGGTCATGGTTCATAAAACCATCCTCGCTTACTTCTAGAATTTATCCGTTCAAATTCAGGATGGATGTGCCCTCTACGAAGCAGTAGCAGTAATATTCATCGCTCAAATAAATAGCGTCCATCTGGGATTTGAGCAAATTGTCACTGTCAGGTAACGTTTTTTCGTCCTTTCGTTTTATCAGAAATGAAAAAAGAAAAGAAATTGACTGGGGTGTTACAGTGTGACCGCCACTATCGCATCTCTGGGCCTGAATGCTGTGCCAGCAGGACTGGTATCCATCCTTCTCATACTTAACACAGTAGGATTGCCTGCTACCGAAGTCCCACTACTATTCGCAGTTGATTGGATGCTGTAAGCAAATTTTGTTAATATCTCTTGAATCGAAGAAATTCATTTATCTATCCTTTATTCTGGGGTGGGTGTAGCGCAGTCGGTTAGAGGTTTCGTTGGTGCACGATCGACCGGAGGTTCGAATCCGCCCTAGTGCTCACCAAGCCTTTCATTCCTCCGGGCTCGAGAAATTGGTACCAGCCTTGTCTGGGAGGAGAAAACAACTGACCTGACATATCGGCTAGTCTCCGCGTGTCATTTTATGGATCAGTGACACGTTCGTACGATTCTGAATTGAAGTGAACGTGGTGGCGCGTCCCAAGCGGATTGATTAACGCTATTCACTTTATCCTTTATCTCCTCTTCTTCTCAATTGTTCCATAAATTGTAGCAAGGACTTATTTGATGTTTAATACTCCTAAGAACACTAAGAATTAATTACCTGTGTACTTACAGAGACAGAATAAGGACCTCTCTGAACGTATTTGGGGATGGGTTCGCAGCGAGCGTAGTCGAGACCGTTCTAAAGGTCAGAAGCATTCAAAAAGTTCCTCCATTCGTTACTATTTTCGCAAGGATATAATTCCGATGAACTCATCGTATACAATTTTTAGAAGCAGCTGGATTCAGCGCCTGTGGATGTGCCAGAGAATACACGATCTCATGGAAAATCTGTTTAAGCGGGAATTGTTCTTTGTTTTTTTCTTCATGTTTGTCAAATATTTGCACCACCTAATGAAACTATGGAATTCAATGTTAAAACACTGCAAAATGTTTGTTCTGTTGATACTGAACAATATTTTGAATTTGTGGATCAATGCTAGCAAGTTGGTCAAAACTACATTTCTAATATGTACTACATTATTAACCACAGAAGTGATACTCTAGCATCTGAAATCCTAATTAGGTTTCTGTTCTTCTTCAATTTATTCAACTCCCTGAATTCTTCGAAAGAGAAATCAACAATAATCTGAAATTGGTTACTGTTTAGGAAGACCCTTATTGACTTTGATTTGATCTTTGAAATCTATGGATTTTCAAGAACGAAGATTGATCCTTGGGAAATGTTCTCCAGTCAGATCAAATCCCCTAAACTTTTCTAGAAATCTACGCGCTTTCTGCGATTTCGGTAATCTTTCACATTGAGAGTGAACGCGAAAAGGAGGAATAGTCTAAAAAAAATATTCATTTCCCCCATGATATCACATGGTTTCAATTTGAACCCTGAACCTGGTCGAGGTCCATAAAAGGCATAAACAGACATGCAAAGGGTCTTAAACAAGGACAAGTACAAGGTTTCACAAGAATTAAACAAAAAAAAGTTGTTTTAAAAGATTTTAAAACACAACGCTAATTTAGCGCTAATTCTATTGCCGTTAACAGCTGAAGCACAGCTTAGTGGTAATCTCTAGGATCCTCTATAAGTCGAGTAACCATATGGACTGAGTGTTAGTGGGACGTGATAGTGCTGGGTTGCATTGGCAATGTGGAATATAACCTGAATATTTATGATTTTTCTTCTTTTAACGAAATATTCTGAACGGCCTGCGCATCTGCAGCCAATGGCTCACCTCAACCGAAGGATAAAATGTTGTCATATTCATTTTCTTATAGTAATCACCAGTCATAAAGGTGAGTTTGTAGTTTGTTACGATTAGCGGCACATTCGGCGTCACCCATGGCACACGACCATTTGATGTTGTTGTACTGAAATAGAACCCGAAGATCTGGAAATATCCGGACTTTTGCTGGAATACGACGAATTAAATTCGTTCCATTAATTTTGTAAATTTTGTGAAATTCGCTTAACATGTGCTTATCTTACGTAGCGAACATGTCATAAAAACTAAAAAATAATTGAAATGATTAGTTGAATCGTTTTCGTTCCGAAAGAGGTTCATTCACTTAATCTCAGCCGCTTACTGTAGTGAATTGGTAGCATTTTATTGCGAAAAATACAAGGAACCAGGAAATATTCAAGTTTCGTCGAAAATCTTCAAATCCTCTGTGGATCCTAGACAGATTAATCCTAGATTTTCAGTTTCAAAATTTAAGAAAACCAACTGACGTGCTGCCCACAAGTTTCCAAGCACCATTCTCTTCGACGTACGCGTGGATGTTCACACCTTCAGCCGGGCGTCCAAGCGCAATATCGAGCACATGAGACGAAATTGACGCTGTTGGCGTTTCCATTTCGACGGAAGGAATGAAAAAGAGGAACACGAAGAGCGAGTACATCTCTTCTGCATAAATCAGAATAAATAAGAGCAATATGAATATGATTACACAGATTGATGTGATTGATACATTTTTTAAATAATCTGCAACATTTTAGGTTTAATCTGAGACAATTTACTACAAATTACAATTCTATCATTATCAATAGTAAGCTGAGCTAAAAAAACTTACTAAATTTGCCGCTGCAGGAGGACATTTTCCGGCTAATGAAAATAACAGTAGTAGAAGTTTTGTATGTATTGACTTTAATGCGATGAATAGTTGGATAGGTTGCCTAGGAAACACTTCAAAGGGAAAAAACTTTATTAACGATCTTCTCGGTATGGTATCAGTATGCTCCGTCGTTGTACGTAGTTCTTGGTCTGGATTGGACGAACTGAAAATGAATATTTACGTGTTGTTCTGGAGAATTTGTTCAATAGGAGGGAAATATTTGGAATTTCAGTTAATTCTCAACAGTGGGTTTGTTTGATCAACGTTTTCGAATACGAAGTCTACTTGTGATCACATAGGAAAGCAGAATAAATTTACAGAGAAGTATCGAAGCGATATTACGAGTGGTTTCATAAGGGTTCTATACAGTAAAGCATTTTTAATTACTAAACTTAAAATCAGCTTATTTGTAGTCTTCTACAGTGCATAAAATATAGTATATGGGGGATTGTAGCGCAATGCTGAGAGGATTCGCAGCGCCTGATAGGCTTGAGATCTTTAATCTTGAGATATTTGAGACTTTAAGTCAAACAGTCTTCCGCCCTCAGATAAGTTAAGTTAAGTGAGGCTAAGTTGCTAAAAAAATTCGTTTGGAAGGATCACTGCACTGATTCCTCAGATCGCAGAAAACGACGCAGAAAACGACGCAGAAAACTGTTCTATAGACTGTGAATTAATTTATCCAACTTTAGATTTACACCTGTCCCTATTTAGGAAATTTTAATAAATATTTTTGGACAGAACATATGCACGATTTCAAGTTATTTGACTAGTTAGAAAGTCTTACTTCGAATTTCTTCAGGGACACTGGTAGAAGAATCTTTCTAGTTGAAAACTAAAGACTTTTGTGATTTTTAGCACAATACACTATGTAAAACAGAAAATATTAGCTGAAGTGAACATCAGTGAAAAAAATCCGTGATGTGAAGGAAACTGAACATCTTTTTCTTAGTTGCAACATTTTTTACCAATTAGGCGCTTGGAATTTCAGAACCTCCATCAAAACAACGCAAAATTTTCCCGATCAAATTTTAAAACTGAAAATGAGGATTCAAAATGACAAAAGTCAGTACCAAAGATGGAAAATTATGTGGTGTGCACAACTTTGGCCAAGTATCGCATAAGGAGTGATTACCATAAATCGTGTTTAAGCTCCATACGCACGACATAAACCGGGTTTAAAAAACCGGGTGATTCTTGGAATCAACTGGAAATCGTACTCACTCGAGGAACTTGATGTCCATATCGTAAACGAAGAAATTTGTGGTAGTTGAAGATGAATATGATGAAGAAAAGACAGGCCACAAACGCCAACAACAGCAGACCCATTATCACGCACATTATCGCTTCTTCGTAGTCGTTGGTTTGGTAGTTCTTGGAAGAGTCCAGGATTCGGCCTAACATCGTCCCTTGAAAAATGAAATCATCTGCTAAAAACGAATGAAATCACTAGGAATTTGATGCTAATAGCGACTGCGTTACTATGGAATTGAATCAGGGAGGCTAGGCAATTTTTGTAGACGAAAAAAAAATCCAAATTGACTACGGAACTTACCAAAGGCTAACAAATTCATGAAACATCCAAAAACTAATGCAGTAAAGTTGGGAATCACAAAAACAGGTCGATAGTACTTGAACGACAGCGCAAGTATAAGGATCGAAAACATCCAGTACGTTCCGAAACCAACATACCTGCAACGAAACATGCTTTTTCCTTAAAACGCGGCCTAGTTCAATCAAAAACAATTGTAAAAAATATAAATGAAAAAATAAAATTGATAACAATTGTAAAAATAAAACTATAAATAAAAATCATATCAATCAAATAACAACAATCATAACTAAAGTTGACTTTTCCAGAGATCAAGCTCTTAAATGTCGGCAATTCCAGTTTCTGGATCAATCAGTAAGCGGTGAATTCATGTGTAGCGGCAAGAAAAGGGCTGCGCACATATTAAGAGGTTTACGATTGTTTTTTACTATTAAGATACTAATTTTATTTTTGTTATTTTTTTGACTACTAAGACTAGTATATTATGTTAATATAATGAAAAATCTCCTAAATATGTAGTCCCGCAAGTGATCAGACGAACATTCCCCTTAAACTAATTAATTAGCTGAACCTATGTATGTACTCGGAAATGTATCTGTATATATAGTTTCTTGAAGGGGATGGAAATTCTCTACACGCCGAGATGTAAAAAATTTCTAGGGCTCGCCCCAGTTTGATGTTGATGTTTGACGAGACCAAAACCTGATCCAGATCTTTTTAGGACCTTAGAAATGGGACTCAAAGGCAAATCGACTGACATTCTCATAATCAAAGTTCCGTCCAAATTATCACCGTTGAAGCACTTCAGGCGAATATCAAGTAAAGTAAATAAATTTTGTATAAAATATAAAATATAAATCGAATCGTAAAACTACAGTTAGCATACAAATCTACTAATTACATCTCAGTTTTTAAGTTTTAATTCAAACACGGAAATAACATATCAAAAATAATTATTTAACTATATCACAATTATGAGCGATATTAATGTTAATTGAAATTTTATGTGAACAGGTAATTAAAGCCTTACTACAGAAGCAATTTTGAATGTTAAATTTAGAAAAAAAAGAAAAGAACGAAGTAATAGAGGACATATGATGTACCGTAACCATATACGTTTAATATTAACATATATAACTCTGATATTTATACGATAAATGCTGCACGAAACTGTGACCACATTTCATTACGGTACATTTTTTCGGCTTCAAGTACTTACCATGCCATGACCAATTCGAGAATCGCTTTCGACCATCGACCGGGTGCCGTCTTCAGGGTTTTTCCCTAAAAAAGTTCTCAATGTATCTGAATGAGAAAAACAGTAAACCGGCGGTTACCTCTTTTTCAGCGGCAGCTATCTCGGTAGCATTTAAAGCTCCACGCGGTTCATAACTTTCCCAAACTCGATAACGTGCTAGTACCATACCAGTTGAGGATAAAGTAAGCACAAGAAGAATGAGCTGAAAAATGAAGGGAATCCTTTAAGGATGAGGATCCTTTAAGAAAATCAAAAAACACTATTCACACCTGTAAACTGGTAACCACTCCTGCACCGGTCACTGCATGACAACCACAAAGTCGTTCGCTCATCCTTCTAGAAAAAAATCCTTTAGATGGGATAAAACTTTAATAAATCAAAAAAGGCATAATATCTGGGAAGAAGAGGTGTATCCGAAATATGTGAAGAGTGCCGTCATAGAAACTCTTTTGACCCATGCGGCTCCCTTGGTTACAAACTCGGGCGCTTTCCATTATTTACATCGGTAATTGTGTTTGTGGTGTTCCCGAACCTCAAGCTCTGAAACGATGCTCGGAGATAGCACGGCGACTGTTGTGGAGTGAAATAAACGAAAATGAAAATGAGAACACAACTAATAATCCCTTCCTCAAATTCAATCTTTTACGAAAGTTTGTGTATGACCTGACTTCCAACACACCATTCTATTCTTAATTGCTCACCATTACCTTTAACCTCATTTTTTCATTTCATTAACTGCTTTTCCACCTTTTTCTTCGTCTTTTCATTCTATTCTTTTTCTCTTCTTCCCGATTTTTTCTCCCTCTCTCTCCTCTTCTCTTACGAAAATTTCAAAAACATTTCATCAGTAGGCGTCCCTCATAAGTAAATCATATTCGTACAGATTTCAAGTACTGAAGCTTAGAAAAGTTTAGAGTGGAAATAGACGCATATAAAAAGTAAGAGGGAAATGAAGGTTTTCAACGAAAACGTTTCTCTGGGCGAAAAATCTCCAAAATCCAAAATTTCTCCCCTTTTTTCTTTTTCTTAACCACTGATGCAGCGGCTCTCGCTGCAGGACCTTATCGTTCGCTCCAGAACCATATCCAGTGAAACACATTCACAACTGAAGACGTATTTGTTCTCTCTAATGCGTAGGTCCGATAACAAATTTTCATTCGATAGCTATGTGTCCAACCAACGTACATTTTTCCGCCATAGCGCATTTATCCAACTGGTTAAATTTTGTTGGATATAGGCTCTGGATATTATGTTGTATTTCTATGGAATGAAAACGATTATCTTTGTTTACTCCAAGGACGCGGTTGAAGCGTATCATCGTTGCAGAGTCTCGGCTAGTATGACTCATTTTTTAGGGCAATGAGCTGTGTGGCGTTTCATTCGCATCTTCTTCTCGGTTTAATGGTTCAATTCTGACCTTCGCCCAACTATTTCGTGGAAACCAATCCCACCGTTAAGCTAAAAATTTCAGATTATTCATGCTACTATAGTTATGTACCTATTCTTCTCCGATATGTACTTCATATTTCCAATGAAAAAACTTAATGATAGTGTTAACGTTACGGAATCGATAGAGGAAGAATTGGATTTAAATGCTTTAAAGGTAATTCCACGTACATGTTAGGGAATAGGTGTTGGTTTCATCGTTTACGGTCGAAGGAGCACGACTTTGCCAAGAATTGCACGGAAATCATCGACTACTAAGCTTTTCGCTACATATTCTCACTAACAATCATCATCCAGAAATGATTCAATTCTTAAAGACATTTTTTCAGGTGGCAACTGCAATTGTGGTCCATTTCCTCTGCATTATAGTCCTTTTTATGTCAATATTGGCAAACAATGTGAGAACTTTAGCACGAAAACTGCCTCCGGTTGTTGTATGTTTTTTTTTCCAGGAAAACAATTATGAAATAGTGATCCTTTGTAGTTAAGAATTTAGCATTCAGATTAGTGTAGCCCTAGTATTCTTGTTCCTTTTCAACGCCGTCGGTTGTTTTTGTCTTTGGCTTCATAAAAGTCCACATAAACCAGGCGGCTTCTCTAAAACTGTGAGGGGTAGCTCGGTAGGTTCTGAACTTTAAATTTCCAGACAAATGTTAGAGTGGAGTTTTAAAAGAGAAATCCCTGCCGGCAACAAAATCGTTATCTTCATCCGGCTCATGATTCAATGATTTTGCAATGAAAGTAGTTTTGTATCTCTCGAAATGAATTTCCACAGGAAATAACGACCAATTTTCTTCCTGAAAATTCAAAGTGCTATAGGATCGGCTTTAAATACAGGCAGGAATAACGTATCATTTAGAAATCATTTTTATCGTATCTTAATCCACAGTTGTGGGTGACCAAGCATTACACATCGTTGTGAGTAGAAATTTATTGTATGATTCCTTTTTTAATTTTATTCAGTTACAGATTTTATCTTCAACAACACTAGGTCTAACATTCACCATATCAGTGCTATACTGTATACGCCCTCCAGCACATGAATCACTCAAAGTCCCTCCCAAAAAGTAAGCAGGCTGAGAATAAAATTTGAAAAAATGAATAGCTCATTTCCCTGTTTTGTAGCGTAAGTTTGGGAAACAAAAGAAGCGAAGGAAAAGCGAAAGGGAGAAGTGGGACGCCGGGAGAACTCTTGGTGAAGCCTAAGGACGGCTCTCCAGAAATGAAAGTAATCGTTTTTTCTTTTAGGATCGAGTAACAAAGCATTGATGTGTGAACATATTGATGTTTTACAGACAGCGGCAGGTTCCCTGGAACCGAAACCAGAACCAGCTCCAGCACCACCTCCACCTCCACCGCCACTACCAGCCCCAGCACTATTCCCTTCGCCACCAGCTCCACTTCTTCCTCCATTTCCACCTCCACCTCCACCTCCACCTCCACCACCACCTCCACCTCCGCCTCCACCTCCACCTCCACCTCCAGCTCCAGCTCCAGCTCCAGCTCCAGCTCCAGCTGAAGCAGCGGATAAGAAACCAACCGATGGAGAAGGGCTGTACGAAAATTTGGAAGTTCCTCCTCCTGAAATGCTTCCTCCACCACCACCTACTTAGTAATACCGACGTAAGGGTACTGTAAATTGTTTTTCACTGTTTATAATCTGTTTCGTTCTTGCAGATCTGGAAGAGAAATGAAGTGAACATAATTCCCGTCAATGAATAAAACAACTGCATCAAGACAATCTATAATTACAATGGAAATAAAACTTTTAGAAACTTTCTCCGACTTTACTTGCCTTTTCCGGATAATGAGTTGTGCAAGACTAAGATTATCACACAAGAAACATTTACAAATCCCAGCAACTTCGTGAACATTTCCATAGCGCTTTGAAGAAAGGGAATCTCAAGCTGCGCGTACTTTTGTCGTTAGCAAAAACTCAGCGGCTTTCGAGTGCCGTTGTACTGATGAATAACGTTGAAAGAGGAGGTCCGTCCGGTCGTCCATGAAATCTAATGACATTGCAGCCAAGGCTGTTGTGATTTTATTCACATTCAAAACTTCTAAATTCACGTTATCCTTAAAAATTGTTCTGCACACATCGTCTTGAACAAGTTTTAGCGAGGTTTTTAAAAAATTCGGCAGCGATACTTGAATAAATTTCTACGCATACCAAAGAAAAGGAATACATTTACCAAATGCCAAATTTCTTTGCGCATAAGATTGAGTTAAAGGCATCACCCCAGGAATCTGAGGTGGTACGGATTTGAGGTGGAGTATATGATGATTATGCGTATGCGGGATCGTAGATTATGGAGAGGGGAGTGATTCCGCCCATTTCTTCCTAATTCCCGTAAAAACGGCCCGGACGATACGGCTTCGAACGTTCCGGTGCGCTATTTTCTACAACGAGTTCGATTGGAGCGCGTCAGCCTTGCACACACGCCGCATCTTCAGGACCGTTTCTTACGGCCACTAGGAAGAAATGGACGGAATCATCCCCCTCTCCATAATCTACGACCCCGTACAGGAACTCTCCACCTCAAATCCGTACCACCTCAGATTTGTGGGGTGATGCCTTTAAATGAGCGCATCTTTTGCCAAAGCTATGAAAAAATTCCATAACGTAACAATCTGAGGTGAGATGAGTTCATCCCACATAGGGAGTTTACTACCACGCAGCGCTACATCCATACCAAAATGAGCGGAAATGCAGGCTGGATATATCCTCTTCACTCCTCTTTTCGTTCAAATCCAAAACAAACATTTAGGATATCAATCCGTCCGTGAAAGTTGAGATGTTCCTCATTTCGTATACGATGGGGTGCGTAGCAGTCTACTCGCATTTTCTTTTCGGGTTACTTGTGAGCGCACATTCACATTCCACTTACCTGGTTGTTATTTGTGGATAATCTGGTGAATAGTGACTTAATAGAGGACATTTCAGACTATTTACGCTGTGATTGTACTTTTCCTGCTTACTACCGAGTTATATGATATAAATCCAAAACATCCAACAGCATTCGATTATGGGACGGTGGAAAACACAGTTGACTTGGAGGGATTTAAGGTTCACTGTTCTTCCTATATTTTTTGACTCAAACCGAAACTCAATAGAGAAAAATTCTCACAAGATGTTCGTTTTCCATCAATTAGTCCAGGTTTTGACGTCTATTATCGTTCATACACATTGCATCCTGTGTTTGACGATCTGCATGATGGCTAATAATATTACAAGATGCGCTAAAGCTTTACCTCCTTTTGTGGTACGTGAAATGGAGAATTTTCTGGAAGAATTTTACAACAAAATGTCACCATAAATGCTAAGGTCCCCTCTAACCCTTTCAGATCGTTATCATTCTCTTCTTCAATATGATATTCAATGTAATGGGCTGTTTGTGTCTTTGGGTACATCAGGCTCCAAATATTCCGGAAGGATACGCGGATTCGATACGAGCAACTGCTGTTAGTTTCATTTATCCAACTGAGATTTTTGAGAAAAAAATGCGTGGTTAAGAACTGAAAATCAACTTCATAGTGTCTTCCCTTTTCTTGGAACAAAATTAGAGTTCTAGCAATCAAATCATGGATCAGGAATTCAGGCGCTGTCATCGGCCGCGGTCGTATACACCTTGGTGGCTGTTGTTATGTACAGCTGTAGATCTCTTCACCATTCCCCAGAAGACGAGCTGGTGACGAAAGTTGAAGCGTTGGATAAAAAAGCTCCACAGCTGCCGTCTTCTAGTCCAGAAACTCGAGATGGTAGCAAAGAAGAACGTAAACCATCATTTCCACCACCTCCGTAAGTTTTTTTTTCTCATATGAATAGTGTTTCTCATATACATTTTTCAACAAAAGTCCAAGACAATCAAGCAGTGAAATTTAGACCGTTAGAAGAATTTACTGGAAACGAAGGAAAAGGAAGTAAAGTACGCAGATTTCTACTAAAGATTGATGTTAAAAGATTGGATTTGCACCCATTTTCTTTGCAGGAAAACATTCCAGCCTTTAAAATCACTGCGAACGAAGGTGGAAACATCGCGCCCTATAAAGGAATAGAAATAAAAAGATCAGAATCAAATGTAAAGTTTTCAATAACGTTCCTAACGTTTGTGTAGGATCCAGAATACCGAGAAGTGGCGAAAAGGGGTGGCGAAATAAGAAAAACACACTCACAAAGCCATAACTAAGAGGAAAGCAAGCAGAAATATTTCCCCATAGAAGTTGTTTGGATGGAAATCTCTTTTTTTTGCATCCGGACATTTCAACGTTTGCATTTTTTTCAAAAATGCAGAAATCGTTCCTCTTTTCGCAATTCGACCAACTTCCCAAATTTATTTACATTTTTTCATAAAAGTTATTAAGACTCCTTTAAAAGCTTACATAACTAAGATGGCATTCCATTCCTTTAGTCTTCAGAATTTTTAATCACTGGTAAAAAAATTAGACGATACTTTACTTAATGCTCTACATTTTTCCAAATATTTTGTTTTCTTTTCATCTGTCATTGTAACCTTGGAGGGCGGAAGGGCGGTATAGGCGGGAACTAAAGCGAAAGCCTAAGCGATAAAAAAAGAAGCCTTTTCTTTGAACCAAAACAAATATTTGTAAATACTATTGTATTCTTAGCCAAAACACAAAACAGGCCTAAAGAATTAAATTTGATTGAAATATTTCAGGAAAATAGCACTCATATAATATTAAACTGTTTTTCAGACGCAACAGAGCATTGATAAAACAGTAAGTGAAGGATTTCCGAAGAAAACAATGGAAGCAACCCAAACAAAAGAAAGCCTCGAAAGTTTGGAGATAAAAAGTTTACAAAAAACTATGGACATGACAGATATAGACTATTATGCACTTTAAAACGGTATGTCTACGTTCGAGGATTTCTTGAGATCAATACGAAGAGATCATTCTATGTTTTCGGTCCGAGAAAAGGGAATTGGAGAATACATGGTGGTTACTGTACTGATTTTTGAGCAATAATTCTACATTTACGTCAAATGGTGCACACCTCATGAGAGATAAATCCACCATTGTTTTCTAGAGGTCCCAAACAACAAACAACAACAAATTGCTATGAGTTCCTAATGTCAGAGCCGGCCGGTCATTTATTGATTCCAATGCCTACCCACTCCCTAAGAAAAATAGTTGATCTGTGATCAGTACGCAATAACAGCTAAAAATATTAGTGGTTTTATCCTGAAATACTGGATTTTTGCTAACTGCATAGATTTTTTCTAAGGATACAAAAGACGTTACACTAAAAAAAAACTACTCTGTTCATATACAGGTACGTGCTGCCAAAGCACCTATTGGCAAAGAAATATCTTTAAAAATGAAGTTTTTTTGGTGCTGGTAAACTCCGTTCGCCGCCCCAATGAAATAAATATTGATATAAATTAATATTTTCCAACATGTTTTCGTCACAAATTTTCGTACTGTTAAAAGTTTTCTTTTCAGGTCACTACTTTCAATTAGAAGAAAATCATACTCTTTCTCATTGTAAATACTGTATAAACAAATTGTATTTTTTTTTGTCCTACACCATTCTTATGAAATCCTTCTGTTCTTCGTGAATATAAATACAAGGGACATTCGCTGTAACACGGGACCCTTCATACAAGAAAAAAATTGCTATATATCAAGGCGCAGTCCTTTACCTTCCTTTTCCTTTTTTTGATCCATAGTAGTTTTCATAATTCCATTAAAACTCTAAGCGTAAGCGTGTGATACCGCAGTCTTCCTCTGTAGTCTAGTCCAACTGTACGGCGGTCATCCGATCTGCTTATTTCCTGCAGCTGTAGGAATGTGTTACTGTTCGCACGAATGAAACATTATTCTCAGTCATTTTCCAGAATAAAAAAAAGAAACTAAGGAAATTTTTCGCCTAAATTTATTCTTAAAAAAAGAAAGAGGAATGCGTTGTCAGAAATACACAATACTAATTTTGGAGGAAACGCCCCTACCATTAATTTTCAGTGATCAGCGAAGGGGAGCGAAGGGGAAACTAAAGGAATTCCGAAGTCCGACTTTTCCCGGACGTTCAGGCTGGTAATAAAATAAAAGGATAGTGATTTCAATGAGATGGCAGCAGCAACAGTTGATCTAAAGCAGTTGAACCAAGCTATAATTGCAAAAGAGTGTGACTTTCACTGGTTAATTGACTTCTCGGGTCCCATACCCCGAGCCAACGGCAAATTGCAGGACACAGAGCAGATAAACAGGGCAATGAACAAGGATTGATCTAAATCTTGAAATAAGTATGGTTGGGATGTTCCAGATGTGGTTACGAGAAAACTTCAAACCTTCCATAATCTTCGCAGCCCTTTTGAACAAATAAAACAAAATGTTTACAGAAGTACAGTCTGTAACAAAATGATTTCATTGATCCAACTTTTCCTACGTACGAACTCACAACATCAGACATCGGTCCTCATCTCATTCTGTTGGGATTCAGAGAAAGAGGAAACAATGATCCTCACTAAAATTAGACTACTCAGTTCTATTCAAATAATGGTCAATCGAAAAGTTATTTGATTTTGCTTGTTCCGTGGGAATAAATAGTCATATTGTTTTGAGTGCACGAAAACAGAACTCAAAATTAGGGCATGATCATCAAAATCACTGAACATCGCCTAAAACGGGTGAATTTTTTGAGCAAATTCCATGACAAATTATTTTTATGGGGAACTTTCAAACACATAATTCCCACTTTATGTTCGGTTAATGTGGTTGGATGTTACAATGTCAGCAAAAAATAAGCTACCCTTACCAGGAAAAGCGTCAAAATTTCCTACCAAGAAAACTGACAGGTGATTGGTGTGCTGTACAGATATAGTAGAACATAGAAACTTATGAGTAATACAAGTGAATTCGTAGTGAAAGGTCTGAAAGGTCCCATCGAAGCAAAAATCTCTGTGATGTTTTCTGAAGTAGCAAAGTGGTAGAGATTGATAAATGGATAAATGGAAACGATAGGAAATACATCCACGGCTCCTCACGAGCGAAGAAAAGAAATCAAAATCGAAGGGTATGGTGGTGGAGTGGTGCGCAATGCTGTTGGTTCCTGTTGACAGTGACAAATGTAAGGAAAATAACAATTATAACTACTGGAAACAGATTTTTGACGACGGGAAAATGGACTGGCTTGGATAATACAACGAATACAAACACAATAATAATAGAACAATGCCATCTTCAGTTATAAATTCCGTTAGCATTCCTAGAAGGGAAAACAAGCCAAATCAACATCACCAGTATCGATTCCCCTCGTATCTTTGCCAGTTCATTTTGATCTGACTCCGATTCCGACGACCCTTCCGTCCGCCGGTGTTTCCCATTTTTTAGTCGATGGCTTGTGTAGCTGTTCATTCGCATTTACTCTATGGATTACTTGTAAGTTTCGTACGTAGTTCATACGAAGTCAGCCGAAGAAACTTGGTAGGACCGCACTAACGGAAGTAATGAGGGCATTGTTTGAATGTTTACGTCTCTAAGCATCAGACTGAGACAGATGGATGCGGTGAAACTCTCATTATTACCAGTTGGATGAATGTTAAGTGTTCTCACTTCAGCTATTTCCTTACAGAAAAGGGACCCATTCTTTTTTATCCACAAGTTAAAATTTAAGCCAATGAAGGATCTGTGAAATACAGTGGGTGCCCGTACCACTGCCACTTAATTTTGTTCAATTTTAAAAGCTCGAACGACAACATTTGAACATTTTCCGGAAACCACCAAGAAACCCAAGGAACGGAAACGTTGATCTTTGACCTCAATACATCCGACATCGAACTCATATTTTCGAACATCAGCGGCACAAAAACCACACATGGCACAAATGAGGGAGAAGAACGACTTGAAGTAAATAACGATGGAAAATGAGTGGCAGAGTGGATTGCGTTACGGAATCGTACGGAATCTACACACCAGTTGACGGCCAAAACCTTCCTGCTTACCCCTCGATTACACAGTTCTTCTTACTGTCTGCTCAAAAAGACAGAAGCGGATACTTCTGTCACCTTTGAGCCACTTGCTACCTAAACAATGCTGGAGAGTGTCTTTGAAATTCTAGACAGAGTCAAGCTGGACTCAGCCGGTCAGTTTCAAGGCATCACCCCACAAATCTGGCGTGGTATGGATTTCCGTTGGAGTATACTTATATCGAATAGAAGATTATGAATACAGGAGTGGTTCTGCTCATCTCTCCCTGTATCAGTGTAAACGGGCGACCCCGGAACTGTTTCTAACGATGGATTGTGTTGCCATGCGCCCCGTTCCTGCCTGCGATTCGTCGAAAACCCATTCGGACGCCCCATTGGGGCAATTCACTCCATTTCACGAATCGCAATTGCGGGCGGAGCGCAATTGTGGCGCATTGCAATAGACGTCGTAAGGAACCGTATTTTACCGCAAACCGTCTGTATACAGTGATGCAGGAAGAGATGAGCGGAACCACCCCTCTATTCATAATCTACGACACGATATAGGTATACTAAAACAAAAATCCATACCACCCCACTATACTCGAGGGGTGATGCCTTTAAGGATGACATCCCATTTTGACGATCTAGCGGAATATATTCATCAAAGGTCAAGCAATATCACAGTAAATAGAATATATAGTTAATGAGAAAGATCAGCAGTACACTAGTAATTAGTCGATATCTCCAGACATCACCGCCATTACTTGTTTTTTTTTTTCCCCTCTAACCATATCGTATCTAACAGTGGATAACGGTTTTGCAGCACTGTAATCCAGCGCAAAATTCTCGAATAACCCCTGTGTTGTAAACGAAATGCTCCATTTTCCACTACTTCTTCATAGTAGTTAAAATATAGTCCTTCTTCTGAAAATAGAGCGTTCGTTAGTCTCATTTCATTTAAGAAAAAACCCTTAATTTTAGATTATTTACATGATGATAGTCCTATGTCTTCTTTCATCGCAATTGTATGATGTGAGACCGAAGAAGGCGCCAATTAGTAATGGTACTGAAAAAGCAGCTGTAGATATAGAAAGTTTCAAGGTTTGGTT
This sequence comes from Necator americanus, assembly GCF_031761385.1. Taxonomy (NCBI): domain Eukaryota; kingdom Metazoa; phylum Nematoda; class Chromadorea; order Rhabditida; family Ancylostomatidae; genus Necator; species Necator americanus. The sequence continues at coordinate 36,578,289 of NC_087374.1, read as the reverse complement.
TCTTTTTTAGTGAATAAAAGTTTCAAATTTACGTGAACGTGAGGACTAGACTCATAATGTGAAGAACTCAAAATTCCATAACGATTAAGGATATCTCAACGTCTATGTTTTGAATGAGATGTATTTTAAAAGTAGAAGTAGTAATACTTAATTGAACAATTCCTACCAGTAGGAATTTCTAATGGTTTTCCACAATCAGGATCCACATTCAGATAAAATCCATTACAGGTGCTCATGTCCATAATTGTCCACGCTATTTGCGTAGTATGTTTAGCCGTTTGTCTGATAGCCAGCAATGTTGTATCGTGCACCAGGTTTTTGCCTCCTGTAGTGGTAAGGAAATTTTTTTAAGCTAACGTAAAAGTTTTTTAAGCTAACGTAAAAGCCTTTCCCGGAAGTTCTACCATGAAATCACGGGAATCTCGCTTTAAAGAACTTAGAATAAATAATAATGATGAATAAATCCTGGCTTTGGAGCTGCACGATAAATATATGCATCAATTCTGCTTAACCCTAAATTAATGTTCAGTTCCCTATCATAGGTAGCACTTGAAAGACAAAGACTTTCTCTTCCTCTCGGTATATTCTTAGGAAAAAAACAATGATCATTCACAAAGCGAATCCTTAAAATTTTCTAGATGGATTTGTCAGAATAAACCGAAAAATGAATTCATTAACTGCATTCTCAGCTCTCGACACTCTTCCCGAATCGAACTCTCAACTAACGTACAAAATTCCTGAAAATTTCACTTCTACGATTAACCAATTCAGGTTACCACGATCCTGGTATTCACACTAATTTTCAACATGGCAGGATGTGCATGCCTATGGCTTCACAATGCGCCAAATTTTCCAGGTGGTTATTCGCGGGCCATTAGAGCTGCTGCTGTAAGTACTATTATACTTTATGCCATGTGATACAGAAAAAAAAAACAAAAAAAAATCTACTTTCTTTCTCACTTTTCATTTCTTTCTTTTCGTTTCTCTCTTCACTCATCTGAAATTTTAAATATTCATGTTATGAATTTTAGCTAATGTCTACGGTTGGTATTGTGTATACGTTGGGTGTTGTGGTGTTCTTCTGCGTACTTCCTGGAACACCAAAGGAGACGGTACAGTCGAAATCGGCAGAAGCAATGCCTCATAAGGAAGAAAAGGATAAAATAAAGGACAAAAAAGACAAGAAGGCGCCCAATAGGGATGCTGCAAATAAAAAGAAAGCAAGCAAAGAAGGTGGAACAAAGTAAGTATGCAGTTACTAACTTTCTAGATATTCATGTCATGTGGGGGGATGCTCGTCTCCTTGGCAATGACCTGGATAACTTCTCAAATCCATGTTGGTAGCCATGCCTTAGATTGACATCCTCGACTTAAAGGCATCACCCCACGAATTTTGGGGTGGTGCGGGTTTCAGGTGGATAATCCCTATACGGGATCGGAGATTATGGGAAGGAGGGTGATTCCGTCCATTTCTTCCTGATTGCTGTAACAAACGGCCCCAAAATGCTGCGCGTGCACAAGGCTGGCGCGCTCCAACCGAACTCGTTGTAGAAAGTAGCGCCCCGGAACGCTTGAAGCCGTATTTTCTGGGCTGCTTTTTACGGCAGTCAGGATGAAATGGACGGAAATAATCTACGACCCCGTTTAGGCATTACCCAAACCCGTACCATCCCAGATTCGTGGGGTGATACCTTTAATCGGTGGATCTGTACTACCTCGAGCAAGTATGTACGGGATCGATCCATTAATCGCTTGCCGGTATCCTATATGTATATCCTGCCGAGCCTGTCGCATCGCCTGAACTCCCTGCCGAGCCTTTTTGACTTCAACAACGAACTGATTTTCGAATGAGGATCTTCATTGTGGCATCGTTTACGTTGAGGTCAAAGATAGCCAAGCAGTCGTCTAAGCAACTTTTTTCTCTTTTCCTTGCCGTGCTTGGAAACATCTTTTCATTCTGCCGCTCTCTTATCAAAACATTTATTTTCTTCTTATCTTCACGAGCAAGCTAAAGTCTAAAATCAATGAACTAAGAGAGGATGCATGGATTTAGCGCCTAGCACTTTGCAGAGCTTCACAATCCAAACCTGCGCTGTCAGGATCCAAGGAAAACCTTCCCAGTCAAGCAAAAGTAAGTCCTACACCACTTCCAATTGACCAGAAAAAAAAATCTCGTCAAATATTTTTTAAATCCTACACAGTTCCAAATGCCTGTCTGAATAGTTAAACATTCTGAAGGAAAATGTTGCGGCACCGCCGCCTCAACCAGCTCAAGAAGGATCACAGGATGCAAACAAGCAGCAACAAGCATCTCCAGAAGCAAAGGAAGAAAAACAAAGCGCAGACGTCCAAAATCCATCTGCTGAGCCAGAAGGAGGGGAAGCAGCAGATAAAATGAAGGGGGGAGTTGATTCGAAAGAAAAAGTATGTTCATTACGGAGGCAAAATCGTCTTTTCTTTCAAAAAAAAAAAACAATCGAGAGTACAGAATCTAAATATGAGGGCCCTGAGGGTTCACCTCGTAGCTGATTTCCCCTAAATTACGCTATTGTAGTAATCATAGGAGTTTCAGGATAGTTCTGCGATGGGGAAAGCTGATGAGGGAAAGGATACAAAAGCAGCGGCAGAGGCAAAAGATCAACCTGCAGCTCCGAACTGAAAACAAAAGAATGAGAAAACTGTTTAAGAACTCGGAAAATATCCGTGATTTCCCTCATCTTACATTTCTATATCTGGATTCCCGCAAATAAAAACTTTCGTGTATCCGAAAATGTTGTTGATGATTCTTGAGAAATTGTTACGAAATAAAATGAAAAATGGCACGAGAGCGAAAGCTATTTTTCATTTTATTAAAAAAAAAATTATTAAAAAAAATTATGAAATCAATTAATTCATTCATGTATAAGATAAGGCACGAAAGCAAATTCATTAATTGCGTTCCATCTTAACTTAACCATTATAAAATAAAATGTTTAATATCTGAACGAAATCTATTTTTCATAATGTTTATTTTTTCATAATGTTTATTTAAGCAATTAGTATGTCCGTGTATTAAAAAAAGCAGAAAACGAAGATAATTAATCATATTCCATCATAATTAAAATTCTTGTGCAGAAAAACGAGGTCATGACAATATATCCTCTTGAAAAACTTATCCTACACAAATTAAAACACATTAAGTAAAACTTTTAGAAAAATGATTCAGAAACCACCAATATTTAACTCGCAAAACGATTTGACCAAGATTCTAAAAGACACCGCATAGTAGTTTTTTGTTTTTTTTTTGAAATAAAAATTTGTATAAATTGAACACTTTGGGAAATAATTATCCGAAGGAAAAATATTTCAGTTTTTTTCAGGTAAATATAATGACATCTTCCGATGTAACCCTTCCGTTTATCTATGGAGTGCATTAAAATCCAAATCCTACAGAGTAGTTAGGAACTGAAATGTTCAAATTGAGCTACTGATTACAAATGAGTCAAATATTTTAGCAATTTTTGAGAAATAAGTATGAATCTCCGGAAAATCTTCTACTTCAATGACAACGTCCTCTTCGGAATCACGCCGCCATCCTATTTTGGGTGTTTTGCAAACTCATTGTGAAGTTTAATGGGCGGTGTTGTAAAATAAACAAACTTTTATCTCTTTTTTCATTCATTGACATCATCCTTTTCCTTTTTCGTATAATTACCGTACAGCTCCTCTAAAAAAAAAGGAAATAAGCAGCTTGCATATGTCTAATTTTCCCCAGATTGTGTGCTTTCAGCTATTTTGACGGTATAATATCAGTGAACAATACACTTAGTTGGAAAAGAAAGAGGAAAAGAAAACAAAGTGATCGAAGCATGATCAAGCTGGAGGATAAAAAAGCTGAAAAATAAAGTAAGGAAAAAATTGACGCTGGTAACCCTCAGAAATTATCAGTCGACTCATATGAAAGATTACTATGGCTATCTTAGAGGCGTAACCCACCTGAAACCCGTACCAACCCACGAACCTGGAGGGTAGGAGTGGGTTTCAGGTGGGTTACGTCTATACGGGATCGTAGATTATGGGAAGGAGGGTGATTCCGTCCATTTCTTCCCAATTACCGCATAAAAACGCCCCCGGGAGATGCGGGGCGTGCACAAGGCTGGCGCGCTCCAATCGAACTTGTTGTCGAAAATAGCGCGCCGGAACCCCCGAAGCCAGTTTTTACGGTGATTAGGAAGAAATGAGCGGGACCTCACTCGCTTCTACATTCTACAATCCTCGTACAGTCTTTGACCATCGGAAATCCATATCACATCAGATTCGTAGGGTGATGTCTTTAAGGAAAATAATTCTAGCCGAATCCATGATGAGACTTATGAATAAGCCCTAGGCTTATATGAATAGATGTCACATCCGCACCACTTGAAAACAACAGATAAGATCCTTGTTCACTTTTTTTCCTGGTTTTTTGCGCACAGAGATACATAAATTTTATTGAAACGGAACAAAAAACGAACACAATGCATGAAAAAGATGATTTGATATGTGCAATTGAAGCTTTGGAGTGATCAAGCGGATGGATGCCTTGGAAATGGCAAAAAAAAATTGGCGATTACTTCGTCAACTCTAAAGCTTCAAATGCAAAATGAATGCAAAACGACGACGCAAATGCTTCTATTAACCACGTTGAGACATTTCTGGGGGGAAAAACGACGAAAATGTCATGAGAACCGTAATGTGGAACATTTAGCTCCTAATCGGCTTATTCCTATGTGAATAAAAAAAACGTAATACACGTAAAACATAACAACCTTCTCAGATTTAGAGAGATTTTTTTCATTGGATTTGTAAAGCAACGAAAAAAAAAACCCGGTAAAGGAAAAAAGTATGTGGACCTCGTGCAAAGTTGTTAAACTGTATCGCATCGTCGTGTGAACGCTAATCGCCTGAGGAAACTCAGCTTACTGATGCCACTTTTTGTCGACCAATTCGACAATGACCTCGTAGCATGAGTTCCATTGAATAACGTCCCATCATTTGATGTTTTCGGTGCAAACACAACACTTTTCTTCGAAAATGACGAATAATGTGAGTTATGCTGCATTGATGTGTGGCTTTCTGGAATGAGAAACAGATCACTGTATTTATATGACTAATTATTTCATTCTGCCTTTAATTCCTTGTTAGAGCACTACACTTAACTTATAAACAAAGAGAAAACGAACCTTTTTTGTAAATATTCAGTGCGAAGCAACTATTCTTTGTCACTTGTCCTTTAAACTGCGAATTTCTCATCGAGGATGTAAACGCATGGAATTCTTCATCGGAGGCAAGGAATCGCCATCCAAGAAGACGTCGGAGTGACACACGAAAACGTCTGGAATCAGTCGTTTCTAGTAAGCGAAGTCCAGAAATAACTGTGTCTTTCTACCACCGTGAATATATTTTTGAGAAAAGCAAAAGCAAAGAATATTGCTTACTTTTAATGAGGTAGAAATTTTTTAACTTTTTTTGACTGGATTTTCAACAAAGGTGCACCAATATCTTTCTAAACTGCTAGTTAAAGGCCGATAGAGAATTTCGTGTTCTACGTTAAACAGTTACTGGAAGAGACAAACTAGTTAATCGTCATTTTGAGCTTTTTCGATTTGTTAGCAAAATATTTCCGATGAAACCCCTTTTTCAATGTTTCCTCATGATTCTGATATAAGTTGGTGGGCCCTTGCGCTTGAGATCCCCCCACCTGTTTGCCCAGGGTCCCTGACGGATTCCTCCGTTCGAGGTTAAGTTGGTCACCCAAACCTTGGTACCCGTTTATCTACCGTAGCCTTTTGAGTCTGGGAAAAGGATCTTTGAAGCTTTGAAGGGGCAGTCTTGTTGTGTAAAATTCAGGCGAAATTCTAGTAAGCTCTGTTCCATTTTGTTTTTTGTTTTATGGAACACCTGCAGGTGTTTTCAATAAATAAATAAATAAATATATCTCACCTCGACATGAACATGTAGACCGCGAAAGAAATAGGATGCAGCGTGACCAGAATGATATTTGCAAAAGCCCGCAGGTAGGCTGAATGGGCGAACTCCAACGAGCCGAGCGGAAGAACGTCGGATAGCTTCACCAGGATAATCAACACTGTTGACGGAGCTCTGAAACGACTTTGGTCAGTGTTAGGTCAAAGGAACCTAAAGTTTGGAGCGTTTCGTCAGCGGAAACGCTCGAATCGACGGTTGCGATCGCGATGTGGAACAACGTTAGTTGCACTCTGTTTGCAGAAATGAGAAGGGCTACCGAGGGTCCCATCTCAATTGCAACCGTTCCCTCGACCGCGCCGTTTCGACTCAGGTGGTTCTGGTCCGATTAAATCACTCAAAGATTCACGAAAGAATGTATTTTGATTCCCGAACAACTTGGTTCGATTTTTTTTTCAGAAAATATCCTATTTTCTCTGCGATCGATTAATTGATCTACATCCAATAGCTCATCTATGTGCATTTGTACGATAATTTAGCTGCAAAGTCTTAAAGTCATCACCCCACGAATCTGGAGTGGTACGGATTTCCGGTGAAGTATTCGTATACGGGATCATAGATTGGGGAGAGGGGGTGATTCCGTCCATTTCTTCCTAATTGCCGTAAAAAAACGGCCCCGAAGATGCAGCGTGTGCACAACGCTGGCGCGCTCCAATCGAACTCGTTGCAGAAAATAGTGCTCAAAGCCTCCATAATCTGCTATCCCGTATACGAATACTCCACCTGGAATCCGTACCACCTCAGATCCGTGAGGTGATGCCCTTAAGGGAAGTGGCAGTTCAAGAGTGTGAGAGAAGACAGATTTGATTTAAAAAAAAAGGCTTAGAAGAGAAAAACCTCCTTGGAAACGGAGCTTGCAACGGAGAAAACGAACTGTCACAAACTTGCAGAAAAAAGTGGTCATGTGAAATCCATTAGCAATTTACTGGAATAGAATCTAGGAAGACTGCGAAGTCTCGCAAACAGCTTGTACTCAATTTACGTTATTCCAGAAATAACCAGAATCCTGACGTAGTGCAAGGTATGCGAATAAATAGAATAGCTCTTAATCTTTAGTATGTTTCTCAATACGACAAACATCAACAGTTTTTTTTTCTCAACACTAGAAGCGTTGAGCACTTTCTTTTTTTGGAGGATAGAGGATAATCCTGGCGAATGCGAATTATTAAAATGCCCATAATACCGTACCTTGCCAACAAAAACAATGCGATGATTACGGTGAGCATGACTGTTGTGTTCCTCGATGCAGAACTAACACGTTTATGGCGATTCACACTGGAATTCATTCTAAAAATAGAATCCTAATTCTTTGATAGAAAATGCATCGAATTGTACAAACAAACCTCAATTTCTGAGCATCCGAGGTTTTTATGGTCCTTATTAAAAGTATTGTAATCACAAATAGTAGAATTGATGGTACGACTATAAGGCCAAGTCGAAAACAGTCGAAAACCTAAAATTCTGGATGTGAGGATGTGGATAAGAAAAAGGGATAGTAGCAGGTTCAGTTCCTAGCGATTACCCATGCAAATGTGTCCGGACCCATTGCTCGTGTCAACGGTGAATGTCCAACAAAACAACGCGCCACCCAGAATGAAGTTGATGGTCCCTGAATCAAGAAGTTCATCTTCATACAATTATTTCTAGCCTCACTACACACTTAGTATTAGTCAGAGATTGAAACGAATTGACGTCAGGGATAAAGTTCAACATGAGGGTTTTCTTTGAGTTTGAAATGAGGTGCTTCTCGGCCCGAGTCAAATTATATCTCCGTTACTTCAAATCACGTAATTTCAACAATCACAAACCGATTCAAAGACCACAAAACATCTAGAAACTATCTTCTTCCTGAATAGATAGCTAATTTAAATAACACTCCCACCATAAATCAAATTCCCCATCAGGAATGCAGAATAATATATATGCTTTGATCGATTTCCCCTAAAATCACCTAATCAAAAATCACAATTTTGTTAAAGTGATCTTAGCAGTCCTCTTTTGGATGCAGCTGGAAAAACTGCCGGTGTATCATTTTCTGTTTTCTCTACTGTTTGTTACAAAGAAATAAAAATACAAATAAAAGCACGAAAAAGCAAATATTTGTGAAAATTTTCGGATGATCCCCAATGGTGGCAAACTGGTTGTCCGCGATAAGGTGAAGGTGTTGACAAAGTCTAGTAGTCTAGTCTGGATGAATAATTAGCTGAATCTTAGCACAGCATGTGTCTGAGGATAATCAATCCGCTTAGGATGCATCAACGCAGCCGTTTGACTTTAATTTAGAACTTTTTGGGATTTATGGATCCGTATCTGACTCCTACGATAACTGCGCTGAGGCTAACTGATGTTTTTATCAAACCAGGATTTTCTTTATCCTCCCGAAAAAATCAAGTACCAATTCATCGGACCTCGGAAAGATGAAGATGTTGCTAAGCCCAACTCTGCTACACCGAAGTATATTGAATGAGTGTAATCATTTACTATTTTTTAGATTGCAAATAATCCCATTATTATTCCCAAATAATTTCTTTTTTAAGCAATCTGGACTTTTTTGTAAAGGCGAAACAAAATACATTTTCTTTTATATTTGCTTACATGAACTTACTAGAATAACAACATGTTGTTCGACAAATTGGTTTTCGATAAGCTATAGATTTCAGGATTATTTAACACAAAAATATCATAGATGTGGTGCTATAATGGTTGAAATTCTAGCAAATTCAATTAATAGATTTAATCTTACTAGTGTCTAATGAAGATTAAGGTCTTCAATAAATAAATAAATAAATAAATAAATAAGACTAGCAGTACATTTAAATTCATCTTTATAACCACTTGTGAGAAGATCGTTCTTCTAATTCTAAGATTCATCAACTTTTTTTTCTTTTCCAATTATTAACTATCAAAAAAAAATATGTGGAAAAAAATGCTCAAGTGAAAAAAACTGACTGAGCCAAAAACAAAAACTTACTCTAATACAAAAATGATAGATAACCCGAATATCGAAAGTGGAATGAATTAGGGTAAGTACGGTGGCCAAGGTGAGAATCGCTTTCGAATATCGTCGAATTAGTCGGCGTGAACACCATCGAAATGAGTCGAGTGGGAATTGAACGGCAATGAATCTGAAAAATTGTTCGAGTTATTTTTTGGATAACAAATCTAACATTGTTGCGGGATTCTAGAAAAATCCAGCTGAAAAAAAAGAATTTTCTAGGATTTGAGAAGACTGAGATTTATTTCAAAATACTAGCATATATACATATTACAGTATACATTCCTAAGAATCATTTTAAGAAGATTATTTTGAGATTTCAACCACGAAAGAACAAAAGCAGCAGAACATAAACAACAGTCCTTTCCCAAGACGCAAACTACTACAATAAACTGTAATTATAATTTTTGTAATTTTATTAATTACAGTTTTTGCACGCTCTAATAATAAATAATTATTATCAAAAAAATATGAGCAAAATACAGGTAATTGACTATTTTTGTGCATTTTTTTTTCTAGGTACGAATGGAAAGGTATATTTATCCACCGAAAATATTTGCACAGTACCCCTTGGTACGCCGTAGCTGATCCTTCGTCACCGTCTATCCCAAGATTAACATTTTATCACGCTCGCGTTCACTACATACTACAAATCGGCTTTTGTGCTTAACAGCCGCGGATCTATTCGCAGACGATTCACTTCGTGAAAAATTTCTTCCTGCATTCTACAAAATCGGATTTGAAAAAAAAATCGGATCGTAATTCTTTGATTCTTTGGTTCGTTGAATGGTTGATCTCAAACGTCAAAGGAGCAGAAGGAGAGGCTTTCTGGCCCTGGTCCTACTTGTTATCCTAAGCTCTAGCTTAAAAACGCTTGAGGATAACGATTGCAAAAAAGCAGTCATGCTTTCTTTATCCTATCCGGACTTTTTATAAGGATGGAAAACAGAGCAAGAAAGAACCGGAATTTTTTGGGAGTTTTTCCAGCAAATATTTCAATCTTGCTCTGTCGGAGGTTTCTACTTGGCAAGAAAATTATCTCAGTCATTTGTTTTGTTGCTGTATTTTCCAAATTGTTACAGTATCCTTCTATATAAGCACTAAATATCCGTGCCAAAGAGATCTCAATCTCTTAAATATTTAATGCGCTACAAAAGAAACATTTAATCAACAGACATAGAACCCCTCAATAAAAAAAAACTCAGATGGTATAATTTCTGAAACAGTCACTTATTATTTCAACACGTATGGAATTTCGCAGTTTCATAATCTATCAATTCCGGAGCCGATGCGGTTTTTTGGATGTTTTATTGGATCATTTGCAGCACTAACCAACACGAAATTACCTCATAAATGAGTAAAAGTTCCATCCAGTTTAAAAATATGAAAAATGAACCGATGTTTGAAAATCTTGGATGTTTTTTAACGTCGAAATTAATAAATCTCACCTCTGGATACCTAACAGCATTGTGAAAAAAGTGATCAGTGTATTGAAAAAGAAAGGTAGAATCTCCATACAGACCTGAAAAACCGAATCATCCTTGACAATGACTGAAAATCTGACCCTGTAACGTGTTATTTCTGGAACAACGAGCAAGCAGCTGACCTTCTGTAAGTAGCATAGGAATTCCGTTTGATTGAGATCTCGCATATGACCGAGATTATAATAGAAAACAGTGAACGGTAGTGGTGATGCTGCCATCAACAGAGCGCTTACTGCCATCCACAGCAGAGGTTCGACCGTGGCACGCTTCTGAATAACTATTTATGAACTTATTTATTTATGGATAATATAGTCAACTAAATATAACGTCACTGGAAAAAAAACAGAAGATGACTAGTGAAACCAGCTATTTTCAGGGGTCACTGAAACACTCACGGACCAATTTTGTCTTCATACTGCGTCAAAAAAAACAGCTGGTTCTTTTATCCCGGATTTTCACTGGTATTCCAAGTCATAAAATAACCAGAGAGCTATCGATGCATTAAAAATACATTCTGTCTGACAAAAAGCAGACGATCACATAAACTTTTTGTTTTTTTTGTTTTCCCAAAGAGAAACTGCCGTTTTGATCATTTATCTTTAAAAGTATTCCCGTTCAGTTAACCTCGATATACTATCTTGACCTCCAGTTTTACTAAAACACGAGCAAACAACGGCCTCATTTGCTATTTAGTAATGTGATTTTTGCTGCCCAAAATTCCTGAATAGATGAACACAAACATTTTTAAAAAATGGATTTAGGCACTTAGAGTTATGGACATTAAGAGGGCCAAGGTACATACAATTTACAACCCAGGTTCATTTGTAGATTAGTCGGGGATCGATTTATGGGGTACCAGTCCATAATTTTTAAAGTCTTTTGTGAGCTTTATGTTCATAAACTAAAAAAGTGGACCACAACGCGGATTTTGAAGGTAAAGAGTTCAACTTGACAAAACTACAACTCTTTCGACTTTTGTATTAGCCTCTAATCTTTAGCACAAACTTGTAGTCATATGTGTGTGTGTGCGAAACTTTTCATTGAAGATAGGTTTAAAAACCACGATCTTCTCACAAAAAGTTCTCCAATAGGTCGTTTACGTAATAAGCACTTTGATTCAGTGAGAAATTATCCGTTCTGTGAAATATTCTCGATTTTGTAATGAATACTTTGAAAGAAGTTACAATTCCAGGCCCCTGTCTGTTGTGGAAAATCGAAGACAAATTACATTGCTGCACTATGTTCATTGCAGATATGTAGTCCGAGAAAAAAATGGAAGCGTGAAGAAGCATCTTTCAGGAAGCAATCTCATTTAGCGACAGAAAAGAACGTATGTAGAATTCAAAGAATGATTCTTGATGTGTTTCTGGCTATCTTTCTATGCAAAAAAAAATTCGCTCGGATTCCAAGAGGTTCTTTTTACGAAAATATTCGTCGGTGAAAATAGATTCATGCACTTCAATAATTTCTGAAAAGTATAAGGGCACGAGAAAAAAAGGTTGCAACAAAAATAATTCGAAAAAATCCTATTTCTACTTTCTTTGACCTTCTAAAAAGTCCTATTTTCTTTTAGATCTACACTTTTCGACAAATGAATCATCATCCGCTGACACCTATAATCAGATTATCGCTTTAGTGCCCACATGTCAACATTCAACGTAGTAAATCCTGAATCACCCGTTAACATTCAACGTAACACTCATCGAAACCTTAAACCTTTAAGGTTTCTAAGTAATTTGAGAAAAAACATGAAAGATTGAACTAACATTCGATCCACCGAAAACCGTACACAGCAGGTACAAAACACTTCAAAATCTCAAAAAAAAAACGCTACTTTAAGTAGAAGATTGGTTCCCAAGATACTACAGCCTATTTTTCTTTCCTTGTATGTTACTGTAGAAAATGATTAACACTTCAAAATCTCAAAAAACCCCCTTAAGGTTGAAGATTGGTTCCCAAATTTCCACAACCTACATATTTTTCTTTTCTACTATGTTGTGTCCATTCTAATATGCACGGATGAGATTAGGAAATAGGTGTGGGAGAAAAACAGACCCAGAAAACTTAGGACACCACAACAAAAGCGAATATGAAAGAGAAGTGAAGGTGTACTTACCGTTTTTTGTTCGTTCAAAACAAATATGACGACACCATTCGACAGAAGCACTACAATAGAGAGAATAGGAAGTAGAAAACCATAGATGATCTTCATATTTGGCTCATTTTCCTGAATTTTTGTCAATTTTTCGTCTATAGTTGTTCAGAGTTATTTTAAGCAAAATATGTACGACTTATGGTTAGCGTACCTGATCCGCGAATTGAATTAAGGTTGCCGGAACGCAATAATTCATGTAGTGATCGAAAACTGTGAACGGATCTTCGCATATTGGTAATTCTTCGCCGTAGATCTGAAGTAGGAAAAAACCATCATTTACCTTGAGGATTTTATCCAACCTGACCTATTTTTCTTTCTTTTCTTTCCTGAAGAAGGTCCCCACCCGTTCAAAACTAAGTGAAATAAATTGTAACTCAAGTACGAATTGATTCGAAACTTGCAGATTAAAGAAAAGTAACAGTTTGCGGAAAATTTCCGTAGAATCAATAGAGTAAGAAGAAAATCGTGGAAGAAAACAATGTGGAGAGAAACGAGATACATATTTCAATAAAATTTCTATGCTACAAGTCAAATCGCTCTGGATTTAGGAATTTTCTCGACACAAACAAATCCCTCTTATTCTCAGTACCGAGTCTAAACTTTTTCGTACCTGATTGGGATCGCAAAATTCGATATCCTCGTATAATTCCATGATTGTTTGTGAAATTAGTGACAAACCAGCATTAAACTAAAATCTTCCTCTTTTTTTAATCTGAAAAATGTGTGGAATTTTGAAGAAGTTACGAATATTTGCTGGGTGCTATTTAACTACGGATAGTGTGTGCAACAACACATCAACGGATAAACAATACGCATTTTATTTATTTTGTGCAGTTGTGGCAAACGGCTGTCCATTACTGGTAATTGAGGCCGGGGCATCGACAGACAAAGCACATTACGTTCGCAACGAACGTGAAAAGGTTAAAACCAAGAGGAAACACAAAGTTCAGTGAAAGTGAAAAAAAACAAGAGTAGAGATCCGAGAATGATGAAGGAACTATTAAAAATGAATGAAATTCTATGCATTAAAGGTTTTTTTAAGTTTTTAAAGTCGCCTTTTGTAATCTATGCATTGAATTCATTCACATCTCGGGAAAAAACTGATGATAGAACGCTGTAGATCAAGTAAAGAAAAAAATTCAAACGTTCAGAGTTCTAAAAGGAACGCTATTTTAGTCGAATTTGTTAGAAACTAAGAAATAATACACAAAAATTAAAAAAAAAAAGAATTTGTTTTCAAACATCAACGGATAGTATAGTGAATATGGGGCAAAAAAAAACGATGGACTATTCTAGTGTGGTCCATAAAAATCCAGGAAAATCAGAGGAAGCTTTAAGATTAAAGAAGTAGCAAAAATTCCGTTTTCTAGGGTGAATAGCTTTATGAGCATAACCCGAATTCCTAATCACTTAAGAAATCAGTACTTTTAGAACAATTTCCAAATTTTTAAAAGAAAGTTGCGTGGAATAAAATAAAGACTATTAATTTCCAAGAAGATTTTTCCTTGCGATGCGATCTGCCAAAAACCGCTGATCTAAAATTTCAAGGGTTTTTTTTTTGGTGTCAGCGCGAAACGATTGCCAGATATCATGAAAGGCTCGTCACGAGGGCAATCCCGCATGCATTTCAGCGACACTCGAACTTGGAACTCCTGTGGGTGGAGTTTGCCTCCGATCCTAAAACGATCAGTTTCAGTAGCAGCCGTCAAAGCTACTCTATTAAATTGACGGTTGCCATGAAACAGACGACGCGGAAGCGTGTCAAGATTCCTTTTTTTATAGCTGATCCAGCTGATCCTAAGGATCTAGGTGTTTTCAAATAAAAATATTGAAAACAGCCCTAGGGGCAAGTTATGTTCTACAGAAAACCATCAAATGATAGATGGGAGTTTTTTTTCCTAGTTTTCCTTGAATTTACAACTTCCGTGAAAACTTATGTAAGCGTCGTTTGAATTTGCGACAAGAATCCATTTACTTAATTGCTTCATAATATCACTCTACTTATAAACAAGCAATGGCAGAAGATAATAAGTAATAAATAAAAATTGTGCGAAGTCCAAAAAAACGAATAGATATGTACTTATTAATGAGGTAAGTCCATTGAGAACCTGCAGATGTCCAAGGGAGAAGTACGGACGACGAAACATTCTAGTCTAACAACTAGGATTTCACGAAAACCTGAAGAAATTAAGGACAAGTTCCAAAAGAGAACAAAAAGAACACATACAGCTGCACATGGATGTTGAAATGTTGAAAAAAAATTCGAATGCCTGATTAAATTATTCCAGAAACTGTGGAATTTTGCAGGCCATCGTATTATTTAAACGGATATGACAAAGAAAAGCAAAAACTTTAGTGAAACTGCAGTTCATTTCCACTTTCGATTGATGTAAAAAAAAGAAATGGGCGAAAAATGCTGAACGTACGTATGTAGTTATCATAGAGGCTTGAGGATACGTGGATATAATAAATAAATAAATAAATATGATCAAAGCCAATTTTTCACTTCATCCCCTAAAAGAAATAAACTGAAACGCAACGATCAAATTTTTCGGTTCTTTTAATCAATAAATTCAATCAGTTTCAAAAAATGAGTGCAGCAATAATTACTCTAAGTTATAAGAACATTAATGACTTCAGCACAGCTCTGAAAAAAATGCACGAACTTCTCTGCCAGGAAGATGGATTTTCTTTAAATATATAGCGGATTAGTGCTTTTTTTCCATAAAAGAAGACAGTAGGAAAAAGAATTTTAAGGAAAAGATGTTTATCTAATTAAAATAATCTATAGCCAGACTGGAAACAGATAAAACACAAACAATGAACAATAAGAAAATGATAGAATATCAAAAGAATTCAAAAAAAAAATCAAATCGCTGTTAACAACATAAGATAATAAACAGGAAACCTACGGGATAGTGGGTGGATCATTTTGAAAGGAAAAAATCTGCGGAGTTGGCGCTAACTCTGACTTTATCCGGAGAAAAGCGGCAATGCAAATCAAACGGATTCGAGAAAGGATTCTGATCAGAGTGAATCGCTGAAGCTCTTCCCACATGATCAGAAAACACTCTAGAAGCAAGAAGACTTCTTATGACTCAATCTCCTCGTTTGCTAGTGATTCGCTGATACGAACCCTGAATATCAGGAAAAATCTTACTGCTAAATTGACAATTACGACATTGTTCATAGGAAAATCAGCTGTCAACACAACACAAGAAAAACATAAGTTTAACAGCTGCTTGTTCTCCTTCTTCCTTGAATGGGAATGTTTTCCATGGATGCTGGAAAACACGGCCTTCAAGGAAGGAGAACAGGGAATGTGCTGTGTAAGGAGGTGCTTGTTAAGTAGGGCTCATCGCTTATTATTGTTAGGAGGCGAGCGGGGGAGGTGGGATAACGAGGTTTATCTCTATGGTTGAGGTTCGTTGAGGGTCTGGAACCACTCATATGTACGCCATAATTTTTGACAACCACAAACATAAATTCAGTTGCCGGGTCTTTTGAGGACAGAACGAATAGAGCTATTCTATACACTCAGCACTACCTCGTTTTCCTCGCTAACAACTCTTACCTTACATGAAATCGATCTGTTCGCTGTTAAATTTCTTCAAGAAACAGATATTATAGCACGATTGGAGCCGGTAAGTTAGTTGTACTAACAAAGATGAGGGAAAAAAACGACAGGAGAACAAAATAGCTGGACAAAAATGAAAATAAGAAGAATATTTATTTATTTATTTATTACGCTTAAAGGCGCGCCCAGAGCAAGAGGCAAGGAATGAATACAAATAAACAATAGAAAATTCAGAAACGAGAAAAGAGTAGAATGAGAATAAGCAGAAATAAGTGGTTTATACATTTAAAAAAAACCCATTTGTATTTTGTATTTTGCATTCTGCCAAGTCTTTTGCTGAAAGTTCGTGTCAGAAACATGAAGCTAAAAAGAAGTTGAAGGGATGCGTCTCTTTCAGGAAATCGCTCGCAAATGTAGGTATAACCGCGGATAATTTTATTTGGAAAATCTTCATGGAGCGGTGCATAGACGAAGAAGGGAACAACTGAAAACTGACCAAGATGATGGCGGGCGAAATGAGCATGTCCGGTCAAAATCCACAAAAAATTTTACAGCCACATACTCAAAATCCCGTTTTTATGAGATACCGTGGATAGAAAAACAAGAATTAACGATCATTAGCAGAAATACAAAGAAATAAAATATGAAAACAAGTTTCCTGAGTTTTCAACAATCTTATTATTGTTCCTCTCGGATCTGTCCAACTTATTTTGATGCTAGTTTGGTCACCCTTTTCTCTCCTATGATTTCGGTGTGGAAATCAGCTCTATCTTCCAGTTAACCCTAATGTTTAAGCGTTTTTACTTAGCGGGGAATAAATGGATCAGACCTATCAAATCCAGCCAGATATTCATGCCGCTTAACAGCCGACATTACGGGAATTAGCTTAGTCAACGTCAGGAACACGATAAGGAGCCATACAGACCTACACATTCATGTGTGGAAAACAAGGTGTGACGCTTTTCAGCTGAATACAGCGGTTATTTCTGGGGAACGAAGATGACGAGGATTGAAAAGGCAGAAATAACTATAACGAGCCGACAACGACTTCAAAATCTCGAATCTTCCCTTGAGTTGAGAGAAATTCAGTAGAAGAATTGGATAGAGGATCTGAGTTTCGTTGAGAGGCTAACTGAAACCATTTCCATGACTGTATTTATGTTTTCTTGTTATGCTAACGAGGTTTAGGTGAAACTTTTTTATTGGCCTGACGTTTCGACAAACTCGCCTTTTTCAAAGGCCTGAAAATGGTTCGAGGTCTATGATACTATGCAGGAAACATAAATCCACTTCAAAATGCCGAGGTTTCAAGAAGAGAGGACTTGGAGATTGTTAATTCCACGACTCTCCACTGAATCTCTCTCCACTAAATCACAACCCAACAATAAAATGTAGAAAAAAAAAAGGAGGAACCGAAATGTTATGGCGACATTCTATGTGACCTCATTTAATTACATGATGAGAAAACCAGACAAAAAGTATCCATAGTAAGGATAAAAGATTAAAACAGGGGTAGGAACATCCACACTAGAAAAATGAAACCAAATTGATCATACATCCTCGAAAAAAATTCGGGAAAAAAAGGGAAAATTTCAATAGCAAGACCTGTACGGGGAAACCAAATGTTTGATAAAAGAAGTGGAGCAATTTCGTTCCAAGGAGAAGATTGAAGGAAAATGGTTCTTTTTAACTAAACTTCTTTCATCTCATCCGCCACAAACGACCCAAGCAAAACGATTATGGTTGGGTTTTTCACGCCGAGAAAGGATTCTTGTATTCCAGATATTGTAAGTATTAATCCAAGGAAGAAAAAAACCACGTTATGCATAGCAAATTGAACACGAAAGTGACATGAAAAATTTGAATAAACATCCATAAGAAAGCAGGTGATCAAAAACAACTGCTCCTGGACGTTTAAATGTCATTTTGACATGCAGACGATATTTCTGCAACTTTCCTGTGCTTTTCCTGAGAAAAAAACGACATTACTTACAAGCAGATGTGAAGCCTTCGGAGATCAAACTCGAGCGTATAGGACAAAGACGGAAATCCAGAGTTCGCCCGATGAGAGTGACGGAAGGAGAAAGTCGGGTAAATTAGTTCTCTTAATGCAATTGGACATTATATGGGGCTGCCCGGCATTGTAGTTTTTAAGGAAACTAAAAAATTTATTTCCAAACGTATACAAATCTTCCGTTTAGCTGAAAAATCCTACGGGATACAAAGTTAGCCTATCCATCCTTCAAATCCATGTACATGTATGGGTACCATAAAATCAAAACACTATAGCAGTTGATTTTCTTCTTCGCAAAAAAATATATTATTTTTTAAATGCGGCTTTTAAGGGAAGATTTATTTCGAAAAAAAATTAGAATTATTTGTTTAAATTTAGAATTCAGAAATTAGAACTGGAATAATTTGGAAAAAAAACGAGAATCTGTTAACAGAAGATAGTGATAAAAACATAAACAAATAGTGAGGTGCTCTTTTTTCACCACTTTTCTTCCTGGAAGATTTAAAGTTTTCCAGGAACAAGGATATTCATTAGAATTCAGATCACTTCAAAATGCTTCCGCTACGTTCACGTTTCAATTGGAAATTATCGTACACACTTTCGTCGTACACGTACACTTTCGTACGTTAAATCCTCTCCGCATAACAGAATTGCTCTAAGTGGTCCAACTAAACTTATATTTGAGGACCTAAAAATGTCCTGAAAGTTTAAATGGTCACATCCCTCCTTGGGGAAGAAATGGAACAAAAAGGGCAAAACTATGAAGAAAATCCAGGGAAAAAACACTATTTTTAATTGGTACAAATCTCGTACATGGTTTATTATGCACATATTAAGGATGAAATTTAGAATGAGGAATGTGAAACACATAAAAATTTAAATAATTCATTACTGGGACACGATGGCTTATCCAGATTTTTAATTCGTATGTCTAACTTCAACTAATCATGAACACTACGTGTGCATTGGAAACGAAGAAGCATTTATTTTTACTGATTTTATTTTTCGTAGAAAATGTTTTGATTTATTGTCAGAAAACGCTTTGTAGTTAGGAAGTCGTTCATGGAAAAGAATACGAAACACGCAAAATAGGATTGAAAATGTTTTTGTATAATCCTGAGAATGGAATCCAGAAGGTAGCTTCAAATTGACGTACCTCACTAATGAACTAATGGTACACACCAATAATATTAGTTTTAAAAAAAAAGTTCGCAGAAGTTTTATTTTTCTGGCTTTGTTAAAAAAAAAGTTATCTCTTTTATTTTGGTTTTTGGCAAGGTGTGGTTTATTTTTTATTACCATTTACCATTTTAAAGAGCGTCTTTGCATGCTTTTTGTGATTGTTTTCATAAATTTTCCATTTTTTGAAATTTTCAATTTAGTTTTAATTTTAATTTAATTTTTTTTAAAAAAATTTTTATTTCAACTTTCTTGGAACACTCTACACCCTCCTACACTTTTCTTCGAGAAGAAATTCGAGACATCTTCCTCCCCATGTGCACGGAAATTGCGAATCTACTGCTCAGAAAAGACGTGAAAAGTTCAAAAACGGCAATTTTGGACTATTTTTTTTAAAGAAAGGGTAGCAACAACCCGACAGAGGGACGGGGTGAATTTGTAAACAGCGACGAAGAGTACTGTGAATCCATGACCTTTTAGCATTTGGTTATACATAGTGTTGCTGTAATATTCAAAAGAAAAACTTCTACTTTGGGAAAAAAAACTATGCATATTTGTGTTACAGTACTATAACATTTGGTTACAATACTGTAACATTTACGCTTTTGCTTTTGTGAAAAAGAGGAAATGTGAGAGTGAAAAAAACTTCACTTCCGCTACACAACAGCTTTATTTCCTCATGACATTTTACTTGGTTTTTCTTTTTCCACAAAGATTATATCATAGAGATAAAATGTGATTTTATTGCCACTGTACAGTTAACAATGAATAGAGGGATAAGAGAAATATTTATGTGTCTACTGTTAAGCTGTTGTTGAACGGAAATGGAAAAAAAAATTATGTGTATCGAGTTTTTTTTTCCCGGATTTAGTATTGAAAATAGAGCTCAGTACTTTCCATTTTGATCGCAAATGTGCAAACAAAATAGTCTTCGGGCTTACGCAAAAGTGTTTTCAACGAGAATTCGTGTGCTTTGCCGATAAAGAGGAAAAAAATTTAAAAATGTTTTATTTCAAAAAAGTATACGTGAATTCCCAGTGAAAGAGGTAGTGTATAGGCATCCGTAATCCGTATCCAATGTCTTAAACCAACGCTTGATTAAATTAACTCGATACCAGTGAATTTAAATCATTTTGTCTCACTGAATAGAACAATCTCATCCGCTTCAGGATGGAGGATTTATGAAATGTATGACGAAGAGAAAGTGAGAAGCGAATTGGATGCTGTCGCTTCAGGAGCACAATTGTAGCACGAAATTTGATATATTAGGTCTCACGGGTCACTCCGTGCAATTTCTGGACTACTATTTCTTTGAATTTCCAAAGTTTACTTTTCCATTTTCCAGCTATGCACATCATTTAGAAGTTTGAGGCAAGTTTTTCCCTTTTTATTGGTGTCTACTCATTGAAAAAATTATCCCAACGTATATATGATCCACAAAAAACTAATTTTAATTTAAACCTAATAAAAAACCTTAATCTAATAACTGTTTTTAATTTTTGTGATGAATGATGATTAACGTCACCGGTTTTCTGGTACTCATGTTTTGAATTTCCTTCTGATAATCAGGATCAAGTAGGTGTGGTGAAACATGTTGCCCTTAAGGCACATGGTCGCCGTAAGTAATCGAGTTTCGCACAAACTCAGTAAAGGAATGTTCTTTTTCACGCACGAAACTCACGAGAAAAGTCCCCCGAGAATTAATTCTCATTAGGTATCTTCTGCAACAGTGGATAACTTCAAAAAGTTCCGTAGTCTTCTCGGACTTATACAAATTAGTTAGCGGAAAGATCAGCTTGAAGAATGACATCGTGGAATTTTATATTGTATTTTATTTTACAGCGATTTGCTTAATCTTTAATAAAAATGTCAAATTATTTGAAAAAGCACTTTTTGTTCTACATAGCTTTCGTAGTTGTTTTTTTTTCTGGAAAATCTAGTTTTTCTCTTGTTCGCAGCCTTAGAAACTGGATGTCCATGATGCGAAAATCAGCGCTTTCGACCCCACTTTTCTTCGATTCGTTCTTTCTCTTCGAGGTCAAAAAGCTCCCGAAGTCGGAAGAGGTGAAAATCAGTCGGCGGAAGGTTTTGCAAGTACGGGATAAGCTAATGAACTTCTCAGTCGAACTCTCTGAAGGGGGGAGTCTGACGACTTGTGAAATGTGGGGTCTGGCCTTAGGGTGAAGAAGTATAATCTATCCTCCTTAATTGAGTCTTTTAAGTCGAATAGCCTCATTTACACGGTACTGCTGGGAAATGTAGAGTTCTACGTTGACCGTGCTGTTTTTTCTCGAGCATCTTCCAGTGCAATAGATCTTTCCAGTCCCACAAAGCGACTCATATCGCTTGGTGGGACCCCTTTAGAAGGGCTTCTTATGCGAGAAGTGACTTTGAGGTCAAAATCGGCGAAAATTTTTTTTTGAAATCCGCAAACTAATCCTGCGCAGCAGATACGCCTGAGGTGCCTTCTTCGTACTCGCCCCAAATGTCCGAGAGACTGCTCAGCTTTTTGATCTAGATGAAAAACAAAAAAAGTATGTTTCAAAAATGCTGATTTTTTCCTCCAGGATGTTCCATTCCTAAGCTAATAATAATAATAATAATAGAATAAAGCTAATCACAAAACAATTATCACCTTTGTGTAGAGCAAAAAGAGCTCTTTCAACAAGTAGAAAGAATTTTCCAGAGCGAATGAAACGTTGTAAAATAAAATATAATATAAAACTCTACTTATTAACTTATTCCTGAACTTATTGCACTAGAACTAAAGCTAGAATTTTGTTGTGCGATTATTTTATTAGAAAATTGGTAAAGTTTGGTCTGCAGAGTTTTTCAAGAAATAGAAATCAGAAAAACAGCTCAATAATGTTTGGGGAAAAAGAATTGATGGCAAGAGTCAAATCTCGCCATATCTCTCCTTAAGAGAACGCTTGCGGTATAATAATTCATGAAGTTATTCTTGATATTACTATTAACTATTACTACTAAGTCTTCCCTTCTAGACACTATTATATACATCATTATATTGTTGTTATCAAAACAACTCCGCCGAAGACTAAGATTCTGGAGCAGTGATTCATCCGCTAGAGCTCCTTCTCCTTCTTCCCAGCTGATTTTTGCTTTGTTACACCGAAGCCGAGTCAATACAATAAGGGAAGAACGCAATGTTGTGGATCACGTGTACCCCGCTTCCGGACTCAAAATTTTCCAGGAGAATTTCCCAAGAGCAAGAGATCCAATTTGAGATTGAGACCTTAGGATTATTGGAGATAGCACAAGAGACACATGGAACTTATTCGTGGATACTTTTATAACAGCTAGTTTCAAAACGCAGAGAGGATATATATATATATATATATAAGTTTTTTCCAAATCGTTCTTTGATAAATTTATCATCCCAACAAATCAACACCTTCCACCTCACTTCTCACTCATCTTCTCTTTTTTTAATTCCCCAGATCTCCTCACAGTCCTAGAATCCATAGAATCCCAACAGCTCTAGCATTTTTCTAAATACTTTCACACCTTCTGACTTTCGTCGCCCATTACATCAAATTGCCGCAGCTCGTAAGTTAGCCAAAATCTGTTTATCGCAAAGATGCGTGGGCGGGGGCGTCACATCTGCACGCGTCGATGCAGGGGAATTATTGCTTATAGCTAGAAAAGTCTAATGAAATGAAAGAAAAAGCAGAGAGCTTGAAATGCAGAGAAAAATCAGCAGAAAAGGTGCTTTTTTTTCTATATATATCCGAAAGAAATTCCCAAAACACCTCTAGAAATGTTCCATTAAATCGTAAAAAAAAAATACAAAGCGTTTTACGAACCAGAGAAAATTGTAGAACCAGATAAAACAGGGAAATTGTTGGTTATAACTAGAAAAGTCTAGTAAAATGAAAGAAAAAGCAAATAACTTGAAGTGCAGAGGAAAGTCAGGAGGAAGGGTGCTTTTTTTTTCTCTGTATATCCGAAGGAATCTCCAATAACCGATTTATAAATATTCCATTAAATCGTAGAAGAAAACAAAGCACTTTACGAAGCAAATAAAACTGTCTGCAAGTTCTGGAAATGTTAGCGAATTTCAAAAATTAAACAGATGATTTTCCTTCAATATTTGTATTAACAAACATAGTTTTCCATTTAATATTCAAGAAAAAAAACTTAAGGAGAAGGAAGGAATTTGGAGGCGTGTTTTCCTGGACGTTTATTATTTGTGGCTCTTTTTCCATTGTTACTCATTGACTGTCTAACTACGTATTCTATTATTTATTTAAAGTATCAAAGAAAAACTATGAATTATTGCCAAGTATGCAACCACTTCCTTTCGTTCTTTAGGACACTTTACTGAAATCCACAGATATGTCAAAGTTATCCACAGATGTGATAATATTCAACCGTTAAATATTAAAGTGAGAATTATGTCGTGAACTTTTCTCTCACCCAAATTTGAAAGTGCATAAAGAAACAAAAGGTGCTGATTTCAATTAATTTCAAAAATTAATTCCAATTAAAATGCAAAAATTTTGTATTTCATTTCAAATTAATTTTTTTTCACTCTACAAGATAGCTGCATTTTCATTTTAAATTCTATCATTTCTTGGTTTTTTTTTTTAGAAAAATCATATCATAAAATTATAAAATAGAAAATGAAATGAAAAAAACAATACCTCCGATGCCCACCCTCTCTTTGCCCTTTTTACTTTTAATCGAAGTGTCAAAGCGACCAAAACTAAGCGGAAATTTGTTGTGTATGAAAGGCATCGAATGAAGCATGAAAAATGGAAAACATCCAGAAAGTTAAACAAATTGCAGACCACAAAAAAAAGGATTACGAAAAAAAACAATATGATGTGTAAGCCAGAAACGGTAAGAAGAACAACAATGGAGAAGGCACTGTTGAGTAATTTGCAGTAATTTGTTCGTTTCAAAAAAAAGAGAAAGAAAAAAGAGCAAATTTTCCATAAATTCACGGAAATTGATGTGGAATCGGTAATTTCCGTCTTTGATGCATGAAGACAAACGGTGAGCAGTAATTTCAAGTATTTCACTCCTTCTCGCTGCACATCGCTATTTCCTGCTTCAACGAGCTTATCAGCCAGAATAAATCCTCGGGAAAATCGGGAAAATGGCATCAAAAATGCTTCGTTTTATTCACTTGACATTCTAACTTAGTTATCTAAAAAAAGGACCCATAGAGTTAAAAAATAAAAACATCATTCTCTTACAGAAGGTGAAAAAATCTACGGAAAGGTATATAACATTTCGCCAAAATCATTTGTTTCGACGTTCATTTTTAAATTTCATAAAAAAAACCACAACTTACTCAACAACTTGATAATTTCCTAATGAAGAGAATAAGAACATAACAAACAAACGAACTTTTGCCTCAATTATCAAGAAAGAAATTTTGTTTTTTTTTTCATTTGTCAAATTTCATTTTTCAAAAATAAATTTCATTTATTAGTCAAATTACAAGGACGTGGAGAAAGAAAAGAGGAAAATTAAGTTACTGGTGCTGGTAAAAACTATTGTAGAATTCTTCACAGGACCAAAACTACCGAGTTTTATACTTATTGAAAAGTTCTTTGGTGATTGTCTCAAATTATTCAGATTAAAGTACGTCGCCCGACGAACAGAAAACAATCATCTGTTTTCGACGAAATTGTTCCCAGTAGCTCATCAACTGAATAAATCTAATATTCACCGTTCAGCTCGACGAAATTCACGTTTTACAGTACTTTTTCAGGACATTCTCAAAAACAAAATCCTCTAATCACCTGCAGAATATCCAGTAACGAGAACAAAGCGAAAACTGTAGTCTCTGATGTTCTAGAGGGGCTTTGCTTAGCATACCTCATGAACTAGGAGAGTAGAAATTTCTGGATGACGAATAAGGTCTAATTTCCAAAATTTCAGTGTTTTTCTTGAGCGGTAAACCTCATAGAAGAGTTATAAAAGGCAATTTTAAATAGAATGTGCCAAAACTACAAGAAACGGACCTTAAATAACTTGAAAATGACCTCTGGTTCGAGCAGTGAACACAACTACAGCGGCTCTCTTTCGGAAAGCAACAAAAATGAACCAATTACACGAGTCGCACGACTTGTCTCCTTCGCCCTCGTCCTCCTATTCAGAGGTCGGTGATCTTTGGAGAAATTGAGTCAAAATATAGCTAGTAAGACGAGGGCGTTTAAGTAGAAAAACACCAGAAACATCGGCTGTAAGACGCCTGCTTAGTTCGTCTAGGAAACATGCGATTATCCAACAGTTTCCTTGACAATATAATCGCCAAGCATCTCAGGCATCGTATTTCCAGGATGCCAATGCATGTATGTTGGGAACCCTAGCGTGCTAAGAGAATAGAGAGCGATGCTGAGCTTCTCCAAGGAAACGATGGGTCAACAGAAAATTCTCTCGTTGAGTGTACATACGAATAACTTCAACTACAAGTGAAAACACCAATTGAGGCGCCAGTGTTGCAAAAATTTTCCAGACGGTTTCAAAAAAAAACATCCAGAAATCTCTGTTTCCGCGTCGTCGTCGCGTGTCAAGTCAGTGTTCCTGTCCTCTTAGACAGGTCTGGCACGAATTTATTGACCGCGGAGAGA
Source organism: Necator americanus (assembly GCF_031761385.1). Taxonomy (NCBI): domain Eukaryota; kingdom Metazoa; phylum Nematoda; class Chromadorea; order Rhabditida; family Ancylostomatidae; genus Necator; species Necator americanus. The sequence continues at coordinate 36,552,277 of NC_087374.1, read as the reverse complement.
TGAAAGGTTCCTAGAAAGTAGAGCTTTTTCTTCATTTTTCTTCTCGAACCATCAATTGTGCAGTCAGAGCCGGACGGATCTTACCGGCTGCTCAACCAGGAATGTTATTTTCTCATATTTCTGTCGCAACAGAAGTGTTCTTTGAATAGATCTCATAAATACTGTCTGAAAGATTCTGTGAAGCTTCCGAAAGAGTTTATGGTTCACTGTAAACTTTACATTCTATGCTTTACTGCACTTCATGGCAGCGAGGAATATTATTTATAATAATAATAATAGTAATAATAATATTACTACACTTTGAGAAATATACGAAGGCTGACGTCCGAGGACCCAGTTTTCGAGTTGTGAGGACAAAATCTGAGACAGCCTCCTCAGCGGAAGCTGTATCTTACTTGGTTCTGTTATTATGTATTGTCATTATTATTATGATTATTATTGTTATTATTATTATTATTATATTATTATTATTATTATTATTATTATTATTATTATTATTATTATTATTATTATTATTATTATTATTATTATTATTATTATTATTATTATTGAATATTATTTAACATACGAGCAATGGAAAATGCAAGGTTAGTATTGTTACTCTACAGTATTGGAATACTTCAAAAATAAAAGAATGAATCCCTAAACTCCAACAATATATGGTTTATGCCTAGTGGGGTATGGAAAAGAATCGAGATAATGTTTGTCTACTCTAATGAGGTGTGGTGGGTGTAGTGTAGCGGTTAGAGGTTTCGCTGCCAACAGGATCGATCGGAGGTTCGAATCCGCCCCGGTGCAAACCTAGCTCCTCATCCCTCTGGTGTTGATAAGTTCGTACCAGACTTGTCGGGAGGATAAAAACACTGACTTTACACATCGGCTAGCCACCGCAAGTCATTGTATGGGCCAGATACACATTCGTAAACCTCAAACGATTCTGAATTGAAGTGAACGTGGGGGCGCATCCCAAGCGGATTGATTAACGCCAGAAACTTTATCCTTTATCCTTTAGTGTAATGAGATCATAATCAGTTCATAAAAAAGGAGCGGATTTCTGTACTCAAGGATGTAATTTCTTGACCTGGAATAGGGCACCATAATAGGTTTTTCCTAGAGATTAAAGTTCTAGACGTTATATCTCTCCAAAAAAAACATTTTAGACCAACTTTTGCCATTCATAATTCTCAATTTTTCACTTGGTGCTCCGTTAGAATGCTAAACACCTCGACATAAAATTATGTATTATTGAAGCTATATAACTGACAAAATCCTGAATCAACATAGCAGAAATGGTGTCTTTAATATAATATGTAGGAACATAAAATAAAAGAAAATATAAATAAAATAAAACAATAAATAAATAATATATAGAAATATATTTAATATATAGAAAATAAAATTCCATTCCCGTTTTAAGTCATGAATAAGTAGGGAGAAGAGACCAATTTCAACAACAAAACGTTAAGGATGTGCTGAAATTCACAAAATCTGAATCAACATCAAAGCCTCCTCAGAGAAAATTCTGGAAATTTTGAAATTGTCCATAGGCGATGAAGGAAAACATTTTAGTGATACAATTCACTTCAAGTCGTTAGATTTCGTCTAACGATTTCGATTCGAAGCGAGCAGCACTATTGATGAGATAATTATGATAATTATGATAATTATGTATGTGTGGGAATACAACACATCCTCACTCTCATTCCACCTTCACAGACGCACTTAAGGTTCACTGCATTTTTAGTGAGCAAGCTGCTGATCAAATTCATCGTATTTTTCTGGAAAAAAAATGAAAGGATTAAAATGATCACGAGCACTTTTCTATAATGGCTATGATCCTTTTTATTATAAGTAACAATTTATGTATTCATTATTGGAGTTATGTTAATAAATAATTAATATTAATAATAAATAATAATAAATAATTGTTAATAAATTCCTCAAAAATGCATCCGCTAACAAAAAATTAGGTTACTTGGTGTCTCTATTTCACTCATAATGCGATTAGTACTTCTTTCTAGTTTTTTTTTTGGGTACATTATAGGTGGATAAATTCGAAATTCCCAGAATTTCATTCGAGAAGTGGGAAAATGTGAAAAATTTGCAAAATTTCAAAAGATTTCATATAAGAGTCAAGGGTAGAAGTGCCATATGGAGTAGTGATGTGCCCGGAAAAGTAGAAAGAAGCAACTGACCCGCAAGTTTATTTTCAAATTTTTTATATATGACCGGCGAAAGGAGTCCGAAGAGGTCTTAAAAACCGACATAGCTAGTCGTTGAGGGTGAGGGAAGTCAAGGAAGGGTGTAGATCCCTTGCATAAATGAATAGAGGGCAACATTACCATATATGTATGAGGTTTTTGTGTCCTCAGAGCTCAGAGAATAATTTCTTCACAACAGAACAACTGAACAAGAACTGTATTCACTAATTAACAAAGAGCACGCTGTAAACAAAATGAGGTACGATAAGTGACACGTGACCTCCAGAAAAAAAAAACAGCATTTGAGGATGTATATTTTCGCAAAAGTTGCCTTGCAGAAATATTAAGCGACATGAGATGGGTCCCACACGATCACAGCCACTTGAACCGTTGCAAAGAGTCGAGCAGACACTCCAGCGGAATCAAGAGAACTCGTCCAAAAAACATGGAATATCACCTAGGATGAGGGTGCGTCTGTGATTTGATTTTTATCATTTTGAAGCAAAACGAACGAGGAAGCAGATCTACTACTAACGAGAGTGTTCCTCAATCGATGTCAGTGGATTTTTAGTGAGGAAAGAGTTAAGAGTTAAGTTAATGACAGTCTATATATACGTTGTATTAGATTGTCATTCGAATGTCACAGAAACGAGGAGGAAAAACAAACAGTCTATTATTTTCTTTGATTGCCTATTGAGGAGCTTAGCCTCAATCGACAGAATGAAAAGAATAAATACTAAAAAATAGAGTTCATGGAGCACTACGCATGTATTTACACTACTCAGAAATATTTTTGTTTGACTAGACAGAACGACAATGCACCTAACAGACAGAATAACGTCAAGACCAGATTTTGTGGTCCTCGACTCCTGTCAAAATACGCCGTAATCATCACGAGTGAAGGTACAGAAGTCCTAAAAGCATTGGAGAAAGAGAGAGCAGGTCAGCACTGCTAATGTTGACGTAGTTCCTTCACTGGTGCAATACAGTACACTTCTACATCCAGATTCGTAGGGTGCAACTGCTGAGAATTCGGTCTGAGACGGGACCTACACAACGGTCAACTTTGACGTAAACAGCTGAGGTGCTTACGAGGAGAAGATGGCTCCGCCATCTGCGCTGCATGGTTTATTAGCTACGGCCCAATCAAAAATTCACGTGCTGCGTTTCATGGGACACTCGTAAAAACCGTGCCTGAAGCTGAACACTGCTGCGCTGTCGTACTTGCAAGTACGACAGCGCAGCAGTGTTCAGCTTCAGGCACGGTTTTTACGAGTGTCCCATGAAACGCAGCACGTGAATTTCACATTAGGTGGTCACATTAGATGTCCCGAAATGTCCGGTGTCCAAAAATTTACGCATGATTTGAATTAGATGGGAAACACAGTTTTTCCAATTATATATTTTATTGAAACAACAAGTGCATAGGATATGTACATGGGATAGGGTTATGTATGGAATAGAACCTCGGAAGAATGTTGCTCTGTGGCTTTCCCGGCACATACGCACTCTTTCACCGAAACGATCATCGAAACGAGAAAGTTCAGGACCAGGAAATCTCTCACGCAGCAATTGGATTGTTTCACGGGTTCTCTGACATGCTGCATCTTCTCGTTGGGACCAAATATCTTCCACATCAGTTCCATCCAATTTAGGGATTAAGAACTCGGCTATCATGTCGCGACATCACCGTAGCACAGCACCAGTAACAGTAACTGCTTGAACAGCTTTATTTTAAAAAAAAGTATGGTTCAATGACGCCTCCAACCCAAAATTCCCACCAAGCGCTGGCACATTCTGGATTCTATTCCATACATAACCCTACCCTATTGCTTAATAATATTTGTATGAAATATTATAATTGAAAAAATGTGTTTTTTCTTCAATTCAATTCAAATCATGCGTGAATTTTGGGACACCTCATGTGACCCGTGCTTTCTGGTGCTTCTGTTCGTTCTCGAACCACAAGTCCTCTCATGACATATACTTTGTGTTCAAATAACAGTGGATAATGTGCTAGGACATGAAAAAGAGGTCTGGAGAAACAAACAACATTACCTTTAAAACAACTCCCACATCCCACGAGAAGATCTCCATGGCGAAATTTAGCTAAGATGTTTTTTTTTGCTCACTATTTATGTTTGTTATAAAACGTAATCCAACAGGAATTCTATAACATTTTTTGATGTAAGCAGATTAGGAAATCGAGCGTTCATCTAAATTACCAATATTTAAAGAGAAAAAAAATCCTGTGAAGTATATATTAGTTACCATTTGTGACCCCTAAGTAATATTATCTAGAACTAGAACATAGAAAATCGAGAAGTGAGCACTGAAGTTTATGGAAAAGCGTCAAATTGTGTGTACGGTCTGCAACAGGAATTCGAGAATGTACAATTGTCGATATAGATTACTTTAATATGAGCCAATAAGTTCATCAGCAAACTTAATTCCACAAATATTGCTTTGTCTTAGTAGTAAAATCACATTAAACTTACATATAAAGTTCATTATTTATGAAATTTTTTAATTATTTTTCTCCAAGAAAAATATTAGAGAATAGCTATTGTAGACATTTCTACATTTTAAGTGATCTGAACTCACAGCCCACGCCGTTAGAGTTCGACCATTAAAACTAGACTCAGACGGGATATCGTTTTTATCCTACATTTATAATGGTATAATTTATAATAATATAATATAATTTATAAGTAATAATATAAAAATGTAGATGTATAAAGTTTTCTTCGGGAATCAAATTATTAGTTCTAGGAACTGCCAAATGTTTCTTTTTTGGTAAAAAAAAGAAGGCATGCTGCCGCCTTAGAGGCCGCGTACAACGACATTCAGGATTCAGGGATCTCTACGAATGAATAGGGTCACGGATGTAGATCACGCATATTAGCGCATTCACGCACAAATCTCGCTTGTTACGCGGAAGAACGGCATGAGAAACGGCCATATCGCATCTTTCATTCCTACGACGCACCTTATAACGCCTCATGTCTTCGAGAGCAGGCAAACACCTCTGGCAAATTAGGTGAATTTGAAGTTGATCGTACTCATATTCGTGGATTAAATCCCTAAACCCCATCTATTCGTGGTTGGATCCGAACAAGCCTTTAATAAGTACATTCTTGCACCAATTTAAATGTGAGGGGTTGCTAAAAAAAACCTTTCTAGAACCTTGCTATTTTTGCGCCGACAAAGAAATTTTTAACTTTTTACAACGATGAAATTACGCTTTGCTGAAAAAAAAACATACTGTCAGAAAACAATGCTTTTTTTGAGCGGAAAACTTGACAACTTGCTTGAAGATCACTATGGAAACATAAGCTAACTTTTTTTTTCTGGGATGATCGACTTACATGCTTATGCTGTTTAGAAAAATAGAATTGTTTAGAAAATTGCTTAAAAATTTTTTATATAACTGTGAAATTCAAACAAATGGTGGAATCTACGTTGAGATAAATATCGTGGACGTAAGACCAATTTCGAACATTCAACCAGACGTTTTTCAGTTTGTTTCTATGGATGTATATTAAGCATCCAGATCCAGAGGCTATAGTTGCACTATGAGCAAGAGATCGATCATCTAGATAGCTTTATAGATCTTTTCTTCTACTGGAATACTTATATGAGTACGATATATCGCACGGAAGAGGTATATATTCCCTTTAACGTGAATATTCTCACCAAAGAATGAGGTTTGTCACTCTTGTACTCGCGCCTAGCGAAATATATCGCAAAATTCCTCTAGGAGCCTTCCTTGTCTAAGTTTCTACACGAAAATGAATGATGATTACGCCTTCCGAAACATGAAAACCTACTCAACCCTAACTTGCAATGCTATGTACTGAAATCGGCTCCAGTTTCACTTTGGATCCGTGAATGGCGATTAAAAATCTTTAAAACTCTTCATGAATATTTCTTGTGTTCTGTGGAGCCCTAAAATCAGGACGCTTTTGAATCGCGAAAGCTAGCGAGGAATTCTTGATGTGACTGCGCGACGAACATTCAGAGGGCAGTATCAAAAATTCACTGATTCCTATTGAGTTCGTTTTGATTCAACTGAGAGAAAAACATAAACGCCATTATTCCAGTGAGAATTTCTTAGCAAAAACCCTATTTATACCTCTAGCGTGCAAAATATTTCAAGTACGTACATAGTGTACAAAGAATGAGGGTGTTACGATGTCACAACAGTTTCGAGACGAGATTTTGTCAATACACAAGCAATTCCGTGGGGATTATGCCAACTAAATTGTAAAAAAATAAGTAATAAAAAGAATAGGGGCAAAAAATATGAAGCTTGTTCGTGGAGAGGATCAAAGGCATCACTTTCTGAGGTGATTTCAGGTGGAGTATTCGTATACGGGAAAGGAGAATATGGAAGGGAGGGGGGGGGGGGGGTGATTCCGGCGAGATACGGCTTCAGGCGTTTTGGCGCACTATTTTCTACAGGGAGTTCGATTGGAGCGCGCCTTGTGCGGCGCAGCATCTTCCGGATCATTTCTTAAGGCACCTAGGAAGAAATGGACGGAATCACTTGTCAGTGTCAGCGCACTTCAAATCTGAAGTTTCCGTTTAAGCAGCTCTTTAAAGAACTGTTTTTCAAAAATCCTAAAGCTCATCCTCGTTAGTTACAATTAGAATAAGCACAAAATAGGCTAAAAAAGAAAAATTGTTGATGGTGCAAACGATTATCCAGTAGAGCCACCTGTTCCCGGAAAATTTTAAGAACCAAAAGGATAATTTAGAAATGAGGTAATCAACAGACGACAAGAAATGGAAAACGATTTTTATTTGAAGATCTAATTTGACATAAAGACAGAACACCTGGCCGACAGATGTGTAAAAGATGAGTACAGAGAACAAGAAAAAGGATAAAATGAGAAGTATGATATATGTAGGACTGTAAGCAGGTGTTTTTTTTTCTTCTTGTTATCTCTGACAACTAAAAGCACTGAAGGTTAAACTAAAAACACAATGAAATCCTAGCTAATGTCCCATAGCAGCACTTCTCTTAAATCAAATAAATTTTCAGGAGAAAAAAGAGATTAAAGTCTAAGCACAATTTTCCCCGATAATCTAAGCACGTGAAAAAGTGCAATGAGATTTCTCTTAAAAGGATGTCCAATTTTGCCAATGGGATGAGCAGAAGAGGTTGCAAACAAAATGAATGCGAAGATATTCGAGTTTTTCAACACCTCTCGGTGAAATTTCATTTCATTAAAGGCATCATCCCACGAATCTGAGGTGGTGCAGATCCCATCCCGTATTCGTATACGGGATCGCTGATTATGGTAGGTGGGTGATTCCGTCCATTTCTTCTACTTGCCGTAAAAAAAGGCCCGGAAGATGAGGCGCCGCACAAGGCTGGCGCGCTCCAGTCGAACTCCCTGTAGAAAATAGTGCGCCAGAACGCCTGAAGCCGTATCTTCCGGGCCGTTTTTTACGGCAATTAGGAAGAAATGGACGGAATCACCCCCTCTCCATAGTCTCCCATCTCGTATACGAATACTCCACCTGAAATCCGCAACACCTCAGATTCGTGGGGTGATGCCTTTAAGAAGATGTCCCGAAGATGTGGGAGATTCCGCAAAATCAGCGTCATTCCTGAAAACGAAAGAAGCCCCGTTTACAGGCATTTTAAAGATGATTTCAGCAGAAATTCTATTTTTATGTTTGTCTTCACAAGGAAACTGTATAAAATAAGGTGTATCGTTAAATATCGCAATACGAGAAAGCCAAGAAGTTCCAGGGTATCCCTTTTTTAAGTCAAAAGCAACGAAAAGCAGAAGGATGTTCTTGACTTTCCATGGGAATTCAAAGAATCCGAAAAAAATAACAACGCTCAAAATAGTTCAGCTACAAAAGGAGGTGACAGACTCTGGCGCTGACTCAAAATAGCACAGAAGCGGACAAAAAATAATAAAAAGCACATGAAATTCCCATTAGTGTACGGATAATAAAGGTTGTATGTTGGTAAAAAAAATTGTGGAGCATTTTACTTTACGAGTACATAGCACTACGTTATACCGTAACCCTTAGTATTTGTAGGAAAAAAATCACACTCTTCGAAGTTTTCACGAAAGGAACGGAACAAGAACATTTGGGGGGTTAGCTTCCAGAAAATACGGAATGATGCGTGAAAGTGTCCAAAATAATGAATAATGCGAAAGGCAAAGCAACAACCGCTGCAAATTCTCTGTAATGAAACTTCGAAAAAAAAATAAATTAGATTGCACTTTTGAAAATACAAAAAATAAACAAAAAATAGAAAATCCTCGTATGAACGTCCCACTGCAAATCCAGGCTATAATTTACGCTTTAAAATTTTCGACCACCTCATCCATTTGAAATTAGGAGGAATAACAATGACGCTTTCAGTTTAGCACGTTCTCAAACAAAATGTTGAGTAAAATGCAAGAAAACTGCCTTTTTTTTCAAAGGCAGCTAATTTATTGTGTGTGAAAAGTGAAAGAATGTGGTACCACCTCCATAAAAATATTCAGCCATAATTAACACATTTCAGGAGCATCGCCGAGCCAAATTCGTTTCAAAATATAACACGCTTTGTACTTTTCACGGAAGTGAAACCTATCGAAAAAAAAAGTGTAAATACCATTTGCTTCCTCTCGAGCAAATCGAGGGCAACAAAAGTACAGGTGATACAGCTGAACCAATTCCAGGAGTATTTGTCGACGACAAAATTCCAGCACACAACAATGCACTTGTTCAAATTTTTCGTGAAAAACACAGTATACCAGACATTTTGACGTAAAGTTTCTAGTAATTTTCTTTTTCCTCTAATCTACTAGCAAATTCAATTATCACGACTCGTATTAATCGTACAAGCTGAATAGTTCGCTACCAGAAAAAGTAGATCCGGCCCAACCGGACTGAGTGCGTTATTTCCATCCATTATAAGATGAAGATCATGTCCAAAATATTATTTTGGAACAGTTTCTTCAAAGAGATTACATGATCTAACGAATGGGCGAAATTATATGTGAATTCATAGGTAAAAAGCTTATAAAAATTGGTTACCGTATCGGGTCTGATTGATTTTAGAGGTAATTTTTAAATGCTCTAAAAAAGAACCGGCGATACGCTTAAATTTGCCAAACTCTCCAAAATCTAGCTGCTTCTCAGCTGCTAAAATAATGCAAAAAAAAATCACACCTGCTGTTCAGATTTGACACAGTTACTGTCATCGAATTCAGTAAACAATTACAGCATCAAAAAAATTAGGAGCTTCGCAAGTGGCAAAAATGCTTGGACTCATTCCAATCCGACGAGTAATGAGTTAGAAAGCGATGAAAATCGTAGTAAAGCAATACTAACTCAGTACTAACTAAGTAGGTAAGTAAGTAGCAACAGTAGTAAGCATAAACATCTCATCAAAGCCAAGAAAAATCTGATCAATCCGCCTCTGCAAATTATTAATTTAAATTTAATTTTTTTAAATTTATCCAATTTAATTTTTTAACTTAATTTTTAATTATTTTAAATATTTTAGAAAGTTATAGCAATAATACGCAGCCAAGTCTCACATCATCAACTTACCATCTTTTATGTATTTACCAACTATGCATCTTTGATCTATTTTGTCATTATCCTTTATTTATTAAAATTTTACATTATATTACAACAACTGCAGCTTATACTCTCAAATAAAACCTATGTTAACAAGAAACTCGGATATACTAACGAATCCGGAACAACCGAAATTAAAACCACTCGAGGAGTGTGGTTTTGGAGTAAATTCGACTTGATCCGAGTAATTGGATCCTCAAGAACGTTAAAAAATCGGATCACGAGTATGTTAAGTAACAACGTTCCCTTAATTTAAATATGTGCCTTGAGAGCAACCGAAGTCGACCGTAGATTCTTGGATTTAAACTGAGAAACCCGTACCGTATTCGCGTGACGTCATTTTGTGCTAAAAAAAATTTACCAGGTTACAATGTCCTGTTGTTTTTTGCAAGCATTTTTATCTGTTTTTCTTTCATATGGATAATATTAAATTAACCAGTGAAAATGGGGAAAACTTCAGGACTTCTCATGAAAAGTACACAGTTTCTCATAAAAAATACACCGCTTCTTGCATCACTACTGTTACAAAATCTCATTGCTAGGATGCAGAAAAAAACATCACATCTCATGTGCCGGGAATCATGTGCCCTTTGGATTACGGAACTACTTGTAGTCTTAATCGTAGCAAAACTCCTATTACTCTTCGTACTTGACTACAAAAACTTTTACTGGCACATTTTACTGGCATGTGATCACGCGGATGTACGACACAGAGGATCGGGGAAAGCTTTTTTTCTGGAATGAAATCATTTCTAAAGTGGAAGAACAATAGATCACACTTCACCTATAAAACACTAAATTGATGCTGCAGTCCATGCAGTTCAGATATTCCCCTTCAGCTGCAGGAAAAAAAACTTCTGGATCGAATTATTCAAGTGTTGATGAAACTAATATTTCAAAGTTTTGAAACAATTTTGTAGAAAACTCATGTGTGGTCTTTTTAAAGAAATAATCGGCAAATTTTCTATTTCTTTCCTATTTCTTCACGATTATTGTGTTGCTGAAAACTGCCGTTCCTCATATGACGAAATTTTTCACAGAGATTCTCAAAAACGTCAAGCGGAAATTAGGCGCTGTAGGTTGTTTTTCAAAGACATAAATTTCCCTCATGTCGTCCTCAACTCAGAATGGAATGCATCACTCATTATAGGGAATATATGGTGAGCAAAAAGTGGAGAACCCAACTGGGAATGAATTTTCGATTAAACGCTTATATGAAGGGTATTTCCCGTGCATCACGACCGTTTCAGAACTGTTCTACCGTCTCCACGGGAAGACTTCACAACCACCGCACTCATCGAAAATGGTACCACCGGAATCCCGTCTTTTCTCTTGGATGCAATGCAAACTTCAAAACATGGATTTCTACGAAATCGAGAAGAAAAACATAGAAAAAATCGATTCCCTGCAAAGATATCGCAACGTGTGTGTTGCCTCCTTGCTGGAGCGGTGGAAAATTCTTTAAACCAAAAGAAATTATCCTTAATTGGATTTCATCAATCTTCGCTTCCAAAAAAAAAAATCCAATTTCAACTACGAAAATTAAAAATCAAAGATAATGGCGATCATTCATGCGCGAAGCTAATTGGAAAGCTTCGCAGTATGGTTAGAATGTAAACTAACAACTATGAACAAAAACAGCACAAGTGATTTTATTTTCCGTATTTAGGTATTATCCAGAAAAGCGTGGAAAAATCGCACCACATTTCGCGGCTACATGCTCTTCAAAATTTATTTGAAATATTCAAATATTTCAAATAAATATTTCAAATTTAAATAATCAATTAATTTCGTCGTACTTTAAATTTCAAGAAAAATCTCGGCGTATTTACGTAAGCCATTCTCATGCACTACATAGATCAAAGAAAACTGTAAACACCTTAAAGTTTTGAGCGTGGGAACAAATTGAATTTGTGCCGCCTTTAGCACTTCACACTATATTCTCTTCTAGGATCTATAATACGATAATCGAGAGGATCAGAATTGGCAGAAATATGAGGTAGAAAATTTTACTAAGCTAAGTTTAAAATAACCCTGTTGAGTACTGTAGTTGCTCTGGAGTTCTCTTCGTTTACGGTTGCTTAAGTACACCTATGGTTTTAATGTCAACAGTTAGACACCTAACATTTGACAGAAGGTTAAGGTCAATCCCGTAATACTCTCAAAGAAAAATATGTATGCGCTTTTTGCCAGCAAAACTCTAATGTAATATTCAGGAGAAAAAACTGAAAAAAATCTGGTACAATTCCCTAGAAATTTCTTTGACTTCTCCAAAAAAACATGTTTCTTAGTATAAACAAGCAATTTTAATGAAATCACTTTGCATTTTAATTAAAAGTACAAGGGAAAAACCATAACGGAACAAACAGTGGCTTCATCCTCCTGGAGTCCTCCTGGAGGAAAAACAGAGACCTTCTCTACTTTGGCAGGACGACTTCCCTTCACCTCATTCCGAGAAAATAAACAACATGCACTGCTCAATGTTCAAGCTGTTATCCACGAACCAGCTAACAGTACAGATCGAGGAGGAAATTCCCAACCCTTTCCGTCTCCTGCAGAGTCGAGAAAATTTCATACAGCTTCCTTTTGAATCCCAGAATAAATCAAGTTATTCATTACCATATCCTATAAGATATAAGGTAGGATTCCTACCGGATCCAAGATACTCGCTGCTTATAAAACAGCTGTTGTTTCCGAGCGCTTAAGAATTTAAACCTCGAAAAAAAATTGGAATGTTCCGTAGGTGTAATGACGCGTAGTTGTTATCGCGTGTACGAATACGATGAAATTATGTATTCAGGAAGTCGAGTCTGGAAACAGCATGCCAACTTTCCAGACTTGTTTGCCCTAGGATGTCTACTGGAGGACATCTGGTACGCTGAATAATAATGCGGATATACACGCATAGGCCGAGTTATCAGAATATTACGTCAAAAGTTTCCTGCAGATTTCCCTGTTTCTCAGGGATACTCCTACGAGATTCAAATGCAAATGCAAAACTGTCGACAGTAGCACCTGGTCCCTTCATACAAGATTACGGTGCCTGGATGCTACAGAGAAGTCAGGCAAATATTGGTAAATTGTATTAGTAGTCCGTTTCGGTTGAGATGTCGCATATTCTTCGGATCTACATCGGATATCAACATATACATGGATCCCTCAGGACCGAGAAGGAGGTTACGAGTCACAGAGAGAAATGCATACTGCCGTTTATAAAATGTCTGTAAACGTTTATAAAAAAAAATGTTTTTGTGGAAAAAATTCGACAAATGTTATTCTTACTTCAGGAAACTCATCCACAAAACTCGCTCTGTCTCGCTCTCCCAACTCTACCACTCAAAAAAAAAACTTTTGCTTTCAATGTGTGGATTTGGATTGCTCACATGTATTTAGTCCTGCGCGGAAAGTTCTGTTTGAGAGGCGTACAAAGAGCGAACGTAGAATTTTTCGGAAAAGCAGTAGACGAGTAAGCTGCAACGATGAATAGGTGGAATTAATTCCTATCAGATCACACGGTGATCAGCGCTACTCAGCAAATCGGATAGCATCCATGTGGGTCATTCGAGTGTCCTTCAATAACAGGAAGCAGAAAGAAAAAGAGAAAAGAAGACTCGTATTCCCATTTTCTCTCAGACATTCACATAAAGGAAAGATATAAGAAGGTCCTTGTTGAGGTTTTTCGGAGCTGTTAGAGCAATTCTGGAAAGCTAGCTGAAGCAACACTTTGGGATGCTATCCTAGAGACAGAAAAAATAGATTAAAAAAGCGCCAAACGATGTTTCTGCATTTTATTTCCTATAACAACTTCCTGACTACTCTGTGAGGCCCGATAAAATGGAGAAAAGTAGAAAACTGCCGCAACTAAGACGATGGCGCCACCATCTTCTGGTGAGTTAAAATAATTTTGTAAAGTTTTCACGATAGACTCAAGATTCAGCAAGGGGATGAGAGACTGGTGATCAGTACCTTTAAATAAATTCCCTCAGTTACTTCTCAGCACTCAAAATGAGTCTAGTGTCTATTCGAGCCAAGGAGAATGCCTAACTGACTCTGACATAGCTAAACTTCCGTACCATTCCAGTACGTGAAGTGCACGTAACATTTCATTAAGCTTAATGACAGTAATCTATTTCACAATAAATGTTATTACGTTACTTTAGTAATGGAAGGGAACATCTAGACAAGGATTCGAGAGCACAAAAAAAATCCTCGCGTAAGCATCGAAAAGAGATAAACATCAGTTTAAGGTTAAGCCGCGAAGATAAAATGTAACGCAAAGCCGAGAACGTCAGAAAATGGGGCTTCAGCTTATGGTCTTATAAGCTGTTGCTTTTGTTTTCATGATGAAAATAAGGAGCTATACTAAAATCCCAATGGTAATTTAATTTGGAACGAAAACGCACAGATTTTTTGAATGTTATATTTCAGCCTAAGATTCTCTATAAGAAGATGTCAAGGAAATTTAATGGAATGTAAAGAACCGAACAGTAACACGGATGGAACCGTTTGCACCGTCGTGTTTTTGGAACACTACTGTGAGTCAGTTGGTCACTTCTCTTCTCAAGTAGGAATCTTTTGGAAATTTTTGTATTTCAAAAAACGGCTACTGTTAAGAACATTCAGTTAAAAAATTATTTAGGAATTTTTCCTTAAAAAAGAAAAACGCCAACTTAACACACATCAGATTCCGTAACCCATCCATAACTATAAAATTTAAAAAAAAAACTCGATTTCTATAGAAGAAATGCAGCGTTTCTCAAGCTACTATGTCTAAAGACATTTCCCTCTTCACCAAAAATTGTGAAATTACTAAAGGGTCAATATTAAAGCTCAGTATTAAAGCTGTATCTGAGAAACCTGAACTCTAATTATAAGGTTTGTGTTTTGTGCTGCACGATTTGTTCATATACGTACTCACACATCCTCTTTTTTGTAGATAAATCATTAATAAGGGTGTAAAATTAGCTTCTAGCGAGGAAAAATTGAGTAAAAAAAGAGTTCTCAGGGCAAAGAATTCACTCACAGGTATCCGGGGTGGCCGAACCTACGAATGTAACGGTAGAAATATGAATTTGTTCAGGCACCGGTTCCAGGAACCGTGCGGTTCCTGGCCACCGATGCCGAGCATGCCCAATTAGTGGATTTTGAGGATGAAAGACGCACATCTGTCTGAGCTCTCAATAGACTTCCACAGCATTACCGGTATGTAAACATGTGTGACGTTGTTTCAAATTACAGAGCTTGCAAAGAGTTGTAACAATAAGAATGGAATGGAAGATTCTTCCCCTCTGGAACAAATTCTAATGCCGTTGGCCTTCGCAAAACTTAAAAATAAATAACAGTGGTGAATTGAGTGTTAACACTGGGACAACCCTCAAAAGCGTGCTTCTAATGAATGGGACATAAATGACAACGCTTTTCTTCAGAACAACCCCTCCCCCCCAAAGCTCGCTGTGCACAGCTGTTTTCCAAAGAAAAACTTTGTTGTGGAACTTATTTTGTTCTTCTCCTCCTGACAACGACATGTTGGTGAATTCTACTAACTGTGACAAACAAAATTCCTCAATAATCTTAGTACAACGAAGGTTCAAACATGCAAAACTTAAAAAATATTTTCCCACATTAAAAGAAAGGAACTGTCATCAAAATTCTAACTATAAAATATGATGGAATAGATAGCAACAAGAAGTTTTCTATGTTCTAGGTAACAATATTTAATATATTTTCTAGTTTATCAATTCACTAAGTCATTCATTAGTTTGAAAACACCTGCAAGTGTGCTATAAAACAAAAACAGGAGGGAACAGAGCTCGCTAGAATTTTGAGCCAAAGTTTTACACAGCAAGGTACAGATCCTTCACAGCATATTATGTGGTGGATTGGCAGGTCATTCTCCTGCTACAGAAGTTGAGAAATCCTCACACAGAGTGTTTTTCCCGAATCCAGAAAGCTTTAGTAGATGGACAGTTCCCTGTGTTTGGGTGAAGAACTTAACCCAGAAGAGATGAGTCGGTCAGGGATCCTGGGCGAACGGATGGATGCGACCTCAATCGGAAGGGCTCACTAATTTTGTTATCCTTGAACGGCTGACCACCATTAACAGAGAATAAGAACCAATTCTGGAGACGAATTTGAAAAAAGACATACCAAGGGTGAATTCCAGCTAGCTATTGTCATAAAAGAACAACAGAAAAATAAGAAATTTAAACTGTGGGCTAAAAACACGGATCAACCCAAAGCTTACTGAGGTCGTTGTTAGAGGAGGAATGTGCCCGACGTCTCCGAAGCATTGAAATTTCAAACCTCGCTCCTTACAGCAACAGTAAGGACACTCGATTTGGATAGCCTGTTTTGGAATATCTCTTCGAATTTCTTCGAAATTGGACTAAAAAAAACTTCACCAGGAAGTAAATTAATCCAGCTGACAACTCTGCATTAAAAGGAGTTGAACATAGTTAAAAAAGAGTTTTCATCTGAGTTCAGAATAATGCAAATTGAAGCTACCCGTTCTCCCCGCTTAAGGCTCGAATTTCATCGGAAGGAAGTGTTTCAAGGCATCCCGCATATGGAAAGCATCTATATAATAAAGCAGCCTATAAAAAATTTCTTGTACCTTTTCCAGCTTTTTGATAAAATGTGGCGAAACGTATGTTTTGTAAAGAAGTATTAGTAGATTAGGGTTTTGTGAAGAAGTATTGGTGGATTTGGGTTCTTCCCGTCCACGTTCCTCATATTTTAAAAAGAGACGACAGCGTCCTTTTGGTTAACAAATCAAAATGAGTGGAGAAGTCAAACGATTTATCGATTATTATCCTAAGATATCGAATTTGCTATTGATATCGAATCGTTGTTGAATTTCATACGTAGGAGATCTGAGAAGCCTCACCGAAATAAATCTGAAAAGATTTTCCACTGTTCCGGAAAGATTTAAAAGTAGATACTATTTTTCTGACCATGAGACCATTCTTTGGATTCCTAGGGTAACCGTGTTGTGAGCGGAACTTCGCTTAAGTTAAGTCGATACGAAAGCAGCGAACATTTCAACCAGGAAACTAGGATGGATTTTCAGATAGCTAGGAAAGTAAGGAGTAAGTATATGATCATGAGCCATGGAAGACTTTCTGAGGAAATCGTCGACCAGGATGTTTCTAATTCATATTTCAAAAATTTGTCTTCATCCCACCTACAGTTTTATTAACAGGACTCCTACTTTTGACTTTTTCTCGTTTCCATAAAAACAAATATCCTGACAATGAACCACATGGAAGTAATAAAATGGAAGTAATAAAACTACAACTATCCGCACGTCAAAATTTGAGACCTTCACGCCTCTCCATATTTGAGGTTTGAAAGAAAAAGAAATGTTGTATTTATTGCTGTTGTTCTATCTATTGTTGTAATCCTTTGCTGCAATCGAGACAATGTATGTTACTAATCCTGTTTTTCGTTCTTATTCTAATGATTCCAATTTTTTATCTCCTCTTCAATAATGCTTCAAAACAAGGCACTGTGACCCAAAAGCAAGCAATCCCAAAACCAGCAAAACGTAAAGCTTACCTGTGTGGTTATTTTGAAGATAAAAGGGCACAATCAAAGAGAATGAAAATACCTGGACGAAGATGAGATAATTATAAGTTTCTGATGGTGAGCCATGGAAGAACTTTCCGCAGTTTCATCGAGGAAGTCATCGACCGAAACGTTAGAGAGAGCAAAAGTTTTTTTTTTGTTTTTTTTTTTTGAAGGGAGGGGAAGCACTGAATAAAATGAGTATGGGTAATTGATAGCCCTACGACTTGCAATAATTCTGACTCAGACAAAGTGTGTTCCATTTGTTTTTTTTTATCTTTCTTTTCTGGTGCACCATTGGTGTATGTGAATAAATAAAATAAATAAAGAAAGAAATAAAGTAATAATGATTGTCCTAAAATCCAACACTTCACTCTAAAGTGTCCGCAGAAATGTCAGGGTTTATACAAACAGCGAACGCATAAAAGATGTATACATACGTTATTTGAAAACCCAGTTTGAACTAATTAAGTAAGTGAAATTGAAAAAAATCCAGGAAAGAAAGCAGAGCATAGCAGATTTCAGAGATTCAAATTAAAAAAGAAGACCTGAGTTTATATGTATATTTTCGCGTCTGCTTGATACGAAAACAACTTGATTGACAGCATCAAAAGAATGGATGACTTTTTTTAACGGATCACTGATTATTCCATTCTATTCAAAGAAGTGCGAAACCTAGCAATTGAAAATATTCCTGAAAACTATGGACTCGTTCGCGTAGTTTTTTCGTGCCATAAGATGAAGAATAGGCGGAGAACTTCTCAGCCTCAAACGCTGTCGGCTATTCGATGCCACAGAAATCAACGCTTCAAAGGTAGCGTTCAGGAAAATTTCGTATGTTAACTTTCCTCCACTGGTGGATAGGACTACACTGGTGGACTGGACGTATGTAGTTTTCCAGAATAGTAGCGAAAACGAGCACTGCCTTCCTTTAGATCTACAACCAGACGACATCAGTAACAACTGAGGCATCATTTTGGAAAACGAGACAACTCTTTACACTCATAGCATTGACAGAAAGCGAAGTTCATCACTCCCATCTATGCAAAGAAATTCCTTAGCAGCAAATTTCTCTATCAATTTTCTTTATGCTTTTTAATCCGTCACTACCTGAAGTATAAAGTAACCTCAGAGAGTAACTTTTGATTCCTCTGGTGCTCCTCCTCCACTCCCAATTCCAGAATTGGGAATTTTTGCTGATATTCTTCAGAATCTTCGGAATCACATCCAGAATCCTACCTACGTGTTACTTTAAACAACGCAACATCGAAAGTTCCCCTCACAACTTGATCAGAAAAAAGGAAATTCAGAAAGGGGTGACAGACGATCTCAATTTTACAGCAGCGATTCAAAGGTGAGCAAATTCTTTTTCTTAAATTCATGTTTGGTCAAGAGATACACATCAAGCGGAAACAACAACGAAGAAATGATATGAAACCAGAGATCTTCAATTTTACGCTATTAACCGAGGAATGGATACCATGAGGATATGACGAAGAATCCAAAGATCTGAGAAATTCCGGAGCCAAATTTTCTCATTAAGGAGCTTGATCCAACAACAACAGCAACATATATTGCAGAAAAAAGAACACTGATTTGATCACATTTTAACAAGGATGCAGGGATCTGAGAAGGTCAAGAAGAGTTATTTCCAGCGAGGTTCATGCATAACTGTATGCTTATAGCGTAGCGCTGATAATTGCAGTTAAAAAGGTTTTAAAAGTTCTTAAAGGAAACGATTAGATTTTGAAGATCATATGTAAGATGTATTAGATATCCACGATGAGAGCTGTGCTTTATTCCATTATCTTGTCACCTTCGTTAGAAAACCTTACATCTATCGTTTTTATTACCGGCTCCAATTAAAGAATTGTGAAATAATGGTTGATTAAATGATTCTTATCAAATTGAGGGCTTCATCCAATTTTTTTAGGTTGATTTTTTCCATCACAAAGTTTTATCCTAACTTTGCAAAGATGGAAACGGTAGCATGGCTACAAGACAGAAATATTCACCAAGCTTGGGGAGCATTCCAGAGGTTTACTTTAAATTCGTCGCTTATGATTACTGATACTGCGTGAAGGAATAAGCAGCATGAAAACTATAGAAAATTTTAAACCAAACCTAGGGGTCAATAATGTGCAGGTAACATAAGTAATAGTGTAAGTAATGGTGTAGATCTCAGCATGCATACCGTGTAACTCTACTTGTATCCACTTGCCTCCTTTCACTGCCTTTGTACTTAATCGAATTATGGAATTAATAAAACAGTAACTGATGTCAAGACTAGTATATGTGGCCTCAAGTCATCAAACTTCTCATCTCATAAATATTAAGTACTATCTTAGTATCTTATAAATATTGACTACTAGTTTTTCACTCCTTTCATAGAGCTCTTCTTCTTTTCTTTCTTTTTTCTTTTCTTTCTTTTTAATTACGCATTAATTATCATCCGTCGATAGATCCACCGCGAATGTCCATCACAGTGTTCTATCTTTCTGGAGTGGATTTTCTGGGATCAAAAGCTGGAGGCTGTTGAACTGAGGATTTTAAGTCAGCGAAACAACTGAACAGTTTTTGCTTCAAGGAATGCCTAAGGGGTCGGAACAAGTGGTATTACGATGAAGCAAAGTCTGAGGATGTTCATCGGTGTGTGATTAAAAATTTATGAAATCGCAAAGGATATTCATGTCTGGAAAAATAATTACCTAACCTAGGACGATTACTCCTCGGAGACTCATGCATCACTAAACGTGTGCGCATTGAGGGTTCAAATAAGGCATTTATACTTCGCTACAATCTATTTGCCGGAAATTGTAAGTAAGAAAATATGATTTAGAAAAAGAATCCGAAGCTAATGATCCACACAAACGTCGCACGCTTAACATTATCGCCGTGCACAAAATTCTTGAACGAAAATAAATGGACCAAGCGGAAATTTCCTGCACTTTTATGTATTTATATCGTATCAAAATTTACGAAAGCAAAAAAATCCTGACATCACTTCAAAATGTCTAGTGGGTTTGAAGATTCCCAGGGAAAGGAAGAAACTTAAAAGGAGACGCGAAAAATGTGTTATTGTCAATGCATTCTAAACGAGCTCAGAGAGGCGAGGATTTGTTTGTGGCTAAGCACATCTTTAGAGAGAGAGATAAACAGAAAAGACAATAATTATAGCCTCAAGAACGCCTATGTCCAAAAAGGAGAGGATCCTATAAGAAAATTCGAGGGGGTTGAGGGGATCTTTGTCTTTCATGCCCAAAATAATAACTGTTTCGCATCAGCTGCAGGAGAAGGAAGAGATTACGGATTTCACTACTGAGATGGGTAGAACATATAAATATATCGCCATGGACCACTAGCTAATGTTTCTAACGTGCATTCAACGATTTCTTAACAGTTCCCATGAAAAGAATTCTATGAATGAACAATTTTCGCGCATAAGGGAGATCAATTGCCACCAGTTCATTTCGTTTCGCCCAAAAATTAACCCGTACGGAGCCTGTAGTGCTGCATCACGAGTAGTTAAGTTAAGTTGGGTCCTGCAAGTTTCATCCTAAGGGAACTTTAAGTAGCGGAAGTGTTCACGGCTTCCTTTATTAGTAGTCTGAATAATTAATCAAATTCTGAGAAGGATCCATAGGTTTACGCATAAGTAACGGTGGTTCCGAGAAGCAAAGGAAAATAACAGAAACCTGTTCGTCACTGTTTCCTTGCGATTCCTTAACAGATAATATCATATAAACAGGGCCGGAGATACGTTCAAGTAACCGAAGATGAATAATTTCAGGAAATCTCATCTGATTACACGCGAATTCTGTATCCTGTTTTCCTTCATCATTAATGATAAATGCATAAACGTTTCCTGCATTAAGTCTCTAATGTGAGACAGTAGATGTAGGGGCGGACAGCCTGATTATCAATCAACGTTACTTAGCCTACGTAGCATCTTTATTAACAGAATAATATATGTAAACATAGTTTTCAAGTCGATTTCCAACTATTCGCATCAGCAACTTTCTGGGAGACCTATGTACTGTTCATTTGAAACATGAAAAAAAGGACAGCAACCTTTTTTCATCTTTCAGGAACGCTGAAAATCAATGTAAGACTAAGTTTTGCATAAAAAATTTTGACAAGAAATACAGTTGAACATCTTAGACAAACCTTTACACTTTTACAGACTTTACAATAACACCGTATTCTGCGTTTTGTAAATTTTTCATGTAGGGATCTCCCCAGTAATAGGCAGTGTTCACGATGAAATTTACAAATATCGTAACAGAAGCGCAAAACACTCTCCCGAAAACCTAATCTAACAGATGGCTTAGAACCTGAAGAATTGATCATTTTACTCGACGTAGCAACAATTTACACTCATACCAATGATGAAATGATATTTCGTAAAGGCGTAATTTCACCTCTAATGCATTTTATGTGGTTTCAACCAGTCAGTGCTATGGCTGCAAAGAGCTGTTCCGTCGGGCAAAATGATCAGTCCGCTGCGGTTGATCCACCTTTTCACCGTGCTCGGGGTGGATATTTCCCTTTTCAACAGGGAATTCGAAAATTATGTACTAACGGACAGAAAGCCACACAGGAAATTTGCTCGAACGCTGCCTCTAAAATATGGACAATTTGGAAGATCAATGTGGTTTCCATTGAAGAATATAAGAAGTCAAATAAGTCAAAAAAAGGTATCGGTCGAAAGATACCCTGGGATGTATGAAGAGCGCAAAAGCATCGAATGAGTGGATGCTTATATATCCACTACAATCCTAAAATGAAGCGGAAGAACTGTGATATCTACGCTAATAGCAGTGGAATTTTCCGGACTGCTGTTTTACGTCAATTACTACATCGAACAAATCCCAAGAGCTTATTCTTCTTCTTTCTAGGCATTTAATCATGACTCCCAAAAATGTCAACACTGAAAAGGCGTCAGATAACACTTTGTCCTATTCCTGAAACATATGACATCTCTGTGATCAGGGAATACTCTGATTTCTAAGCTTGTGCGTATGAGGACTAATATTCGTAAGAGTGACAGTAGAAAATAAATTGCAACTACAATAAAACGATAGGAAAGGAAAGACGGAGTATTTGATAAAAAGCATGGACCAAGCGGAAATCAACTTGAAATTAAAGGTAACATACCACGATTTTTTCGTGGTGAAGGAATCCTCCGCAGAAGCTAGAGATGGGGTTGTGGATTGCAGGATAAGGGGTGGTTCCTCTCATTTCTCCATGATCGTCGTCAGAAACCGCGTGAGAACCACTTTGGGTATTACAGGGTACGTTAGAGCAATCCTCTATGTACATTTTCCAATTCCCTCAGCACCCTTTTCATCGGTTTCAATTGAATATGCTGGTGAGAAGACATTAGTGATCTTCAACCGACGGACCTTGGATGCGGCCCGTCGTAACTTTGAAATCGTCTCGAAAACGTCGTCTTCCACGCCGTTCCTTACAACGATTAGGAAGAGATGAGCGAAAACACCCCTAATCCCACAATCTACAACCCTAACTATAGATCTTCCCGCGGATACTTTCACCGGGTCAGATTCGTGATATGCTGGTTTAATTTTGAACAACTTTTCACACACACATGATGTGTCAAAGTCGGTTAGAGGTCCGTGTTGTAGTCACAGGGTCGATGGTTCGAAACCGCCCTGATACCAACCATGCCCTTTATCCCTCCGTGGTTGATAAATTGGTACCGGACTTGTCTGAGAGGATAAAAACACTGACTTGATCATAAGCTGGCTGCCGCAGGTCATTGTATAGGCAAACACGTGTTCCAAAACCTCAACGATTACGAATTCCAGTAAAACACGTTGGAATGTCCCAAATGGATTGATACCCCAGTGGTTTTATCCTTTATCCTTTTTTTATAGAGATAAAGATGCTGGCTACACGTACACGTATAAGTTGAATAAGCTGCAGGAGTTGTTTCACACGCCTTTTTCTGGATAACTATAGAGAATTGAGCGTGATCACATTCCGACTTCCATCTACTTTTTTTTTGTACAAGTGTACAGCGATCCAAACATCAACAATTTCGTGGCACGCTGCCTTCTAGTAGAATCTTCCCCGCAGTTTGTCCCTAGAACTACCTAAATGACGTAGCAAAATAATTGATAAAAGTTCTTCTTTTTCCATAAAGATAAAAGGATATCTGGAGCTCCTTAGCAGGTCTCTTATTTTACCTCCCTATCAATTTTGTCCATAAAAGAATTTCATTTGAAATGACATTCTGTCAGATTCTTTTTTGGAAGAAAAATCTTGAATCTTTGCCCGTCCCTAATGGTAACGGAAGGACATTTCTATGTATTATTAACTGGAAAAACTTGCACTCGACATAGCGCCGCAACCTGAAAGTAATCTTGTAAAACTAAGATACCTCCGTAAACGTTGCTGTGTTCAGTAATAACTATTAGGGCAGAATTTAGTTGCATGTATGGATAGTAGAGTTGCAGAATGAAAATATGAATACTGTAAGTCCCAGCGTAGTTCATTTAGCCAAAGTACTTAGCAAATGTTTCTATTCTAGACAACCCCTTCATTCCTCAAAACTATGGTTTAACTTTACTTACCTGCTACAAAATGTTTTACTTTTTAAGATATTAATCAGATCCTGGTATTAGCTTTTAAATATTCTCAATAAAAGCATAGCTGCTATCTAGGAGGAATCGCAAGAATACGATACCAATCCATATTCAGCATAACTATCCCCAGGAAACGGGAGCGTGAAGCGATTCGTAGCAACTCCTCTGCCTTTGTTTCATTACGCATCAAGGCTCTATCAACATACATCGAGAGAATTCCCTCTTCTTCCACTTTGTATATTACCTCTGAGCACTGACAAATCTAACGCCAAGATTCCTTCTCCCAAATTCTTACTTCTCACCAAATTAAGGTTGAACCGCGGTATCGCAACACTCAAGTAAAAAAACCAAAAAAAACCACACTCCAAACACATAAGAACATCCCTCAATTAATTTTCGGAAGAAGCTGAATGAATTTCTGCTCTGATCCTCTAATTTCATTTCATATTCACAGTTGCCTTTACTCTTTATGAAATGGAAGGACAATGACAATTTTCAAAAAAAAATACCAGCGAAAAAACTTCCAATTCAGTTCACCGTTTTGCACGAAGTACCAGTGATATAAAAAAAAGGAATTGAGAGAACTGAGTTTAAAAAAAACCTGTAGTAAGCCTCACATGATTCAAGCACATCAATAAGCGAAGAGCAATACAGATAAAGTAGAAGTAGAAAGAAATAGATATAATATATGGGACCAGATAAAATGACTTTAAAAAAAATACTATCTGAACATCGCATTAAGATCAGAAACGACACAATACCTTACATTGCAAATCGATATTTCAGATTCTCAGTAGTAGAAACTACTTCAAGAAGTGAGCGAACGGATGTAGTCAGAAAAGGCCACCACCTACACATAGGAGAGCAGCCCTTGAATCTCGTTCAGAAATCGCTCCATTCTCTGGCGGAAAGCAATCCTAAAAATGGAGCCGTAACGTAACGCACATAACAAACTTGTAACTCAACAGATATTCTTATGAAATAACGACTAGTTGGACAGAGGTGGGAGACTCGGGTTGCATGCACAAGTACAGCCGATGGCTATAAAAAAAAAACTTCCTCACTATTTCTAATCGAGTATTTCCTCTTAACCCGTGTATAATTTATTACCACTGCGCTCTTCCAAAAATAGGCGTTTTTCAGCACAGATGTGGCGTGGTAGCTCGAGTTACCAATCATTCGTATAAATTTTTCTCAAAAACGTTCGCGTTAGGGGCAATTCGGCTCGTTCAACGAAATCCCCGAACACTATGTTTATTTGCAATAAAATTCAGAAATTATTTATTAATTAACACTAAGACAAAACTAATTTATTTCTGGACAGAGGGACCTACTGTATCTCTAACCTCTTGGAATAAAAAGAGTTAATTTGATAAGATTTCTAGACTTCCTGAAGGTAAGATCTAGTCAAAACTCGCTCCCACCCTCTGCTTAGGAAACTACACAAAATATCGTGTATTAAATACTTTGTTTTGATCTATTCAGTAATTTTTTCAATTTTCTCTGCTATTCTTTAAATATTTCCTTTTAACTAAGTAGTTCTTCGTGTCTTTATGCGCAGAAGAGCATCTAAAACGGTCATCTACGCCTCCAGGAACGGCTGGAGTGTGGCTTCGTCGAGATATGTTATATCTCTATAAATATATATATATATATATATAAGTATGTGGTACGTATCCCCAGGCATATCCACTGGACATGCAAAGTCTCGGAGTTACTCGCGGAGAATTTGCCGGGAGCCTCTTTACTGCTAGGATAACGCATGTTGATTGGAGTTTCGATTTTATTCTCTTGCGGAAATTTACTGCAGTGGTTTCATAAATCAATAGGTCATTACAATTAATATTCTATTAACTTTTCATACGTGATTTGGCTCACTGTCCTTTCGCCCCACTTCCGCTTGGTACTAAACTCAAACCACCTCTCTCTTCTTCCCGGCTTTGGATCTTCTGGAAGCAACGCTGCAAATTCTTCTCTCAACTTATTTGATGCCGCCTCATTACTTTTGCTTGACAACATTTCTGTTACGAAGCGATCGAATGCTACCTGAAAATCAAGTTATCGTGTTCTACTAATAAACCTAAATAAGACACTGTAACCATTATTAGTATAGTAGTATTCAGAATTACCAGATAAATTAACGAGGAAATACAAGCAATACGAAACAGTTCTGACATAATGTCAGAGCTTACTGTACTGAACAATGTCGCTATTCATTCACACACCTTATCAAAGCAAATCAGGCTATAAAGACACGAGGTGGCTTCATTGAAAATAGTATTCTCGCAACTGTTCTCCAAGCAAGTCTCGAAAGCCAGCTATAAGTGATAAAATGTTGTATCCATCTGTTGTGTACGAAACTTCATAAAATACAATTCATTGAAACGTCCAAAGTACTCTATGAGCACTCACAGGGATTGTGTCAGTAAACTGCTGCGCTAGCAGCGGGGACACTTGAAGGTTCATGACCATGAAATAGCTGACAACTTCTGTTAATGCTTCCATGGAAGTACATGCGATTTCGGAGCCATATTGTGATGTCATTCCCTCCTTAAGCGAGAAGGTTGTTGACAAAAACGAAAAAAAAACTAGAAAAAATTCCTCAATGATAGATCACTCATAAACGTTGTAATGTTTTCTGGTTGATTTCTAGCAGGGTGTGCTTCATGCTAAGAATTTTTCCATAGTATTAAAACAGAAATAACTTTTTATGATATTCTTCGAATCTAGTAAATAGCTTCCTGGATATGACACTAATAATATGTGTTCCAAGAAATGTTAGTGCACAAAGGAAAATTTGGCAAAATTAACACTCAAATCCAATAGGTCTCACCCTTAAACATTGGCACAAAGCCACCAGTAAATCTGCAGACATCACAGATAGTGCTTCTCTGGAGAACTCCACAAGATAAAGCACGAGTCTGAAGAATTTCATGGCGAGGTCTGGCAGTTTAAGCACAGATTCATTCATAACGCTTAGAAGCATCTCTAGAGATGCAAGTGCAACCTTAAAAATAGAATTTCATCGTTTTTCAACTCAGAACATTTAAACCAAGTTACCTGCGCCCCTGTTGCAATGTTGTCTTCACCACCTTCAAGTATGTCCTTCGAGAGAACGTTGGAAAGGATGTCCAGGAAGAGCACCTTACAATTTAACGGGAAAATAGAACAGGAATATCCAGAAACAAAGAGAATCTGCCATTACCAAGTCGTTTCCCTTGTCCTCGTCATTCTCTGTCATCCCAATGAACCGAGAGGCTTGCTCTGATCGATACACATCCACAATCATCACTATTGTTCGATAAAGAGTAGCTGAATCTTCCTTAAAATAGAGTACATCTTTTATTTATTACTCAGTGTGTTCCTAAATTTTCAATGTCCCCTCCCACGATTCTGCAACTGATAAAGAAGACTAATTTCCTGCGTGAACTTCACGCAATACAGTAGACATATTGCATGACTTACACAAATGTCAGTTCCCACCAGTTTCATTCTACAAACCAGAAACATCTTGCCTTATCATCCACGTAGATCGACACTTTGGTGGTAATATTCTGTATCAACACCAATATTCCTGCCACCACCGGCTGCGAATACGAACGAGACTTCATCAGAGGAACGCAGCTCTCTAGCACTGGTTTCAGGAATTCTGGAGATAGGCTACGCTTAACAGACTTTTAAGTACATTTCATTGCAATAAAGCTGACTAAAGAGTATAGCTGCCGAATGTGGTTGACTAGCTCGAGCCACCCCGTCCATGCATTGAATGAGATCTACAAGTTGGCTGTCCACTTCTGAGCTGGGTGGCTGTTGGCAGGTGGCAGCGAATCGTTGTGCCAATGGGTCGAGGATCTGCAAGATGAATCTCGTACCTTATTTTTTTTAAACGGTCACACAATAAAACGAGTAAAGGAGCAATCAACGTACAATGTCTATGCGCTCAATCTCTGGAGGATACAAATCCTCAGTGTCAAAAACATTTCAAAAAATAATTTTGTTAACTAGACAACCTCACGTTTGATCAAAAAAAAACTTCCACTTTCACCTTCCAAATCATAAAGTTTTTCTAGTAATGTAAAAAATATGAGAAGGTGAATGCAGTGCAATACAATTAAAAAAAAATGATTAAAAATCTTATGCATTCGTGTTTCTCAAAGCTACTTCTGGAAGTCGAAGTTTTATCACTTCTTAAAGCTTTCATCAGCTGCATGTAACTGATACTTGTCATAGCTTGGTTTACTCACCCTGGCAGACATATTCTCCTGCAACTGTTGGTCATTCGTAGCAGCTCCAATCAAAACTAGTGCTTTCATAAGTAGAGTCCTAAAAAGTACTGCGGACATATAAAAATCTAAGATTATTCGAAGTGAAGGGACTTTCAATCAGTGAGAAATATCACAGACCTACTAGGCAGACTAGCTATGTCCAACTCTGCCAAATGATCAAACAGCTCAGGTGCGGAAGCCAGTGATGTTGCATATGCTTCTATCATGCCGGTTAGTAAGTTCACTGCATCCAAACATAACCTAAAAATTTGTTCCAGACTTCGAAATGCATATGAGCAATAGCATATCTGCAACAATGTTGAAATAAACGGATAAGTGAGTTATTTGATGTTTGATCACAATTTCGCTACTCAATAAACACGAAACCGAATGGATGATAAAAGAAATCGCAAATATAGAGCGATACACAATTCGCAACGCACAATCTCTTACAAGAACAACAGGCCAAGATTTCAAAAAGTGTGAATGTCTTCGACACAATATAATTTTTCTTTTAACAGATGTAAAATATCTTTGTAGATTAATTCTTCAGCCTTTAATCCCAGTAGGTATTATTTTTGAAATATGAAAAAAAAGCTAAAAAGTGGAGGACTAAATTTGTAAATAAGAATCCTCATGAACAAATCTGAAGAAGTGACAGAAGTAGCTTTTTTGGCAAAAAAAAAAATCGCTTTGTGAATTCCAGCAACAGCTAAACCGTTCATCCACTCCAATACTCTAATCAAGTAAAATCGCTGAAGCTTCTTTTCAGAAGAAGCGCAAATTCAGAGACTCATGACTACGTTCTCTAATTAGATTATTCCTCACCATTTCAGCTATCTTCATTAGACCACAACATTTGGGATGGGAACAGCAAGAGATAGAGAAACAAAAATTGTTTAAAGGCATCACCCCGAATCTGAGGTGGTGAGGGTTTCAGGTGGATTATGCCCATGCGAGGTCGCATATCATGGGAGAATGGTGATTCCGCTGTTTCTTCCTAATTGTCGTAAAAAATGGCCCGAAAGATGCGGCGCTTGAAAAAGGCTGGCGCGCTCCAATAGAACTCGTTGTAGAAAATAGTGCCCCGGGGCGCTCGAAGCCGCATTTTCCGGGCCGTTTTTTACGGCTATTAGGAAGAAATGAGCGAGATCCCACCCGTTTCTGCAATCTATGATACCGCATAGTCTTTGACCATTGGAAACCGTATCTCGTCAGATTCGTGGGGTGATGTTTTTAATTGCCTCAACAATTAGCAAACAATCTCTACATAGATTAAGATACTTAAAACTAATTGAAAAACATCAAACCTTAGAGACGTAACTATTTCTCAATTATTCTGAAAAACTGTTTCACGATATCTGCTCAAAATAACCATCGGATAACACGAAAGAAATGAACCACACAAAGCAAAAGATAGTTTGAGAAGACAAAACATACAAAAACAGATGAATATTGAGGTGATGAAATGGGAATGGTTGATGGATTGAATGTCAACATCACAAGCTCACCTTTCTTCTCCACTGAACTTCTTCAAAATTACAAACACTTTGTGCACAACAAACTTCACAATTAATTGTGCAAATGTGCCCGTTTGCGGAAGAACAGGAAGAGCAAGGGGGTCCGCATCCTAAACGTTTGATTTATAACCGTTATTTGGAAAGTTCCAGATACAGAGGTGTACACAAAAAAAAGAAAACATTTCATAGAGGGTTTTTCAATTCCATTATCATATACTCACCGCATATTCCACAAGACAACTCGCTGCGCTTAGCAACCTCTTAAGACACAGGAGAGATGACCTGGAAAGAAGAGTGAGCGCAGAAGTAGAGGTTAGTCAGCAGAACGTTAATAAATAGCTTCACTAATCGATTTATTATTCACTTATAGATTGTTTTTCTACAAGAAACTTTAACCTCTTTAAGCTTTCTAAGTTCGAAAACCTGCACCAACCGTGTTAATTCTGGACTGACAAACTTCGCAATAGCTCCAGAGACCAGTTGATGTTCAAGTGCCGACCACGACAAAACTTCACCAATGAGCCTTAATCAGCAAAATGAACAACACTATACATCTCAAATGTGAAAAAGAACAGACCTCAAGTATGGATCAATGCGTTCATCCGCTTGCTCTCTTCCAATCGATGGATTTTCGATACACTGACTAAGGAACGCATCCGTTTCGTCAATGCTAAAAACAATTCGTGAATAAAAATGGATTTCCTCTACAAAAAAATAAAAATCTACGAAGCACTCATAGATAACACTATAGTAAAAGATGATGAGAAGTGACAGACTAATCTATTAACGCTATATCTTATTTGACGATCAAAAAAATAATAATAGATACCTGAACACCTGTCCTCTTTCAGCTACTAATGCAACTGAATTCTCGAAAACATCCCCTTCTGTACGACAGGTTCCGTCAATGTCTTCACATACTACCGAATTAGCTGGAACCAACCAATAATGTATAATATTATTTCTTATCTATTCATGAACATGACCGTTCAAGTAGGATTCATATCACCGTTCACATTCTCAAAAGCAGTTTTCGCAAGTAAAAATTGGCAGCTCCTTTTTACTTCGAAAAGAGCTAGTTGGACAGGAATGGAATGAAACAAATATGCATCCTAAGGTACCGAATATTAATTTTAAAAAGGCAGGGGTTTGAAATCGGGTGAGTGATGAGTTTAAAAAAAACTTTCTTGTTGTTTCACAGTTTGGAAAAGATAGACTCATTCTAAAAGTTTTGCTTCCGAGAGCGAGAACGCAAATTATGAAGAGAGCGAAAACGCTTACAAATTATCAACATCAACCAGTGCATGTCCTCTTGCCATTGCGGTAGTCGAGCCACATCCGCAGATCCAGAAGCCATCCTTTCAAATTCGGCAATGTGCTCACGCAGTAAGCTATGATCATTGGTATTTTTAAAAAGTCTCGTTTCTGAACAACTAGAATGGTCATATATGAAACCTACTGTATCATCATATCCATAAAATCTCGTACGCAGTAACAAGCCATGGTTCCAAGAGGAGTGAGCAAGTCGTTGAAAAGCTGAAGGAACAAAAGTCTTGAAGAAAAGAAGTAACAATTTTCTAAGTTCTTCAACCACTACCACTCTGTCATCGTCATCCTCGTCATCATCGTCTGTGAATAACGCTGGACGGGATCCGAGCGGCGGTCCTTGGACGCATTCCACGAAACATTTTATTATTTGAAGATTTGGTCCGTTGATTAGTTCGGTGTCTAGATATAGTAGAGTCAAAACAACACGAAGCGCGGTTCAGTTGCGTAAGCGGCTGCACTCGAAACGATACGAAGAAGAGTAGCGGTCATGATAGAGGGAGGTCACTTGCTAACACCGTTAATGCTGAAGTTCGCGATGGTTCCACCTCTATCCCAACCGCTATCTCCTCCGCTCCGCTTCGAGCGCAGCCGTCTACACAACTGCACTGTACTTCATGTCCTTTTGATCAGACTCCTTCACAGTTGAGTCCACAAAATAAAGAAGAAAATTCACACTAAGAAAGGCTATTCAATTGTAAATCACTAGTTCGCTGCTTACCTATAAGCGTTTCTTCCTCTTGTGATAACTCGAGTCTCCATCTTCCTCTCAGGAGTAAAGTCCAGGAATCATATAGTAACGCCAACGAATGATGATCATCATGCTCTCCTTCGCCCTGTATTGAAACACTTCCCGAATATGTTTTGATATGCTTTCGTATCTCATAAATTCTTCTCACTATTGCTTTATGCATGGCCTGTTTGGTGAGGTGCTGGATATACTGCGACATATATAACAAAAACCTTCTTCTAAGATCAGGTCCTATTCTCATTATCGTCTGAATTGGACGATATTGGAACAAGCGATTGATAATCGTGCAGAAGTGATTGACCTCATGGGGAAGAGGACCTGAATATAATCAAAACCCAAAAATTACGCAGGCAATTATAAGAAATGTGCACAAACCTTCAGCGAATAATTCCATCAAGGAACCAATATAAAGCTTCACATAGTGCTCAGTGAACTCTGATGAGGCCATCACCTCGCCAGAGAGTCCAGCAAGTTGCACAATGCATGAAAGAGACTTCAGAGATAGTGCCTCATCAGTGCGTATCTTTGCATGTATCTATAACAACACGGAAAAAATATGGAGAGTGAAGAAAAACAGAAAAGAAACAAAACACCAACTTTACCTGGAAGAAAAGTGTGAAAAATTCATCATTTTCTAGTAAATCCTTCCACGAAGCAGGTGGACGGAAAGAGTTTGTGGTCTAAAATTCAGTTTTCGGAAAATTGAAGAAAGGGATTCGTGCACCAAACCTGGCACAAAGAGAAAACCCTGCGGAAGATTTTTGAGGCGAAATTCCATGACAATGTAGTTTCGGCGACCTACAAAAAATGAATTCCAAAATTCAGTAACTCAGCCGAAACATGTGACCTCACCTCCAGAAATTTGTCACAGATTCTCCGAGCAAATTCATTAGGTAGTATATTAGTTTGTGAGGCAAGAGCATGAAGAGTTTTCAATGACATTTCCAAAAGACGTCGAAGACCCGTATCCTGGAGAAACAGGCTGGCGTAAGTCAATAGATGATACCGAAAATACTTCAAAAAGCAGGAAAGAGAGGAATTTAGAAACTGTAGAATCGATAAAAGACATTGACAGAAAAATAATACTCCAAACCAAAGTATTATAAGCACCTCAAACTCCGTCTTAGCTCTCACATGAAAATCCCACGTAATGCTGAACTTGGTGTTCCTCCACGAAGAAGAAAATTGTTGCGTAATAGCAGAAATGAGTTCTCCACCGATAGCTTGCTAGAGAGAATTCTAATGTGTACGAGAAGTACGCGAAAAAACGAAACTTACTAGCCGCTGATGCTGGTTAACCAACAGATTGTGAATTAGTTCGAAAACCTCCTCCTGATCACCTGTTTTGCCATCAAAAATACCCCGCTTCAAAATCATCGCAACAGAACGAAGAAATTCTGTTTGCGCATAATGGGATAAACTGAAAAGTCATGGGAAATTTCAGAAAGGAAAACTATCAAATTCCCCTTATGATTCTTTAGAGAGGATAACGGGACGAATTAGAAAAAAGCAAGAATATCACGGAACTTACTCTTCTCTCTGAGCAACAAATTCTAATAACATTTTGTATGTATGTACTATCTGCTCCTTAGAAAGCAGCACCCAATCACGGAGGACAATTTCACCGGTCATTTGAGCAATTTGGAAGAGAACGCACTGATTTCTTGTGTTTACTGAATGAGAACTAGAATTCTTCCAAAAAATCTCGTCGATTTTTTATAACCGATCCTCTAGCACCTCACCTATTACTTGTTTTGCAGATTCAACTGTCAGTTCCTGCTTGATGTTATAAAACAGCTGCTCTGCTTCTCGCCGACTTTCCGGCGATACAAGATTGGGAGGACCCTAGGTAACCATTGTTTTAGTATACTCAAACAGAATATGTGTAGAAGAGTAAACGTATAAAACTTCCAAATTATGTCCCTTACAAACGAAAAAAAACCTGACAAACTCTTTCTTTGAAAAAAAAATAGCACTGAGCTTCTTAGTGAGCGGAGGCAATCTAAGACTACGATTATTTTCCTGTAACAATGTTAAAATTATTAATGCGTTTCCATACTGAACTTCATGGCATCATGACCATAGGTGCGACAGGGAGGAGCCGGACCCTCCTCAAGTGAAAGGGGTCTGGCCCCAACTCAGAACTTCCAGCGAAGAGAGATATCAAACAAAAGTTGAAGTGCGGTGCATATAGCTCTCTTTAATCTTTTCGTCAATGACGTGTGCGTCAGTTTCGGGAAGAACGCAATTATATTACGCATCCAGTTGTATTACGCTGGAACATAATTGAAATTTCCTCCAACACAATCAGGTTTTATGCACAAAGAAGACTGTACAAGTCCACAAAGTCGAAGATTTTCTCCCTGTTATTTTCCTCCTATTATTCACTAACTGGATGAAGTAAGCAACTATGAAGAAAGTCGAACATTACAAATCAACAGATCGAAGGTATCCTTTAATTATAGAGTCAGCATCCCGACTCAATCATCAGCAAAGATGAAATCTTGGAAGATTAATATTTTAAGTTCCGTTCAGTTTCTCCAACAGAGCAGTACTTTCTATACAATAAAGCACTAGCTGTAAAGTTTGGAATATCTTAGCTGCAAACAGGATGAAGTTTGCCAACAATTCCTCTTCCAACTGATCTCTTTCTTGACAATAAATAGATATTGCTTTTCATCTTCGGGCATGACCTAGGGTACGCATTACGCTCATGTCCATCACTTTCGGAAAGCTCTCCTTTTTTTGAGTACATGAGTAGATGCGCAAGGCCATGTCAAGACTAGAGCGTGTTTCTAGGAACTCACGCTTATTGAAGTCAGTAAAATTGAAATGCAACAGGAAAAGCTGCGGCTAAACAACCAACAACAAGCAACCTCAAGAAAAGATATTGCTTACCAATAAGGTTTCCGCCGCTTTCTCGAGAACACAAATATCCATTCCAACAGCTCTTCCTGATAACGAATCTTATACCTTCAATCTTAAAGTTTCTAGTACATCCCGTTAAAATATCCTGTAAACAACCCTGTACTAGCAAGCAATATTGTTATTCTTTTGGATCAATATCCATATTCCTCCACTGAAAGGAATTTACCAGTGGACAACTACATTGTTTAATACTTCCTTTATCTGAACAACTATCCATCAACATCTATAAAACAACTGTAATCGAAATTTAAACATCATATCACGTCGTCTTCGCTTATGTCGTAACGTGGTTTGATGCAGAATTCCTAGTTTAAACACAAGCAGCTCCAGAGATGATTTCAATCAGTTCACGAGTAATGACAGCTTGACGGGTACGGTTGAAGGCCAAAGTCAACTTGTCAATCATCTCTCCTGTAAAAAAAAATTGAGAAAAGCATATAACCATCACGCACAGTAATTTTCCTGTACTTGCTTCCACTCTCACCTTAAAAGAGCAGTCAAGCCGTATCAATTAACGCAGATAAAAATTACCCGTGTTATAGCAGACTTGGTAGACACTTAAAATTCTGTGGTGGATCCTGTCCAGTTTAACTACCTCCCCTACTGTTACTACAGAATCATTTGTTAAAAAAGACCACTAGACGATACTTCTTGGAACAAACATTCTTTTAGAAGAAGTATCGAAAAAAAACCCAGTCTCAGATTAAGATAAACATAGCGAAAGGAATATTTCTAGACAAGGTAAACGGGAACCATTTTTCAGCAGTGCTCACAACTGGCTGCCACCTAACATGTAGTAGCTCGCGCTAATTTGATCCGAGAAAAACTTTCTTCAGTTTTGAGATGACTAGTAATGCAGATACAATTTTTAACAGGTAAATGATTTTATATTGCAGTGGCCGAAAAACGGAATAAACATTAATGATGAGTAAAAATGCACAAGAAAATGAGCTTGAAACTACGGTTCCAGTAGTTCAAAGTCAATGGATTCCCATCCTTTACTAATTATTCACTAAATTCAGCGACATTTAACACATTGACGACCAAACGGTTTTTAGCGTACCTGAAGCTCTTTTTTGCGTGCTTTTTTCCGATTGCCCGACAGCATCATCGGACAGTGTCGCAAAAAGATAACGAATGCCATTAAATATCTGATAACACCTCGTGAAGCATTTTTGTGATGCTGTCCGTAACATAATCGGAAATTATCCCAGGCGCAAAAAAGGGTCCGACGGGATCGTCGGACATTCTGCTCAATGTGTTAAACATCTATGGTGAATTATTTTATAATTCCTTTAATATTTAAGAAACGAAATCACTTCAACAACAGCTGTTTGTAGTCATATCCATCAAAATTTAAATGTATAGAAGCGAAAGAAAAATATTAGCTACTCCCCGTAGAAACGTATATGTGTAAATAAACAATTTGAGCCTGATTACGAAAGTTATTCGCACCGCACAACAATCAGAAAACTAGAAAATGGAGGATGAGCATAAAAGTTGCTCATTGAAAAACTATCGCTCTCGATTACCTAAAAATTTTAGACAAACTGATGAGCACCACTTTAAACATTCCCTATTTCTGAACTTTGAGACAAAATGGTGATGAATAGTGCAAAAAAAAAGCTTACACGACTGTAGATACAAAAACTAAGCTTTATAAAGTGTGCCCCAGTAGAACTGCTTTTAAGCACCACCAAAAGGGACGCAAAAAATCTAAATCTCTTCAACAAACCGCCCTCAAATCTAGGGCTACACAAAAAAGTACGCGCAAATTCAAAATGGAACTTCTTTTAATATAAATCAATTACTGAGAAGGCTGATAAAAACGTTAGCTGCATGAACGGCATGCTCGCGGATATTGTGAAATTAGCAAAAAGCACAAAAAAAAAACTGAAAGGAAAACTCAAACGATACAAAGTAAGAGATGAAAGGTAGTATACAAAAGTTGAATGAAATGAAAGATGTATGTATGTGTCTAAAAGCACTCACCAGCATTCTTAGATGCTCCATCCATAGCAGTCATCCGTGATGCTTGTTCCGAGCAGGCAGATTCTTTCATCGCATAATAAATTAGTTGTGCTAGTGAATATTCACTGTAAGACTGCAGAACATCATCATCAACCGAATCGTACGTCATCAAAGCTTCCTTTGCTTTAATCGCCTAAATTGGTTCGCAGAATTGATATGACAACAAAGTACGTTATGATGTACTATCAGGTGCGAGGAATAGCTAATTTAAAACAAATATGATGACAAAAGTAGGACTAACCTCCAAAGGCATAATAGGCATTTTGGTGGTTTGATACGATACTACGGTCTTGAACCTATTGAAGATGATCGATCCCTTAAAAAAAAAGAGTGAAATCACGTCGACAAAAACAAAAGTAAGCGAACTTTCTGATCGTGAAAAATTACTCTTAACATTGAGCACAAATCTAAAGTCGCAACTAAACCAGCAGGTTGTGAAGCGAAAGGCTGTGCGGATTTGTGTCGAAGGAGGGAACTGCAAAATAGAAGAAATAAAAAACAGTACCTCCTCGAAGTCGAATCCGGATTCAAGAATAGCTTTTGCAGCAATCGAGGCATCGGCGAAAGTTGGTGGAGCTCGACCGATGTCGTTCCCGGTTAGGATGAATTTCTTGGCATAAATTCGTTGAAGAGCATTCTTTGCTTTGTCACCAATGCAAACTACGCGTATATCTTTCTCACCAGCGTGTGCCAGAATGCTCTTTGCCTCCTTGAAAATAATTTTTAGTATTAGAGTAGAAGTTAATGAGTCCCGAACTGTAAAAAAGTAACCATGAAAATTCAACAAAAAATAATTCGAAAAAAAAAATGATCCTGTACCCTGGCAATCGATGAGTGAACACCACCGCAGAGGCCTCTGTCAGAGGTAACAAGCACCAGAAGCTGCTTCCCCTTCTCTTCCTTTTTCTCATCACCGGTTTGCGGATCAATGTTGTCGAAAAAAGTCTTGGCTCCAACTCCGTAAGCACGAGCACCCTTTAAAGACAATATCAAGTTACAATGCGGGATAAGAAAACAATGTAAACTTTTCTGTCCGATAAATTCAACGTTTTTGGAAGCAGGACAAACTTTTTTCACTGGAAGAACAAACTATGTTGGATGAAACTACATTCCAAGTTGAACACGTACTATCCTCCTTACTGTCTACAAGCCTTGTTGCCAATAATCACCTTCAGGTCACGTTCAGCTCTAGCGTATTTGGAAGCGGCTACCATCTTCATTGACTTGGTGATTTTTTGGATATTTTTGACAGACTTCAACCGAATGGATATATCCTAAACACCTTAATTCAGTTGTCATTTATAGTCGAAAACTAGAGAATCATGTTATCTACTACAAAAAGAGAAAACAATGAAATGTGTCACCTTCAAGGTGGCAAACCCTCTCTGTTGTTCCGCCACAGCAGACGAGACCACAAGCTGAAGTGGACCCAAGCCAGTGCGAAACATGATGCCACCCTAGAAATTAGAATTAGAACAAAACTGTCATACAAGGTCCATTCGCGCAATGAACAACACGAACCTTAAGAAAAGATCGAGAGAAATCAAGTATTTAAGAATGAAAATAAAAAACACGTCTTCTATAGCCGTTAACTAGATTGTTGTAGGTTGCCAAGAGCGAAAACTAAAGGAAAAAAAAACACTTTTGAAAAAAGAAGAAAAGTGGGAGGAGAAGAAACCTTCGAACCAACAATAACACCAAAAACAATGGCATTGTCAGCCCTCCACAATATAAACTATATGTGTCCATGCGCCCTGCTATTCTCTAGATTCAAGAGCTTCCAGCAAACTTCACAAAACTCTAAACATAATATTCAACAAAAATGTCCCATTCGCATGCCGCCCGTTGCCATTGGGCCAAAACTATCAGGCTATTCGTTGTAAGACCTGCTACGCAGAAGTGCCAGAAGGTACGCCGTCATTGGGCTAATGTGCTGGGTGTGTTGCTTCGTTTTTGTAGCACCACCTGTTTGTTTTATTCGCATGGTATCTGCCACAAGTCGAACTCACAAAGTGTGTATGACATTTCTACATGTGTATTTTTCTTTTGGTAGCGTTTAACAAGCAACTTCTGGGTACTTGCTAAGAATTACTTCTTTTCTCTATTACTCACAATCAACTTTTACAAAGTCCAGTTTATGTGTGTGCTAATATTCTATTAAGCTGTAAAAGTACTACTCTTTCCCTGGAAAAAACTTTGACATTTGCGAGGCGCATCTATATGTAGCTGGGACTGAAAGGTTCCGTTAGAGGCATCACCCAACGAATCTGAGGTGGTACGGATTTCAGGTGGAGTATTCGTATAGGGGATAGTAGATTATGGAGAGGGGGAGTGATTCCGTCCATTTCTTCCTAATTGCCGTAAAAAAACGGCCCGGAAGATACGGCGCGTGCACAAGACTGGCGCGCTCCAACCGAACTCCTTGTGGAAAAGAGTGCGCCAGAATGCCCAAAGCCGTATCTTCCGCGCCGTTTTTTTTACGGCAATTAGGAAGAAAATGGGCGGAATCACCCCCTCTTCATATTCTACTATTCCCGTATACGAACACTCTACCTGAAATCCGTAACATCCAATTCGTGGTATGCTGCCTTTAATGGTTTGCGTCTTGACGGTTGTTACAGGACGTAAAGGTAGTTCGAGGGGGCCAGTCCAATATTTCCGGTTTTTTTTTTTTAGTTTTCGAGCCCTTCGAGGCTAATTCTTTTGTTACTTCAATCGCTGAGGATGAATATGGAATAGATTCATACATAAATAAGATCGAATTGAATGTGATCTTGAAAATAGAAGTCAAAACCGCTTCTTTCATCTAACTTAGGCCTTCTCAAATAGGAAGTAACCCATCCTTTGATGAAAGCCTTCAAACAACCTTTTTTAGGCCATAGCTAACCCAACGGCCCTCTTCAGAGTGACAGAAAACGGGCTTTAGTTTCCGCAAAGCTCAGCTTTAGCGAATGAATAAATGAATGAATGAGTGAATGAATAAAATTTTTCACGGATTTCGTTTGCGGAAACTGTGTTTGCATTCAAATCTTGCAGTATGTTGGTAATATGTTGCTCTACATGAAATTACATCAATAGATCCCTCACTGAACTTAAGATTTTGTCCCCATTGCTGCCCTCTCATACTATGTTAGCACCAATTGCAAAATATGCATGCAAGTATGGAGGACGAAAATTCGATAATTATGATGTTTTTTTTCTGTTGTAACGGTGACATGCACGTGTCTAGACAACCAACATACATAAACAACTACTATTAGTGACAAATGCACTATTCTTATCTCTTGTGGCTTCAAATTTTCTAGGAGCTATCCACAGCAAGGCTTATTTATGATTTTTTTTTCGCATTGTCTTGTATTGATTCTGTTGAGAGTGAGTTTGAAGACAGTTAAAACATTTCGTTGTCTTGGTAGCTTTTCTAATTCCCTGCTTTTCCACTGAAAACCATTGTTGGAATTTTTCACGTTGAAATGGTTTTTGCATAGATACGATAGTCGGAGCCGGTGCTACGACCTCCTTCACTTTTGAAAGATTGGGGAAGGGACCTCCTTCACTTTTGAACGGTTGGGGAAGAGACGTCCTTCACTTTTGAACGGTTGGAGAAGGGACGTCCTTCACTTTTGAACGGTTGGCGAAATTACCCCCATCACTTCAGCTGCACCCCATGAGCTAAACCCTCTCCACCTGAGGAGGGTCCGGCTTCTCCCTATCGCACCTATGGTTTTCTGTGCTGCTACTTCCGAGATATTATGCAATCTTGTATTGTTTTTATTACGTGACCCTAAAAGTTGGAAGAACTTCTTTGGCAAAGACGATGTGGGACCTTCTCAAGTGATATTCCACCCTATCCTGTGAGGATAGTCCCAAGGAAGCATAAAAAGATACGAGGTTATAAAGTATGCGTCAATGTATAATAGGGTCAAAACGACGTGCACGTTGCTTAAGCGACTGCGCTCGAGGCGGTACTGTGGAGCTTAGCGGTTAGGATAAAGGGAGGACACTTGCTTGCGTATCCTTCCTCCTTCGCCGTTGTTCGCGATGGTCCCACCTCTATTATTACCGCTTTTTCCACCGCCGCTGGTCGAGCGCAACTGAACCGGGATTCATGTCGTTTTGAACCGACTATAATTAAATTGAACAGCAGTCCTGTGCTTCGGTGTAATCCTTAAAAAGTCATGAGGAGAAGCCATCCCCACGCTTCAGCATTTCATATATCGCGAAGAAGGACTGTAGACACACCTTCCCTGTGTCTTTACGTTGATCGATAATTAGGAAGGTCCGTAAATCCTCAGCCTTGGGAACCACTAGAAAAATGTGGTGCACTTTGTTGCACGTCCGCAGTGCAACGTCACGGCGGCACGCACAACACTGGTACCTTTCTTTTCTTTTCCTCCTCTTCATTTACCACAATACTTAGGAGTAGAAGCTTCCATTCGCAGCAAGTATACATAACCCTTAACCGGATAATCGCAGGATATATGAGACGTCACCCTGTTGTCATTCTCAACCATGGTCTGGCCAAAATTAGCGAGTATTTTTCGGATAACTTCACCTCTACTGCCTTGAAACTAATGATATTAGAACTTAGCTCTGATGTCAATAACAGACTGCTGTGGATCTGCATGCACACATCCAACTGTGACATCTATCTCTCTTATTAAAGGAAATTGCTCTCTTTAAAATTGGTTACTGTGTCTTTTCAACACCGGGCATTCCTAATTTTTCTCTTTTGGATCTTACTTTTTGCATTAAGAATGATGTTGCGTGGTCCAAGTGCGTTACTCTCACTTCCCAGAATATCTCGGACCATCTCTTCAGTCCCCGTTGCCGCACCGACTTCTGCTGTCGGAGGACTCAGGTATATAACCCTTTGTTAGATGCTGATAGATTTATTGCTCTCGTGCGTTTTTAGAGCAAAGATTGAGTCATGGGTGGAAACCTACGAAGATTTTATTGGGATTAAAGCAGTAAAAGAAGCTCAAGAAGGAGTTATGCTGGTTTGTTTTGCATCTGATCCTACGTCTTTTCTTTCTAGAGTACGACCGTCTGCGGTTCTGTCTTAAGCTAAATCATCTTAATATCAGTTGTTTCAGTGGGAGCAGAAGCTCAGCGAAGCGCAGCTTGCACGACGAAATAAGCAGATGGAGATCAAGAGTTTACAGTCTCGGCTTAAGGAGATCCATACTGAACTCGATCGAACCAGCAGAGGCGAGGATAGGTACATACTTCTAGCGAATCTAGAATAGTGACAAAATTTCGTCAGAATTAGTTCTGATCAATATCACAATACTTTTTTCTTCACCTTTAATGAGAGGTGGTGGAAGTTACGTGTGTTATCATTCTGACTTTTGTTGAACAGCACGAAACTGCACAGTTCTCATTTATTTTTGGTTCTCTTTCATGACGTCATGGGCAGCTGATCTCGGCTCTGCTTTCAGTGTTTTCTACGTCACGTTTTTTTATGTAATTAAAATGTTTGGATCTATGTTCGTCCTCGTTGTATTATAATCTTTTTTCATGAAGCTTTTTTCCACTGTATAACGGTAACAAGTCTTCTTTAGTTATCCTGCTTCCCGTAAAGCTCTACTCTTACCAGTCATTTTTCCAGGTACCTTCATCTGTTAACAGAAGAGCACGCACTTATAAAGAAGGAACGTGGTTTATTGGAACAGTTTGAAATGCTTGAGGCGACCGAAAGAGAATCTTTTCATCAGTTATCCAACAGGTTCGCCGTTGAAATTTTCTCATAAAAGTTAGTCTTCGGAAGGATTGGGTTTTTCTTCTCTTTTATGTACTTCTCAGCTTTCAGTCTATTAATCTTAATCTGTCACTAGCATAATATATTTGTGGATGACGGTGATGTTGATTGATGTTCCATGTTTAGAGTCCGCGCATCGCATGAAAGGGAGCGCGAGAGAGTTGAGAAGACGAAGTGGTGGTCAGTCAGCGCCTCTCTTATAGGCGCTATCATAGGCATTCTTGGAGCTTCCATAGGTATTCGAAGTCCCTGAACATTACATTCTTCGTTAAAACATCTACTCATTGATCCATTTCTTGTCCTACTTCGAGCTTGTACGTAACAGGAAACGAATTACGAATGCGCCGACTTCGTGAGATGCTCCCTATAGGCGGTGCACAGATGAGTGACATGGCAAGGCTTTTAGGCGAACAAAATTCGAAGGTTACTATTATTGTTTCTTTTTACTTTCTTTTTGTACGTTTCATTAATCAATTGGTTACTAATTAGTTTAAAAGGTTTTCTTTTTCATTTTACCTATTCATACCTCATCTTTATCGATTCCTATGATATGTCGCAACTATCAGAACTGTGTATTTGCTTGTTGTAAATTTTACAGGTCACAGGTTTTATAACTGAGATGCGAGATGTTCTCAAATTAAACCAACTTCATATCGAACCCTCAGATCCTTCACAGTTTGAAAATGTCAGTTCAGAGAAGGTAAATTTGAGTAAGAACAGGGTTCCAGTGTGTAGTAAAAGTATGTTCACAATACTTCTTTAGAACAAAATATTAGGCGGTGCGTACATTTTTATTTACATTGGTTCTAGGTTGTTGCAGCCATTCGAGAAGAGAACGCGCGACTTTCCGCGCAAATGGAAGAGCTAACAAGGTTAGCTCGAATTGAAGCTAGCCTCAATGCTGACCCGAATGCAGTGGTCAGTTTCTCATTTTTGTTTGTAGAAGAGTTTCAGTGTGAATTCCTTCTGTTGCGTTTGTGACATCCCTCAGAAATAATGAAATAATTTTTGGTTGTTCTTAGTATCTTTCCGACCTTTGATTACAAAAAGTCATTTTTGCACGGGTATTATTCCCCTTTTCCCTTAATGACTTTCTTTTAAATGAAATTATGTTCAGGTTTATGTTGGCAGCGACATGGAGAGACTTCTTGACCAGACTGAAAAGAACATCGAATCGAAAATGAAACTGCAAACTCTGCTCTCTGTAGTTGCACTCTATGCAGCTGTAGGAGTAGCAATACCTCTAGTATTTGCTGCGTTCAGAGGAGGATAGCAAACACTGCTGGTACTACGATCCTTACAGTTTCTTTCCAAATCGTTGTATTTGCTGACAGAGCACAAGGAGTCCTAACAGTACTAGGAAATGCTTATCACATAGTACAAACATTATAACAATGTATAGTCAGTAGTAGAATAACGTTTGTCATCCGGTGAATAGAGCTGGTTTGTTCAGCATAACGGGTCTTATTAGCTTATATTGTTCACGCTGAGCTATTTGAATAAATTTGAATGTACCGATGTTTTTTAATGCATTTCAGAGCAATAATTTCAAACTAAGGGAGTTAATAAACAGGCCGAGTATTTCAGAAGATTAGCATCGAGTTTGATAAGCTTTACACGAGGTTGTTAAATAAATTTCAGAAGATTGTAGATTCGAAACCCAAGAAGAAGTGAAATTCAAAAGGAAATTCACTAAGGTGGTCTTTGCTCAACTCATTCGCCGCCCCCTATTAGATCATGAGCATTCGAGTAGCATTGAGCGCAAAGAGCAGTCACGTAAAGTCACACGAAGTGCGCGGAGGTCCTACAACACAACGACGAGTATTATTAGAAGAAGTAGACAAAAGTACGCCAAGGTTTCAACACTCAAGAACGTTTGAACTACAACAAGTACTTACTCTTATCCTTGTATT
Source organism: Necator americanus (assembly GCF_031761385.1). Classification (NCBI taxonomy): domain Eukaryota; kingdom Metazoa; phylum Nematoda; class Chromadorea; order Rhabditida; family Ancylostomatidae; genus Necator; species Necator americanus. The sequence continues at coordinate 36,507,808 of NC_087374.1, read as the reverse complement.
ACTATTACTGCTCGTTTTGTAGTGAAATAAATGGATTTATCTTCTAGCTTTTTCTTGGGATTATAAATTGCTTGTGTGACAGGTGAGACGTCCTCAAATAAAGAATTTTCTTTTTCGGAGAGAGTGAAATGTGAAATGAGAAATCATTGGCATAGGAAAAGTCGGAAGAAACCGCAATGGAAGACCTCGGAAAGAAGAATGGAACTGCGAACAAGGAGATTCATCGACCAGTATGGATGACTTGATGATCTCTGTTGATCTACAATTGGACCCGGCGTAAAGTTATCTTGCCAAACTAACTTATGCGATTTTCCAGCAGAAAAATTGGTCGAATGGCTTCTGATCAAATTCGTTGTTCTGGATTCGCTTGACTACTTGACTATTTGGGATTTCTCGTTGCAAGGTTCTGTAGAAGAAGTTCCTCTGTACGATATCAAAATAATTGTTTGTCTCTTACTTTGAAGCTTCTCTTCTTTTAATTACTTTTGAACATTTCACATTATTTGCTTTGACTACAGAAATTCAGTAGGGTAAAAACATTTAAGTAAAAACGTAGTAAGAACGCGAAGCAGTTTTTTAATCTTTCAATTCCGGTGCACAACTGTTTACACTCGTACGAGTACCGGAATGCATTCTAAAGGGTGTCATTTCGTTTAATTGTAGGCGTGTAAATAGTTGCCTTGTTGGGTTAACTGATGCCTCGAGTGGCCTGAAACCTCTGATTTCTGCACTTGTAAAGGGTGTTTCGCGCTTCCGTTATGACTCATGAAAATTACGTTCTGAACCGTATCTACCACTAAAAAGAACGCAACAAAAAAAAGAACGCAACGAAAATTTCCTCGAATACTGTCTCCTGTTTTCTTGTTCCTGGATCATTGCATGAACCCCTTTCTTTCAAGCTAAAAAGAAAAAAGAAACAGCATCAGCAAAGCTCATAAACTTCAACTCAACCGGTGAACACTGAGTGTACAGTGAGTCAAAGTGCATAGATAGAGTGGCTTAATATTGCGTATCGGCACCTCTGATTATTTCCCTCCTCGTTGTTCTTCATGGCAGATCAAGCATCCCCGCAAGTTCTACGTAGTAACTGAATGGTTACTCCTTAATAACGAGCGAATAATTGTCACTTTGCGGTGTAGTCAGAAGACTACCGAAGACATCCACGGATCACTTCTTTCTCCACCAGGATTTAACGTACCGGTTTTGCTAGCGACTGGTCTCATATATATATAGTACATTATTGGATGTGACTCTGCAATGCGATTTAAAGTCGGATGAAAAAGTGATTTACTTGGATCAAAATGATTGACTCTTGCGAGAATAGTGGAGTTTCGTATATATATTATTAGAAAGTAAAGGAAACTATAAACTGTCTCACATGAAGCTATACAATTGACTTACAAGACCCTCTAGACTCTGTGATCTTAGACTTTGTACTGGAATTTTTTTCAGGAACTAAATGTCTAAAAAAAGTGTTTAAAAAAACTGTCAATGTTCAGTAGAAACTTGCACAAACTATTTATGATATGTAGAATTTTATTATGGTTCAGATGAAAGCGGTGTGTAGGAATGTAGGAGAAGTCGACCGTGTTCCTCTAGCAATCGTTATGACCTTCATTTCGTACCTCTAACCATAAGTAGTCAATTTCAAGAGAAATCAACCACTCTTATCACCGTGAATAGCTTTCTTCCTTGATGATTTTGCTTTGTTATTAGAGACCGATCACTCACAATTCTGATGCTCTAAGAAAAAAAATATTTCAAGAGTTTATTCCTTACATTAGAGGCATTCAATCGCATGAAGGAAATGCTACAGAACAAAACGTTTAGCATTGCACAAACAATCGAAATCCAATAAGTCACTCATATCCATGCTTCAAAAGTACTTATATGTACTTCGCTTATCGTTCCGTAGAAGCCACATCCTCATTTTGATCTAAAATACTTCTTCAGTTTTCCAGCAAGGTACCAACAAGTATATATGTCTGATTTCTCAGGAAGCAAATTTCTCTATGCTGTTACATTTGTCTAGTCTTTAAAGGCAGCATACTTGACGTGGTATAGGTTCCCCAGGGGAAAGCTAAAGATGGGATTGTAGATTGCGGGTCAGGGTAGTTCCGATCCCTAAATGTCGCAAAAAAACGGAGTAAGAACCGTTTTATTTCTTACAAGGCACGTTAGAACGCTCTTCTATGTACACGACGGTCCCGGTAGTCTATTCATTAGTTTTATTTGAATAAGCTGGTGAGGAGGAGATCTCATCAGTGTTCGACCGCTCGCTCGTGGATGCGGCGCGTGCACAAGGGTGGCGCGTTGCAAATGAAGTCCTCGTAAAAAAAAAAAAAACAGTATCTTCCGAGACCTTTTTTACGGCGATTAGGGAGAGATGAGCGGAACCACCCCGGATCCCGCAATCTACAATCCTAACTCTAGATTTTTCCGCGGATTCCTTCACTACGTCAGATTCGTGGTATGCTGCCTTCAAGGAGTAAGATTTTTGCTGGGGACAACATATTGACGTCAAAAATTTAACTTCTCGCAAAGGACGTTGGTTTAGACGCAGCTATCCCTAGTTCACCTCCATTTCTCCACTTGATACATCGTTGAATAGCAGTGTTTTCTTCTACTGTTCTATTCTTTGTGTGCTGCTTTAGGAGTCCTCATTTTTGAAGGCCGAAGGAAGGAAACTCCACCCACGACTGCGAGTCGAGGTTAGTGGGGCTTGTAACCATTTCCGTATGCTACGGATAGCGTAAACGAAATTGCAGCGAGGAAAACTTAATACATCCGAATCACCACGTTTTGCCCTAAACCTTCCAGGATTTCATTTTTGAACAAAATAAGAAAACGACATATTTCTCACTTGAAGCTGTTTTTCGTGGCAAAAAAAAACAGGAAGATAAAGTTTTCCGCTTCTCGCATTAAATACGTTGATACAAAATGTTTTTGGCAGCTAGCCACACGAGAGTTATGTATTTAACAACGATTATGATTTGGTCATATTTAAGAAATAATGACTTAGTAGTGCTGTAATGGGAAAGATGTGTGAAATAAAACAGAGGAAAATCAGGTAATTTTTCTTTGTCTTGATACATCTTAGTAATATAGTAATATTCCCTTTTTTCGACCACAACAAGCTGTACCAGGACGGAGAGAGATGATTTGTGAGCGAGTCAGTGGCCTCTCCTCCGCCTCTTTGATCTGAGGTAACAAGTTGGTTAAAGGTAGTGTATCACGAAAATGACGATGTTTGGGTCCGATATTCTCGGCAGCCTATTCATTGGTTTTACTTGAATCGGCTGCTGAAGATATCTCATTGATCTTCGACTATACGCTCGCGGATGATGTGCGTGCACAAACTTGGCGCGTTCTATCGTACTTCGTAGGAATATAAGATGTTTCCCACCCTGTTTTTAAGGGTGATTAGGGAGAATTGTGTATTATCACGCTCATAATAACTCATAGCAAAAATTTAATCAAGGGGAGTTTCCAGGAAATTATCTTCGTTGAAAAACTGTCAGAAAACTGTAAACCGGGGCACCGTTTGCTTGATTACCAGCTGAAAATGGAGAGAAGTGTTTGTGACATCAAAAATCAAAATCGAAGGTAATTTCCTGATTTTTTTATGCACTTGGATTAAGAAAATAAATAGTTTTGTGGCGAACAATCATCTTATTGCTATAAAACTTTGAGCTTTGTAACCTGAACTCCATTTTTCCCCCGCAGATATGTTGCTTTCATGTCACGACGTTATTGATCGGGAAGTAGACATAGAATATTACCTGTTTAGTTGTAGGGAGATTTGCTGAAAGCATCAACCGGTAAAATTAATCAACCGGTAATTAGTAGCCATGTGTAGAGCTGATCAAATAAATGGATAGTCTTATCATATAAAAGTTTATCGTATTTTGTGTGGTCGAATTTCTGCAATTTCTATTTTTTCGAACTTCTTTTGACAAATTTCGATGTACTTGTCTAATCAATGTCTTAAAATTTAAAATTGCTTTAACATCACGCATGTGCTTAAGTATGATCAGCAAAACAAATTCAATATAAGGCTTTGACTCTGACAACTATTAGAAAGCTATGCGAACAGTCCACTTGGCCCGAAGAGCGTCGAATTCGCACTAGAGGCGGAAAGCCACTTTAGAACGTTTTGAGAAGGCTTATTTAAGAAATTTCTCGAATGCGTTCTCTAGTAAGTTTGCTTTGGAAAAACGAATCTAATTGTTTTTTTTTGTCAATATTTTTAAAATTTCTCCTTACAACAAACTCCTTCAGCTCGTTTCTATTCAATTGCAAAGGCACATTTTCCCGTATTCAAATGTGGAGTCCTGAACGATTTTCCAAATCAAGAAAGGAGAAACTTATATTCTACAAAGTGCTTTTTTCATTTCCAAGTAGAAAGACAGATTTTTTGCAGTCATTATGAAATATAAAACAAAGAGGAGGTTTGAGGGCCCCACCTTGTGCTCTTTAGCGTAATTCTGCAATTTTCTAAAGCTTGTAGGTGATAATCGATTGGCTGATCGGTTGATCAGACGCCTTTTTACATTCCAGGGTTTTGTCCGCTCCATTTCTCTGCCCCGATTCGCTAACACAGCTCTCGAGTCATTTCTGTGTCATGGATCCAGTACATGCGTCCTACTCAGTAAAATAAACACATGCAAATACTTCGTACTAATTTGTACGAGCCTGATACCTCAATGAGGCATATATGAATCCATTAGCAGTTGAACGAGCGCTTTGCGAACGGGGTCGAGAGCCTTCGCGCTCGTTTTGCAACAGTTCGTCCTCGCTCTCGTCCTCTTATTCCACGGAACCAAGGACCGCCCAATACTTTTCCATACATGCAAAACTTCCGTTGCGGTGAGTTCGCTCCCGTCAGATGGTCATCGGTCAGCTCATCGTTACCTCTTGCAGCATTATCGTTCTTCTCGCTGTTATCGCACTTGCGTGCGGAAAATACTTGAGATTGGTCGCCTTTTGGCCAATCATTTTTATCGTTTTAGCTATTGCAGGGGGCTTAAGGTCTACATTGGTGGCATTATTTAAGACTCATTCATCCAGATACAGCTGAAATTTATGCCTTTTCCGTACATTTATACATTCCTTCGCATATCTTAATGTATATATATATATATATTTAAGTATAAATATATAGAAATAAACAAATGATAGTAGTAATATAACATAAATATAGATATATATTTAAATTAGGTTGTCCTAAAACAAATACGTTTACTTTAAAAAAGTGAAGATAAAAGACGACTCTCTGGTTCCATAAATATGAAAATGCAAATAAATATGGGGCCCAGGAAGGAACAATTGTAGAAGAAGTTTCGCTTTTAAAGTTAAATTGCTGCTCAAATTTATTGTAGGGTTTTTTTTGCAGTCATTTTAACTAATAATGCGTTTGAAGGACATTCTGCATGACAAGTTCTCCACACATTTCAAAGGGTTTTTTATATAGAGGTCAGCAATTATTTGAACACTAGCGCCTGGCCTCACATAAAAAGGTTGAGTTACTAGGCGTAAAAATGAAGAAGAGCAAGAAATTTGCTGCTATATATCGATCTCGTGCAATCACGGATTAATAATAATCATTTGGAAATTTATATAGAATCATTGAAATAAGTAACACTTCTTAAAACGAGTTTTCCGAAAAAAAAGTACTCTCATCAACCGATACTACCGGAGCGAAAATGTTCAGTGTTTCCTACAAGTATAGTTTAAAATTTCTTGTTCTGATGCATGCATTTACAATTCAAATGTGAACTGGCACCTATCTTTTTTTTATAAACTGAGAAAACTCTGCGCGTAGCCATTGCACTCCCATCCGCTTCTTCTTGACACACACAACTATACCAAGTACGCAATTATTGCATGTTCCAACAGATGTTTTTCAAACCGTTTCGTACTGTAGTTTTTCAGATTTCTCGACGAATGATACTGTGTGGTTACTTTGAGTGTCCTCAAAAGGTCGATGCTCGGTGAATTGAGGGTATTTTTATGTATTCTCGTCCTTACAGCGCGGTTTTTGTGAGATCTTGAGAATAGCATCGCGCAAAGTTTACACAACTACAGTAATGTAATCTATTATTTTTACAAATTGCATAGAATAGTTGTTCTTTGGGTGATTTTTTTAATTTGACATTTCAAAAACTCAAGACATCACAGTGAACTGGGTGTTTTTATCTCTAGAGTATGGACAGACAACATCGGAACCAGGTGATTCTTTGGAAAGGAAAGGGAAAGTTCCAAAGGAGAGTTGTTTCTTGAATAACGGAGCCAAAGTGAGTGAATTACTGGATGACACTTGATGAATGGCAGCAATGACCAACGTCTGAATAGTTTAGGAGAGCGAAACCCAGAACAAATTGTCTCATTATTTATTTATTTGTTTATTTATTCGCATACACAAATAGTGCACCAAATGAAAAAATACACACTATATCTATATTTTGTTCTTTATTCTGACCGAAATCTGATTTCTGAGTCAGCTATTAATCTAGCTAGTTAATCTTTCTGCACAATTAAATTAATTGTAATAGTAGTTGGATGCATCTAAGGATGAAAATGCTGGCAAATGATATTATTTGATATTATGCTAGTAAGAGTTAGTTAGTTAGTTAGAACCTAATTAGAAAGATTGCATACGCATGCATAGTATCCATGCCGTATTCTGCTACAACTTTCGAGATGATAGTTTCCTCTGTACATCTGTTCCACACTACATCCATCTGCAAAGTTCGTAGATAAATTTTGTTTCAAACTTTATTTCTCAAAAGTAGCGACATCGTCAACGGCTATGTAGATGTGGATTTCCTGTAGCTTCCCACCACTTCGGAAAGTACGTAGAACAGGATGATTGAATTCCTGGTAGAATACAGTACGGATACAGTACGATGAAAAAGGAACTGTTATAGCCGAATTTTCAGAACGGATTGCTCTAATTAATGCCTTTCAGATATTTTTTTTTCTAGTCTGCCCGATGCTATTGAAAAACGTCCTAACGATTACAATTTCTGAAGTTGACGTTAATTAACTAAATTAATCTTTTAACCTACTAAGGAGACCTTCAAGGTTTGTAGTTCTTTAAATATAAGTTCGTGAGTCTTCTCATACTGGTTTAGTTCTGTCTTTGATCACATTTACATAATGGATCGATCGATTATTGCTGATATTGTCTTAACGGATAAGTAGGATACGGTAAGTATTGAGTCAAAATTTTCAAATAGTCAAAATTTTTGACATCCACGAATTCTCCTTTCTTCGACATCTTCTGTTCCATATTTGGTGATCCTTACCGACGAGTGATATTGTAGTAATTACCATATTGCGGCTGTCACGTTGTGTGATGCAGGATTTATGCGCAACCGGCCCATATTCCTAACTCGAGTTCACATCGTAAAACGCGAACTTCCCACAATCAAAGGTCATCGGACCAGGTTTTGTGGATAATGCGCTGTCAAACGATTTCTATCGTCTACACTTGAAGGTTTTCTAGTTTCACGAATAAAACACGTTGTACATTATGAATTAATTGCGGCTTTATCAGATGTCCATAAATTTTCGCCGATCCCTTAATGATGAGCCTGTCCGCTATCCTATTCTTCACTTCATTAGTTTTCTAGACTTCCTTATTAGATACAGGAATATGAATTTCCCTTCATTATTTACTGTTCTTTCACTAGTTTGGATAAGCGCTGGAATTTCTATCCAAAGAACAAAAAAAAAAAAAAAAAGAAAAACAAACGAAAAACTAAGCAGAATTCACCAAAAGCTGCATTTCAGCAACAAATGGCTTAGTCACTAAATTCTAATGGTCCAGAGTTTAGTGACTAAGTCATTTATTGCTGAAATGCAGTAATAATAAGGAAAAGTTGGCGGATGACAATATGTAGTAAATAAATATATTAAAAGGCGCACATATTTCTAGTTGTTCTCCAAACAAAAAGATATCTAAGGAGTTTTCATTTGAAAAGACAACATTAACTGACGTTTAGAATTTAAAAAGAGTTATTTAGAATCCAGAATGATCATTTAATTTTATCTGACACCGTAAACGTGTCACTGTCTTTCGTCGGTCATAAGAGTCCACTATCCCCTGCGACCTTCCATAATTTTAAGATGATTTATAATATGGTGATAGAATAGTGCACAACCTTATTGTTTCCAAGAATAGGAAATATTAAAAAAGAAAGAATGTGAAGCAGAAGAAGTTAGATGGAAAGAAGGCAAAGAAAAACATCACATTTTCTACTTCCTGCAAGAGAAATAGGGATTTTCCAGCTACTGACTCCAGCGTTCGAAATCTGGATTTCTCACGGTCACTCTTAACGTCTACAGGCAGTCTCTGCTTTGGATTTTCACACGGACGGAACATTTCCTACGTACATATGAAGACAGTAGTGATGACAAATTTCGGAAAAAGCTTTGTCCAAGACGTTGCCGTATTCGAGTTAGTTTCCTTTGCAGTTTTCAGTTCGCAAAACTAGGAATTCCTGGCACTGGAAAGGGAAAAAATTAAGGTTCTGTTATGGAAACCAGTGCTATCGGAGCACACGTTGGCCAGCCGACAACAAGAAAGTTCTCTTTTTGAATGTTTCCAATCCACGGAACCGCCTAGTTTGAAATCATTCAATCGGGTTGAGAGCTGGCTGAGACTGGTTCTAAGCAGATCCTTGAAAGTAATCAGACACGGGAGGTTGACGGAGTAGATTTCCCAATCCTTCTTTTCTATTCTCCAGTCTCCATCTTTCCATCGCAACACGGGACAATCCATGGAGAGCCCCCGGCGAAAAAAAATCGTCCGCTCATCCAGGTTACTCTTTATCCACAGCGTTTAGCCATCTTCATGTTCACGCATGGTTATTTCGAGCCAAAGGCAGTAAAGTGCTATGATCCTGCCCTTTGACTGCAGACAAGGTTTCAATTACGATAGTATGAAACTGGTGGATAACCTTTTTGGCACAAAAAAAAGGAATAAAATACAAATGCAGTAAAATTTGGTAAGAGCGATTAGGAATTAGGTGATTGATGTTAAGCTCAGCTATTAATTGCTTACCATCCTAAAATTTGTCTGCACCTGTCTGTATGGAAATTTTATTTCAAACAACCGTAATTGCTTCATGGATCGCCGATCAGGATGGACCACTGCAAAATGACAGTTTTAAGTTTTAGCTACCAACTCCATGATTCCTTCTTGTTTTTTTTTTGTATTCTAGCCTTTTCGGATCTTTTCAAACGTATTCATCTGTTCATTCAAATTCAGAGCATATAATTTGCTGAAGTCAATAGGACTGACCTGAAACGCAGGAAAGAAACCGTTCAGTGTCCGTTGGGTCATGCATATTTCTGCGCCGTTTTGTTTAGTGTCTACTGTATCTATGTACTCCAATGTCGTGCTGGCACACGACCTTTTTCTTTGATCGCGTTCATTTCAGCTGGAAAAACCACCCGCTGTTCCGGGTGTTCTACGCGTCGTCTGAGGCAACAAAATTCGCCTCTACGAACACTTCTCAGCACCGTACCCACTTTCTGGTCTTAACACAACTTTAAAAAGGGGTGTGAATTTTTTTGGTAGCGCTTCCTTATTTGTAGTAAACATTTGTAGTCTCTTAGCCTCCTTCCAAAAGATCTCTAAAATTTAAATGAAATCAATATGTTTATTCACTTCTTTTTGCTTCCAATGGCTCATCATACGAGATTATTCTTGGCTGGAGCAACTACGGTAGTTTTCAGAATTGGGGTAGTTTCTATTTCACTTTGTCTTTTCCAAGAGAAAAGATTAGATTAAGATCAAGATTATACCATATAATAAGTAACAACAATAATTTGAGTAAAAGCTTTCCATCCTTCATAGTTTCTACATGTTTTCTCCTCGGTGGTATGCTCTCATCTAAATAGCCTCCACAAATATGTTCGATAAAGTATTTAGTATATGAGTATTTTAGAATATTATTTGTTGAATCAAACCAAAAATAATGATGTATTCCGTATTTCCTTTATTTTCGGAAGTAAAATGTAAGGAACGTTTTAAATCTATATTTTAAATATTTTTAATTTCAATTTCAAATACTTACTCTCCTCCTTCTCTATTAACCTATTATTATTATGTAACCTGTTTTAAAACATAAACCGCAGATTTTCTGCTAATCTTCTACGCTCACATCCTGCACCTCTGGCGAAATTTTTCATTCGCATGCCTACTTTTCCCCTCTCCGTTTATTCGAGTACATTTTCAGTAAAATTCTCGTAGTTGGTATCATCAAAATAAAAAATAAAGTGTGTAAATTTCGACATGCTCTGTAATATTTATATTACTTCCATGGCACATTATTCTTAAAACAGTTTGGAAATTTGCGCCATGATTACTTCAGCTTCGTTCGTTTTGTTCTCTTCCTTGTTCTTTGCTTATATTTCCCTTTACTTAGCTGCGTAGAAATTTGAAAAAATTGAATTATTAGGTAACAAGGTCAAAAATTTAATTGTTAGGTAGCAAGGTTGAAGTGCTTGTAATTTTCCGGATCACATCTGATTAAATGGTTAAGTAGCTGCTCTAATGATACCTACTCTTTCAGAGATCCATGTAAAATGCATGGCAATATTATTTCCTTGGGCTTCCACATATTTTTCGTCTTTTTCTGTTTTTCCGTGAAAATTAGACTCTCATCTGTACGTAGCTGTTGCAAAAATGAATTTCTAAAGCAAATTGCCTTTAGGTTACCGTGAATTTTCGCTCCTCTGCTAATGCGGAGAAATAACTTCTTTCAGAGTCATTTCCTTAGGTCCTTGCGTTTCTTGCGCTATCAGCGTCCAAAATAGCGTGGAGCGATTTAATTTTCCCCAGCTTTGCTAAGAACAAATTGCGAAACGTTTTTCCCATACTAAAATAAATGTCTTGACTCGAGACCTATGCATCTTCGCAGAAATTAGAAAGTGGTTGCGGTGATTGCCGCTACTTTGGAATTGCTGCGGTCCTTACCGGAACGCCTCCGCAGTTTCTTTACTCTCGATTCCCTTTTGTTAGTAGCACCGGCTGTGACTTGACAATTGTTTTTTTACAGTATGAATACCGTCTGTTTTAATGACCGTCTACCATTTAATTGTAGAAGAATATTTCAAAGCAAGGCGGATGAAAAACTGAGGAGTTACAGTTTATATGGTGAGGAGAGATTTGTTTGTAACGCTGAGTAACGTAGAGTCAACAGATAGAATGAGGTAAAAAATGTTCAGAGAAGTGAAATCCAGTTAGTTATGTATAGAGCCTATGCATATTTTATTTATTCTAATATACGGTCATTGAGTTTAATTTGCATCAAACATTGTAATATAAGCAAAATGATGTTTTCGGAAGGAATGAGTTTATGTTTCCTGTTAGTTTGTTTGTTTACTCTGGAAGAAAATAATCCTGATCGTATAACGTACCTCTTACCTCTTGGTGTGAGACACCTTGTGCAAAATAATATTTCTTCCACATCACCTGTTAAGAAAACATGCAGTGCGCAGAGGATTACCTTGCATCCACACAATTCCTTCCTCATTATTTCACTTCACTTATCGTCGTTATTCATCCTTAGAACGACGTTGATACTATCGCTACATTTTTCGAGGACTTCTTCGAGTGTTAATTTATAACACTTTGCCGATCGCTGAATCGCTACCTCTGATTTTCAGTTCTCTTTTCTCACTACAAAAGGGAACACAATAGTGCTCACAAATCTAAAGCGCGCTGCACATTAATAGCACTTCTATACTTGAAAAAAAAACGGTGATGAACAACATCAAAAAGTAGAACCGGTTGAATTAACTCCTAGTTTCTGCCTAATTCCTCATTATAGGTCCTTATATTACCTCAAATAACGTTCACTGTTGACGCATTGTCGCCAGTTCAAGTCGTCCTCACCTGTGCTTATTGTTTTTTTATCCATCCAGAAGGTGGTCACTGCACAAAAAGATCCATTTCCTATTGTTTAAATGCTTGTGTCTGACTATTAATTCACTGGAGAGCAAAAGTAATGGAGACCGTCAGGATTACGGAAAGATCCTGGTAGATATTCTCACTTGTGCTTATTGTTTTTTCTATCCATCCAGAAAGTGCTCACCGCACAAAAAGATCTATCTTCCATTGTTTAAAGGTTTCAAAGTTGCTTTCGCTGCTACCCAGCACTGTCGTTAACCTATTGGTTACAAAAAAACGATTTAGCACTTCAATTTCTCTGTATTACAGAACCAGATAAGTATTAAGAACTGCTGTTTGAGGTACTACTGAAGTTCTTTATTCTGTGGTCGAGAAGCAACAATTTCTTCGATTTCTTCATTGTTTTGTTTCGTTAGTGTTGTTACAATCGTGCACTTCTTGTGGATTTTCCTTTCAAATAAATCGTAGCACTTACGTGGAGTATTCTAATAGCTCGCCTCGCCTTTTCACTTGAACTCTCTCCGATTTCAGACGTCCGTCAGTCATGTCGCCGCGATTCTTTCGGTCACTTCTCCTGTCCTTTTGTATGTCTCTCTACATGGCGACTGAGGCTGCCAATTATGGTTAGTTTGTGGATTGCGTAGAGCACGTCGTTTCTCAACGCGATTATTGTTACTATCGCGGCACTTTTCTAATGGAAACACTGAAAACAGCTAACTGAAGAAACTGGGATTTAAATGCGAACTTCAGAAGTTGACGGTTCCTCAAAGAGTTCGCAGTTTACGCAAAATCAAGTGGATTTTCCACTGTGTTCTTGTATTTTTTGTTACGACTGAACGTTTGTTCATGCTATACGCTAAAATTTCTAACTTCGAAAAAAAAACCACACAACACCCTTATGAAATTACTTAGCGCCTTAAAACTTGCAAATAGTTCCAAACGATATAAAGATGATAAATAGTATGATTAAGCGATCAAAAAAATAGATAAGAAAAAGTGACAAGAAATATTTCCTCCACCTCTTCGTTCTATCTTTCCAAAGTCAATGCCTCCGACAGGATGAATTAAAATCACGGATATTAAAACATTAAGACATTATTGTTTGATATTGACTCCTATTGATTCCAAACAAAACGCAATCGTCCAAGAGTGCCCACCTGCCGCGATTTTATTATGGATCTAAAGATCAAAAATATTGCGGTTATCACGAGAATTACCCGAGATTGCTGGATTCCCCAAAGTTGAACCCAGTAACAGCTCCAATTCAGGAAAACGAGTGTTCAACGTTTGTTGCCGAGAGTTTTTGAAAGTGTCGATCATGAAAATCGTATCTACTTCCAATTATTAATATAATCGATTTTTTCCGAAGTTACCTTATGACCTTCCGCATTCGAGGCCGTTTTCACGAAAATATCACGTCTGGTGGGGGGCAAAGTCTTTACCCATTCATTGCTCCGTGTGTTCCTGGAATTTCTGTGTTGAAATCCAATAATGAAAATGTTTTCGCATTAATAGAGCAGCCGCAATTGATGTCTGGAGTTACTTCCGTCTCTTATTATGGGATGTGATATCACAAAACTGAAACGTCAGTACTAGTAAGCAGTGATTTTCTGGAGGGAGCATAGGTAATGTAGAAATAATACGGTGTTTTTATCTTATTACGTTCGTACAGTGGCACCACTTATTTATTTCGTCCGTTTTCATTTTAGAATGAAAAGAGCTCCAGCTTAAAAGCTAGTTGAATAAAATCAAGTTTAAAAAAAACTAAAAAAAATAAAATGAAGAAAATGACATAGCTGGGTGTTTTGATCACCAGATCTGCGGAAAAGTTAGAATCAACGTCGCATTCTTCCACAGTTAATATCCGAGAATTCTCCATTGGCACAATAAAGACTTTGAACTTTGAACTCTTGAAAACTTTGAACACTTGGAGGATCAGAAGTACTGCTCTGTCTTCAGAGGCCAGCAAATTTTACTTTCGTTGGACGAATGTGATTGATTTACGTCTAAAATAAAACCTTTTTGAAAGAGTTCTAGCTTCGTTGCAGGATCTCACGTTTCTGAAATTGGAATTCCTGGTCAAATATCTCTTTTACCACCATAGACCACCCGAACTCGGCTCTTACCGTAGCTCCTTACCAGGTCCAACCATTCAAAATCCATATTCCGCCCGTCGTCCTGTCGTCGTCTTGTCGTCGTCCCGTTAAATATTAGGTGAAGTAAAAAGTTCTGAGCGTTTTTTTCGCTTCATTTCGACGATGAAATTAACATAGTTCGGACAAACCGATCTAGATCAAACATTCGCCGTTTGTCGATTTTCTATTCTGCTCGATTTCGATTCAAATATTCGATAACTTTTGTCAATTTTGATGGAGATTTCATTATGTGATATTTATATCGTCAGATATGGCCTACTAAAGACATTTAGCTAAAATGTTCCGAACTTTTTACTTCACTTATCATAAGGCCACCTAGTACCGGACCTTCGAGAGACTTTCGAAGCTTTTGGTACGAAAATGAGAGATCTTCTCGTGGATTTAGTTATGTTTTTTTTTTCTATCACGGAAATGTTCTCATGTTCATGCTTATGCTTCTTCTTATTCTTATCCGACCGGTCTTATACACGAAAAATAACTCGTCCTAAATGTCAGGGGTCGAAATGTGAGATGAGTTTTTCCTTAAAAGTTTTTCCTCCACTCTTAATTGAATGAATGACAGCTGCCGGTCGCATGCTAAGTTGTAAGGGAAAGAAAGGATGCGCGTTGTTGAGTGTGTTCATAGACTTTCCAAAATATTTTTATAATAATGAAGAAACTACTGCAGTAGAATCACATCTAACTTTCCTGTTTAATCTTTCTTTGGCATTTTTTTGTTACCAATTATTGCTATTTACTTTTGTTTCTTTGAGGTTATTTATGTAGACTGAAATGTTTACTGTCTTAAAGTCTGAACTGACTTTCTCGGTGTGGAAAAAAATTGGCTATGATATTCGACGTAAACGCCTGAAGTAATCCTCTAATCATGTACAAGTTTTCCCGGAGATCTAAGACCTCGAGTCAGATCGATGAACTCAATACCGTGCCGTGCAGAGTGGTCATAATTTTGCGATTAGCCACCTCAACAACCTTCTGCACTCGAATATTCAAGGGATTTCGTTTTCTTCTTCGCGTTTGGTGTTGGTGAACATCCAAAACATGGAGTTCTCTTGTTTACTGGTATTTTTTTGCAAGCTTACTGTTTTTGCTATTTCTGATATGATGCGGTGTTCTTAAAGACAGAAGCCTACCGCAGCAAACATTCGTCTCGAAAGTTGAGCCTTAATACCAACCAAAGTGTAGTTATCCAGAAAAGTTACTTCTTTTTTCTTCCATCCGTAAAACAACTGCTCACTATTTTTGTTTGGAAAGCGTGTGTTTCTGGTTTAATTGTTACATTATTTGATACACATTTACGTACACAATTCCATTGTGAATCGCCACTAACCGTTTGCAACTACATTATGCTGGTGATCGCGGATCGAGGATCGAATGCGCACGTCACATTTTCGCTGAGAAATTGAAAGCAAATGTCAAGTGCTGGCTGTAGCGGGTATACTGCCCTCAATGAGGGCGCACTGAAGATCTTCGGGAGCGGAAATTGGCAGTCATCACTGAGAATTTCCACGTGGAGCCGGTTAACGAGAAAAGTGGTGAACACACAGCAGCGGTCACAGTGGACACAGAAAGTGAATGGAGGTGCATAATCGACGTGTTTTAGAGTCAGGAAAGCGACAACATGGAACAAAAGGACTTCCCGAAACTTTTCCTATTCCTGTAAGCAATGCGGTAACGTCTTTCATGTTTTCCTTATCGTCTGTGTACTCATTTTCCTGAAAATCTTCTCTTCTAGGACTATCGAAATAGAGCACGCCTGGCACGGGAACGACCACATCGACCAAAGATTCGCCGAACCCTGCACCGATCTTTTGGAGTAACGTCACAACTCATACGAAGGAATCCCTCGAACGCAAGAAACTTCACAGAAAGAACCTCCTTGGTACTGAAACCACCACATATAGGGCAGGTCACTTCGAAGACCGTAATACCTTGGACATGGCCTGATTCCACAACGACAGCCGCAGTGACAATCTCTGACATTGTTGCTACAGAAGAAACTGTTGAGAATGAGAGTACAACAATGTCTGTGCTTGCAACGGTAAGGATTTGAGAGCTTAGGATTTTTTCTTTACGGAAATCGGTGCTTTAGAAGTTCCTTGCAAACCTTACTCTGCCTGATTCTTACGTTTATGTTCATACTTATTTTATTAAGTTATGTTTTTATTAAGCCACCACAATCGTGTGTGCAAATTTCAACATACCATACACAGCTGCAAAGTGTCTTCCTGTTAACTGTTACCTTATCCTGAATAAGATTATCACCCTTAATTATGCTCTGCCAAAAAAAACTGCTAGTCACATTTGTAAGGAACTTTTGATGTCATTCATACGTCCGATTAACTTTTTGGTACACATGTGTTTAAGTGGAAATTTTGTGAATGTTAATGTCAATGCGTCAAAGGCAAATTATTCCCAAATTTCCAGGTACCCAGTTGGGACTCAAGAAACTATAACGTATCATCACAAAGCGTTGTTATTTCCGACCTACTCGCTCCACAATCAGCTGTGTTCAACTCCACAATAACACTAATCAAGGAGTTTCTTAAGGATAAAAAGAAGAAACTGAAAGGAAAGCGGATCAACAGGAGGAAGCAGGTTAAAACAATGTTGTTTTAACACTTAGTGCACTTAGTGCAAAACTAGATGTATTTAATTCTTAGGCAAAAATTCCACAAACTCAAAAACCAGCTGTATACGCCTCAAGAGACGATGTCGTCTATAAAAAAGAAATACCGCAACTGAAATTCAAGTTCATAAAGTCGGACAAGGATGTGCGGATGACAAATGTGAAAACAGACAGGATACCGCTAATACTGCCTTATTCACTTGATGTGACGAAAAAGAGGAAGCCACAGATGGTTGGTATTCGAGAAATTTTGAGTCCAGTAGCACAGTTCGCATGATAAAGGCCACACATGGGCATAATCCTGGACAAAAAACGAGGTTTACAACTCGCATTTGTGCTAAGATCTGACTCCTGAGTGTTTATTTTTGAAAATTAAGTATCTTTGAAAATTAATTTACAAATATGGCGAAGCAGACCTACTAGTGGTGAAAACTTTGCCCCTAGAAATTAGAAATAAGGAATTAGATTAGAACCTAGAAATTCCGATCAAACACTGCATCTAAAGGCTAAGGTCTAAGCACAAAGCATGAAAATGGCTATTTCTGAGTTAAGCAGAACTTTTGCTGAAACAGAATAAAGATATAGAAGAAGCGGGCCCCGTAACTCATCGTTGTACGAGTAATTTGTTTTCAAAAAGGTGTTTGTTTACTCGTCAACCGTTGCCAGCGCAGCGGTTGCGTGTGAACGGCACAAGCGACAATTCGATTATTGGATAAGATGTTGGGTCAAAAATTGTTCTACTTGACAGATAGCGATGTTTTGCAATTTGTTTTTCTTTGTATTGTTTTCTCGATTTTTTTCTCTACTTTTCGTCACCCGACTTCTTTTTTGGCAGCGATATTCGTTGCAAGTTTCTTGGTAACAATTCACCTACTATCTTTTGAAAATGGTACTTGTTAACATCTGTATCTGTTTAACATAGTACTTTTACTTGCACACTAGGTAGGGAACACTTCTCATTCACAATGTTAGTTTATTCGCTAACTACGTCCTGAAGAATTTAGTTCAGTGCACGTTAGTATCCTAGAGTTCACGAAAAACCCACTAGTATGTGTTCACGAAAAACCCTCCAGTATTGTCAGCCGATTGATTGTCGATTATTGATTTTTTGTTGTCAAAAATTACGTCTGGAACATGAGGACGGAAACATTGTCAGCAGATTGAATGTCGATTATTGATTTGCAAATCGATAGTTAAGAGTTTTGTTCTACGCACCCGCTATGGGAACCCATTCTCAAACTACAGAAGGACTAGTGAACTAAACTGCTGCTGTTTTCTTAATATACGTTGATCCATAACTTAAGTGCTCGCAAATCCTTCTTCTACTACAAACAATGAAATCATTTTTTTTGTGGGACTGGGTGTTGCCTTTAATCTTTTTATCCGTTTATTCAGTACGATTTTTAAAATAAACCTTGGTGGGGACGATTGGTGATTTAACAACTTGTAGTTTTTTAAAGTTGTTAATTCAAAGGTGACAAAAGCGCAATCGATAGGAATGGTTTTGTTCGAAAAACAAAAAAAAAAACACGCAGACACGACTGAATAATTGTGAAACTTTAAACTATGATTTTATGATTTTGAAATTCGTTATTTTTTGAGTACTGAATGCGCTGGGCTTTTTTAACGATTGAACTTTTATTTATTTATTTATTTACTTATTCATCTGTACATCTCAAGGTTACACATGTAATTGCTATGGGTGCTCCGTAGATTTCCCTTTATGTCTAATCAATTCACATCATCATTAAGTTCTACATTTAGGAAAAAATCACAGATGCACAAACGCAGGAAGGTTCAGAATCAATTGAGGAAATTGGGGCTAGAATTGAAGCCGAGGAAGCAGAACGGCAACGAGCTGACGGCGAGAATCCATTGAAATATATGGTCAAGGATGGGATTCTTTTCAAGAGAAATAAAATACCCGTGGCTAGGTGAGGAGGTTATTCGTTTCTTTTTTCACTTTGTTTTCCGTATTTTTAGTATATTTTTTTTCGTTTGTTTGACTTGATTAGCAGGGATTGTAGGATTTAAAAAAGATTTCAAAGGAAGTGATGTGAAAAGGGGGTGGAATTTATGACCCCGCTAACGGAGTTCAACTTTAGGATTAATGTGTTGACAAACATCAATGAACAGGCGCCAATCCCTCCATTGGTCATTCTGCAATCTGACCATGATGCGTCCGAGTTACAGACTCATGAAATTCGCCCCACCTCCAGATGAGTTCGATAAATTTTGCAAAATTCCGACATTGGTGGTGGTGGCGGCGGCAGCCTCGCAAAATTCAATGCAAACATCAGTGGCTTAGGATGGCTATTCACCCGAAAATATTTTTCATAAGCAGCGTATAAATGACTTCACCCTGTACAATCCTAGAAATCACTTTCGCTTCCTTGAGAGAAATATACGAAGAAAAGGAAGCAGAAAATATCTTCTTTTAGGATCAGCCTATCACCAATGGAAACGTTCCAGGCACAAGGTGAAAATGTTCGAAAAAGGGCAAAAACTGTCAAGAAACAAACTATGGTAGTAAGTATTTTCTTATTCACTTGCCCCTTTTTCGGAAAATAAGGTGGAAGAGTTGAGCGAGGTCCCAAAAACACTTATCATTGGAACAAAAACAAGTACTTTTATGAAATGAGGTATGCCATTGAAGATTCTTAAACGATTTGCAGAGATTCTGAGTACAGAAATGAATCCACCACCAGTTCAGATTTGATAACATGCAGTTTTCTGAGTAAGCTTTTTGAATCGGCTGTGTGGATAGTGCGTGTGAAATTTTTCCACGAGCAGATTAGGGATGACGGGAAAGAAATGAATTCCTGTTTATGTTACCTAACTACTTCTAAAAAGTCTCTTTCTTGTCCCTTCCGGCTTTTCCCGATTTCCTCTTCGGATCTCTAATGCTGCAGTTGGTGATGACCACCAACACTGATTATGACGATTTCATTCTTGATAGGCATTGATTGTGGGCGGATAACCGTAACAATCGCCACAGGGCATGCTAAGATAGCTGTAACTTCAGTACTGCATTTAACTCGTTTACGCACTCTCATTGACTCTGGTTTAGGTCCCAAAAGCCTAACAAGTGATAGGTCCCTCAGTTTTTTTTTTCAATAGGAGTCGTCCCCATTCGTCTCCGAGCTTAGGAATCTCAGAAATCACGCTGCTGTTGTTAGTCTGAAGAATTTCGACTCGAAACGACCCATTCCGGTGCCTCCGTTGAGTCCAGTGAGTTCTTTTCCCTTCTTCTTTACTAGCAATTGAAACAATCTGAATAGCCCGAGCAGAAATGATCAGAAAATTGAAACATTTGTAGAAAATGAGATCAACACGAGGTAAGACAGTAGCAATCATATCACTAACCATCATTTCCATATCATAGCAATTATATCAGTGTTTGTGGAGTAGAAGAAATGAGGGCATAACACGGTACATGTGCAGAAATGAGTAAACAGTACATAGTCATCTGTCTTTCCTTGTACAATATTATTTTGGCAAAATTCCAGCCAGTTATGAACCTTGGACAGTCGTTAATCGTAGCAAATGGAATGGAGAGGGAACATAGGAGTGAGGAAGAGGGTGCACATTTCACTGCACATTCAAGCATCCCGTTTGAAAATGAAATAGGAGTGGAACCAGTTGACGTGACACAAAACGATCTTATTCATGACATTCAGTCGCCGCCTCCCTATCCATTCAGTCATTGCTACATGAACATTGATGGTATGCTCAATTTTCCGAAATTCTCTCTAAGAATCCTAAAAATGAGATTTAGGATTCATGTGTTGCAATCGATACCTAGAGTCGCTAATGCGAAGAAGCTTTCGAAAGTTGAGAAGAGCACACAGATTCCATGAATGTAGTGTACAGAAAATCGCTAACAGAATACAAACGGATTGTGAGAATGTGTAAGTTTGAGTATTATTGTACGTACTGTTTCAATGTGAGAATTCCTTAATCATGCAGATTCAACACAACCTTCGAAGTAGTTGTGGGCATTGACGATTTTGCGATTCGAGCACATTTTGCTGGCGATCTGATGTGTAAGATCCAGGAAGGAGGACGCTTTCTTACCGCTTACGCTACTACGATGCCTGTTGGTTGTTGATTTTTGTTTTTAAGGGCGGGTCAGAACCTGACTTCATTGGTGCAATTGGTGCAACTGCACAAGCGGTGGGATTCTCGCTTTGTTCTTCGGCCCGATTATAGATAGCCACGATCCAAGAGCAATTGCACCACAAGTCTGGTCGTTTTGACCCTGATGCAGCAAACCACTTTCATTTCTTTCTTCCCTTTCTTAGCACACACTACCCATATTACTTAATAATTGGAGTTAGCACCCATATGTTATTGTATGCTAACGTATTGATTAAGTTCTTATTGTACACTTCTTACGACATAGTTACAGCGCCTGGGTTTTAGAAAAAAATAGAGCGTGCATTTGCAGAAGTCCATTAATAACCTCAAAAATTCGGATGGGGTGCCGGAACCACTCGTTTGATATGTTCAGTTTACACTGCTCGAATTGAAGTGGTCAACAGTAAATAAAAGAAAACACGCCCTAAAACATCACAATCATGAAACTTGAGATAGATAGATGCTAATTTGTGGAGATTTTACTTTCTAAACTTATTACTTACTTTATTCCTCTACCTAATGCTGTTCTTTTTCAGACACGAGACGGAGCTGCACTGGATCCACTTCATGTGGTTACAAAAATCGAGATGAACTTACGAGATCGAGATGATCGACAAATGGGTGACTCCATCCAATTCCCTGAGAGACAATTCGATAGCGCCGTCCAACCTGCACAAATCCTCGACGATATTCGTCGAAGAAATCGAGCACAAGACATTCCATTCCACGAAAAATCACGAGAGGACATAGACAACGAAAATATAATCACTAGGAGTTGAGAACAGAGAAGAGGATACTGACAGCAAGAGAACATTAGCCGAAATTTTAGAAATGCTGTAAAGCAGATTCGTTACTTCCTAAGCAAGTTGAACTTAAAGCGACAAGTTATTGTTAAAGGCATCACGCCACGAATTTGGGGTGGTGCGGGTTTCAGGTAGACTATGCCTATGCGGAGTCGTAGATTACGGAGAGAAGGCTGATTCCGTCCATGTCTTCCTAATTGTCGTAAAAAAAACGTCCCAGAAAATATGACTTCGAACGTTCCGGGGCGCTATTTTCTATAACGAGTTCGATTAGAGCGCGCCAGCCGTGTGCACGCGCCGCATCTTCTGAGACGTTTTTTTCACGGCAATTAGGAAGAAATGGACGGAATCACCTTCCTCTCCATAGTCTACAACCCCGTATAGGAACTCTCCACCTGAAATCCGTACCACTCCAGATTCGTGGGGTGACGCCTTTAATACGCACTTTGTTAGGTACACCATGAATGAGATTCACGAGAATTTTTTCACCGTAGTCAGCGAATTTAGCAAATTCAACGTCAGAAATAGTACCGCATTAACGCTGGATAGTTTTCTTCTGTTGGGCGCTGCGCACAGGCTCTTACCAGTACACCACAACATGGTAGAAATCACCGTACCAAATTATTTGTTTCCAAATTGCTGCTAGTATTTGATTATTATTACGAGACTGCCTCAACCCGTGTTCACTTGTACATTGCCGTTGCACTTTATGATTGCATTTGTAATAATTTTTTCTTTGAGATTGTTGACAATAAAATTTTTAATTCCCTCAAAATATCAAAAAGGAGATGGATATCATGTGTCTGGAGAGCCTCAAACTTAAGTCAAAAGTGTCCAGTGTCCCTCAAGTGAGCGCAGCAGGCTTAGTGATGCTCATTGGACGTGCTTATGAGTGACGTCGCCTCCACTGGGAATTCTCTCGGAGTTGACTAACTGGGGGCGTCCATTGAAAAACGCCAAGTTATGACATATTGCAGGGATTTGTAAAATCTCTCGTGATCCGTCTCGTAAGATTTGGGATGTCTAGTGATTTGGAATGTGTGGAATTACTCGTCATCTACAATACAAGAATTTTGTATTTTGAAGATTTCAAGAATTTTGAAATGCTCGGAGTGAAATCACGGTTTGGCGCTCTGCCAGCTAATAATTTCTTCACACATTTCATTGTTTTTGTACCAAGGTAAATATCTTATGTAAAATATTTCATACGATATCACCAACCTACGATTGGAACCTGGATTGGAACTTTAAGTACTACGAATTTCCTTGAATATTTCTATAATGAGTATCAGTTGAGGTACGTGCGCAGGTAGAAGAGCACTGTGATCGTAATTTGGTAAAAAAAATCGGCGGAGATGCTAACGGATAGGCCAAAACAACATTCCTCTTTCTTGAAAATCATGATTTTGACTAAAATATAGGGAATATTATTCTGCCTAGCCCACTGAAATGATTCTGCGTGTTTTTTTTTAATCAAAGAATGAAGAAAATGGAAAACTGCATCACTATGATCAACGATCTGGATCTGCATCAAGGCTTCGACAGAGTTCTTGATCTTCGGGGGGATACGTGCTGGTGACAGTCAAGTTATTCCCTGCTGCCTCTACCTTACTCAAATCTCTAAATGTTATGTTTTTCAAGGTAAGCGCAAATAATTTCACCTTTATCTTCGGTCCCGTCCTTATATTCATCATAAGTGATATCCGGTAGAAATGTGGAAAAGGTTTCCTAAGCCTAAGCGAGGAAAAAGTGTGTGTGTATTTTACCAAATTCCGTGTTCCAGCGAAACCCTCACCAAGATTAGTGGTACTTCTTTTAGAAACTATTGATAACAATGTGCTTTACTATTGGGAAATATGCACAACATTCAAATTTCCTATTCTTGCGCCGTTCTTGATCAACTACTGTTTTTTTTTTTCGACGCTTTAAACGAATATCTTCGTACCTCATGCCACAAAGCAGCTGTTTGCTCTCAACCACTTTTTATCACTTCAACATTAAGTTGGCACCTAATAGTGTCAGTTTGCAATCTCTTATAGTAGCAGATAGTACAACAGTAATTTGCAGAGATCTGTCCGGAAATAAAGTGACATTTGAAGTTACAGCTTCATCGCACAGCCCGTTGTAAGGATATGTTCCCATGAAAAAGTAAAGATACACGAGATCATGAAGGAAACGTCAGTCTAAGTGTAGAAACGACAAAACTCAAAACGACATGAAACACTGTGCAATTCCAAATGCGGTTGCACCCGAAAGGTAGCGATGGCGGTCCGGATCCAGGTGGGACCATCGCAACATCAGCGATGGATGGTATTAGTAAGGGTTTGACTCACCACATTATGGTTCTAGTCACGTAACTGCGCTGTTTCTGCCTGTGAATTGATAACAATTGGTAGTTGTCCGTTGATTCTGTACCTACTGTATATCTATGCGTTATTTTGATATTTTCTTGCAGTATATGTTGTTCTGCAGATGTTTGAAGAATCAAGAGAAAATTTGAAGAAATATTTGGACTTGCTGGGGATGTAGAAGCTGTTGATCAGGTAGTTGCGATACTGTTCTTGTTTTCTACTGCATCTACATCAACTTACTTAATTTCATTGGTGGAGTTTTTCGCAAAGTTTTTCTTGAAATGCTCTGAATCCTTGGTGGCTGTTTCCAGTACGTGTTATTTTCGATCAATGATAGTGGTGACACACATGTTTTCTGCCAGCTCCACTTAAAAGAACCACGCTCAGCATCCTTTTGCTTAAAAATCGTTAGGTCTTACGATGACGAATTGGTTAACAACGACCCTTTTGAAAACACTTTGGTTCGTTTTCGGAGAAAAAACCAACCAGTTGTTGCGAAATGCTGTAATTATGTTTCCGGCTGGGAGTTATTCAATTCCCGTTGAACTTGTTTCCGAGCAAATTTTCGAAATGTCACGAATTCGAAAATCCACCACCTGCAATTCCATTAATTTGAAGAACTTTCTGACGAAAAGAAATTTGAGAGGACTCTTTTGTGCTTTTTTTTTGTAGACCACAGGTGTGCAAGTAAGACGTTCTCGCGAATATACCAGCAGATTTTCTTAATGTCCTCGTTGACGTCGTTAGTTCAGGAAGAAAAAGTGTTTTCTGAGGTTTTTTTCTCAATTGCAATGTCTGTTGATAAGGTCTTCGCTTCAATCACACCACTTACTGCATCGCTACATGCTTGTAGCAAGTGATATAACGAATATAAGTAAAACAACAATGAACTGCCGAACAAAAAACTTAGAATAGTTTTGTCGGTGGAGTTTACTGTTCATTTAGGATTAGAGCATTCGACGAAAACATATGCTATGCTAACGGTTCTGTGAAACGTGCGCTTCAACTTTTGAAGGAGAAGAAACGTTGGTGAGGATGGGAACATTGGAGGAAGGGAAAGTTCAGGTGCTCGACGCAATTGTTAGTGTTTTTGGTGGTTGTGGATAGAGCTTCTCTACTTCATAAATTATATCTTAATGGATTTTGATGATTTGTTGACGACAGAGCATGAAAAGACATTTGCTAGAAACTTTGATGAACTGATAAGTCAAAACCCACTCAAAACGCAGGAAAACTCAATAGATCGGAGGATCGATAATCGTTTGTCACGCATTTCCTCGTGTCATGTGACAGTTTTCCCTAACCCCCCCCCCCTCCCCCATTTCAATAGCATTTTACCAGTTAAACAGTGCTTTAAAAATATTTCTAGCGAGTTGCCGACGTGACTGGACTATTTCTCTGGATAAACAACTGAAAAACCAAGCCTGACTAAGCAGCAGTCTCATGTTACACATGTATGGCGACCCCAGCGCCAATATTGACGCCATCGCTTGCAGGTCCCACTGCTGCTGTTGCTGATAATAGGTGGTCGCTATCTGCTGCTTTCTCACGTTATTCGCACCTCGTTCATAGTTTTACCCTTATCAGATTGTTCCCTCAACGTAATAAAGTGCTTCCTTTGCAGCATATATCGTTTGGAACGCTCGATTGATTGATTTGATCTCTACGACGAGCCCTCCTTCCATTTACCAAAAGAGTTCTAATGCAGGACCGAGGTCTTTCTTTACTTGAATTTATTACACAGATGACTTTGTCACTAGTGATGGCCTCCGTTGATCTGAGTTACGAAACAGATGTTTAGTTTTCAAATCTTTGAGAGAGGACCTTTTTTTAGCTGGTACCTTACTTAATTCCACCTAAATAAGGTGGAATTATTCTGTTTTAGATATGGTTTCTCTGTAGTCAAGACATTTTCTGAAACTACAGTAAGTTGGGAGGAATTGTTGTTCATAGTGTGTGTAACATTCGAAAGAAATCATTTCATTCAGTGCATCTGATTTTGCTCGCTTCTGAAATCCTCACGGAAAGAGTAAGTGTCCTGTTATAATTAATAGAGCAGTAATAGTAGTAAAGACTTGCGTATTTTCGCTATAGCATATGATTGCGAGAAAACTAAGGTGTACTGGTTTTCTACTGACACTCGACTTCCTTCTATCAACA
This sequence comes from Necator americanus, assembly GCF_031761385.1. Classification (NCBI taxonomy): domain Eukaryota; kingdom Metazoa; phylum Nematoda; class Chromadorea; order Rhabditida; family Ancylostomatidae; genus Necator; species Necator americanus. Next base: position 36,481,646 of record NC_087374.1, on the reverse strand, counting down.
TTACTTGAACTGTATCTTGGTCTTCTCCTTTCATCACGTCAAATCACCTTTAAAACTAGTAAGTAGGCATCGTGCCACTTTCATCGCTGCTGCAATCTTCTCGATAACGAACGGTCAAGTGATGACGACTTTCCCGCTGACGAATAATTCGAGTTCTCTAGAGAAACATCTACTGCTGTCCCGTGCGGAATGAGAGATATGCCAAAACATCATCTGCTCGAGTGAAGCGCTGACATTTCGAATGGAGTTGGTAGACGGATTTCCAGCACTCGAAGACATTTTGCTTTGTTTTGAATTTCGCTGTCTTACTAACCGATGGCATAGATGACTGTAAGAAGTGAGAGACATGAATAATTTCCTATTGCTTAGTCTTCGTACAAAGTTTACTGCCTATATCTCTCCAAATCGTAACTTCATCTAAAGACCTCAAAGACATCGCAAAACATTTCATCTGTATGGAAATGAGGGATAATGACACTTTTTTTTCAAACTACTGAATTCTTCATTTCCTGTGATGCCGCATTTCTCCTAAGTGCTAAAGGGATCTTTCATCCAATTATTCCTTTTCTTCACCTAAAATGACAGTCGTGCAACTTATTAGTTAAGAACTGTTATATACATCTTTCCTTTTCATGATCCTGAAAAACGGTGCTCTCAGCAATTTTTTCGTTAAAAGTACTAGAATATATAGTAGGGTCAAAACGACATGAAACACGTACGTAATTGCGTACGCGGCTTCTTTCGAGGCGCATCGGTGGAACGTAGTGGCTAGGAGCGTGGTGAAATCCTTGCTGGCATCACCCATCACCCACCCCGCTGCAGTTGGCGACGGGCCCACCTCGGTTCCAACCGCTGCCTCCACAGCGCCGTTTCGAGCGCGTACGCAAATGCACATCAACTACACTCGTGTTTCATGTTGTATTGACCCAACTATAATATGGTCTAATTTCTGCACAACAATGTATCGATTAATACAACAACAGATTTGGATCACAGCCCATTTTGTAGGTTGTACTCTTCTTCATATTTCATTCCAAATGCATTCAGTGAGTATAGGTTTTTGAACTATCAGTGAGCTCTTTATGTTGGTTTTCATTCTATATCGGCCATTTATGATGACTACGGAAAATACACGAGGAGAGAGCCTCGAATGCTAGGAGACGCAGAATCCCAAAGTATATCTGCTGTCCTGGTTATGCGCGGTTGCGGAAAACCCCGAATAGTTTTTATGTCTACCTACTGTCTATCACATTACGGACAAAAAACAGAAATAGAGCAATCGTTAGTGAAGCAATTCATATCTTTCTGTGTAGTTGTAATTTCATGACATCATTGCGCTTTAGACATCTTTTTCACCTTTATTAGATTGTTGAACAGTGGGGATTTCGGGTTTTGGGGCAGTGACGAGGCGATCCAAATGACGAGTTTTGTGGTCGGGTGAGATAAAGCATTCCAAGTTTGCGATCCATTAGAAAGAGTTCGCCCTTACTAGAACAGGATGTTTCTTTGTTTCGAGTGAGCCTTATTGCTTTTTATAATGAAAGTCCTTTAGATTAGTCAAATTAACCAACCTTTGCCTTTTTAAATAGAGAGCATCCCAAATCCAACGATATCATGGCGAAGACATTTCTTGCCAATGCTTCCGAATCTTTCTCGAAGACCCGTTTTCCCGTCTTTACCTCATTCTCATTCCGGCACTAAACTATCCGTAACCTTTTCACTGCGTTAAGCCTCCTCGAGATGACGAATGAAATATGGGCTTGGCGGCTAACGCTGACTGACATCGCTAAGATGAAAACCGCGAGCGCAGCGCGTCGAAATAAACCGCCTCTGTCGCCACGCCCCCACATGCATTCCGGATGCAGCGAATGTGTCCTTGCTTTATTTCAGCAGCAGTTAAATGCATTTTCACGATACACCTCTAATTTCTATTAGCTGCGGATGTGTCGTTTTGTTGTTGTTGCAATGGAAAAGCGTAGGATATTGTTTCGCTTTATCCACGAAAAATGCAAAACACCTTGTATATTTGGCTATAATCTTCTAACGCAGTTTTTGAGCACGATATTACTATATCTCAACATTTCCTTTATTAACTCCCTCTCTTTTTCCACACAGTCGAATTTTTCCTACGATTATTCGAAGAATCTGAACGCCAAATTTTTTGGTCGGATTAAACGATTTTCATTTGAACCGTATGGAAGAGTACAATTTGAGAACTCAGTGTTGTTCTCATTGCGAGATAGATCTGATAATGTTCCTTAGAGTTTCGTTCCAAACTAAGACTCCTCTTCGGATCTGCCCGGTCCCTATGAGAAGAATACTGAGCTCTTAGGTTATGCTCTCCTTTACGATTCAAATGAAAACCGTATCAAGTCAAGAAGATGAGCTTTTTATGCTCTTGTTCAGAATTTGGAGAAGGATTTTATGCTCATCTTCATCAGTTTCCGTAACTACCTATTTACTTGGATCTCATGTGACGAATTAGTATGAATCTTGCAGATGCGTAGGTGTGGGAAATACGTAGATTTACCTGAGGTATGCCATGAGTAATGAAAATTGCTCAAGAATTCGATTAAAATTGAGCATCTGAAGGCGTAGTATCCGTCCGCTATAAACAACCAGTCAGTCAGCCAAAAAACGGTAGGCGGTACCATGCCACTACGAATTATTCTTGTTGACTGCTGAAATTGAAGGAAATAAAATCACATATGGATTTTCATTGTTTAGGGTAACCTCCTAAGTGATGTCATAAGTATACGATACATTTTAAAGGCAACATATCACGAAATGGGCGACGATAGAGTCTCTGTGGGATGATACAGAGCTCCGGTTGAAGACTACGAAAATGAGTGTGACCCCGCTCAATTACTCCTGATCGTCCTAAAAAAAAATGACGTGGTGAAGACGTTTTTCCCTACGATGTACGTTAGAACGCGCCACCTTCGTGCAATCTGCGGTTCCTTCAGCAGCCTATTCATTGTTTTTTCTTGCATTGCATTGGTTGCTGAGGAAACCTCATTGATTTTTGACGGCGCGCGTGTACGGGAGCGGGGCATCCTACCGTACTTCGTGAAATCTAATGCTGTTTCTTTTCCACACCTCCGTTCAGTACGATTAGAGAGAAGCGTGGTCACGCATATATTCGTAATCTACAATCTGAACTTTATCTTGTCACACAGAATCCCAAACATCGTCAGTTTGCCTTCAAATAATATTTTGAGCCTGGTAGAGAAATGAATCTAGTTCGAAGTCCTTAGACTGCAAAGCTTTAGTTATTAACTTTTTTGCTCATCCCGCAGCGATGCGGCATTTTCCCAATTACATGTTTTTATCGCGAATCGATAGGCGCAAAGCATCAATGGAATCACGTTCATCCTTAATTATGGATGACTTCATACTCTCTCGTCATGCTCATCCTTTGCACAACCCATTGCAGCAGTTTTTTGTGACATGCGTTTCTGGAACTCGACTCATGGGATGGATTTAATTTTGGAGATTTTTAAAAATCACTTTCCTCGAAATCCCTATGGATTCGTTATTATGTGCCTTAAACAAAGCAGAGTTGGGATGTTTTTGGCAGCTGTTCATCCGAGACGGTTTGTTGATGCGCATAGGATCAACGTCCGGCCGACTGGCCAAGCAAGTGTTTAAGTGTGTTGAGGCTTTAGCGTTTTGTGAACTGTCAGGAGGTTTTGATCACTTCCGTGCTATCTATGTGCTCGTTTTCACAGTCGTCACGTGAACAAGATGACCTGCAAAATCCAAGTGATGTTTTCTGCCCTTTTGCTCGATCTGAGGACCGTTCTCTAAAATCCTATTGTTACAAAAGTAAAATGTGTGTGCGTGTACTGTGTAGTGTACTTACAAGTAGTTGGAACAACTTGTCGCTGTAAAATTTCCTGAAAGGAATGCACTCATTGTTATTGTTATCGTAATACTGAAGTTTGAAGGGATGCTTTTTACAACTATTTTTTTTCCTTGAGGAGGAAAGGTTAGGTGAGAAGCAACACAAAAAGAATTAGCTTTGCAATCCTCTGAGGACAGTTGTCACTGTACTTTTTTGACCAACGTTTCTTTTAGGTTGCAATCCTTTTTTTAAGTTCTCTTGCATCTATTCTCTTCTTGTTTACAGTCCCATTTTTCAAAGAAAGTTAACCGTCAATTATTGTTGCACTTCAAGGTCAGAATTCCTCGCAGTATAACAGGTTTACTGGGTATTTCCGACGGATAATGAGCGTTCGCTTACTTGCTAGTATTTACTAAGTTGTTGTCTTTGAAATAGACCCTAACAAAATAAAGAAACATACTCGAAGAAGAAATCCTACAAAAAAATGCACGTAGGATAGAGTTGGAATATAAGAGTAATTAAGCGATTTGAAATGTAGTTCAGCATTATCACTGAATTACCTCAATGAATATTTTGGTTTCGATTCTTGGACATTAAGGATGATTTTATTCGAAACCAGTTTTTCCCAATGATATTGGTTCTAATTTAAAGACATACAAGATAAATACAATTACTAGCTGTTCTGAATACCTGCCGATCAATTCGAAGTACAAACTAACAGTCTCCATTTTTTGGAGGTGATGCCATTTCGCTGCTTACTTTTCCTTCATTTTTCTCATTTTTCTTTGTATTTTTTTGAGTAATGGCAAAATCTTTTGATGTAAATGCTGTTGCAAAGTGCATAGAAGTTCTGATTAGAGTGCTGCTTTTACCCTAATGAAAAACAAATATACGTAACCTCAGCAATTTCACCTTTCTGGTACATGCCGTAATTCACGGGGCTTCAATATTATTCAGAAAAAAAATCGTTTTTCATTTCTCGTTGATCGACAGTATACCAGTTTTTTTTTTTGAGAGGAAATCTACCTCCTTTCACGAGAGAGGGCGGGTGTGGTGTAGCGGTTAGAGGTTCCGCAACCTGCACGATCGATCGGAGGTTCGAATCCGCCCCAGTGCTCACCAAGCCTTTCATCCCTCCGGGGTCGATAAATTGGTACCAGACTTGTCTGGGAGGATAAAAGCACTGACTTGACACATCGGCTAGCCACCGCAAGTCATTGTATAGGCCAGATACACGTTCGTAAACCTCAAACGATTCTGAATTGAAGTGAACGTGGGGGCGCATCCCAAGCGGATTGATTAACGCCAGAAACGTTATCCTTTACTTTATTCATGAGAGAATTCGCGATCAATTGCATGCGTCAGTCAACAGTTTTAGCCGGGGTTTTTCCATTGCTCTGTGCTATTCACCCAATCTTCCGTGAGAGCCTCTCGCGGCGAACGCACGCAACATGCTAATGCTGAAACATACGTCGTGGTCATTGACTTTTTTCTCAAAGCGGCTCAGGTGCTTGCGAGTTTTTCATGGTTGTTTGCGTTCTCGCTTTTGCACTGCAGCTTCTCGCAGAGGGAAAGCCCACGACTTCTTGGCCCTACCTCCCCGAGTTCTGGCGTTCGCCGCTGTGCCAGCTACCTGTCATTAACTGGACTGACCTCGAGTGACCCTCGCACGTCACCTCGGTCGTCCGCCGGCCTCTCGCGGTCCGACGCACGCACCACCGTCTATGCGCGAGCGCACCCTCACCGCCGTCGCGTCGTCGTTGTAATGGAGTTGTTCACATTTGCATAGCGATGAGATAGCATGTGGATCGGCGGAGTACGCCAGAGAAAGCAGACAGCAAAACATCCCGTCCGTCCCTTTTTACACTACGCGCTCGCCGCGCTGCTCCCTCTTCTCTCCTCGCTGCCAATCCTCATCTTCTTCTCCTCCATACCACCTTCCGGACACTTCATCCCCATTCATTTGACTGATTTGATCATTGGATCACGGTTCCAACGCTAGTTGATCGATTTCATGATCTCCTGTTGCGTCCTTTTGAGTTCTTAACGTGTCTCACATCCATGAACGATCCAGTGTCATTCAGGTCTTTCTTTCTTTCTTTTTCCTTAATTTTGAACCACTTTTATAACTACCGTGTTCCTGATTTAATTAATTGCCTCTAACCATCCAAGCACGCGTACATTTAATTATCCGAACAAGCAGCAGAATTAGAAAATTTATATCAAAAAAGGTGCATTTGTCTCCTCCGATGAAACAATGAATTCTATGATCAATTAAGCATTATTTATTAGATTCATTTTCATAACATTACGGTAGCAACGATTCTTTTTATTCAGATGTGACCGTTTGAACATCTGCGTAATTTCTTTTTGTTGTGTATCAGTGCTAGAACCCGCACTTCTATATGAATTGGATTGTTATCATATTCGCTTTTTCCTTTTAGGGTTAAAAGCCACAAAAAGGAGAAAAGAAACTTGAAGGCAAGCATATGTTTTTCTTTAACATTGTTCCTTTCTTTTTGTGCGAGTACTTCTTTAAATTTTCTCCTTCACTTGCTTTAATTAAATATTCAATCGTCATTGAGGTGTTTTCTTGGATTTTTTTTTTCAGTCTGGAGCTATGTGATTCATTCTCATAATCATGTATGCATTTATATCTATGTGTTATATCTTTTCTTGACTCCGGGTGACACTGCAAAACTGACATTTTTCCTCAAATCTTTTATTTCTTGGTATCAGTGGATTTGTCTGAAAAGGAACAAATTTTTTGTTCATTATCCACCATTCATTATTCGTAGCACCATTAAGAAAACATTAGAAGTGGAACATCATTTTATTAATCACCTGAACATCTTATTGTTAATTTGTCGACCTATTTCTGAATATTTACGGAGATATATGTCGCTATACATCCCTATAGAAGGCTCTTTCTCTTTCAAATAAATAGGCCTTAGATGCCAGTAAAACAGAACGATTTTTTTTTGTAAATGCTCTTTGGAGCATTAGTACCGCGGTGAATTTACCTGCAAGAATATTACGGTGACATAAGTACGGCGTAAACGCTGCAGAGCGAGCGACACCTGTTTAAGTGCTTAGAAGCACAAAAAATACTGTTCAACACATTAAACATTGCTAGGGATTTTCCTGACAACACATATTTTACATCTAATCTGCACAACTTCAAAGCGTCAGGTGTGTGTCGTCAAAAAAAAAGTGCAGCTTGTTTTCAGCTTGTTATCTCCGTTTGTGGGTTCCATTCTTTCTTTTTTTCACATTCTTTCGAATATACAGGTTCTTCTTCACGAAGAAATTTGCTGCATAATTCCGTCATTTATAAGTTTCAACTCAGAAATTTGGTTTCGGTAGCAGAGCAGCTCAGTGAAAAGCTCAGTTGTGTTCTAACAACTTACCTATCTACTACTGTTTTGAAAACGTTATTTATGATTTTATCTTCTTCCTTTTCTATGCCTTGCAAAATTGAGAGAAGTTTATCAGTTTTCTAGAAGCATAGTACAAAAAAAGTTTTCAACATTTTTCTTTTCGAAAAAACTTGTAAAAAAACTGCGAAACCTATGCTCTTGTCCTTTCATGGATTCTTGTGCAACTGTCAGTGAATTTTCTGATTTTGTTGGATTTTAATTCGACTTTATTTCAATGTATTTTCCAGAAAATTGGTGGTTACCTTGCTATCGAGTCCTTAGCTTTTGCTTTTCAGTAATGAACTGCTAGTATCGTCACGTCTTCGTTGGATCCTCATCACTTCGAAAAATGCCTGTGTTTCATACGAAGACGATCGAGAGCATTCTCGAGCCGGTGGCTCAGCAGGTGCAATTTCTTGTTCAGTTTTTTGCAACTGTGTCACTGAAATCCTTTAACTTCCTGTGAGAGTGTTAACTTTTCTTAAATCATTGAACTTCGTCGCATTCACACTAACATGGTTTGCACTCTCGTTTCTCGTGCATGTGTTTTGTGCCAGTGTATTTCTCTGTTGTGTCCACATGAATGATGTCATCATTCTATACAACACTTCTTATCGCGATAGCGGATCTTCCCCAGCAATTCCCGCAGTTTCTTTATGTCAATGATGTGAGCGAAGGCAACAAAGCGTGGGGCGCCACTTTACTACGCGATATATTTAGGAAGAGCCGCCGCCCTCAGCATATAGAAGGGACTCATTGAGCTCTAAACTACAGATGCTAATCGCCCCCGGAAAAAAAGTTTGGAATAATGTTAGTTGAAATTCATTTGACATCTTACTGAAGAAAGATGCAGATTAGCAGCTTAATCCAATCAAAAAAAAAGAACAGTCGTCGTTTGATATAAGATAGGTTAGACCTCAGGACAGAAAATTCATCAATTCTTACTTTTAAAAAAAACTTAGATAGCAGAAAGTACCTCGAAATTCATATCTCCAATAAATTTTATGAGCACAGTAATACAGACAATGAACGAAAGGACGGGAAGAAGCCTCTTTTTTTGAATAAATTCTTATGGGAAAAATCCCCATGCTATTCCATGAAAAAAGTTTAATTTCTCTACCCTTACTCCACACTGGTTTATCGTTGCCTCATTTTTTTCTGTTTTTCACTAGCGACACATTGTTATTTTAGCTGAATCAGCAGAAAAATGGAGATTTATGTAATTATGTCACCAATTTCTCCTATGAATTTTGCTCTTAGAGTACAAAGGTTTCCTTAGAACTCTGACAGTTCAGGTTGCACGTAATTGCATACAGACGATGCATGTAATCTATTGTTTCCAGTGCATCTCCGTATTTTCAAAGCATACTTTAAATGATCGTAGCCTAATAAACCCTTTTATTGAGATATCGCAGGCAGAATTTTAGTTTTTTCCAGAATAAGCCTCCAACTTTCTGTTCTTGCTTTCATTTTTTGGAATTGTGCTTGATTTTACTTGGAAAATGTTCTCAAATCATTCCTATATCTGGATCTCAGCTTACGATCTTCACATGTAACTATAAGCATTGTATTAGTTTTGAAAGATGCAAGGTTATTGTATGAAAGAGGGAAGGGATAAGTGCTGCTTTATGTATGTAAGTCAGCTTGAACTGTAGAAGTGTGCAGTTTAAAAGATGCTGAGCGCTGGATTTTGTCTTGAACCCGTCGAAAGCAAATGCTGGCTTGCTGTTTACTCACTTGGCGTGACCGTGAATGATTCCTTTTGGGGAAGAATTATGACCACTTTGCAAAGATATCGTAAATCAGCCCATTCACGAAGAACACCGATCATAAAGGCTCTGTTCGGAAATAAGGGAACAATATTTTACTTACACCATCACCATTTAAGGAATATGTTCTTCTCAGGAACTTCAATGATCAATCTCTGTCTCATTTTCATTTTTTATTTTGTAGCTATTTGATTTTTCGCAGCTACATATTGTCTTGTGTACTTATTAACTTGCAGTCGAACTTCTCCCAAAAATGAAAAGAGGAAAAATCAAATAGAAAAATTAGAAGACGATATTGGCGGATGACTATAAGCTACGAAGTGCTTCCTTCATGTTCAAGGAGACGTCAAGTCCTTAAACTGCTTCGTTGCTTGAGCATTAACTTTTGTTCCTTAATAGTGCTGTTCTTAAAATTTTGCCAATCAACAAAACTTATCGATCGTACCTGAACTCGGAACATCCGACTGCACTAACCTACAAAAATCAATAACTCTACTCATGCTTGTGTGCGTATGTTTGAAGTGGTGGGTGAGAGTTGCAAACAGAACAGAGCGCACCGATTAGATTCTTCCAGCAAGTGGATTAGCTGGACGCACAACATTTAAAAAGAAACGACGAGACAAAAAGTGTGGCCGAATCTCGCGAGTTTTCTCTCTTCAGGGGGATCTCAATTTCAGCTGTGGTCTAGTAGCCGGTTATTATTCCCGGAAATTCAGTTTTCAGTCTTCTTTTGCCTCACCTTCTGGAAAGATTGTTATACGAAGATTGAAGTGTTCCTGTGAAATTTAAGCTGTTGAAAATGCCCACTTGCTTTGAGTTTTTCTTCTGTAACATCACCCTCTTGAAGAAGGCTGCAAGGAGCAGTCTCAGCATCCGTGCAGACCTACTGGTTCTACGCACACTTTTTGCAAATGCGGATATTAACACATGATACCGATGTCAAGCCAAGTCTGAATAGGTTCACCTTCTTTTAACGAGCTATCGAGGTATAAATTGAAGCTGGGAAAAGGAATTATTTGATACATCTGAATAACTCAAAGATTCTAAGAAGAAACAAATAAATAAATTAAATAAACAAATGCAGACAAGAATGACAGACAGAAATGACAAGATACTTCTCTATTGTAGTCCAAATCTTTGAAGCCTGAGAGATTGATCATGCTACATCTCCTGAATAGGATTCGTAACATCGCTGATTCTTCAGAAACTTTTTCTTGAACGGATTTTACGGTGTTAGTCCTTTTGGGGGACCCCAGTGCACTACTAGAGGTTACCGAATGACTCTGGGTCTTTTAACTCTTGCTTCTTCTCTTAAACTAGGCAGACATATTTATTTATTTTATCTAGAGTCGTTGACAGAGAACCTATAATCTGTAAGTCTGTTTTCTATCTTATGTTTGCTCTGCAATAATTGAATTTCTAATTGATTACATTTTCACTCTTTTTTTTTTGATTTGCGAACGATTGTGGGCTTTAGAATAGAACATTTTGTGTAGAACTTTCCCAACTTACTGTGCTCTTTTTTTAACTAATAGGGAGATCCATATTAATAAATTAGGGAGCATGTTCAGAAGTTATGAAGTCAAAGAGTGAAGTGTCGTTTATGTGAATCAGCTCAGATTACAGCCATTACGGTCCTAGTTGTGGTTGAGGTAATCTCTGTTCCTGCAGATGATCTGGTATTAGCCTATAATTGTTGTTGAACCAATCAAGTACTGCAAAGTCGGCTGATTTCGAACCACTGCATTTTTTCGAGCAATAAAATATCTCTTGGTTGGGTAGCATCACAGATGGTATACTTAGAAGTGAATTGAATGATTATTCGATCGATCGGTTTCAGCGCCCTCAAAAAGTCAACTTACAAAAACTCCACTCTTCTAGTATGCCTGAAAGGACGAAAACTCGAAAAAAATTGGATATTTTAAGTACATTAGATACCCAATGGTGCTACATCAACAACTAAATGGGAAAGTATTTGAGACACAGTGCTAACATATCCTATCGAGTATCCTGCAGAACCAGACCGGATAAATGCGGAGCCAAAATTAAGGATGGCCTCCAGTATGTGGATTTTGTGACTAGTGCAATCTATTTATCGTTTTAGTCTTAAATTTAGCTTTTCGAAACCGATAATCTTCGATAATCTGTGGTGTTTGTTTAAGACGTAATTCATGAAAGTTCCAAAGTGCAAGGTGTGCACTTAAACGGAACCGAGTCCGCAAGAGAAAACTTCGGCGGAAAGTCTCGATAGTAAGACTAGTGAGATTAGGTAGAAGTAGAATTTGTTATGTCGCCATCAGTTATGAACTAAGTTCGTCAAGCGAGTAGATTAAGCTTTGAGAACCCACGTTTTCTCTTACCTCTAGCACTTATTTTCATTATTAAACGTTGAAGAATTATTTTTATTGCTGACAATGATAATTCATCAACGTTAGAAAGACACTAGTGTCCATGTTTGACTTTTCTTGAATCTTGAAATGTTAAATACTTAGCTTTTTTATTGATCTGCTTAAGCTGTAGTCAAGATTAGTATTGATCTTTTCATCAACCGGTAACTTTATCGCCTTCTTCGGAGCTTGAAAAATTCAAACCACCAGTGACTTGTCCTATCAACCGTCTCATCATCCTGCAGGAGGCATTCAAACTGTTTTTAAACTCAAAGACAACACATCGGCTTGTGCTCACTGGAGTTTTTATAAGGGACCTAGCGGCTCGCCTCTGGATCGAAATCATCGCATGTGGGGTAAGTGCGTTTGTGATCGCACTACACCCATCTTTTCTGTTTATTCCTGGATTTTGACGGTTAGCCAAAATGCGTATAATGTTTTGCGTGCTATGATTTCGGTCACGAAGGACAGTATCGAGCTTCTACTTGCATTTCCGAGTCTCACGAAGAATTCTACAGTCCTCTCTGTGGTTAGCGGAAAGCTTGAACTTTGCGAGCTCAAGTAGATGTTCCTTTATCCAAATACACAGCCAGCTTACTGGTGTAACCGTCACCACACTACCTCCACGCAAAACGGAATCTTTTTTGGGGCGTCCATTAAATTAAAGAGCGAAGTGGTGACTGTCGAGAAACACAGTCTTCTGTGGGGCACCCATTGGGTATTGCTAATTTATGAGCCAGATTGGTGAACCATATTTCTGATGTGTTGTTATTTGAGTTTGAAAACCGCTTGCTTGCTTCCTGTAGGGTCAATGAGACGCTTGATAGGATAAGTCTCTGACGGCTTTGCTTTGATTTCCTCAGGCTCTGACAAGGCCGATAAAAGACAAAGCGCTAAATAAAGAATGATTTGTTACAATTTTGACTACGGGTTAAGCAAATCAGCGTTATAGTGGGAATTCTTGCTTACCTAACATTGCTGTGTGCTTACCTCTGTTTTTCATTCTGAGCGGTTAATTACTGTAAAGATGGTGTAATGAAAGTAGCTGTGCGAATATTCCTATTTCACATGGATTATTTTATTACTTTGTTTCTAATAAATCCATTCTTCATTCCGGGCGACATTCACTGGTTTCTACGAGATCCTATCAGGTTTGTCTCATAATTTCTTTTTTTTATCATCTCTCTCGTATTCATATTATTTTCTTTTCTGCTCTTTTTTCGAATTTCTTCCATATCTTAACATGATTACTAAACAAGACTACTGAAGTTACTACTTAGTTAAACATATTTTTACTCATTTGAGAAATCTTTCAAACGTTTGACCTTTGGTATATAGGTGATTACTTCTCGTTTAACTGTTTGCATGTTTATTATTTAACTCTCTGTTCATTCGTGCATTTACTTATTTATTTACTCTTCGCCTCAAATTTGACAGCTTGTTCTAAGCAGTCCTTTTTTTGGTGGTATGGTAAAGCGTAGTTGTTCTCTTTGTTCAGTCAATCCTTTTTGTAAATATAAGTAGATAATTTGTAGTTGTTTCCTAAATATTTGTTTTAGTTTTGTTAGTGGCCATTTTTATGTGTGTAAATAGAAAACGGAGTTCCCTATCACCAGTTCTCTTTTGCTCAATGCGATCATTTCTGTCTTCCTCGTGTTTTTTCCCACGATCCTCCTCTCTTTGTCAAATTTGTTATGATTCTAAAATTTTTCCCTTTTGCATGAAGCGATACTGTTTCCTTCCCATGTCCCACAAGATGTAACTCTCTAACCGCCTCGACACATTTTTCGCGTTTTCACGTTTTTCTCCGGTCTTATCGTATAGTCCAGCGACTTTTAGTTGCACTACGTGTTAGCTGCTGCTGAACGTTGTGGTGGGGGAGAAACGATTGAGCCGTCTCGTACTTTGTCACGTGCCAGTAGTCGTCGTTCGTTACCTGAATTCGTCTATCCGGACACCATCCAACAACGGGTGACCGATGAAGACTGTCCTGTCTGTCAGATCATGTTGCCGAGGGGGCGACATGGATGTGTACGTTGTTTGTTCAGTGTGTCATGTTTTCTATTTGCACCGCATATTCGCTTAATTCTACGTTCTCACGCTTCTATTTCACTGCTCGTCCACTCCTGATTTCTGAGGCACTTTGTGCTTCAGAAGCGTTTAATGTCTGTCCATGTTTGTTGTGTGTCTGTTTTTTTGCTCTTTTTCTTTTTTCTTCCGTGTGATAATTGTGTTCAACTTTTGTTCATTCAAAATCCGGAACGAACACTGCGGGAATCAGTTCCCAACAAAGGCATTTTCTAATTCTTCGCACAACTTCCATTCAAAAAGAGAGGTCTTGTCGCACTATTTTTTTTCCGGCTTCTGAATTCATATAACGTGTTCATTTTTGATGATGAACGTTATGCAGAGGAAGTCATCGTGCGATGCTCCGGCTGTTCATGAAACAAATTTAGAGGTGACGTGAACATTAAATATTTAGGTATCTCGGCTCGTAATTCTCCATGAAGAAGCTGAAGATGGAAATGCTATGCCAGATCTCACTCGACCAGTCAATCTGGTGTCAAAAGCAGTCGACAACCTCATAAAGGTCAGTTTACAACTGTACAGCCCTTACCAACTATAGTTTTAGCAAGAATTTTGGTTCCAAATACATCGTTCCCCCAACGGCTCTATCCTAACCTCCCAAGAAAACTTTAAATGAACCTGAATACTTGGGTTATTTGAACTTTCTTCCGTATCCCTTCTTGAATTACGTATTGTTTCTCATTTTAGATGCTAACTTTGCATTTGTATGTTCAATTATTATTATTATTATTATGTGCCACTATCCTGCTTACTGATATCTACTCGATAGTGTTTATTTGCCGATTTATTTTCGCAAAAAACGCCTCCAGATTGCTGCGAGAGCTGACAGCAGGGGAAAAACCAAAAGGAAAGTGTAGGGGTTCCGAAAGCCGCGTATTCTAGACGGAGCAGCTTTTGGCTGCATCTCTTGGGAAGAATGTGGAAATTGAACAGCGGGCTAGTACAATCTAACATTCATTCTTATTCTTTTTGCTTAATCTTCATACCAATTACAATCACCCCATTGCTAGCCGCGCATCGATTGTTTCGTTTAGAAAACTCTTCCACCAACAGCTATACCGATAACTTTACACGACAGAGACCAGGTAGCACATTCTGAGCGTGTTAGTATTTTCACAGGTGCCTCTTGCTTGGAGAATGTGGACGGATGTCATGTTATAGCTGCTCGCCCACGCGCGCCACATGCTTCCACCACCGCAGCCGCGCTCGCTGTTTTTCGGTCCGGATCTGATCGAAGGTTGTGCTACTAGAAAGATACGGCTGTGATATCGTCCGTTAGATTTTCTATCTGGAACAGAACCGGGGGTTGTTCCTGGTGGTCGGGGAGCCTTGGTAATGTAACAATTGATCTGCTTTTCGCTCGCACAAAATTATAGAACGTCTACAGTAGGCCAAAATATCATAGTTCTCCAGTAAAAAATGGATTTTGCCTCCACTTAAATTGTCAGTTTAATGAAGATTTGAATTAGCTTATTCAAGCAAATCGTAGAAACTGACATGTAAGTTTATATCTCTAAAGTATGGTGAACTATCATCATAGGAGCATTTTTACGAAAATTTAGACGTAGCAAGCACTGCTCTGTTTATTTCGTTTCGAAATTTTTCTACTCAGACGCTTCACCTCTCTGTGTGACGTTCTACTTCTTGGTAGTCAATTAGCGCCCCGATCGATAAGTCACTTCAGCTTTCATGTATGCATGGGAGCTTTTTGAACAAATCCAACGATGCGTTGGAATGTTTTGCGTCATCGGAGCTCATCCATGATCTCCATAGTTTGAAAAAGCAAACGCGAAAAGTTGGGAGTTCAGCGAAAGAAACCCCGACACTGTTGGAACTGGCCCAGAATCATATACATTAATTAATGTTAAATCTCTGTGGAAATCTAATAAGCTGGTTTTTTTTGAGGAAAGGCATAAATGATACTCAAGTCCAGATTGTTCAGGATTTCGTTACAACTGCTATACTCTAAATGTGCGATGGATATTTAACATTTTCTCTATTAGATGTTCACCGTATTTTAGACTATGAGTAGATTTGAATAACAAGTAATAATAGCTGCGTCCATTTGTACAAATATACGAAAGGAAATTCAACGATAGCCAAGTTATCCCTTCTTTTTGATTAAATTCCAATCATATTAAAATTTTGTCATCTCGAAAGTAACAGTTTATTCTTTATTCTCTTTTCAAAGGAACAATAAACAATGAAGATGGTTAAACATTTCCTTCATCGCACAAATAAATTTCGAATTCGCTTACGTTTCAACGTGAAGTTGGGCAAATATCGAAAAATCGGCCGAAAGATAACTACGTTAAAAAATGGGGCGCGTCAGCGGTTTTCGAATTTTCCTGGAAGAACGGGCTGAAATTTTGTGCACATTTGCTCTGCTCATTGAAGTAATCCCCCTATTTCCGTTCTTATCGGAATGATGTTGATCCTCACACATGTGATTTTGATGGAAATTATTCGTATGCAATAGTTTGAAATCACATCGGGTTCCCCCTTTCCTATGCTTATGATCCATACGTCACATGCAGAGACCACATAAATTGGTCAGCACTAACATTTGTGTTGGTTCGTTGTATAAATAATGGTTTTTTTTTTTCAACTGCATACAGAAAAAAGCAGGAGAGGTAGCGGTAATCAAAGCAAATGTTATCCACAAGTTATCCGCCTTGTTAATGCAAGCTTTGGGGAATCCAGTTCATAAGAATTAAATTATTAAATTAAAATTATTATTCCACTTTTCAAGACCCAAATCAGAAGCGAGCATTTCCCGCATGTCCTGTATCCTGAGTTCAAGGAGGAATGAGGACAAGCCGAGAACAAAATCTGTGACGAACATCCCGTTATCTTTCGCGACCATCCTTGTTCCCAATAGTTCTGCACTTTTCCGGAACCAGATGTCTCACATGTCACCTGCTGACCGGCTGCTTATTGCGTCCACGGCGGCGGTTGCTCAGGGTGCTATTTCCTTGGACTCTGTGTTTGCTTGCGAGTAGTAACCGCGCGACTAACCGTCCCATAATGCGCTCAGTCAACAGGCATCTTGTGCGGCCGCAGCGAGTGGCGGCGAGTGCTCAGCGAGTGCATCGACAGTTCCTGTCTGTCGATGCATCGTCAGTTGCAGGAGTCCTACAAACGAGAATACCACTCAACCTACACCTATAAATCTTATCAGGTGAGAACAACTTAATTTTCGTCACTTTAGGTTGGTTATGACACATGTGACTCGTCGGATGATCGCATTTTGCAACAAGACATGCCACCGGCTCTTCAAAGAGTCGAGAATAGCTCACGACTGCTCGAGGATGCTTGTCATATGCTCAAGGTTCTATAAGGAATCGGAAGAATTCCTGTAAGATCATTTAGCGGTGTCTGCACTGTTTTGTTTCAGGGCGATCCGTATTCTGTGCCCGCCAGAAAGAAGCTTATCGATGGAGCTAGAGGGATTCTCCAAGGAACCAGCGCTCTGCTCCTGTGTTTCGATGAGTCAGAGGTAGAGTGGAACTTAGTTTACCGATTTGTATGTCCATTTAAGCCGTGAATTTTTATGAGTCAGAACGTGGGCAAAAACAAACTCATACTTGAAATTGTTGCATTACCGCAAACAACGCTTTATTATATACATCCGACCTCGGATAATTCCGTGGGTGTTCGCAAGTTACAAATTCTACAATACTAGATTCAGCTATAATTTAAAAAAAAACACTGAATCTTCAGATGCATATACTTCTCAGGATTGTGTGATTTCCTGAATTTCATCTCATGTACAAGCCTTCTAGAACACCTCTCTCTGTTGTTGAATGCCTGTACGAATTAGCTCTGATAAGATTACATGGGGGAGGGAGCCTGAATTTCCCGCATTAATCTAATTCGAATATTCGGAAGCGATTGTACTGAACAATCGTCATAGATTTGAAAATCAGCAGCTCTGAGGATTTGAAGCCTTAAAAAATATTTCCTTATTCATCAATTTTTCTAGAAGAACTCGGTTAGATTCCAAGCTTTAATCCGCTTTGTTGCGGTTAATTAATTTGTGATTGTTCTCTAGCTTAATATCTTCCTTAAATGCTAGAATTTTTCCTCTTTCGGACGATACTAATTTCTGATACTGACGGTTATTTCTCCGTGTTCCTTTATATCTGTAAGCACTTATTTGGTGGATAAGATCGAAGACTGTAAAGGAGATTTTCTTCCGGTGTTCCCACATCTTTATTTCATCTGAATTATAGTTACACATAAATTCAGGTCCGCAAAATCATCCGTGGTTGTCGCAAAGTGTTGGATTATCTTGCTGTCGCTGAAGTAATTGAAAGCATTGATGATTTGGCACAATTTGTAAAGGTTCGCTAGATTGACTTTTCAATTTTATTATTGTGTTTTACCTATATCCAGCATAGATGTGAATAATTATACTAAATAGATGAATAGATCTTTTACATTTTTTCCAACCAATTAGTTTTTTTTTTTTTTAAATTTAAATGTGGACATTCTAGGATATCACCCCTTGGCTGTCACGTGTTTCATCTGATGTATCAAATCGACAGGCTGAGCTCACACATCAGGTTCATAGGGATATTTTGTGTAGGTCGGTCCAATGTTCGCTATGTATCAGACATTTCTTTATAATTCCATGTCATTTTAATAATTGCTACTATGAGTTTCATATTGTTGGTCTTTGGTAGTAATGTGGCTTCGAATCCACATGTTTTCATTGTTTTGTTCTCTTTTTCAAGGTGGGCGCCTCGCTTATGGAACGTTTCCCATTTCACCGTCGTTCAAAAAATTCGTCGTATCAAAAACTTCAGCGCATAAGAAATCGAAAAATCTATACCAGTATAGCTTGGTGAAAACTTGAAGCTCCATTCAGTAGCGTAAGAGGCTGCGCTCGAAGCCGCTAAATGGAACAAGCGGTTGGGATCGAACTGGGACCAGCGCTAGCACAATTGCAATACAAATGAGGCGTAAAAAATAACAATATTTCTATTGGTTCCGTATTTGCCTTTTACATTTGAGAACTCCCAAATTTGGGTCCCACCAATCTTGATCTTCTTGGAAGTTTTCCAAACGTTTTACGAAGAATTGACTCAAGTGCTGATTACAAAAATGACATCCATTTTCTCACTTTCGATTTCATGTTGCTTACAGTCATGTGATTCGAAATGTGCACCCCGGATCTGCAAGATGTACTACACGCACAGTAATTTAATATTTGGAACTGTACGAAAACGGGCCAAACCCGCAGTAAATTCAGCATCACTATCCTAATTGTATAAAAATGTCCTTACGTTCCAAGACCAATGTTGCTTTCCGATTCTACCTACTAATTTGGTAATGATATTCTAACGAAAAAAAATCTCATAAAATCTTCGTCGCTCTCACGCGACACATTAGCCTCGAAATCGTGCATAGCCTTAATTTTGATATTTATTTATTCAGATGCTTAGATCAGATCCGTACTCTGTCACCTATTCTTATCTGCGCCATGAAAATCTTCATTCAAATCGGGCAGGACCAGCAGCGTGGCCAAGCAGAAGCTGCTGAAAATAGGTATTTTTTCGTTTCTCATCGTAATGTTGTTGTTCGAAAGATTTTTTCACATTCTCAACTTGAACAGGAACTACCTCGCGCAACGAATGACTGATGAGATGCACGAAATTATTCGAGTTCTTCAATTGACTACTTACGATGAGGATGAATGGGATGCAGACAATGTTACAGTGATGAGGAAAGCACTTTCAGCAGCTAAATCTTTGCTGACAGCTGCGCTAGACTGGTTAGGCGATCCTCGAGCGCGTCCTGGAGCTGTAGGGGAGAAGGTCTGTTTTTTTTTCATACGTCTTTTCAGAAAAAAAAATCCATTTCTTTTTTCAGGCTATTCGCCGCATTCTCGACTACGCTGATCGTATTGCGTCCCGTGCACTTCCAGAAGACAGCTACGCTATAAAGCGATCGATTTCTGAAATACAGTCATTAACTGATGCCATTTGTGAGCTTAGAAACCAAGGCAGATATGACAACGAGGGCTTGGCCGCAAGCTGTGCACAGAAGCTCAAGGTAAAATGAACCGAAACTCTGATTTTACTGAAACACAGTTGTTTTTGTTTTCAGGAGCTCGTTGGAACAAAGCACAGTTCTGGAATGCTTCCGGATGCGTTAATGAACGCTCACCGCATGGGTGGAGCCAATCCGGCTCACACTGCTGCTGGACGCCTCGAGCAGGCCCTTAGGTATTGGCTTTGTATTTCTGGGAAATATGTAGTACTTTGGCTTTCGGTAGACGGACGGTTTTCCAATGGTTAGTTACAGTGCTCATTTTATGCTGTGCTCCTTCGTTCGTTTTTTTTTTTATTCAACGCGATTCACCTTGATGAATATTTGAAATAATTTTCTAAACTTCTAGATCTTAGGTATGTAGAAACAGGAGACCCTGCAGACGTACTAATGAGAATTTATGTTTAAGAAGAGAGTAACGTGAATTTAACAATTTCAAAAAATTAATCTAGGATTTGACCAAAACCGAGAGCAGAACCTCATTTGAGAGCGGCTATGGAGGCAGATGATCTTTGTTTGAACTACTCAGGCATATTGTTGTTATGTATTTTGAAAACTCCCACATTCTTCCAGATGGCTGGACAACCCAGGAGTGGACGATGGTGGTCTTGGTCTCCGAGCTGTGAAATTAATGACAGAAGACGCGCGGCGTCTAGCTGATCGGCTTAATCCACAAGACAGGTGCATCAAAGATTTTCCGATTTATTTTCAGATTTTTATTTTTCTACGACTTTCCGTGCATTTGAACATCAACATATTCAGAAATCATCTACTTGGATTGTGCTCTGATATTGACCGATTGGCAAGTCAATTAGCTGATTTGGAACGGCGTGGTCTTGGCAATACGCCAGAAGCAAACGCAATCCGTCAACAGCTTAAGGATAAACTACGAGAGCTGTCAGATTTCATGAAGAAGATTCTTACGGATCGGGTGGTAATATTTCATTGTTATAGTTTTTAAAGGGATCTGAACGGTAGAAGATAAATTGTAGGTCGAAGATTTTGCTGATATTACCACACCACTGAAGCAATTTGTGGAAGCCGTCCACGCAGAACCCCATGCACCGAACAGGGAAGGGAACTTCGCTGATAAGGTAATCTCCTTCTTGCATGTATTTAAAATAAATGCTCTCTTAGCTTTAACTTTTGCCTCTATCATTATTTTCGAAATTAAGTGAGAAACTTCCGCATCTTTTGCACCCCTCCTACCTTTATTGCTATACTCCTCATAGATTCCAGCGCTAAAGATTGTTTAAGAAATACGTCCTCCGTTTTTGCTTGTGACTGACTGATTAGCAAACCTACTTGTTGATTGACTGAATAAGTAAATGTTCCTTTTCAGTCTGACCGATTGCGACAACACGCTGGCAGTATGACATCTACGGCTCGCCTCGTGAGCGCTTCTCTTTCTTTTAATATTTGAGCTCGAACGTTGAATTATACAAGTTTTCTGTTTCCAAATGAGGGTTGTAGCCTTGGAGATTTTGCGACCGATTTCAGGTTGCAACATGTGGCCCATGTAAGAGCAAAAATACAATCGAGGCTATCGTTGATACTGCAGAGAAGGTTTGCACGCTAAATTTTCCTAGGAGAAAGATTCGTACAGAAGTTCTTAAAGAGAAAATGGCGGAAAATGCCCCCGTCACTATGATATTCTCTAATAAGTTCAGTATTTAGGTCGATCAGATGACACCACAACTAGTCAATGCTGGTAAGATTCGACTTCACAACCAAACCGATTCTGCTGAACAGCACTTTGAGAATCTACACAGGTATAAGTGCTAAACAATAAATCCTTTAATCGAGATATAACAAGGAAAAACCTTTTCTTATTTTGATAGAAATCATAATTGGTTTGCGGAAAATGCAAAATATATATTAAAATGCGGATGGTATTTTCCATAAAGATCCTTACTAAAATCACTACTCAGAGACCAACATTTTACGACAGAAAAAAAAACAGATGAGACGGGTGACACCGTAAGAATTCAAGCATGGATAGACTCATATTAAAGGAGTACTGTCAGTAGAAAACTGCGTCCCTTTTTGTCCTCGAGATCGCACTTCTCCAAACTAGTCGATATCACTTTAGAGCCGTTTCAGTAGGACGCTAGAGCTAAAATTTCAGTTAATTGTCCAGGTTATGCAACCTTTGCGACTCATTTCGACTAATACATCAAAGAACAGAGCTACTGACTTTCTCAAATAAAGTATAGCTCCTGGGAATGAGCTTTTGAAATATTTAGATGCTGCCTGGAACAGTGTCCAAAATATATTGCCTTTCGTTGAAAATGTTTCCAGTTCATTATTTTAAAAGAAGAATGATTTCGAAAGTGAACATGACATTTTTAGACAATACGCAGACGCCTTGCACCGTCTGCGTTCTCACGTCGACGACGCCATCGACACGCATGAATTCGTTCGTGCGAGTGAAAATGTGAGTGATTTTTTTTTAATGTAAGCTGTTTATTTTTGTGTGTTTACGGCTTCGACGACATTCTTTGGCGTAATTAAGTGGATAGATGGCAGATATTAACTTGTTTTCTGGTTTTTCTTCTGTATTTTAAAGAGCAAAAGCTGAATTTCTCATCTTCTGTCTAAAAATTGTTTATTAGAATTAAATCGACGACAGATATCTAGATTTAGCTATATGTGTTCAATAGTGGGGGTGCAATCACCCTTTTCCTATACTTTCCCCATACTCCCTCTTCTCTCCACCATGTCCCCGATCGAAGGAGCAACACACTCACTCGATTGAACGTATTCAGCCCTCTCTATCTCAAAATATCCTGATGTTGGTTCTTTAAAATGTGCCAGAATCCAGTGCTGATTAACGATAGTGTTACGTTTCGTCAACATTGTTTCTTGACACTAAAGACAACATTCCTGAGCTTCGACAAATGTTGAATTTGTAGGCAATGCGACGCTACACTAACCGATGTGAAGATGCCATTTCCAACAGCTACCCACAGGGTATGGTGGATAATACCTCTCAAGTATGTTTCTAAGACTATTTCTTAAGAATTCACAACAGAATATCGAATGTTTACAACACTTTCCTGCTGCTCCTCTAGCAACACGTTTTAGATCGCTCGTCTTGGTAATCGCGTGCTGATGGCAGCTCAGAATGAGGCCGACAACTCGGAGGAACCTGCGTACTGCGATCGAGTAAACAATGCGGCGAACCAAGTGCGCGCCGGTGAGTTCGTCTTCTCGCTGCTCAATTTTCAACTCCGCCCCATCCAAGCCCCCACCTGACATCTCCTTGACTCTGAATCAACACGCTCAAGCATGCCGTCCTCCTACATACCTCGCTATGCAAGGCCAAATGATTCTCATGATAGTGACTATGAATTTCGTCCAATAGTCCTGCCAAATGCAGTTTCTATTGAGAATTTCTCCACGGATCCGCGAGTCTATATCCGTGAGTTTAGAATCCTTGGTTTAGTTCACAAAGCAGGGACAACGAAAGGGAAAAGCATGAGATGCGCATTAATCATCTCCGTGTACCCAAAAGTCCCATTCTCTCATTTGAGTGAGTATTGGAAATGACGGTTGAGTCGTAGCTACTTTTCTATCATTGTTAAACATTATTTTGTGGAAACCACTCATAAACCGGATCTTTTTAAGATGTTTCTTTTCCATTTAATTTTGACCACTGTTGAGATTTCCAACTGTTTTCCCATGTTAACAAATTCCAAAAATTAGCTTATTTGAAAGGGGCTATGAATATTTACGATCCGTTCTCACTAGATTTTTTTAATAATGTTTTTTTTCTTGTTTGTGAAGCCTCTCATTCAATATTTACTGTGAGGGGAAAGTTCGCACGTGACCTCCAAAAATTCCGCTGATGATTATATAAGAAGACACAAAAAGTATAAAGACACTACTTTTGTTTCAAAGAGGAGCATGTTCTACTTACTAGTTGTATTTGTTAAAACGAAAACTCAAACTAAATTTTTATTTCGATGCCACTTAACTTTGTGTTGTGATGGATCACTTTCTGGAACTTACGATTTACCAAAAATATTTCTTTAGGCAGTCCTTTTTCGAGCGCAGCATTTTTCATTATCCTGTTGTGTTTAAATAGGAAGTGAGTAATTAAAAAAATACGTGTAGGATGTTTTTATTGGACAATTAAATATAGACGCAAATTACACAATAACCAATTTAGCGAAATTAGTGGTAGTCAGCGGCTTTGAACAACTCGCCAGGAATTTTGGAGCAGTTGTTCTTTTATGTTGTTTTTCGGTTGTTCAGTAGCAGTTGTCAAAGTAAATTTTATTTTTCATGAACCATACATCAAATCTACTCGAAGATGATTGGTTTACAAAAAAAAACACGTGTTTGAACGTTGAATTCACATAGTCATGATTGCGTTGGCACTTCCTGTTTTTTTTTAGTTTATTTTAGTTTATTTACAGTTCACTGAAGTTCATCAACTTTAAGAATCGATGTTTTCATCCATAAATTTTACAAACATTTTCCAGCCTTATAATTTCGGTGTTTTTTTCATTAACAGGTGTATAAAACAAGTCGTAGTCATAACTCCTTGAAATTCCAGCCATTCCTCCAATGGTCACGCAAGCGAAACAAGTAGCAATGAGTCCTCGCGACACGGGCGCTGCAAACGCATGGCGCAACGCTAACGATCGTCTTCTGGACTCTGTCAAAGCAGTTGGTGATGCTATAGCTGGAATTCAAAACGGTCGACATTCGGCCTACCAGGATAGTCTGAGCAGAGCATCACCTTATCAACCACCACAGGCAAACTTTACTGACTTTTTTACTTTTATTACGCTGCGCACTAACCTTTTTGCTTCAGCAAACCTCTCAAGTTCTCCGCACTGTCCCACCACAAGCGCCGACTCCACCTGTGGTGCACAACAAAATGATAATCCGAGAGGAGATTCCGGCTCCACCCAGACCACCACCACCAGTTGAGATCAGTCCTCCACCACGACCGCCACCGCCGCCAGAGTACGACGACGAAGAAGAGACAAGAGCATTCTGGGAGAGGTGTGAATAGTTTCGTTTTTTCTAATCCACCGTTGCGAGAACCATTCTCTTAGGTATCCATTGCCACAAGCAAGTCATCAGCCAATCTTGTCTGCTGCGCATTCGCTGCATAATGTGAGTTCGTCCTCGTAGAGTTTCATTTCCCAATTCTTGTGGTTTTCGGGAGATATACGTGTTTTCCTTTTGTTTCTCGCATGGCATGTGATTGAGTATGTGTAGATAATCACACACCGCCTACCCCACAGCTGTCTGTTAATGTGAGTTGAATAACAACTATTTTCAGGAACTCAAACAATGGTCAAGTCAGGAGAACGAGATCGTGGCGGCAGCAAAACGTATGGCCATTCTTATGGCTCGTCTTTCACAACTCGTACGTGGTGAAGGTGGAACCAAAAAGGTACAGTTGCCAGCTGCTTATTTAAAAAAAACAGTCGAATACCGATTTCTTGCCTCACGCGATCGCTTTCTCACCTGAATACAAATCAAAACGTAGTGGCGTATTCAGATCAAATAAGCGTTTTTCAATCTATTCTCACTCAGGACTTGATCGAATGCGCTAAAGCTATCGCAGACTCTAGCGAAGAAGTGACCCGACTCGCTGTTCAACTTGCTCGTCTTTGCACAGATCTCAAAATGCGAATGGTAAGCAATTCTCACCAGTTGTTTTATTTAAAAAAAAAAAACAAGTTACCCAAACAAATCCTTTCAATAGGAATATATTGGCAGTCGGACGAAATTTGAAAGTGATCCTGGATCATGTGAAATAGTGTTTGTAAACTTCTTGTATCATATTGTGCTAGGTTTAGTGGCCGTAGTGGCTCAGTTTCAGCCTGTTGCCAAAAGTTGTGGTAGTAGTTTGCGTGTTGTTGCAGAAGTTTGAAAATAAGTTGCAAAAGTTGGAATTTAATAAGTTTACATACTTTCCCATCGTTTGATTGGTTTAGGCACTCCTCCAAATGGCCGAGCGTATACCAACAATCGCTACGCAATTAAAAGTGTGCTCCACTGTGAAGTCAACAATGTTCGGAACATCAAGTGAGTAACTGGTTAATATATATCGATTTCGAATCCATTAAGATCTACTTCATCGCAAACATGAGAAACTTGGAATTCCTGGTTCGCTCACGTAACTGCAGTCGCGCTAAGCAAACATTAGCTCGTGCGACAGCAGTATCGATTGCCGATAGATCAAAAGTGATTGAGGGTAGCTTAGTCAGTTGCTCTTGCACAATTATTTTAGACACTGCAGTTCCTTGTCCGATTCCAAATAGGTTATCACCCTATTTTCGAATTTATTCATTGTGACAACAGATATCTACTAATCTTTACAGTGACCATCGGACCGTACGGAGAACAAGTGGACGGTAATGATTTTTGTGAAAAAATAGAGCATGCGTTGAAACTTACTGAACTAACAAGTATGAACAGTAACCCTAATCGTTGACTTCGGTTTTGCCGACCGAGCATGCCAATATATTTCAGCATTTTACGCTAATGGTAAGCATAGACATCGACCAAAACCCGGTGTCCGTACGAGCCAAAATGTAGCACAGTATTCTAAACCTTCGATAGTTTTCGAATATTTTGAGAGCATTACCACAGTTTAATCATATGGTATTTCATTAACCATACCTTTTTCATGCAGTCCGTCATTCAGTGTGATTACACGTCCTTTGATTCTGTAATACATAGCATCATATCATTCTCCCATAATAGGCTGAATTCTTTTTTTTTCTGGAGCGTGTCGTTCAGCTAAAAATGTACTGAGAACTTTTGAATTGGAATGTAATCAACTTGAAAGAAAATCAAGAATCAACCACTTATTGTAGAACAACAAAATATGTAAGGAGTGTGTACAACTGTGATTCCCACCTAGTAATAATTCTGGATGGTGGCGGTATTCCTCCACAAATTTATCAACAACATTGCTTTTATGTTAGTTGTGAAAGAATGGTCAAAAAGTGGTAGAAAATGATGAGAGTGGAAGGAATGAACTAATTTGATGTTTTTATTGAGATATCGCATTGAACTTCATTTCTCCTAATCTTACCAACAAAGACTTTCTCCCACTAACAATTTTTGCTGTGCAAAATTCCATATATTGTGTCATCCCTCAAATAAAGCGGTTTTTTCGATCCCATAGCCTAAAGTTTGAAGAAGAATTTCGGAGGAAAAGGCGTTGGCAATGAACAATGGAGGATTTTAAAAAATAATGTAGTGTGTCTTAGAGTTAAAAAGTTGCTCATCTTTTGAGAAGTAAATGAAGTATAAAATACCGCATTATCCACGAGGTGACCCAATATATATCACGTGTGCTAGTTTACATTTGTTCGTTTTGTAGGTAGTGAAGAAGACATCGAAGCGATGGAACAATTGGCGCACAATGCTCAGAACCTCATGCTCGCTGTCAAGGATACGGTACGAGCGGCGGAAGCGGCCAGCATTAAGATCAAGACCAACTCCGGTCTCCGTCTCCGCTGGATTCGCAAACCGATGTGGTCAAACTTCTAAAGCACGCCATTTTTCATCTCTCGTCTACGCTCAATTCCTTTGCACGTTGTAAGCGTGTCCTCATTACGACATACTTTCATCCAGCGGTTTTTACCGTTTTCTTATAGCTTATTGATTATTGATAGATTTCCCGCAGTTGCATAATACCTAAGATTCAGTTTGCTCTTCGTGCTGGTGTTTTATCGCAAAAGTGCCTTTCTTTTAAGAAAAATTGGTATTTTAACTAATCACTCAATCAGTGTGCATTTTGTGTGCAATTGCGCCTACCGTATCACCACTGCCTTGGCTGTAACTCAATACTAATCGATTATCGATTATCATCGACGAACTAGTCCACTTCATAGCTCATATTCATTATTCTGTACATTTCTATTAAACACTACAGAGACCGTGAGACAAAAGTATGGTTTTATATTTGTTAATGTGTACATGCTGCGGATAAAGCAAAGTTTTGTATTGCTCAGAGTTATCGCCGTTGAAACGGGCACGTGAGTTTTAGGGATAGAACCCCCGCAAGATAATAGGTTGCAAGATATTTTTAGACGAGTCATACACGGTTGTGCTTACACCCTTATCAAACTATCAGATTATCTGCAACTAGATAAAGGTCAGCATGAATGCTTTCTATCTGTAGATCTGATAGAGGGATTTATTTTCTCATTTTAGGGAAAAACTATGCCTTCGATGAAATGGAATGTAAAATATTTTCCATATTTTTAAGGTTGGTATGTTGCAGAACACACAAGGGCGGGTGTGGCGCAGTCGGATAGAGGTACGGTGTAGCCACACGGTCGAGGATTCGAAACAGCCCTAGTGGAAACCAAGCCTTTGATCGATCCTGAGTCGATGAATTGGTAACAGGCTTGTCTGGAAGGATAAAAACACTGAATTGATCATCCGCTGGCCCCCGCAAGTCATTGTATAGGCCAACACGCGTTCCAAAACCTCATCGATTACGAATTCCAGTAAAACGCGTTGGCGCATCTCGAGTGGATTGATGCGCCAGTGACTTTATCCTTCTTTTAAATTGCATACTGGCAATGTTTTCCTGGTTAACACTGATTTAGTGGTTTGAGAACGGTTGCAAAGGCTTTTCACTGCACCCAGAAAACAGGCGTAAGCTTGCTAATACTGAAAATAATTGCATTTGTTCATACAAAAGTAGTCATTTCCATAATAAGAAAAATTCGAATTATTATTACGATGAATTTTTTATAAGTCTCTCACGTAGTAGTCCGCAATTGATGCGAAAAGGCGTTCGATCGCAAGCCGATGAATCAAGTCAGTGTTGGTATCGTTCTCGGACAAACCCAGTACTAATTCATCGACCTCGAGGGATGAAACATTTGTTCGGCTCAAGACTGATTTCAAACCATTGATCCTGCAGACACTGCCGGATTTCATACCGACTGCGCTAAACTCGTCCTCAATTATTTAGTGGTGATTTTACATGGATGAAAAGAAGAAGTCACAAATTTTGCCGAGTGGGTATCTGAACAATTCAGTAGGATTTTGATCATTTGCATAATGTTTGGCTCAACAAGGAGTTTTTTTTTTCTCCTTCTGCTCTATTTATCGTATGTTCTCGGAAATCGGGGACCGTTCCAACATCATCGCCTGCACGTTGCTGTCTGCTCATCGTCGTTGCAGCAGCATTGTAAGGATACTTATGGAGTGTAGGGATTACTGAAGAGAAATATGTGAGACGGAAGTATTTCCCAGCAAAGAAAGTTCATCACTATGGAGACATCGATCGGCAAATTGCTTCATCAAGTATCCGCTAATGCTTCAACAAAAAAAAAAGAAATGACCATCAATGACAAAATGAAATGATGTCATTTAAGCTGCGTGTTTACCGAATCCTGAAATTTTCCCCTCGAACTTGTTGTTGGAACGTTTGATGACATCTTTGGATCTCATGCCATGGTGCCATATTGATAGAGTTTCAAAAAATTGAACAGATGTTTAGGAACTGAAAATTCCAAAACCGTCTTCACTGAATTTCATACCCATTCAAAAAAAAAACACCTAAAGTGCTCATGCATTGTGCTATCCACATTTTTGTAGTGTCAAATGAAGAATTCTCCCAATCAGCATCAAAAGAAGCATTTTTCCAGCATATTCTCAACTGTTCATGAGGAACATGTTGAAATTTTGATATACTAATCTCGACTACTTTTCGAATATGAAGGACTGTAACAAACATGAAACTTAGCTTTGAAGATAGCATTCGGAGTAACTGACTTTGATCAAAATCAAATAATCAAAGAATTCCCACTTGAATGATTGTTCATTGCATCACCACTACATCAATTGTTTTTATGCTATATATTTAAATCAATCCCAAATCTCAAATCACATGTTTCTTGAGAATAGCTAAGCCACGGGCACTCTTTTGGAAATGAATGTTCCGCCGCTTCACATGAACCTAGCAGAATTCCCTAGCTAAAGGATACTTAGTGGATTCGATTACGCACCCGACTCATTCCCAACAACATGGAATGCTTTCGGGTTATATCTATAGGTGTCGATCCTGCAGTTGTCGATGTCACAATGAACCTGTGTTGAACGTACACTGTAGGGGACTGTCAGTTACGTTCTGATCACCGCCTATCCGTGACAAGGTGGGAGTTTACAGACAACTTTCTCTTAATTGTGCAACTCCACAAAAGAAAACCCTTTATTTACGTCCTACCGGACATGTCATACAGGTTTTGAAACCAAAAACTTATTGTGGATTCAAAACCCAGTTGTATTTTATAAGACTACCTATTCGAAATCCTGCTGAAAATAATTCCATAATCATCTTCATCCTCTGTTCCCATAAAAATAATAGCCTATTCGATTGCTATGACTGAAGGAAATACTGCTACTGCATAATGCTCAAATTGTATGTTATTATACGCTTTATTATTTTGTTGCTTTACTACAATTCAACAGTTAAACTCAGTCAGCAGACAATACAATTAAACGATAACGACCTTCTTAAATTGGGTAACATGTGAGATAAGTAAGAATAAATACACATACGGAACATTTCACACAAAGACAGAAATGAGGAGATCACTCCGCTTTACACTTTCATTCTTCCATGTTTCCTCACGGTGAACGGCTACGGCTTCTGAATTCATTTCGATTTTAAAGAAATCGAATTAACTCTATAATGTTATAATGTACTCTACTATGATCTAGTTCAATCGTTATGCCGATACCGAAATGAACTAATGAAAATCGAGTTCTGACGGAGTGTTTAAATATACCTGCTGTTGCTCCTTCTGTCATCCGGGGAACGAGATCGGGACCCACGCCGTGGTGGAGAACGGCTACGAGAACGTGACCTGAACAAATAGGAGTTGATATCTCTTCAGATTTGGGAATATTGAAGAAAGCTCATGATAATGTCACAAACGGAACATAACAAAACAAACAAAGAATTACTAGTAAGTAAACAACGAAATAAGAATCCAAACATTCATGAAGCATTTTGATCCCCAAGCTTTACCTGTCGTGAAGCAAAATTTGTAGTTTGCTCATTGTAGAGTTTGATGCAAGGTGGATGTATACTTCTGGCTACTCTTCTCTATGATGCCGGATTTCGTGATGTGACGCAGTTACAGCAGAAAGCGACGTTTGGACAGGGTACGCATGTACACGGGTGTAGTGATGTGTAGATGAAGGTGATGCAGATTATGTTACGATGAAAGAAGAGAGAGTAGGGAAGACTGATGGTAGATGGCGGTAGACCGGTAGGTCACAAACGCTAAAACATTTAAATTTATTTTAGTTTTTTTAACCAAAATCAGCCATCTACCGCATCCCAAGCTAAACAAAAACTGCAGTGTTACTCCGCAAAGAAGAGTTTGCTGCTACAACTAAGTTTCGACTCAAAGGGCTACTGCATTACACAGAAACAACCTTGTAACTTACGCGGTTACTCAAGGCTCAAGAGAAACCAACAACTGGTACAGCACTCAGATTCAATAAAAACGGAAGGTTGTGCAAAAAAGGTGGATCTAGTGTTTATTGCTTAGATGTATTTTGACGACCATGTGCACAACAGTACGGAAATGTGGTGCACATTTGTTGAACTAAATTTTTGATTTCGCTTTTTTGTACAGCTCAGTAAACCTGTCTACAACGTATTACAACTAGTGGAAAATCATCCCATTGGGCTTCTATTTAAACCTGTCATTCTGAGCCAGTGAACGTAGCCCCCCAAAAGTTTTACGCACAATTTGTTCAATTGTAGCAAAAACTGTTTCCTAAGCGGAGCAGTCCACTGTAGTACACGACGCATTACACCAAACGTTTTCCACTGCTACTAGCGCATCTACACATATTTTATTGTTTGCGCATTACGACCTAACAATTAAACAACTCAGCCTCTCTTACCTTGATCTGCGGCCCCCATAGCCTCCTCCTCCGTATCCACCACCACCACCGCCGCCGCCGCCTCCACCACCACCACCATATCCACCGCCATACCCACGACCTCCACCCCCACCTCCACCAGCACCATTACGACGTTTTCCATGTGACAATTCAACACGAGCTCGCACTCCACAGATCCGCCTGAAACAAACACATAATCAACTATTGACTTCGACTTCAATTTGTTGTCGTCATCAATATTTATTAATCGAAATGACAATGTGGAAAATCATTAGTGCAAACTTACGCTCCGTCAAGAGATTTTACTGCATCCTCTGCATCTCTAGTGTCTTCAAATTCCACAAACGCAAAACCAGGAGGACGGCGAGCAACCCACACTTTCCGAATTCGGCCAAAGCGGTGGAATGCATCTTCGATCTGAACTGATTTTTTACGTCGTATTATTTGTTGACATCACTTATCCACAGAATTAAAGGACATGAAGCTTATCAGGCAATAGAGAAACAATTGATTTTGAACAATTTGATCGAAGGTTAATGCTAAGTCCAGTCGAACTAGACCTAAAGAAGAATAAATATCGATAGATTGTTATCAAAATTTTGAATTCATTTTCAATTCAGAGGAATCTTCTATGTTCTATTCTTTACACTGTTGGGAAGGGATGTAGTTTCCGTAAGTTGTAGTGAAACCACTGCGTAAGGCTGCATTTTACTCGACACAGCTTCTTTGCATCACCAAGTAGTGATGAGATAAGAGCGCGTAAAGTAAGTATCTCTTCAAATCTTCATATCCCAAAGAGGTTTCTCTACATGCTTTCATCTCGACACTTACACATACTCGATACAGAAAGCAAAGGTGTAAGATGTAAATTTCTGAACTTTTCCAGCACGTCCAAAACACTACCTATTAGAAGAGAAAAGCTCCAATTTTGCTCGCTGTGCTTAACTTTACTTTCATTGCATGCCCTTTTGTTATAACAAGTTCACAAAACGACGCATCTGGTACACTGCCAGGTGTACCAGATTCAACAATATTGATAGGCAGTTAAAAATCACCGTTTACACAGTAAGTGCCCTGCATGTGTACACACACGGTGAACTCTGCCTTGTGCCTACATTGTTGTTTGCAAAGCACATGCAGTTTTTCTAATGTCAAGCCCATCAACTATTTGAAGAAAGGCCGATCCACATCTACCATAATCACACTGCTCAGAGCGACTACTACCGCAAAGAATTGGAACTTAAGAAAAGAAAGCACTAGAATCCCGGCTAGACACTCTGATTGTCGCTTTTCGTGCAAAGATACAGTTCCAGAACTGTGTGACACACCTCTTGTGACGTGGCGTCGTGCGGGAGTCCACCAATGTACACCTTTGCCTCGTAGTCACCTCGGCGTGACATTTCGAGCAGAAGATCTGTCTGGAATGAGAAGTTCCTTCATTACGACAAAGAGGGGAAGAACAGACGAACAACGGGAGCAACCGCCCCACAGGAAGGATGGATGAAGACTGCTGCGTGGCCACGCCACGGATCGATACTACCGGCGACGCGGCCGCGGCCATACGAAGCACAACGGGATGGTGGGAGACGCAGACTAACGGGCGCAACGACTCGACGCATGGGAACTGTCTACTGCCCTAGTTGTCATCGGTGACGGAGGAAGCTGCCGAGGTAAGATGAAGGCTGGGGTAAGATAATGATAAGAGAAAAGAAGGACTAGGAACTGGTACGCCCGATGGTGAAAATCAGCACTACCAGTTTTTTTTTTGCTAGATGGGACCTTTAATGACTAGGAGCGGATGTAATCGTCTTACGGACAGAACCGCTCACCAGTCGGTTTTTTTTGTACATGATTGAGTTTTCGTAGAAGGAAAAATGAATGATCCAGAGTGACCTCTTCGACATAGCTAGCACTGACTGATAGGACTCCGTCTGTGCACGTTTTGGTAAGTTTCCTCCATAAACTTGCGACAAAATGTTGAAAGTTTGTGGAACTGAGGTCATAAACGTAGTTTCGAATTATACCATTTATCTGCACAGAATTGTTGCAAATAGAATGTGATTGTAGCAGGGAGTTGCTTTTGTGCTTTTTGTTGGTAGCAGGGAGGATCTGTGCTTTTGGGAACGGACAGGTCGTGCGCTCCTAACTGGTCAAGAGAAATAACGTTAGATATGTAAGTAGCCGGAACTAGATTTTGATTAAGTAGAAAGTGACTTTAAAAACTCGTGACGCTCTCTATGTGACGTGGCTCTAAGTGTGCTGCCTAAAGTTTCATCTCTTTTATTTTAACCGAGGAAGAAACCGCATGACTCAGGCAAGAAATAATCGGGTAAGATAGAGTTATGGTGAGAGCATATCAGAAACAGCTGTACGATGAGTCCAGCATGGGCTCCATTGTACCTGGGCGTTAACTGAAAAGTAGAACTCCATATTGACATTTCTCTCAAATCAGGTAGTTCAGAATGACCCATTTGACTTCCCTATTTCATTAGGTGTCTGTCATTTTATATGTTACCTCTGCTTCAAATGTTTCTCCTTCACTGTTATCCGATTGAGAAGCTGAAAAGAATCGTCTGTCCATTGCACTCCCATTGACAGTTCGGATTTGATATTCAATAGAAAATAATTCTCGCAATCTCGAGAAAAACCTACGATGTCATAAAAAGTGGTCCCCGAGTGATAAAAAATGAAAACCCTCCCATCACAAAAGCGTTCACTCGTGAGACTAAAGGACTAATCTTTCATCATTCATCTTCCTCACTATTCACAGTTTTTGCATGTGATCTGGATTTGTCCAGCAACCCACCAACAAGCAATACGCTACGGAAACACTGATAATTAGCAATATATCACTTTATCACAATGGTAACGATACAAAACCGTTATATGATTGTGGTGGTAGTCCACAAGATCTCAAAGTTCATATGCAAATAGTGCTTAGATGCAATCTGTCCTTAGTCCTATGCATGAGGTGTAAAGGTTACATTTTCTTCAATTCATTCTGCCGGAGTGAAACTGTACTTGCTAATCTTTCACTTCTTCACATTTTTTGTTAGCACCCATTCTTTTATGCGCACGATTGGAAATGATCTTGGTTGCTAACAAAAAAATACACTTGCATAAGAACAATCTGAAGACTAGAGCAACTTGAGGCATTATGTGCAGAGGAAAATATAAACAGTTTACAGGCACGATGGAGGTAGAATTGCAGGGAAGGCCGCTCAATATTTTCAGAAAACCCGAAGGACAACTTAGCGGACGAGAATCGAAATTCAGTTTAAAAAAAGAAGCTAAACTACTACAAGAGGTGAAAAATGGTTAATTTAATCGAGAAGAAGATTATCGAATTTGGATTCGCTAAGCCCATCGTCAGGTTCTTGACGCTCTCGCCACATTTCGATAAGTGTTGGAGAGTCCTCTCTCGATCTAGGCTTTATCACAGCTTGGAACTTTGTGGGTTCTGGGAGGCCGGAGAGTACGACGTCAACGACCGTGCACATCTGTATTACTTGTACAACTTTACCTGAAAAACAGAAGATTCGCATAGGCATGAAGAAAAAACCGTCCAAATGTGCTTCTCACCGCTTTCACTATTCCAGTACAGAGTAAGTCGATTAGGGTACTCTTGAAACAACGGCTCTTGACTCATTTCCAACGCCTTGAAAAATGCAAAATGAATTTGATCAGTATCATATCTTCTAGACTTTGCACAAAGCAGATCAACTTACGTTAATGTACACACGTTTGATCACACCGTATTTGAAGAGCAAGACATCGAATGCAGCATCAAGTACGTTCACAACCACACCTTTTGCTTCCATTGGCCCAACCCTCTCAAAAACAAAAATATACTTCACCACCATGATAGCAAAATAAAGAAGAGTTCTAACCTGAACGAGAAGACCAAAAAATGTCTCTGCGCTTGCTTCGCTCACTTTTTTTGCCGTTAACTTTTTGTCATTACAGTGTTCAGCCTTAAAGTTGACTAGAAAGAAACGTAAAACACGGGACCATAAGTTTGCGTTAAGAAATAAGTGAGTAGGCAGCATGCAGAAAGATTTCCGCAATACAATTTGGAGGCTATATCATAAAAGAAATATTATATCGACACGATGCTCGAAAAAAAATAACGAAACCAACAATTTTCTGAATTTCCTCCACACTACGACCTGAAGGTTCGCAGTAGTTCAGCGACGCGGCCAACAGACGATGGACAATTATGTCCGGATAACGACGTATCGGTGATGTGAAATGTGTGTAACTGTAAGTACGAACCAAAGTTATTTACGTTGCACACAACTTTCCACTCAACTTTTCACTTTTCACCATACAAACGTTGATACTCACAATGGCACGTTTAGCGCGAAGTGATGATAAGAATCCTGACTAGCAACAGAACCAGTGCAAAAATATCTCGCTAGTTCCATGGCTTTCATCAATATCATTGAAAGGACCTAGACAAAGATAGTAGGTCTTATATGAATAACAGTGAATGTTAGCCGATTGTGGCGTTACCATACTTGATTGATTGATCTCAGCAGTTGCATATTGCCCCGAAAAGTTGCCAAAGATCTCGAAAGCTGTTGTGAAGATGTGCCATTGATGGGGAAACCAATGCTATTGCATAAATTGATCTGAAATAACCTAAAATCTGACGGGTTTTTGCTACGATTTTAAGCAAGGAGAACGTTTAAAGAAGGACGTAGCTGTGCTTCTGCAGCTTCTTTGATGAGCTCCTGGGACAATAGAAAACATCTAATAATAAAAAAGAAACGAAAACAATGCATATTCTCATACATGCTCATCTACTTCTGATAGCGATCAGATTAATAAGTTGTGATCATTACACTTATGGCGAAATTGGTCGTCTCACTTATTTATTGTCCATCAAAAAGGTATGTACACCAGTTATAAAATAACCACCAAACGAATTCTTGGATTTGGTAGCGAAATAACGGTATGTGTTTTAGGACAACTTAATTGGTTCGCTCTACGCCTTTACGAACGTCCCAATAAGAAGAACGATCCAACAAGCCACCAGTCAGACCTTTTACTGTAATCATCATCTCGCTATCGATTTTATCATAAATATCTCGTAAATACCAAGAAACGATAAAACATTACAGCTTCTCGAAGAATCTTCGCTTTTGGTGGAGGGTGCAACCGAAGCAGCGCAGTTTTTCTATAGTGGCGTTCAATTTTCCGTGCTACCGCCATGTTAGCAAGAAGCATGAATTCTTCGACAAGCCTATTGGAATCCTTTGCCTGCAAAAACAATAACAGCGAATTTTCAAGTAAAATACAAACATAAGATCAGAACTACGACGCACCTGATAAATCGACACACCTATGGGCATCTTAGTTTCGTCATCTAGGGCAAACTTCAATTTTGGTTGATCCAACTGCAACGATCCATTTTGACTGCGCTTCTCCCGCAGTGCCTTTGCTATCTTATGCAATTGTAGAACCTTAACAGCAAACAATCTTCGAAGGTTGGTGAACCGTGAGAAAGCTATGAGAAAATCAAAACCAACCTTCTGTTTGATCTCACACACAGTTGTGCCGTCCGAAATATCGGGCATTTCAGAATCAGAAAACACCTTTTCGGGATTTTCTATGAAGTCCTGAACAAGAAAATTAACTAGGAGCATCCTAGGAATTAAGCACGTGAGGTGATGCAACCTGAGCATGCTCATATGTGAGCTTAACACGAGACCGTATTACGGATCTTCCAAACCATTCATCGTACACATTTCCTTTGTCGTCCATTTTGAAAATAACAGAGAATGTTAATCGATCAACACCCGCATTAAGACTGCACAACTCCTCACAAAGGGCACGAGGCAACATGGGGATTACCTAGACAATGATCACTGTTTGCCAATTCACCTATTGGGCGAATTAATAAAACCAAACTAAGATTTCCAACCTCATGGACTAGGTAAACACTGTTAGCACGCTGTGAAGCCCACTCATCAAGAGCTGTATTCTCGTATACAAAATAACTGACGTCAGCTATGTGTACACCAATCTAAAAAACAGGCCGTTAATGACGAAGCACTGCAAGCACTACAAGTAATGGTGAACACTCACTTCCCAACCAGGCATACCAGCCCCGTCTACGTCATCACACGGATTTATTGAAAGCGCATCGTCAAGATCACGAGCGGTTTTCGGATCAATTGTGAAGATGATTTCGCCCCGTAAATCTCTGCGTTTCGCAAGTTCTTCCTAAAATATTCCCTTGAAATAATTGTCTAAAACAAGCAAATATTTAGAAACCTCGTCTATCTGCCATCCGCTCGCAGAGGATGCTGAGGGCAAACACGCCAAAACTTCGTCAGAAAACTCCCTAGTATCTATCTCGTTTGTTATTAGTAACCCTTCAGTCTCCACCTAAACAATCAAAAAAAAAAGTTGGACTTTCAATGAAATAGAATGAAAGTGTGAGACCTTACGTCAATTTCACCAGCCAATCCCAACTGCTTTTCCAGTATCCCACAGGACATGAAGGAGTCATCTGGCCACTGTGCTATTTTCGCAACAAACAAAAATTTAGCGAAATCCTGAATTTTTCAAATCAGTTTCGGTAGCTACTAAATACAACATCTAATGGAAGAATGTTGGAGTAAAATGTAGTTGGGGAGTGGCACTCAGTAGCGCCCTTATTTTTCGAAATAAATGATTAAATTAGTCGCGTCCCTAAACAATTGGCATAAGTATTAGGAGATCCATGTCATGTAAACTAATGTTACTAAGAGATAAAAGTAAATCAGAGCGTCGAAAAATAAGGGCGCCACTGAGTACCTCCTCTCCCAACTACATTTTCCCCGAAGGTTGTACCTGAGGGCGGTCGAAGAAATCCTTAGGTAATTGAGACGCATCAATCATCATTCTTGGAATGCGCGAGTCAGTAGGAGAGAACTTTGCCCACTGACGTTGAGTGGATGATGCAGGTTCTAACTTACCCGTTGCTAAGCGAGAGTTCTTCTTTTCGACAATTCCAACCACCTAAGAACCGGCGTTTAAATGATATATAGCTTACTTACTACCACAAAGTTTCACTTCAGCAGTTTTCTGCAAGCACGAGTCCGGCAGCATCCAGTCCTCTAGTGGTAATTGAGACAAAACCCGGTAGGGAGATCCTCTTTTCGCTGTTTTTCCTTTACCACCATTTGAAGGTGAAGATTTCCCAGCATCTGCTACTGCTTCACTATTTTGTGCATTCTAAACAAAGTAGAAGAACTCCAGCGTTGAGTTCATGGAAAAAGCTCCACAGTTACCTCATTCTGCACAGGATACTGTTCTGCGCCCGCGAAACCAGTCACTGTTTTCATCTTCATATCAGCCTAAAATAATACTGTGAAGACGGAGTGGCTCACCACCTTCATGCAATAAAATACGTCTTGTATTTCAATACACTCATCATTATGAACACTGAAACCTTAAGAAAAGGCCGATAAGTTGAAGAATATGTTATCATCAGCAGTACATTACACTACATACAAAAAAGCATAAGAATAATCATATATTATATATAGAACACTACCGTAATATCAAAGCCCTTAAAAATAAAACATTACCCAAACAGGCGAAAATTAGTTCGTAATTATAGATAACATGGTTTTTCTTTAAAGTCGAGATTTGCCATCACTGCTACAGACAACAATTACCTGCTTTTCAGTACATTTTCTTTCTTCTTCCGAGGAATCAAGCTCTGGATCCTCTACATCCGCTCTGGACCGGCAGCTTCGCTGAAATCTTAGAGAAATAAATGTAAACTAAGTAAGGCTCATCTACACATCTTTCTCCTTCGCTTTAACGACGATCAGATTGAAAACTTCGTGATCACGATGGTCAAAGACTGTGGATTTTGAATGTTCAAATATACCATATTGCCCTTCACTGCCTATCATTTATGTCTCCTATGACAGCATCGCTGTGATTGAAACTTATATCACAACGTTTGCCACCATGAGGAGTCTCCTTAAGAGAATAATGTGGGCAATTTCGAAGGACAGACGGAACATTTAATGACTGTCCCAACATCCAGAAAACGCACATCTTTCAACCTCAGACCTTTTACTTCTCTCTTCATTTCGTCTTCATAGAAGGAATTTCACTTCATCTCTTTATAGTTAAAGAATAATTAAGGAGTATTACACTTGTTGCAGGAGCGACCGGTGACTCCAGTCGTATGACCGCGGAAATCACGTCATCCAGCAGTATGGACACAGTCGTCGTCTCCTAAAATAAAATATAATTAGGAAAGGGATCTTGTTTTAGCAAACCAATTCGAACAAGGTTTTTAGTCTAAGGAACCGTGATTATTGATGCATACATGTTTTCTTATTGCAACGGCCACCAACAGCCGTTGCAAAACGAAAAAAAAAAAGATTCCACAGCTCACTGTTCCACACACAGAGTTCGAGCTAACAAGGGACTAACCTCGGTGCTGAGATAGCCCGTTTTTTCTAAGCAAGATTCTCTCTTCCAGGCTTTGTACTGCTCCTCATTCACCTTAAGAAAACATTTTAAAAAAAATCTGCAATGTAAACGGAAATGAGAAGAGAACTTACAACCCAAGATGCTCGAGGTTTTAAACGAACGGCTACAACATCGCCGTGTAAAGCCCGGTTTCTATCAGGCATTCCCAAAATAGCGATGTCAGCATGATCTGTCCCGTCGGGATTATTTATGAATGCTTCCTCATATTTTCGCTGATTTATTCGTATTACACCCTTAACAGACAGATGATATCGAATACTTGAAAGAAGAATATAAGAAAAAGAACACCTTTAAAAGAGCGCCACTCTTTAAGCCTAGCTGGACTTCAGTTTCGCTCAAATGCGGTTTGAAAACTGTAATTTTGCGACTTTTTTGAGTTGACGCATTTTGTTTTCCTGCCATCCTGCAAAGACAAAATTGCAGAATGCAACACCTATAAAGAAATTCAGAATTCGTTAAACGTACACATTTAAGCTATTTGTTTCTAGCTGTCGACCGTTGATACAACTCGCAGTTGCATCTTCCTTACGGAAAGAAGTTGTGTTAGCTTTTGACTCAAAACTTTTGTGCTGTTCTAAATCACCACTGCTCTTTTGTCGAAATTTCTTCTTAGGACCACTTCCCCCTTCCGGAATATGGCTTCTCCCATTTTCTTTCTCCTTAACTGTGTAGGACTTTGGTGAGCTCTCCAGCTCAGATTCAATGCCTTTTTCTCTCCGCGAAGAATCCTTATTACGTTTTGGTGGACCGTACGATTCAGTTGGCGGATTGCCTTGTTTCATAGTCGATGGACTTTCCAGAGCCGATGTACTTCGTTTCTCTCCGTTCAGGGCAGTTGAAGTAGACATCTAAAGCAGAAAAACGGTGGTAATGTTACGCAGAAATCGAAGCCGTACAAATAGAAGAAAATTCAGTGCTTTCTTCCAGCCAAGGAAAAAGGCTACCGAAGCGAATTGTTGCAATCCAAGAGCAAACGTCCCGCCACTTAAAGATTAGTTCGAAACATAATTTGCAATAGATTGCGTGAGAAATTGTTAGCTGAAGGTCAAGAAAATTGAGCAAAGAACAGGAAAGGATCGCCACAAAATGACTAGAAAAGAACTAGACAACAGTTCGAAAATTGTCCATGATGCCATAATCTCAGCTACGACCTACCAACTAACGGAAACATTAACATTGAGCCTCGGAGGATCGTAGGGCGCAATTCCTTGTCGATCACAGCAGAACTCGTCCGCAACTTCCGAATCCGCCATGCAGCAATGCGTTGGATTGAAAGACGACGGTATGCCTTCTTCTACCTATTTATAGACCCCTTTATGGAATTCCCGCCCAACCCTGCCATAAATCGATGAAGTCATGTCAATACAATGTGACCACCCTCGGACGAATGTCGTTTTGCTCTGCGTTCTGGTAATTTGCCCCCCCCCCCCCCACTATTTTGATTGTTTTTTTAGAATTCTTCTTATGGAAGATGCTGAAGTTCAGCGAACAGAACTCGAGGTATTGGAATCAATATTCGGCGACCTGATAACGTTTGAGAGCGAGAACAAAG
This sequence comes from Necator americanus, assembly GCF_031761385.1. Taxonomy (NCBI): domain Eukaryota; kingdom Metazoa; phylum Nematoda; class Chromadorea; order Rhabditida; family Ancylostomatidae; genus Necator; species Necator americanus. Next base: position 36,440,097 of record NC_087374.1, on the reverse strand, counting down.
TCCGCATAGCATTCGATGGGGATGTGCGGCTGCATGTTAAGCTACCGGAAAGGTATCCCTCAGAGTGAGTCGCCGGCTTCTTCATTACATAAACAAATAACAAAGTCGCACATTGAAAGTACTATAGTTCTCAGTGAAACACAACGTAATTTGAAATTGGGACGTGGATTTTGAGTCATACTTTGATGGGAGGTTGAGTCCGCTAGAAAATCCACGACATCCAGTCTATGAAGTCTGAACGACGTCGGAAACCTGTCTTTCCTTCATTGCTCGGAGCTGTTTTGCCAAAGTTTCATGCACGAAATAAAAAAGATTCAAATTGTCTTCTATTTCGAGCGGTCTTGACGAAATCGTTGATATGGTCGGGCCAAAACGGGGCGAAGCCTGGTGCAGTTACATAAACGGTTCTGCTGGAGCTAGCAGTTGCGTTCAAAGTGGGACCCCTCACTAACTCCACTTGGACTGCAGTGCCCTGCACAGGCGCTTACCCAACTGCACCAGTCTTCGGGAAATTTAGAACTGACTTGAAATGTGCTGTCAGCGTGAAACGAGTGGTACCGGTGTGATCTCTCGCATCTTCGGTGACTGCACTGAGCTGCACGCCTACAGTGGAGACTGTGGAGGCAGCTCACTGCATACCTTCACCGAGGACGCGAAGCGTTGCCATGGACGTCATAACCATTCGTTTTACGCCTGCTCTAAAACGACGACACTCTTTTCAAGTCGCCGTCGTTTCGTCAACGCATTTGTCGCCGCTCCTTCTGCACCCACCGCCTACGATTGCGCATCCTTTATTTTGACTTCATTTTATCGGTACAACTCATCATTGTTGTGTTCGTCAATGACGGAGGTGAAAGTTGCTGTCATTATACCACATATCATTCAGCATTGAAAAGTTGAAGTTCACGATAGATTTGTGAACCCTGAACTTTGTCATGAACATTTCTGTTGATTTTAATTTTATAGTCTTCTTTTGCAGAGAGCCCGCTATTTATGAGTTAAGTGGTCCGTCTCTATCAAGAAGCGATAGATTAGAATTAGAAGATTCACTAAATGAAGCTTGGTTGGAAAATCTTGGTTCACCAATCATTTACACATGGGTAATGGCAATCAAAAACTTCCTTGAGGTTTGACCCCACATTCCGGCTTTTCTGCATTCTTTTCTGCGCCTGAGATGAGTGAAATACAGCAGTGAGTTTAGGCGAAGGGCCAGAAAAACAGAGAGATTGAAAGTCGAGACTTTGGTCCCACAGTGTCGGTCGAGCCATCCTCTTGTCCACTGGATCTAGTGCCAACTATTTTTCACGGGGAGGTCTTAACAGATCGCAAGAGCCACTTTCAAGCTCATCTTGCAAGAGTTTTTAACAAGAACGAGGTGAGGATAGATATCCAAGTAACCCATCACAAATTGAAAAGTGCAAATTTATTTCTGCTCAAGGTCACGTTGGTTCTCAATCGTCTCATGGAGAACTCCAAGATCAGTAGAGCAACACATAACATGTATGCGTATCGAATAAAAGAAATAAGAGAAGGACGTGAAATACGGTAAATGTGATATACAAATTTTTCCGCCATATTCGTTTCCAGAGTAGTGGATTTGTTATCGGTACTCACCGTTTCCAGATTGCATGACTGTTTCGATGATGGTGAGACTGGGGCCAGCTCAAAAATGCTGGATCTGTTGGATAAGATGAATGCAGATAACGTTCTCGTACATCTCTTGTCACATTATCTTTGTCGTGTTTCGTTTTACAGCTTTCGTTCCTAGGTAGTCGTCTCCCGATGGTATGGAGGTATACACCTCGGACCTGATCGGTTTCGACATATCAACAACCTTACTCGTGAGATAGTATCCTCTCATGGCCTTGATTCACGGACGACAAACAAGTGAATTTCTTGTTACTTTTTTTGCATTCGATTTTCCTCTATCTTATTCCTTGTTGCCTACGCCGTGCTCATGTATATTGAAAATTCTTGAGAACTTGTAGGAGGGTTTGTGTTTACGTATGCGAACTAGGTAAGAGGAATTTATTAGCCCCCTTTTGCAGTGAAAGCTAGTCGAAAGATGTGATCCGACTCTTCTGATAGATGATGAATATAGTGACCTGTTGCATATTTGAAACCACCGTTTTAACTCTGTGCTTATGCTGCTATTCATTAAATGAATGTATTAATAAGGCGGTCATATTTGACCTGGCGCCAAAATTAAACATGATTGTTACGGGGAATTGTATTGTTTCAAATAAGGGTCATGGAGATGTTTCAAAGCAGCACCGTCAGTTTTGATAGGAGCATTTCACATAATCTTTGCACAGTGAGTTACCATGTTTCTTAACTCACAAAGATATCCTACGAAAATTTCAGAGCTGTTCTTGCATTGATTTGCAGAGTTTTCCTTTTCCTAAGAATTGCCGGTACTTCATTCGTTTTTAAGCTCATTCTTTTAGTTCTACTAAGTCTCATCCGTTTTACTTTGAGAAATGAGTTAAGTCTTCCTCATCGGTACTGTTAGTTTCTCATGGGTTAACAACTGCAGAGTTATTCTGAAAGTCTCGGTTCTGAAATCCATTTTATGTAATTGGTTTGCAGATTAGGGCTGTGTGACTGTGGTTTCTCTGATAAATCTGATCTAGTCATTTGTTTCTATATCCACACGTCTTTACCTGTACACTTCAAGGCACTGCGCGTAGTGGCTAATTCTTCGATTTCATCGTTAATCCGAGTAATACGTCAAGAGAGGAGAAGAAATAAAATTAATAAAAAAAAACTCTAACTGCATAGTTCTTCTACTTTTTCCTGGATGATGAACCTAGTTGAATTAACAATGTGGTGAAAACAAGATATCACTTTCATCCGTGAGGTTAATTGCAGTGCAAGGGAACTAGTCGTGCTGACGAAAATTGAGGGGAATTTTCAGAAAGCAGAATCACTGCTGCTTCAGTAGATACTGGAGCAGTAGAGATCTCTTTTTTGGAGAGGATGGGGTAGGGCAGGTTTTACTACTCAGCTAGGAGTCAACAATCAATTCAGCCGTCTTAATCTAGCCTCATTTTTGTATCGCACATCGTTTATAACCGCAAGCCTATCAGGACTGCAGCGCGCAATACAACTTTTTCGGTGAGGTTCGTTAAGAAATTCTTTCTCTCCTCTTTTTTTGCAGCACTATCTGCGAATACGCAAACATTTATTGTGTTTACGCAGCATTTTTCGTCATTTTTATTAAGCTTCCATAGTATAAATATATCACCAAAGATCTTTCTATCATAAGCGACTCGAAGCGGCCCAAAGAAACCATCCAGGTATCTTCACCCACGATGGTACCCACTGTGCAGCCTGTGTATGGCCTGTATGAGACAGCAGATACGAGAGACTGCGAAGGTTCGGCGGCTTGCGACCTAGAATCCATAAATGTCATCCCTAATTCTGTTTTAACTCTCATAACGACCATAATAAGTTCATAACTTACCGTCAGTATCTAGAAAACCGTACTCGTTGCCAATGTCTGCTGTTATTAGTGTTCGTCCAGTCTTCTCCATTCTTCGGTCGTCAGATGCTATAGCAACAATGGCTTTACCGGGATATTCTATAGTTTCGCCATCTTTAAAGACATTGGCGAGCTATAAGAATAGATGTTACTCCAAGCTAGCTATCGAATAGTGTTGCTTATCGTTAATTGGCCGGCACAAATTCTTCCGCTTAGGATTATCCGTCCGCACAAAATTAGGAATTTTTGCAGATTAGATATAATGCGTGGGAGGGGTTGAGAGAGATGTGGGGTAGGTGTTGGCGATACGGCGAACCGAATGACTTGTGCAGCGCTCGTCATAAAACGTTACGTTCTACCTTTTGTGGAGAATTATTGTCATGGCCGCAATCAACATATGCAACACGTACATCCCGAAAACTACCTGACTTATTCTGTTTATGGCTCACTTCGGTGTAGGCGGTTGAAAATCAATAAAATCAAATAGTGCAAATAGTGGATGGCGCATGGGAACGCACCTGACTGTGACCTTTTACCGAGAAAAACTGAAGTTGATATAAGTACCGCGCGGAAGAAAGCAAGTTAGCAGACAAACGATTAAAATTTAACCACATGTATTTCCAAAGTTCTCTAATCATTCGTCCTTAGTATGTACTCCATGGAATAAGCTGAAAAGAGATCTTTTCTTGCTCATCTCTGATCAAAACTGTAGGTAGGCTGTCCGTCTACTTCGTAAAGTTCGTAAATAGCAAGATCGTAAAGTTTCAATCAAGGTTTTCTCTGCAGCTGCTTCAAGACGAAGAAGAAAATTAGTTAATTTTCTCGCAACATTGTTCGACGATGTGAATAAAACAACAATTAGAGTCAAAAGAAAACACCTCGTTTGTTTTTGCTGGCGAGGACATCATATTGGTCACCATTTCTGTTCGTACTGCACCTGGCCATAACGACACAACGCATACATTTTTGGGCTGTAAAGGAATAAAAGGATGCAATCTTCTCAAAACAGACCGCTTAAATATCGGAAATGGGAAGAGGCACATCCTTATAGGTTGTAGGCAGCATACCTTTAGTTCTACAGCCATATCTGCGGACATTCTATCCAGCGCTTCCTTTCCTACTCCATATGGTATATTGAATAGATACCTGAAAGTGAAGTCCTCAATCAGAGATGGAGAAGAAGATAAACAGAATATTCTGTATCGAGTACCTCAGACCGCCTGCTGAGCTAATGTTCACGATGAGTCCGCTTCCGTTCTTCACCATGATTCTAGATGCGTATACAGAGCAGTAGTAATGGTTCCTAAATAAGACATAACCATTCCACAAATTCTCATTTTAAAGAAAATCGGAACAATTATAAAGCGAACATCATGCAGGTAAAAAAGGGTTGTCAATTTACCTCAATCCCACATTGTTGACTTCATCCCATATATCAGGAGGGCACTCGTAGAATGGCTTCCCTGCTGTTTCCATGATTGTCTGGAGCAGAAGATGTGAGAATTCTCGGGTAATTGCAAGCAAGAGTAACAAAGCCGAGTCAAAGTTTATGCAGACCGTATAAAAGAGGTTACAGATTCACTCCTACTTGCGTGGTAATTTGAAACCTAACTTACGTAAGTCTACCGTTAAGTGTCAAGTGGTCACCTGATACCACGCGCAACTACTTCGAGCAGACCCCGTACATAAATTGTAATGCGTGGTTGTTACTAATAGGTAATTACACAAACTTTTGTTAAAGATGATATTTCTTAATTCGGATTGTCTTTAGGAATGACAAATGACAAATTAATTACCTTTACAGCAGCATAAGCGTTGTTAACAAGAATGTCTAACTGTCCGTTGTGATCTTGTTCTAGCTTCGAGAAGAACTCTTTAACCTCATCCATATTCGAATGGTCAACGTACACTGGAATTCCCTTTCCACCACGTTCCGTTATCTCTGAAAATAAAATAGCGCAGAAGCATCCCACATTTCAAGTACTGTTGTATATCAGGTTTTGAAAACAAACAGTAAATGATAACAATCCATAATTGGGGACCTCGAGAAGGCGCGTTTTCAGGAAACTTTTACATTTATGCAAGGACAAAGGGAAACTTATGATAAGTTATACCCCTTGTCATTGGCGAACGCGTTCGGCTTGGCGTCAACTATCCGCGGCGAAGCAAGCTACCGATCAAGTTCCGCTGCTTTGATAGGCCATCTGAACGTCCTCGCCTTCGCCACAACCGTGTAGTCAACACAGGAATGCGTCCAGCAGAGACTGTGTCCTTGCTTGGACGACTATGCAGATTCAATAGATGTACAATAGAGGCCAGATAATGTAGCAAGCTAAGAAAGTGCATGAGTTCCTAGTGTCGCAAAACAAAAGTCAGATATGAGTAGGCGCAATTAAAATAGTTTTTTTCTGTTTTTTCTTCTTCCTATCTTCATTTCAGTGATCAACAACGTGAGGCGCTGGGACTGGGTGAGGTTCACCTAAACTGAATATGCATATCATGAGATATCCAGGTTTTTAGCGGAAGCGACTACACGTACACTCTAGTGGATAGGTCTCAGAATAGCAATCAAAATACATCCAACCTTCTGTACCATCGAACTATGAGATAAATTAGTCAACGCAGTTTGGATACTTACACAGCGATAGTTCACTGTATATTTACAGCTCATTAGAGGAAGTCACAGGACTTCGTTGATGGGTTGAACAATGTCTCAGTCTTTGTTCTACTCGTATCACAGCACAAAACTGACTCACAAATCACATCACAGTGACAATTACTACCTTTGGCTGTCTTCTCCAAGGTTGGCAGATAATTGTCTGTAGCAGCGCCACTTTGGGCTGGCTTCCTGCCAGTGATATAAACAGTAGCTCCAGCTTCACCCAACTGCAACGCAACGCCTCGTCCTAAATGAGAATTTCAACAAATACAGAAGTTCATTTGAAGTACCTCTTCCACATAAAATTAAAACTGAGGAATATGGAGGTTTTACTGCTGGAAAGATTTGTTCGGTCATTTCGTCAATACAGGTTGAAACGATCTGCGGAGAAAACAAAGTATGATTTAAAAAGACGAGGTTGCGACGTACGCACGCACAGTCCCATCGTAATTCATTCGTGAGGATTTCTCACCTTCTGTAGCAGGAGAATGACCTGCCAACCCACCACCCCCATGCTTTGAAGGGTCAGTCTTGTGTAAAAAAGGCGAAATTCTAGTGAGCTCTGTTCCATCTTTTTTTCTGTTTTATGGCACACCTGCAGGTGTTTTCAATAAGTAAATAAATTCAAGTTCCAAATTTTAGTAATCTTCTGCCACAGATAATGATTGGCGAGGATATCCACTTACAAATAGAAAAGTAAATGTCACAAACTGCATTGATATGAAAGCGAACACCCAGAGAATAGAAAAGTTGAAGGTTCGCAGAGTTGCTCATCCGAAAAATATGGAAAATTGGATATGCTGTGACACAAGGAATTAAAGCAGAACTATTTATCGAGTAAAGACATCCTTCTGACAAGTACACATTTTGAGAGTCCTTGAAGCGAGTTGGGGTGAAGAGAAAAAATGACGTACCTATTCCCCTTGATGCTCCGGTTACCACAGCTATTTGTCCAGCAAGTGACATCGCTGAAAGCAAAGAAAGCAAAACTATGTATGTAGCAAAGTTGAATTCGCACAGAACTCATATGTAAAGACAATGAACAGCCCCGATATAGTCACATGCTGCGCACGTGATGCACAAAGAAACTGTCTGCCTCGACCAAGACTTAAGAAATCGAAACCCCATCCAGGCTGCCCGCAAAGTTCACAACAGCTACGGCTTGATGGTTACAGTTGACAGTTGCGGACGCTCAATAAACACCAAACCGTAGACTCTGCAGGTAACCTCAGGAGAATATAGGTATCGACTGTTAATAATTGAAATGCATTTCTATGAAAACTTCCAGCGCATCATGGGCGGATTTTCTGGGTCAGCAGAAGAACGGAAGGATAACCAACAGTTCTGGCTATCAAAGAACGCACTGTGTGTGAATCACCCCCGGTATTTCGCAGTCCGAAATCTCCAAAAAGCGAGCACGTATCAAAACGGAATTGTGTACGGTAGAGGACAGACACCAAATGACTTCATGTGCACATGCATCCTTTCCATTCTAATCGACACTCGCTTCTACACCCGGCTGCGGGATGCTGCGCCCTCTGCCCCAGTGCTAACGCGCTACTAAGTTCAGTGGTGCAGCAGATAATTACTGCTGCCTTCTAGAAAGAACCTAGAAAATGGATGCTATACGGTCTCCCACGAACTTACAATAAAAGAGACGAGAAGAAAATCACAATAAGTCGTAATACATGAAAGTAAGGGGAGTATCATCTTCGGATTTAAGAGTAAGGAATGAACTTCTTTAAATTTAATTTTAATTTTAAATTAAGGGATGGTGGGGTTTTTGGATCTTATCTGGCATTTGTATTCTCTCTTCTTCCTCTGACCACTTCTGTTCTTCTTGTTATATTTATATTTATAAATATTTGTTCTTCCATTGTTTTCCTTATTTAATTTGCATTTTCAATTCATTTCTCGTCTTCTGCACTATCTCAGTTTTACTTGTCTCGTACCTCCGTTCTATTTGTTCTCTTTGTTGTTTCTCTGTTCTACCGTTCTGTCTTGTTCCCTTGTATTCCTTGTTATCATTTATAAAATCATTGTCATTTATCACATTTATAAAAACCTTATGCTACGTGACATGACATGAGGTATTAAAGGCATCACCCCACGAATCTGACGTTCAGGTGGAGTATTCGTATACGGGGTCGTAGATTATGAAGAGAAGGGTGATTCCGTCCGTTTCTTCCTTCTTTGCCGTAAAAAATGGCCTGGAAGATTCGGCGCGTGCACAAGGCTGGCGCGCTCCAACCGATCTTGTCGTAGAAAGTAGCGCACCGGAACGCTCGAAACCGTATCTTCCGGTGTCGTTTTTTACTGTAAGTAGGAAGAAATAGACGGAATCACCTTTCTCTCCATAATCTACGACTCAGTATAGGCATAACCCACGTGAAACCCACACCACTCCAGATTCGTGGGTGATGTCTTTAAGTAAATCTATCTAGTCAAACGCTAGGATTCTTGTTCAATCATCGGTTACCTTTGAACATCTCTCAGTGGAGTTTTACACTAGAAGAGCGTTCGGTGGTCTCTACTCTTAGTCTCTGCTCTTTCCTAAGCGCTGTAAAATGACGTTATTCTCAGTTAGAACAAAATATCGACATAAGATATTATGGCAAATGCTGCAGAAAAGTCGAAGGACGTAAAGTATTTTTGAAAGGAAATAACTCAGAAATGACGCCAAAATTGTAAAAATTATCTCTAAAATAATCTATATAAATATTATCTCTTGCTTTTCTCTCTTGATTTCTGCCGCTCTTTCTCTCTTATTTTCATTCATTCTTCGTCCTTGCTCTCCCTTCTGTCTCCCTATCTCTCGGAATTGAGGCTGATTCCGATCTGTGGATCAACAGGAAAAGAAAAAAAAGATATGTATGTATAGAGAAAAGTAAGTGAAAATGTAGGTGACAGTGATAAAGTGTCTGTGGTGTAATCTTCTGTGTCCTGGACAATCAGTAGAGCATTATCGACTCAAAACTACGCTGTAGTGTCGGGAAGCGATTGCATCCTTCGTTCTTTAGTTGTGTTGGCAACGTTGGACGCAAACAATGGGGCTCAGCGTAGTAGATTTCCTCGCAGGGTCTTCAGCATTTTTTGATGATTACAGTTGAGAGAACCGTAAATTTTGAAGGATGACTCAACTATAAGCAATAGCTCCATTCCTAAAAGGTAGGCAATCGATAGAAAAAATGAATCTGAATTTGAGTGATGCTGATCCAGTAGTAGTAGTAGTAGTGCAGAAACACTATTTCTCAGAATATTTTCAAGCTTTGGGTAGTCTTTTAATGTATTTATTTTTATTTAGGTACTGTGACGTTTTGGAGAAGAGATGTAGCTCCCTATAATCATCCCAATTACATTTATATTTTATATAATATAATATAACCGTAGCACAATAAAGTGAACGTATCCAGTGGTGGAAGAATTTACCGTATCTGCACGGTTTCTACGAGGTACATTAGAGGCGCCATCCTTGTGTACGGTTCCTTCACCAGTCTATTCATTTTAATCACTTTTTCTCCATATAAATGAATAAGCTGAAGAGAACTCATTGATTCTCGACCACTCGCCCGCGAATGCGGCGCGTGTAGAAATCTCGAATCGCCTTATCCTTGTCGGGATTTCTTGCATGAATTACCAATACAGTGCTCCTCTACTTCCGTGAATCTCCGCTAGATTAAAAAAGTGGTCATGGATTGTACTATGCCGGATAAGGATAATAATTGTGACATGACCCAGAAAATTTTCTTTTCACTCATCCAACTGTACTGTCGCAATGTATGCGTTCTAAAAGATAATACTCATGGGCTGCTTGAGATTATTTCCCATATAAATAATTAGTTTCACCAAAGATAGGGATTTGTCAGGATAAATTCGGGTGAACGGCCCTCATTTCAACCTCAGTGTCAACGATGAGGTCCACATGATGGTAATGTTATCGTTCCAGTCAAATTGCTAGCGTATTTATGACATGCTCTATCTTTTGAATTTTAATTTTTTAACAGCCTTATATGCAATCGTTTTATTCCGCTATTTTTTTAAATTTAATTTCCACTCTCCATTCCTCATATGTTTCACTGCTTTTGTCTGGAAAACATTAAAAGATTTATTTGCTGTTCTTGATATAAGTCCAGAGCTAACAATAAAAGTTTAAAAAAGAACTACAGAGTTTCTCGAATCAAGAACTCTGTTCATTAGGAAGTAAATGTTTGAGTTAAACTTAGAAATAAATGCGTTTGTCGTGTTTTTACTGCGTCATCGGACGTTCAAGTATGAAGTCAACGGTTTCATCCCAAAGTCGATTCTGGCGCATTATACGATCATGACAACCTCTCTGGAATCACGATTGATGAAAGTCTCTCCAGTCTTTTCAACACGATTTGATAAACCGTACCGATTCTGGAACCATGGATATAAGCTGGCAGCGCAAGTTTTCATCGACATCGAGCACTGTGCCGGCATTCCTGTAAATAAACGAAATTTTTACTTGTTCACTAATCCTTGTATTAAATTCAGAAAAATGTCCTAGCCTATATAAATTGCAATACATTGGGGCAGAGAATAATGTGAGAAGTCGTCTGTTTGGAGTCACCCAGAAGCCGTCGAGGCACATCTGAAATTAGAAAAAGATTTTATTAATACTCGTCACATAAATTTTTTTGGAAAGGCACTGATTACGGTATAGATGTTCGAGTTATTAAGTGTAGACATATTGGTTCATCTGTAATTTCCTCCCTGCCTGCACCATCCATTCTGATGCTTATTTGAGGACAAATAATTCCCACTTTTGTGGAATGCATCACTAATTAATGATTATTATTGCGTTCCCCAGAAGTCCTTCTGACTGGTTTCCAATCAAATACAAAAAAATCCGCTTTGCGGGCCCTATTATGGAGTAGCGATTAAATTCCTTGAATAACTAGTAGGAAATGATTTGCGTAAGAAATTATTGGCAGTAACCTTTCCATCAATCCAAGCTAGAAGTAAACATGATTAATTTATTAATTTGTACACAAATAAATGAATGAGATTTTTCTGCTCACTTTTCACTGCTGGTTTACATCAAGTAACCTTTTTCCAATATGCCTTTTTCCACAAATCTTGGAAGTAAAACCCGGGTAATACATGCTAGGCTTGGAAAACATCATTCCGTATACTTTTAGTATCAACTAAGTGTATGATGTGGACTTACCTACAGAGATAATACAGAAAGGAAATTTTAATTCACTCATTTTTGTGAGAAGCTGCAAAAGTTGCAAAAGAGACTCGCGAGGTGCAGGGAAAAGTGATGGTTGTTGATGTACAACATGATTTATAAACAATATATTCTTGTTTTTTTTCAGCGATCGCACCGTTGCGGTACTCTTTTCAAACTGCAGCGTTTCGCTAAGGAAACAGTTGGAATTTCAGCGAGGTCCTCTTCAGAAACGTTTTCTGTTGGAGAAATAATTGGACAGCCACTCTCTACATGTACCTGATGTGCGCGTACGATGAGTTCCAGCCCAAAGCGTTCACAAAAATCGTCGATGACCTGGAAAGAGTGTATATTTCTTTACATTTCCTTTATCCGACCAACCAGCTTTTTATATAGCAGGAAATCCCACAATGTTTGCTTACAGTTACAGTCTACTTATAGAGAATAAGTTCGAACTAAAATTGCTCACATGACTTCCAAATGCAAATCCGGAGCCGCGAGAGCTCGTGCGCCAGTCGAGAATGCTCATATCGGGATCCGCCCATAACATGTCGTTAATGACTCCTCTAAAAGGGTTTCGGACGGGTTTGGTGGTGTTCCTCACGTCCTGAGATAAATATCTTATCCTATCAACTGTTCGATTCCTCAAATTTTTGTTTCCTTACATCAAGTGACTCCAAGCTTGGTGACAAACCGCCATGCATACAAAGAATCTTTGTTGCCACTAATGCTGACACAGGCATGTTATTGAAGCATCTCTGAATCAGCTGGATCAACAAATATTGTGATTTCGATAATTTGTGAGCACTACCTGAAACATAGCCCATACTGTTTCGCCCTTGTCACCCAAATGACTGAGACATTCGTTCCAAAAACCGTACTTCTTGTTTACTCGCGCGCATTCGTGGTTTCCCCGTAAAAGATAGACGGAAGCGGGATAGCAGACCTAAATTTTTGTGATGATGGGGACGTTTCAGGGTGTATTTTGGGGAATTTAAAAGTGCAACAGAACTTTGTACGCTAACAGCAGCATCATACATTCTATAGACATCATTCCGCGATCTACGTAATCTCCTGAAAAAAAGAATTGGAAGTTAACTTCTCGTTTAATTCAGTTCAACATTATCTCTACTGGCCCAAATTATTATAACTCGGTGCCGAAGTAGAAAATTTCCAAGCGACGCAATCTGTGCCTACATCAGAAAAAGTTTTACCTGAACCGAAGAGTTTAAAAACTCAGCTGAACTTGGGAATTTGCTTTTTCCCAAGAAATAAACGTTAACATTGTACGTCTTACCCAAGAACAAATATCGTTTCTCCGGAGGCCGTCCTATGAGTAGGAACATGTTGATGAGATCGTTAAATTGCCCATGAATATCGCCCACAATGGTCACCGGTGGATCTACATCAATCAGTGTTTTTTCGGCTGAAAAACAAACGTGTGGAGTAATAACTGAGCGGAGGTAAAAAAAAAAGATCTAACTACACTTAAAGGCATCACTCCACGAATCCGAGGTGGTACGGATTCCAGGTGGATTATTCGTACACGGGACCTTAGACTATGGAAGGGGGGGGGGGGGGTCATTTCGTCCATTTCTTCCTAGTTGCGGTAAAAACGACTCGGAAGATACGGCTTCGGGCGTTCTAGCGCACTATTTTCTACAAGGAGTTCGACTGGCGCGCTCGCGCCAGCCTTGTGCACGCGCCGCATCTTCCGGGGCATTTTTTACGGCAATTAGGAAGAAATGGACGGAATCACACCCCTCTCCATAATCTACGATTCGGCATACGAATACTCCACCTGAAATCCGTACCACCTCAGATTCGTGGGGTGATGCCTTTAATCTCGGTAAAGGGTGTTGAGAATCAGAACTTTATGAGGAGTGAGACAGCAATTTGCGAAAAACTGAATGTTGGTTTGAGATACACATGTTCTTTAAGTCTAGATAGGGATTCACATCAAGTCAAATTGGTGCCCTGGAAGCGGTAGAACAGAATGGGACACGTTCTATGGTGAATAAATAAATAATAAATAAAGTACTCAAACTTCTTCAAAAAAGCACTGTTAGGGAAAGGAAAAATTTAATTCTGTAGCAAAAAGTTATAGAAAGTGCCACTGCTTTCAGTTCTGGTCAGGAAAGGCGACCGAGGCGAGAATCACAAGAAGGCTAAAGTCTAAATGGATAAATGGGTTCAAGATTGCGGTTCACGGATGTAGTGCGATCACGCTCAATCCCTCTTAATTTTTTCAAAAAAGTGGCAGAAAACTTTGTCGCATCGGATCCCCCTACGACGCACCTAACGACATGCCACGTTTGCGGAGGCAAGCAGGTGCGCCGAGGCTGTGGACGTACGGACAATCATTGGGTTACCGACTGTCTCTCTTGGTCGTTGGCAGACGGAGAAATCAATTTTGTCGTATGTTTTCGCTAAGCGACCTTATCACTGCACGGATGACAAGAAATTATCCATTGGAAGCACTACGGGACCCTTCGAGGTAATATTTTATCTATAATTGTACTGTCATTAGCAGCGCAGCACTCTCTGGCTGAAAAAAGCTTAGGGAGAAAGTGTGAAATCCAGGTTGCAGTGAAATGCTCCGTAGCTTCCAAGCGTACGGCAGGCAGTTTTTGTTGACTTCCTGTTTAGTTGGAGAATCCTTCTGTGCGCTTAGTCAACCGGTATTCATTTCACTTCCAGCCAACCTCGTTTTAAATCATTTTGGTTCCCTTCAGGAATACCTTGAACAATTCCACAACAACAACAAAGGTCGGTTCCAAGCCGGTACATTTCGATATTTTTGCGTAAAGGAAGACTTAGTCCTTTCGCTTCCTGTTTTTCTGGCCGAAGTAGCATTAGAGTAAATCCATCACCTACATGATAGCAACAGATTTGCATCTTGGATTACAGCTTGGTATTCTGCCATTGTATAGTGGATCTTGTGGACCTAAAACAGTACAGTGATGGAGTAGGCGAATTTAGAAGTAATAAAGCAATATTTGGCCTATCGAACCCCTGGCTCTATAGTTTGGTAGTGTTTGTCGAGGAACTCAGGATAATCCATGAATTCTATTGACTTCAGCACTGTTTGTGCATTTGATGGTTTTAGATGACGACCATGAGGTGTGCGAGCAGTGGATCGTTTCTAAAAGCTGGTATCTCAGAGGATCATAACGAGTGTTCAGGAAAAGTAATTGAGGTGTTCGTACATGAGCGATGGTTATGCGGACTCATTCCTTTTGGGATTTTTTGGCGAAGTTTTTTCGGTGGTTACCCAAGAACTGTTAAGATAACTGTAAATTACGCCTACTTTTATAACTTCTAGCGAAAAACCGCGAGTGCTACGGTCCTGTTAGACGTTTGAAACTTTACAAATAATGGGACGCTCGCAATTTTTTCTGTTTTTTTGTGCTGGGTCATTAAGTCGTTTAAGGTGTATCAAAATTGTCATTTTCTTTACCATAATTATTCTCTTATTTCATCATTTGTGGCCACCATGGATCCCTAAGTTTATGTTTCATGTTTGTGAATGAATATGTGCTTTCCGTGTAGGTCCCATTACATAGCAGAGGAAATTGTGCTGAGAGGAGGGGTAGTGTAGCAATTTTGAATGCTTCGACTTCTCTAAGACCAAATTTATTTAAGATGCGCTCATCACCGTACTAAATGCAGTTTTTTCACATCTAAGTTACTGATAAAATTCGTTCCCTTTATTTGAAATGTTCAGGCTCAAGTAGCCTTTTTGCTATTTAATATTATGTGAACGCTGCAGATTACTTTCCTCACTAATTTATAATATTTTATCTCGTTAATCTGTAATTTTTCTACTCCTGAATCCTTGAAAAGCAACACAAAAACAACCATTTCATTCAAATAAGGTGATAGGAGGTGTTGTAGAAACTTTGTTCACAACGAAACACTTTGTATCTAACTCTAACACTGCAGCAACTGCCAATATTTTAGAAAGTAATATCAGTACCTAATTTTGCAACTATTTAATATTGAATTGCATCTGAATAAACAGCTTTCATTATTAGATGTGCTTTTAAACGTCACTGTCGTGATGGATTGATTTAAGTTTAAGGTTTTAGTTGGGAGATGAGATGGAAGAATGCAGAGTAGCTTTTCCATGTTGACCGCTCGTTTACCCTAGGAGTAGCGAGCTTTTTTTTGTAGACACGGATTTTTTTCGTGACTTTCGCTTAGACACATTTTTTCACGTGAAAAAATCAAACGTACATGTGTTGTTATCTGTTGTTCTGTAGCCTTTCGTACTCTGAATGGAAGTAAAATCAGTTGAAATGTAGTTACTTTGTAGATTGAAGCAGTTCAGTTGCTTACAATGATTTTATGAGACTGGGATCGATTTTCATGCGAATATCTCGTTCGCTAAGAACTTCGTCGGGGTTAACTGCTGGAGAACGAGCCATAGATCCTGGTACGTCTGCCTTTCGCGACCTAATGAAGGATAAGACAGATAAGACTAGCACAAGTGCACGTTTTCGAATTCGTGCGCAGCCCACACAATTACTTGTGAGGGCTACTCGATGTGTCAAATAAGTGTTTTTATCCTCTCAAGTACTACAACTACTGGTACGCATTCTCGACCTCGCGGGAAATGAGGGTCTACGTGAGTTCCACCTCGGTTTCGAACCAGTGATCAACCAGACACAGCCAAATCTCTTACCCACTGTGCCACACCCACCCATCCGCGTAGAGGCAGGTGAAATATATGTGATACAAATACTTGAGTTTGTGATGACAACTATTGGATTCCACGGATTTAATCTTCCCGGTTTTGTTGCACAAGTAAATCTGTTAGTTCAGATTTATAAATTTATGGGTTATTTATTTATCCAAAATCAACTATTGTTCGGTTGTTGTAATCTTCAATGGTGATTAGACTTGCTATTTTAAAAAAGTCAAAAAGAGAAATGATAGAGACTAAAATTGAAAGAGTGGATCGTTTCGCCTCTACCTATACGATCCAGTTCAGATATTAATGTCCTCGCATGACCAATTATTCGCAAAATGTGGCTTAAGATAATTGGTGTGAAAAACAACCTATTTATTTCAATCTCTTAAGAGTCCTCTAAAAATTGTCATTTTTTTCATTTTTTTTTTCAAAAAATCTTCCAAATGGATTTAACGCGACATGAAACCTTGCATCATGGTACGGATAGGAAACATCGCGTGCGTGGGAAGAAGATCAAATCTACATTGAAGAAAAATTTGAACCGTATGTGTTGTCGTGTCAAATATTTTGTTTTAGGTAATAAAAGCACCATGCGCTTAGTAAGACAATATTTTTTTCACTTCCAGTCAATTTCTCTCTTAACTCCCACGCTAACCTGAAACTATGTGCAGTTGTCGTCGACGATGACGGCAGGCGTCAACGTTGCGGAGTTGATCTCAACAATTAATACGATACCACTGTCCCATTCACAATCAACGCCTTCCAGAAACGAAGCCACTATTTTCAGAGTTTCTCGACATCACAGGTGATGAAGAAGTTTTGTGCCAGCTTCAAGTTTCCTGCGATTAGACCTCTGCGTGTCACTCTGGGAATTTAGCACCTAATGGGAGTTTATTGCGTTGATAAAAGAGGACGTTGGAAAGTTTTTGCTCCTTAACATGTTGCTGAGATATTGTTTATTGTAGTCATTTGTTATTTGGTTTATTGATCTGCAAAGAGGTCTCGAATTCTGTGAGTTTGCAAAAAGTTAGAGCTCTCTGTGAGCTAAAGAAGATCGCGACCCGTACGGGGGAAAAATGAACGATTCCGAAATATTTTTTCGAGTGTAGTAGAGAAATAAAGAAACATAGGAGGACGCTCGAAATATTTTTAAACATGAAGAGTTTCTTAGAGAAACCACGGTATGAAAATGGTTCTATCTTCGGAAGGAACTACATAATTCCACTTCGATATGGGCGACGATCTACTCGGCTTCGAATAAGAAATCTTCGTGAAAAAGAAAATCACTCCGATTATGTGATTAGCCAATTTCGTATCTCTGATTTCCAGGAATAAGCACATAATGGCCAAATATTACATGTTTCCAAACAGGGAAAGAGAAAGGAGAAAATGAGAAGTGAGGAGATAGAAAGAAGAAGAGGAGAAGGGAAAAGGAGAAGAGGAGTAAGGAAAAGGAAAGAAAAGAAGAAACGAAGTAAATGAAAGTATTAAAAGAAGGAACGAAATAAACGAAGTCGACACTGGCACACTATCTTGATTTAAAAAAAAAGCTGAGAACTCGTCTTGTTCCAAAAAGGTGACTTTCGGAACCTGATGGTTCGATTATCGGCTCCAAATTTTTACAAAATATCGGGGAATATTGAACTGAACTAGAAAGTTAATAGCTCAGTAGTACATAGTTTTGAACAATATTCAACTTAATTTAATAGCAGTTAACTGTCAGATTTGATAATTAATTCTTCTTCTTGAATTATTATTCTTTGGAGTCTCCTAGCTTTTAGAATTTAAATGCGAAAATTCGAAAATTTTGCGTTTGCTATTTTGATTTTTCCTATCTAAACTTTGAAAGGACCAGACCTGGAAACGAGAAATTTTCCATACAGAGAGTTTTTAGACCCTGTATCCAATTATCTGGATGACTTTTCAAAGCACTGTGCATTTTTCTGTCATGGAAAACTTGCTAAGATTTTGATTTTTGCTCGAGCGTGAAAAAAGTGTAGTAACTTGAAAAATCTCTGATCACTCGGATCTTATAACTGATTTAGAGGCTTTGGTTATAAGTGTGTCCTTAAATGATAAGTTCAAATTTCCTACTTTCAGGCTTTCCTGGATTCTTTCAACGCTTAGATGAGGCACAAATGGAAAATACCAATTTCTATTCAGTATAAATTATTGAAAACTGTGTAATATTGAGATGTGGATCTTTCATGTACAACTTTAGGTTTTCTTCTTCTTTTGCAAAAATTTTGTTCAGTGAAGGAACGAAATCAGAAGCTCTAATCACCGCCTTTGTTTGAGTTGTCTATCTTCCCTACTCATTATTTCGTAGTTGTGGGGGTGGAGGGGGAAGAGGTTCCGAAACAAAAATTTCTGTCAAAGTTAAAAACGCTCCGAACTTTGGCGTGAATGCGTCGGTGTAGCGCAGCCGGTTGAAGGTTCCGCTGCCAGGTCGGATTCGATCAGAGGTTCGAATCCGACTTAGTGCTCACCAAGCCTTTCATCCGTCCGAGGTCGACAAATTGTTACCAGGCTTGTTTAGGAGGATAAAAAAAAATAAATAAATGTAATAAAATAAATAAGTATATATTTATAAGCATAAAATAAATAAATAATAAGGTAAGTTACGCATTTTCACACTCACGTAAACCTCAAACGATTCTGAATTGAAGTGAATGTGGTGGCGCATCCAAACGGATGGATTAACGCCAGAAAATTTGCAGTTTTTACACTTATTACAACCTTTAACCTCATTACATTGCTGCATTTGGAGGAGGAAACCTGGAGAATCCAATTTTTGCTCCACAAAAGCGTCATGCGAACTGAATGTGCAACTGTCATCTTTTTGCAAACGGACAGCTTGGAACTTCTTCTTTGAAGCTTTGACTTTCAACCTTCAGTAAATGCAGAAAAGTGAATTTTTCTGTTTTCAAACAATTCTTTTCAGAAAACAATCTTGACAATTTTTTAACTTTAAGTTTTTCCAACTCGTTACATTATTGCAGAGAGAAGTAGCCGGTAAGGATCTAAATAACTCTCACTCAAGTACATTTACTTGTAAGGTAAAAAAAAGGTGAAAGCTTACTGTGCCGTCACTTGTCTCGGTGTCCTAGCCGGCGGCAGATTCCCGGTCTAAACGAAGTATTTGTTGGGTGTATTGCTTCGTCCAAAACATTGACGGTAGTTTTACAGAAGTTTTGCGTACTTTTGCTTTTCCTTTCATGGATCGAGACGTCGGAGTGTTCATCTTACTCATTGGGGAGGTGGATCGGCGAACTGAAATGAACTCCTGCGGTCATCACTTTATATAAAGTTTCATTTATCTTATCAAGATCTGATAAGTATTGAATCGACCACTTGTAGCACACTCTTCTAATGAAAAAAATGTGCGAGGTTCGAAACTTGAAGTTGGAGGCAATGTATCCTTAGCTCATTTCTACTCTTAACTCAGAATTTTTCCTCTTTATCGGCCGTCCCGCCTAATGGATGAGATTCCGAGCGTTTACTTATACTCCATAGAAAATTTAAAGTTTGATTAGCAATTTTGAATTAGTGGACTTCGATTCCGGGCTTGCAGGTCGACGACGTCTTCGAGATCGAAGGATTGATACTTGTGTGGTCATGGATCATGCATGAAGATGCGTTTACGACGTTCGTGAAGTAGTCATTAAACGAACTTCGTAAAAAGCTATCACGAAGCACGTTTTGTGATGCCTGATGACCGATCAGTGCAGGATCACTTTCTCCCGAACATTCTCCTGAAGCAATGACATCACACGCGAGTTGATTAGCCAATCCTTTTGGTTTGTACCTTTTGGATCTTCGGTGTCTTAACAGCGGAAGGATGGGAATGATAATAATAATAAAAATAGGAGACCAAAGACGGAAAGGACGAAGGATAACTCGAAAATGGTCTGTTTATGAGATTTATTTGTGAGAATACGTTAGATGCACGAAAACATACTTAAGTAAACAAAAAAAACAAGGGAAAAAGATGTGTGACTGATAGCGAAGCATTTTCTAAGTGTGAAACTCTTGAGAGAATTATTGGAGTAATTAGGTTATTATTATTATTCACTGAATTTTTTTTAAAGGAAACAGTTGCATGTCTTCTGCATATTTAAAGGATTATTCTCTTCCTTGTGAATGCTTTTTCTCTAACACATCTCTGTCAACTGTTTTGTTTCGTCGGTTTTTACAAACCCAATGTAGCAGATCTCTCTTATTCGCATGACATCCATCACGATACTTAGGTGATAAAGTGCCGATCCTAAGTTCCGGAAGAGGATCTTCGAGCACGCGCCGCAGCGATATCCGTGGTACGACTACAGATGTCGGTTTCGGCCGCCTCCGCCCTCCAGACGATATTTCGTCATCGTCGTGCTGGCAATCCTCGTTCCGCCTCCACCGTGAAAGGCGATCCCTTTAAATTTGAAGCAATTCACGGCTCATTCCATCACCACCGTACCTTCGGTGCCAGCTATGCGTCGAAGAAGCGTATTTGGGCTTCTGTTTCTTTTCGGTGAGCCTGTGCTGTAATCTACGATACTGGAGACGGTCAGATTGTTACTTCCATGTGTTTCAGGGCTCAGCCGCTTCGCATCCTCATCGGCGAAGTTAAAAGATATGGAAAGCTTAGCAATGTCCAAAAAAGAGTTGGAGAGGGTGCAACAACTTCATTATGGCTGGTATATTCAGGCTGTGAGCTCCCTTCTGGGAGCTGTGGGCAAAGAGCTCTACATGAAAATGGACAGGCAAGGAAGAACTGTAAAATTTCTGCACTACAATATTCTTTGGAAAAATGTATAGTGTAGAATCAGCATAGAAATTGGTATAATTTATTTTCCTCAAGTAAGAATTTGTCCAGAGATGCGGGAAGTGAAGTATGTTATGACCAAGAAAGATTTTTGCCATTCGAGACAGCTTCTCTGCAAATTGAATTTATATATTTAGAATTTAAAATGTGTTTATCTTTTTCAAAGCGTGAACAAAATGCGATTTCGTGTGTTTACTATGATCGCGTAGGAAAGACAGCGTAAAACAAAAAGTCGTTGAAAAAGAAGTAACTAATATGGGCTAAACAAATAAAATTAGACTCAAAGAGTCAAACTATTGAAAAATTTCTTGATTGTAAGCGGTTTTCCATGGAAGGAAAACAACAAATGGAAGGAATTCTGAGAAATCTCTGGCCCCAGTTAATTTGTTTTTAATTACTTCATTCCATTCTCTTGCGGTCCGTTACAGTTCCGGAAATACAAACATGGGGAAGCAACTGTTTTCAGGAATAATCGACGTGCTTTTGTGGCTTGTCTCGACAGTATCGAAAAGGAACATGATGTACGTTCAGGAGCGAAATGTCTCGTCAAGGCGTTCGACAAGAAATTGGTGCGATGTTGTTTGGATTTTTGGGATTGAATCAATAGCTTGTTTATTAGGAGGGATTCTTAGCAATGCGAGAAAAACGTTATGACATATTAGGATCTTTGGATAGCATAGCTCTTTGGATCCATGAAAGCTGCACCATTTCGATTACCAGTTCATCTCCAGATCTCACCACTTATATGAACTTTTGCTGTTGAATTTGTGGAAAAATCTTTGCTTTTCGCACCAAAAGAGTCTTTAGGATCACATCCAGAATCCTACCTGTTACTTTAAACAACGCAACATCAAAAGTTCCCCTCACAACTTGTTTCTGAATGCATACGAGCTCCTTCGTCTTGGTCAGAAAAAAAGAACATCTAAATGACAAAATAAAATCTATATAATTAACAACAATTCCCAAAGGCTGCGACAGTAATTTTCTTAAATTAAAGGCGAAATTGAAAATTGTAAAAAGGGGCAGGATTAGTAGAAATAGAATGTAAAATTCCCTTCACTTCCGCGCAAACTCATAGCATTTACACGTTACGAGTTAGCTCAGCCTCAGAGCCTCTTTTGGCGTTTGGCCTGTTTGCCTTTCGACGAGGTTTTTCGAATTCATCAACATTTCAAGCATAGTTCGGAAACATCGAGTTTCATAGCTGAGACTTTTTTCGCACCAAATTGGTTAAATTTTGCGGCTAACTTTGCATCGTACTGTATTCATCTTCGTTTTCGATTCCTTCATGGTTTCTATTCCACACGAATCCTTGTTCTGGTCGATCAACTTTCTGTTTACATTTTCACAACTTAGAGAACGTCCTTGCACGGAATGTCGCTCTGTTCACAGAAAAATCCTATAAAAGAATGTCATTGAGGTGTTTTATACGCATTTCAGGTAACGTCATACCCATATGCACTTCATCGTTCCTACTACGATTTTGTTGGCGAGGATCTGAAACGTCCCAGAAATGTTAAGAAGAGAAAACTCATCCGAAAGGTTGTGAAAGACTTCGCGAAAAGTCGGGCCTTCAAACTGCTCAAGCTGAACTCGACAACAAAGTCAAAACTCTTCAAAAAATCCTCGAGAAAAAAGATACATAAAACATCAAGGTCAGCTTTTGTACTCAGCTTGGGATTAATGTCATACTGAAACGTGTCGTTGCTGAAAATTCCTGTCACGAATATCTGCACTTTTTCGGGAATCCTATTTCGTTGTTATGCTCCGATAATGTCAAAGCCAATTTTGTACACAGTATTACAAGTCTTGCACAGTTTTTTTTCTTCAATATACTTTTTCAATGAAAAAAAGAGCAAGAACTGTGAAATTTCTCAAAGTTTTTATATATTCCATGTTCTTATCAATGTCATCTTTGATGGGACCTTGAACTTATTTTCTAACTCAGATCAGTCACAGTGTGCGGTGCAACACGTAATGTCCTCTTAAGAGATTCTAACGAAACATACCTTCTTCCGAATAGTTTTTTTTGAGGTCTCTTTCGGTCATCCCCAAAGAGTAGTCCAATAGAAAGTAATTTTTCAAAACTATCTTATTTTCAATATTCCAAAACCGCGGGAAATATTAACAGCGTATCTTAAAAGCCGGCATTAACGGAACGTGTATCGCATTTGAAAAAAAAAATCCAAACTATTGCCAATTCTTTTTTCCCGTGCCAGCTTTTTTGCTACTAATTATCATTGGAGATACGTTAAGACTTACACAAAGTAGTCCATCTTTCTAACATCCATTTAAGATTTAAAAAAAAATAATTTTTATAATTGCTCTTTTTTGCACGTCTACTACGAGAATTTGTCTACAATGAAAGTGCACGAGCGCACCAATTTGTGGCACATAATTGAAAGATTGGCTCCTCAGCAAAAGTAATCGGAAAAAATTGGAAGTGTAATTAAATGAAATCTTGTTTTACTTTCTTGAATTTTCGTTCTCGACGAATCGAATTCGTTTTTCTGGAGTTTCCCCGAAGTAGACGGGTGTAGTCGGTAGCGGACATTTGTATTTAATTATTTCGAATCCACTGAAAAGTCTTCCCGTTTTAAAGGGGAATCAAGTTGTGTTGATTTACCACTCTCTTTCATCTGATACCCTAAAAACACTGTCTGGATAACTTTCTCTTTACTAGTAGCTGAAATCCTTCCCTTTCAGTTGTGAATCTGTTACATATGCGTTGATTTTCGAAGAAGCAAATTCGCCATGTGGATTCGAAGGGATTCTTTGTTCTTATTTTCCCACAGACAAAAAATCTCTTAAAACATTGATGATACGAAGATCCCAGAGACTGAACAGGCATAACGAAACGACCCCAGCGCTTTTTTTTTTGAATATCTTCTAAAATCAATCAATTATTCTCAAAAAAAGAAAAATATGGATTATAAGTAAAAAGAATTGCGCGGAGGTTTTTTTTTTTGATTGATTCCTTGTTACGGCGTGAAAGATGTAGTGTCGTGAATCGGAAATACGCAGAGTTAGAGAATTCAAAACCGGAAAAAGCTAGAAAGAGAAGACGCAGAGCCAACTATAGCAGTTACAATCACTAAGGAATTTATTCTTATTTTCATTCACTGGATTCCGGCAGGAT
Organism: Necator americanus; assembly: GCF_031761385.1. Taxonomy (NCBI): domain Eukaryota; kingdom Metazoa; phylum Nematoda; class Chromadorea; order Rhabditida; family Ancylostomatidae; genus Necator; species Necator americanus. Next base: position 36,416,112 of record NC_087374.1, on the reverse strand, counting down.
TTCCGGAACATGTAGATCACACCGGTAGTCGCACCTATTACGATTTTAATATCAACCCGACAAAAGGCCATAAATGTTCGCAATAGTGCTAAACCATAACATAGGATTTCTCGACATATGAATAGATATCACATCATAAACCATTCGACCTTTCGAACAGATGCATAAATTTTTGATTGGTGCAACAGCAATTTGGATGGCAACCGGTTTTGCGTGGATTCCCTACTCCTAGATCTAATTCGTGTTTTCTACTCACGTAGATGTCCGCTAAATAAATAAGCGTGGGCCTTGATCCACGCCACTTGCCAGTTTTGAAGTTATCTTGAATTTTATATTCTCTCTACAAAATCAAAAAAGAACGATATTGTATTAGTATTTCAGGAAAAGAAAAAGAACTAATGGATATTCGAAGCGAATACAGAAAAAAGATCGACAGCATAAGACAATAAAGTTGAGAAAGAGGAAGCAATTAGAGAAGAAACTGCTGAGGTCACCGAATATGGCGCGACGCCTAAAAAGGAACGTACTCTCGTTGTTTCGGAATGTAAGTACTTATTGGATCGATAGCGGTAGTGTGGAAGTTAACGACTCTCTTAAAGTTCTCTTAAAGTCATCTTGCCGCTGTAACTAAACTAATGGCCCAACAAAATAGTGACATAAACATCTGCAAGACGCTGCGCCCTAGTGAATAGAATGTCAGTTTCCTAAACCGAGGATTCAAGGTTGAAGTCCTTGTTGGTGCGAGTTTTATTAGGGTGTTATTACTTCGGCACCATTAAAAAAATAATTCTCGTACAGTAGTTGTGCGAACGTCAAAAAGAGATAGAAGTAGTAGAAATATTCTACTTCAGACCCAGTTGAGTAGTATTCTTTTCCATTTGTTGAATTCGGAGAATTTTGAGTTGTCTACATTCCAGAAAGGTTTCATTTTTCGTACGTTTTACCTATGAGGGATTTTTGCATAAATTTGTGCTTCTAAAAGAGAGGGAAAGAGAGAGAGAACGGTGTTCTAATTAAATAATAATATAATAATAATTAATTAATTAATAATTAATACTCCCACTCCAACAAAACTTTGGCTTTGACTTTGATCTCCAAAGTATTTTGAACTATTTATAAAAGCCTCTGCTCATCTCCACAGTAATCGTAATTTTCCGAGCCACACATTTCTACATAAATTATTCCACTTGGTAGCCATTTTATTTTAATTTCTTAATTTAACGACTGTTATCAAATCGAGCAGTTACTAATGTAGGCTTGATTGGCATTATTTGAATTCAATTAAGACAGGAAGGCAGTTTTTTGCTTCTCTCTTCCCCAGGAGTTCAGTTCAACTACGGGATTTTTGCAGTCTCCTGGGCAAGGATAAGTAAGGACGAATGCATGTATAGCGTATAAAAGGCAGGAAAAAGTCAATTGAAAGACATTAAGTGTGACGCTTCTCTTCAGAAAGAAACGATTGAGGAGGCAAAGAGAATAGATCGCATGGATATGCCATATCAACCCCGAAACATGAAGTCATTACCATCTTTAATAACACAGGAAAGGACACCGGCGAAAGTACGACGTTTTCACTCCATTCTCGTGACACTACGTACAAGTTACAAATTTACTCATACTCCTAGGTTATAACTGACTTCCTCGGTTCAATCTGGAGAGCTGTCAAGAATCAAACGAACGGAGTTAAATTACACAGCTCATATATGAAGCTACAACAGGTGAGATAATTTAGTGTAGATGTATTAGAATATTATTTATATTTTGTATATTAGTATAGTGTATGTTAGTATATTATATTTTTATATAACGTAATATATTATTTAGTGTAGAATGTAGATAGAATTACATTCAAATTTCTAGGGTGAGGATTTTATTGAAGACGAATAACAATGTTTCCGCCTATAAAGGTTAGAAAGTCGTTAAGGGATACAGATGTGTAGCTACTAAAAAAATAAAAAGAGGCCGAATCTATTTTACCTACCTTTTAATTCCTGTAACTATAGGATGTTTTACTTGTTTCACCCCCAAAGTTTAGTGAGTTGTTATGATTGTTTTGTTCAACTAATAGGAAAATTGAATCTTGAAAATATTGCGATCAAGACCCTATGTAGACCCTTTGTGATGGATCCTTCAAAGTATTGTTTCTAGTCGATTTTTTTAAAAGATTGTTCATATTAACTGGCGGAGTCTGACAAGATGTTAAATTCCTTCAAAGTAGGAGTCGTTGTCAACTGATGTACTGAAATATTTTTATATTTAATTTCAGTTGCAAAACAAAGTAACGGAAATGAAACGTGAAGGACAATTCAAACAACGGATGCTGGATATGGTTGTTGGCAAGAATAATCCGTTAAGAAAGAAGAAAAGCTTTACCGAAAGGCAGGTTTTGAACCTTTTTTCGGAATTTCTTCAGGACCGTATACATTTCTTTGCTTTTTTTGCTTTCCCTACTTTTATCTCTGATGTAATCGGAGTGTTTTGTACGAGATTTTTTCTGTTGCGATCCTGAACACTCCATCAAACCAGGAGTTAGAGTCAGGGTTCATATGAATGTTCACCAAATGCCGGACGCCTGCCCTTAAATTCTTCTCAAGCTCTTTTTGGGAAAGAAGTTGAGTGGCAACCGTACCGCATTCCTAGCTGCTCTGTCTTCTCTTCGTAGGATCCTCTTAAAGCCAACAAGGTTTTCTAACAGACGATAGAAGAATGTTCCTGAAAATTCCAGCGCATTCCAATATAAGTAGGTAAAATTGTCCCTAATCTTTGAATTTATCAAAAGTGAACTTAAACTTGAGGCTTTCACACCAAGATCACTGAAGTTTCATGGTGCTGTTCTACAGATTCCGTGATCTGATGCCTGAGAAAGCGGTTGACGAAAGTGTATATGGCTTGGTGGATGCTGTATCTAGACATACCAACGATGTCAATTCGCAGTTTCTATCTCCACGAATTCTACCATTGCTACCTGACAAATATAGCAAATCAAAGTGAGATTTATGGAAAATATTTTGTTTTATTCCTAGTTTTCTTAAATCGCTCATTTCAACTCTATCTGCTTCTACCTTAATTGCACAGAAATTAGAAACATTCTTCGGCTGACTTCCACTACCTAGTCTTTCTTCCAAAGTTTCTTCCAAAGTATCTATTCGTGTTTGTAGGAGTGAAGTGAGAATAGCGTGCTAATGTATTTTATCCTGAACGTTTGTAGGAAGCTCTGCCCTACTCTCTTAAAGACAGCGTTTCACGAAACCGATGGTGAAGGGATCTCTGTGGGCAAATATAGAGTTTGAGGTGTAGGTTAGGAGTATGTGCTTGGCCCCGTTCAATTCTCGCTGAAGGTCCCGAAAAGCGGCGTGGAAAACGGCATTTGTTCCTACGAGACACGTAAGAACGCATCACCATTGTGCACGCGCTGCATCCAAGAGCGAACAGTCGAAAATCTTTGAAGTTTTTGCAGCACCTTATTCAAGTAAAATTAATGAGCAGGCTACTGAGGGAATAGAAGCGTGTACAAAAATTCTAACGTACATCGTGCACCGTTCCCACGCTGTTTTTCAGGATGAGTAGTAGGAATTGAGCCAGGCCATGCTTATACCCGTAATCTGCACCCGGAACCCTATATTTGTCCGTAAAGGCTCCAAGAGTGCCACTTTCATGGCACGCTCCCTCTAACCCATCAATCGTATTCATTTTTTCAGTCGTGATTCGAATGCCCAACGCATTTCCTTCTTCGTTTCATCTTTTTTTCCCTTTTTTTTTCCTCTCCAACCATGAGGTCACTTCTCTAGGTGGAGAATTTCATTAAAATCAATCTTATTCTTACTCTTTTTCTTCCTTGTTGTATCAGCTTTTATCCTTCTACTTGACGCTTACGATTATCACTATTTATACCTCGGGTTGTTCAGGAAATTACTGTCACCAGATCTGTTTCCTTTCTATAAGGATGACACTGGGAACAGTGTTCTTCCGATACCGGAAGTCCTCGAAAAATCCGGGTTAAATCCTAAGGATCGCGACTCCATTTTGGAGTTGGTAATGGATGTCGCAGGTTAGTCCGAGGAGAAAATTCGAGTTTATTTCCTTCAACTCTCAATTTTTGTGAAAATGTTCAGGTGTGAACAGTGTTGTCGAGAAGTCAATGGATCTTCTCAGAAACGTGGGAAGAAGTGGATTAGGCGGTGAACTTACAAAAATTACGTCTGCAATCGATAGTGTTTTTGAGGAGATCAGGAACAGTTTGGTTGTCGAGCAGCGAAAGGACTTGGCTGGTCGCCAGTTTGCCTTCCTGAATAAAGAACAACTGACGAAGTTGTACGGAAAAGAAGGTGCATTCATTTTGTGACCATATTGTTACATTGAACATTCTCGAATGAAGGGGTGATATTTTATCCATACACATAATTTCATCCTTCGGAGAACGGATACTTACTTTGTGCTACTCAGGTTGTCTCTTAAACATAATATGGTTCAGGAAGTTTGAAGATTGTTCTTCCCGGAAAATCCTGCATAGACATATTTGGATGAAATTATTTTATATAGTAATGTGGGTCCGCCAGGTTTTTTAACCGGCCCCGAAATTTGTGGAAAATTGTCCACGTTCGACGAGGACGAGGACTCGAAATTTGTCAGTACCTCGCAAATTTTCTATTATTAACAGGAATCCTGAACACTACTCTGGCTAAGCTTCCGTTTGACATCGACGAGTATGCAGCGATGAATCGCGCCGAGCGAGAAGAATCCCTACGAAACACCATTCGACTACTGGCGTCAGATCCGAAGCGTTTACATCGGCGCTACAAGCGAACAATAACAATTCAGTTCTTTCGACACACTACGTTGGCGCCGTTCGCTTTTGCGCCCACTATTTTAACGGTTAGTTCTTCAGTTGAGTTTACGTACGTGTACGTACTGTACGTGAAATCTAATTTGTTTCAACGTGCAGCTGAATGTGCTCGGACCTGTTACTCTGTCTCCAAGTTTGTTCTCGCCAAGTATCGTCTCACCGCTGCTTCTTAGTCCTCCAGTGATCTCTCCTCAGGTCTGATTTCTCTTCGTTCTTTCTATGGAATAATGAGTACGTTACAGTAACCTTACTTTACAGGTGGGGAATCCTTTAATTTTATCCCCTTACGTGTTGGGCCCAAATGTGTTGTCGGCCGCTGTGTTCAACGCTTACGTACTTTCTCCGTACGTGCTCTCACCGAACGTGATCAATCCGTACGTGTTGTCGCCGCTAATTTTGTCACCATTCGTTCTATGCCCGGATGTTGTCTCACCCACAGTACTGTCGGGAGTCGTACTGTCACCGTCAGTGCTGTCTCCGTCGATATTTACAGAATCAGCGTTGTCGTTGAACATATTATCACCTACTTTTTTGTCTTGATCCGCCTCATTTATTCTTCATTCTAAGAGTTCTAGTGGTTTCGTCTATTTCTTGACTGCTTTAATTTATAATTCTTCTTTAATTGATAGGTGCAGATAGAAATGTCGCAGAAGCTACGCCTAGTTGTGTGTAACGTGTAAATGCTCAGTTCTTTCCCACTAATAAATGAGTAATTTTTTGTATAAAATGGCGTTGACCAATTCCTTTTGGATGTGTTTAGGCATACGAGTTCAATTCAGGATGTTATAAATGTTTTATAAATCTTTGTGCAGCATACATGTATAACGATTATGCGGAGGCAAGGCAACTTAGTATTTATTCATTCAAGTCAGTATTTTTATTCTCCCAAACAGTCCTGGAACCAATTTATTGATTCCAGGACTGTTTGGGAAAAAGAAGCAATACATAATTTTCCTCCTATTGAAATCCCAATATCTTTACTTTCAATATACATCCGTTCTTATTCAATATCTTTTTTTTCGAGAAACTTCTACTATTTAACTGCAATTTCTCAAGAAATTTCGATAATTTAAAGATGCTCTCATTTAGCTTTCCACCTATTCGCATTTCCTATTTCTGGAAAAACTTCTTTTCCTTTCTTTTTATTCCTTTTTTCCTTGGAAGCTCATGGAATATATAATTGACCGGTATATATACTAGTTGGATCTTCAAATCCAACTATCCAGCTAAGCGTGTATTCCATAAGATTTCATGTTTCTGGAAGAAATAACTCTCTTGTATTTATCATTTTGAGTAAGCATGCGTATAGGAGAAGGATTTCAACGCTAAATTTGTTGTAATGTACGTAAACTTGCCGTAACTTAACTACTACCACAAGGATACTCACTATATCATCTAGTTTATCATGGATTAGATGGGAAATCAAAAATGTATTGAAAAGAAAGCATTGGTTTGAGGGATTTTTTTTTTTTTTGAGATTTTTTCTCTGTTTCTTTGATCCCGGTTTTGACTCTTTAATTTCATTGCTGCTTGTTCTTTATTTCATAAAATCTAAGATCCAACCGTATCAAATATTTTCGACACTATTCTTTTTTTTCGTTAAATGTAATTGAGACGATAAGCTGCTGTGACTGAAACTGCTTTTTATAAATATACATATGAAAAGAGGACAATGCTTTGAAATGGTGAACGCTGTTTGTTTTCGCGTATTCCACCCACTATACCAAAGTTTTTCCGGTACCGCACATCCTTAAGACGTTTTTTTCTCGGTTTTTTTTTCAATTTTTCTATTTAAAATTTTTATGGCTTATTTGATGTTATTCATACACAACCAAAACCGACGTGCACGTAGAATTAAATGCGTGACCGGACAATTTTTTCGAGTGGAAACCGGGTGATTTCTACCATTCAGGCATTGAAAACCTTGTCGAACCTCGGAAATGAGTTAGTGATGTTAACTTAGTTAGTTAACGAAAGTTGTGAAAAAAAAAAACAAGATGAGGGATAATTGTGCCTGGAAGAAGTTCCAACAGTCGTTGGCGTTAGGTATCAATCTTTTTTCTTATTTTTTAACACATTCATCAGTGAAAAATAAAATTTGCAAGAGTAAAAATTCTATGCTCTCCTACTTCACGTTCATGTTGAAAGATATAGCACTAGGACGTTTTGTTTCTGGAACAGTAATATGTCGTTATGACTGTGAGGTCAGGGTGGAGGTCAAATCCTTCAATGTGGGCATGAGATTTTGGATTGATTGCACGTTTGCTCGGAACTACACACATGAGGGGATCTATTTGTTTCTGTATTATTTTTCTTGTTCTTAATTCACCGTGGAAATATTTCAGTAATTACTTTTAATAATTCAATTGCTCTGGAAATGTCTATCATTGTTCTTCGTAGTAGTCCGTACATTCGTTTTAGATCCAGTAAAATAAACTCTGCAGTCAAAACGGATCTAGCAATTTTTTTCTTTAAAATGATCCATTTAAAGGAATATTATTTGGCTAGAGGTTCGTGAAGCAAGCTAAGAACTATCTGTATTTTTTTATCACTTAACAAGTTTAGATAGCTTTGGTTTCATGGGATTTTTTGCAAGTAATTAGCAATTCATATTTTCTCTATAATTAGTAATTCCTCACTTCAGATATATTCATCATATAGACATGCACACTTTCTTTAATTATTTTAAATTATTAATTATTTTAAAAGTGTCATGGATTATTTTAAAAGTGCAGCTTATTTAGCAGTTCAAAACATCACGATCGTTTCATGTGGACAGAGGCTTCCCTTGTTCGATACCGTCTTGCATCACTGAAGAGTGACAAAAAAAGTAAAACTAAAAATTTGAAAAGACTCATTGCTGCTAAATGAAATTTCCGTGCGTCATTTCAAATAATAAATAGAATAAATAAAGTACCAAAATCCGTTTTAGTTTGGAGTGGCTAATTAAAAACCGTAAGATATCGTTTATTGTTTTACGTTGTTATAAATGTTAAAAAATATGGAGAAAACTAAGTAAGCTACTACAGAGGTGAATCTTTTTCTGTCTGATCTGGGTCTAAATTTGACGAATTCAGTCAATCCAGCCTTCCACTCACGATATGTTTAATTTTTTTTTCGTCAGTAATACTACTTTTTCTTCGTATTACTACCAAAACAATGCCAAACATATGGTGATACAACACGTATGTATTTGATTTTATGGATTAAAGATTAAATTAAATTAAGACATTGAATCCATCTTTTTCAACCCCTTGAAAGGCATCGGAATAGTCAGAAACAGTTTGCGACACTTCTTCAACTAAAACAACTTCATACTTTTTAGAAAACATGGGATTTTTGTGGATTATCAAACCTCACCATACTGAAATGTACTTTTTTACCTGAATTTTTGATCCAAAGGCAGATATGTTGCGTTCTTCGATTTTGACGATTTGACTCTGAGTTCATGTCGATCGATCAAGAACATTGATTGCAGCCGGATCAAACTGAGTTAACTTTAAACATTATAAAATCGTTCTCCATGACTTAACGTTGAAGCTTGTGAGCTGTTCAGCTGAAATATCCTCTAACTTAATCTGAAAACAGAATCCTTGCTCACATGCTCACGGATCGATTGCTCACTCGTATTTTTTTTTTGGATTTCCGTTATGGCTGATGAAGATCAGACGTTTTGCCCTCTCTACAAATTTTACAACATTAACGATGATTTTTTTTAACCACATCAGTAAATTACTCTACTTTTCCTACGACATCATTCGTCTACTGATGAGATTACTGGCGTTTGCTCAGTTTTTACAAAAAAAAAAAGAATAAAAGTTTTCAGAGTTCGGATACAGCGCTGTCGGTGTCGGTGACTCTACTCGGTCAGCACGATCGATATCGATGGTCCGAAACCGCTCTAGTTCCGGATAATCCCTTCATTTCTCCGCTAATCCGATAAAATTCCTATCACATTTGTGTGGGAGGATAAAAACGCTGAACTGACGCATCGGCTAGCAAACTGCAATTCACTTTATAGGCGAGTTACACACTTGCGTAACCCTCAAACGATTTTAAATTGAAGTGAACGCGTTAGCGGACCGGCGACGGACTGATTAACGCCAGACATTTTATCCTTGATTATCCTGTTTTTGTTTTTCAACGAAGAAAAGAGTAGTAGGATCAATTTTTGTCTTATGTAACACGTCATCCATTGTTTCTCATTGACGCCTTCACAACTTTAGCTGACCACTCACTTTGTCGGAGGTTGGATAACGAACTGAGCTCAATACTTTTTTACTGGACGTCATTCTCGTAGCTGCCATTGTTTTTCAGGATAAAGCTTAGATAATAGAGGTCTTCTATAAGGTTTATCGATAGTTCAACGACCTCAATCCCTTCTGAAAATCCCGGAAGGACCCTTAACAGCTCATCAAATCCAAACCCCATATGAGTTGTTTGAAATGTAGGTTCAAACTCCTACTACACTAAATATCCTCCAATTTCAAAATTGATAAGAGAACTTTAGCAGTTTTTTTTAAACGTAAACTGTCCGACCACGAAAAAAGAAAAGCATTCTGAAGAAAAATTAGCTGAACAGGATGAAGGATAAAAGAGTAAACATAGGTTGCTAGGAAGGTAGGCTTTGTTGATTACCCGGACTGGAAAATTATCTGAGAAGAACTATTCTTGTGGAAACTTTTTTGTATTTTTTCAATTTATTTGTTACTTTAATAGCTAACTTGAATATGATATTGAAGTGGGCTTTTATTGCATGCGCAGCAAAATACAGCAACTTTATGAGAATCCGCTGTGGTCGTTTTTATGGAGTTTATCTATCATCCTGCTATCCGCGTTCATGAAAGTGTCCGAGAAGTAGGTGAAACTGCAGCTGAACAGCATCATGTTAAATCCAGACATAAGGGGGGTAAATATTGGTGTAATTTTGAAAGAAACTTAAACTTTCGTATTTTGGTGGATATCAGGTTTATTTGACACAGCAGTCACTTTTCCACGTGATCTATCGATTGATCCCTTTGTCGAGTTCATACGTTGCTTCTCGGGCAGTTCAGATATGACAATACAATAAAATATTTCTCTCTATAAAGTATTTTTCGACACCACCAATAATTTTTCATGAATTTTTCGATTCGTGGCCCGGCAAGAATCTTTGTTATCTGCATGTCAGTGTCGAACACTCAAAAAATCTGTGTAAAAAATATCTCTAATGGAATGCATACTACGAAAGAATTCAAAGATGCTTCACGGATGTTGCACACGTCAAATCAGCTGTCTCGAGAATTTTCTTCAGCAACTAGAGGGAGCTTTCTTCTGTTCACTCTGCAGAAAAATCAAGGTGAAGGATCTGAGTTGCGTAGATCTAGGCACGATCATTGATCGGGTCGATTTTGGCAGGTAGGGCAAGGATACGTGGTAAACATCCACGAGATAAGTAAATGAACCCGAAATTTAAACCAGGAACAACCATGACAAAATTTACAGGACAATTAAATACGAAACTAGGTGGACAGGAATGGAATGAGGACGGAAGAAAAGAAATAATATGAAAAAAATGAGAAAGAGCGACCCGATGCTTGCTGGAATTACCAGCGGTCTCCGTCCTCACATACCCGCGAAATTTCGCCGCTTGCGTTCCAAGTTTTTTTTCTTTTGAATCTTTCGAATATATGTCTCTGAATTAATTTGTATCTGAATTATTTTGTCACGGAATTTCTTTCCTGGTGTTTTTCATACCTTCATGTTCTCGTAATGAAGTACATTTGTGAAATTGTAGAAATTAAAATTGAAATAATTCATTTGAACGTACTACTATTGTTATTAAAATTATTATTACTATTATTGTTCTTAATTTTGACCAGAGAGAGAATATATAGTGACCATTTCAGTAATTTTTGTGTACAAATATACTTCTTTTTTTCTAGTGAATTGAATTTTTCAGGACCGGCAGATGACAGCTGAGTTTTAATTCGGAAATCCCAACAATGTGTGAATTCTCAACAAAGTGAGGATACCAGCAAGGTGCGTTTCATTTCGCTGAAATCCGTGACTTCCTATTTTTCTAAACCATCCAAAAACCATCACGAACAACTTTTTCTGAGCAGAACCAAGATTTTTATCGGTCTTTCATCTTTTGAACTTGGGACTTATTCATCCAGAAGTAATTTCTAAATTTTCTAATAGAAACCTATCAGTTTTTCATTTCTTCTTTTTTCTCTTTAGTTTTTTTTTTATTTTAGGTGCTTATCAGTTCTTCTCATTTTTCTTTTTTCCCACTTCATGTGGAATTCTAGAAGAATCAAAAATTTTCCTGAAACATGTGTAGTCTGATAAAGTAATCGCGAAAAATCTGAGCTACACTATTCATGACCGTTTTCCAGCCATATCTCTTGCACTGCAAATAGTAAATATTTTGCTCACTGAGGTAATGACTGTCATTTTCCCACTATGGATTACTGGATCATACTGCAGAATATCTGCAGAAAATGACGGAAATAATATTTTTTTTTCATTTCGGATGCTTTGCGCATAAACTTTGACGCGCTATGCTCTTTGAAACAACCACCAACAAGTAACAATCCTAAAAGACATACGTAGCTGTGAATGCACCGATAATTTCCTATAAAAAATAATTCCTATTAAATTCCGATAAACAATTTCCTTAGATGGCAAGAAATTGAAGTGTGTCACCGTTCTTTTGTGACGCTCTGCGTTCCAGAAGTTTACAAATTAGGTGCTCATCAATGTTAAAAAATAACAAAAATAGATAATTTTCTTTAAATTGTGCTCCAACAAAAAACTGAGGTGTGAGAGGGTCTTAGTCTGAGCATTAATTCGCTGGAATTTTCCATGAATAAGAAATATATTTTGATTAAATGAAGAACAATGCAGTTTTTGTCAGACAGCGGAGTTATTGGTTATTGTGAGGATGTGTCTTATACTCGGATGGTTTTTTCATTTTTTTTTTTGCGATCTTTTTCTCCGCTAGGAAAAAAATCATGAAGGTTTTTCTTGAGATGAATGTTCTTCTGTTCAATATTCTTTTTCATCCTCTCTTTTCTTGTAGAAAACTTTGTAAAAACTTCTAACATGTTATGGATAGAAACATCTCCATAATCGCAGAAGCTTTGCGGGTTGTCCCACCTCCATAATCGCAAAAGTTTTGCGGATTTCCACTGTTCTTAGTACTACGCGTAATAAATTGCATCGTCGGGAAAACGGGATCACACAGCTTAGCTGCTTCACATATCGTTTTCTGAATTACTAGGAGGAATTGAGCGTAGTAGCACTCATACGCTTGAACTATGTACACCCCTTCTCCTATCTTTTCCCTCAAAAATTCCAACATCGTCGATTAAGTGAGGTGCTGCCTTTTAATGGATCTGTGTAGACATAGCAATTTAAAAAAACCACTCAGAAATCGTTTTGCTTCTGCTCGCCCTTTCTCTGGAATTTATTTCCATGTATGATACGATTCTTCCACAATTTCTGAGCTAATTATAATTGTTGGGAATATTCTGCTCAACAACAAGTACCGTAACAAATAAACAAAAGACAATGGATAGGTGAGGCATTATTGTGGATAACGCTTAGTAGGTTACCGTATTCATAACCTCTGTCTTCCAATGTTTGTTTCCTGTTGTTCTGTGATCATAATCGGGGTGGCGAAATTGCTTGCCGAGGAAAAAATCCACTTCGTTGCTCAGTTTTCCCTGAAGGGACCACATTAGCCATGGATTTTTGAACTTACCATTCTGTTATTGAGGCTTTGATTCGTTTCTATGCTCTTCACGTCTTAGCGTCTTGTCAAAGGACTACCCATAAAGGATACTCCGCGTTTAGCGAGAAGAAAAACTTTTGTGAAAATAGCCACGCAATTGATATCATATATCTATTGTTCTTATGTTTAATAGTTATTCTTTAGTATTTTTTATTCATTGATTATATTACCAAGAGTCAACATATCTTCTTCTGGATCAAAGTTCCAGAAAAAGTTATCTTCACGTGATAGCTTTTCCGTCGTATCCCCACCTTCACGTGCAAGACGTTCCACGGGGACAGACGTGCTCGCATCGAAAGCAGTGGTACCTACTAGATGTCAAAAAAAATCGCAATAGGTGAAGCATATCCGCGAACACGTGAAAATTTTGTGAAAATCGTGAATCATAAACTACGCTACGATGTAAATATTCAAAAAAATGTGGTTGAAAATTAAAACTTTGATTTATTATGGTATATATTTCTATCTGTATATCTATATCTATTTCTATTTCTATTTTTCTATTTTTCTATCTTTCTATTTCTTTATTTCTTGTAAAATCAACCAACATGTCGACTTCCGATACGTTCAACCAGGCGACCGCAACGCAACGCATGTCCTTTCTCTGCTTGTCACATTTTTTTCTCATTTTTTTGACCTGGTCGGATCGAAATGATATCTCTGTTTTTGGACGGTTGCTCAACATCAAAACTTATACGCCAACATGTTTGATGCTTCCATATGCCCCAGAAGTTCGAACTATTTGAATTTGATCACTATATAGTTAATGACAACTGTTATGTACCAGTAATTACCATGTTTACACATCAAACATTTTTTTTCGCTCGAGGTAGCGACGGAACTAACGGGAGATGCCACCAGCTTCTATTTGGATCCGTTTATCTTCATTCATCTGACATCGCTCGCTAAACAGCGCTTTCAGTGTAAAGAAAATCCACACCACTTTGCCAAAGTTTTTCTCTGACAAGCCATAAACACTGTCTGCATGGTTGTTGATGAAATCCGCTTAGCTTTACAATATCCTGGAATGCAGCGATGTTTACTTGATGTTGACACCTATTGCGGAGCATTCCAGCTGTTGCAAATCCTGTTTTGCCAGTGTCACTCTTTCAAGAATTCCATTAATCTTCGTTTTGAAAGAGGAGGGAAAAACTTTTTGGGCGCAACTGATCGTCCGCGGTACTCTCCTTGTCTGATGCTTGGCACATGTTTTTGGTAAACATGGGATCAGTAAGAGAACAAGACAGTTCCGTGAAGTAGTTAGAAAGTAGGCATTTTCTAGGATTCCTAAGAATCCTTCCTGAACTAGTACAGTACAGAATTTCAACTTTAAATTATTTTACTCTACTGGCCAAAATGAATCGAGAAGGCCATATGGTAGAATTTTATACTTGAGTGATTCAAGGATAAATTCCTCTGAGGTTTTTTTCCGTTGATGAATGTTGGAGAGCAGTCCCGAATCAATTGAAAGAAATTCTATGTAGTGATTTATTTTCGTAATTTTTTTTTCAAATATTAAACTCGAGAAGTTGCTTTGTTTCACAACATCGATGGTGTTTATAGTTGAACATGCTTTTTTCAGTACCTGAGGTAATTCTCAAATGAATCAGCGTTAGGATGAAGATCTTGCCGAATCATTAGTTAAAAGTGCAGAAATCCTTCTTTTGATGATTGGAGTTCTTAGTTAATCCTAGAAAATCTTGTGCACTTATAGGAATACGCGTCAATTTTTCTTCGGGGATCATGCAAAAATTTCTCGTGTAATGTGGTAATTTAATCCCTCCCACTTCATTCAAAATAGATACCATATTTAGAAATGAAGTTCGATCCCTTTCTAAAAACACCAGAAATTAGAAAATTTCTCTTCAAAAAAAATTAAAAGTTAGAAAGTATCCAAGAAAAACCATATTGGACATGATCTTTTTGTCACTGAAGTTAAACTTGTGCTTAAGTCAAACAATCAGAACCTATTAGCCCAAGTTATACGTGGTTTGATTATGGGACCTCATTAGATGTATTCTTTGAAAAAAAAAACCTTCTGCGGAAATATCTCATATCCCTTTTAGTCTTTGCGAGAAATTTAGAAAAGTTGTAGACATTCACCGAACCCTTTTTTTCTGCCACTTCGAACTCGGACAGCCTGCTTCCAACAATTTTTCGTCGAATGGCTTTCATCGCCTTTCAAAAATCCTCATCGCTCCTCACATGCTTATCTGTTTACAATTTAGAGTGTTTCTGACGGGTGATAATAGAAAAATTATTACTGTGGCTGGTAAACAGCCGGTCTCACGTACTCAGCAAGTAAAAAAAATTTTGAAGGCCGGTGGTGAGTTTCGAGGATTAGTGGAGAGAAAAACCCAGCGGCTACGATCTGTGAGTTAGCTCGAGCGCCCGTGGGCATAAGCAGAACGCTGGTTCTAGCTATGCCTTCGTTTCATGGTCCTCGTTTCAAGCAAGTACATAGAACAGTTGGAGGAAAAACTATGGAAATACGCAGATCTGATCCTGTATTTTCTCCCCTCAAATAAGTGATAGGCTAAGAAGATTTAGATTGAAGTGGAGAACTATCGATCTTCGAACAAGATGCGATGACGGAGGTAAGCAGTTTAGCTTAAAGGCATCAACCCACAAATCTGGAGTGGTACGAGTTTCAGGTGGGTTATGCCTATACGGGGTCGTAGATTATGGGGAGGAGGATTATTCCGTCCATTTCCTCCTAATTGCCGTGAAAACGAAGATGCGGCACATGCACAAACTTGGCGCGCTCCAATCGAACTCGTTGTAGAAAATAGCGCCTCAGAACGCTCGAAGCCGCATCTTCCGAGCCGTTTTTCTACGGCAATTAGGAAAAAATGGACCGAATCACTCTCTTTCTCATAATCCTCGACCCCGTATAAACATAACCCACCTGAAACCCCCTCCCCCCAACCCCAGATTCGTGGATTGATGCCTTTAAACGCTGCATACTCCGAACCTGGGGTAGTGAGAAAATTGGCAGGAAAAGCTAGAGATAGAGTCGTAGATTTCAGGATCCGTCGTGGTTCCGCTCATATTTCCCTAATTTTCGTGAAGAACGACTTGGGAAACACTTTAGTTGCTACGTGCTACGTTAGAATGGTCCTCTATGTACACGTTCTGGTCCCCTTAGCAGCCCATTGGATGGTTTTACTTGAATAGGCCGGAGAAGAGGCCCCATTAATCTTCGACCGCACGCACTTGGATGCAGCGCGTGCACAACGGTGGAGCGTTGCAACTGAAATCGTCCTGAAAAACGAAGTCTTCCGACGATCATTGAGAGATGAGCGAAACTACGCCGCATCCGAAATCTACAACTCATCTTTAGCTTTCCTCGTGGATTCCCTCAGCAAGTCAAATCCATGGTATGCTGCTTTTGAGATCAAATTCGTAAAGAGCTATCGAATGGATACGATGGAATGGATTTTGACATAGGTTTGAAAGAACAAATTGATTTTTCCTTTGTTTTAATCTATTGGAATATTATAAGAAATAAGAAGAATGAAAAGTCTGTTTTAAGAAATAGCCGTATATTTTTCTTGATTGATCGAGTACAAATAGTTCTCCAGGGAATTAGGAATATTTCAACATTTCGTGAAAGGGCATAGGCGTTCATGCAAAGTGGTTGTGCATTCACAACATTTTGATAGATGTTTCAACGTACTTAGAATGTTTTAGTTCGGAGGTCCGAAATGTTTTTGAGGATAATTTAGTGACCTACCTCGAATAAAGTAGTAACTTTTGCATTATTATATTTCATTTTCATCGAACTAACAGGTTTCTCTTCAATAATTGTTTTCTTTAATTGAGCCGGACACGAGGTTGTTACAATCCTTTATTAGTGGCTAACGTTTCGGTGATATCGCCTTCTTCAGAGACTGAAAGGATGAAATCGAACGTGATTAATCCGATCAAACGCCTTATCCGCCCAACAAAGAAAGTCCTACGTTTACTGTAGGGCCTCATAGCTGCCAGTAGAAGAGAACATCGTACCTTACGATCAGGTGACTATCCTGCTACTGCTAAATACCTGTTGTGAGGTGACTAGCGCAATCAAATACCAGCCTTAAAGGCATCACCCCACGAATCTGAGGTGGTACGGATTTTTTTCACCCCGTATACGAATACTCCACCGAAAATCCGTACCACTGCAGATTCGTGGAGTGATACCTTAAATAAGGCGCGAGTTCCCGCGTAATGCAGAGGCATTCCTCTTTGCGATTCATCTTTGGGCCCTTGGAGTGGAATCAAAAAGCCTTCAAAGCCTTTCGCCGCAATACTAGGTTCGTGATCTTAACTTCAAAATCTTTTCCGTTATGAAGCCGCACCCTATGACAACCTTATGCAGTGGAGTCAAATGATTCTCTTTGGCCGTCCAGCTGTTCTTTGATTCGAATAGATAGTGGTCTAGCTGTTTCTCCTATGTATTCGTCACCACACTGCACACAGGAAATCATATGAACAACACATGAACTCATGCAATCATCCTCTTTGTTATCCGGGCATATTTTACACTCCGGTGTCCTGCAAATACGATCATATAGGTGATTCCGAATGAGTATTTGCTCAAGGTTAGTAGTGGGGAGCTCCACGATAGCAACAGATTTCTTCAAGTTAACCGTTTATTCGAAGCAGCATCCCTTGCTACTTGCAAATAATCGTGTGGATGCGCCAATGCGGTTATGATTACGGAAATGAAACAAACCGCACGTTTTTGTTCCTTGAGCAACAATTTGTTCAATGAGCGCACGTTTCTGACGTAAGCTCCGTTTCAGCTGAAACTTAATATTGTTGTTGACAATATGATACAGGATACGTACCTCATTTTGTTGTCAACTCTCTTGTTCGACCAGCTTTGACCCTGTTTTCGACAACAACGAAAAATGTCAATGATAGTCGAGGTGATGATCAGCTGAAATGTGAGTAAACGGGTCATCATACGGTTTTTTTTTCGCGATAATTTGGCTGTCCTGAAATGTTTTTGCTGTTTAGCTATGCCGTGAAAGTTTTGTTTTTGTTTCTGTAATAATATAACGTATCAATATATGTAAAACATTAGATTTTCATGTGGTGGAAGTAAATTTTAAATCCTGTAGGATTCAGGATATTAGAAAGTTAAAGCGTCTGGGGTTAACCAATCCACTCAGGATAAACCACCACGTCCACGTCCACGTCCACTCAGAATCGTTTCAGGTTTACGAACGAGTGTTTATCCTATGATAATGACTTGTGGGGGTTAGCCAATGTATCTAGAAATTGTTTTTATCCTCCCAAGCAAGTCTGGCACCGATTTAACGACCCCGAAGAGATGAAAAGATCGGTTGGCACTACGGTGGATTCGAACCTCCGATTGATCCTAGAGACAGCTGTTACCGATTCTGCTACATCCGCCCTCATTTGAGAAGATATGTGTGGTAGATAGAATAAATTTATTTGCAGTGTTCTCTCTTTTCCGAAATTCTAACGCGTCTCTGAAAGAATTAAGAAGTTCAAAATAAGTGAGAATTGCTGCGAATACTAATAAAATCCTCGATATTTACGCATGTTTGTCAATAAAGCTATGGTTAGCATAAGATAGAGACCCCTGGTTGTTTCTTGAGTAGGAAGAAGAGGGAAAATCTCAAAAAAAAAAGAAATTAATTCCACTTCCTGGTATATCTCGGGTCGTTTGTTGGAGTACTTTCGGCTATAACAAGGTTCAGATTCATCAATGGGAATTTGTTCATGTGCAGCTGTCAAGAAACTGGCTTCCCCATCAATCCTGAAAATTTCAAGAAAGAAAATTCTTCACGTCATAACAGAGAGATGGATGGGTAGTTGAACACGGTCAACTGTTTTCTCGTGGTTGCAGTGATCGGCTCTCATTTATGATCAAACATATTCCACCACAGATCGAAAAAAGAAAGAAATTTCAAATTTCAAAATGAAAAGAAAAAGAAATTTCCTTGTTTCTCTCAGAACGGAATGCGAAGTTGTTCCGGAATATTTAAACGCCCACCTTTTTAAGTAGGAAGAAACTGAAATGTTCTTTAGGCTTAGGAGCGCATACATGAGGAGGGTACCGCTTCTGTAATAGGATCCCCCTGCTTCTGCCTTTTCATAATTCTTCTCGAAGAATTTAAATTAATTTTTCTCCTCCTCCGTTTTTTACAGTTTTCCGGAGGATGAATGTGTGCGCCAGTCCCGAAATGAACTCGTTCTATTTGATAAACGGCCGCAATCTGAAATGTGGCCGTTCATAATTCAGATTCTACAGCTTTTTTAGGATCTCTTAGCTTTGATTGATCAAAGTTTGCTGCTGCAAGTGATTTTAACGATTTCACAAAGTGATCTAAGAAGGCACAGATCTAAGAGTGTCCATTGAGTTTGTCGAGACGCTCTGAAGTGCACTTGCTAGTTTTGACACTGCAGATAAAAATTGTGACCTCAGACCTGAGATACACAGGTGGATTGGACATCAGAAGAGCTATTCTGAAGAGAGTGACGCAGTTTGGAGGGGAATCTAGAATGCATTCATGCATTGCTGAGGTGTTTGCGATACAAAAGAAGTCAAAATTCACCAACTACAACTTTCACCACCTTTTCTTAGCAGATTTAAGCGATTTTTCTATATTTTTCCATTAATCTGTGTTCTCATTCTTTGCTTTTTTTCTCTCCTTTCCTTCTGCATTCCACTCGAGATGCTATCAATAACAACAATTTGTTCTGCAAAACTGTCATTTGCAGATATCCTGTTGAGTTCATCCTATTTTCCCTTGGGCATGGCATTGTTCATTTCAAACTTTCCGCAGAATATTTTCTTCACAAGCACTTTTCTTGCTCCCTTTTCTTTTCGTAGTTATTCTTTTCTCTCCAATCATTCCTATCCTTGTTCCGTTATGCCTTCGGGAATCTCTTATTATGATCCTCTTTTCCTGTTCTCTTTTTTCAAAGCCTATTTTACCTTTTCCTCTCATATTTTGAAACACTACGTTACATGTTTAGGTTGTTTTTTGAAGAAGAATTTAAGATTTCCAGTAAATTTCGAATTAAATGGAAAATAATGAAGATGTTTGAAATATATATAAAATAAAATAAAATAAAATAAAATAAAATAAAAATAAAAATAAAATATATAAATATATCTCAGCGTCGAAAATAAATAAATTTCTCTTCATCTTGACTAGGTCCTTGCAGCCGCATTATTGTGTTTCTATCTGCAATGGTGGTTTTATGCACCATGGCGCACACTGAGTACTTTCTGAACTTTTTTTATTCTGTAATTGATTCCATCACACCTCTATTTTTTCTCTTTTTTTTTTTGAAAATTCCTTTCTCTCCCTCTTTCCTTCTCTACTTCTTTTGGTTACCTGGGTTCATCAGCTTCTCCGTTACGTTCCGTACCCAGTTCTTTCATTTGAACTTTTTTTTCGTTCTTTTCCTCCTATTTTACTAGGGATCATTCCGATTTTACTCATATATTTATCAAAAATCTTTTCATTACTGCCATCAACATTTACAACTATTATTTACAAGGAAACTTAAAAGAACTTTGCTTTTTCACTTTTGTTTCCTCGTGTCTTCTGTTCCTTCTCACTTTATCGTGTTCTTTCTCTTCCTTGGAGTTGTACTACGCCAGGACTAACTTAGCGCTGCTTTCCTCCCTTTATCCTTCTTTTTTTCTTCTTCCTCGACATGTCACAGCTGATCGCAATGTCTACTTTACACCGCAGAGTTTGCATGCCAAGCGAGGGTGGTGATTACGCCACTGCAAGGCTGTAACAGCCAGAGAATCGTATCCACGAGAGGGTGGAAACGATAAAAGAATTCCAGAACATTTCACCTGGAAATGAAAGTTGCAACGCAGACCTGAAGATCAGTGAGAGTTTCTGTTGACTGATTAGTTTCTAGTAGAAAACAGAGTTTTGAAAACTGCCCCAAAAAAGATTAAATCGCAGAAATGACAAATATATTGGTTTGACATTGCAAAATTTGTTTGTTTGTTCATTGTTTGTTTTGTTGACATTAGTTTGAATTTACCAATTTTGCGGAAAAAAACGCAGTAAATTTCTCTGTGTACAGAAGATAACTTATAATTGGTGTCGCTAAGGAACTACGCGGATTTGATATGGCCATGCTTAGCTAAAAACTTCGGAGCGTTTTCAATTGATTATGGAAGCGGAGGTATAAACGTGTGCAAACATTTGATTCTACGATTCTTTTCGCAATAAATGCGCTGATGAATCCATACGGCTCATTCGTATCGCAAAAGCTTAAAAGCAACCAATCCCGAAAATATTGTGTGGTGTGGGAGTGCAACAAAAGTACGTATCAGCGAATGATTGACACAAAAAACTCGAAGCAAATTCTCTGTGTGAATCGTGCAGCAGCGGGAGTACAAGTCGTATTACATCTTCAAACGGAACGGAGAATATAGCTTTTACTACGCAAACTGCTTTTGCTGCCGAACCTACGCTACGCTGACAAAAACTAAAGGCTATGAAAAAAATACTGGAAGAGTTTTTAAATAGCTCGGTGCGACTTTATTTCCTCCTATTTCCTGTTTAGTTGGATTTTTTTCTGAGAAAATCCTTTTAACTTTTTATAGGCTACATATTCTAAGTGGTACATTAGGACGACAAAAAAAGAAAAGTCAAGAAAAGGAGATGTTTTTTTGACATTCTCGAGTTTCTGATACACCAGGTTTTTTCTTAGTTATACGATACAGTATACTCTTTGATGTTCTGTGTAAAATTGAGGTGCACGATGCTATCCAACCACTAGGTATGAAAAAAAAACCTACTTTTTCTTTGATACCTAAAAATTGTGTTTCTAATCAGTACAGAAGGAAAAAGAAATGGTTACAGGATACGGGAGCTCAAAAAATACGTCAAAACAAGATTTCTTGGAAGAATCTGAGCCTGAACTGCGTTTCACTACATCAGGAATTTTTATTCTTCTTTTCATTACTTCGTTTAAGTAGATGTGGTAGCTAGGAACTGTTGCAGTCAGGCTAAAAACAGCTGAGGTTGTCAGTTGACCCGCTGCGGACCTATATCCAAAAACTAATGCCTGAAGAATTTCAGAAAGAAGAACTGTTTCGCTCTCCTCTTTTCCCTTATTGAAATCATCCACCTTTTTCCTCACATCAATTCGTTTCTGTTGCACAGCCGAATCTACCAGAACAGTTCTTTCCAGAATAGTTGTCCTCGGCCGTGTAGATCACACATAGATCTATCTATAGTATATAGGTGACAGATTGAGTAAAAAACGAGTAGTATGTTCGTTGTTGTGGTTGCAGGTGGTGGCGACGGCTGTGCCGCGTGCCGACCACGCCCGCTCACCTCACTCCCTGAGTGCATACGAACGTACGCGCGTTCCAGTGCAACTGTAGTCAGACGTCGCTAACTTCGTAGCGTTCTTCGTTCGTTTCCCGTTCATAAAATGGCTCTGAATCGTTGTACACAAAACATCATCGAGATTCAACGACTTATCAAAGGTGGGTGCTATTTGATCTACTTACTCTCCACGCTTAGCGTAATTAGAGTCATTTTTCGTGTGCGTTCTCGTTGCGGGGAATGTGTTTTTCTCCTCATTAGACATGTGGAGATTCGAGATTCATAGGATTGTGTTCAGCTAGCTTCAGCAGTGTCTTTCAACCGACCATATAGGTTTTGTGGATTTTCCATAAACTTTCTGCTTCGCTCATCCTATGTGAATAATTATTCCGTGACGTAGTGTTGCGTGTTTTTATCCGCTCGAAGGAGGAACATATCTTTATCCTGATTACGACCAGATTCCTCCCAATGGTGTCACGTCAAAGTAGTCACTTAGTTGTTGAGGATGAACATTATTAATCACCAGCGGTTAGGATCTCTTCTCTGGTTAGGAAAAAAAATCGATTTTCCATGGAATTCGCATTGAATTCATGGTTTTTGGACGCAGTCCTAAAAAAAAATTGCGGTGAATCGTCTCACGAATAGGGTTCTACTAGTGAAAGTGTTGTTTTTTTAAAAATTTCTTCGTGGCAGCGTAACTCTCGCTAAGCTAGGGAATTTTTTTTGAAATTAGTCCTCTGAAGTTTTTTTTAAAGAGTTTCTTATTCATTCAAATTTGTTTCGTAGGAGTTTTTAAAGAATAATTTTAAAGAATAATAAATTTCTTTGCAAAATCCATGTCTAATTATCATGTAATGCGTGGAAAGGTCTTCCCAATAATGTTATTATTATATTTTTGTTAACTGCTGATTTTTCCATCTATAAAAAAGAGAAAAAAGAGGCGTTGGAAATTGACGAAAATGTTAGCTAGCACATCGGATTTGCATGGCACCGTAATTAATTTCCAGAAAACTTGCAAAATCGAGATATTTTTGTAAGAAAAAAATGTTATTATTTCAACGCCTTTCACTGCTTACCTTTAGCAGGTTATATTCAACTTGAACGTTCCCTGGATTATGTTGAATAGAACAAAAGTCCCTGATTATGAGTAAATTTACTGATACCGTAATTCGTTTTCTTACTGTAAATATTTAGCTTCCACTCAGACTGGGATGATCCTTCTTTTTGATGTCAGCAACGTTATCTCCTACAGAATTTCTTCCATTATGCAGTCACGCGATCCGTGTTCGAATATGTAATCCGGAAGCTGCGCGAATTTTATCGCTTAGCGTTAAATATTTTTATGCTCCTTACTTACTTATAATTTATGGTGTGCCATTTTATTTTATGAGTTTCATGACCCCTCAATTTCATATTGCAGAAATTTTGTGATTATTTGTGATTTCTTCATGGGATCATGTGGAATCCAGGTGTTTGTAGGAAAATATTCGTTGTCATCGAAAACTCAGAAATAATGTACACAAAGATTCGCCCTCGGATAATTTAGGTTCTCAGATATTTTTTTTTTTTGTATTTTCTCTTATGAAAAGTGTAAGTGTTTTTTTCGTTGAGATTTTTTCCTATCTATTCCCTTAGGGCACCAATTTCCGCCTTGTAAGGGCGATTATGTGTGGTTGCACTTGTCCGTAATACTTCCCAAAATAAGCTTAGTGATGTAGTGATCCATCACTGCACTGACAATTCCTGAAATGGAAGGATTAGGTCTGTACAGGTCTAACATTGGTTAAAGATGGGAAAAATATTCTTTTCTTTTGTTATCCTTTAAAATATAAATGTATTTTAGCGGTTTCCGCTTCCGTTCTTAGATATTCTGCAGAGTTACTGGAAAAAAGTTCGGAAAAAAAGAGTAGGTCACGGAACCATTGGAAACACATCTAATGCTCTTTTTTATTAGGATTACCATGGTTTAAAATGTTCGAACATTCAATTTATTCAAACCAATTTCAACTAGGAGGTCATGAATAATTAAAGAAAAATATTAAAATAATTAATAATATAATAATATAATAATAGTGCTAATATAATAATATAATAACATAAATAATATAAAATATATATTAAAATATATATGGGTATTGTTTCCGTCCTTTTATATTTAGTTTAGATTTAAATGGTTATCTTGTACATTTTCATGTGTAGCAGAAAAAAAGATTGTGGCGGAGAAGGAAAGAACAGAAAACGTGAATCCTCAAATTGGAATGGTGTTGACAGACCGCGTTTTAAAGCATTTTTAGAAAAAAAAAAACTAATTTCAATGATATGCTGTAAAAGAAGCTCACATTGCTGACAGCTGTCCTTTTTCTTTAGGAAAAAATTCAAAAAACAAAAAAAAAACTTGCCCTTTGCACTAGAGTTACTCTGCGGAACTTCGTTGACAAAGGCACCGAACTTTTTTTTCTAAGACGTGAGCCTCTATGGAAAAAAAAAGATTGAAAGGTGTGAAGTGTTTCATCCTGAAATGTGAATTTTGACAGGTGATTGAGCAGCCAATCCATAATATGAGGTTTAAAAAATGGCTAGCGTAAAGATAACTCTCAGGGATTCACATTGAATTACTACGCAAATTACTATGCATTGTAGAAATGTCAGTGCTTTATAGTTTTTTTAAAATTTTTTTTTAGTTTTTTTTTTATTTCTACTAGAGCAGATTTTTATAAAACCTTACTGTTCCCATAGCTTTTATTGTAATTATTGAATATTTTACCACTAACAATCATGGTCTCTTAGATGCTTCATAGGAAAAGATCACATATTCCACTTGTTTTTTGAGTTCCGTGTTTATTTTCCCCTTCTTGTTGACTTAGCTCTCCCTCCGTGAAGTATTCGTGGAGTGTTTACAGTAATAGATACAGTTTGAGACTAATAGTTCTTATTAATGGCAGCTAAAACGCGAAATGTCCAGGAAAAATCTGGAAATCATATGTGCAATAAATTTCACCGTTCTCTTCTTTGCTCTTTCATTTGATCACTCGTGCAGACGTAAGGAGTTCACTCATCAGTAAATCAGAGGTGTGTGGATGTTCCCAGGTTTCTTGATTTACTGGGATTTCTGGGAAATGTTCCTTGTTCTCGCTGTCATTTCTGAAAATTACGTCGTGGATCTCCTCTACCTGTTGAATCCAACATCTGAACTTTTGAAGAAAAATTCGACGATCGTCAACTTTTTCTTCTTTGCTGTAAAAGAAAATAGAACAAGTATATCTGGAAGATTCATCAAATTAGTTGCAATAATTAAAAATTCTTAATTAGTTACATTTTTCTCACCATGCATTCGCGTGTATTTACTAATTGGGTTAATACAAATTATGGTAAAATTCTTTTTGACAGAGGTATGGAATATGGGAACTACTTATGGAATACAGGAAACGTCACTGTCAATTCTTTGAAGTGAATTACTATGGTTTGAAGTTCTCGGAAGGTTTTTCGCTCACCTCAGCGCGGGCTCCTAAGCGACACTCCTCGTCTGAGACATTAGAAATGTGCCCAGTCGCCTCCATTGTCACCTCAAATCAAACTCAAAGGAAGAATATGTCAAAAGTGCATGGTTTTTCTCAATCGATATGACATCTTCTTAATCGTCGCAGATAGCAGAAACGTCTTCAAATCTGCAAAGCTTAAAACGTATTCACAAGTACAATGCTCCAAATGACGATTGGCGATTGAAAACTGTAAGCGCTATGCTGACAGCACATTGTTATGATGAAGAATAAAAGCGCTACGAATTTATGGAACAACTTAATAATATCTGCAAAAAAATAATCCTTGCAGTAGTCATTTTAAAACAAAATAAATATATGAAAAAGTCCTTCAATGTAAAAAGAAGAACGTGGACCGTTTGGAAATTTAAAATTTAAAAAAAATAATGCTCCCAGGAATATGTTTTTTTCTGCATCTTTTCCCCTCATCGACTCTTGAAATCAAAAACCTCCTCGGGAAAAAATAGGTTTTCATTGTTTTGCACTATTCTTGAAGAATTTTCTTGAAGTTTACTTACTCAAATCACTTAAGGATTATCTTGAAATAAATCCACAAAACAGATGAAACTGCTGAGCGCTGTGTATCTTGAATGAGTCACCTGAAGCACTTGTAATATTACGTAATAGTAGAAAAAAACTGAGAAAAAAAAAAACAAAAACGGCACCTTGACTCATCCACTGATATACCTCTTCTTGAGTCTTATCTTGAAAACTGCTTTTTCCTTTAAGATCACAAAAAAAAATTTGCAAAGCTTTTTCGCTCTTTTGTTGTGAAAAACAAACTGAGGATAGTCTTTTTACTTCTCCTCCCTCATGGATTGTTCCCTCTTCCTTACCATCAGCTGTTATTTTCTGTTTTGTTTACTTCTGATGGATTTTTTTTCTTGTGCTTCTATTTCCCTTTCGTTTTTCTCACATTCGACCGTGTTCTTTAGATTTTGTTTTTTTTCACAGTGATGTTGAAATGGCCTATTATAGTACCAATTATACCTCCTGGATAATTCAAAAGAAGTTTGTCTGCTTCGAGAAACTTTGGTTCGCACATTATTCGTTGGTGGAACATCTTAGTCGAAATTATACATTGGGACGGATCAATTTTTCTGGATATTCCATACTTCGGCACCTCGAATATTGGGCACATTTAAAAGGGAACACGGGAAATTACTCGAAATTTCCAACCGTTGTGCATCAATGGTGCGGTTGAGGATAATGTGTCGTACTCAGGATTCTTGAGTGGACAGGATCCAAGACAATGTGCTAATAATTTTTTAGACCGTTTATCGAACACCTTTTTTTTATTAATTGTAATTTACTTTTTTAGAACTAGCAAGAGAAAAGATGCAGATTGATCTGACTGATTCATTTTATCTCGTTCTCAATATTCGATTCTTTCATGACAAACACTTTTCTTTTATCGATATTTGTGTAGTTGAAAACAAACGTTATATTGGAAAATTATTGGGAAAAAAATAACTATTGATTTATTATTAATTTATTATTGATAGACAAAGTGTACTACAACCAATTCTGAGAAGAATTTCCTGTTTATTAGTCCTGTTTTTTTAGTATATTAGGCTTAAATACACAACAACTACTGAAATTCTTTGACACCAAATTTATTTCTTTCGATTCCATTTGAGAGAAAAGCAATTTTTCACAGAAGTACCTGTGCACGAAATCAATTTGTTCTATGCTCCGTTATTTATGCTATTCTCACAGTTGTCTGACCGATGTGGGGCTGGCTGTTCACTGACAGCTTGAGGTAAAATCGTAGAGGGCGAGAATTAGAGGAGAATCAAGCTGGACCGCATAGTCCTGCAATCACACTATGACCACCACCATCCCAGGCCTTCCACTGGATACCGTCAGAAATTCACTGTACGTAATTTCTGGTGAGTACTCTTTAATGAGAGTCGTGCCTTAGATACATAAATTTTTTCGGTTATAATTTCTGGACGCGAACTTGAATACTGGAAAAGTTTTTTTTTTCTATCCACTTAACAAATCAAACAGAAACTGATTTCCTCATCATTTCTTCCTTTTCTAAAAGGACTGTTCCCTACAATATTCAAACCAAAAATTTCCAGCATTTTTCCCATTTAAAATTTAAGAATTGTTACCGGAAATTACACTTGTAGGTTAAATGTTGGTGTTTAAATAGTTCACAAGCTTATAATGGACAGCCACAGACAAATACGAACAGATTGACGTTAAGTGAATTTGAAATATAAATAAATAATCAGATTGTTTTGCTGTTTTTCCAACTTGTAATCCCTATATTTATCGGAAAATTATTTATGAATATCTTATGTGAGCAATATTGAAAAATTGTTAGTGGAATGTAGCGATTTTTTCAATTTTTTTTTATCAGAAATTACATTAGAATTCTTCAGAATTCGCAAATTTTTAAATTTTGCATTGTTATATATTTTATGAACGAAGCAAACTATGTGAACTTTACTGCTCGAATACCTTATTTTTCGGTAGAAATTTATTTTAGAGCGCTGGGCATTGTAATAATGCATTCTCTGGATTTTTTCTCAATTCTGCCATCCTTTTGTTTGCAGCTTGCGTTGCCCTCTTGTGAGCAACTGTCTTAGAACTTTCAAAATAAGAGCACTGATGCATCAAAGATGTGATCCTTGTTGGTTCTTACCTCATTCTTTCATCCTGAACGCACACAATCCACAATTCTCCAAATTATTCGTCAAAGCACCACGTTCTTATACAAAAATGGAAAAATAAAGAATAGGAAGATGACAAACCGTTTTTCTTCTTCCGAAAAATTTTCTTTCTATTTTTGCGAACTAGAGCACAATTTCTCGATGTTCAGAAGATTTTGCTTAAGAAGGATAGGAACGGAAAAGTGTGGTTGTTTCCTAAGGCAATGAAAATTTGCTCGGAAAACACACAAAGGGGAGATTATACAGAATGAGGAACGAATCTTGGGCAAGCGAGTTTCAAAATTCCTCAAATTTCAGGAAGGAAATAAAGAGTGCAAAGCCCCTAATATTTTCGCCAAATATTTTCGCCTAAATTACATTCTCAAAAACTTAAAGGAGATTTTGGAGGGAATATATCCGGAGTCAGGCGTTGCTTTGCTTCCCTTCGTCCAGGATTTTTCCATGGTAATAAATTTTGAAGATGACATTTTTGCTGTAGCTGTGAAAACGAGTTCAAATCAGGTTCAAAAAAATAAACAAATAAACAGGAATTGCTGTGCACACATGCAGAGCAAACGTGTAAATGGAATTTTTGAGATGGCCATAATTTCTTCTTTTCTGGAAATTTTTGTTTTTAACTGAATAGTCGAAATGAGGTGAAAATAGCGTTCGAAACTTAGTGCAACATTATCTGCAAAAATAAAACCATGTATCAAATCAAAAAAATTAGGACTATAGTCTGGCTAAACTTTATTGAAATTATAAATTTAAATGAAATTTAGTTAAAAATCAATTTAAAAATTAAATTTAGAAATTTATAAACTTCATTTAAATATAATTTAAATGAAGTTTATAAATTTCTAAATTTAATTTTTTTCTAGATTTAAATTTTTTTATTTATGGAGATAAGCAACATTGCTTAACCAAAAATTATAATTGCTACCATTTTTGCGAACATTGGCAGTATTCTTTTTTTAAGAGTGGAGAATGGACATTTTTTTTTCTAATGAATGAAATCATTTTTGTCGGGACCGAATTTTTTGATATGTTATTTTACAGATTTATTTATCTTGTTTTTTTTTTATAAATTAGCCCTGACAGCAGAGAGTCAGAAGATAAGAATGCGGAAACAGCTAAGAATAGTGGGCATTATGCCGGAAGTTGCTAGGATAAAATTACATGAGGAGAAAAATTGAAGTAACATAATAGTTAACATAACAGCCGAGTGGAACCATTACTTGATAACAAACGTAAAGTTTGTGTTTCATTCCTCTCTGCTTTCCTCTCTTTCATTCTTGAACCATGCGTTTCATGGAAAAAAACCCTTTCCTTGTCTTATTCTTCGAGTTGATTTTTCACGGTCCTCTAACATCTTTCCAAAGCTAATAATGTTCTGTTTTTACTTTGGTATCCATAGCTACACCATCTGTGTCGTCCTGTCTGGTAATTCAAGATTTTATGGGCCTATCAAACAAATTTATATTGCACTGAGGAAAAGACCGGCATCTTATTGCTGAATATTTCGAAGGGATGTAGTTCGTGGAACCTTGGGACCTTTACTAACCTGCAGTCGATGGACACTTTGTGCATATAGAAGATAAAAAAGCGATGGCGTACGAGATTTCCATCCAAAAATATTTTAACATATGTTGCGTGTGATCGTGCGTGAGGGACAAGGATGACAAAGAAAATTCCAAAACGAGGAACTCACAGTGAACCCTCAACAAGGGGAAGTCAACGTTGAAATTCTCAACCTTCCCCGGGTATACTCTTAGCTTTAAGACCTGAAAAAATTAGAGTGACTAAAAATAATGAATAGTGACTACTAAAATAGGAAACAAACTGAGGCGGTCCTTGGCTCCGTAGTCTTATTCACTTTAATTTTTAAGGTCTTAACTCTTAAGGTTTAAGGTTTTTCTTACGCCACAGCCAAACAAAGTGGAAGCTAAACTCTTCAAAGAAATTTATACTACTTGTTTTCAAGATAAAGTTTCGGTCAGGGAATGGAGAAACCAAAGCTTCAAATGTGCTAATTCAAGGAATGAACCTTAATTTTTCATCAACACAGTTTTCTGTTAATTATCACCTCATGGATTTTCGGCTCCGGTTATTGTAGAGCACAGTTGGTTAGTAAGTAAAAATAATAGTTTCGCAGAATATCAGAATATATCATTGTTAGTGAAGTTTCAAATAATTGCAAATATTCCACAGTTTTTTTTTGAAACTACCCTACGAAAGTTTCATGTTCTTCATGTGAAGAAACAAATAATTCCTTGAGGGGACTTTTGTCAGCTACTTCAGTTCCCACTTCAGGATAACGGTTTTAAACATCGCTTTCATTTTAAGACCTCTTAAGTTCGTTCAACGTACTTTTAAATTGGTGAAATTTTCACAAATAACCTAAAAATACAAATGTAACAGATTAATAACTGATAAATTGCGCCATTTGCTTTTCCTCTCATTATTTTTTGTGTATCAATTGACTGTTGTTTTTTTTTCACTTTCTCTTTTTTACCTCTTTTTGTTTCATTTATATTATGGTTCACACTACTACTGTCATGTTCCGTGGATACATGTCTTCATGGACTCTTCTCATTCTTTTTCTTTTTTCCTTTTGCTTCTCTTTCATTTTGTTTTCGTCCTTTTCTTTTTTTTTCTTTTTCCATCATTTATGTTCAGCTCAAAAATGAGGACTACCATCACTAGAATCGGTTACAAACTCGTAGGTTTTAAGAAAAAAATGAAGTTCTAGGTCGAGAAATGAAACCAAAAGTGTAGTGAGGGACTCGCATTCCTTCTCATTTCCTTCTTTTCCTAGGATTTCATCCTCGCTTTCCCTTCCCAGAGTATTTGGAAATGATGGTGTGACTTTATTGTGTTGGTCTGTGAACATGCACCGAACATGTGGAACTATTCCAGCGCATTTTCTTCTTCGAAGTGTTATCTCGGTTTCAATCTGGGGTTCTTCACATTTCCCTGATATTTGTTTTTTTTTCAGTATGTTCCCTCCATTGCTCTCATTTCTACATTCGACAAAATATAAGCTATTCGATTATTCTCATTGGAATTGTTGTTGTTTTTGTCCGTATGATGCTTTTCTCGTTTAGAACCGCTTTGACCACCTCAGCCGCTTTCATTTTCTTTGCATTCTTTGCTATTTCTGGATTCGGGTGTACTTAAATAATTCCCCTGAAGAACTTAATATTCCATTCTAGTCGATGCAGATCCAATATTCACTTGAACCATATCATTTTACATTTTGGGAACCATTTTGAAATCCTCGTCAGCAATTACGTAAACGGATCCCCGTATCCGAGAAGAAAAACACGAACAAAAGCATCATTGAAACCTTTATTTATTCAAATTTGGATTCCAAGATTAACGTCTTCTTGTTAAGTGTGCGTTTCTATGGATTCATGCGTAGTTTTTTGAATTTCTTTTTCTTCTTTAAACTTAAGTTTCTATGGATTCATGTATGTTTTTTATATCCTTTCTCTGAAATGGTCTTAAATCGTATTTGGGCTCGCTAAAATTTACCTAAAGTTATGTTCAAAAATTTCAAAGGTCATGCACTGAAATTGCATTCCCTTCATTAACCGTGGACTCTCATAGATCATTTCACCTTTTGTACTGTACTGTTTATGTCAGAAGTGTAAAAAGACTACAGACAGCAGACTAGCATTTACAAAAATGGCGACATTGAATGTTGTTGTTTTTTTGTGTTGTTGTTGTTATTGTTGTTAAACGTTCATGACGTTGTCAAGGTGAAGAGTCACTCAAAAAGACTGTGCACCAGCATTATTTAAAAATCCGTAACGTCGTTAATCCATTATGTAGTCACCTATGAGTGAGTCATGAGTCTTATTCAGTACCGCTGAATCAGTCAACAGTTTGACTGCAGCCAGCTTTTATGGATATTCCTGAAGTTGAGCTTATTCCAGTGTTCGGGACGTAATTTTCCAAGGGTTGTAGCGAATGCACCATTCCCAGGACCTTGAATTCAAAAAGCTCTCGAGCTTCCAGAGCCCTTTGCTTACCCAACGAGGCAACTTTTTACAGCACTTAAGGTGATGAAATGAGAGCGCGTAAAGTGGTTTCTTATGGGAAAGGGGTTTTAACAGCAGTAATATGCAAATGGCGGTGTAGCGTAGTCGGTGAAGGGTTCCGCTGTGGTTGTACGATCGATCGAAAGTTCTTATCCGCTCCAGTGGCAACAAAAACCTTTTATCCTTACATGGTCATGGATGCATTAGTATCATATTTGTCTGAGAGGTTAAAAAAACAGACTTGACACCAATTAGCTAACCCCCGGAGGTCATTTTACAGGCTAAACAACGCTTCCGTTCGTAAACCTCAAACGATTCTAATTGAAGTGAACGCGTTGGCGTATCCTAAGCGGATTGATTGACGCAAGACACCTTATCCTCCACTTTTAACCCCTTAATCAAATGTTTACGAGGAAGCGCTCACACCTGGAGGTTTGACGAGGGAAAGCTCATCTAATTATAATTGTGACTACGTATTCCACTTAGAACTACACTTATAAGGCTCTTCTACAAAAATTACAACCTCTTTCTTGAAAGGAGCTTAAAAACAACATATCGTTGGTCATTTGAGTTGTCTGGATCTTCTTTTTTGCTGAACCGCACACAATTTTCCAAAAGGGCACTGTGAGGCGAGCACATCTATGCAGTTCAACCGCTTTTGATGCGCTCATTGTTCCAGGATACCTTGTTTAAATTAAATTTTAATTTTTAATGAAATTAAATTCTTTCCTAATTCTTTGTCAAAACATTGAACAACTGCTGCTGACTTTTTAGTTCTAAATTTACTGAATTTTTATGAATTTCCTAAGAATTTCATCATCGGTTCATACTTTTTCGCTAGATACGCACTCTCCTGGATTTATTCGTTTCCCACATCCCGACTACACATACATAAGAAGCGGCAGTAATGGCACAGTGTACAGTTTGTGATCGGAGGGCCCTCATTTTGTGGTTTTTGAGATGATGGGTGTAAAATTCGAGTGCTTCAACATCTGTTGCCGCGTCTTCCGCCGATCGCCGACGTCCGGGGGGAAAAAAAGTCGCCGGACTCGTTATTACAATAAGTTTAGCTGATTCAGAGTGCCAACATTGACATGGGAAAAGCTAGTTTTGGAGAGAACCGGAGGACGAGGACTTACAATATTTCTCGTACATTTTTTTTTCGATTTATTAGTTTTTGCTAGAGTTTTTCGCTGAAGAAGTGAAACAATATTTGTTCTAATTCATTACGTTTCGTCGAAAATTTTCGAAGCTGTTCTGACGCGGATCCGAAGAGGTGTTGAGGGCATCTCACATATGGATCTTTCTCCCGTAGAAGTAAGGATCGATGTTTTGTGCATATTTATTTTGCAGCAAGAGGTGTACTGCATTATACGGATTTTTTTTTAGATTTTCCGGGTACTTTACGTGGCTTAAAGAACTATGATCATAACTGATGCGCGGTGTCATTAAAATACAGCACTTCCATCGAATAAATTTTAAAATGAGCCAACCATCTGTGCAAAATTTAGCAGGTCCACTATAATGGACTGCTTCCAGAATTTTTCGAAGCACAAACTGCCAGTAGTTCTAAGAGAATGAGTCAAAACAAACTCATAATGATCACTTCAAGATCCAATCGCTAAAAAAGAAATAAAACTTTGCTTTAATGTGTTTCTGCTGGAAAATACAATTTCTTCAACGCAATCGAAGTAAATAAAATTTAAAAAAAGGTAGATAGCACGAGGAAACAAAGAGAAAACTGTAGCTTTGTTGCTGAACCTCAACAGGAAAAAAATAACCTTCCACCGCGGTAAAATCCTGAACTCGAAGAGTATTATGAGCTACATAATAGCTCATGAAGGCAAAACTTTACCTTAGCGTTGACATATAAGAATTGAATTTTTTTGTACCCTAACTTTACGAAAATATGCCGGCTCGTTCAAAAATTAGGGATTGTGAAAGCTGAAAATACGTTTAACTATAAGCACATTTCTACAGAGAATATTTTTTTTTATATTTCTAATTAAATAATTCTTGCTCGATCAATCTATGGGTTAACTGAATTTGTTCCATTAATTTATTCTTGTCCCAGTTATAAGCCACCTTGGGTTTAGGATGTATCATTAAAAATAAACTTAGGCTGTATGTATGGCTTTAAATCCGTTAATGATGTGAATTTCAAAGTTTTCACGAGGTCATTAAATCGCTCCGATGTGAAGTGAACGGAACTTGTGTAGGAGACGGAGCAGCTGCTTCCGCATGCCACATAACAGCGTTGTCCGGACGATCGGTCAGTTTTACGTTTTTAAGGGGACGTGGATTCTCCGAAAAGCTAAGGAGAATCCAATATTTCAGTTGCTACAGATAGCCTTCACAAAAAGAAATTTTTTAACAAAGTGTTTTCAAAAATGCGTCACTGGTGAACAGGAAAATAGAAAAAATACCCATAGAGAATCGATATCGCTAGATTTTTCACGGGGAACCGTACTGTCCCTTTTTATCCTGGAGCTAATTTGCGAGTTTTCGAATATCAATTTTTTGATATTTTCGAATTTTTCATCATTTTATTTTCATATAATTGTATGATGTTTATTATTTATATAATTATTAATTATATTTATATTATATTTTCGATCGAAAGTTTCCTCTTCCCTGGATATATACTGAATATCTTCATAAGCATATATTTAGTTATATATTATATTTCGTATTTTTTTATAGTTTTATAAAACTGAAAATTATATTGCGGGGGAAATATTTGGCAGAGATCGCCTCCATTTAATTAACGCTGCCCAATCTTACATGATTCGCATGCTGGTTCTGGAGCGAAACTTTCCAGAATACGAACCACCCGCCGCATTGACAGCTTTCTTCCTATTTGAAACTCTTTTTTAGGATCCAAGCTTCAAGATCCCTCATATTTTCTGTCGTTTGTTTGTTGTTGTGCTGTGTGCTTGTGTTGTTTACGTCACAGTTCAGATTTTCATGTCGACAAAAATAACTTTGTTGTGAAGATACATTCTGAAGATTAAGAATGTGTCAACCTATGTCCTCAAGGATTTTATCGATTGATCTTCAAGGTTCCCTGCAGTTTTGAAGTTGAAATTGATCATCGTTTCGAAAAATAGTTGAAAGTACAACTAACGGATCTCTTTTTTCGAAGGAATATTTTTTTCAAATTTTTTAAAGATTATGTCCTAATATATCTAATAAAATTCTACTATTTAATTATATTGTATATTAAATTAAATTATAATTGCTTGCATAGGTGCGTAGAATAAGCAGTAAGTAAATATCATATGTAATAAAATTCTATAATACAATTATTTTGTATATTAAATTAATTAATTTATAATTGCTTGTATAGGTGCGTAGAAGTAAATAAAATTAATAAAGCTAATATTTTTCTGAAAACATTGATAAACTTCTTCTCACAGAGTTAACAAATGAATTGCAAATAAGGTGTAACGTTTCTTGAAACACAGCATAACGTTTGCATCTTCAGTAATAAATATTTCTGGAACTAAACTGTGGAATAGGTTTCCTGAAAGTGCTTTTGCATCGAGAATTCCGATACGCTCTTGTGGTCTCCGTGCTTTTACCTCAAGTGGGGACGTTTTGACGTAAAAGGAAAATAATTGATACGGAGGAGTATTCTCAGGATCTGAAAAAAAAAAACTTTTCTTGAATTTCCATTGCTGAGTCTGTAGACGAAATGCTACTTTACTGCTACGTTTTTGGACTTCTCTTGGTTGAGAAATAAATCCCAAAGAAGCTGAATTCATGTGACAAGAGAAAATTTTTTAGTTTCTTCTCTTTTTTTCTCTTTGCTCTGAAAGCAT
The DNA here is from genome assembly GCF_031761385.1 of Necator americanus. Classification (NCBI taxonomy): domain Eukaryota; kingdom Metazoa; phylum Nematoda; class Chromadorea; order Rhabditida; family Ancylostomatidae; genus Necator; species Necator americanus. The sequence continues at coordinate 36,380,088 of NC_087374.1, read as the reverse complement.
TTTAGAATAAGATTCGATTCTCTCACATTAGTTGGGAGTCCATTAATGTGTAAATGACATATCCGTTGCAGTTGTTGTTCCAAGTTGTCATCTACATAATTATTGTCAGTTAATCAATTTTTATTTTTCTTTTTTCAGTTTCTAACATTAATTTTTCTTTTTTCTCGGTTAATTGATTAGTGAAAAGTTTTTTTTTTATCGAGGAGGATGTGAAATAGACGAATCCCTCCATTAAAAGTTAAATTGGTTAAACGGTTTTTTTATTAACGTAGTATGTGATGGTGGATTTTAGAAATTTCTTTACGATTAAACATCTAAAATTTTCTATTTTCGCTAAGCTTTGTTCCTTTTCTTGGAATAGATTCTTGGGAATTATCTCTATTGTACTAGAATAGAAATGTTTTTCCTTAAATGTTTTTTTAAGGGTGTTGCTCGTGTTAAAAGACACCCCCTTCCCTTGTTAATTATCCGGATTCGGATGGAGAAGAAATTTTTGTGAAAGCTTTCTAATTGCTCATTTCAGCTGGAAATTTGTTTGTTTCACACCTCGTTGAGCTTCACTGGATTTTCTCTCCAAATCATCCAGTCATGTTTACTGGATATCAATCTTCCCAGTATCGCCCCCGTCGCTTGTGAACGCCGCGTCGAAGAAATATCCATAATTACCTTCATTTTACTTACTAGAAGGTTTGCTGTGGTTCGAATATCTTCTGCCTTCAGATTGTTTCCGACTTCCTCGAGTTCCATGTTGAGGATTTGTGACTTCGCTGCTACAAGGATTTGTATATTTTAAAGACTTTTCTGCTACAAAAGGCTTTTCTTAAGTTTTTTTCCCGGATTTTTAAAGGAATTTCACATTTTAAAATTTATTTTGACAAAAACTACACCACAAATTATTGTATATAATAACGTCATAGGAAGGGATTCACCGTAGTTACCAGGAAGATTGCTACGGGACAATTTTTTTACCTTCATGGATCATTTCACCTTTAGTAAAAGAGAGTTTTTACACGAATCTCATTGAGAATCACATCGTTTCTGATGAAAAAAAAACATTTCTGTTATTTTTTTCTTTTTTTTGCCTAACAATTAGTTTCCTTTTTATGCTGGCATATTATATCATGAATTCTTGTGAAGCAAGATAAAATTGTGCAAAGACTGTAACTTACTGAAATTTTTTAAACAATAAATTTCCCAACAGCTACTCCTAAAATTGGATCCAAACAAATGAATATAAAATTTAATTTAGTTTATTTAATTATAAGATTGAAATTTGAAAATTATTATAAAAATAAGGAAATCACTTGTTAGTACTCCTTCTGAGCAGAAAATAACGTGTTATCCAATACGTTATCCAAAAATGTGGGAAGTATTTTTTTTCAATCTAACTGTTTGCTTTAGTTCATACCAATTTCCCTTTTTTTCCCTTTTTCACTTGGATAAGTACACTCCCCGAGAAATGGTGAAATATGGTTCACGGAAAAGATCGACGGTCCTTCCAGTGGTTAAATGCTGTTGGCTTGACAACCACTTCCAGTTACGAGTACTGGAACCGTAATTGTGGGAAAAGGACATTGTAATCGTATTGTCTTGCAAGTATTATTCTGGGAAAATTCCAGAACTGCAGGAAACCCAACAAGCAATTTGATTGCCTTTATTGTGTTCGTTCTTCTGTGCCTTTTTGTTATCTCCCACTCGTTTTGCGCATTCATTGTCACTTTTTCTGAACTAGAACTGGGTGATGAATTAAATATAAAAAAATTATTTTCTGCCTATACATGCTTTTTTTTCAATGACGGATCACAATAGTTTTAAGACTTTTAGGCCCTATCCTAATACGATATTCTTCTTTCGATTTTTTTTTTATTTTGAAATGTTCCAAATTTTGTTTTAGAAAACATTGAGATTTGGAGAAATTGTGCTACTGAGAAATACCGTACCCCAGGAAATGGTAATTTGTATTTTATTTGATGAGGGAGCGAAATAGTTTATGCTCGTCACCAAATTCACAGAAGAACATAAGCCTCGAAGTTTTCCGGCCGGCAGAATGTGTCATGTTGGATTATTAGCGTTTACAAAAGGTTTTGACAGCTTATTAGAACCCCTTCTTGTCATTCTTTGTAGTTTTCGGATTATCCTACGCGTCTTTCATTCTCTTTGCTTGCACATTCATCCTATTTTCTTTTTTCCGCTCCAAATCAAATTAGGCTCCTTTAACCGAAAAGAATTTGTTGCCTAATGCTCATTAATCATTCATTCACGTCAGAAACGGTTCCAGCACATGGACGAGAAATCCATCTAATTAAATCGACAAGAAGGAAAGTTTAATTGGATTTTTCAAGGCGATATAAGAATGGTACGAATAGTCGAAGAAAGGATTTTTTTTCTTGAAGCCGCACCAGTTTCTAATTATGGTCGAACAATTCATTTATTTTCCGTTATTTATCTGAATAAATTCGACAAAATTTCAAGTCTGCAGTCAGTGGCAAAGTCTTACCCTTAGGCCGATTTGAGATATTTTATAAGTTTGACAAAAATTATCTCTTTTTTCTTTTTACTTGGATCTGCCCTTCCCTGATAACCTCGACCACTGAGGTCTAGGAATGCCCTATTTTTATGAGTATTGAAAATTATTTACTGAGAGAGTTTCTGAAGTTTTTTTTCTGTCCTTTTGAAAAAAAAATTTAATTCAGAGAATAATTGATGAATGTATAGCTGTTAGAAATTTAAAAAATTTAATAATCTTTTCAATATTTAATGCGAAAAAAGAACAAAATTTTGTTGTCCTCCGGTGGTAACAAAAAATCTCTATCTCGACGTAATGAGAAATCTCGTCTTTGTAAGTGACGCAAACTGGATGAATTTCAGGATTCGTGTTTGATCAGCTAAGAAGATTATTGGGTAGGGTGCGCTTTACTCAACACTTTTTTCCATCATATTAATAAGTGTGGATGATTTAGAGCTCAAATGCATTTATGATCCCGTAAGAGATAAACCGCCCTACGTAAGCGGAAACTCTTCTTGAAACAGCTGTTAATCCTCGCCAGTTTCGGATTACAAGAATATTGCAGTTGTCGTCGGGAATACGTCGTGCTTTTTTCCTCTAGATCCTTGCAACTCTCTCATTTAATATAATTTAATTAATTATTAATTAATATTAATTTAAGTTCGAACTCGCATAAATAATAGGTACTTCCAGAAATTCTCTCTCAGTGTCCATGTTCATGAAACAAAACGATGCAAGTTTCTGTGCAAAGGCGTTGTCTTTTCCGCAAAATCGAATTCTGGATTTTTTTCCCACTTCTCCATTACTTATTTCGAGGAATCTGTGATCTAACCTATAATTTACGAGAGCTACAAAGGTTTGAACTTAATTTACGTCTTTTAGATTTTTATATTATCAAAATATTAAGCGTAATAACCTGTGCATGGTGCACCTCCCTTCGAGCTGAGAACACTGCGACCTCCTCTTTGAGTTCCATGTCTTCACCTTATTTTCTTTCTTTCGCTGCTTGTTTTCCCGCCGAATGATTTGTTTTCTCAATTAACCACACAGAAACAAATCCAGCCGAGCTTGAGAACTCCGTTAATAACTAATCGTGTTTTGTACTTTTTCCATTTCTCTGTCCAGAGGAGGGAATAAACCTCAGCCTCTAAGCCCAATAAAGCTGGGATCATCGCCCCAAGTTAGGGGAAAAGCATTCCTAGTAACAAGTCTTTAGTGAATTTGAAATATGTATCTCTTTGGATAGTTCATTACGGGCATATATTATTTTATTATGAATATTATAAATATTTATTTTATTAACGATTATGAATATTTGTTTTATTACGGAATATAAGCATTTATTTTATCATGAATAGATTTTCTTATATGACGCATGGCTGTATCCATCATTTCATGGAAATTCAACTTCATGGAAACGGTCAATTAAGACTGAGCATTAAAAAAAATTCTTTTTCGTAACTGATTTCATTTAAATAAAAAAGACCGTCAACCCGTCAACAAATAACAAGCATTATATCCTCCTCCTCCTTTATTTTCAGTCAAATACGGGACCAACAATCCATTAAAATTATTTGATACTGGCTCCTATTATGAGTTATCCAACAAATACTTCCTTGAAAGCGGCTTCTATTTTCGAAATTTCGTGTTTTCAGCGGCATAAGGATATACTTCTTATCAATTTTCTTCTGTAATGCGGTTAGATATTTTTTTTAATGAATTTTGTACAATTTATGAAGTAAGAAGCAGTTGCGGACTGGAGAAAAAGGAGGTACGTACAAATGAGAATAGGTTCCAAAGTATTTACAGGGATGGTAAGGATAACAAGGGAAAAGAACAGCCAGCAATTAGAAATTTGAGAAACTGCCAACTCTTCCAGACTTTTTTAAAAGTTATTTTTCTATTGTTGCGCCGAAAATTTTCTCCATTAAGATGTAAAATGCCTATCCTTGAAAAACTTCATTTATATTTCTCATTTCACCATTGCAGAAGTTTGATAGTTTTAATATGACTATGAATAATATTTTAATATGACTAAAATATTTGCCTATTTCTGAGAATAGTTCCAGAATTGTTCTGTTTATACCTACTGAGCATTGTCGCTCCGCCCTCTCACCAAATCTCCGCTGCCGTTCGTCCGGCGTCTTTTCAGTCCTGGCGGCGCTTTCATTTAATCGTATTCGGAGACAATAATAACTAGACGGTTGTACCTAAGATGTCCTTGAATCCTTAATGAATAACTCGCAGACATCGTCGTTGTCGAGTTGCTAATCAAATAGGAGCAGCTCAATTAGAATGAAGTCGTGTTCCGCTCATTTCCAGAACTTTTCTTTTGCTTTCAATGCTACTTCCACGCTGTTACAGTACCCCCCATATTCCATGGAAAATTTCCGATGTTGTGTGTTGTCCATACCTTAAAAAATCGTTATTGTGAAAACTAACTGTTCTTATCCTATAACAGCCAGAACGATCCCTGACGCGACCTTGATAAAGGAAAAAAATTAGGGAAAAATGTCAGTGTTATGGATTATATGTAGTACGTAGTTCATACGTAATAATCACGTCGAAATTTGTGTGAATGCGAAAATTCCTAAAAGTACAACCCCATTGACTACACGTTTACTCTCCAGTATTTATTTCGACGGCCGGAAAAAGCGATTCGTGAACTTGAAGACCAATCCTCGACACATGCTCATATTTTCACTTTTTTTTTAAAGTTCATTCTGAAAAAAAAACAACTACGGCCTCGATTCCTATCAAATATTTTCACTATTGTTTATTATCATATCATTTTCTATTGAGTGAAAGTTGGGAAAGTCTAACGCTGATTATTTAGATTATTATTTATTATTAATTATTTAGATTATTATTTATTTAGAGAGTTGATTTGTCAGATTATTCAGTAGGACTTGTCTGGATTGTTACACCTATAAAAATCTATTCTTCCAGCGCGAGAAAATAGATTTGGCATCAGTTTTTTTTTCACTGACTCCTTCGTCCATCACTATTTGGAATTCACAAGAGCATAGCCTGATTTTCAAGTTACATCTCTAACATCTTTCTGTTCAATCGTAACTCTCATTTCTCATTTTGACCTCCACATCGATTTATTTCAATTTTTGTGAGATTTTTTTAAAATCACTATCTTATTTGAAGATCTGTTCTGCGATACTGGATAAACTCCAATTTCAATGTTTTTGTATATTTCAACAAAAAAAGAACCCACCCGTATCACCATTATTCTACCATTATCTTTCTATCTTATTATCTATCTTATCTTTATTATCTCATTGCTTTTCTAAAGTAGAAATATCAATTTTTGAAAATAGTACTGTAGAATGGTTTCTAAATCGGTCATTTGAAGATACAGTGATACGTGATGTTTGTCTTCAAAGGAATTAGGACGATATTGCCTTGAGAAAATCAGAATATCAGGATTTTTTTTGTGATTTCCTAGCAAAAGAATGGTCTGCTTCATAATATCACTTTATCTCTTCGTATGGGCGCTAAATTTGGCCGGAGAATTTTTTCTGCTTCTTAGCTCTATCGAGATCGCTTTCGAGATCGTCTTAGTTGATTTACTAGCGATAATCCCGATTGGTATAAATTTTTCCTTCTAAAATATGAATATTTAGAATTATTCAATTTGAAGTAAATGATTTATACCATACCACTATCCTTATCTATCACGTCAAAGAAAAAATCATTTCCTGCATTTTTACAGCCCGATCATGAAAGGTTCGAATCATAATCCAATAAAATATGAGGAATAATTAAAATGGTACAAATTGGTTTCTATACTTTTCAGTGAAACCGTGAAACTTTTTTTTCTTTGTTTTTCTTGGGATTATTCTCGTTGGAAGGGATGAACGGAGAGAAGTGCAAAGATATATGTATAGTAGATGCTTCAAAAATATTCAAGGCAACCAATTTTTTTTTTGAAATGAAGTCCATTGCATATGGCGTACATAGTATCAGTGCGCGCTCCAGACAGGACGTCCTCGCAAGTTTCTCGTTGTTCTCTACAATTCTCTATTTAACGGGCTTACAAGGTTAGAAGGAAAATGAATGTTATGAATATGAAATCATCTTCAAAATGTGTGCACGTTGAAAATGAATTGATGGAGTTGAAAAAAGTTATTTTCGAATAAATGAGTCTTGGTGTATTCGTTCATTTCGAATATCTACTAATGCGGCACATTATTAACGAAAAACAAGAAATATTTGTTGGTGATCAACCCTTGCTATAATATTTAATTTTTTTAAAAGATAATTCCAACAATAGATGCTATGTATAGGTTGTTTGTTGAGAATTTCAATTTGCTCATTTTTTCTATTAAATGAGCGCTCGTGTAGGTCATGTGAACGGATTCAGTGTACCGTCTTTCGCTGATATTTTGATGGATTGCAGCACTTAGGATGTACTTTTTAATTTTTCTTTCTCATCATTACGTCAACATCACACCACATTCACCTTTTTTTCTTAATTTTACAGAATTCCTTGACAGATTCCTTTCCCTGCGATTAGTTTCTAGTCTTTTGTCCCGGCTCTACGATGGTGAAACATTTGTTTCACGCTTAGCCGGTATCGAATGACCCTCGGAAGTTGCTCGAATATTCTGACGGAAACCCCGCCGCGGCGACCAACGGGTAGCGCTCAAAAGATCATCAATTGAAGGAGTGTAGGATTTCTACATGGTTAGGTATTTGTGGAGAAGCGAGGGATGTTCAGAGATTAGCGGTCAAGAAAAGAATATTGGTCCTTGTCTTCGATTATGAGATGAAAAAATTTGGTCTAGAATTATGCTTCGCGCTAGAAAAACTGCAACTGCTCATACACAAAAGTTTTATCAACTATCCTGAAGGATCTCTGAAAAGAAGTGTCAAATTTCGTAGGCAACGAAAACTTGTTGGAAAATGAAAGTGTCCTGCTGAAGAAAGTCGAGAGAAAACTCGGAAACCATATCTTTTCCAACATCTAGTGCCGAAGTTTATAGGATTTGTTCTAGACCGAGCAGAACTCATTTTATTGTCAATTTGATTTTTCTAATTTTACACGGGAAAAATTCCAGAATTCCATGATGAATAGAGAATATAAATAAATAGACAAAACATAAATTATAATAATAATATAACAACAATCATATAAATATAAAATATATAAGTAAAATAAAAATAGAAAAAATCGATTGTAGATTGGGGCGAGTTTCAGGCTTCCTTGATAGGGCGTAGGTTGAATTTTAAGTTTCATAAAGAATTTCCACCCTTAATTTTTTATTTTTCATTGTTTTTTGAAAACAAATTCAACTTGGTGAGCTAATATTCTGTAGCTTTAGCGTTCATGTGAACAGAATTATTAATTGCAGTGTAAAATCAGCTCATGTGAGGGTTACGGTGATTTTTCTTCGAAACATTCAAATTTATCTTTGTTGCACTTCGGACAGCTGTGCTGTTTTATAGCGTGATAATTATTCACTTGAAACAGATTCCTCGTGTTTTCATGCATCCTTAGACCGGCTAAAAAGGCTTCAGCTGCCTGGATCCGAACCCCTCCACAAAAGTTCCATCCGCTATAAAATTATAGTCAGAATGCTAACTTTGTAACAATACAATGAGCCATCCAATATATACCAAAAATAAACTACTGATAAGAAACTGGGGAAAAACTGCCGATTTCTGGATTTACCTATGCAAACCCTGCCTTTCTTTTTCAACATTAAGGCACCTAAAACAGTTTTTATTTTTATTGGAATTTTGAAATGTCAAAAATAAATCGCTCACTTTACTCACCAAAAGTTTTTTCTCATTTTATGCCTCGTAAATTACTGTTGACCTATTGGAATCAGTAAACGCGCATAAATAATATATAAAAAATATATAAAAATAGTAAATAATATATAAAAACATAAAATACATATGTATAAATGTATTTTAATATATTCAATGTACATGTCATGCCGTTAAAGTGTATTTATATCTTACCATAGCATTGAATTTGATCTTACCATAGCAAGCATTTATGAGAAAAAGTTCGATTCATTTTCTAAGTAATAGAAATTGAAATTAATTATTCAATTTTCGATTTTTTACTTTACTGCTTAACAAAACTATGATCAAGAAATAAATGAAAATATGATTTAAAAATTAAAAAAAAAAACGAAAATTGGAGGTGTGCCCGGAGGCATTCAAATTCATTAAATTAGTGAAAAAATTATTTCACATCCTAATTAAAATATTAGGATGTGAAGTAATTTTGAAAGGTAGCGGTATCATAATAATTTAAGTCTAATTCCTATGATTCATGTGAATTTACTATCCTTTTTTGTTTATTTGTCCATTCCTTAAAAAGTATTTGTCATCGTTTAATTTCTTTGAAATGAAATGCATGGATGAATCCTTGAATTTGCAACCAGAATAGTTTGAAAAATAAGGAAAAAATTAAGTCTAGGGAAACTGTGGTAAGCTTTTTTACCTTTGTTAGTCCAAACATAGAGCCAATAATCGGATTTATGGTAACCATAGCCGTATTTGTGCCCATAAGATCATCTTTCACCTCCTTTGAGAGCTTTTCTCAAGCGGATAATCAAAAATACAGAATTTCTCTTCTGCTCGGCTTAGTTTTGAGTTTCTATTTTATTTCATTTCATTTTTTTCACGTAAAAATATTATGGAGTTGAACTACAATTCAGAAAATATCTATCGAAATTCTATCAACGCATCCAGAAAGAAATTGGAAAGCACACCTGATTTTTCTTCACTTCTATCCTACTATATTAGGTTGATTCTTGGGGTTTTCATGATCTCTTGGTGTTTCTGGAATGATGGAACGTATTCTATGTTCATGCTGCTGTTCCTAAGGCACCGCTATGGTAATGTTTCACCTGGACTCTTCCAGGCTATCAGTAACAGCGCGAAAAAAACTGTGGTTGTCAATTTTTCTAACAATATGACCAGAGGATCCGAAGAAAGAATAATCCCTGTCTTCTCTGCGGATAACTACGTCAACATTACTAGTCTCCTCAGTTAGCACTTGGTTTTTTTTCTTCTAAGAATCTTGTGCGATGATGCTGTTTTCGGCAAGCCGGCTCTGTGAATAGAAGCATAATGTCGAATACATCCTGTGTACGTACGGCGGCGGAGCGGAAGTTCTAGCGAGCGCGTAATCAGCCCTACGACCATCGTGCCGTCATACGGAGAAGGTGCCTTCGTTTCGTTCCAAAGCAAAAAAAAACAATGAAACACGTGATTCGTGCGGAACTCCTGGAATTCCATCAAGAGTTTGTGTAATTGCATGGGATTTTTCGAGAACTGTGAAGAATTTGAAACAAAACATTGCTGAATTTGCTCACTTACTTGCTACAACAATATTTTTTGAGTAAGAAGTAAAGTCACAGGAACAGCTTGGAGCTTTAATTATTAAAAAAATAGCAGTTAAAGAATGCTAAGAAAAGCATTTTCTATCTGCCACCACGTTAACTGTCTACTTTTACTTACTTTTATTTTTTTGCCTTTTTTTACTGCTCATTGGAGATGAATGTGGAATTTTTACTCTTTTTTATTGTGATCAACATTCATTTCTAAAGTGTCAGCCAATTTTTGGAACATCTGCATTTTTCTCTCGTGAAAGAAAATATGAGAAATTATTACTTAACGAGCCAAGTTTAGAAACACGAGGCGTTTTTCTTCTCAGAATATTCTTTTCATTTCTCAGAGCGAGCGAGTACATTTATTTGCTGTTCAAGGAATACGGAGAGGAGTGTTGCGTCAAATTCCACCTTCGTTCCCCTTCTTTAATTCGTCTCCGCCCCAGAAATGAGTTCGCAAGAATCATAAAGCTCTACCGTTTATGAGCACTCGATTAGCGTAAGAGCAACACTATCCGGAAAGTTAAGGATAATTATAATTTGATGGTTTTTACTGAATGCTTTTACTAGTTTTCAGGTCCATTAACAGATAGCTGATTCTTTTTTTAGGATTATAGATTGTAAATAAGGGATATTAAGTGGAATAATCCTGCAATCATTTCTTGGTAGCTATTCGTAAGCTCTTCCTACTTCAAAAGAAATTAGTGTGTTCTAAAGGTAAGGCTCTGTGTTATTTCAAAAAGTAAGGAGGTTCAATAGGTGGATGTGAGGAAATTCTGAGGTAAGAGTAATTTACCTCATCACTCCTTAAAAATTATTCTTCAGAGAATCGTGGATTCTTTGACTCCACTCCTCTCACGGTGATTTCCCAAATTCCTCAAACAATGGACAATTTCTCAAGATATTCCTTGGATATTTTTGTTTATTTTCAGTCCAGTTTGAAGGGAAAATTCATAAGTTTGGTTCCAGAGAAATTATTAAAACAACCACACAGCAACATCTGGAAACGTATCCATTGCTAATATTAAAAAACAACCATGTAGCCATATCGTATGAGCAATAGAGCTACATTTCTCCCGGACAAATTCATGATTTATTCGCAAGTTTCCCATTTTTAGTTGAAAATTAAAATGAAAGCCTTTTTCTATTTCACTTCTCTCTTGAATTTTTCCCGAGCTTGTTTTGTTGCCTTATGCCTCGATGTGAACATTTTCCACACGGAACTGTTCAACGGACAATCCTGAACGGTTTCGACTTATCTGATAATTTCAAACATTCGACCTTTTTCACTCATTTAAAATATGGAACGACTCTTTATGAAAATTTTCTCTTTGAAATTTTCCTTCAACTCCCCACCTTGGTCGCAAATATCCAGACATCGTTATCCACCCCATCTGAGCCTACATATTTTTCCAATTTTCAGATGTAATTTTTCTTTATATCATCACGTTCAGCGATCCGACAAAAAAATGTAAAAATTCATTATTTTTCTTTCAGAAAATCTCAAAAAAACCTAATTAACTAATGCAAATGAACTGGACCCAGATCAGTCTAATTGTTCTTCTTTTCTCAAGCACACTACAATATGATGCGACTGTCTTCAACCTGTACCCATTTGCTAAGCTCGAAAAAGCTTTTTAATCATAAAATCTAGAGAATAAGCATACAATTTTAAATTCTTCAGAAGAATTTGTTTCCTTGGAGTAGATTGTAATTGTTTAACGAGTACCGAAAAGGACCAGTTAGAAGGGACTGGTCCATGTGAAGCGACGAAACCGCCAAGCTTTTATTTCCTTACACTTTATTATTTAATAATTTTTCTTATCTGGTCACTTAAGGTACAATGTTTTCCATTCCTTATACAAGTGTAATTTAGATGAAACTATTGTTCCTTCGACATTTCTGTTCCAATATTTGAATGTGACTCTTTTTCAGCTAATTCAAAAATTCAAAGTTGAAACGTTCAAATCCAATAAATCCAGAAAAGAAAAATCTTTTATTCGAGACGTCGGCAGATCATCACTGAATTTCCAGAGGTTACATTTGCCTCATATTGCACAGGCCTTTTGTGTGAATTTCGCACTTTAGAATTCCTGGAGTAGGATGGACTTCAGAGTTTGTACTTAACGGATTTCAGATCCAAATGTATTTGACCAGACGACTTTTTCTCAGATGATGACCAGTGTTGTACTAAAGATGTCCTATTTTAGTAGCCTTTAGGCGAAAACTTTTCGTTTCATGGAAGTTTCACGGATAATTCTCGAATTTTTGCAGAAAAATGATTCCATTCTATGCTAGAAATGGTTATCACAAGTGCATGGGAACTAAACGCTGTTGTTCTTAACGTCATTCTAACCGTATCGGATGTCATTAGACGAGAGCCTCATATTTCGTTACTTAACCTTCCCTAAGGGGTTCGTCTGAAAAACTTCCAACGTTGTTCGTTTACTCCCAGCAGACAGAATCCCAGTAGAAAGAGTTCAATAGTTTCAACGATTCCATCTGTATGTTTTCAAAATAAATTCTCCACGATAAAAATTTAATATGACAGCATTTTTAAGAACGGTATGCAACGAATTTTTTCTCTCCTATCAATGGTGTCGTTCTGGACGCTTAGGGTTACTCTTAAACGGATATTTGTTCCAGAGATATCAACCTGCATGCAACTATTTCCGAGAAATTCATGAAGATGAATTTTCAGATAGGGTCCTTTGTTTTACTGATTCTTTTACTGTACCACTCACACTTTCCACTGGAACTTCCAAGTGCCTACTGTAAGGGTCGAATTTCTTTTCTGGAAAGGGTCCCTCACAATCTGGTTGCATTTTAATGCACATCTGTGATATTAAACAATGAAATGTCAACAGATTGTTAGTTTAATTTGGAGCTTTGCTATTTTTTCATGAGATGCGCTAATTAAATGTCTCTGGAAAATCGTTCAACATCATATCCTGGGATCACTGAGTATTCTTGACTATTTTGTTGCTAGTAATGTTTCCTTGATTCCTAATAGTAACAAAAATTTGTATACTGTACAAACTTGCACGACCTGTGACAACATAGATCCAAAAGATCTAATTTCTGGACATTTTCTCTATGTTTTATACTATATTCGAAGAAATAGACTATATACACATTTATCCGAGAGATTGTGCGATTATCTGATGTCTTCAATTTTTTAAAGTGCACTCCTTTATGGCACCACCAAGTACAATGGGAAACTTATATAGGGAAAGTTCCCACTGTACTTTATACTGGAACAAACCTCATCGGCACATTCATCTGAGGAGTATTTAGGAGTATCTTAAAAACTCTCTGCAAACTCTTTCTCCGTTGTGTTCATTCTTTAGAAAAACTTAAAGAAAAAAAACCTCCGTTGAATTTCTTAACTCTCGTAGTCCAGGATTTCTACACCACTCATTGGGCACTTACAGAAAACTCGGATAGTGGGATGAGTTCGTTGGAGAGTTCACCTTCCGATGCGGCCACATCGCGATTCGCCCGTAAGAAATGGTCATCTGCGTTCCGCGTCGTACAAGGTCTCCATCGATTCAAACTCCCAATACACAGAAAACATGTAAGTTTCTGGTGGATTTTTTCTAGGTTTCTTCCATGATTTTCCGGCTGCGGTAGCTTTCCGTGTCCTGTGTGGTCTAAGCTGAGGCCTGAGGGGCGCTCGATCTGCTTCTGAAGAATTTCTGCTGAGGATTTTCCATGCTTCAGAAGACAAAATGAAATAGAAAGTGAAATTGATGAAAGCCTTTTGTCCCGGCTAAAAATTCGGTATCGACACACCTTTTTTACCGTAAGAAATCAGTGACAAACAATTAGCAATCACTTTACTATAATTTAATTTAAGTTGTATTTAATAAAGAGACGAAAATTAGTGAGAAATTCAGAAAAACCAAACAAATTGCATCTACTGCGGTAGCAGTGATTAGCAGTGATGGATATCTGCTCCTGAAAGAGCCAGAATCGGCGCAATCATGCTACACTCGGCTCGAAACGACATGAAGCTCAGTGCAGGTGGGCAAGCGACTGCGCTCGAGGCGCTGCGGTGAAGCGTAGCGGTCAGGATCGAGGGAGGACTCCAGCTGGCACCGCTCATCGCTGCAGTTCGGGCCCTCCTCGCGATCTCAGTCGCTAGGACTCACTAGAACTGCGCCGCTTCGAGCGCAACCGCCTGCGCAACCATACCGAGCTTCACGTCGTTTTGACCCGACGTTAACTTACTGTCGTCATAACTCACTGTAAGGAGGTGTAAATTATCTAAGGGAAAATCCTCGCTGGTTAATGTCAACCTCTATGTTAGTTATAACCCCGTCCAGCTTTCTTCAACCTTTATTTCAAGAGATTTCGTTTATTTTCGAGAGGTATTTCCTACAGTAGCTGATTTTTCAGCTCTATCGCTTTCAAAAAATTTACCCTGATATGCTACACAGTTACCGTCTACGGCTCAATACTGATCGTCGTTCATGAAAATGTGAAAAATCCAAAAAAGTCTTCATAAAGAGAATCCAAGAATGATGCTGCACGATTTGCTCGGATCGTATATCGATGTCCCAGCGTAGTTAATATTTTACTTTAATTAGTATATTCACTGTTAGAGAACTCGTGATAGCAACGTAGGGGGTTCTCGTTATGTCGGTTCCGTCGGCATTAACCTCAAGGGCGTTACAGTACATCTTTCCTATTTCGCGCTTATTTAGAAAAAGCATAGGACGCTTTTTCCTTGAATTTGCACTTGGGTGTTTGAGAATGCTGACAGTATGTAAATGTACGCAAAGAGTAAAGTAAATGTAGACTGTACCCGCATTAGCACACAGTTTTCCTTCAATACATATCACAACTGCAAATGTTCCAGAATTTTTCGACTTGCAAGAGAATTGCTCACCGTGCTATGCAAAAGATTGCCTTCGCCTGAATTAAAACCCATAGAATCCATAACTTTTTTTATTTTAAGAGCTTTTCTTTTAATTACAAACGATTCCAACGTTTTTCTGGCAGCAATTCCGTTTTTTTCTTCCGTTTAAGGTTTTTCTGCCGTTCTCCTGTTTTATGATTCTTGAAATTGTAGATCTCATAATATTGGAAGTATTAAGCGACAGACAGCGTACTCCACAAATTTGGAGGATATTCGTGCACGGATTCTACGAACATGATCGTATACGACGGACCCTGATGAATTTTTAACGGTTCTTCCTTAGGCTGCTAGATAACATTAAGGGAATAACGAGCATTATTGGTGGTTTTGGTTTCTCAGGTCGTACTTCTGAATATTGCAGGTTCTGAAGACTGCATCGGTATAGAAATAAATAGCTTTAATAAAATAAATAGCCCAAAAATGAAATAAAATAGAAATAAAAAGCCATTATAAAATCTAAAATTTATAAAATATTTTCAACATTATTCGCTCTTTGCTCCACCTACATGAATATATATTTATCCAAAATATCAAAAAACAGTTAACCAACCTAACAAAACCTTCACTCCTCAAAATTCAAATCTTTAGAGGATTTTGAGTACTGTGATACGCGTTGGAGGTCTTCAGAATGATGGCGCTAGTTTTTAATTTATTCAGATTTGAAGAAATTAGGATGGAACTCCGGAATGCGCCCAAAGGCTCTCGGTTAAACCGTTCTGACATGGAGTTTTGGCAACTCTTAATATAATTTCCGATATTTCCGGAAGATCCACGGAATCTTCGAAAAAGAATGATCCGAGTAATGCTGTATTTTTAAGACTTACCCTCATAATTATCGCTCAAAAAAATTGTGCGGAAAAAATTTTGAGATTAACATGGTTTCTTTTATTCCCTGAAAGATCAGTATTTTCCCTTTTTTTCCTCTTTTTTCAGCGCTAAGAAATGGTTCTTTCAAATCGCGCAGGTTTTCTCATAGCGAATTTAATGGAATGTTTCTCATGTTTTTGAAGTTTTTTTTTCTTAAATTTAGACTGTAGGCGACTGTTTTGTTTAGTTTTTGTCTTCAAAAAAAAATGCACAGTTTCGGAGAAGTTCAAAATTTCCCTGTAGTGGTCAGACCTTCTTCCTTAAAAGAGCGACTAAAACAACAATTCGGATAATTTCCGCAATTATTTGTCTTCCGTATTCCGCGTACAACTGCGTTAAGAAAAATTTTCGTGTCAGCAGGGTTTATTAATGATAGAGACAAATTGATGATGTATTGGAGCAATGCTTCCGAGTCTAAACGAATCAGGATTATGGATTGATCTTCTCTGGTGAATTTGAAGATTTTAACTCTTCCCAGGATAGTAAATCCCCAAGTTTTTTTCTAAGAGACTCTGGAAGCTATTCATCCAATGAAGACTGCGTAGATTTGTAACAAAAAGAAGAGTAAGAAGCATTTTACTCCGAATGTTTCGATCTTTTTTCTATTTTATCCCTCCCTCCATAACCAACACGATGAAATCTCTTCCTGAATAGAGTAGTCATAGCGTAGCCTATTAAAAAAATTCTCGGACATACTGAGAATACAAACTCCCGGCACATTTTCCTCTTTCTCATGAAAAGCGAATGGATTTATCTGAAAGAGTACAATGTGTGATTTTCCTGACGTTCTTTTTGTCTTTCTCACATTTTTCGGAGTTACAATTCTTTAGTGAACGCAAGCAGAAAAAAAATTCACGTGGAAAATACAAGGATTCTGCCCTTTGTTTTCAGATTTCGTTTTTAGTCGATTCAATTAAATTTTCCTCGAATTTGCAATTCGTCACCGCAATTAATATCAACGATATGATCTGTAATTTGATTAGATCTTTTTTTCTGGATTTTTCTCAAAAGAGTTTGCCACCAATTGAAAATTTCCAGTTCCCATATTTTAATCCACTCGAGCTGTGCTACTATTAGAATTGCGTGGGAATTTTTATAGCCGTTGGAATGACCAAAATAGAAATTTGCAGGCGAGAGTCTAATAGCCTGATTGAATTAGGTTAGGATAATGTCAAATTCTTATTGCTGTACTAGATATCACTTTCATGAGGTAAAGTGAATTAGGTATATTATTTGTGCAGCTAAATAACAGCGTTGGTTACGCAAAAGTCCGAGCTGCAGAATAATGTATTTACAGTATAATTTCATTGGTCATTTCTTATATTGAGGTTTTTTCCTGAAAAAAAAACCACTTTGAGAGACTAAAATACTCTGGTATGGCCGGTTCGCATTCCGAGGAGATGAGGAACGAAACAAAACAAACAAAAACAAAAACCTCTTAAACTTGCTACTCTTGTACTTTACAATACAGTTACTGTAGTTGTGTTTTACTTTACAGTTCCCTCGGACTGCTACTAATTCATACTTAATAAATTCAAAATAAATAAATTTAATTTAGAAAAAAAAATAATTTAAAAAATTGAAATTAAATTTTAAAAAATTTAATGTTACTAATTCATACTTAATAAATTCAAATTAAATAAATTTACCTCAATAAATTCAATTCAATACTGATGCAAAAGAAATTCTACCCTAGCACATTCATTAACCTGCCGTATTTACAGCAATGCCGAATATCCTTAGATTTTGAGTTTAGTTCTTAGTTCTTCATTCTCTCTCACTCTCGGACAGGCTTTTGTAGAGAGCGCAAGGAAGTTTTACTCTCATTTTTTTGCTGCATCAGGAATAAATTCCCTAAAGGTGTTTTATTCGCGGAAATCTTTTGAAACCTAGCAGATAATGTTTATTAGAACTAATTTTATTCCGCTTACAGCCAGAATTTGGTAGAATACATACTTTTGATTAACGGCGGCGCTTTACGCTGTTTTCCAGGAACTGAGTCTCGACTGACTGTATACTTCAAGCACAAAGTGCTTTCAAATTGAAATTTACTTCCAAAAAGTATTACGATTTGTCATAAGAGTAGATTTATCGATGATGCTTAAGACGTCGCCATTACGCTGCCGCTATTTAATGGTCACATTTCCGCAAATAACGTATAAAAACGAAAATAACGTTTAAAATTGCCTACAAATAACTGGGCTATATTATGCTATCATAGTGAGTTATTAAGGCAATCGATCTTTCAGGACTTCTTCCGGGATTTCCAAGCTGAGGCTAATAAACTTTTACGAAAAAGAAGATGATCAACCCTTTTGTAATCAACCTAAACAAAGTCATAGAAAATAAATATCATTACATGGTTTTTAAACGCTGTCAGCAAGAAAAACACCTATTTGTTTTCCCAAAGAGCGCGAAAAATAGCAGTTCAGTGAGTGAGCCAATGAGGCTAATCCCGTGGGCTGTTCAGAACAACGTTTCTAGTGCTCCGGCTACAGTATACTGCACAGATTTTTAACGAGATTCAAATTTAGCAGTTTATTTTGATGAAAAGTATGTCATCGTGTGTACTTATGTTATTGCATACTAAGGCAACAAGGTGGTCTACTAAAGAAGTAAGAAATATTCAAGTAAATATCTGTATATTTGTAAACAAATATAGAATAAATAAATATTAGCATATTTGTTTCTAAATATACTGATACTCACCCAAAAAGATAGTTCAGGAATGTATCGGAAGCGATGGCTTTCTGAAAAAGGCAATTGGATTCTCGTACATTTTTTTAAAAATAAAATCCGAAGGTGGTAAATTTCTTTGTAGATGGAAATTGCCCACAGGAACATTTTCACAACCAAAACCACATTCTAAATTCTAAATAAATTCTAAATTCTAAATATCGATCTGTGCAACTTCAGGATCACCTACATTTCAGGACGGACGATTATAAAAAGCTTTTTTTAATAATTCTTAAGAGAGTTGGACTGATGTTTTAACTCTAGGAATCTAGACCCTTTTTCTTCACTTTAAGGCACTAGAATTTTAAAACCTGGTGCCGGAGTGTGGAGAGATCCACAGCTATGGTTTATGGAATTTTTTAGTTGAGCGCTATATATCTAATTCGCTTCTGGAATGTTTCAGATCGTAGATTAAGTCCAACCTAATTTTTTTTTCGAAAGAAAAAAAGAACAAGTGTAAGGTCTATCCCGCGAATTTGTTTCCCTTATTCTTACAAAGAAAAGTTTTTTTTTTTAAATATGGAAAATATTTGCGGCATAACATCTGCATCTAATATTTCAGCGGCTCATTCTGCTTTGCAGTTGTAAATAAATATGGAAAGCACCGAGTCCACGAACAGCTGAGCCACCCATGAATGAGGCGAAACGCTCTCTGTCCCCGAGAACATGGAGGTCGTCGTACGTTTGCCTCGGGCTATGGAACCAATTAACAGCAATATGCCTCATAACATCCTTATTATTGTCAAGAAAATGATCTATGGCTCAACGATTGGTTTAAGTAGCTGTCATGTGGGGAGGAAAAAGCACTAAATTGGAATTTTTGGTCGGTACATTCGGGGGTTATGAGATTTTGGTGCTCAGTGGACCATCAATAATGCGCTAATCTCAATTTAGTTGTAGTGTTATTGTTGGAAAGAGGAACTGGAATATTTGGAAAGGTTGCAGATCAGGCAAGAGTGACATCATTTCCAGGATTGAATCTTGTGGTGATTTCACCTCAGGACTATATGAGAACCATCCCGTGGCTAACGCAACTCAATGTTTCTTCGTTTGTTTTCTTCAGAACATTCAGTTCCCCTCAGAAAAAAAAACGTCTGTTTACAGCCGCAATGCCGCCAGTTCCGGTGTTTTTAAAACAGCGTGAATAAGCAGCTTTTTATAGAGGGTCGCACAAATTATCCCAGCCTTTTCAACAATTCCGCCCTAGCAATTTCAGTTATTGACCTTATACGAAATATACAAAATACATAAGGTGTAATATAATGGAATATATAATATAAAATATTCCAATCCCTGGAAATTACGGTCAGTAACTGTCCGTTAGTCTTGTTCTGGATGCAATTATCAATTAAGTCTGATTCGTAAGCTCAGACGCAGTTTTAGAGGAGTCCTTAAATTAGCTCGAAATATTATTCAATCCATACATCTATTGGGTTAAGAATGTAGCTTTACCGAGTAAGTTGTGAATTATGTCTGAACTTTACCGTTTACTTTCGTAACTTAGAGCAAAAACCGAGCGCCAAATGAACAAAATTTTATGAAATGAGCACAAAACGTGCGCGCACGTCAAACTTTTGTCGAACTTTGAGGAAAAATTTTCCTTTCATAGGACCATCAGGAGGTGATCATTGAGGGTTTTCAAATTCGCATACCAAAAAATGCGTAGAAACGTAATTCCCTATTCGTGCTTGCTGGTGACGAGCGAACAACCTCTAATTAGGCTTTAACTCGAGCCCTGGCCGAAGACTCATTCATGCCGCAGGCGTCTCGTAGGTCCCGCCCCTTCCCCAGAACACTCCTCGCAGCCGTCAAGCATGAGCCGTCGTCTGTCTTTACCACAAACCCCAATTTCGACTCCTATTCTTGGCCCATGTTCCGGTGTCCCATTCGCCTCATCCCTGCTACCATTCGAACGAAGACAATTACCGCTAAGACCGAACAAGAGCTTAACGTGCTTAAATAAGGCAGTGAACAGCAACAATGTTAGGGTGCGCCTGTCTCAACCCGACCTCTACAGCGCCATAGGTGGTGAGCGGTTCCCGATGGAGATGTGCAATCAGACGAGACCGCGACTGCTACCAATGCCGAAAAATCCCATTCCAAAGCGATTCCTAAAACGATGTAACCAATCCGATCTAGCCACTCGTTTACAGAAACATGCCGATCCAGCGAATCATAGCAACGAGAGCACTCCGAGCAGGGAAACCGGTGAGTCGAGAACTCTTTTTTTTCTTTTTTTTTTCTGAGAAGAATTAAAAGCGTAGCCCAAGTTGATTATAGAAATTATTCTGCTAGAGGTTCTTATCAATTTCTTAACATATTTAATTAATTAATATTTGAAAAGAAAGAAGTATTTATAATAGTTGCAGTTTCTTAGTTAGTAAGCATGTATGGAGATCAACAGAGGAGGAAGTAAGCGATTCATGACAGCCATTCGAAAACTAATTAAGGAGTGATTAACAGAAAAGTTGGATGCATCGTTTAAGCGGCTTCGCACGTTTCCACCTATATTTTCATAGTGAACTCTAAAACTCATCTCCAGTTCCTTTTTTCGATGTTCTTTGGACTTATTCTTCTGATGTCAGTAGTAATTTATTTGGGAATGGACTTCCTATTCGGTACGTTTTTCCTGAGTGAAAAGAATTCGCTTTTAAAATCTTCCAGTGATTGCTGGTGCTGCTGTTGTTAAGGAGATCTCCGTTTTCAAAATGAAAACCCTTGAATTTGGTTGACCACGGGTTTTTCATTTTCCTTTCCCTTCTAATAATGAAAATACAAAACAATTCCATTTATATAAATTTATGCAAAAGTATATTTTGCAGGAAACCTGCTCTATTTTCTAATGAAAACTGCTTGAAAATTTTCGCGATTTTTAGAAATGTTGTGAACGAGTGATCAGTTTACAAGCAGTGTCTAAACAATCTCGCTTTATTTTTCTACTCTTCTGGCAAAAAACCGTCTGGAAACTTTTTTCAAAATAATTTGAAAACTGTAATAATATGAAATCAACGCTGTTGTGATTACTTTCACGTTTTTGCAGTACCGCACATTACTTCATAAACGTCATGATATGGGAAAATAATTATTATTTCTTTTTTCCATTACTTACTCTCAACTGCATGTGATGTGTTCTTGCAGTCGCTTACCATAAGCGTTCCAACAAGGTTTCTTGCAAGGTTTCGGGCTAATAACGAAGGGACGAAATAATACAGTATGAATGCTAATTCATGTAAATTTGTTTTCACTGTTTTCAGATTATATTTAATTTGATTTGGCATCTTTTTTTTCGTCAGTAATGCTATTACTTGAAAATTCGTACGTTCACAAAATCTCTGACATCCATTCTGAATAATTGTGAGCGTTCATCAGCAGATTTTGCTTTTTGCATTCTTGGAAGTATCGATAAAATCAGGTTACTACATTGGTTTTTTTTTAATTTTCTATTTTATCCTATTTTTATTTTACGCGCTGATAAACACATCTTCCTTTTTCAGCGCTGCTTCTTAGTCAGTATTTATCATTTTCGCCGCTAAGTATGTAGTGAAGATAGATCCAGTAATCTGATCCTCAAAGCCGCAAACACCTTGTTAATATTAATAGGTAAGCTTCACGCAAACAGAAATCCGCTCAATTTTTACCTATCTATGAATATGCGTAAATTAATCTTCTCCTAAGCTTTTTATTTAGTGAAAATTTATTTTATAGAATGATCTATCTACTCAATTATTAGTCAGAGTTTTTTTTTCGCAAAGAGATCATTATGGAATATTCAGATATTTTAAAAATACCAATCTGATTACCTAATTACGACTAATTTAATTATGAATAGTATATTAATTTGTACGTAGTAGCTTAACCAGTCCAACGTTTACAAATCCATACATTAAAGCTGAACATGAGATGAAATAGGAAAAACAATTATGAACCAAAGTAGAAGTTATTTTTCTCTTTAAACTTAAAACAGACCACACCTCGGACAAATAATGGAGAATTTTCGAATACTTCACGGATCAGACGCTGTTCCATAAGATATTGTATTGGCAGCGAAGACACTTTCCTCGGTTATGTTCAAGTAGAAATCGTGAATAAATCTTCAAAATTACTCGAAGTGATGAAAGGAGTTGTAACTATAGCCACAGAAGACAGAAAATTATGTTGTTTTGTCAGGAAACCAGAAGCGAAGCCAGCATCTCCCAACAAATAGTTCTCTTGCAGATTTCATTTGAAAAAAAAACCTTTTTTGCAGCTAATCTTGATAATTTCTGGACCTTTACTACCATAAATTAGGATTGGGATTTTCAACATATTTGAAGTTTCGAAACTGCAGCTATAAGAAGAGTCAAAATATTCGAAGGACCATGTGCTTGACATATATGGAATTTTTACGTTGAATTTCAGGAAATGTTTTTGCTCAAAGATCAAATACCGTGATTACATAAAACTCAGACTTACTGACATTAAACAGTATGTGATTTTTTAAGAAATCTTCTAACCTTTCGTACTACGTTGTCGCCTCACGTGCGACATTGGAAATATGTACTTTAAATCCGCGACATTATTAAACGTTATTATTAAACGGGACATGTTCACCACAACATTTCAGCACCTTCAATTCCCGCGGTTTTTTGAGCCGCATTTTCACTTTTTTACTTCTTTTTCACTTCACATATCACGGAAAGGAAAAAAAAAAAAGATTGTGTCGTATGTTCTAACAGACAAGGAAAGGGAAAGCGACGCGAGACTAGCAAGTTTTGTGACACATGTCCTGGGAAGCCTCGAATTTATATGCGTGACTGCTTCGTAAAAAAAATCGTACTTTTAGAAATTTCCAAACATAAACAATTTATTTTGTTACTACTTTATGAACTAAAATTAGAAATTAGAAAAGAAATCAATTACTAAGTAGCATCGCAATTACTGTAATTTTCGACTGATATGTGACTTGGGATTAGGATAGCATCGATAACGAAAAGTCCTGAAGCTGCTGGTATTCCATGTGTCTGACTCGACAGGAGTGCACAGGGTTAACTGTATTTTTTTAGGGTTTCTAAGTCCAATCGGTAGATCTCGAATTCATAATTCAAATGGTTTGCAGATAATCTGGTAAAAATTAAATAGAAAGAAGTTTTGAAGAAGAACAGAACGAAAAAAATGCCCTTTACGCTTACGTTTTTGTGCGTACTTTACGTATTCTATCAATCAGCTATGCACAGAATACATCTCTGCGAAGAGATTCACAGCTTCACTAAAATATGAAGGGCGAGGTTTTCGGATTATTTCGAATCAATCTGAGACTCTCACAAGTTACCATTTTTCAGTTAGCAAGAGTGTAAAAAGCTTACGTTAGATGTGCAAGAAGTCATAATGTATGGGATATTTTCTTTTGATTTGCTACAATTGAGGTAATCTTGTCTAAATTATACTTTATATAAACATCTTTTCTGTAGTTTCCACTAGCACAATAGTGATAAATATGCGTATTCTTTTATATACTACTCTTTTAACTTAATTAATTTGTGTTTCTTCAATATAGAAAAAGAAGATAGTTATTGAATATGTTTAAATTTATTCATTTACTGGCCTGCACCCAGTATCGATTTTTTAGTTTTGTGAAAATCATTGAACTGCAATCTCCTGAATGCACATAATTGGCCCCGAGCAAGAAGAGTTTTCCCGGGTGTATGCAAACATAATACTGCAAATGGATTTTTTTTAAAAGGAACTTTACGTAGACACATGTTATCATCACTCTCCATCGCTTTTTTGAATAGTCAAATAATATTTACACGAGAAAAGAGGAGTACTAACACAAAAAAAGCTAAGCGACGATATCTCCCATAACCTGATCGTTATGTGCTTTATCTTAGAAAAAATATCTGAGGTCGCTAAATAGACAACGTCTTCGGCCTCTTGTTGGGTATTTTTTTAGCCGCATGGGACAATATCTAGTAATGCTGAGGGACAACATCACATGAACACTTTAGAAAGAGTCACCAAATATTTAATCTGCTTCTTGAGACACTGTTCGGGAATACAGTAAGACAACTGGCGCACAAAAGTAAACGCGTAGGCCCACGCCGCGGATACGAAAAAAAAAACGCTAGGTCGTCAATGTGTTACAATAACTAAAGAAATCCAGGTGTTGTGGACAGTGTTCCGGAATCCTCGATGTCAAATTAATTAGGACAACTAAAGTAATAGTTATATTAACATTATAAATATTTGAAATTTTGACATATTTGGGGGTAGCGCAGTCAGAAAGGGGTCCTCTGTGACAGTACAATTGATGGTTACGAACTGCCCTGTGCCAACCAGGACTACGGTGGAAGCCTACAACGGAACTTGAATCTAATCGTTCTTTTAAGCCTAACAGGAACTAATCTCCTTAGTCCGTTTAAAAGAAGAGCAACAGTTCTTCCTCTCAAAGCTTAATAGTCCTAATCTCTTGAGTCCTAATCCTCCACAGATTTTTCTGAGAATTTCACAACAGTTTGACATTTTTTGTATTACAGTTCATCATCAATTCATCTAATCCATTCTGCCACTTCTCTCCATATTTTTTCTCTCCCTAATCATAGTTAGCTCACCCACTGTTTGATGTTTGTGTGGCTGCGAATCTCAAAATGAGGCTCTCCGTGTGCAATTTCACAAAGATGAAATTAAAATTCTTTAAGGAAGCAGGAACCATATCGTTTCCATAATTTCTTCTTGTTGGACGTTCTTTCTTCATTCTTCTTTGTTCACAACCTCAAAAACCTCTTTTCATCGCCTAATGCAATTTCTGCTATTCTCTCCTAATGAACTTTTTTCAATAATTTTTTCCTACTGATCCATACTCTAAATTTTAGCTGCACTTTTTTTCTGAATCTTTTCCTAGTTACTCTGTGCCGAAACCTCTTTCTACTTCCTGGACCTCCCTAATTTGACGAAAGAAAAGTAAACAACCAGTTTGTCTGAATCAATCAACAAACAATCTCAGTTTCTAGATTCGGTTCCTGTGGACAACTGGTTTCTAATAATGTTTGTGGGAAGAATATCTAGCTCAACAACAATTTCCCACTACTGAAGTAGATTCCCCTCCTAACGTATCTTGCCATCCACAACTATTATACACGTGAAAGACGTGAAGTTGGTCGTCTCTGAAAAAAAAAAAAACTTTTGAAAATCGCATTGAGTGACTAAGGTATAATACATACTCGTTCTCTCTTTTGTAAGGGACAATAGGACAAATGTTAATGTGTTTCGAGGGATGATAAGAGGACTAGAGAACCTTGACATTCGCTGATCCTAAGACATTGGTGGTAAAGTTATTGAATGAACTAAATGATAGTTAACTTCTGTATTCAAAAGAAATTGGAGTTTTCTAAGGAAAGAATGAAAATATCGTATCAAAGCGATTGCTTAGCTAAACAGTTAAAAAGAAGATCACCACTGGAGCACAGAACACGAACATGAGTTGGGAAGCTTCTTATGAGACTTTTGCAATATTTCCTTTTTCGCCTAGCACAGACCCTGCGAGCCTACATGGGAATGATTAATGGGACGTCGACTATTTTGCTTCGTTTACACATGAATGAGCAATATAACGAAGAATTATTTCTTTTTCTGATGATTTCATAGCCTGAATAGGTTATGATAAGTGTGAAACGTTCAAGTAAGAAAAGCTTACATGACTTACCAAAAGTTTTTTCGTTCTCTATGTTTGGTTTCGACGCTCTACTATACAGCTAAGCTTAAATTAGTTATACTTCTAAAAGACATGGTTGGTTACCGAGCCATCAAGAACGATGTATGTAGCGCGAGTTCACGGCTCTCTCATATCTAATCGGAATAACAATGAACTGTTCTGGGGATGTAAAACGTTCTTAATTCATACAATTGCAGTTTTTCCTATAACGGCCAGGCGTTGTCTGGATGTGTACCTTTAGAGTTCCCAAATATTTAATCGCTGTTTCAAATTTTGGAATTTATAGAATTCTAAGTGGGAAACAGCATGTAGACTTTGCGGTTTTATTCTGCATTGAATCACTTGTCTAAGATCAAGGATTCCCAAACCGAACCAACCACTTTTTTTCCACAAGAAATGAATGGCTTCGTAAGATTGTGAATAGAAAAGTGTATCAGTTAAACATGTATGGGAGGAAACAAGGAATCACCTTCTATCTTGGCTCCTCGATTGGTCTGTAAAGAATTAGATGGTGGGTTTGGGAACAAGAAATTCGGGAAAAATCTTGCCTCGAGTTTTGTAGCACAATTATTTGCAGTCCATCCTACCTAAACCTAGCTCTCTTCACTCTTATTTCGCACTGTCAGGAGAAAACAAACCGTACTGTCCTATCTTAAATTTCTGAGTATGTAAATCATAGACTGCTATTTTTTACAGGATATTTTTGTTTAATTATTCGGATATTCACACTAGCTGACTTCTTTGAAGTCGTAACCGCACTAAGGATCGTTGAGTTGTATATAAGCACTTCGTTACACATACGTTTGGTTGCATATACGTCTGCGCACACACGGATAAACATATAGTCTTAGTCTTCTTGCTATTGGCATAACAAGCCAATTGTTCAAAGTTAGCAAAGCAAAGGTTAATTATAATCAGTACTTCACCGGAAATCCCTGAAGATTCTCTCACGTCTTGGAACACCTTAGTAGAATTGCAACCCACAACTCTTCTAACAGAGTCAGTGTAGTTGCTGCCACACCTTCAATACCAGCATCTTGCAACTCCACACACTGCACGCCTTATTGAAGTTGCAGCAACACCTCACAACCTTCTACTCAGCGACAACTGCCCATCTCTGAGAGTCAGTGCAGTTCCTGCCACACCTTCCAATACCAGCATCTTGCAACTCCACACACTGCACGCCTTATTGAAGTTGCAGCAACACCTCACAGCCTTCTACTCAGCGACAACTGTCCATCTCTGAGAGTCAGTGCAGTTCCTGCCACACCTTCCAATACCAGCATCTTGCAACTCCACACACTGCACGCCTTATTGAAGTTGCAGCAACACCTCACAGCCTTCTACTCAGCGACAACTGCCCATCTCTGAGAGTCAGTGCAGTTCCTGCCACACCTTCCAATACCAGCATCTTGCAACTCCACACAATGCACGCCTTATTGAAGCTGCAGCAACACCTCGCAGCCTTCTACTCAGCGACAACTGCCCATCTCTGAGAGTCAGTGCAGTTCCTGCCACACCTTCCAATACCAGCATCTTGCAACTCCACGCACTGCACGCCTTATTGAAGTTGCAGCAACACCTCACAGCCTTCTACTCAGCGACAACTGCCCATCTCTGAGAGTCAGTGCAGTTCCTGCCACACCTTCCAATACCAGCTTCTTGCAACTCCACACACTGCACGCCTTATTGAAGTTGCAGCAACACCTCACAGCCTTCTACTCAGCGACAACTGCCCATCTCTGAGAGTCAGTGCAGTTCCTGCCACACCTTCCAATACCAGCATCTTGCAACTCCACGCACTGCACGCCTTATTGAAGTTGCAGCAACACCTCACAGCCTTCTACTCAGCGACAACTGCCCATCTCTGAGAGTCAGTGCAGTTCCTGCCACACCTTCCAATACCAGCATCTTGCAACTCCACACAATGCACGCCTTATTGAAGCTGCAGCAACACCTCGCAGCCTTCTACTCAGCGACAACTGCCCATCTCTGAGAGTCAGTGCAGTTCCTGCCACACCTTCCAATACCAGCTTCTTGCAACTCCACACACTGCACGCCTTATTGAAGTTGCAGCAACACCTCACAGCCTTCTACTCAGCGACAACTGCCCATCTCTGAGAGTCAGTGCAGTTCCTGCCACACCTTCCAATACCAGCATCTTGCAACTCCACGCACTGCACGCCTTATTGAAGTTGCAGCAACACCTCACAGCCTTCTACTCAGCGACAACTGCCCATCTCTGAGAGTCAGTGCAGTTCCTGCCACACCTTCCAATACCAGCTTCTTGCAACTCCACACACTGCACGCCTTATTGAAGTTGCAGCAACACCTCACAGCCTTCTACTCAGCGACAACTGCCCATCTCTGAGAGTCAGTGCAGTTCCTGCCACACCTTCCAATACCAGCTTCTTGCAACTCCACACACTGCACGCCTTATTGAAGTTGCAGCAACACCTCACAGCCTTCTACTCAGCGACAACTGCCCATCTCTGAGAGTCAGTGCAGTTCCTGCCACACCTTCCAATACCAGCTTCTTGCAACTCCACACACTGCACGCCTTATTGAAGTTGCAGCAACACCTCACAGCCTTCTACTCAGCGACAACTGCCCATCTCTGAGAGTCAGTGCAGTTCCTGCCACACCTTCCAATACCAGCTTCTTGCAACTCCACACACTGCACGCCTTATTGAAGTTGCAGCAACACCTCACAGCCTTCTACTCAGCGACAACTGCCCATCTCTGAGAGTCAGTGCAGTTCCTGCCACACCTTCCAATACCAGCTTCTTGCAACTCCACACACTGCACGCCTTATTGAAGTTGCAGCAACACCTCACAGCCTTCTACTCAGCGACAACTGCCCATCTCTGAGAGTCAGTGCAGTTCCTGCCACACCTTCCAATACCAGCTTCTTGCAACTCCACACACTGCACGCCTTATTGAAGTTGCAGCAACACCTCACAGCCTTCTACTCAGCGACAACTGCCCATCTCTGAGAGTCAGTGCAGTTCCTGCCACACCTTCCAATACCAGCTTCTTGCAACTCCACACACTGCACGCCTTATTGAAGTTGCAGCAACACCTCACAGCCTTCTACTCAGCGACAACTGCCCATCTCTGAGAGTCAGTGTAGTTCCCGCCACACCTTCAATACCAGCATCTTGCAACTCCACACACTGCACGCCTTATTGAAGTTGCAGCAACACCTCACAGCCTTCTACTCAGCGACAACTGCCCATCTCTGAGAGTCAGTGTAGTTCCCGCCACACTTCCCAATCCAATGCCAGTTTTAGCAACCCAAAACGCACACCTTAGCAACACCTCACAATCTTTCCCTAACAATAAGAAGTCATCTATCAAACAGACCGGTTACTCATACATAAAAATCGATTCATTTGTTGCTCAGAAGTGGCTCAGAAAAACCTATAATGATCATCATTCGCGAGAAAATGCACATGCAGTGAATCTTTCAGTTTTTTTTTATTTTGTTCCTCGTGAGACACTCCTTCTGGCCTATACGTTGGAAAAAATGTTGATAAATTCTTTTGATTCACCGTTTGTCTTTTAATCTGGGAGTCAACAGAAATTGTTGATGCGAAATAAGGGAAACCAACAATGTATCTGTACTTAGCTTTACCGCTGCAATTTCATGACTCTCGTGATTTTTTTTATTTTTAAAGAGGTAGAGGTTAATTGGTGACTTGATACCGAACTCATACAAATGCTCGTATTTTTGTTGCCGAATAACTTTATCTCGGAGTTTAAGCTACACAACACATAACGAATGAATAGGCAACAGACTGTGTTGTGGATAATTGGCGTCTTAGGATTGGTGAATTACTGCTACATACTAAGCCTGAACCTGGTCCACGTCTGATTGAAATTCTGAAAAAAAAACTATTCTATTCCGTTTTCTATAGGCGTTCATTTTATTCGACGCGAGACTCAGCTCGAGTTTGATGTCTCGGCAAAGATGTGCACACTCATTCCAGCAACACTACTAATCCTACTTCACAGGTAACATGCAAATAAATCAGTAGGTTACTGGTTAATCATGCGTGAAGTGCTGAAGAAGGATGCGAAGTGGCAATCACGAGAAAACAGATTTCATTAGGTTTTCAACGATAAACTATGGCACGAAGCCGTCGCATCCTCATTAAATGCTTTGCATGCACGAAATTTGCATACCTAAACCAGGGGCTGAACGCTAAGTCGCATTCTTGTCTCATCGAGGATCAATTGCGGGGCAATTGCAGCACTATAGAATGTGGGTGATTAATTATTATGTGAAGCTCTAACCAACCAATTTCAGAGCCCATTTGGCTCTTTATGCCGCAAGAAGTTGTTGAAGTTAGCAATCACGCGAAGTGGTCTTTCGGCGCTGTAGTACAAAGGATTTTAGTACAGTGATGTGAACTCTTTAAATACTTCATTTTACATCGGATCTAATTCCGCTAAATTGTCTTTTCCTCTAAAGAAAACTTCTTTGTGGAAAGAAATATCAATATGGTAGTAAAAAAAGACTACCGCTATGAGTGGTTGACGTTAATAGTTGGTCTGGACGACAATATCCGGTGTAATAATTTAGAACAGAAATACGTAATTTAGAATAGGTTGTACCTTCTGTGAATCCTTATGGATAATCATAGATTTGCAATCGTAAAAAAATTGTCTGAATGAAAAATTTGAGTTATGCGTGGAGGTACGCTGATGTTGCACTGACATCCATTCTTCTTCTTTTTCAGGATCACACATCAAATGTAAATATTAAGAGCAGTAAATATTAAGTGTACTACTGTGGTTGTTTGCTTATGTATGTACTTGCTTAAATCACTACATACGGGTGACAATTTTCAGCTCTAATCCAATGTTTCTACAACATTTGGATCTTTGATCCTGTAAATGTGGTAAAATATAAAATTAGATGGAACAGAGGAGAAAATAGGGCAAGAAAATCAGTTTTTCGCTGCATTCTTTCGTTTATTCATTTTTTCATTTACTTGTCAGTTGGATGAAGTTTAGATCTGAAAATTTGTTCAAGGTGAGCGATATCATAGCCGAGGAGTGTTCCGGCTCTCCAATCCATTATAATTTATCCAAAAAAAAAATTGGAGGAGATGGAATTCCATATGAATAGGGTTTGTGAATAGTGTCTGGAATGACACAATTGAATATTTTAGAACTTTTTGTTGCCGTTTTTCTTTTGTTATAACCAGAGTGGGCACTGCTTCAAGCTACGGTCCATGCCGACTTATAATCGTGATGTTTGTTGACAAAATTCACACATCTAATAATGCATCTCTTATAAAAAGTGAGTGCGTGGAGAAATCCAATATCAAAGACCTTCATCACGAGCCTCGCAACTCCCTACGCCTTCATAAACTATCTCGTTCAGAATGACGAGCTTCCTAAATGCGTTTTCTCGATACTTGTGCGAGAGCGACTGACTCGCTGAAATTCGCCGCATTATTTTGGACATCACATTGTTTTGTAATCTTAAGAAAAACGGGAAGGTTTGAGATGGGTGGTGAAATCTAAGAACAACATTTTGCCTTCTTCTCTGTTCCACCTCATTTTTTGTAGTGTTTTCTGAGTGGAGTCTTAATTCCACTTTATTCCAGGAAGCTTGTAAAGTTTGTGTTTTGGGTAGGCGCACTCTTGTTATCTATGCAAACTCTTAACTATGTACACCGTGAATCATCTGTTAGAGCGTGGCTGAGAAATTTTGGAGCCGCTCTTTGCCTCTGCAGTTTAAAAACCTACTTAGAAGGCTGAGAATGAAGCGGTGGGGATTCTAATGCGACATTAATCTTCTCGCATTTCTTGATTGGCGCTTGGTGACATGCAGCTGTTAATAACGATTACTCATTTGATGAGCCATCTATTATTCTATGCTAACGCACACTTTTTGATATAAAGTAATATCGAAGTCCCGTTTGTGAGTAATCACTCTGATAAGTTCGGAAAGATAAACAAATTCTTGTTTTCTGTTCCATTTCTTTGTGATTCGCAAATCCTTACTTTCGGTATTTTTTCTATTTTCCGTAGAAGAAAGACGTCATAAAAGCAAGAGTGAAATGGAATCCTAACGGACAAACCAGTCTTTTTGGTTGTGAGTCCTAAACGAGGTAAGCGAGGTTGTCCATTCCTCAGGCAGCCGGATAGTCCATGCCCAAGTCAGTTATATGTGGAAAGACTGACAACTATTAAATTAAGACATGAACATTTCTGATAGCTGTTATCTGAGTTTATCCACAATTTACTTTAGTTAAGTGGTTCATCCTTCCTAGACTTTTTCTTGGAAAAAGCTGTTGTCTGAAGCTTCCTGAGCATTTCGGAATTCTTTTCTCGTTAACTCTTCTATAGTCGTGCTCATCTTCAATTGTTCTTTAAGTAAACATTCTATCTTCTAATATTTTGCTGGGTCTTTCTAAATACCTCACATTTACTTCCGCAAACTTCTCAAATCTTGTTTGTTGTAATATTAGGTAGGTAAATCCTAAATCCTAAACCGCATGGGACCAAGAAACCGCGTAGGCTTCGCGACTTAAAAATGTCTACCACTTATCCCAGCCTAGCAAGATCCTAGCGTGCGAAAATGCTTGTCGAATTTCGCGTTTCGTTTTTTATGCATTCTCAATCCGAAACCGATTTTTGGCCTCACACATTTCGTTGACGGATTCGGCCGTCCATCCAGCAAAACAAAGACACACCCCTTTTTGCGGAACTAAATTTCATTCTTGCCTGTGGATACCTCGACCAGCAACTATCAGCGACTCTCGAAAAATAATGGCTTACCGTTCAATGAGTTTAGGTGAGATTTTAACGTACTTTGTGATAGACTGAACAGAAAAAGAGTTTTAAAGAGGGGTGAGGTTCCTGCATCAACGAATGTTTAGAAAATGATTGATGATTCACTTCATGACTAAAATAATTTTCACACTCCTTCTATTTTCTATTTGCATTAGAAAATAAATTGTGTTATTCCTGTTTTTAACACAAACATCTCCACATCATCCTCTTTTAAGTTTTCACCGTAGTCGATTTCTGGGTTTTCCCACACATTTGATACACACAAGTGCCGTTTCATAGGATATAATCTGCGGACTAAATGAAAAAAGAATACTGAACTGGAATAAGGGGGTGGAGTATGATTCATTCTGGGGCAGCCTCCTCTTCTTAAAGGCAGCATACCGCGGAATTGGCGATACTGAGACCCTTCCAGGGAAGGATTAGGGTATTCTGTGAACAAAAGATACAGTATGAGATGCTTTGTAGGGAAATTCGTACAGGGTAGCCGTTTCCCACGCTATTTTTTTTTTCAAGAAAATTGGGGGAAATGAAGAGTGAATACACTAAATACTCGTAATCTGCACCATAGCATTATTTTTTCGTGTAGAGATCCCATCATCGCCATTTTATGGCTTGTTGCCTTTAACATACTGATGAGGTGCTAAAACTGTTGCTTGCTCCCCATACATGCGTGACTGCTGAATTTTCTTTCTTCAAGGATTTTCTTCGACTGCAGATGATGGCATATTTATATCAAACAGAAATTTCTTGTTTCCTAATTTTGCTCATATTTCATAAGATAATATCATGAAGATATTCTTGGAAAAATGACATCTCAGGAAACTCCGACAGCAAAAAAAAAACTCATTGATATTGCTGATATTTCACGCGATACTTCAAAGAAGCGCTTCCTTGTCTCTTTCCTTTCCTCTGTTCTCTGTTCTTTCTTTGTAAATCTTTTTATTAACTTTTTATACTGCATATAAATCTTAGACTTAAAATAAGACCCTTTATTTCCAAGCAAAATTACTTCTCTAACCAGTGTGGGCTTTTTAAGAGGTGGGTGTTATTTACAATTCAACTTTCTTATTATGACCTCGATTATATCTACTTATTAAAGCCTCGGGATATGCTAGCTATAATAGCTAACGAAAATACAAACCATGTGATACAGTTGCGAGTATTCTTAAACAACTTCACAGCTGCGCAGAACACTTTCATCGATTTCTCTCTAAAATATAGAAGTGATATGTTAGAAATATTAGAAGAATAAGTTACTAATCTAGCAACAGCTTATTTTGAAATACTACTAACTTCTTATTGGGTAACAGATCGTTGGATAATTCCCGTTGTTACAGACGCTCCCGTCGATCCCGTTTACTTGGCTCTTAAGCAGGCGACCGGTAAGTACGGTGGACGTAGAGGATCATCAGCGAATAATTTCGACTCTGCTACCCCCAGTCCGAGGAATCTGTCGCAAGTTTCATTGCAGGTAAGAATTCTACGTTTCCTGTGTTTTTGCTTGGACAAAACTAGAAATTATGTTTTTTTTTTTAAGTTTAATTACTGTAAGCTATATATCACTAAATTAAGATGATTCATTTGAGGGCAGCCTTCTAAAATGTCAGTTTTGTTTTGCAACGCACCACATTTCCATCTGCTTATCGGTTTCAGAAGTTCTAACGTTAAGAAATGTATTGTTCCTCCTCATTTCTCTCTTTAAAGTTGAGTTTAAGAGTAAAAATAGCACTTTCTTTTCCATTCTTCCCATCTAATCTTCTGGAAAAGTATACTCCTAAAGAGGAATAGCAGAATTACTGTTATACTGTTAATTACTGTTTATACTGGTGGAGAAGAATGTGAATATTTCAAAGTATTTTAATTTTGCTGGACGCTCAGTGCTTTAGTTTTTGCTAAGAACTCAATCTATTGTTCTCTTTTTTCGAAATAATAGCTCGTAGTGTTACACCTGGGATATTGTATTCTTTGTTTAAAGTGGATGTAAAAACGATTACTGGGATTGAATGATATCGATGCTGATGTCATCATTTATTCATTGATTCTTTATTATCAATTTAATTTTTTTACCTTCTCTACGCGAGCTTCCAATTGGAAATGCTTGGGTGAGATGCTAAAAAAGGTGAAGAACGTGTAAAGCACTTCATCATCATGCGAAATGGTGTACATGACGATCTCTCTGGCGCACATCATCCACACCTTCTCCTCCAGAACGGGTCTTGTCTATTTGTGTGAATATAATATAGAATAATATAATATAATAATAGAATAATAAAATAAAATGATATAGAATATAAATTCACCGCATTTTCCTTTTTTTCTTTTTGTTCGAAGCAAATCTCCATGAGTTGTAGTTGAGTCTGTAAGGGAGGCTACAAAAGCTCCATTGTTGTTGGTTGGATCCATTCATTGAATAGCATTCCAGATTGTATATGAGGTAGGCTTACATTGAATCGAATTGAACATGATTTTAAATCCATCTACAATTTTGCGGACCAAAAAGTTAGACAAAATTTTTGGTGATCGAAAGTTTCTACATCCTTAGTTCGGTGAGGATTTATGACTTTTCATGCCATGGTGACAGCTGTGGAAATTTCCAGTTCAATCAAGCTGCGCTATCCGAAACACTTATGCTTCCACCAATTTTTCTTGCACTAATAACATTGGTCCACAGGTCCTAAAGCTATTCCGTCCTGCTGTGTCATAAAAATTCTCCAGTGAAAGCTATGATTCGCATTCTATCACGCATCCACCTTTAATACATGTATAACAAAAGACCTAATAATGCTGCAACAAATTCGCCGGGTAGTCAGCTTCCCTGAGGCTTGTGATAGATGTTCTTGTGCCAGTAATACATTTACAACAAAGCTACTGAAGTGGGAACTTCCATAAATTTTTGGGCATTATGTATGATTGTGCATGCTCGAGATGTTTGTCATTTTGGGGAAATCGCAAAAGTTTGAACGGCTTATTGCAGTATGGAGAAGCGGCTAAACTCTTATGTGTAGCATCTTCCTTGAGTCAAAATTCTTTTCTCTTAGATTAATCCCTATCCCACAAACTAATCATGGAATATTGAAATGGAAGAGAAATAAAAGAAAACTCCTTTAAAATGTCCTCTTCGAAAGATAAAGCTATTTTAGGATTCGGGATACGCAGAAATGAGCTCTGTAAAAACGAATCCAATGCTTGGATCAACGCCACAGCTTGACAATTCAGGTGTGTTCAAATTTTAATCATTTTCGTTCGAGAACATAGTAAGAAGTAAGCAGGAAGTAAGTAAGTAAGTAGAAGTAGTGTAAGTCAGGAGCGCAAGACCGGTATAATTCATGTAAGAGTAGCAAAACGTTTATGTTGTCACCTATCAAAGCGTTTTTTGAGAGGTGACAGATATTCTAATGAATCCTTTCGCCGCTTTGCGGTAGACGACGAGGAACATCTGAGGAAACATTACAGTAGAGGTTAAGAAACCAAGGAGAGAAAAGTAAAACAAAGAAAAGGAGAAGAATAGCAAAGCAGTGAAGTGATGACGATGATGACGCAATTAATCTAGGTTTTTAGTCTGAAAATTCTTCCTCTCGGTCTTCCCGGCCGTCTGAAACAAAGGGATTAGAACGAGGCGAATATTGCACATTTGTGTCGTGGTCGGTCTCAGACTCCTACATGGAACTCTTCAAAATCAAAAAAGTGATATCAGATTCTGAGAAAATCGATTTTGAGAAAATTTTCACTTCGTAGTCTTCTAATTTCATATTGGCAATCATCCCTTCACTTGTCTAGGATTATCTACAGAGAGACGATAATCAGCTCCATCAGTCTGTGATGGTTCGCTCTGTGTTTTCGAGTGTGTGCTTACAAAACGTTTTCATTATTTCCATGAAGTTTTCTTTCACTTCAAAGATGAACTTTAGAATTTTCATTCAGAATCCCGGCTTCTGTAGGTACAGTATATTTTCAAGTATAATGTGGGCACTTTCACTGTTTAGAATTAATCGTAGTGATGTCCAGTGAACTTCTTTGACGAGGTTTTTTCAGGTATAGGTTCGGACCAATTGCTTCAAGTACTCAATGTTTGCACGCGTTGCCGTAGAAATCGTAATGAAATCGCAAACGCCTGAGAATATTTGTCTTTCACCCGTCATTTCGCTTCCTTGTAAGGAGTCGAATTGGTCTTTTCACGTTTCCACGAGCACGGAATCACCTAATCTGCCGCACATTGCTTTCAGAATAGTGAAATCTTTGCAAATTCCTTGAATTTTGTGTTATTTTCTTTCTACAAAATATTTGTTACATAATTAAAATTGCACACCTGAAATATTTATTTATTTATGTTATTTATTGAAAACGCCTGCAGGTGTGCCATGAAAAAAAAAACAAGATGGAACAGAGCTCACTAGAATTTAGCCTGAATTTTACACAACAAGACTGCCCCTTTAAAGTACAAAAGGTGGGTTGGCAGGTCATTCTCCTGCTACAGAAGGTGAGAAATCCTTTTCTCAGACCCAGAACGCAACGGTAGATAAACGGTTACCAGGGTTTGGGTGACCAACTTCACCTCGAGTATAAAATAAATAAGTTAAATGCTATACAGAGAAAAATTATAAGGCATTGACTTTCAATTAATGACTTTAAAGTGCGAAATTGTGGATAAGGAGGGTGTAGCGTAGTGGTAAGAGATATTCCGATGCGACTGCACTCATCAGTGGTTCGAAACTGTACCAGCCCTGCCTCTAAAGTTTTCATCCTTCGATAAATGCCTGGTTTCGTCTACAAATGAGCCGATTTCCCAGTTTTCTAACACAATCCTCCTATTTGCACACTTCCGATCTTCTTTCTGAAGGTCTTTCGTTAAACAGTGGTGAGATGATGAAATGAGTTCCTCGGGCCAGTCAGTCTGTTTCCACTAGATGCCACCTGCTGTTTGCACCCATACACCTGGGACTAATTTAGCACTTAGCTGCAGAAGATTGCTTTAGTAGCTCTTTGGTCAATCTGATTAATTGACCTGCTATCTATACACTTTCCGAGCATTTTTCTTTTTTTTTTCGCCTAGTAGACAATGTTTTTCCTCTGAATGTTGTGCGCACACGAATATTGTCCACGCAAATGCTGAAAGCATTGAGTGACTTCTGCTTTTATCCTGCAAAATCTCAAATTAAATTAATTAAGCCGTTCTGCCAGCTGCAGTGAATACCAGCCTGAGGAGTCGTGAGTGTTATTTCGCTAAAAACCTATCAAAAAAATTTTTCATTGTCACTGAACAAATGCGACTATGTGAGTCGGGGACCTAGACGCGACTAATCCATTCGGCAGCGTCATTTCAAAGTTTTTTTCTTTCGTATGCCAGAAATTTGACTTGAACTCTGAACTCCGGACGACGATTTTCACTTTTCGCATGGAAACTTTACTACTGCATTTGTGGGAGCTTTGTTGATTTTATTCTCGAAGTAAAACCATAACATTGAATGGGGCATTGGAAGAGCTGACCGTGAGGGTCCTTCTACTGTGCAATCCCAATTTTATCTCGTAACAACATTGATACTATTTATTTATTTATTTTGTTATTTATTTTATTTATTTGTTTATTTATTCCTATGATCTTTATGGGCTATGATCACCCGCAGATGAAATGCTAATGAAATAAGGCGAGATTGCTACCATAATCGTAAGGTGGTGGGGAAGAGAACGAAGCGAAAGTGTACAACCAGACCAACGCTAAGAAATTACTCATATAATCAGAAATCCAGTCTTTTTACACCTTTTGCTCCTTCGGACTTTTCAATTTATGTCCGAATTCAATCCAGAGTTTCAATTTCAATTTCACACGTATAGGCTTGATTACGCCCAATTCCCCCGTAGTTATCCAGGAAAACTACGTGGGCAACGATAGCACCAATTCACCGTACGAGGCACCTAATAACGCGCCACCTTTACAAGACCATGCATAGTAGGCGATACGAAGGGTCTATAAGTGGACCGCTGACGCTTTCTCCACCCGACGGAGGGGCTACTACTGTAGCTTTCATTCGCGAACGTGACATGTTATTAGGTGTCTCGTAGGGGGACTCAGTGCGACAAAACTGTTTTCCATCCCAGTTTTCTGAGCCGTTATAGCAAACTAAACGTGGTAACGCTCATGTGCCGTCGACCCCAGCTATTCGTGGAGAGATCCAAACTCTCTCAATTTCGCGCCATGCTGAAT
Source organism: Necator americanus (assembly GCF_031761385.1). Lineage (NCBI taxonomy): Eukaryota > Metazoa > Nematoda > Chromadorea > Rhabditida > Ancylostomatidae > Necator > Necator americanus. The sequence continues at coordinate 36,340,992 of NC_087374.1, read as the reverse complement.
TTAAGCCACACTAAATTGAGATCGCGATCCTCCCTCGGTTAGACTTCTAGCCTTTAATGTTATGATGGTTTTTTTGTTTGGAAATGCGAGGGACTGCAAAGAATGCTGAGGAAATGGGGTGGGGTTTCACGTCTAAAGCTGCACGCATTTTTCTCCAGCAGGCGAGCAATGCAGCGCAAGCAGGCTCCATTTCATGACAAGATTCTAATCCGCGCGACGTCGGCTTCGTCATGTAAGTGATTCGGTTCCCCAATATAAGCGAAAATAAGATGACTGGAAAAATTATATTTCAAACATTCTCAGTGTCTGAAAACATGTGATCTAGTCTTCCTAGGTTAATTACGCCTCTCAGGATTTACGACGTCATAATGCATCATTTGTTTGCTGACTTAGCTCCATACACAGAGACTATAGATCTATCTCTGTTCGCTGCGATAATCCTACATGAATATTCTTTGAATCATTGTCAATTCTTTGCGAAATCACTTCCTTCTTTCCATTTCCTGAACTTATACAAGCAATGTGCTGTGCTTAAGAGTTTGACATTGCACGATAAGGAAGCTTTCATTATTTTTCAAGCCCGCACCAATATTAGATCTATCTTCCACGGCATCTTTTTCAGGGCTAAAGTCGCTGTGTTAAGCTGCTCAGCTGTCTATTCGCAAAATATAATCCATAAAAATAAAACTCTAGGACAAAAAGAACGTCAACGGCCTAGGTCATTATATACATATTTTTCGAATAATTCAAATAGAATTGGCTAATTGCCGTTATTGTGGCTCAACATTTTATTTTAAAAGTTGTTTTGTGTTGTTACATGCCACACTCATTTGTGTTCATGGAAAAATTTAGGACAAATAACAATTCTTAGCAGCAAATATTGCTGGTTGAGTACTCAAAATTGAACTACTTGAAATCCCACAGGTAATTATCAGCATTCTCACCTGTGCTGAGCTGGTTTCATGCTGAAATTATTCTTTTTATATGCATATATGTTCAAAAGTAGTCAATAGAAGTTTTTTTAAAGGTGGTTCGCATAAAACCAGCTGTAGGTCTAGTATGGAAAAAACTAAAAGTTACTGCGATTCCACCAACATTTCGTGGTAGCTTGGCATTTGAAGCAACGACCTCACTGCAAACCTTTGGTGCTCTGACCTTCTCTTGGAACGGAGCGCACAGAATCCATAAATGGTTACGGGCGAACTTCTTGTACAATCCGCATACAATAAGCCGTTAACCAATACCACTTCCATAACCCTCATTTCCTACGGACTGCCCATCACCTCATTCGTAGTGTCATACAAATGCAAACGTTTATACGACGTTAATTATGGTTACGTGAGTCAATTGAGTCAATATACCTCCTAAAGTAGTGCCAAAAAATAATTTGTGAATTTTAGTGATTATAAAAGTATGTTTCAGCCTCTCTTTACTACCTCAATATTCTTGTCAACACTTAAAATAGTTTCTTGAGAAACTTGAGAAATAACTCCATTCATGCTTTAAAGTTTCATGTTTATTAAATTCACACAGTTAAAACTGTTTATACGTTTTTTTTTTAAAGAGCAGATCAATTAATTAAGTTATTCTCGCAATTCTGCAAATCCTAGGAAATTGCCGTACAACGTTTCTATTTAATCGTGCTTCATCGTCAAAATTTGTTCTCTTTTATTACGGAAGAGACGTAATTGCAGTTTTCTCAAGTGTAAGCCTCGTTAGTGGAATTTCATAGAGGTTTCGAGGAGCGGAAAAAAATGTTTGAAGGACGAAAGTTTACATTAAATATCAAATCACGAATCTGTTTTATCCACAATATTGTTCCAACATAAAGTCACATAACATTCTTCAATTGTTGAAATGCGACACAACAAACTCAAATGTGTGATAATGGTAGAATGTGAAAATACAAGTGCAGTGTCATCTCTTTTTTTTCTTTCTGGTTATTTCTGCTTCTGCGCCAATCCTTTTCTCCGTTATCGTATCGGATTTCTACGATTCTCTTAAGTTGCCCAACTTCTTTCTTAAGGAAAATCAACAAGTGATTTGATAGCCATTCTGCTGTACCCAAATTTCATATCACCTTTAAAAAGGTTCACCTTCATTGGCAAAAATATAGCTATTAGGTTTTACTTTATAGCATAGGTTATTCATTTAGTTTCTTTTTAGTAATGACAATTAAGGGACGCAGTCCGGAATCGGTGGAGTTTTCTTAGAAACGACAGAATGATCGTGAATACATCGAACCTTTCCATTACATTATTATTGCGTGCTGTTAGCTTATCCATAAGTACATAAAAGAAATCTTCATTTACACTTTTTTAGGAATACATAAATTTAAAATGCTTTACTGAAAAAACGCTGAGCACGATGATTGGATTGAGCAGATGTTGTTTCCTACATTTCAATGTGCTTTTTTGATATTTGAATAGAATTGTTCCATACTGCATTTTTCATCACGAAAATCTCCTGGCAATAAAAATCGTTCCTAGAAACACAAAACACCAACGTTTTGACTTTTTAAAGTCAATATTGATAAGAACGAATCTCATGGACTTCCAATTCCAGGCAGATCCACTGGCCGAAGACGAGCGCCGAGGTTAACAACGCAAATGAAATCCCTTTCGCTGGATTGTCAAGATATGCCGCCGAGAATAAACTCAGCGAATCGAAGTCCAATGAGTGAGTTTTTAAATGTGCATCTAAAAGTGCTAGAAAAGTGAATTGCTGGAAAGTAAAAGATTCGTTATTATTATGCCATGTACCTAATGGGGATAAGTAAGTTTGTACTTGTAGAAACTTTCTCGTAATTTCATTAAAAAGATTAATTAAGAAGAAAAAATATTCCATATTGATTGGACAACCTTCAGTGCTTCGCTGCGACTTCCCTGAGAAATGAAGGGAGTAGAAAAGTTAATCCTTATTTCTGTGCAAATATAATGCACATATGACGTCATCGGAAGTACATTACTTGTTGTTGCGACTCGGGGTTCAGTCTCGGTTAGAGGGGTTCTCTCCGGTGGTCAGTGAACCCGCTCCCCCATTCCGCCTATGCTACCTAGAGGTGTCCTGACCCCGTCCTCGGGCCGCCTGTCTTTCAGTAGCCATCTCATGCTCCAGCACTGCTACATTGCATATTTATTAACTTCTCTATTATGGCGAACTACAGTATCTTGACAGGGGGGAAATCATATGGACTCTACTAAATGGGGGGAAAATATATGTGTGGACCATGTCGGCTAGCGCCGGCCGCGTGCCACCAAGGCGTTACGCGACGGCGTGGCACTCCCTGCCTTGTTGTGGTTCTTCTTTACTTTCCTTTACTTTCCAAGATGTTATATCCCTTTCCCGTCACGTGCCTTGCACGTGCGTATTACTTCCTTCATAACACACAACAAAGCACCACTACGCAAACACGAAGCGAATAAACGGAGCGATGCGTTAGCGTATACCGAGCCTACTGCGAAATCAATTCAAACCAAAGCGGAATGAAAACGAAGAGACAACGAAGCAGAAGGCTGGCAAACCGGCTCCCTTATATAGCCTGGGCTCGAGTGGGCGGAGCTCCGCGGGAGACGGCAACCAATGGCAAAGTACGCTGGTAAGAGCGCGCGCCTTTGGCTACCGAGCGCGGTTAGCAATGCTCCCGGCCAGGCTTTGATCGTGAGGAGCGAAGCGAGTCGCGACACTTGTCACCACCGACTTTTCCTGAAAGTAATACTGACGAGAAAATGATGATGTTTTTGCGCTGCTTATCTACCAGGACTAGGGCAATTTCCAAAAATAGTAACATTTCAGATAATATCGAATAGTGCTGCTCAGAATTACTTTCTTCAGGATCTAAATTGGTAGGTGGACATCTTCGCAGCAAGAATGGATCATCCGATCTGTCTGATTGGGATAGAAGTTGCTCTCCATGCAATATGAACAGTCGACGAGGTAGTGCTGCTGCGAGTGAGTGTTTAGCCTTGTTTTCAGTTCGAAAAAGGTTATATTGGTGCGTTTTTGTAGGTTGAGGAATAAATTGCGAGTATTTTTTTCTTTTGAATTAAAAAATGCACATAAAGAGCGTTTCAGACATTAATAAACTTTTCGATAGAGAATTTCTCATTCTAAAAGTTAGTCCTGATTGATTTTTTGAACACTTTTCTATTGATTCTTCTTTCTTCTATTGATTCTTGTTCTTCCAAATCATCAAAATGTAATGTCAGGTTAACAAAACAAAGCACTTTCGAAACCTTCAGCATTTTGCAATTAATCGAAGTGATAATGCTGCTGAAGCTCTTTCTGATATATGTGTCTTGCACAAAAGGCATCGAATGAGACATGAAAAATCCAGAATAGAACAAAAAGATTTGAAAAAACTTGAAAAAATGCCAAAAATTTGAGAAAAAAACGATGAGTGACATAGAAATCCAATAGAACAGTGAAAAAAAGTTGATAGAAATGAAGGGAAGAACAACCATAGAGAGAATACCGTCGATTAGTTCACGTCAGTTCTGTTTTTATTTTCTAAAAAAGGAAATAATGAATTTTCCCGTAATTGAGTAGTCCGGTTGTGTGACCCGTTTCCGAGGTCAAAATTCCAAATTTCGAAGCAAGAAGGTAAACAATAAGCGATATTTTAAAGCATTGTTCTTTTCCTCCATTCACAGTACCAATCTCGACGTATGCGGCCTTATTGTCTCGATTAAATGCCAAAAAAGTGTCGAAAATGCTCGATTTCCTCAACCTGACACTTCAGTTTAATGATCCGAAAAAACTTTAATTAATAAAATTTAAAAATCACTACGATGGTATTTTGTGGAGTGGAAAATTCTTTTTTGAATGATTGTAAAGTTCAAAAAATATTTTTTATTTCTCTGTGCAAACAACTTCAACTTGAAAAACGCTCACGAGTTATTCCTCAGCCTAATATTTGAAGCTGTCTAATTCCTCAAAACCTATCAAGGTTTTTATTTTTGTATTTTTTATCTTTATCTCATTTATTCTTTTATCCATTAGTCGTTTTATTTTCAGCGCTGGCAGGCGGCTACATAGTCATTCACGAGTACACCCCCACAAATGGTGCAGCTCCACTGGTCCTCGGAGAAAGAGTTCACGTTGTGGACAATGGAGACCCGGATTGGTTGCATGGATTTCGCGCTCAAGACAGGTAACGAGTCCCTAAACAACATTTCCTCGTAGGATTTCATGGATTTTATCTTTCAGAACGGAACGATTACTTTCTTTCCCAGCAACATGTGTCGCGCTGGTGCAGCCTGGGGAGCAAGCAATGAAAATCCTACAAAATGTGGCCGTTCCGGAGATCAAATTGAGACTTTATCGGGACCAGGTTGGTGTTGAAAGCCCTTTTTTTTCGAAAACCTGAAGCATAGGAGCTCAGGGAAAGGACTACTCCCTCATTAACTGCTATATTTTTGAAAAGGAAGCCGCAATGAGTTTTTTTCTGATTTTTTTCTATGGTCTTTGATGAAAACGAGATTCTAACAACTTCTTTTAAGGTCGTGTTCGCACAACCTGACTCGCTGCACGACGGAAAGGTGACCGTACGCACAGCCCACAACGCCTTCGCCCCGTGTCCGTTGAGCAGTCTGGCGCTCGTCTGAGTGAAGGTCGTAGTCGGGCCACGTCTTCTCGACGCAACGTATTCTCACTGGTCAGCATCTCAGACAGAAAGCAGTCCGTTACGCACTGCAATGCCTTCGCTTTAAGAGTTTACAGTCGCCCTCTGAACTGGAGGAAGGAAATAACTCATACTAAAACTGAATCTTCTCATATCGTTCCTGTAGCTCTTCTCCTTTTTCCATTGAAAGAAGTGTTGATGTGCTATGAGCTTATGATTCGACAGACTAATGTAGATTTTTAACGTTTTTTTTTTCAAAGATGGATTACATCAAACATGAAAAAATTTGTGAGAATGTTCTTATTAATTTATAATTTCTGTATTCCATACGTATTGTTACTTTTGCTATTCGGGTTGTGCACTTTTCGGACCACATTTTTGATGTTAGTATATAGTATTTACGTAAATTTTCTGTTCGCAATATTTATACGGTACTTTAGTTGCACATGATTTGCATACTTAAGAATAAAAAAGATTAGGAACTACTAACTAGTACCACATTTCTCTAATGATTTATCAAGTATGTGCTCGTGTACGTGCGTGTGCGAAACGAATTGTTCTTCTTTTCAACAATGAAAGTTTGTTTTTTTTAATGAAGCTCTGTTTCAATTGATAAAAGCGGATTCTGATGAAGACTCAATACCTCCATTTCAAAAGCAAATGTTTGTACGCATTCTACATATATCTCTGTCGAAAATGTACTCTGTCGGAAGTTGTCCATCCACAAACTGATGCCTGAACGCCCCCGTAGCTTTCGAACGTACATAAAGTCGGATGAAACAGACACGAGCGTATCACTAGCGTACATAGTTGCGGTGTATCTGCGTACGCGCTCGGGAACGGCGCGGCGAAGGCAGCACTTGGAACGGAGGTGGGACCGTCGCAAACTGCAGCGACGTGTGGTGCCAGCAAGGGTTTTACCCCGCTCCCAGCCGCTACGCTCCACCGCACCGCCTCGAGAGAAGCCGCGTACGCAATCGCAATGCGTACGTGCTCCATGTCGTTTTGACCCCACTACAGATGATTTTCTCTTGCTGAGTACGAGACACAAATCCGCGTTTTTTTTTCCTGTTTTTTTTTTGCGGAAGAATTACAGAATTACACTCTTCCGTAGTGAAACCGCTTACCTACGTAGCCAACTTTTTCTGATTCTTGCTTTGAAATACGGCTAAGAAAATTGTTGTTCAGTTACAGTTGATATATTGTAACTGTGATAGGGCCATCTGATGGTTACAAATAGTTGGTATGGTGTTAAATCACCTCTTCTCCCTATTCAGGATGACCCTTATCCGCCAATGGGGCCTTGTCTAATCTTGCATGATGACCCGACTAGTCTAAAAAAAAGTCTTTGAACAGCAAAATTGCTTTCTAAAATGTTTATAATGTAAACAGATTTTAGAAAAAGAGCTGTCACCTTCAAGTCAGTCGAACACGTGAAGCTTATGAAGTTTTATTATAGTAATCATTTATACACTATTATGCCCAGCCCACTCATCAAAACTACAGAAGACGACTCTAAAATGTGCTCTGCGGTCATCTGAGCGTTTTCGAATATCCTGCGTGCCATCATGTGCTTTGAAGTAACGTCCTGGATGCTCATAAAAATACAAAGAAATATCTAGAAAATCAGACAAAGTAAAAATGTTGCTAATGGGGAGAACCAGCTGCAACCAAAACCAGCGAAAGTATGTCTAATTCAACTGCTCATCTTTCCGTTGGTTTTTTTCTCCGATGCTTCATGATACGGTGAGTAACAACAACCGCACCCTTTCACCTTCAATATTTTACGGTGAAACATCCGTTTTGAATTTCATAGGGACACAGCGGAAATAAAATGATGCCATGAATCCGTCTTTTGGTAGTAATGGTAAAACTTTTGCTACATCTTCATATTTCACACTCGCCTTCAGAAGACATCTGTTCAAACCTGATAAATCTCTCCGCATTTGCACGATGTCGTCCGTAACAGCCGCTTCTGGATCTTCGTTGGGACCAGACATAGGAATAAGAGGCGCACTTTGCAGTCGATAAGCCGGAATGGTTATTGAAAGTCTGTGATCCTTGATCACGCCTTCTATTTCGTAATAGTGTCCCGCCCCGAACAGAGAACAACCAGAGAATACTATTACGAAATCACCCTATGCCCCACTGACCTATGATATACCCACGTGTACGCCAAAGAACACTCAAATTACCTATGGCTGCCATGGGACAGCCTCTACACGCTAATCAATGTCATACGAAATTCAAAACTCCACTTTTCAATTATTCTTTTGGCGACTCGTCGATTATCGCAGTCCTATTCCTTTCCCAGGTTTAACGTTTGCATGATTTAGTTTTTTTTATGCTTATAGTTTTGTTTTTTTTAATGCTCAAATATGAACAGGTCAAAACGATATGAAGCAGGGGGCAGTCGCGCAAGCGGGCTGACACCGGTTGCCTGACATCGTGGTTGAACAAATGGGTGGTGCTAGAAAGGGTCCCACCACGACCGTAACTGCGACAGTCCTGCACACTTCAATACGTCAGGCAAAACTAAAAAAGACAGAACCAGCTCACTCCACCAAAAGGACCCAAGAGGCTTGGCGGAAATGTAGTAGGTTGGGAGGGGGCACTAAGTGGCGCCCTTATTTCTCTTTATTTCTGAACGCTCTGTCTTACTTTTTCCTCTTAGTAACTTTAGCTTACACGTCACACATCCTCTAAGATTAATTCTCAAGTCTTAGGGCCCAACTTATTCAGTTATTTACTTCCAGAAATGAGGGCGCCACTGAGGGCCCCTCCTCAGCTACATTTCACCTGAGGATTCTTCTCCTGCTAACATAAAAAGGTCATTCTGGAGGTCAATGTCTCTGAAGATTTCAGGAATATCCGATAGTGAAGGTGCGGCTCGAAGAGGCAGTACTCCAGCGTTCGCTACTAGATGCTAACAACACTCAAGACGAGAAAATTCTACTAGCTCTCCTCAGAAGCAACGAAGAAGAGAGGAAGTGGAGACAACTTCTTCACAAGTTCCAACTCTGCTTATATCTGCAAAGAATGCTCACAATCATTCCATCTGCTTTTAGGCAAACACCATACCATCGTTACGATCACGATCTCGTCCGCCAAAATAGCCGGCAAACTGCAGCGCGGCATTCCCGAGGCGAAATCGCGCGCGGTCGATGGCCGAGTTCACGTCACTATCTATTGGTCCCGCAACCTCAATGCTTTGCAAAGAAGCACGGAGCCGGACGAGTTTCTGAGAAGCTCAATTATTCGTCAGTGCTTCATTTTCCATGTTATGCGTCGCTTGCGTCTTCCTACGTCGTGCTTGGAGGTTTAGAAGTCGGGAAGATTCCGCTGTTGCTGTTTTTAGCAAAGAAGAACTGTCACATTCAGCAACTCTAACCTGTAGCCGCAATTGGATTGCATCCGAGCGGGATTCACCTTCTTTTTGTCGTTACAGCAGCTTGGGATAGCTTTGATTCATAGACGGTCGCTGTTTCTGAGCTGACGTCAGTAACATCGGTCATAGAGCTGGCTTCGGGAAAATTGCGTGCAGTTTCGCTGAATCCGAGCCATATGGAAAATAGTTCATGTGGTCCTGAGAACTCAACGTTCACTGCATTTTTCTTCAAGATCTCTTTATATCTACTCCTCTCATTTCATAATTATTTGTGCTCACTTTTTTCCTTTTCAATTGACTAGTCTTTGTTTTTTCTGCCATTCGATTCTTTCTATGTTTTGGTTTCGAGAATTATAGCTCGGTTTCCAGGTAAGGGAGCATGTCGCTAGCCAGGACGACCTTGCTGCCAGTGACTAAGCGAGCTATTTTCTCAATGTTAGCTCGGTCTCTGAGCGGCACTCAAGGTAAGCAGTTTGTGCTTTTTTTGAATACGGATCTTTTCCTGGTCTGAAGTTCTTTGTTCTCGAAAGTTATTCTACGATAATCTCTCTTTACAATCGTAGAAGCCGACATCGTCGTCATTGGCGCGGGTCCTGGTGGATATGTTGCTGCGATCAAGGCGGCGCAACTAGGCATGAAAGTAATGATTTATCAATTCGCATACAGGCATAAGTTTTTATTGTAAAAAAAATTGTAGTAGCATACTTCTTCGTGGTGATTTCACCACCCTAATTGATTTAATTGATTCGTTTTTTACAGACCATCTGTGTGGAGAAAGATCCTACTCTTGGAGGAACATGTCTGAATGTGGGCTGTATCCCTTCAAAGTCGCTTCTTAACAACTCCCATTACTACCATATGTCTCATCACGACTTCGCCAACAGAGGTTACGTTGCCTGATCTTGGTCATTGCAAATTTTGTTCTAATTGAAATTATCTAGTTTTCAGGAATTGAATGCACTGCCACACTAAATCTTCAAAAAATGATGGAGGCAAAGGCAAGCAGTGTAAAACAACTGACTGGTGGTTTGTGCTTTTTTTTTGTTATGTTGTTCGATCCTGAGCAAAATTGGACTATTCTGCGTGTTCTTTGTGCTCTCGTCCTAAATTTTCTAGTACTCACTGTCATAAGAGCAAAATCTTACGATATCTCTTTAACGAGATATCCTCATTTCAACTACTGCTCCCAAAATCGATAAATTCGTTTTGAGTTCTGCCTAGTATTTTGCTGGTATTTTTACGGAATTTTAAATACGTGTAAATAGTAGTATGAAAATAATGAAAATATGTCACTCTTCACTTTGCTTACGACTTTTTTTATAGGAATTGTGCAACTTTTCAAGGCAAACAAAGTTGGACACATCGAAGGAGTAGGAACTATTACGGGACCTAACCAAGTAAGGTTTTTTATCATTCTTTTTAAAGTACACGCGAGTTATAGTCTTTAGTGGCACTCAGTCGAGAAAGTGAGGGACTGTGGCATATTCGATTGGCTTGTCTTTGCACTCCGCTCAGTTTTTCATGCGTCGCTGTAGTTTCACTTCGTGCGCATGAGAATTTATTGAGGGGACGATAGTCCTTTTATTTTGTAAACAAATTGTGAGATATCATCTCTCCTGCGCATCGATTCTTGTCTTTAACTTAAAGGTTCAAGTTGTATTGTTCGACTGAAACTATCGAATAACTTAAACTGTTCTTCTTCAGGTTCAAGTGAAAAAGAATGATGGTTCGATCGAAACCGTGAACACCCGAAACATTCTTATCGCCACTGGCTCTGAAGTGACACCTTTCCCAGGAATTCCCATCGATGAGGATCAGGTACTCAAAATTTACCTAAGTCTTTTGTAAGCATATTTAGTCAACTCCTTTCTATTCCAGATCGTTTCCTCTACGGGCGCGCTTTCGCTCAAGGCAGTTCCCAAGAAAATGGTTGTTATTGGGGCTGGCGTTATTGGACTTGAGCTGGTATGTTCTTATGACGGCGTACAGTGGCGTTATTCAAGTGTTGTATCAAATATTTCCCAGGAAAACGTCCCACGTAATTTAAGTTACATTTATCTGTGTATGTGCTGCTTACACTTGTATGTATTGTTGCTAGGCAGATTATCTTAGCTTTATTTTAGTTCTAGTTGGTATTTTATGCTCCGTTCTGAGCTAAGATTGTTCGATTGGGTAAAGTTGAAGGGAAAAGCGCAGTGTGCCAGCAGTGAAGATGCTTCCGCTGCAGTAGTGTCGTAGTCAGTTGGTATCATAGTTGTGATGGGGAGGAGACGGACCCTCCTCAGGTGAAGGGGGTCTAGCTCATGGGTGTAGTTCACCTGAAGGAGGTCTTTTCGCCAACCGTACAAAAGTGAAGGGGTCGGAACACCGGCTCCGAATATCGCATCTATGGTTGGTATTCAAGTTCAATAGTGAGATAATTCAGGGATCGGTATGGCAGAGACTCGGAGCCCAAGTGACTGCTGTAGAATTTCTCGAACATATTGGTGGATTTGGAATTGACATGGAGGTCTCGAAAACATTCCAGCGTACGTTGACGAAACAAGGATTGAAGTTCCTACTCAGCACAAAGGTTGGTTGTCGTGAAACCGTATCCCTGAGCAGTATAATACTTCAACCTTCATCGTATAAAAATACTACGCTTCTACATAGACATTCAACGATAGGTTTCTCATTGTTGACTTAGAACTACTTGCTGGTAACTGCACGGTTTTTATTTTTATTGATTCTCTTTGCAAAATGATAGCTCTTACGTATGAAGTGCGTACGTATAAGTACAAAATGGGATACGTAAGTATTCCTTTTTGGGTTAATGTGACATGAACAAAGTCGCAAAATTGTTCAGCTCACTTCAAACTTAATATCAATGATTTTTATATCTGTGAGCTGGTAGGTAAAATGCTAAAATGTAACTGGGATGATGATGGGTAAAGCTTCAATTTTCAAGTTTAATTGTGCTAAAAATTTATTTTTGTGAAGTTACTGCACTCACGTCATCAAACAACTGAGAGGAGTGAAGTTGTTAGAAGTTCAAGTTGTTCATTTCTCAGGTAATGGCCGCCACAAAAAATGGAGGAAACATCACTGTGGAAGTCGAAGGAGCAAAAGATGGAAAAAAGCAGACGGTTAGGGTTTCCAATACTTTATCATTTTGAAGAAGATAATGTAGGAGTTTAAAAGAGTGTTCATACTTGATACAGAGGAACTTTGAGCTAGAACATATATGCGATTTGTTTGTAAGTTCAAAGGCACCATGCCAGGAGATCGACAATTTCGGGATAACTCCAGGAAAAGATAGGGTTAGGGGTGTGCACTACGAATGTGAGCGTTACCACCGTTACGATCATTTCCCACTAGTCGTTCTGAGAAGCGGTATGGAAGGCGGCCTTCACGACGTCACGATTTTCCCTACGAGATACCGCGCGTCATTCTCCTACGCACAATGCGTCCGTGAGCGAGTGGACAGAGGTATCCCGGCCAGTCTATTCAAAAAAAAAGCCAATGAATAGGCTGCTGAGGGAACCGGCCCGTGTACGAAGAGGATAGTTCGTTATAAGGTGCTTCGTAGGAAATATCGTAACGGAATATAACCTCCTTTCCTGTATTATTTTGAGCAGTTAAGAGATTTCCTTACACTCTTAATCTACACCCCTAACAATATCCTTTCCTCGAGAAATCTCAACATCTTCAGTTTCGTGGTATACTGCTTTTATCCGGTTCCACTGATAAGTAAGCATGAGTGTAGTCCTTCGTAATGCTTATTATTCGGGATCTTTTTTTGTTTCTCAGAAGTGATATATAGGATAAGAAAGTTTGTTTTGACTGCCAGCGGAGTTTTTAGATGCGAAGATGTTGCATTTCTACGAATTGATAACGTCACGCTTTCTGATTAATGGTCGTAGCAGCTCGTATTTGCGTTTGATGAATGAAATAATCTCTTAATTTGTTTAGCTAGAGTGTGACACCCTACTAGTAGCCATTGGGAGGCGCCCCTATACAAAGGATCTTGGAGTGGAGAATGTCAACATCACACTAGATGAAAAGGGACGGGTACCAGTCAATGAGCGGTTCCAGACCAAGGTTTGTTAGAATATCGTGTGTGCTTGTTGTAAGGTCCAATGGTCACTCTGTTCTTGACATCATGATCATTTTGTGTCAGGTGCCGTCTATCTATGCCATTGGAGACTGCATCGCAGGCCCTATGCTTGCTCACAAGGCAGAAGATGAGGGTATGTGACAATGAAGTCGAATTTAATCAGTTTTGGTCATCGTAATGAGTTCATATTATAGGAATCTTATGTGTCGAAGGAATTTGTGGAGGACCTGTACATATTGACTATAACTGCATCCCATCTGTTATTTACACTCATCCTGAAGTAGCTTGGGTCGGTAAGCCGGAAGAGCAGCTCAAACAGGAGGTAATTACGAAACACGTATTAGTTTTTTTTTCCTTTGGTGATAAGATATGTGTGCTGAATTTTGGTTCCTTTTTCAAATCAGTAAATTAAATCTTTGTATTACTGCCACCACCGCTTTTTTAGGGAGTCGCATATAAAGTAGGAAAGTTCCCATTCATTGCAAACTCGCGAGCAAAGACAAACTTCGACACAGACGGATTCGTCAAGATTCTGGCCGACAAACAAACAGATAGGATGCTTGGAGTGCACATTATTGGACCAGTAAGTGCATCTTGTCTGAGAAGAATTTAACTATGCCGTGGTTAGATGTTGCCACTTGGAATTTCTCGGACATCCCAGTATCCTATTCTCGAACTCTGTTCGCTTGAGGCTGCCCACTCATGTCCGATGATTTCTAAAATGGATAATTGATTAGTAGAACTTCCTTCGAATTTTTATTGATTGAGATTTTTCTCTCACTGCTTCGATATGGTTACAATTTCTCCATTATTTCCTTACTTATATTCTGCAGTGCTTGGAGATTGAAAGAAATGTCTTTGCTCTGGTGTCTTACTTTTGTTTATCTTATTTACTGTTTTTCCCTCCATGAAAGAGCTCAAAACTTCTGTGAACTTGATTGGACTCGTTAATCTATTTTTCTACTTCAAAAGTGTTCTTCAGAATGCTGGAGAAATGATCGCTGAAGGTGCGCTCGCTCTCGAATATGGCGCATCGGCCGAGGACGTCGCCCGAGTCTGTCATCCTCATCCTGTAAGCTTATATTTTCCAATATCTTCTGCCTTGAGGAACTCGTCTCCTTGCTGTACACACTTTTTATTATTATTATATTCCATGTAACAAAAAATATGAAATAGCATCAGTGCCTCTGTGTATGGATAGATTGTCGCAAACCTTCGTGTCTGTAAGCTATTTTGTATGTACTTTGAGAAAGGGGAGTTTTCTTTCCCTTAAAGATTACGGATACTTTATTAGTTGCTGCTCACTTCTAGTGATCAAGGATGGGATTTGACATGACTCCAGTAGTGTATACACTCTCTTGCACTTTGTTTTAGTGACAAATCATTTTGTGGTGTTGTGGACAATCAGATAACATGATAACTTTATTTTGTGTGGTTAGGGCGACTTGAGTTTCTCGACTGTAGAATATGGGTACGAGGCCAACTTCAAATCGCAATTAAACACTTGAAAGTAGATATGGTGCTGTTTTTTAACTTGTCTCCAGAGCTAAATATTGCCCTTTCAGACTCTTTCTGAAGCATTCCGTGAAGCGAACTTGGCTGCCTACTGTGGGAAGGCAATAAACAGCATTTAATTTATTTTTCTTTGCAATGTGGTGGATCCAATTCCTTTTGTTGAGACTGTCAAAAGTCTTGTGCTTTGGAAAAATAGTCGAAAATTGTCCGCATAACGTGAAAGGTTATTTTCCATAGGAACATATTCTTCATTGTGTTTGTTGAACCGAGTGATCAGTGTGCTAGTGTAGTTAGGTGACACCTTTTCCGGTAGATTTGGCGATGTAGTCATTAATAAAGATTCTATTCGTACATTGCTATTGTTCCACATTGTACACATAATTCTGTGCTAGACATATACTTTGTACATGCAATTGATTCATGTTAAGGTCCCTCATCCATTCAGTAACACTACAAAGGGGAGGTTTTCAAAACAAATAAAAATGATCGTGCTATGCAGCGATTTTTCTATTCCAGTTCAGTGCATTAGTAGTCCGACCACTCGCCCGTTCAGCCTCACCTCATTTTTTTTGTTGGAAGAGAGTTTGCTTTCTTTTTCCCATAGTTTTGGAACTGGTGGTCCTTTGGATTTCAGTAGGAGTACAGGCGAATTGCCTTTCGGAACATTTGAAAGAAGTGCACTGAACACTTGAACAGAGAGCACACATCGATCGCACTTGGAGCGATGATTGAGTGAACGGTTCTTCCTATTGATCTTCTTAGTGATACGTTGTCATATGATTTTGGCGCTGTGTAAATCCGACGCTACTATCTTACGGTGCTATTTTGACATCATTCAGACTAGTGGAAGTGGAATTCGCTCGTGGAGATGAGGATGTCGTTTTTTTATGCACAAAATTAGAACAAGTAGTACGTCTCCATCTATTAGTTACTATCCTAACTTCTTTTCGCGGACATAAATCCTTAATTCTCACTATAAAACAACTTCTTCATCCTTGTCTTCATAATCTTCGTAATAGCTCCTAAGATTCACTTGAAGAAAGGAGTAACGGAGTTAGTCCTACATAAAAACCACAGCATGCAGAAGGTCACCCTCAGTTAATCTCCTTGTATTCGACCGCTGACCCTTGACCGCTTTTATTCCAAAAATAACATAATAGAGCAGTCGCAACGATTATTCCCATTTTCTCGATGGTTCATTGATGACTCCCCTGCTCGTTACGCCTGCCACACTTTCCAAAAACGCGGATAAATCAAAGAATTGTGTGAAAAATCTGAAAAATATTGAATACTGTTTGATGCAAAGTTGGAATTATATTCCTGTAGATGACCAAGGTTTAGCGCAGCTTGAATTATTACTTATTTACGGATAACGAGCCATATTTGATTCAAAACGTCAACTTTGACGGCTGCGTGAGCGGCTGCACTCGAAGCGGTTGCGATCGAAGAACGGCAATAAGATTTAAGAACACTTTTTGCACGAATGACTAGTGAATCCCCACACATCTTACATCTAATATTTTCTGTACGAATGATTTCAACCTTTGCAAAGGTGAAAATATGGTGGATGCCTGCACTTACCCGGTCATTATTTAGGCATTGCAAAGTAAATCAAACCTGGGCTATTAGTGCTTTTGAGGGGATACTTAGATGGTTAAGTTGAAAAACCTCGTCTCCAATAAGAAAAAATGCTACTAATGAGAAAAAAGTAGCTTTTTTTTCTAGATAATGGCTGTACGCTGGGACATTTATTCTTCTATTTATTCGACTACCTCTTTTTTTTATAATTTTTTGCCTGATGGAAGCAGTTCTTAGTCCTCATCCGCATGTTTTCTTGCGTCACATAGTAAAAATGTAATTGTAGGAATTGAGAACTTATTACGTAGATATATACCCGTCCTGGTGCATCAAGTACCAGTTTTGCATTGAATAACTCCTGTCCCTTGGTCATCAACGGTTTTCAGCATTTTAATGGCTGCGTATAGTGGCCAAGGCCAGTTTTTATTCGGTTCCCACTTCTTGGCTATTCATTGAACTCTACAGATATTCAAGATTTCTTGAGAGCGTCACATAGAAAAAGACGGTACTGGTTTGCCTAATTGACTATAGCGATCTCTACGTACGCATCTTTTCCATTAAAGGCATCACCCCACGAATCTGAGGTGGTGCAGATTTCAGGTGGAGTATTCGTATACGAGATGGGAGACTACGGAGAGGGAGGTGATTCCGTCCATTTCTTGCTAATTGCCGTAAAAAACAGCCCGCAAGATGCGGCGCCGCACAGGACTGGCGCGCTCCAATCGAACCTCTTGTACAAAATGGTGCGCCAAAACGAATGAAGCCGTATCTTCCGGGCCGTTTTTTACGGCAATTAGGAAGAAATGGAAGGAATCACCCCCCTCTCCGTAGTCTCCCATCCTATATACGAATACTCCACCTGAAATCAGCACCACCTCAGATTCGTGGGGTGATGCCTTTAACGCGGGCCGATCTTTGATATATCTTAGCGCCGAGAAGGAAGGAATAACGGTTGAAGATTTTTTCCGACAAAGAATTCGTTTTTTCCTCCTTTGTGGATTTTTTGACATACACTTTCTTGCAAAGAAAAAAGTAGTCTGTTGGGTTATTTAATCGTAGATATCATTCCAAGGAAGCTCTGCTTTCTTCCTACGCGTCATAACGTCTTCAAATACACAGAAATTCACTATGGACACGCTTTTCTGCTGGTTTGCTCCCATAATTATTGTTGTGTTATCTTCTTTCTCAGAGCAGATCGTCTCGTTCAACGAGTCCGTCGGGTTCAAGTTGGAAAAGGCCATTTGGCCGAAAACGGAACTTCTGGACTGAGGGGTGAAAGGGGTCTCGGCGTGAATAGGCAGTTCAGGTGAGAGGTAAGGTTTCGCAGGATATGGAATAGCGATGGATGGATTAATTCTGTGCAGGCTCTTACAGAAGACCGAGGAGGTTGGGCAGAGCTATGTTCAAGTACGACTCCCTCGGGAAAGATCCGGGAAATCACGGCAGGCGATAATATCAACCCGGCTATCAACTCAGGTAAGTCATCTCTTTTTTTACTGTCTCCAAAGTACGAGTTTCGCCCGGTTTTGGTTTTTTTTCCGTGGTTCGCTGTATTTTTGTCTAGCGGAGGCTTGCGAACCCATTGGCAACTTGCCAAAAAATGTTGGCAGTTCTTTTCAATCATCACAACTATGCGCAGGTTAGAGAATGACAGTTTAAAAAAAAGTGAAAGAAAAAGATGGAACTTCAACCGCCTATAAGTGAAATGATAACCATACACAAGGATTGTAAGCATTGTGTGTAAAATTATAATTTTTTTCACTAAATGCTATGTTACTGGTGGCAGACTGTATTAGTTCTAATGAAGAACATCAACGTGTAGATTAAAGTGATTAACAATGCACTTCTTCCGGAGAATTTTCTGGAAGAACTGAAGAGAAACTCACTATTTTGGACCTTGTAATAAGCTACGACAGGATAGTAGGTTCTAACGGAGCTGCTTTCTGCGTGGTGAGGTTTATTTACCAGATTTAGTGTTATTCCACTTACAGTTTTCATTCTCGTTTGACTGCGAAAAGCCGTAGCTTTCAACAAATGGATTTTAACTTCTCTCATTGATTATCATTTCCCAAGATGCATGTAACAGTAGCCACGTAATTCATCTCCAGAAAACTAAAAACAAACTTTGATTTTGTTTTTTTCCCCTAACTTGATTTATTTTGCTCTAAATCACTACTTGTGGGCATCAATCGATTCGTAGTGACGAGATCTATCTATAGAGCTTATTTTGAGCTCAAAAAATACTTCCGAAGGAATTTATCTTTTAAATTACAAGCATGTAGCTACAAATTAGCGGACCAGACTCCGAAATAATTGCATCTTGAACATATCTGACATACATACATATCTGACATTTGCAAACATCTTAGAAAAATGAAGCAGTAGGTAAATTTCGTGAAGTAGACGTTGCCGTGAACACTTTGGTATCTCGTTCATATGTATCAGAGAGTTCTAAAATTTTCTGAACCTGGTGGTAATGACACATTTCAAGGTAATTAAAAGAATTGATTTCCAGCTAGAAAAAATTTAGTACGGAATTTGTCAGAGAACTATTCATTTTAGACATCATTTTGATTTTTAAGGTTCTATTTTGAAAAATACATGGCTTTCTTGAGATCACAAATTCACAACTTTGCTGTTCTTCATTACTAATTCGGATTTTTGAGCAGCTGTCAAAGATCTATGCTAAATATTTCCGTCTAGAAACTTGGCACTTTTGATGAAATCTTTCTTTCTCTTGAGATGCAACATCGAAATCAGCAAACTATGAATGTTGAAGGAGGACTTCAGTATGCCAAAGCAGGGGAAAAACCTTACCGTTTTTACAAAGGTCCAATTTCTGTGGTTCTTACCGAATATTTTCATATTTGAAGTAGACAGCCTCGACAGACAAAAAAATTGTCTGTCGAGCAATATCAAACCCAACTGAGTTTGTGAAGTTCGAAATAATTCCACCGTACTTCGGCCACCCAAACGCAGGCATTTATGGCGGCCTCGAAAAAGGTTCCACGGTCATCTCACGCCACAATTAGACGATCTTTCTCGATCTGTTTTGGTGCATCATTGACACAATTATATCTAAAACAAATAGAAATTAACGACACACTCTCAGAATAGTTAATCAGAAGGATCAGAATGGCGTACTTCTAACAGTTTGCGAGAAAATATTTGCGAAAGAGAATTCTTTGCTCTTCAATTTGTTTCCAGCAAAAACTTCAGTTTTATCCACGGAGAATGCGCTCATTAAACTTCGCTTCCAATTCCATGATTATGCAATTTTTTGTGGAATGTAATTGTTAAAGTGTACTTTTAATTTATTTATTTTAATATCGACACAAGATCATACAACTTATTAACATGTAACGAAGATTTTTCTACTAACTTATTATCCCTACAGCACTGTTAAATTTGGAATGTCACCATTTCTAGCCGGTTCTGTTTCATTAATCGAATCATCCGTGCTGCATACAATGCTGTACTTACATTTCAACGCACTACCTTATGTCGTCCTTCATAAGACTTCTAGGAATGAGGATTCTAAAGCTTCTCCTCTTTGTTAAACTTTCTTTAATCCATTGACATAGGCCACCCTTTTCTTCTAAAAAAATCCTGTGAACTTTTCCAACATCTGTAAATGATTGGCTGTACTCTTTTTCTTTTTTTTTGTAATGAATTAATTTGTTTTGATCTATTTTTAATTTATTTTTCTAATGTATTGATATGTTAATCTGAGCACTCTCTTCTCTACTCCAGGATATTTTTTCCCTTGTTTTAGAGGTTTTTTTTTGAGTTACCTATCAAATCCAATAATGGATGGAAATCCCTTGCGATGATTCTATGAGAAGTGGATTTATTTCTCTTCCGTACATCAAAAAAGGACCCCAAATTGTTTCCCTTTCTTGCTTATCTCGTAGCTGATTGTGTCCTGTAGGTGGAATTTGGCCGTGACGCTGGGAGTAGACAACCTGAAAACAGAGAGAACAACAGGAAAGAGTTAACAAATGTAATTAGAGTGTGACCAATGCCACTTGTAGAGGAAACATTAGGTCTTGTTGTTGACAAGATTTGTTTACCTGATTATTATCTGGTTTTCATGCCCATCAACAAAAGAGTGAAACATCCGTATGTATTTTTAGTGAAACTTTCACCGAAAAAGTTTCGTCGAACCACAATGAGAACATGTAAACACCTTGTGGTAATTTGGACATAAAATAAATATTTTGAATAAATCGTTGAATTTCTTCCTTAATGTAACCACTCTAATTCTCTACCTATGGATCGTATTCCAGCTAAAAGAAACTGTTTTTCGATATAGGATCCGTTATTAGTTGTGTGGTGTGGTGTCAGCAACTGTTATAACTGTGCCACTGCTGCAGCAGTACCGTTTCTGATTTTAGTTAAAGGATTTTAGTTAAATTTTCTTAGTTAATTATGGAAACAAACTGTATACTTATACTGTTTTTTTGAGATATTTAACGGTTGAAAATTTCGGATGTAGGTTCATTTTGAGTGGCGACACAATTTCCTCGTCCTGACCACCCACGCATGCATCAGCGGCCTTTTGAATTGAACTGCCGATGCGCATGACCTTGCGTACCTTCATTTTCGTCCCCGTTTTGGTAGTGAATTGTCACATGATTCAGGAATCGGCAATGTTCTCCTTCAAGCTGTGATTGGCACGGAAGTTGGCGATTAACTCGAGACCTCGAAATGTCGCGTGAGTTCACAGAAACTCGTGCGTTATCGTGTTAGAGGAGGGGTCTTATAGTAAGGAAATTCTGATAAGAGCTTAAAATTTCTAAAAAAAAGAGAAGTTGGCACACTCTGGTGTCTTTTGACCGTAGTGTTGATTTTTGTTTTCCTTATCAGACATGCGTCGAGACATTTACAACAGCACTGAGGCAGCTGCTCAAAAACCGTGCCAAAAATCAGGTTTTCCGAATGTTATTGCGAATAACAGTGAAATTGTATCTCTGATCATTCGCTTAAGAGATTGGTACAATAAATAAGGCGCTAAGTACGTAAACTAAGTACGTAAACTAAAATCACTGGGAATAGTCACGATGCCAGAAATTGATAGGTTTAGCAAGTTTTTTTTTTGTTTTATGTGCGCTATTAAAAATTTCGTCTTTGGGGGAAACTCATGTTGGCCCAAGTTGTTACGGAATCACGGATCAAGTCACTCCACCAGGATAGCCGGTCCCGTTTGTTCAAATGGCTTTTAGACTGGTGCTCATAAATCCGAAAGGTAAGAATTAGAATGTCAAATCTCTCAAGAAAATGTTTCTGAATGTGTTTTTCTAAACACCTTTAGCGATTTATTTTGAATCCTCCAGAAACAGAACCACACTTTCAACGTGTTGTTTTTTTTTCTCTTAAGGCGGCATATCTTCTCTAGATTTCTGAGTTCTGCCACATCTGCTCATTGTAATCTCCAAGAATTGTTTGCTCAATTTTCCGAAATAATAAGATAACAAGGTATTCTGTTAGAATTTTCTTTGAACGACATCTCTGATTTTGCTGCCTTGATAAGTGGTTATGCATCTGTGGATTTATGTACTTACAGTCAGAGTTTTCGTTGTTATTCGGTTAAAAAAAAGAAAACTACGTATTGTTGTCACCATGTTGCGTAGCAGTTTTCGATTTATGCGTTCTCGCTCTCTTCTTCTTCGCTTTCCTTGTGTATAAGCCAGGGTCAACGTAAACGTAGTGATATACTAGGTATACGTTCGTATCATACTCTCCCTTCATACTTTCCGGTTATAAGGTACAGAAGTTGTCCAATGAAAGGAATCCTAGAGATCGCATTAATTCACAAAGCTGAACTGGGAGTCTGACTGCTGCTTCATTGCTCCTGTTGAGTTTAAAAGTAAAAGATATCATTAAAAATACAGAATAATTTATTTAAAACGTCTTAATCTCCTTTTATTTGGTTCTTAACTACATATAACTGCATGGGACCTCTCGGATGATGGTGACTATCGTACAAAAACAGCGATAGTGATACCTACATGTATATGTACTCATATGGCTCAGAGTTTAGAGGACGAAATAGTATTTTCTATATTCTTTTCCATTGGATAGATTTTTTTTCTGTAGAACTTCTTTCTGCAGGTGTATTTTTGTTCAGATGGTTTCTATTCGATTTCCCGATTGAATCTCTTTTCCAGTGTCAATTTTGAGAGAGAGAAGAGAGAAAGAGGGTAATAAGTGTATTACGTAGAACTTTTTTATTTTTAATGCCAATATTCAAACTTTCCTAACAAATCACACTGGTTCTGTAGAATAAATATTTTCATTGCTTTTCCGTTAGCGGTCAAAAATCTTGAGATTCTAAAACTCGCCCTTTGTGTAATCCGACATCGGCCATCCGTGGCGTACGTAGTGAAATCGCGGTGATCTTTTGGTCAGAGCGCTTCAAGCGGTTTGAGAAGAAAATGACCTTCGGGTTCATTGGTTTACACTGGCGTACGTGCCCTCTGGATCACCTTGCAGTCCACAGCCATTGTTGAAAGAAGTTCATCCTTATGTGATTTTGTCCAGTTTTGTGAGAACTTTAGTTCTCATTGTAAGATGGGGAATTGGGGACTATGAAGGATACCTGGTTAAGATGAATAGAAATTTATGAAAAACTCAAAGACTCGAGCATCTTACTAACTTTTCCCTTACTTAGTATAATGACTGGAGTTTCTTACCAGAAGGACTTGTCAATCACTCGCCGCCTGAATGTGCAAGAAAGTGTTTTCAAATAAACAAAAAAGTAAATAGGGGATTTGAATCCACAGTTAAGTTTATTTTAGCATCCTTGCATCTTACATCATGCATCTTCTTCGTCATGAAATATCTCCTGATTCTCTTCCAGATTTTGATGATTTGTGGGGAATTTCGATAGGCTATCTCTATGATATGCTCGTATTTTCCAACACGATTGATTGTGTGATTTATCGGCGAGAAATTCTCAATGATCTGCCTATAGAAGTTTGTTTGTTTTCCAGTGCAGGGTCATATCATCGCTCTATTCATTCCCATGTTGTAATGAACGGCTCAGAGTCGCAAAGATATCTGAAAAGTCTCGTTTTTTACACAAAACACAGCAAATCGACCTTCATTTCCGCCAACGTTTACGGATTTTGCACTGAAAACAATTGTTCTTTGAAATGTTTGGTCACTAACCGAATTACACCTTCGAGTAGTGTACTAATTCGTTGTTAGTCGACCGTATTTTGCGGAGAAATTGGGCTGTTCATTAACGTTAACCTAACCTGAAGTGGATATTTCACTGAAAGCGACTACTGAGCGAATGAATGATCCTATTTTAATAGAATTCATCTAAGCATATTCGAATTTGCAGAAGAGATTTGTATCGGTAATTTTTTATTAGGATAGATATATTTCACTGTGGATCAGTAGGTGATCCATCTACTGTTGCTCATCAAAAATTTCGCGAGGTGCAATTGATTCTTTCGTTTTGTGCAGCTCTGCAAACACTTCCTGGAAAATTTCCATTTATGTTTTTTTCCACTGTTCAACAAAAAAATGGCAAGAAATTGGCTTGTTTAGAGTCATGTCGTCTTTGATTCTGCATGTAATTATACATGTCGTCCTTGACACATTTCGTTTTACTGTCTAACGCAATCTTGGTGTTGGTGGTGGTGGGGGTTCTCACTTGGTTTTTTTCTACGACGCTCTTCCTTTTCGCTTATTATTCGTTAAGGATCCTTTCGCCGTTGTATTTCCCAGGTCATACAATCTTTTTAAAATTTCTTACAGTGTTTGAACCCGATGAGTACAGAAATTGCTAACATTTTAATGGCTGTACTTACATATGTACCCACCCATCAGTTAGAACATCATTACAATGCTTTTGTAGATCAATTAAAAGGATTTGCGCTGAACCCGTGGAGTGCTTACATGGAAAGTTTGCACATTTTTTTCCAACAGACTTAAAGGCATCACCCCAAATCTGACGTGATATGTACATATTTCTGATGGTCAAAGACTATACGGAACCGTAGATTGCAGAAACGGATGGGATCCCGTCCATTTCTCCCCAATTGCCGTAAAAAATGGCTCGGAAGATGCGGCTTCCGGGGCGCTAATTTCTACGATTTCGATTGGAGCGCGCCAGCCTTGTGCACGCGTCGCATCTTCCCGGTCGTTTTTTACGGTAATTAGGAAGAAATGGACGGAATCACCTTCTTTCCCACAATCTACGACCTCGTATAGGCATAATCCACCTAAAACCCGCACCACCCCAGATTCCTGGGATGATGCCTTTTAAGCAGTCTCCGCATTTGGCAATCAAGTTTGTAGATTTTTTATTGATTGGCACAAATCGACGATATTTCGCATCAGAAGGTTTTGTAATAGCGTAAGAGATTTGTATAGACTGGAACTTCAATTGAAATAATTGCCTTCTTTGTAGTGCGAAAACATTTCAGGGTAAAAGTGGTTCTACTGTCAATTAGAACTAGTTCAGTTTTCGTGTTTCGTTCTGTGGTGGCATTAATGATTTTTCTACCTTTTTTTTGAAGTTTTCTGGTTATCTTCTTCATTCTATCTCGTTAATTTCTTCAACGTATAGCTCGGAGACTGAAAAGAAGAAAATTCTACTTATTTTTGATGGCGTTCTACAAGAAGAATGCCTAAAATGTTATACATCGTCAGTCCTACCATGCCGTGATACAGGCTTCCACTCCTTCACTTCATATCTGTTATTTTCTGATCGTTGGAACTTCGAGTTTCGAGAAGATGAATTACCGTGCAGCTAAGAAGTTTTAGTTGTCTTCTTGTGGTGTGCTGTGTGCCGTCAACCGGTTGCCTGATTCGTCTGATTCGGTCGGTGTCTTGATTGAGACTGGCTGCTGACACCAGTTGAGTGGTTGGTTGGCGGTGTGTGTGTTCGGGCCGCGCGATTTGTTACAAAACAGGCGGAGCGCTTCGAAGGTCGTTGGAGGCGTTTCTGGAGCCACACGTTCCTATTCAGTGTCGACATCGACCAGAGGAAGTCGTATGATGTCATCAGCAATTTACAACATCTGTACGATCTTGACGATCTCATTAATGGTCACCAATTCAGAAGTATTGATGAACAGGTGAGGGAATTCGCTCGTGTTCCGTTTCTTCGATGCATGCTTTTAATCACCGTTAGCTCGTGAGGAGAACTTAAACTCGTCCTGCCAGCATATGTGACCTCACGGAACGAAAGAAATTCGCCAAATATATCCGTGGTAGTATACCATAATCCTCTGGTCATATAGACATTCCTTTATGTAACTGTGTCCAGAAATGTTCTAAAAAAAGTTCTTCTGTTCGAAAATCATCCGTGACTGTATGGAAAAGAGTTTTCTATAGGTCACAGTTCATCACTCTCTTTTACTTCTTTGAATGTCTGGTTATGTCATTGAAGCTCAATTACTTACTCTCTTCCTGAACCGGAAACAGCAGTCATCAACCAATTGACGCGATTTTGTTGCTGAATGCACGCAGGTCTTACAGGATAGTCTTATACATATAATCTAAATATACACATATATTTAGAGCAGGCAGCAGCGCGATGCTTTTTTGTTTGGTGTTTGTTTATCAGAGTTTTTTCTTCTTCTGAAATCTGCTATTTAACGCTGCAACACGCAGCAGCACTGTTCTTCTAGGAGTTTTGCTTTTCGGCAAAAATAACGACGTTCCTAATGGTAGAATTATTTTGAAATGGGACCAAAAACTTGGTGATAGATTTGTTTTCTAGTTTTCTTTTTTCCCATGCTATCTTTTCTGTTTATATGGGATCCATGGTAAACGTCTATCAGTGTGAATTTCCAATTTGCTATAGGAAAACCACTTGGACCACTTTTTTTTCTGGAATGTAAAACTCTTACACGCTAGAAAGTGCATTTCGGGACCTCATTTAGAGCTTTTTTTCACAGGATCTGTATATTCGTGAAGCTGTTTTTAGTATGTTACAGATAGTTTTAGCATAATTTCTGCATATTCCCTTTTTTCTCTTTTCTGCTGAATGTTAGGAAGATGCTGTCGGGTCCACCTTCGTTCATCCTGACTTCTGCGCTGCGATTCGCTCTGTTCAGATGTTTTTTGCAAATTTATTTTTATATATAAAAACCCAACTGTCCAATCCTGTATAACTCTTAGTCTTTTTTTTTCTAAAAGTGAAGTAACGAATCAGGTAATTTATCACTGTCATCTCTTTATTCTTTTTGTAAAATCACTCGAATATTACCATACCTTTTCTTTTCAGTGCAATAGATCTTCATAATCATCAGTCATATTTCAAAGTTCATACGGCCGTCAGAAGTGCAGACGACAGAATTTACAATGTAGTGGTGACCTGAAATATGGCTAATTTTGTTTTGAAAAGGTTGTTGGACTGTAATTTACTCCATAACGGTGTGTAAGGACGTTGTAATCACGTTCCTGTCGCATACAAGACGGTAATTATCTAGTTGGACGCACTCTGTTGATACTTAGAAAATGTTCAAAATTATTCTTTCGCTCGAGTATTGAACTTCGGAAGAGTTTACTAACTTCAGGAAAAGTTAGCGGTGAAATTTGGTCTTAAACACTTGTTAACTACTTGTTTTTGTAGGGGCTAGGAACGGTTGCGTTAATTTCACCGCTTAAATTAACTTTGATGAAATCAAAGTTCATTTGTCCCTCTTGAACTTTTCCCAGCAGCAAAAATGACGTGAACAAAGTACGTTGAAGGAATAGAAGTTACAGGAACATTCAAGTGAATTTGGGAATCTACAATTCTTCGAAACCTGTTGGATTGGTGCATTTTTGTTGTTTCGTGACAGTTGAAATTGTGTGAATAAAATATGAACACAGCTGCACCTAACTGTAGATATTCTGGGGATTTCTGATCATTGTCACTAAACACCTTCTTCAAACTCTTTTTGATTTTTTTTGGACATTCACATTTGGAGAATATTTACAAAATTCTCTTGAAACTTTCCCGGAAATTACCATGTACCTATAAAATCGAAGTAGCTAAACACTAAAACTAAAGTGATTACGATATTTACGATTTCGATATTTGTGTTAGAATTACAATTCCAAACCCTAGCCGAAATTATAAAACTTACCAATAGTTCAAAGGCTTAGTGACCTTCACGAAAACTCGTTTAATACAGTTTCTCTCCTCATCGAGACAACTATCGCTTAAGCTCAAACGGTTGGCGCCCCATCGTCAAGGTTCCCGTCGACTGTTTGGCTGGTTGAAACTGCGCTGAGCCACAAGACTTTCAAATTCTTAGCGAGTTACTGGTCGGATTAATGCACCACTAAAATAATAAAAATTATCGGACTGTCAGAAACTAAGCAGTCTTTTAAGTGGTCAGAACTTAGAATTTAACTTTCGCTATTAATCTAGATTATTTGTACATGCCCGTAGTTTAATGTTAGCATTCTCGATTAATATTTTACTGGTAAACTGCTTATGTGGGTTGGACCTCTTTTTCTTCCTATATGAATAATGAACTTGACACGAGGTAAATTATGATGTGCTCTCAAGTTAATGAAATATAAAAGTATGATAAAATATGAGGTTCCATCTGAAGAAATGGGTTCCAAAATTCCTTTTATCCCTCCGGGGTCGATAAATTGGTACCAGACTTGTCTGGGAGGATAAAAACACTAACATCGGCTAGCCACCGCAAGTCATTGTATAGGCCAGTTACACGTTCGTAAACCCCAAACGATTCTGAATTGAAGTGAACGTGGGGGCGCATCCCAAACGGATTGATTAACGTCAGAGACCTTATCCTTTATCCTTATTATATATATATATATATATCGTTTAATTATATATGTGATCTCATTTCACTTAAAATACTTACATAATATTACATATACGCTTGTCAATTTTTTAAGCTGTTGTTTACTTTCTTTCGATGTTCATGTTTGTGGAAAAATTGAAGCAAAAAACAGCAAGCAATATGGAAATGGTTGGTTATGGATAGCTTCTTAACTACTTAAAAGCGGAGGTTTTCGTAACCACGTGTAATTGCGCAAAAACTGATCATACATGAATTTTTATTCTTATTTCTGAATTTATTGCTGTTTACTTGATCTTTCTACGGAAAGTAAAAAGTGCAAATTTCTGTTCTTTCTGCGGAAAGTAAAGTAAAGAAAACTCTATCACTTCAACAGGATCCTTGAAATTTGTATTGCTGAGGAATATCCTACAAGTTGCAACCACAGATATGTGTTTTTCCTATTATTTTATTATTTTGTTTTATATTTGTTGTCTGTTATTTTTATTGTTACTGTTTCTTTTATCCCTGACAAGTTAGAACCAATTTATCGGATGAAAGGCTTGGTTGGCACTAGAACGGTTTCGAACCATCGATCGATGGTGCATCCGCAGTATAGCCCCTTACCACCGCGCGACTCCCTCCCTAGAATATAGAATATTGTCAGGATTAATTCCATAGATATCAGAAGAGAACGCCATGGCTCATTTCAGAGAAGGTTGTGGGACTACGAAGGCATGCTTGTTCAAACCGTCTGGTTGCGATCCAAATCTCGACTGTACAATCGGTTTGATCTTCTTCGTGGTGGGACCAAACAAACTACGAGTGGAAATGGTTGCTACCTCACTGATACCGGCTGTTCAACAGCAATACATAGCGATTGCGTTCTCGCATGATCCACAAATGGTGAGCAACAACTGCTTTCTGTACTGATTTTTGTGGGCAAAATTAGGGCAAAATTGATTACTGGAGCGGTGGATTCCAAACAACGCATTGGCGCTGTTTTACGAGCATCAAACACCATCATCCGCTACTTGTACGCGAGACAACGCCCATTACTATATAACTGGATTTATTCTTTACTGAGAATCATTAAGGAACACTTCACTTACTGGTTTGCTTTGAAGCATAGCATTTCATGGAGCAAGATAATTTTGGCGCACAGTACTTTTAAAAATATATACAAGGAAGATCATTTGTGGATTTTAGCAGAATTTATCAGGTTGAAATTCAGTTGTGCGTGTAGATTTAATTTTATAATTTGCGATTCCGCATTCGGAAATTCTTAACCTGTTCTTAGTTTAATGAATCCTGGAAGTTGGCGTTTTCAAACAGCAACTTTTACCACCTTTTTCGGGTTATTTACTTCAATACAATTACATTTCTCATTCCATTTCTCATTTCATTTAGTCGCATTTAACAGCGGCTCAGATTCCTTTACAATCGAAAGCTCGAGCCTCTACAGTAACTCTAACTGTGTAATTCAGGGAGAGGACTTTGTCACTGAATGTGTTATGAGTGACATGGGTCAGTTCGCTGGCTGGGAACCGGAGATTTTCGTCTCATTCAATCATGGAAAATCCAATGACCGCGTTTATTTGAATGATGTGAGTTGTTTTGTTTTTTCTTTAAACTTAGACACCTTTTTTTCTGGATCACAAAGTAACTGGTTCTAGTGAAAACTGTATTTTATGGTAGGGATTAATAAGGCCACCCGAATTTCTGTCCTTCAGGATGAACATCGTACATTGATCTCAAATGTCTCCTCTCAAGTGGTTGACGGTCGCCTCGTGTGTCAGTTCACACAGCAGATCATACCGCAAATCGATAGAAAAAACGGGCTCGTATGGAGTCTCGATAAGAGTTTTTACATCATGGGTGCCACTGGATCTGCTCAGCCAGATGGTACGCGATGTCATATTTATTATATCTACTATTATATCTCTGTATAAGTTACCATGGAACAGATTACATGGATACCTTTGTTTTAACGCTTGGTGTTACGTTATATATCGACCAATTTTCTAAAAAAAAAATAAAACTATGTAGTGATTTTCTGCACTTTTTTAAAATTTAAACATTTCCTCCAGAACAGCTCAAATTCACATATTTTAAGAAGTCAACGCCCATGATATGAACCGTGGATCACACTTTTATCCGATTGTGTCCTCTGCAAAGATCAATCCGTCTCAGCTTAGTGTGATTAAGGTGAGTTATAAACAATGTACTATACTTTGTTTTATTTTAAATCGTTCATAAGTTTAATCTTAGTGATTGAACTTACGAATACGAACGACGTTAATATAAAAGTATTTCGAATAAGAAAAGAATTGTATTACGAAGGTTTGTCGTCATAGAATTAAAGATTTTCTGAGGATTCGTGTAAGATCTTCTGAGAATCCGTGTCTATCCCTTAAATTGAAATATCAAGAGAAGAGTATGACCGTTTCGATGCCCCACTTCTCTCTATGCTCGAGATTTCTATGAATATTTCTTTCTCAAATTGATGGGAGTGTTGTACCGGAAGTTTATAAAAGAGTTATGAAAAGTTTATGAAATTTATTCATATTTTTTGAAGCTGAAGAAAACAGCCTAGCTACTCAGAAGTTTTTTCGCCAAACTATTTATTTTTGGCAACAATCATAGGTTCACATTGTTGGATTTTATATCTAATAATGTCTTTTTAAGGGTGAAATATATAATTTTGCTCCAGTTCATTAATTATTCCAATCCTTAAAGAGCTAAACGTGGCCTACAACAAATGTTTTAGTTTTGCAACTGGATACACGCTACGAACTCTCCTTTCCTTAATAGGCATTGTCATTTACAATATACATATGACAGCTGGTCCTGCTTGGACCAAAATGAAGAGAATTCCACCGATCCACTGAATACGAATATGTTAGAGATTTTAATTGGTTTTGAGAAATAAGCAGGGATCCGTGGAACTTCTCGATCAACATCACCGATCTTTGAGATATGTCATAGAAAAGATTACAGAGGTGTGAAAGTAATTAGCGAAAGCTGGTAAAACTTCGCCACTTGCAAGACCCTTGCACCTGAGAAAATTTAATTCCAAAGGCACATTTGAAGCCAAGGGGCGATGTTGTTTCCATTGATGTTTTCAAAAATTAATTTTGGCCACAGTGCAAAGATTCGGTCAGAAACTGATTTTGAAACAGAAATTACGAGCGGTGTTAGGTGAGTTTTTATTGCATAAAGGGCAAAAGCAGTTCAAAATCGAATCCCGGATCGATTAATACTACAAGGTTAAAATTAGCTATGTAACTGTTAAAGGCATCATTCCACGAATCTGAGGTGGTACGGATTTCAGGTGAAGTATTCGTATACGGGATAGGAGACTATGGTGAGGGGGGAGGGGGGAGGGAAAGGGTGACTCTGTCCATTTCTTCCTAATTGCCGTAAAAGACGGCCCGGAAGATACGGCTTCAGGCGTTCCGGCGCACTGTTTTCTACAAGGAGTTCGACTGGACCGCGCCAGCCTTGTGCTACGCTGCATCTTCCAGGCCGTTTTTTTTTTACGGTAATTGGGAAGAAATGGACGGAATCACCCTCTTCTCCATAGTATCCCATCCCGTATACGAATACTCCACCCGAAATCTGCACCACCTCAGATTCGTGGGGTGATGCCTTTAATACTCTACACCTAGTAGTTTAGAAAATAGTGCGCCGGAACGCCTGAAGCCGTATGTCGTTCCCATTTCACTTTTTTTTCAGTACGATATGCCATTGAACACGAACGTTATAACAAAAGTGAGCGCTCCGGCTGCTACGAAATCTGGACCCACCGTCGCAACTACTTCGTCTCCAACGGGAGCATCAGAAATGGAGAACTCATCTTCCTCTCTAGTTTTTGCCATAATACCTCTCTTAGTTTGTCTTCGACTCCTGTATTGAATAAACAACGCTGTCACTATATGGGAGGGAGGTTATAATGTATGTTAGTTATAGTTGTAGTCTATGAAACATACTTCTTCTCTTTCCTTCTCACTTTTCTATCTCCTCCCTCCCATTTTTTCAATCTCTTCTTTCCCACATTTTTTTGTTGAGTACAAATCACAAACTATTCGGCTTAAAGCGAATTAGATCCGATGTTGAAAAGCCTGACGGGTACTTTTTGTATATACTACATATGTTACGAGAAGCAGGATATGAATGGAAATAAAATTTGGGTTCTGAGTGTTCTGGCTTGCATTTTACACAGTTCTTCCCACACTATCGTGTTTCCAGTCAGTACCACAAGAAGTCAGAACGTCCAGCAAACCCCTGGACTTCAGACTTCTTGTGCTCCCCGCTCCGCTTGTCTTTATTGATCGAAAAACCTATCGCTTTCCGTAAATTTTCGCTGTCTTTTCCTCAACCACACTTTTTTCGTTCTTTTGTTTAAAAGAAATTCAAGCACTGATAAAACTTCCACAATTTCTTTTCTAAAAGCGTAAGTATTACATTGAGAGAATGTTCCAAGTTAATTTTATGATTAGATATTGCTAAAATTTGGAAACATTATTCAAATTGTGGGTCTCTTTGGCTTTCTTTCCCAACAATTGGCACATAATGATGTGTTAACGTCATTCTGAACGTCATCATCGTGCTGACAACCTTATCCTTCGACACCGTGGGACCCGTCTCACTGCTTTCTGGAATTTTGTTTCACATAAATACACGCAGACATACACGTGACATACTAACCCCGCTATTATATAGCATGAATGACTCGTACATGTCATGTAGAAATTGATCTGATGTCCTCGCAAAAAGTATCCTACAAAAATTTTTAAAAAGTGTATTCTGGGAGCTACAAATTGTTTATTCTTGACTCCAAGGCGGGAAGCTTTTGTATGCATCTCTTCGGTTCAATTCAATGGTTCTGGAGTGGGTAAAGTGGGGAGAGATGAATTCTAAGGCATCGAATTGGTGCGACGGCGCAAGAAAGCAGTAAGATGCGAAGAAATGTGACCAAGAGGGTTAGATTGGTGCCCCGGGTCCAATATGCAAGGTGTGGTGGCATAAGTCATCGGATGGTGTCAGATTGATCAGATTGTGTCGGATTGATGCCTCAGAAAATAATGAGGGGGGAGGGACGAGTTTCACAGCGTCAGCTGTGTGTGTTGACGTTAGAAGGCTGTAGCCTAGAGCGGGCGGATTGCTTGCATTTCATTTCATCCAAATTTGGGCCTCAGCCTGTTAACGTTGAGGGTTGGTTAAGCTCAGCGGGTTCGAAAACCTCCAAACTCCAGAGATGTTGAAGATTTGAGTTGAGCAAGATAATTCTGATATCCCATGGCTATAATTTTTCTGCGTGGATCAGTTACACTGCGGAATTAATACTTATAGTTTGTGCCTAAAATCACCGCTATAAATTGTGACAATCTACAGATTTATTATACCTCTCACTGCTGAAGCGGTGAAATTCTTATGGCCTCAGACATGCTTGTGAGAGCATGGAGATTTCTTTCCAATACCATCCAGTAAGACACAAATCTTGAAAAAAAAAGAATTAATCAGTTGATAGTTTATTATATCTAAATATACATACACGGCGTTTTCAATCATGTCAAAATTTATGAGCTACTTTCGTATGTGCAGCATATTGTTGGTCACGCTTTGTTCAGGCAACCACATTGGCAATGTTGTTAAAAGATCAATAAATCAATGACAGTACGATGAGGCTAGTGTTAAGAGGAAAGCACTTTTCTATTGGCGACAGTACAGTGTTAGTAAAATTTAGGCTTGTGATCGTTCAATTATTGAAGTTTCCATGTTGTTGTTCTCTTCCATCGATTTTTCTACCTGAGGTCGTCCTTCGCTGTCGAGAAGCTTGAAATGAACATGGCAGTAGAGACGACCGTCTTTGCTTCGATGAGCTCGTTCGACCCTGGAATCCCAGTAATTGATCGACCCAAAGAAACAGACGGATCAACTACTCAAACAGTTCGTAGACTTTTCGAGGTTTTAACAGCGCTATTCGAAGAGAAAGAGGTGTTGCATTGGCATGATCTTTCAAAACAAAACATAAACACCATGATAAGTTTTCTATTTAAGCCGCTAGTGTTCGTTTTTTTCAAGTCAACGATGTCAAAGAAAAACATTTTTGGCTTGTCCAATCGTTTCTGTTTTGTCCTCAATACATTAGAAAATCTAGTAAAATCTCAAAATTTTTGCCTCTTAGCTGTTTTGGTTAAAAGAGCTCTATAACTGGATATTTAAAGGCAGAAATTATGGAATAAGAGTGAACCACATACATAGGAAATGGATTTGCAACTTAAAAATTCACAAGAGAGTGCTAATTCCAAAAAAATTATAGCCTTACCATAACCTTTAATTTGGGAGAAAGTTCCTTTCTGCACCTGTGAGGTGCTGAAATACTAACTGTGCTCAATAAAGATGGCGTCGATTGAAAATTAGAGACTTCTAAAAGAAAATGGTGTGATCGAAGCATGTCCGAATCCACGAAAGCATCCTGTTATCTGTGAGTTATGCATTACTCTCATCAAAGCTTACAAATATTCAGCACTTACGCTTGGTAAAAAAAAACTTGGTAAATTGGTTCTGAAGACGTATTTAAAAACCATTGTTGTGTAAGAGTACTAACCATATCCCTCGTCGACAAAAAAGTTCAAAAATTGTGAGAACTCATGTTTTAATCTTTGTTGGGGAACATTTGGAATTCGCTTGACGGAGAAATGTTTAACAGTTTCTTATGACAGCAGATTTCATCGCGATATCCCTCTCTTTTCGATTTTCATTATATTTAAGTGTATTGAGTGCGAATGGGAAAGAGGATCGTAATGTATGATAGGAGTATTAAGCAAAATTTCAAATCATGCGAAAATTTGATCAGAAACTCACCGAAGCGCCTGTCGACAAACAGTACATCGGAAACAGTTCACATGATACAGTACGCCAAAACATCCGAATTGCTCGGCTCGGTACACGGTGCTGTCACAGAGTGCACACTTTGGTTGTGGGCGCATCACGAAACGCTAGAAAAACAAGAAGAACTTCATCCTGACCATGCATGTTAAACACTTCAAACCAAAAACTGTTAGGACCAATCAGTGACGTAATTATTATTGGCAACAAGATGGGTAATTTCTCTTCAGGAGAGAGGAGAAGCTCCCATGGTTGAGTAACCTGATCCAGTAAAAAAAAAACCAGTGGTATGCGTGCATTTTGATTTCCGAAAAAGAAAATTGTTGGAAGAGTGTTAGATGAAAATGATTCGACGAATGATTGTCCGAATGTCCTGACTGCAAACGAATTTCCGGCAGAAAAGCGAAATTCTCAGCAATTTCTAATCATTATTTCAGTAATTATCTGATGTCATCGGCCTGTTACACACAAATTTGTTACGTATGATCATCCGCATGACAGCGGGTCGTTTGGAACTGCCTTTTGAATAAACATATGAACGAAACGGAATGCATTCACAATAGTTCTGCAGAATTGAAGTAAATTGTGAAATAAAACGTGAACATGGAACGTTTTTAGCGTAGAAGATGTGTGTTAGAACTCTGATCGGCTTATTAGGACGATCCTATTCTTTTCCTGACTGGAATTCGAACAGTTATGGTGCAAAAATTGGTCATTCACACATTCCCGAATGCACACCATTTCCATTGGGACTAAAACGCGGGACCTGGACGAGTTGCTTGATCCCCGGAGAATGGGATAAAGCCCCGGTGAGCGCGTTGTAAGATGGCCTCAAAACATGCAGTTAAAGCGCTCAGGGGGAAATTATCGATTTTTGTTCGGTTATTGTTGGAATTGAAGAAAAAGTACTAGTACGGTTAGTAGACAATACTCTCAATCGATTAGTAGGTTACTCACGCTCCACCGCACACCTTTCACATGTGTACAGCGAATCACGTTAATAACCTTTATCGCCGACAAAATAAAAAGAAAAAACATTGATAAAATATAAAATGCACGAGCGTTGTCAAATCTACATACAGAAACGACGATTAAACATTCAAAGACGACTCCGTGGACTAGTAAATTTAAGAGAGGACGTGAGAAAAGCGAAGGAGGTAAAACCTTGCTCACACTATTCTCAGAGAAAAAATTTCGTCAAAGAGAGTGGCTAAGAGGAAATGAGTCGTGAAAGTACACGGATCATTCTACACGAACAATCGTAGCAGAGAAGAAGACACAGGTGTTGTGGTGTGGATGGATGGATGGATGGATGGATGAAAAGATGATGCGTAGAAGTGCGAAGTGCTCTGTGTGCTCATTGGTCCTGCAAGGAATCCACTATCGCATGTTATCATATTAAAAATATGCAAAATTAAGGGTTAGGGCATATGTGTAGAACAATAATCACGGTGATACTACTCAAGGAGACTAGTATGAGGTAATTTAATCATTATAATTAGCTCCACGTGTTGGCAGTGACGTTTTTAATATTAGTTTTCATCAAATCTAACGAGGTAACCGAACCACTGTCTGATGCCAGTACTGTAGTAGTATGCAACTCAGTACTAAACCGAAGCATACTGTAGCAGCAAACTGAAATAGTGACGAATCAACTACGCCACTTCCTCTAGGCAATCAATATATCGACAAATCAAGGTGAAATGTTATGAATTTCTCTTGAATTAGTGTATTTCATAGATTTGTGGTAGAATGAGCCACCTACAACAAACTCAACAAAATTTGTCCTTGTAAAATAAATAAAGGACTGAGGCTAAAGGATACAGCTTCGAGCAATCTCTGTGAGGATGCGCCACTGCGTTCGACTTCAATTCTAAATCGTTTGGGGTTCATGAACGTGTGTGCAGCCTTACAATGACATACGAGGGAGGAAAAGAGTCTCCTAGACGAATCTAGTGCTAACTGAATCGCCACGGAGATGCCGAAAGCTTGGTTGGCAACAGGGCGGTTCCGAACCATTGATCGATCGCGCAGTCACAGTGGTTACTCTTATCGACTGCGCTACACCTGCCCCTTTCTTGAAAAGTAGTCGGGACTTTTTTGTTCGCTCGGGCAAAAATTGTTCCCAGTGATTTATGCTATCTCTTTCTTTCTCTCTCTCAGACATTATCTTCATGTTCAGTACCTACCCAATCGAAGCGCGCTTCTCCAGGAAGCTTGAGGAAGTGATTCATGTGTCATGATTAATCGAAATAATAACACTTGACCACTTTCACTTAAAAAACTGAAGCACATCTGTTAAGAAGACGAACCAAACTTTTTTTTTTAATTAACAAAGCCTACCCTGAAAGGGAGAGGTGAGGTATGTAAACATTGCAGTTACTTACACAGAGCTCATCTATGTGTGCTAAATGGAGTTCATAACAATACTTCTGTTTGTGAATCCAAGAACAATCCACAAAGCGCTCACCCCCGCCGTTCTCTTCTCCGGCATTCGGCTCTTCTCGGCTTTTTTCGCCTCCTTTGCCTGAATCTTTTCCCATTTCGCTGCCATCTTTGAGGCGTGGTCAGCCTAAACAGACACGCTTTAGCTACGCATCCGAAGTAATACATACGAGGACATACTTTGATATTAACGTCCTCCTTCTCAATTTCTTTCTGCTGCTCCATGGCCCGCTCCTCTTCAAGCCTTCTTTGAGCTTCTTCCCGTTCTTCTAAGATTGTAACGAATAACGGACACAAATTCGGCAAACAAGGCAAACAATACCAATATTCAACTTCCCGATTTGCTTTCATACTAATTGAGTTTCACCAACAGCAAATAGAGGAAAACTCACTTCTAAGTCTTTCAAATTCTTCTTGCATTTGCCGCCGTTTCTCCTCAGCCAAATCGGAGTCATCTTCAACTCCTTGTTCGAACCTTTGCTTAAGGTTCTTTGCCTCAGTTTTGATTGCTTCCAATTCAGCGCGTTGTTCTCTAGAATAAAGCACATAATTATCAATACTGTTATTTTTACAAATTCACCAAGGAATAAATCTGGAGAAGTTTTCAAGATATTTCACGGAAATTTGTGAACCAATATTCTGACGCTCGCGTGGGGAAACGCTTTTTTGCAATAACCTCTCTTAAACCTACATGTACTTTTTCAAGCCTCGAACTAAAGGTTGAAATGAAATGAAATGAAGGGCTTAAAAAAGGTTTTCACTTCCTGTTTTCTTTTTCGGGGAGCTTCTAACTGCAACAAGCGATCAGAGTGATAGCAAAACCTACGCGCTGATCGCACTTGTGGCAGCAGATGTCTCGCCGATATGCTTGAACTTGTTCATGAGATTCTTCACATCGAATGCATCTTCATCCTCAGGCTCGTCATCTGGAATTCGAAAATACATTAGAGCGTTGCTTCATATTTGACCCAATTTTCAGATTGTAAATAGGAATATCTATCTAACCATTTGAATAAAACTGGCGTCTCCAGATATGTACAAAAAAAGGCCTAAAGGCGTATATTAGTATAGTAATATTATGCTTGTAACAATATTTTGAACAAAACAAGTAACATCTTGGGATGCCCTTACTTAAGCACACAATAACACTTAAGCAAGTAAATCATATTTGAGTCTCCGGTACAGAGTATGTAGTTGCATACGGTATTGCCGATATTGTTGAAGTCATTAGGAGAAATGGCCTCTTTTTTCATTATTTTCAACAGAATTGGCCGCGTAGAGAACATGGGACCTTGCTTTAGGGACGGACAAAAAGTTAGAAATCTCCTTACAGTCTTCGGTGACTCTCCTGTTTATAATCTCCGCAGCTGGTCGGTCTTCCTTCTTGTCCCACTTGCTTGGTTCATGCTGAAATAATTTAATGATATTAACGTCTAGTTCGAGTCCCCGAAACTCGGTGCAGTTACGTAGACTGAGCAGTGAGTGGAGGGTCCTGCCTCGAATTGCGAGCTCTACCGCGGCGCATCGCACACAGCCGTTTACAGAACTGCACCGAGCTTCACGTCCTTTTCACCCGACTATACCATGTGTACCGTACCTTATATAATATAATACCTCATAACACCTTATATAGATGATACTATATAAGATACATTTTGTTAGGAACACAAATTCTCAAATGAAATGCAGATAAATAATGTAAAAGGCAAATAACAATTAGTGGCAAAGGTCACTGAGGAGATTTTGGGATAACGGCTAAAATTACAAAAAGTACCTTCTTGGACTGATTCGGTAAAACTGGCGTGGCACCAGAGGCATCAATTTGCATGAACTTCTCACGTGCTTTACCGGCCATCTTGATTTCAACGTCAACACCTTTGCCTAGAGTAGTATTTATTTATATTTACTATTTACCTCTGCTATTTTTCTAATTCCCCGCTAAACATTCATACTGACCATCTGCTCCCTGACTTTTAAAGGCTTCACCTTTGTCGAAACGATCTTTGATGGAACCGACATCAGCGGCACCTTCTCCAGGAGCCACACCAGAAACTTCTCCCTGCTCAGCCTGCGAATGTAAAAGTTAGAAGAACATTTTCTCGGATGGGAACTGAGGATGCACTATGAGAAATTTTCACCTCTTGCTTAGCCCTCTCAGCTGCAGCTCGTCTTGCCAATTTGTATCTGAGAAATTCCGCTTCAATTTCTTTCTTTTTGAGCGCTGCACGTTCTTCTGGTGACATTTCTTCTTCGCCCTTAATTAGTAAGTGTATTTCATAGGAAATATTTTCTTGATTCATCTTACAATCTTTAGGGATGTGAAGAAAAGATCACATCGAAAAGATGTGCAAGAACAATAGACTATAATGGATCTGAGGGTCATAAGTCTAGCTTTCTCACAACTTAGCTTTCCGTACCAGAAGATCATTTGTTTGAGACAAGGATGAAAAAGAAGGATGATTTTTCTGTATTTAAATTTACCGTCAGCCAAAGAAACGTTCGGAAGAAAGAGTGATGACTGTTTATAACAATTCATAGAACGAAGCAGAGAAAGTGGATAATGCATGGTTGAATCTGGCAAGAGGGATCCACGACACTAACATTGAACCGAACAGCTGGTCGTCGAACTGGGAACAGATGCGATTAAGCGTAGGAGGAAGCAATGACGACAGAAGACGACAAAAAAGAACACAGAAGAGAGACGGATTTATGGAGAAATGTCGTGAAGATCCGAAGCCAAGATCCGCAGCCGGTGGAATAACAAAATCGATAATATTCCGCAAAAACAACTTTTAAAAAAAGCAAAGAAAACACCTGTTCAAAGGCTGCTTTGATGCCCTCAAGGTGAACATCGCCAAGGTCGACGGTTGTTTTTTGTACGTCCACATCTCCTTCTCCTTTTTCGAATCGCTCTTTAAATCCTTGCAGTTCTAAAACAAGTTGCATTCGATCGAGTTATCATCTGTTAGATCTTTTATTTTGTTGGACGTCTGCGTATCGCAGAATAAACGATGTTTTTACTTTTGACTGAAATGTGAACAGCCGTCAAACGCGGCCAGAACGTTTCGACACAAAACAATAAACATACAAAAGTTTGACGTTGGTATCCCACCACATTATTCACGCTTCCCAGTGCCAATAAATAAAAAGGGATAAATGGTGGCAAAGCACCAAAACGGGAATGAATTTGTTTCCTTAATGTAACGGATGACATATTCAGATGAGAACGGTAATAAAAGGTAGAGGGATGACCGGGGTGACTCATATGAGAGAAATCTATCGGAGCGAATCTCATTCCATCAACAACAGAAACCAGTGTTTTCAGAGCTGATATCACGAAAGCTGAACTTCTGAAAGAAAGGACTGACTCAGCAGTGTGAAGATGTGATCAAAGGCTGTATGAGCTGCTGTCGTATAGAATTTCGACGACGCCACATAGAAAGAAACGCTTCGTTTTGAAAAGGAGGATTCCCAGATTAGCTTACGACAGTTTTCATAAAGACATCGGGATTAGCAATGATAGGACACGGAATTTTTCAAGGTCTAGATAAGAGAACAACTCAAAATTACTGGGAAATGAACATCGGAGAAAGCTCGATGCTGAAATATCTGTGCGAAAGCCGAAACTATCGAAGAAATTACAAAATGTTCGCTATCAGGCCGTCATATCCAGTAAAAACTGCACTTTGCAGTGCGAAACAAAATACAAAAACAGAATAATTTCCAAGAGAAAAGGAACTTTCAAAGTGTGAACACTTCATTGCCACAGTTGCCATTGCGAGCATTACGTTATGGAATAAATAATATAGAAAAAAAATAAAATGTGGGCCAATTTCACAGAAATTCGGAACATTAAACACTAACTGAAGACGCGTTTTACGGCGTAGAGTTTTAGAACCAATAAACACACAAATGAGCATTCTTTACAGTACTACTAATGCTTTTGTTGTTAACAATATGTTGTTATGCTCAAGCAACCTGTGCTTACTTGTTTACTAACAGCTAAGCTAACACGGCTACAAATGCTGCCAATGTTTATAGCTTCTCCAGTAATAAACTAATCCCCTCATCGCTTTTCGAGGATTTCCAGCTGACCGCGAATTCCGCAGAGCAAATCACTGGGTGCAGCTGCGTTCGCCTGTGCGTCGTCCAAGGTCTTCGTTCGCGTTTTTCTTACTGCGCTCTGTGATTAATAGGGTACACATGTTCCACTGGCGGTGAAATGGTTGAGGGACAGAAGAAGACCGCAAACGAATAGTAAACGTTAGGGACTCGTAAACAAAAATGTGACGTCAACTCCTTCCTGCTTCAACGCTTCAAATTTCTAAACGTCTAAGAAAACATACATAATTTGAGAATGATCTCATCGAAAGGTCGTTTTCTAAAAAATTTCGTGCTTTTGTCGAATAAATTCTTCCACAATCAAAAGTGTACTTCAAACATTTTGATACATATTCAAAGATTCCCAGAGCATCAAATGAAGCTATCCCAGAAGAACTTGAATTTTCGACCAGCTCATATGGGTTTACCAAATTCTTGAACTAAACCACCAAACAATTAAAAATTGTGAAAATTTTCCCCTGAACAGACTGCAATTTCTAGCCGGTATTCATGAAAGCGAGTAAAAAAACATTTAGATACTTTCAAGTTCACTACGAGACCACAAATGTTTCTTTTGAGGTCTTCGCACTTAACTACAATCTCACATTGGAGTGTTAAGGTCCACAAAACAAAACAAAAAAAAAAACAAAATATAAATAATCCCATGTACATCCCATATAAGTAAGCCAGAAATCTATTTAGAAGCTTGTACGCCGTCGGAACTTCATAAATGGAAAAGGAGGAGAGAATTTGTGATGTGCATTTACTTTCGCTGCTATTCTTTGTTTTACTGCGAGCAAACAACCTTTAATTGCGAATACCAACGATGCAACCACCACAAAATCAACTTTAGATAGATGTAGTCTGGTAAATGATTGATGTAGGAGAGAGAATTCAGCAGTTCGCTCACACTTTTCCATTTATATTATTTATTTATTATATTTTCTAGATAATTCTTCTAAGACAAGCATTCGATATAACATTTCAAGAAGAAATGTTTTTATCTTTTCTATACGAATGAATTATCGCTTCAAATTCGTTCAAATTCAAGTCAATCAGTTCAAATTCAAGTTCAATTCAAATTTGTTTGTTGCCACTGATGACCATCAGCCGCTTCCCGTTTGTTTACAACTTTGTACTTAGAACAGCTACTTACGCTTGAATTGAAGCTCCTCCAAGTCCTTAGCGCTCTTTTCGACTGCGGCCGTCTCATAAGCAGAACCCTGCATGAATGATTTTCGTGCTTCGGCAACTCCTGCAATAAATATTCATGCACTTCCAGACACTATCATCAGAATTCCTTTTGGACTTCCTATTACAGAGTGTGATAACTCGTTTTTTTTCGAAATTTTTCACAAGGAAACACAAATTTTAACGTTAGCCGAACATGAGCTAAAGGAAAAGAATTCACAGCTGCACAGAAACTTCAACCAAAAATAAAATAATGTCGAAATTCATTAAAATCACCTTCGTAATATCGTCTCCTTATCAAAGAAAGCAAAGCACGTACGGCATCCTGATTTTCTTTAAATAGAAAGAGCTCTGAGCTGTCTAATTCATTTTAGGCAATAGCAAAGCGCAAGGTGAAGCTGAGTGTTGGATGCAAGTGTGTAGACGACTTGGAACTTGAACGGGGACAACTGTGGTTGTGCACGGGCAGACACGTTACTGTAGAACACTTACACACAATTCATGTTACGTATTCAATTATTGCTCCGAGGGTACCATACGTACGGTAATCAGTTTTATCTTCTAAGAATAGAACGTTTAGATGTGAAACTTACCAGCTGTGTCCAATTCGCTACGATCCCATTGACGTTCAATCACGGCATCGGCTTCGTTCCGTTCGTGGAAACGTTCTTTAACTGAAGGTCCGCTCTATAATGATAAGTTGCTACATTTAAGTAAGGCAGAAAATCCACGATAACACAGGACAACAACATTTTGCATTTTGCTCGCTAAATTACCTTAAGAACTTCGAGATCCTTTCTTTCTTCTGCTTCCTTCTGTTCGGCAGTTTCTACGTCACCAGTCTTCCATTTATTCTTCAGGTCTCCAACCTAAAACATAGAAATATGATGTCCCCAACAAC
Organism: Necator americanus; assembly: GCF_031761385.1. Taxonomy (NCBI): domain Eukaryota; kingdom Metazoa; phylum Nematoda; class Chromadorea; order Rhabditida; family Ancylostomatidae; genus Necator; species Necator americanus. The sequence goes on along the minus strand of NC_087374.1, from coordinate 36,297,495 downwards.
TTTAATAGAATTTACATTGTAAGGGGAGCATGTGTAGAGCACAAAATAAGAAAAAAAATATAATAATATAATGATAATATAAAATAAAAGAATGGCGAAATATGTATGTAAAAGATGGAGAGATCGAGATTACGTAGAAGGTCATACGGAAGGTTAAGAACGAAGTGTAGAAAAACTGTTGAACTTAACATTGACATTGTTAAACATTGGATTTTTAGATGTTTTTATCCATAATTTTCCTACGCTTATACAAGAACTTGAGGCAGAAATTTTGTCATGTTTTGTATTTCATCCCGCAGAACATCTCTCAGAAGTCATTTCGCAAAACTTATTCTTCTATCTACCACTGTTGTTCATTTTTAAACGAATTTAATCAAGAGTTGAGACAAAGTGTGCCTGGAGGGTTTGGGAAGGGTTTCAGTTTTCTCCGTCTTCCATCCTTCCATGCAATCACACACTAATGTGGCATATATCAGGTAAAAATCATACAATTTTCTACAAATCTTACCTAAAAAACCACTGTAATCAGAAAAATTTTATGCAATATGTGAATTGCTTTTCAGTTCAATTCAAGATTTCAATGCGTTCTCAAATTTAAAACCAAAAAGATGGCGGCTGATCTACTTGTGGACATAAAATAAGAAACAAAAAGAAAAGAGATTCAGTGATGAAGTCGTCAGAATCACCTGAGCAAAGTGCAACTCCTCCTTCCTTCTCTTCTTGTCCTCACGAACAATATTAGGATCTCGTTCGCCCTCTTCTTCTTCGCTTCCTTCCTCTTGTCCTCCAGCCAGGAACCTAAATGCATTGAATAGCTAAGATGGACATCGAAATGCACTTACTCTGTGGGTAAGAAGACGATTAAGACTTTAATTATCACTGAAAAATAAAAATATCTACTTTCGAATGTTCGAATGAAAGCAGAACATCTTAACAACGAAATACGTTTAAACAGTCAGGTTCAAAAACACGAGGCCTATTTTGAATAGCTAAGATGGAGAGATCAGGTACGTATCTTAAAATACGTTAGGCATCAAACGAGGTTCAAATGAGCTTAGTATGTTCACAGTGAGAAAGCCAAGTGGGACTCTTAAAATCGAGGCATATAAAGATGAAAACCTCACCTCTCCTTGTTGGCCTTGACTTTACCAGCTTGTAGTACCTCATCTTCGATCTGAAAACAAAAACCGTCTTAGCTTCGCTTACTCTTTCCAGTTTAGGACTGAATTATGTATGAATGATTTCTGTTTCTATAATTGTAATCCTTGATTATAATAATTAATAGTTAAGTAATAATTTCACACAGAAACGATTCGCCTTAGCCGAATTCCCATTCCAAATAACGTTTGCTACGAAAGAAAGGTCCCCTGCGGCTGTAATAGCCGGATGTGAGTATGAGTCAGCATAGGACGTACACATTTCGACACTGCGGCATCGATGGACCAAAGAAATTACGGCATCAGCAGCGGCCAGAATTAGTTGCTATGAAAAAACGTTTACGTCTTGGAAAAGGAAAATAAAAAACTGACCAAAGCGGCCATTTGAAAGTCTTCAAGAAAATCCTATCCATTAATATTTTAAAGGGAAAACGTCCAGGAGCGTAAGCACTCTTCTATTATTAACAGCTCAACGCCTGGCAACAAAACCCATCTCGGATTGCGCCAACTGCCCCAATACTCTGCATATTTGCTAAGCATCGACGATATTTGTGCAGAGGATGGCTAGAACCACTGCTGCGAATGCTTCGCTGATACGTTCTCCACAAATATGTATGACAAGCGAAGAGTGACCCGGAAATGAACCTCCCAGTTATCATTGTCACTTTTCTTTTTCTTCTTTTCTTTTATTTTGCTGATATTTTCCCACCCTCATCTGAGGTTTGAGACAACGAAACGAGAACTTTTCCCATGAATTTGACTGCATGATCGCAGTTTGGACAGAAATATCCCAAAGTAAAGATTTCAAAATGCGGATTGAGAAACGAAGTACTACCTCTTTCGAAGTATTTGTCTTTTTTTTACTTGTATTTTTTGACTTTTTTGACTGTTTTGCTGATAAATCATGTAATTATCGGAATATTCTCTTTGTACTCTAAAACCAACAGACATAGTCATTTGTTTTTTGTTTTCAGTAACTATTAATTTTCCAGCGAGTTTTGTAGCGAAATATATGTAAGAAATTAAATTCTCGATTCATAACCTATTTAAAAAAGCGAATATCTGGAAGCCACAAAATGTTTTTTGCTCAATGACTGGGCTAGAATTGAAGTGAAAAACGTTCTTAGAAAATGAAGATTATTGGGATCTCGACGAGGAAGAAATAGAAAATATAAGCTGAGAGAAACAGAAAGTATCTTGAAAGAACAATAAGAAAGAACACTTTGGGTAAGAACACTACAATCTTTCTTTCGACATTAACCATTTAGGGAGCAAGAATCAGATTAATTCCAAGCTCGGTTTAAAATCTTAAGGAAGTGCACAGAAAGAAGACGATTAAAGAATAAAAGATTGTATCGTATATTTCGACAGGGGAATAAATAGACTGTAGTATTAAATTGTATTAAATTAAATAGTATTAAACTGTAAAAAATGGCATCAAGGAAATCAACCAAAACAGCATTACATTGAACTCTCTAGAGGATTATTTGCGAAATATCTGATTTGCAGTATTCTAGTAAAGAAAATTCTCTGTAACTACAAAAGATGGGTTCTTAGCAAATTATCGCCAACGTTTCACGCAGGTTCATATCCAAGAATGAGAGTTTGCTGCGAAGCGAAAGCTCCTTCTTTCTGGTCGGAACTCTTCATTGAATGGAAAAAAGATTGGAAAAGAAAATGCCTCACCTTCGTCAGGTGCTCAACATTGGCGGCCTCCTTAGCAGCTGATTCAAAGTCACTCTTCTTCGACTTCAGGCTCGTGATCTGCGCCAGCTCGTCCTGTACGGCACTCGTGCCAGCTGCAACCATAGTGCCTTCTCAGAATAGCTACGGATTGAAAGCAGATCAGATGTGTGGTGTATTAGTGAACGGTTTGCAATATTACGAGCACACTAGCGCAGTGGTGTGCGGAATGAGCGGCGGCGCCAGATCGGCCAGGATAGGGACAATAATCGAGAGCAACGAAGGGGGAAAGAGAGTGCATGTGGGCGGATGGAGGCGTAAAGAATCGACAACAACACAACGTCGTATACGATTAATTCTACGCGCTTCTTTTAAAGAGTAGAGACAGACGTTTCACCATGTTTATAAATATTTACACTCAAGTGTATGGTAAGCATTACCACCGTTCCTCATTTGAGCAAAAGAGTTATTTTTTCATCATATTTTTTTTGGTACTATGCGTCTGTCGTCAAAGGAGTTATACATGGAAAAAAGAGAATGTGAAGGGGCCGTTTCCTTCATTTATGATAAGTGTGAAGATATTCCTGGGCATAAGATGGTCCCGTCCCAATAACGAAGTGCACCAATTTCTTTGCGCTACACTGCCAGCTGATTGAAGCTGCTATGAAAGCTGCAAACGATAAGAGAATAAATCAATAGGATTAATAAAATAATTAAAGTAACTGCATAACTTCCACTATTTGAGTTATTTGACAAGATTCAGAAGATTTAGCAACTCTAACTACCGAAAAAAAAGCCTTAAAGATATGAAGAACTACATAGAAACAGTTGATTGATTTTGGATGTAGAAATGGAACAAAAAGTGCGCAATATTTCTTAGAAATGGGGAGAAACGTGCGTACTTCTATTTTCCGTGAGCAGGTTACCCGCAAAAAGATGAAAGATGTGTTTGACGAAGAAAAAATTGAAGTGTTTCACGAAGAAAAAAAATTGAACTAAATTACATACGCGGTGAAGGAATAACGAAGAAAGCGGAGGAAAAAAATTGCTGAAAAAGAAATTAGAAACTTGTTATACGCTTAGACGTAACATAATACCTCTCATAAAGACAATAAATCTTATTAGGCGAATAGTCATGATATTTTTTTAATCCCTATGTGAAGAAAATTGAGATTTCAGATTAAAAACGCATTCCATAGCCTTTTTGCTTTACTTTAATTAGTGTATAGCAAATTATTATGTCATTTTTTTACACTACCAGATTAAAAAAAAAGATATGTGGAACAAAATTAAATGCATATTTGATTAATTCGAACACATTACATAGAAATAATTTCGAGTACACTTAAACAATTCATATGTAACTGTAGGTGACCACCATCAGAGCACGGATGCATGACAGCGATGAATACTGTATAATCTAAAATTAATCAAACGAGAAATAGAAGGGGAACCCGCTTTTGTTTTGTGCAATTTCCTTTAAAGGTAGAAAAAACGTTTCATAGCAATTTTATCATCCGGAGAAAAGCCGCCAGCGCTTGTATTTGTTCTGATTTCCAAAATAGAACACACAAATTAACCGAGGAGACCTTGAACGGTGTAAATCAGTGAAAAACAAACCGTATGTGGTTAGACGTGCAAGTATTCGCGGGTTCGATTAATTTTAAAAAAAATAAATAAAATAAAAGATTAACAATGTGATAATGACGCAAACAGTAGTGCATACTATATAGTACATACATATCCCAGGTAAAACAGATAGAGATCCGAGAAATACTCTATTGTGATGATAAAACATCAGGAATCAACTTCGTTCCGCCCAAAAACAGCAATCCTTCCATCAATTTCATCGTCACTTTGTTCATTTTACAAGCGGAACCCTTTGAAAAGAACAGCTTAGCACGATGTCGCAAAAAAGAAGCAATTCTATGGGTCGGGACACATATCAGGTATGACCAGTTCTCCAGAAAAATCGCGTTAGGATACAAAGATACAGGGTTAATTCGATGTTCTTTTTAGAATTAGAGTTCGTTTTTTCAGAGTAATTAATCCGGTGCTGATGATATCTATCACAAGCTATTTCATCCACATTTAATGATCCAGTGTGGAACGACAGGAGAGATCATCCAAGAAAAACTCAATCTCCAGCATTAGCATCAAAGATGCCATCGATTGATTTCAAAAAAAAGTTCCTTTGCAACAAATGGCGACAATATCTTCAACTGAGCTTTCGAAGTTCTCCAAGAAAACAACAAAAATCTTTACTCACAAAAATTCTGGATTTTGGTGATGACAGTAAAAAGCAAAAAGTGATTGGAAAAGCGAGTGTGCAATGTGAAAAAAGAATGAAAAAGCATAAAGTCAGACGCTAGTTTGAAGAAAAAGTTACAAGAAAAGTAAAACTGCGAAATTTTGTCACAAGTTACCCATTTCGGGTGAATATTCGACGAACACTCGAAATCTGACATTGAATGAAATACATGTTTGCTACTTTTTCATCGAGAAGTTTGGTTGTTGTGTTTATGTTTATGGTACACTAATTTTGTGTTCGTAGTCAAACAGATAGCCGAAAAGGTCCAGAAATTTTTTCTCATTTTACTGTAATTACACCAACTATGTGGCGGCACTCGACGAATGTTGTTAAATGAAAATGGAGCAAATATCCACTACGTCCATAAAGAATTCCACTTCAGGAAGAAACGAGTCTGAAAAAAACCCTTCAAAGAGAAGCAAAAACCTCTTGGCTTGCTTCTTTTCGGTAACATGCATTATTTTCCCAAACTGAAACCGCCGTCACGATAAAAATCACTTCTTACTGCAATAAAAGCGATTAAAAAGGATGTGGGGAGTTCTTGATTGAAAAAATCGCAAAACGATATGATGAAATCATTTGCACCGCCTGGCACAGAATATAGAGCAGGAAAAAAATGGCACAGTTAAATTTTAAATTCAAACTTTTCGGAAGTTCTAGTCATTCATTGTGAGAAAAAACAGAGTAGATTGTGCAGATAGTTTGAAAGTTCTCTCAGCGCCAATAGGAAGTCTTACCTTAGCAATTAATGAGTGAAATCGAGAACTTCTTGATCCTTTTAATACAATATTTGAATCTCACTGAATTTGCAACCCAGCGGCCATCTTCTCTCACAATTTGCCTATTTCTGCGCGCACATATGGCTGGGAATTCAGATTTCAACTGACCGAGACCCCACCACCCTGTCACTCTCTTCACTCTCATTTTCTACTCGGGTCAGTCAGCGCAAGATGAACACCATAAACAATCGCACTCGTCGAGTGGGCATAATTCTCTTGATTATAGGGGATTACGGTTATTAAAGAACCTCACGGCACTTGTGTCATTTCTCATGAGCTTAGAAAAGTGAAGATGAGATTAGGAGAGGTGAAATGAAGACAAACGATGAGGAAGGTTTCCAAAGAAGTAGTGACTCACATTTTACAACACCCTGAAGTTGTTTGGGTTTGTTAGTAACAGCGAACTCGTCGTCTTCATCGAAATCGCCGCCATGTTCGTCCTCTGCAAGAAGCTTGGATTAGGCGCAGAAGGTCTGCTGTGAATACATTCTGCAATTCAATGCAATGCAGTTCTTCTTCAACAAAACTAATTTTATTTCTCATTGATTGTTTACATTCGCGCATTCACAGACAGTTCCAGCGAGAGATATTTTGCATCGGTTCATCATAACATTCATAGATATGGACCGCCGATATATATGCCACGCGAAGTGTTGGATGACAATGGTGTGGTGACATCGAAATCCATACATTTCCGAATTACATTTAAAGCGCGATAAAAATCAAAAGCGAAAAAAGTCTAAAGAAATCCATGTAGGATATTACGGTATAGCCATAGTCAGTGCTACTCGTACTAAAATCTCGCTCTCGTTCCCGAGAATTCTCTTTTCTAAAAACGTGAACATCAAAATTTTTCAAAATTCAAAATTAAATTCAAAATTTGAAAAATCTTGTGTGTTATCACCTATGATAGCAGAGTTTTTGAAATCTTTCGACTATTCAATTATTATTCATTATTAAATATTATTTCACCATTCTATTTATTATGCTTGAAATATAGTCCTCAAAGAGTTCAGTAGGTAACAAGTGGAAGACGAAGGTGATAAGATGACGAATTAATACTAATTATTTACTTTTATACTGTACTCAGATACATTATGTTCCCCCAGTTTAATGGTAATAAATGATATTTTAACTTTGCTACGTTACATTTTATTTCATAGGAAGTTCAGTTAGGTGGAATATGAAGAATTATTTCGAAAACCGCGAAGGTATAAAGATTGAAAAAAAAAACAAATGAAAATTAGGATATTGCAAAAAGAAATAATTTCCGTAAACAGAAGTCAACCTTTAAGCAAACTGATATCACAGGAATAAAATAAATGTGGATGGGAGCAACCCATCCATATTGGTGGACCAAGATAGCAGATAATCTTCTCACTTCACTGACCACTATGTACTAACATTTTTCCACCTGCTAAACTAGTAGTATGACCAGCACCTCTTATTAACATTAGAAAATTAATTTTTTTTAATTTTGAAAAAAATTAATTAAATTAAAAATTAACAGTCCGAAATTGAATGAGATCAGCAATGAAATGCTTCAAAGAATAATTGTTAGGAGAAAAGATTAAGCATAAACATCACGCTGTACGTTGTAAACAAGAATCTAAATGAAAATTTTTTTAGAAGTAACCTATCAAAATTCCTGTTCACAAAACATAGAATTCACAATACATTGAGAAGTTTTTTTTTCAAGCCTTTTAAACGTTATGAATGATTTTCTATCCCTGTGAGTCCAATCGACGTTTTTCACCACCGTACTGCTCAAATTATTACGTACATATCTTTTTGTGCGAAATTTCCAAAAAAATAAGTCGTAATAATCAACGTTTGATCTATATAATGTAATAAATGACAAAATTCCATAAAAGTGGCGTATGGAACCGTATTCCGGTGCTTATCTTAATCCCTGGTCGCACGCGCCCGTTGTTCTGAACGAGGCTGGGGTCGGCTGACTGTGATGCATTCACTCATGCAACCCTTCATTATTCATTGAGTCGATTTCCCTCATTCATCGGTCAGCGCCACCGACATCGACCGCAGCGAAGAAGTGTTTTTCGGAGAATAAAAGTAACTGACACTGACCTTCCGTGTTTGCAGGATCCATGGTTTTTGCAATCTCTGGATGGAATATTTCCAACATATGTACCTTGCACAGCAATACTCCCTGGTGGGAATTATAATTAGTTGGCCTAAAAAATTAGACCAACGTGGCAACTGCAAGACACCAACAGGAAGGAAGTAATGCACAAGTTTTTTTTTTATTTAGAGCATTACTTCTATTTCAGCACAAAAAAAAAATTAATGGCCTGCTGCTGTTCGACATCTCTCAGTAATTTTTAATGTGACTCATCAAAGAGAGTGGAGAAAGAACAAATTTCCACAAAAAGTCACAAAAAGTCAGATATGATGGATAGCTCCGAAATTTTTGCAATTTCACAAGACGTATGTAACACAATTCCCAAAATAAATAAGATTTTTCAAACATGACCACTAGAATCTGCTGTGCCGGATGGAAAACTAATAAGGAAACCTTTTATTCCTGTCAATGCATCCCCTGCGAGCGCAGGGTCGAAAGCGAGGAAGTAATGCTCAGAGAGACTATCCTAGAAGCACCATCAGAAGACATTCCGGCAGATGCAGCTCTCTGGGCGACTACTGCGGGACTTCTAGGTGTTAGAATAATATCATTTAAATACTCCCCTGATGTCTTTAGTCCCCAAATTTGTTCGGGAGTACCTGCCCACTAAAAAACAAGCCTCGTAGCATTTGTATACCTAATGCATATGCTAGACGACGTATATTAATTTTTGTTTGTTTTTGACGCGAATTTATCCGCCTCCATGCATAGTAAATGCACTATCCGCGACGGAAGGACCGTTTTTAGCGAACGAACACTTCAGCGACACGTATGCTAAACCGGATCTATGCGCACAAAAAAGGTACAGAAGAGTACAGCGCACAGCGGGAACGGAAACGGAAGGCGTAATGCGTGACTGGATGCAATGTTTCAAATGGAGCGGCGCACGCCTAAATCGAATTCCACGCCTCCCAACCATCAAACTACTCACGCCAGTTATTCAGTCAGTACAACGTCGGATCCTGATCCCAATCTTCTGTGACCACCACAAAGTGGTCCGGAGAATAGGTTTAGAAAATGGATACCAAGAACGTTCATAGAATTCACAAAGAGATAAAATAATAGGATCGGCAGGTTAATCTGGTACAGTACCCAGGGCCTAAGATTTTTAAAAATAGACAAAAAAAAACGAGAGAAATAGTTGAGCGACAACTCACGTCAGCTTCTTCTCACATTTTGAGCATTTGAAACATTGGTTGTGATATAACTGCTTGTTGGCAAATATCCGCTCCACTGGATAGACGGTTTTACCGCAAACCGCACACTCTTTCGGCGCTTCGTCAGCGGTCATATCCTGAAACTCGTCTTAAATTCAACCATCTGCCATATAAGCCAAAAAAAAAAGCGAAACGGTTCCAAAAGGAGGCTGCCGCTTTCACTATACCGTTGCCCCTGTTGTCAACACTCGTTTTATATATTAAGTGCTGTAAAATGCTTATAGGTACGGGTTCCTAAACTGGTGGGTGATCTGACCGGTGGAAAAGACAGGATCGGACGTAGCAAAACTTTGGAATCATAGTGCTACGATCGAAATGATTGATAACGGGTTCGATTTTTCGCATTTGCGGACTTATTCACTTCACAGCTGAATGGGAAAAGAGCTAGGAAACATCTAAGGTATTCTCAAGGACTACAGTTGAGATCTCAAGGAACCGACCGCTAAAAGGTATTGTGAATTATTCGGCATTTGTCAACCACAGCTTACGTCGGCTCAAAACCATCAGCACTGGAGTTGAGCAGAGAATTTTTCGGGAAACAAATATTAAAAAAAAAACGATTTTTCGGTCAGCTTCTTCTACAAACATATCTAACGATTTGATATTCTGAAAAATTTGAACGTCAGTGACATTTTCGAACAGCTTGAGGACTAAGAACTGACAGAAGTATAGAATAGTCCTTTTTATCTGTCATTTAACCATTATTTAGATAATTTATCACTAACTGGACCTGGAACTGCCGGGGTACGGTAAGGCCTAAGCAATGACCGGAATCATGTTCTGCGTTTTAAGAGAAAAGTAAATAATAATGAGATCCAGTCCTCGTACAAACAATGGCTTATGACTTGTGGGATCGTTCAATATATGTCTGGTCAGAGTACAATACTTCCCATGATCTGCGTTCACGACTTCATGACCCTAATTTCGAAAAAAAATCCAAAGAAAGGCGAGCGATATGACTTTGTACCGAGTAACTGAAAGTAAAACGATCACGATCACTCACTCGATTAAATGCCGACTTCATCTTCTGCATATCTGCACTGCGTTCAATTTCGACTTTTTCACGCACCACAGCCGAATCCTCTACGCCTTTCTCGAATCTGAAAGAATCCACAACTAACGTAGAAGCACGGAATTCTGGAGTCGAAGCGGGCTTACCGAAGAATGGCAGATTTTACTGGACTAAACATCTCAGGGAACTAACACCAGATGTATGGAGAGCACTCGAAGGCGAAGGTAATAAAACTCCTTTTTTTGCGCCACACACGACAAAATCTACGCATATGCCGTTCACGTATTAAACCGCGCTTCAGCGTCACGTGCGAGTACTATATCGAGGAGTGAAGGCGAAATCAATGAAAACCCTCATTTCCAGGAAAAAAGGCTAATAAATCACTGATAGTCTACCATTCAAGAAATACAGAGAGCTATAACAACGAAAAGCAAAAGAAATGAAAGTGAGTATTTAGAAAAAACGAAAACAGATAGTGTTTTATTGGTTCATAAACAATTCTGCTTTGTATAACAATCCCCGTGTGACTAATTGTCGTTTAGGATAATATTTTTAAGGTAATATTTAAGAAACTTATTAATTTAAAAGTAATAATGTGTATTTCATAGCACATGGTTCCAAAATCACAAAATCACAGATCCAAAACGATCGCAGCTCATTTACCTCGAACTCTCATTCATTTTTCAAGAAATTGAGAACAGAAAATGCGATGAGAATGGCATTGGCCTCGTTTTGGGCATTGCAAATGGCATTCATATTGTAGAGATTGTTTTTAAATGTAGGCGACTTTTCTTTTGAAGTTTTCTTTTCTCTCGTCAACGATACATAAATCCAAAAGAGACAAACTATTCCGGAAAAGCTGCACTTCTAGCAAATCCTATTGGATAATTATTGTGCTATCAAAGCAAGCCTTTCTAAATCGCATTTAGATCGTTAAACGATTAGGCGAGGGTGAAACGACCCAAACGAGGTTGTTGGGAGCCGAAGACTTCCGCACGACGACGACAGCGAAACGACGCCACCTCTCGTTTGCCACCGCCTGGTGGTGAACGACGAAAAACAAATCACGTACCTTTCTTTGGCGCTGGCCAACGTCTCCTTGCCGACACCAATCATTTCCCTCTCCATACGCTTCAGCTTCTCCTCCAAGTTTTCTTCGAGCGTGGAATCAAGATTCTCGAAGCGGTTTTTGAACTTGGAGTATTTTTCCTGGAAGTGTATGTGTTCTCTTTTTTAGAAACTTAAAGTTTTCTTGTGCAACGCGTGTGTGAAAAAGCACATGTAGATGACTTTTTTTATCTATTTTCCTTTAAATAATTCCAAAAAAGTGTTTTAATCTTCCGACATCTTTGCATGCAACTATTTACTAAAAATTTCTCACAGTTATTTTGAAGAAATTTATAATGACTCAAAGAACTGAACGTTCTAAAATTTATTAAAGGCATCACCCTACGAATCTGAGGTGGTACGGATTTCAGATGGAGTACTCGTATGCCGGATCGTAGATTATGGAGAGGTGGGTGATTCCGTCCATTTCTTGCTAATTGGGGCAAAAACGGCCCGGAAGATCGGCGTGTGCACAACGCTGGCGCGCTCCAATCGAACTCGTCGCAGAAAATAGCGCGCCGGGACGCTCGAAGCCGCATCTTTCGGGCCGTATCTTCCGGGCAGTTAGGAAGAAATGGACGGAATCACCCCGCTCTCCTTAATCTACGATCCCGTATACGAATACTCCACCTGAGATCCCTAGCACCTCAGATTCGTGGGGTGATGTCTTTAAATTACTACGACCGCAAGACTATTAAGTGATTGCAATCAAGCAATCATGCATAATTACACGAAAAAGAACGACCACTATCAAAAAACGACGAAAAAGACAGTTCAGAGAAGCTTTTCGTCGCGCCCTTGCCTTATCGATTATCATCTTATTGATCGGTGAAGGTGGGCACCGCCCTGCCCGCACAAAGGATGTAAGCGAGGAAAGGACTTCTAGGGGAATAGTACACTCGACGACGTCTCACGTTCCACTGCTCCCACGCTTTGAATAGCTGTTAGTATTTGTTTGTGATATTACCTTCTCTTTAGAGTAAATTCAGATAAATAACTAAATAAGCAGATAAATAAATGATTTCAAGTTTATTTGAAAAATGAAAAAGCACACGCAATTGCTGTGCTTTCAGGTGTGTGGTGTGGGGGTGTGCTTTCAGGGGGGGTCAGGGCAAAACTACATCCATCAGGAGTTGCGGTGCATTTGCGTACGCGCTGTGGGGGCGGCAGTTGGAACCGAGTTGGGACCGTTGCAAACTGCAGTGATGGGTGGTCCCAGCAACGGTTTCGCCACGCTCCTTGCCGCTACGCTCCACCGAAAACGCAACTGCGTGCGTGCTTCATATCGTTCTGACCATACCATACTTTACGTTTTTGAAGCTGCCGATTATAATCTTAACGTTTTCACATACGTAGAACTAAACTGTAGGAATTCTGAACGCACCAGTGGTTCAGAAGGTAAATAAGAACACAAACCTTGCCAATTTCGGTGAGTTTCTGTCGTTCTTCTGCGATTGCTGCCTTTGCTTGTTGCAATTCTTCGTCTGCAGTACTGGCCACTTTACCCTCTTCGAAATCCTTGAAAACATATCCTCATTATTCTTTTGGAATAAAAGTAACGTACACGATGTTTTAGCGGCTATACTATACTATTAAAATAAACACAACATTGATCGAATAGCAGGCAACAAAAAATGATCAATCAATTTTTGATTTCTTGCAACTATCTTTCTCAATAATATCCACTAACCTGCTTCATTTTTTTGAGCTCCGTCGCCTGTTTTAGCTGTTCAAGCTCTTCCGCGCGTGCATCATCCTTCACAGGACCTTTTGTTTCTGCCAAAGCGGATTTCTAAAAAAAAATTAAATAATCGCCAAATAATTCTACTGAGAAGGAAAAGAATAGGTGTAGAAAAGGAACGGTATTAGGTCAGAAAGATCCACACTACATATGAGTCGTTTTATGCAAAATTGCGACTTAAGATTGTGCACAAAAAAGAGGGGGGGGGGGAATGGGAACAATTAGCAGTTGCATCACGAAAAAATAAGAGAATGCTGGATTCCGGATTTATGAGGTGGATAAACCAGAAGTGCAGAGCGTAAAGAAAGAGAAAAGTTCACCTTGATGATTGACGACTTCTAAAACAAATAAAATCATTACATATCTAAGTGTGACTCGAATAGGAGCATTTTACTCTGACAAACGCCTCGGACAAGGTCGAAATTAATCGAAAAGAAGGCATGGTGAGGCTGGCTGCGTAAACTTCTAGGTAGTTATATAGGATCCACGACGGAAACATTGGGACCCAAGCAATTACTGGAAGTACCGCTACACTAGTGACGAGGTTGGAGCAGCTAGAAAATAGCACGAGATATAAAATGAGTTCAGCGAGCTCGACTCATTTTGAGTCATGAAGAAAGTGTCACTATCCAACAAGCACTTCTCACAGATCCCAAAAGCTTTCTTCAATTTCGTAGATGATGAGTATCGCTATCTGCGCGAGAGAACTTCGCATAAAACGAAGGGGAGAAGCGCTCATTGGACTTGTCCGAACGGACGTTAACATCCATGACTTCTGGGAATTCATTTTTGGTTGTGCGCTGTAGAAAAACGACCATGAACAAGCAGTACGAATCAATGAAAGCTGGGCCGTGCCTGAAAGTGCACGCATTCCTCAAAAATACTCGACTGATCTGTCGCATGAATCAAAATTAAATACTATCTGACGATAGTATTCAATTCCGACTGGACCACTTTTTTTGCATAATCAATCGTTCGAGCTCTTAATCGTTATCCTAGCCGTAATTTTTCTATCTGAATAAGTGGCGATCTTTGAATTCCTGACATCTTTTACAGTCCCAGTTCGTAATATCTGCGGATAACGCTAGGTTTGGAGAATTCAAAATTTATCCATATTCAATTCCTTCCTTCAAGACCTAACTACGGTTGATTCGATTTGTGTCCTGGATGAGCGCAGATTGTTTCTTGTAACAAACACAAAAAGCAACGAGAAACATAGATTTGTCAAGTTCAATGACGTAAAAACCACACAACATATAGAAATCTAAACCTTTTCGTCACCACTAGTCTTCTTTTTTAGCCCATCCATCATTTCTCTAAGAAGAAGTGTTGACCTTCTCTTCTCAATTTTTTGGATTTCATCTAAACCGACAAAGCGAAGATGTCAAGAAACTTCCGTACTTTTTCGTATTATTTGTATTTATTCATCGTTCTCCATGTTCTCTTATGTTTTGTGTGCATGTTTATGCTTTTACCTTATATTACTCCGACCCTAAAATAAGTCTTACGCTCCCACTTGTACTATGAGATCCAACAGTAGACTTCGGATATTCTGTTGAGCGGATAGGGCATTTGATCGGATAAGTCACATTCAATTTCACCTTTTCAGAATCTGAAGAAGGTGAACTCGCCGAAACGTTGGCCAACAACAAAAGATTGTAGTAAACTCGCGTCCAGCTCAACCTAAGAGCACTAGTACTAAATTGCCCATAATTCACTTTACTTTTTTTTTTATTTCACTTATAATTACCCGAGTTATAGGCACGACCGCCCGCCTTGCGTACTGCTAACACTGTCTTTCAAACACAAATAAATACTAATATGAGAAAGCAAATGTACCTAAAAAAATACTCAAGTATCAAGTCAAAAAAGAGTTGAGAAAAATCCCTGTAGATCATATTAGAAGCCTATAGACTTAAAAAATAAAGTCACCCTTAAAAAAATACGAAAGCTCACTCTTTAAAAACACGAAAGCTTCTTCACATGTGTAAAAATGTGTTCACTTCCACCGTCCATATTGCAAAAACTGCAAAACTTGCAACGCAAACATCAATAATGTCGACAAACGTCTGACGGCACTTTCTACGAAACGTCTATATCCGTAATCAAATATCCGTGCAGTCTTCGTTGCATTTCGTTAACCCTGAGAGTTGGATTTACGGCGGAAGCGGAAAAAAGTGGAATCGATCATTGCCTGTGGACATCGTGCATGGACTACGCATAACCGTGATCAGTGTCCTCGACTACTTCTAAGTGCCGAGTTCCGATTCCACTCAATAGGAAGGAAAAAAAACCCATTCTTGTTTAGGGTAATGCTCACCGCCTTTCTCACATTGTCCCGTTTCCTGTTACTCACATATCGCCTCGTCTCCTCGTTTAAATGTTTTCTTGCAACTTTTATCAAACATCTTAACACAGAACTAACTTTTGCGAAGTACGGTGCATCACGTAGCCGTCAGCACCAGTTAGCAAACTATAACATAGTCTGGATAGATTTTTGAATGTCCTGTCAATGTAGGAATTCGCGTCAGACGAAGGAATAGACGGACAATTTTTGCTTCATATAGTAATAAATTTCTTAATTTCCATCTTAATACAAAGCTAATTTTCGAACAAAAAGTGGGCGAACCAGAAAAAGAGAGAATAATCCGGTTGCCAAGTTTGCCTTTTCTTCGGACGTGATTACCTACAATACATGCATCGAATGGATCAGACCCTGCGAATTAAGGTCAAGGAACAAGGTCCACTTTCACTTCAGTCCTCCAGAAGAACTCAAAGGTGGTATTGATCTCTTTCGGGTTCAAACTAACTCCTCTATGCTCCTCGGTTGTTACATTCCTTCTCACGTTATCCTCCTAGGACATTCTGGCAGATATTAATTGATTTTCGTTGAGATTTTTCTAAGGAAAAATAGAGAAACTAAAATATTTCAGACGTGCGCAAGAATTTGTTGAACACCCAATAGATTGCCTCCTCAATACTTTAAGGCCCTTATTTTATTTTACCAAAGTATTACCGTTATAAGAAAAGAGACATTCTAGGTTCGGAAAGTTTTGAACAGAAAGTGTAAAAAATCCAGAATCTTTCAGAAATGAATCGAAGCAAGTCTGACAGCAATGGAGAATGTTCTCGAAGCTTTTGCGTGTATGCAAGAATCTGCGTGCGCGCTTCTGTTAATTGCAGTACATGATAAGTGGACAACTGCCGCACGTCGCTTCGGACAGCGGCAAAAAAAGAGCTCGGGCTGCACCGTCAGACAATTTGTTCCGTTGCAGCCTCCTGAATTCTGGACAAGGTGTATCAGTGATTTACCCAACAAATAGGCGAAGGTTATAAATGTCCATGATAAAGTGTGTAGTGTTAGATCTTAACTGGTTTGAATAAAGTATTTAAATTAAAAAATAGAAACCTAAAACTTCAAAGATATAGAATGATATATAAGATATAGAATGCAAAACTAGTACACAAAAACTTCCGCCGATTCCACACTTTTGCAATCCTCCGATTAAATTCAAGGCTTAAATCCCAAGAAACCATTCTGAAGTCAAGCCTAAGGACGAAAGCAAATCCTTATCTCTACATAAAAAAGTCGGTTCCAATAAGTAAACGCGCATCTTTGAAAAAAAAAACTAGACAATGAAAATAAATATAAAAAAATAACTGTAAAAATATATAAATACTTTGAGCCTAATTAAACGAGGATTTTCAAACAGAAAAAGATGACCGCGAATATGATGCGTATAGGGAGAAACTTTCGTTCTATAGATGGAAGTCCGCTTCCTTTTTCTACACCTTTCCTAGACTAACTTTGCAATTTTTTCCAATTAAAACTGTATAAACTCAACTTAATAGAGTGATAAAAACAAACGCTCAAAAAAATCGTAAATTCTTCCGTAGATCTCTTTTGCATCTATGGAAGTTTCTCGCTTATGTCATTGAATTATTCCAGCGACGAGTGGAAGTAAAAATCTTATGCACTCCCAAACCGGAAGTTTCTTGCTTTACTGAAGGATAAAGGCGAATCAACGGATTCTCGTGATCTCAGACAAGTCTGACACACATTTATCTGTCCGAAGAGGTGAAAGGCTTCTCTGATTCCATGTGGGTTTCAAATGATCGACCATGTCAGTTCAATCGCAGCCAAACCACCTACCCACTCCGCTACACCCACACAGAAGTTAGTTTCAGAGATCTTAAAAGTTGAAATTTTATTGCTGCTTTACCGAACGATTTACAATTTCTGGAGTCACAGTCGAATTAAACTATTTCAATTTCAACCGATCGTAATCATTCTGTACGGTACCACTGAATGACCGCTTCCGAACGCCTGTAGAAAGAGACCGGATTCCGTGTGCATGAGCAAAGGCACGATTCACCCCTTGACGACAGTGTAACTCACATTTGATTCACAGCATCTCCATCATTTTTGTCTTGATTCCATCGTTTTGACTCTACGGTTGCACTACTACTCTCAATAAATCCTTGGTACTCGAAAGATGTCAAATGACGATCTCGGAAACATTATTCCGTACATAAATAAATAAATAAATAATTTCATATGAACCCTGGCTAGCCAAAAGTACAAAAAATGCCCTGTGATCAAGGGGAAAAACAAAAAATAAGATAAAAAGGAAGAACTTTCCACTCTATTCAAAAATTCCAGCTTAAGTCGTTGAAAGATAGTCAAGCGCTAAAAATCTTAAAATATAAAAACCGAAATAATAACCCTTTAAAAAACACTTCCGCGAATTTTCATGTCGTAGAAGAAGCATGTAGAGAAGTTAATCAAATTGAAATTCCGTAGAAAGCTGGTATTAGCGTCTATAAATTAATCAATACAATTAAACAAAATTTCAAATCTTGTATGAGAAGAAAATGACTCCAATCTTGTAAGGTGTAATAGCGCTCTGGAAAAAATACCAAATTAAGTTGAGTATGATTTTTCAAAACATAAGGCCGCACTCCTATTCTCATTCTCAAGAAATTCACCATAATATTCGCTTATACTTACTGACGTAGTTTGAACTATCCAACAAAGTTCCCTTTATGGACCATGGGTTAGTAATAGAAATTTCATTAATAGATAGCTGAACAGAATAAAACGGAATCAGCCTTATTAGAGTAAAAATAACACATAACAAAAAGTGTCTTTCGGGATACTTATTCTAACTTCTTCAAAAGAGAGATATAGTTTTCTTTTCCTCTTATATTTGCAATCTAACTAAACGCAGCTAACTAACAACCAAAATTCGTATAAAATTAGCCTTTAGGCAATTGGTTTTTCATGTAGAGGAGTTTGAGAGCTAGTAAATCAGGCTCCTTAGAGTGATCTCTTAAGAAAAAAGGGTCTGATGCATCTTCCGTGCAGCGCAACGATGTTGGCGACCAAATTTGTCTTCTGATAAAGCATTTGAAAAATGTTTCTACATTTTTACATTACAGTTTTGAAGATACACATCTCTAAAACCTAATGCCACTGATTCTTAAACTGCCACTTCCAAAACGGTTAATTTTCAACAGAAAAATTGCCGACAACCTCACATATTCGACGCAGTTTCTCAAAAATTTGTCGTGGATAGCGTACTTTTCCTATTCGTTGAATATTTGTTCTCATTAGTTATAACTGCAGCAAATAATAAAATGCCTCCGACTGCTTCCAATTTTTTAAAAAGCGCAACTTCTGCGATCAATATGCCAAAGATCTGCCGAAACACCTTCAACTTGCAATCCACGGCACAACACATACCACCTGCTGACAACAACAGACCCATTTCACAGCTAACAATAGGCGATGACATCCCAGCACTGAGTCAGTCTGACAAGCAGTCGCAACTCAAGAGGTGCGGACGACGCCGGTAAGTAGTTAAACACAGAAAAAACTGACCAGTTGATTGATGTCGGTGTTCTCTCGACCTTCGATTTGAATTTTTGGTGGTGGCTTACGAGAGTCCTCTTCGTCGGAATCACTGCTCACGGCGTACGGATCTTCATCGTCGGCCATTTTTCTGTTCAGAATATCTGCAACACATCCGAATAAGTGGAAATATACAGCTTGCCTTAGGTCACGTGAGTATAGCATTCGAAACGTTGTTTTTTGCGCTTAGAGACAAAATAACTTTCCCGGTTCGATTTTTAAACAAGCAGAATGCGGAACGAAACAAAGCAGCACTAATATTTTTTTGATATATTCAACTTTTCTTAGCGAAATTCCAGCCCTTCTCCTCTTCACCGTGAAGAGGATCCCTTTAATTTTAGAGCAAATCAGACAAATATTTCTGGATGAGGAGGTTCCTTGAGCTCCAGCGATCTACCAATTCAAGCATTATTTTGCTCAACACTGGACTGAAGCGCTTTATTGCAGAAAAAGGCGCATACAATCTAAATAGACTTACGATGGAGGAGAATGATTAATAATATTTACAATACACAAAGCATTTTTCTGACGAATGTTTCTTTTTTAGAAACAGAGAATGAATGAGAAGACGAGGGGACCAGAACGGAACATCCAACGCCTTTTCAAAAAGCTGTACAATCATCTATTCAAAAATCACCGATGTGTGGAATTTCCAACCAAAATTTGACCACATCTTTTGATTTGAGAAATTCAGCTGAAACCCCAATCAAGATTTCAGACAGATTGAGATTCTATACTGCTTCGGATGTTCTTGATTTTGTTTTTTGAAGACAAACACAAAACTACGTCTGGAAATTCTAAAACCGGTCGTTACAGTTGGAGCCGCTCAGAGAACGTCGAGAAAAGACAAATAGAATGTCAACTATATGAAAAGAAATGAAAGTGATGAAGAAGATAATTGATCCCGTTGTTGGCGAACGCAAAACAGGTGATTAGTAATAAACAGAATTACAAAAGTCGTAGAACAGCGGACACGATATGTATCTTCCAATTACTGGGAACGGTATCAAAATGAGCTATTCATGGATCTCTTTCAAACAAGCACCGTTAGAAAATCCACTTCCCAAGTGATTTTTTCATCGTCACTAGTAATAGGTGGATGTAGAACAATGTGGAGGCAGGACCGAATGCGTATAAGCTGGGAGAAGGATCTGGCAGCCGACTGTGCGCTTTACAACACCCACGGCCCGAGGGGGCGAGAGAGGACAAACAGAGGAGATGAGAGCGCTGAGAAAGAGGCAGTGAGGTAAATCTGCCACCAAAACATTATGAAACAATGGATCTTCGAAAAAAAATGAGAATAAAAAGACGGAGATCAACGAAAAATTCACACTGTCACTTTGTGAACAGAAAAAAATGACAAAAAGGGAATAAATTGATAAGGCGTATGGAAAATCAGGGTAGAAAAAGGATGTCGTAAAATTTGTAAAGGATAGAAAAATATTTGATGTTATCCAAACAGGTGCAAGAGCTAGTTTCTTACTAAAATTAAGATTACAAAGCTCGCAGCTCCATAAATTTACCTTTAAAACTATGCAGGGAACAGTAAAGAGTGCTAAAAGACAAATGAAACTCACCCGAAATTCATTCTGATGAAATTTCGACAGATCAAGAACCACATGAAATATTGAGATCCATTCGTCTATTCTCATCTCATTCCAGACTCTTCCTTGACACCTAAACGAATGAACAGAAAAAAGTGGACGATATTTTCTGCAGAGAAAAGGGTTACAACTAATTGATTATTTGGGGGAAAAACGCTTGGCGATAGGTGTGAACCATTCGTTTTGTTTTATCAAACATACGAAATGTTAAAAGAGGCTGAATTTAATGGATGAGATCGTACTCTTCTCTTTTTATCCCATTTTATACAAACAGTAAAATATTTTATTTATTTTTATTTTATACACAGTAAAATGTATTCAACATGATGACGCAGCACGTCCTCGTTGAAAACTTGCTCTGAGCTCGAGCTCTCTACCTATCCGGAGAAAACGAAGAACTCCCCGGACCCGTTTTCATTTTGTGGTTTGTGGATTTTCTGTATTTTATTTTCTGTACAATAATTCATGAAGAATAGAATTTAGTTCTAATGTAGTACTTCTCCATTAGCTCTACCGTTTGTTTTGGTCCCAGGGATGCCTCCGAGATCTTAATTTTGTATGGATTGAGCTTTCTTTCTGTTTGTTTAATTTGTTCCCTTTTTTGCGCACCTTTTTCAGATTTTCTAATAAAAGAAAACCCTTACACACTAGTCCAAAAGTTTCTCCTGATTCTAGGATCTCCTCAAAGACTTCAGTTTGCAGGAATTGAATTTTTGACTCTTTAATAGTGTAAGTGTGCATAGTTTGCTTCCTTCTGTGAAAATTGTTGAAATTTTACAATGATTCTGATTATCTCAAGCGCTAATCATGCACAATTACACAAAAAGAAAGCTGGACAGAAATAGAATCCATACACATTAAAATCTCAGAGGCAAATAATCTTAGGAGCAGAGTAAAGTATAGAGCTAACGGGATAGAATATTGAAGAGATCACATAGGTCACTAATTTATAATAGTGCACAACGGTCATTAGTGGCTTCGATTATTCCAGAAATTTGAGTGGAATTTCCAGGGAATAAACTGTTCATCTCGAAGACCACTGAGATGTATTTCCCTATACACTTATTTAAATCTTTCCGAATGCTCGAGGCACAAGCACACAGAAGTCATCTACTCCAAACACAGGGACTGAATCGCGCGAGGATTAGGCGTGAGGTATGTTGTAGGGTATCCATCGATATACACTGCGCAAATACTCCTCATAAAATAATGCAGTATTTTTTTTTGATTCTGGTATCGATACGCAAAGTCTTACTTAGATCCAGGTGTGTGTCAGGCCAATTTTTCCTTCCGTTTTTCATCTAAATACCTACTGGTTTCTGTCCCAACACCTGTTGATGGGCCAGAAACTCGTGGACATCTTAATAAAAGTGCGTGTGTTTGTGTACAAACCTTTCCAATAATGTTTTCCTTTGGAATTTGGTACTTCTTTTTCCAATGCGCATGACCGACCGTACGAAGGACTTTAACTTCAACATTCTTATTCTTATTTCGTGTGACCACCACTTCGTTCACCTTCACTGGTCTGTAGAATTTCAAAATAATAGCAGTTTCTGTAAATCCCACACAATCAAAATGTGAAAAGTTCCTAACAACTCTTTCCATTCTCCTTTTTTTAATAAGAAATATTTACATAAACTGCAAATTTTGCAAGAATCCCGGTATATGTGCCATCGTATAGGGGTACCGGACGCGATCGCGTCGCCCCACTCCTGGCTCAGCCGGGTAGCGGTGGAACTAGAGTGCGCAATTTCCACACAATGTGGACGAGACTTCGGCTCTTCAAGTGGTGTTAGCACAAGGATAATAAGAATGTTTACGATTATTTGATTACTACTATTCTTCAGCTCTTCACAAATGATCTCCGCTAAATGTTAACGATGTTTGCGAACGTAAACACGTAGCAAGCTCTATTACTATCATATTGTATTATTGTTATAACCGTTTATAATTGATTCACGATTGATTAATTGATTTATTCTAGTTGAACCGAGTTTCTGTGCACAAAAACGTTCATTTCAAAACAGGGCACAAGAACCGTTCTTTAGTCACAAATGACTTTGACATTTATCATTTAAAGGCATCACACCACGAATCTGACGTGGTATGGATTTCCGATGGACAAACTCCATACGGGGTCGTAGATGACGAGATCAAGGGTGCCTCCGCTCTCTCTCCCTGATCGTAGTAAAAAAAAACGCCGTGAAATACTCCGTTTTTCACTACGATTTCAGTTGCAGTTTGCTCCACTCTCGTACACGCCCCGCGTCCACCTGCGCAGCGGTAGAAAGCCAGTGAGTTCTCCCCCTAGGTTGCTGAAGGGGCTGGAGCGTATACGTGGAGGAGCGCTGTAACGTTCCTTATAGGAACTAAAGCAGTTTCCACGCCGTTTTTTAGGGTGATGAGAGAGAGATGAGCGGACTACCGCTGATTCCGCAATCTACAACTCCATCTCTAGCTTTTGCCGGATTCCCTCACAACGTCAGATTCTTGGTACGCTGCCTTCAAGTACAGTGTTACTTTTCCATTGGAGAAAACGATTGATTATCTTCTCTCTTCTAACCTCCTGAACTTTTCAGAAGTTGCTTTTGAATACAATACGTAGGATCTGTATTCACTGTGAGATCACCAGAGGAAGAGATGGATGGACTGCTAATTGATAATTAATTGTAGTAAAACCATTGAAAAAACGAGATTCTACCACTCGAAACGTAAGGTAGTTAGGGAGATATTCTATGTCTATAGCTTCGATTCCCCTTAACAGATAATTCCATTAACTATAATAGATCATACCTCTCTCCTTTGGCGGATAAGCGCAGACGGGAGATGAGATGAAGAACCCAAGATTGCATTTGTAATTGTCAGGTTTCAGGTGTCAGAAGCACGTTGTTCTCAGCGAGAGTTAACTTCCTATGCACTATTATACTCTAACTACTAAGAGATCAGTAATCATTGTTGTATGTGAATGTCCAGATTCAGAGTATAGTCGGGTCAAAACGACATGAAGCACGAGTGTAGTTACAACAGCGGTCGCATTGGAGCAACCCGTTTTTTTAACCGCTCGTAGTGTCCTACGAGTGGTCTCCTGGCAATTTGCCAAAGTGTCGTGGAGTGACCTCATCCAGAATCGATACTGGTCGATATTCTTTGGTTACTTTTATTCTTTTTCCTTTTTTTCTGGTTCTTCTCCTCTTTTACGTTTCTTTTCTGTTTTTTTTTTGTTTGCTGTATTTGTTTTCGTTATGTAGATCATAATCGTACTTGTACTGCTTTTAAGTTACTGTATTGCTTTTATTCGTGTACTTAGCTACATGTTAATGTTCTTTTTTGTTTGTAAGGGAGAAAGAGCGAAGAAACAAAAAAAGACGTACACACAGAAATAAATATAATTTTGAACCAAATTTCAAAAGCAAAACATGAGCAAAAACTAAGTAACTTAAGAACAATTTAGGTACAGTATAAATCTACAATACATAACAAAAGCGAATGCAGCGAACAAAAACACGAAAAAAAAGATACACAGAAGACGAGAAAACCTGAAAATAAAGGAAAGAAATGAAAAGAAACCAAAAATTGTAACTACACTGGTGCTTAATGTTCTCTGAACCGACTATATATATATATATATATATATATATATATATATATATATATTGCTGTTGCGCCCGCCAACTCTACAACAATGAAAAGGTTTTCACAAATACAGGATCACACCTTCCGTGTAATTACATTATTCCATGCTAGCTCATTGACATGACTTCTTTGCACAATTAATACTAACCTAGAAACTACAAGCAACTACTAGTTTGTGATTTCAGGACTTTCATGTCATTCATAGATACATCAATAACATATAAGTATTTACATCAATAATTAAGTACAAAAATTCCACATCAAAATCACCAATCCAATAAACAATTTTAAGAATGGCCTCTTTTTGATGCATGGGCTGCTTGTTTTATGAGGCGTCGCAGAGATGGTTCATTTTTCTAAAATCGATTCTCAAAGTTCACTGCTGCTGAACATCTAATCAAAAAATACGACATGAAAGCATAATAACTCACTGTAAGGGAAGCGTGCAGCTTATGTGCTTCAATGCGTTCTTGTTGATCACTACTGGTAGCAGCAGCAGTGCGAGTTCTTTCCAAAAGTATCATAAAACGTGGATGAAGTCGTATTCGCTGAAATTATATAGTAATTCTTGACGTTATCAAGCAGACAATTTAATACTGCTTTTAACAAAATATATCAGGAGATGGGGGGGGGAAGGGGTGGCGATTGGGGGTCCCCTTTTCCCCCCGACCGACAAAAGGTTCGAACCCCCCCTGGGGCCCCCCAACCCCCCCCCCCCCCGGGGGGGTAAAAAAAAAAAAGACTTGTGTGGGGGGAAAAAAAAAAAAAAAAAAAACAACCCCCCCCCCCCCCAAACAAAATAAAAACAAAACACCCTTAAAAAAAAAAAAAAAAAAAAAAATAAAAGAAAGGGGGGGGGGGGGGGGAGGGAAAAAAAAAAAACAAAAAAAATTTTTTTTATCAACAGTAATTCGGGAAGGTGACGCAACCGCATACAACAGAATGCAGTATTTGACAGTCTCTTGGGCTATATATTAATGAGTCAGAGGAGAGAGCCAAAAACATATACTCAAACGTGCTATTTTGTTACGTTTTTAGTATGTTTGCAGAATGTTTCGAGAAGCTGAAAAAGAGTTTGTGCTTCCAGGTTCCATCATCATCTCGTTTGACTGCTTGCAGGAGAGATCCGTCATAATCGATTGACAATTGAAGCTATAGTGCAAAACAACGGAGCCCTGGACCACCAAAGAGGCACTTTGAGCTTCCCTTAGTGAATACTTTATGTGAAATCCATCTTCTTAACCTTTTCGATTTGGATCGAATGATTTAATACTGGTGGAAAAGTAACCTCAAATCTTCCTGTTAATACAACCGCAGTTAAGCGGTACCGGCTTCCATTCTTCAGTTTATCAATCTCCACCTTGTTTTAAAATCGCGTATTTGGCTCATTTGTAAGATTGAAATCGTTAGACACTTCTCCAAAAATTGATGCATTGTGCGTTCGGTACCCATATCCTTGCCGAACACTTTCTTTACAACCTAAGTTCCCTACGCAACGCTGTTTATACGAACCTATATTGGAGAATCGCGTGGTTTTTCAATACATCCATGGTCTTATTGAATAAATACCTTAATAAAACCTAATTTGCAAAAGGCAATTCGACAGATGACCATGAAACAAAGAACACGAATAGCTCCCCATATCTTTTTTTTCTTCTCACTTTCTATGGTCCTCCGTGATTTTTCATTCATGTAGTAGTGTACGAAAGGTTTACGCAGTCTAAGAAAAGTCCTTTTCAATCAGTTTTATCGTTTGTTTTGCTCCTAAAAGTCCCCCAAGTCTATAGTTCCTACATGTTCAATTTCGGTCTCTTTTTGTGTAATTGTCCATGATTAGCGTTTGTGGGGTCGTAATCATAGTGAAATCCCAAAATCAGACCTAAAAAATGGTAAATGTGCACAACTTCATAAAAGTTGGACGGTGTTCGAGGTGCCCTAAATTCAGGAGAAAGCGCTGAAATAGCGAGGATTTTCTTAGTACTACGACTATGACAGGATGATTATTATGCAAAATTACACAAAAAATAGAGCGAAATTGAATCCCTGCAAACAAAGATCTTAGATGTATAAAAGTAGCATGACAAAAGACAATGGAAGAAAAAAAGTTGTTAATGCTGCATAATCATAACCGTGTACTTTTATACAGAAAAAAAAATTAAAGGAGGTGGAGCTTGTTGCATACTGTAGAGATGGCTCAGTGCACCCCTTTACCCGGGAAGCATCGCACTCAGGTAAAACACGTTCTATCCTGACTGTATCTACACGGAAACTAAATCCACTCAGATGGCAGTCACCGTAGTTACATGCTAATGAAAAGTAGCGATACCACATCAAAAAACTTAGTTATGTGCTCAACACAATTATTCAATGAACTCACTTCAACGGGCGTAGCAAATTCGAGCAGAGTTGTGAGTGTGCCATAAATCATAGAGTAGCTAGATGAAGGCTCATCAAATACCCGTTTGACAGCACGGAAAGCGCGACGCTTTGTTTCTTTGGTTCCGTGATCCCTTAAAATTCATTTTTATGCATATTCATCGGGGTCATAATACGATCAATCTGGTGAACAGGCTGCCGCGTTGAACACTGTTTCTCTGTCTTAACAAAACTTCATCTACATCACTGACTTTTTCTTACTCAAACTTCTAACACAA
Organism: Necator americanus; assembly: GCF_031761385.1. Classification (NCBI taxonomy): domain Eukaryota; kingdom Metazoa; phylum Nematoda; class Chromadorea; order Rhabditida; family Ancylostomatidae; genus Necator; species Necator americanus. Next base: position 36,270,540 of record NC_087374.1, on the reverse strand, counting down.
GGACGGGCCCTGTGCCTGCAGATGGGGCTGTGGTCCAGCCGGTATATATACCTCCGGTCTCTGGTGGAGTGTTTCAATTGATGGAACTGCGTCATCTAGATGTATGATGTGAGAAGATGATCATATCACTAAGAGTGACCAGCCTCCACCACACTATCCAGGAGTCCCAAGACCTTACAACCTGTTCTCTTAGGGCTGTGGTGGCGTTTCCTCACTCAGAATGAACGTGAATGCTGGTCGTCAGCCTCAATTCTCTTTCCGCGCTCAAGGTTCATGCCCTCCTTCCCCCCCCAAATGCTAGAGCTTTCACGCATATAAGAAGATCGCTCAAAGATATCACATCTTTGTTTTGGGACATAAAATATCACTCGACAGGAGCACTTTTAAGGTGTCGACTGGAACAGAACACCGTAGAACATAGTCCAGAAAATCGAACAGGTGCAACCAGGGAAAAAGCAGATTTTCCGCAAAGCACAGAAAAAAAACGTTTTCTTGACGTTGAAGGGTACTGGCAGGTAAATTCATTTTTGCGCACATCAATTTCATCTTTTAAAGACAAAAAAATGTATTCATTCCATATATCTGGAGTTGGAAATTTCCCCACTAGGCAGATAGCCGTTGATGAGGGGGTCTACAACAGTCTTGGTTTGGAGTGAAAATATCCAAAAATACTTTGCTCCAATTTTGCAGGGAAAATGACGTGACTTTTAGACATACATATATATATATATATATATATATATATATATATATATATATATATATATATATATATATATATATATATATATATATATATATATATATATATATATATATATATATATATATATGTGTATATGTATATATATATATCATGTTTAAGGAGGCAAGAGGTGAAGCTGCGACTGTAATCTCTTAGAAATTCACATCTTAATAACAATACACTTTCGGAGTACATGTGTATAAAACAAAAACAGGAAGCGGAATGAGTAGTAAATAAAAGCAAACAAACTTTATGATGAAGATCAACGTTTTCCCCGCGAAATCTCTCAGAGCCCAGTGATTGTCCGATTCTGGCCTTGTGCAAACAACGCGACCAAGCATGCAACTCATCAAGGAAGGAAGAAACTCATGAAGCTATAAGATGTGAAAATAATGCAAATGAGAACTATGGTCACAGAAAATTTTCAAGAAAACTCACAACACCGTCCAACTTTACAGACTTGTTAACAGCGACTGCTCTCATCATCCGTACCACATAGATTAACATCGAAAGGCATCGGTGGACAATATTGCATCGTATCTGAACACCTACGGAATTCTTGTCTAGAATAGACAGAACCATGAACTACACTGGGAAGAAAAGAAGTGTTCAGATACGATTTAAGAAATTTCCTGAAGTTAAGTTCCGTCAACATATTTACTATAACCATATGATATGATATAGATTAATTTTTAATTTTGATCCCGCTGTAAACTTCAGTACATGATGGATAGATAACGCTCTGGGCAAATGCAAGGCCCATCGGGAGTGAACCTAGACATCTGCTAAACAATGGAACGTGAAGTTTGGTACACTCACTGATGTGTAAATTAGTCTTGACAAGCGAGGAAGCAGCACTTGTATCCCAGTGTCCCTCTCGAGAGATTGCAACGCCTGTTGTCGTTTTCGGTCATCCTGTCCCACGCAAGCCTCCACAATCTCTTTTAGATAAATTTGTTGCTCCTGGAAGGTCTTTGATTCAGTACTCATGTCATAGCTATTTGGCTTCTGGTGGTAAATGGAATAAAATAACGGCGATAGAAACAATGGCAATAGAATCAACACAATTTCTAAAAAAAAGGTAAGCTAACGAACCACTGATAGAGGTTCCACAAAAGAAGGTTTGATAAGAATCTGCTCCTTCCTGGGCACTCCTTGAGTAGCTAAACAGTAAGACACCGATGGTGCAGCAGACTCGCTCGGGAGTGGTACTCTGGAATGCCTTCATTTGAGGCGCAAAACCTCATAATTCTTAGAATTCCTTTCATTCGATTCGATATTGTTTGGAAGTACTCACCTCTCTGGTGAATGATCATCTAACCGATCTTGCCTGAAAATTCTCAATGATTCAAAACAAACAGTTTCTTGGAATACTAATAAATTAAGAGGCGCTGGTTTTCTAAAGCAGAATTCCGTGCATCACCCACCGAAACTAATGGTAAAATCGGAGCACTGTGCAATATTTATATTAAATTAATTGGAAATGGTGAACATTTCATACAGTATCAGTTAAAAACAAAAATATTCCTCCGTATTATTACTATTACTTTTCGCAGTTCAATATTTACTTGCAGTACGCAAGAAAATATTGAACTGAAAAAAGGAGTTCTTGTGTGTGATAGTACGTGCTGCTAACACACCACTACAGCCAATTTGTTAAACTACTGAGGACTGAAGCACACACCTCTTTCTTAACGCAGCTGGTAGATCCACAGAAGTGACGCTGGTTCCTTGTGCAGTTTTTTTCGCCTTCTTTTCCGGTGGCGGCTCCTCTTCGCTATCTACCCGGATCCAGTGGACTAGAACATGATTCTTACCTAGCAAAACTGCTTCAAAACCACGTAGAAATCAGAAAAAACTAGATAAGGATAACGAAATTTAAAGATCTCAGGTGAAAACACCTACAGGGCAACAATGCAAGGAAACTCGTATCACTCAGTTCAGTTTAATGGAGGAACTAGCATCACTGCAGCTTCTCCATATCACATCGTATCTAGTTTAATTTCTACGTTCTTTCTCCTCACACCCCGCTGAAAATAACTACTGGATAACACAATCCGTTTCGCAAGAAATATGACTGCTTTCTTCTGATTTCCACTCTGCGTATCACATTTACCATTTAACTTGTATATTTTGGAAAGTTGACTGTAGTAGGCGTACCTCAAAGGTGTAAAAGTGGATCAAAACATCTGACAAAGTACTTGTTTTGTTTTCAAATGGTAGATTTTCCAAATTAAAGCTTAGTAAACTTTTAGTAGTAGAGAAGTGTAGTTTAGGTTGAAAATGCGCGAAATAGATAAAATAGGAATTTCTGGCTACTTTTAGGAATATATATTGTATTCTGCTTATCTCTTAACATTGCAGCGTGTATTTTGAGTTATAGAACTGTAGTTTGATAGAGTAAAGAAATATATAACCCAGTTACCTGCATCACTACAGGTATGAGGTCCGTATTTCTTTGTGTTTCACAATTTATAAACCTGTTTAATGAACTCAATATTGAGTGCACTCAGTTCGACTGAGCGCGAGTCAACTGAACTCATTCGCTCACTTTTCATAGCTGGTAATTCTAAGCACTCCTTCCATTCCCTTCGTACTAATCGCTGCAATAAGAGATCCTAATTATTTTTGCCTATTTTGATTTTTTTTCCACTATAACATGACACCTTCAAAGACCTATTTCGAAGTAAACAAGAACTACCATAAAGTATCTGAACTGTAGTCAGTATCATTGTCACAGGCAGAGCAGTAAAGAGATGCAGTAAAACAGAAAGTGTTCACTACAAAGAATGCATCAAGCTTCGTTTCCGTTATCATAATAGTTACCGATGCTACGCGCATCATCCTCGAATATTCAAAAACTCAAAGCTCTAGTTGTTCGTTGAAAAATCGTAGATAGATCTGAACCAAACCTATAGTCAGAAGGAGCAATATAATTTGATGCGGCAAAAGTGTATCGCAAAAGTCACTATTGGTTTGGCAAAAATAACAGAAACCAAGAAGAACAAGAAACATTGTATAAGGAGTGCACTGTGTGCATTTAAACTTCAAACAAACAAAGGAATTGGAATTTATAAGCACTGAACAGAAGTCATTAGATGATAAAGTTTCACTCGAAGAAATAGGTACGAGCTCGACTACGAACGAAAGGAAGTGGAAGAAGCAAGAGCGAGTCCTCACAATATGCAATCTCCTACCTCGAATGTGCCTTTTCACAGGCACTTTTGTCTGTGGAGGCTGGGTAAGCGGTAATACATCAAGGTCCAAGTCTTCTCTAACATAAAGCTGTTCTCCACCTGCCATGCGCAACTGTCGAACGGAAGGCAAAGAACGAGTTAGGGCACCGACAGGTATCTAGACTAGTACAAATCTCATCAAGGAAGGAATTACGAGCAATAGAATCCCTACTGGTAATCCAAAAGACCGCAGAGATAACTCTAAATCTTCCACTTTTACAGTTCTCCGACGACCATGGCGAGCGAACAGGTGAGCGGCCATTGCAGAACGAGTAATAACTCGAGTCAGCTTAAACAGCTTAATTGCAAGAAAAACTTTTTTCACGTAATGATAAAGAAAAACCGAGAAACACCATCAGGTCAGTATTTGATCCAAGGATGAAATCAGAACCATGTCGAACCTCACGTTCAGAATCATACAGAGCATGTCAGATGGCTGCCCAAACATACATGCGATAGTCGGGCCCGATGCTCCAACTCCCTTCACTTCTGGACTGTCAGCAAAAAGATTCACATCACTTGAGTTGCACCCCATGAGCTAGGCCCCTTCACCTGAGGAGGTTCCGAGTCCTCCCTATAGCACGTATGTGCCCACACCCTTCACTAGAAGAAAAAGAAGTGGGCATGGTGACTTATTTGGTTTATTTGGCGGAACTTGTAACTTAAATTGATCAAAAGAGCAGGTGTACCTTAGCGGGAATACAACACCATGACAACTGACACGTGAAAATGTGGTCTGATCAAAAATACCCACAGAAAGCGACGTGATCCCTTGCGTATGGTTGGATCCAAACGCACAAAAAAGAACCAATTGAAAGAAAAAGATACACCACAGAGGCTCAAAGAGCGCCGAACATGAATGTCGCGCGATCACTGTAACCGTTAGGTTACCACTTCTGCTTATATTAATTTCATTTGCAAGCTTCATTAGGTAGACTACATCACCACACCTCACTTTTGCTTTTTTTTCACCTATTTGAACCTCATTTGGGCAGCTGGTTCCATGTTCTGGATATGGACTGAACATAAACTTTGACGTAGCTGTGGTCTCTTTGGATCAAATGTTCTCCTGACAGTGTAGTTTGGTAAAGAAAGAACCATACCTTATCTGCAAGACATTGCAATGCAGCTGGTGTGAGATTAACCACACCGACAGAATCTCCAACAATCTAAAATATACTTGAATTATCTCATAAAGCCAGGGAAGTCAGCTAAAAAGATGAGGACAGAAGAATTTAGGGTAGAAAAGAAAGGAGGGAGTGGTGCACTTTTCTTTAGGAGTAATGAAACATGAACTTACTCTCACATATTGCGGCTCAATACGAGCAGGAAACGACTGCGCAAATGAAGAAGTGCTCGCACTCGCGGTTACCATTTTACTGTCCGTCACGGAAGCACATTTCTGAAGCCGTTCCACGAAAGATACTTGATGAAACCGACAAGGATCAAGCCTACGTGTGATAAACGGAGCAAACGACAGCAGTTTCTAAACAAATAAGCAAGACAGACTCTTCCTACCCCGCACCTCTGAAACCAGTAGAATGAGTGTGGACGACTGCTTTTAAAAATCAGAGTTAGCGGCAAGCTCAAAATAGCAAGTGTAGTTACGGCCACGACAACGAAATTGCACGTGAAATTTTCCATTTCGTATATTCCGAGGTTTATGGGAAGGTTGTTATGCTTACTACCTTTTATGTAGTAAACTTCGAACTCCAACAAAACTGAAGATGATCACTCTTCGAAATGTTTTAATTCCTTGCTCCCATGGCGATGTTGATGCCAGTGCTTTTTCCATCAAACAATTTTTTTAGTCTATGGGAAGCTTCTTTTGTGCTCTACGCCATCCTATACATTTTTTTTCGCTATACAGTGATATGATTAAATGACTTGTAGTTCCACCTTCCTGCAACTCTGATGGCGGACGTCTGGAAATCGCAAGGTCGCAAATTCTGCGAAATTTGCAAGGTATATGTTTTGTGCAAACTATCTTGCTGTTCCATGAAATGTTGTCAGATTTTGAATCCTCGAAAGCGGCTATCCGCTATGATTTGCTCCATTCTCTAGTGCTCACTACCACCCTTAAATATTGGAAACTGTAGGTCTGGTTCGGAGATAATCGCGCTTCCATCGAGTTCCATGAGAGAGGTAAAAAGCACAAAGATAACTTGGCCGCAAAGCTTCGCGAGCTTGGCAAGAAAAGTCGCGAGCAGGAGAAAATGGTAAGTACACCCTCAAAAATATCTATAATAAAGCCACTTTATTAATTTTTACGATACTTATTCGTTCTATTAGGTAATTTACGGACTTGTTTTTGTTTAAAACATCACTTTCTTAAGCAAGCTAAAATGAGCAGTGCTTTGGCTGCAATGGAAGCTGCAGCTCTCAAAGCAATGCGAGATAATGGAGAAGGAATACAACACGGACCTGCCTTGCCAGGTCAGTTGAGAATTCTATGTAACTATGTATGACTCATGTAGATACCTCTTTTCTTCTGTTTTTTTTTTTTGCTGATACTAACGTTCTTTTCTGTTTTAGCAACTGGTCTAACTTCTAAAATCTTTGATCCCCGTCTATTCAAAGATGTTGGTGCGATGGCCCGTGAATTAGGTAGACGAAAAAATGAAGCGCAAGAGTTGAAAAGAGTAAGTGATGTTAAATGGAGCTTTTGCGTGGATTCTCGATGTTGGGGTCTCTCCAGTACAAGAATAGAATGTAATTGACGAATGCCCTAGTGAAAATCTGCCATTCTCACGGGAATTTCGAAACTGTGCAAATCTTAATCTCTAAAATTGACGGGAATCCTTCTTCGAATTATCATCTGAAAAGAGATAGATATGCTGCTTCAATTTTTAGACTGCTCCTCCTCCCATCCCTTCGGCTCCTACAAAATATTATCGAAGAGAGGTATCGGTCAAGGTAGAGTATCCAGGTAGGTTTCCTATTTATCATTCTTGGAACATGGTGTGCTGTGGACATGCTTTTCTCAATTTATGTTCAGAATTAAGTATTCCTGTAATGAAAGAAGAGGTAGAAGCCACCACCTCATCTCCTGATAAAGTTTGGGTAGAGGCCGACGCTGGTGATGGAAGTGGATCGAAATATTATTTTCATATGTATACTGGCGGTAATGGTGGCTAGAATTGCTTGTGTGGGAAAGTATCTGCTATGCTAACTTTTCAGAATCCAAGTGGGAACAACCTGATTCTTTTTACACAGTAGAAGAGTACCAAAAATACCTCACATCCATAGAGCAGTGTTCCGTGAAACCTGAGCTTCAATCACCAGGAGGTGAAGAATCCCTTACTTAGGATTTTTCCTTCTTTTCTGTCCTTTTTTTCAAACAGTTTTACTCATAACGAAGTTCATATGTTCTAGAGGGCGAATCTGCAACTAGTAAGATTGTCGATGATGCACGAACCGAAACAGAACCTTCAGTTAAATGCGAGGATCTTGACACGTCTTCTGGTTTCCATGTTGACTTGGGAAATATTCCTCTTCCTTCTGTCGGTAATTGTTTTCTCACTAGATTTAAATTGCATCTGCTTCTCCGCTTTTCTGACGTTCCTTCTCGCAAGGGAGTGACGATCTATTGCGCATTCTATAGCACAATATTGGTTTGGTCTCTACTTCTTCTCATTCTAAACTTACCTGGTTTTGAAACATAATGGACTGTTTATGCTGAATAGTGCACCGTTTATATTGTGGAACTATTGTTGTCGCTTCAGTACCTTAAGGGGATAGATAATGTCTTGTTTGCATTCCGATGACTGTTGCTTGCTTTAGTTTCAGAACTAGTTTCTTCTCCATTGTCATTCCAGGTACGTCTGAAGCTGAGTCAATTGTCACTGTAAAGGAAGAGCCTCCGTCTGGACATGTTGAAGATGCTTCAGTTACTCAATCCGAGGTAGTATTCAATACAGCAGTGGTCTCTCGATAGTTATTTGACTTGTTTAAGGATCACAGCGGATCTGCAGAAGCAGCGCATACTAGTCAGGAAGCCATAGAAGTTTCAGATGTGATCAACGACAATGAAGGTGAAGTTGAAAAAACACCAGTTGGGCCTTTCGGTAGTTGGACGAGAGTGAAAGAGGTCAACAAGTAGGTTGAGCTAGTCACTAGTTTTTGCTTTCATGTTTGTATATGTACCGAAAAAATCAGAGTACGAATGACTTAATGCAACCAGGAAGCCAGTTTTCTCGCCGTTAACCGCCAAATTTCGTGCTGAAGAAGAGCGGCAACGAAAGAAGGAAGAAGAACGAGAAAAGACGGAACCCAAAGTAGAATTTACTGAGAAAACGAGTGCTGTTCTCACTAAAAAGGTCTTCAATTTTTGGAATAGTACCTTTTGTGTACTTCTAGTTTGCAGCTCTTTTCCTTACAATGTCATGTAGTTTAGGTGAAGGGACCGATAGAATTTAAAAAGAGAACAGCTACAAAGAATGTAAGGCAGAGGGCACAGTAACAGGTAAGCTCCTTGTTTCTCGATACCGGATATGATGTTTGAAACATACAAACAGAATATGATGTAACAACAGCAAATATATGTTGCTACTAGTAAAGACGTTTACCTAACGTTAATTGACAGGCACTCTTCATATATCATGACGTTGCTGATTGGTCGAAGGAACATTGGACGAAAGGTTCATTCGTTTGACTCTGCGATAAAAAGAGTATTCCTCGATTTTTTTCCTTTTTGTCAATGTGATATACTGTTTAATTGCATAATTGAGCAGTAAAAAGGCTAGTACTACCTTAGAAAGCCAAGACCGACCTCTTTAATTTTGAGGTTTTACAATCTTCGCAGGGTAGCGATGCGTAGGTCTAATATGAAGTGCTAGCAATAAATTATTCGCGAAGAACCTTATCTGCGCGAGTTTTCCTTGCAACGTTACCACCTTTCTGTCATCACGTGCCTCTTTCGATCGCAGGTTTTGTTGTCAACTGGTATGGTCCTCTAGAAAACGAGAAATTCAACATTTTAATGTGCTTCAGAAATAAAAAAAAACTATTTGGGAAATTTTAGCGGCCATTCTACCAAGTAGCACTCATTCGCCTACTATCCTATTTAAAAAGAAACCTCTTTATTATTTTCTCTTGTTAGATCAAGACAATTTAACGGGTTTTTCTATTGTTGTTGCTATCTTTTCTAATAACGTCACGTTGTTTGTATCAATTTTTCTTTGTATTTCGAGTATTGTGCTACTTCTTAATAAATTTGATAACTTATGTCGCTTTTTTATTTGAAGTGGTTGCATCCCTTTCAGTGTTTTATTTCCATCAGACGTGTTTCCTGTTCGAATTGAATTGAATTTCTTCCAATTTCTCTAGATATGGATGAAGACGACGATTTATTCGGATCCGATTTAGATGATGATGAAAAGAGGGACAAAGGAAGTCCTGAGGACAAGAAATTTTTCTTTCGAAAGGAACTGCGATCCATGCTATACGGGTTTGGCGATGACAAAGTAAGCAGTATCAAAAATGTTGTTCATATATTTAGTTTCTGAGCCTAGGTTCCGTATGACAAAACGTTAGAGACGCTCGAGGGAATAGTTTTGGACTACATAAAGGAACTCTGTGAACGAGCCATGAATGTGAGTAACAGTTCCGTGAGTTCACCTCTTTCGGCTTACACACAGGCATCTATCAATACGTTTAGGTTGGGAAACCAGATAGAATTGCTCTAGAGGATATTCATTACTTGATTCGGAGGGATCCTAAGAAGTTTGCTAGAGTGAAGGTATCTTTTGTCACCACTTTGTTAGCAGACTTTGGCTCCACTTGCGCTTTAAAACTGCTGTTTCATCTTCAAGGATCTTCTATCAATGAGTGAAGAACTAAAGAAGGCTCGCAAACAGTTCGATGATGTTAAACAACTTTAATTCGTGTTTAAACTTAAAGAAGTGCGTGTACATAATTTATGTTGCATTCCATATGAATTCTGACTCTTGTTCATCCACGCTCTGCTTAGACAAGCAGAACGATAATAAAGCGATGTGCTGCTTATATGTTCCTTATTTATTCTATTCGACTCGTCTCACTAACTGCTGCCCGAACTTCTGTGTGTATACCATTGGCTCTGGAGACTATGGCAAAACAGTAGTCACTTATTGTTCTATAGCAGCCTCCACACTACTATCATTAGAACTGACACTGATTAGCTGTGCCATATTCCTCAAAGAGGGGTATTTAAGTCCGGATAGACTGCTGAGAAGATGGTCTGCTTTGTACGAGCTTCTACTCGTTTTCAGTGGGGATTGGTGGATCGTAGACTATGGAGAGAAGGGTGATTCCGTCCATTTCTTCGTAATTGGCGTAAAAAACTGCCCGGAAGATACGGCTTTGAGCGCTCCGGTGCGCTATTTTCTACAACGAGTTCGATTGGAGCGCGCCAGCCTTGTGCACGAAACGCATCTTCCGGACCGTTTTTACAGCAATTAGGAAGAAATAGACGGAACCCCCCTCCATAATCTACTATCCCGTATAAGAATACTCCACCTGAAATCCGTACCACCTCAGATTCGTGGTGTGATGCTTTTAAGCATCACAAAAAGGTATTGTGATCGCGAAATGAGTTTATATTGTTCAGCACTTCGGACAGCTCCTAGATTTAAGTCTGCAGAAATGTTGAAATATAAAACTCCGCCATTACATTTACTACGTTTACTATAGCAGTTCGAAATAGATTTATTCATGAACTAGAAGACGCTAGAAACGGTGGAGATGGGACCATCGCTAGCCTAACTCGGACTGGGGAGATGAGTAGGATTAGCGAGTGTCATCTCTTAATCCCAACCGCTTCGTTGCCTCGATCACAGCCGCTTACGCAATTGCACCGAGCATCAAGTCATTTTACGAGACGACTGAAACAAGCAGTTCTTCGTACCCATCACTGGAAGCTAGAGGAATATTTCTTGATAGGGACTTTCCTGACAGGTCCCTGACAAAGTTGGCAGATTTCCCCTTGGAAAAATTGCCTATTAAAATTCCTTAAAAGCAGGAGCCGACAATTACCGTCATCGCGATTATCTGTGTAAACTTCGCTGGTTTGGTTCTCATTTGTGTAATCTAAGGACCTCAGACCTGCTGAAGTATTTGATAGCTATGTTGTAGAAAGTGTATTTCGTCCGTGAGCAGCGGAATTTCTTGTTTTGTTAACCGCCTCCTGATGAACAAGTTCCCAATTGCTTTTCTCTATTATTCAATCTTAATTGCTAGGTAAGACTAGAACTACGTTTAGATTTTCTTCTCTTAGTTGAGAATGATGATTTTAAGACTGGTTTTTTTCATCAACAGCGAAACATGTATTCGAAGCAGTAGCTACAAAACTTATTTAGCAAAAAAAAGGATCTATTGTTTTCTAAATACAGTGATAGATGACTACTGTGTGTCTGGAGTGTCTTTCTGTAAATTTTCTTCAACTTCTACGGCAACTTCATCCTCCACCTTATCATTCGCAGACACTCTGAATTAAGTGAGAATTATTCACAACGATGGATGCCAGAACCAATTGTTGTACTTTGGATTTGCTTGGAATTCTTTCACAAATTCCACTATGTTGTCTTGCCATGTGGTCACAACCGATACGAATATAATCACCCATGCGTGTCCTATACCAAGAATCCATACGAATGAGGTTAGGAACAAGTTGAGCACCAAGTGGCTGCAGCAGCCCCAATGCATGAATACGGCGAGTGGCTGGAAGATTTTCAAGTAATAATGACTCAAATAATTTCAAAGCTAAGTATCTTTCTGAGTTTTGAACTTCGGAACTGTAGAGTATCCTTAGCACGTGCATCACCACACAAAAGCGGAGACGGTCGAAACTGTCATCGATAGAGACCACGTCTTTTCGTCTTTAATGCTACAAACTTAAGCCAGATATGTTCTATTAAAGGCATCACTCCACGAATCTGAGGTGGTACGGATTTCAGGTGGAGTATTCGTGTAATCGTAGATTACTGAGAGAAGGGTGATTCCGTCCATTTCTTCCTAATTTCCGTAAAAAAAAAACGGCCCGGAAGATACGGCTTCAGGCGTTCTCCCGCACTATTTTCTACAGGGAGTTCGACTGGAGCGCGCCAGCCTTGTGCGCGAGCCGCATCTTCTGGGCCGTTTTTTAAGGCAATTAGGAAGAAATGGACGGAATCACCCCCCTCTCCATAGTCTCCCGTCCCGTATACGAATACTCCACCTGAAACCTGAACCAACTCAGATTCGTGGGGTGATGCCTTTAAATTACATCATTACAGTAGAATAGACCATTTCAGATCATAGAATCATCTTAGAATCAGATCTGCCACGCAATAAATTTGCTTTTGGAGCATAATCAGGATGAAAATAGAGCTATCCATGTCTATTTTTTCCCATTGGGGCAATCCATCGGAATAAGTTGGTTTTGTGGCGCGAACTCTGTGTGGTGGTATTTTATTATGAGACCCAACCGTCTCTCAGAGATCCAGTTCTACAACGGTGCATGTACCCACCGCGTGATGCCCACATCCGCGACAAGTTTCCACAGCGATGTATCCAATCTCTCCTATATGCTCTATCGCGTTCATCTAGTTGAATGAACTATACGAATGAGGCACCGAGCTGTTTTTTTTTCGGGAACACGTTGAAAGGATCAGTTTTCTACACACGATCCCTTCGACAATTGCATGGTGTTGAATGGATGAAAGGTGCACGAATATCGCAGAACGATTAGCAGACTGCGGAACAGTTTTCTGCTGTGATTCGAGGGCATGATAGACTATAAATAAGGGCTAAGTATTGATAACGCCCTTTAAAATGCGCTTACTTTCGTATTCAGAATAGTAGAGGTTTATGAACGCGTATGAGGCTATACGATTGGCCTGAGGGGAAGATTAGTTGTGTTAGGTTATCGTCCTTAACTTCCTAGACAAGCCTAGATAGATTTATCGACCTCGGAGGGACAAGAGGCTTGGATGGCGTTGGACATTGTCGTGCAGGTGTCCTTTTTGATTATACATTGAGGAATACTAATCAATTTGTGCTGCAACAATGAATTCTCAAATCGTAACGCAACTGGGTGCAGTTCTTTTTTTCGATTCCCACATTCATATGGTTGAATGAAATCAAAGGGAAGTATGTAGCATTTACTGGAATTTGAAAAAATTATGTAGAGACGATAAGCGCTGGGAATTCATAGGAGAGACCTGATCCCAAAGTGCTCGTTGATGTTGTGTCAACTTGATGTGTTTCCTGTGTCAGCAGTACAAATGCGGAGACTAGCGTGGGAACGATAACGCTGGACGGCCACAGTTTGGCTAATCGGCCTCCTATCTTGACGATATCGCATACGCTGCTGCAGGAAATGTGACCAAACCCTCGATGACTTCTTTCAATCATTCGGAAACAACTTCGGAAACAACAAAAAATAGCTACAACAAGGTGAAGTAGAAAATTCATTCGTTAACAGGAAGCACAGGTCCTAAAATATCGTGTTGTGAAATTGCACATGGAGTTGAGTTGAGTTCACTTCTAAATGAACAATGAACTTGCCTAAATTTTAGAAAGTGTGAAGAGACGGATTCTCATACCTACAACCAAATTCTTTACGAACTGAACTGGAATGAGCTTACTCGGGCGTGTAAACGAGGTGGAAAACAAAGCTACACATGTTTTTTTAAACTACAGATAGTTGCTGATTAGGTTCCTGATTGTGTTAAGATAACAAATCCTCGGAACATGGTTGATTGCTCGAAATTATCTAATTGCTGCGTGAAGCTGTAGCATACCTTCTACTATTGGGTTGAGGAACAATTGGCGGATTGTGCAGATAGAACAAAGAATTTCTCTTTCTATAAAATCGCAGTATTTTTATCTTTGAAGTATTAGCTAAGTTTTAAAATTCTTTGATCCTCGTTTTTTTTTTGAGATCATTGAACGTAAGTTTCAAGTGGAGAAATGGGGCATTTTGATAGCATTCTTTTTTCATTTAATTGAGACAATGCGGTTGCTAAAGCTGAGATTGGTGCCGAACATGAAGAAGGAGAAATGCTTGAAAATACATATTATTTCAACAATAATTTTTTCATTTCAATATTTCAATTTCAATTCAATTCTGTATTTCAAAATAGGGGATTTTCAACTAAAAGACGCATCAAACGTCGGTCGACCGAGGAAAGTGGTTTTTTTTCTAGCTTTTTTTTTTTACAAAAATACTGTTGCAAATTAAACAGTAGCTGCTTCATTGTTGTTGTTTTTTCTATCGTTCTCAACTACATTCACTTTCCACCAATTCAGTGGGTTTTTTTTTCGCCTCACGCTGTTTCGTTCTTGTTTACCTTTTATTGCTTATCCGATTCTCTCTACAGGCAACACAAATTCCGCTATCATCTTTCGCAGCAACACATTGATTAAAAACAAAAAAAAAAAAACAAAAGATTTGTTTATTATTCACTTGACACTAATAATCAAAAGAGTTTATGATTCGCTAAATTAGAAACTCATGTAGTCGATACAGGAGCAACAAGCAATATCTTTTTGAAGTGTATGCCTTTTCATGGAAACAATGGAATTCGATTTTCAACAGGAATGGTCGTACAAAAATAAGAATTAAAAAAAATCATAAAATAAGTACCAAATGTCAAAAAAACAAAGACCGATGGAATAGAGGAAGGTTTACAGTCCCATGCAAAAAAAAAAACTACTGCAAAATTTTTTTCTCCTCAAAAGGCTGAATGGATATGAATTGTACTGACGCTTTTCTTTCAGGATTTTGAATGGAACTCTAAAACCATGAAGTCAATTGAACTTTTATAAGGCCATAAGTAAAGCGGTCCGTATTAGTACATAGAAGAGCTGTGAAGAAGGAAAAAAATGCTACTAGCACATAGCAACAGTTTTAAACAAAGAAAGAAGTGAGCTAGTAGTCAGAAATCGTCGATAGTGTACCGAGAGATGAAGTTCCGTTGAGGTTAAATGAGTTCAGTTGCTTCCACGTTGGTAATGATGGTAATGATGCTCGCCAGGTCTACAAAGTAAGACCCAAAAGGCGTGGATTACTCCCGGAACCCAAATCAGGAATGTTAGGAGTAGGTTGATCCAAAACTGTGCCGTACAACCTTGGTCGAAAAGAACGGCCAGCGGCTGAAATGAGAGGTAAATCATTAGAAATGGGTTTCAGAAAGTGATATGAGTACTGTAGAATACCGTTCCGTACACATTTTTATGTTCATTAATCAAATAGTTTAATTCCGAAAATTGGTACTAAGGTTAAAAAAAACTTGGGTAAGGAGAGCTAGAATAAATGACACTATTCGAAACATGTCGTTGATAAAACCTTAGGAGGGATAAATAATTTGTGGATTTCAAATACCAGTAAACATAACTTCCTCCAGTATATAGATTGATGTACCACTGTAATGTTAGCTACAGAAGACAACATTTGGGAAAATAACGTGGCTGTTTAACGCAGCAGTGCGTGATTGTAATTTCAAAAATAAGCCGAAGAAACTAACCGGGCAGAAAATAGCAAGGATGCAGAGAAGAATCACACACATGTCTGTCACCTCTGAAACAAATCCGCGTAGCTTCTTTTAAGAAACAACGGTAAATGAAGAATCAGATCTCTATTTTATAGCATATTCGAGAAGCATTGGTCATATCCAGAGTGAAAGAAGTAGAACCAAACAAGGGAGAAAAAATTTTCAAATGATATTAAAGGTAAATCACTAGGTTCTAGATCTACGCTCTTAAAACATTTTAATTACGATTCACTCGCTGTCTAGAATTACTTACGAACAAAATAGAAAAATTAGAGGATTTAGCTGAGAACAACATGGTCCTCAAAAAATGAAGAACACGGCAACTTAAAAAGTGGCACAGCTAAACAAAGGAATGGGAGTCGGCGATATGCATGGGGCGAAATCGGCGCTGTCAGCAGACTATTTACTGTAACCCGATTAGTGAAATGTTTGCTACTACGATTTTAGGAAATATTTGAGTCTCCCTTACAAGGAATACTATCCCAGCTGTGAAACTGTTGACTGCAAATGCATAAGTCGACCTTTTTCAATGCAAGGACTGAATATGGTTTGCTTTGGATTGTGACTGAATTAAAAAAGAAAACGTCGCGGCATGAAAACAAAAGTGGACCTCATCAGTTTCCATTCATTCCGTTGAATTTTCGGCTCTAAAATGTTTAGTCAGCGGAATCAAAAACACTGTTGAATTAATGTTTAGGGCGACTGAATGCTAATAAGAATAAGCATTTCCATACTAGGACACATATGTACAAATGGCGACCGTATGTCTATGGATCACCTGCGACCTGTTGATGTTATTTACCAAAAACAAACAATTTTTGCCAGGTTTAAATCTGTATTTTTCTGATGTTTCATATCATTTTAATTTCTATAGAGGATTGCTGCATAATAGAGTACTCTGAGAGATTAAATTGAACACTGATCACTTCAGTTTTCGATTGAATTTCTTTTCAAAGTGTCCCAGATTAATCCCAGGACAACAGGGATATTGTTTGAATTTATTTTGTTGAAAGGTTATGGAACGTTCTTGAAGTGCAGTAGCTTATAAATCCTCTATTCATATCACAAGAGAAGTCTAAAAATTATGTAGAAAAAAGATTTCTTTCAGATAATTGTGAAAACTTTTCTTCTTGATATTTTATCCTCTCCATGATTTCTCTTTCTTGTTTTTCTGAAGGCTGGATTTTTTTTTCCTCTCGCTAACAACATTAGATAAACTAAAATAGAAGGGAAACGAGTCATATTTCCAATCTTTTATTCCTCTTTGTTTATTTATTCACTTTATATATGCCATGTATGAGGTAGCCAAGCATTTTTCAGTCTACACTACTCAAAACGTGATTCAAATTAGCGTGAAAAACAAAACTGGAAATGCGCCAGAACTGCATCCTAACAAAGTCGTTTTTATCTGAAATGAATAAATGATTGCCCGTAGTGTGTTGATGATGCCCTTTCCCCTCTCGTGAGTAGGGAATTGTAAAATTTGCCACGGCCCTAACCTTTTTTGTTAGTAGCGGAAAGAATCCAGCATCGAAAATTTCCCCAAACAATATCTTTACATAACATACAGCACAGAAAGCATAGAAAGAAACATAGAAACACAATATGTATGAGAATCGTATGCGATCGATGAGGAGCAGACGGAAACATGTGAAAAAAACAAATAGGAGAAGGAACTAAGAACGGGTTAGAAACGTTTTTTTTAGTTTTTCTATCACGTACTCGTGAAATTCAACATAAGCTTCCTTTTCAATTAGAACGATAGTGATGTTACGAACGAATGTATACAAACTTTTCCAGTGAAATAAATGTAAGAAAGAAGGAATGGGAAGTGTTTCACTAAATTCGATTAACCTTGACAGTGATTTACGACAGCACAGATCGGCAAGTTTTTGTGAGTGGCGGTGAATGCTTTGAAAGCAGCTGTTTAACGAAGAATTGGGTGCATCTCGCTGGGGAAAATTACGTAGTCGATTGGGTTTTTACTGAAGTTGCTGAACTGTTACGTAAGGTCCCAGTCGTACAGACAAGTGGAAAGATAGCAAGATTTCAAAAACGCATGCAGAGAATAGCTTTGTGGGGTGTGCCGTGCAGTTGTTTGCTGGATAGGACTCCGATCGATACCGGAGCACTTGAAAAGCAATGGCTGGGCTTGGGCGGTGTCGCAAAAATCGAAGAAACTGTACAAACTGGTGATAGGAAAAGTAACCTATGGTTTGTGCCATTATTTCTAGCGAATTAGTGTGCTATGGATGCCTAGTTAATGGATCTAAAATTGTGAAGTAAAACTAGAACAAGTTTGGGTGCGATTAGGTTAGAACCCAAAAAAAAACAGAACACCCCAAGTGACAAAACGTTACACTGAAGAGAAAAACATTAAAGTTCGACCGATTTTTCTATATAATTAACTGTAACAAGCTTTCCTCCTAAGTAATCGGTCTTATTTCGTTTTGAAAAAAAAACTGAAAAAATAAGTTAAAAAGCTGTAAGAGAATGCCCGATAGAGGTTTTACTGGAAGGTCTTATTATAACGCGGAAGAAACGAGAGAAAAAAACGTTGACAAAACAAAATTCGATGACCTCATCTCTATAAAATGTTTCAAGTGCTTGCGCAGACATGGAATAACTTTAAAAAAAACGATAAAAGATAAAAGGTAAAGAAAAAAAAGTATGTCCTAGCATTAAAAAGCACAGCTAGAAACATTAGAGAGTTACTCCGAGATTAACTGCTTCCTTGAACAAGAAATTTCCCGACATTTGAAGAGTATTGTTCATGATCCCCTAAATACTCTATGGATCGTTAGATGTTGTGGCTTATCCCTAATATCTCTTGAATCACTTAAGGCAATTCATCTGTTAAGATGCTTAGGTCGTGTTTTTATCCAGAAGTGGTATTTTCGCTTGGCATTACATCCTCGTGCTTCTTCTATATTCACCCTGTCTCTACATCTGGATTAAATGAGCCCGCGGTCTGGTGACCCTCCGGTTTGATGGTTATTGATCGTTCACAAAGAGTCTGACAACGGGGCACATCGCCATCGAAAACGGCGACAGAAATGTTAGCTGCCTCCACTGATAGTTCAAGGGGTCACGCAGGACGACTGGGACAAAAAGTGGTGAAGGGGACGATGGGAAAGAGAAGTGAACTCATCGAGAGGAGTCCATACTGGAGGCAATGTAGAGTTACTAGAATTGAAATAATGTTCAGCTCATCGGATAATATTATTGAGCAAATAAGAGTTCGAAGTGACAAATTTGTTTCTTCCTTTTCGTTGTCCTAACCTCATTTTCTAACCCTGCTTCTCTCAATTTGCGGGGACGGAAAAGCAGATTGTTAAAAGTGGTGTACTGAGTTGGTCACCCAGCGCCATGCAAACTGTCAGAGGTAAATCCTTGCGAGCTGATTTTTTGCACTAAAACTCTGAAACGCCAGCAGCTGACAAGGATCTCCGTCGCTTCTCTGTTCTTCCTATTTGCCTAAGCATAAGCCTAAGCCTAAGCCTTAGCCAGCAAACTTAATTGGTACAAACAATCTAAGTCTTGATTACCACATCAATTCTGACATTTCGCAATTTGGTTACAAAGAGTTCCAAGATAAAGTACAATGGATCCAGCACCACCAACTTGCTGACGTGCTCTAGGGCAAGGAGAGAGAGAGAGTTACTTCCTTCATATCAGTCTAAAACGAGAAGTGCAATTAGCACAGTACTTCGAAACGAAATATTCACAGTAAGGGCAGTAAGTGAAAGGAAAGACAAGAAGGGCGCTTCCTATCAAGCTGCAGAACTCCCCTAACGAGTGTCAAAGCGGACGCTATTAAAGGCTGCATGGCTCGTCTTCCGCGTGCGAGGACACCAGCGACGATTCCCGCCGCCTGAGAGTCGTTAGAGCGCGCGGCCCTCACCGCTGGGTTTTCTGCTCGCAACAGAAAACGCGCTTCGCAGAGATAGATTTCAATTACTTTTTGGGGAATTTTCAACAATTCAACAATAATTTAGTACTATCAGGAATTTCACCAATATAATGGTCAGCGAAATTCGCACATTGAGCAAAGAGAATAGCAATTCAAAGGCAGTATCAAAACAAATCTCTTTAGAAGTGATAAATCTGAAAAAAGAAGCGCCAGAGGTTGCTAGGCAGCAGGCAGGAAAACGATTATCAGCATTTCGATCAACCACATTCCGTTACTTCAGTCGTTACGCATTTCGGCAACAGAGTCTTTGCACTTTTGCAGTACTTATGATGGTAACTAGTTTTGACTCTACTCCTTCTTTAAAAAAAAACCGCTTCATGGTAAGGATGAAAATGTGGAGAAATCGAAGGGAAGAAAAGACAGCTTTTATTATCTTAGGGATGATTGTCACTTATCGTACCTCACTGCAACTCAAGTAGTTTATGGGCGTGGCTATTTTTTAACTCTCGTTTGACATGAATAGAACATTACTTCGCTTTCGTAGGCACCTTGTGGTCGTCTATCTGCGGCAATAAACCTTGAACTGAACCCACCTATTCAATGGATCGATACTGGCCAACATCCCAAAAAAAGCGCACATAAAACACGGGTTTCTCAGTAGCAAAATCTGTTGTTAATTCATAGAAAACTTCAAGGGGAAAACAACACATAGTTTGCGAAGTGTTGTGAACAAGGAGGAAGAGCAATGTTTGAGTTTTCAAGCGTTGGAGGCACAAGTGACCATGGCGGAAAAAGTGCAAATGCTGATGTTGTTGTCGATAAACCTGTTTTTCAGTCCCATGTGGTGAGTCATCGAGGTTCCATGGTGTATTGGATTTCAAACATGAGTGCTAGAGTGGTCGATTTTTTCCTCTCCTTCAAATAAAAATATTTGGTGGTCATATGGAGTCGCCCGCCCAACTCTGTGCCTTACACGAATGGCTTCTTCTAGCGAATTAAAATGATATTATCAGGGATTTTCTAACGTACATGGTTTACTGTTGGAATGAATGGAAATGTAAAACTGGATCCAACAATTCCTTCCCTTATGTCTGTTCTGCCGGAACCACTCGCATCTTTATCCATTCAGGAAAAAATATTATGTGACCTAGCGAATCTGGATACGCTTTTAATGCAGTCTCTTCAACTATTTATTAGCTATTTCTTGGGTAGCTTAGTAAAATTTGCAGAGCTATAGAGAGTTCGGAATGTCGATTACAAAAAAAGGAAAGATAAAGGAAAAAAAAGGAGATAAAGGATTACATGCCGACTAGACCAGTAAAAGGAAACGCCGGGATCAGTGGATCGATTCGCATGAGATCATACCAGCTCGACTTGCGTAGCCGCGATGTCATGCATGTTCTCAGCATCCCTATATTAGTATCCTTCCAAAATAGCTGACGACACATGTTGTAATTAATCTATGATAGTCAAAGCAACTACGAGAAATTTAAGGAACAGGATTTGAGGAACGTTTTCTCATGTCTCTTGCAACCTTCCTTCTTAGCGCCAGACAGCGCAACAGAAGTATTTGAGAAACGAAGCATCCCTCCTTTTGCTGGAAGACAAACGCAAGTTGCCCTTCAAGGACACGCTCGCAGTCAAGTGCGGGCAGTTGAGTATACCGACTTATGGAAAAGCCTGGAGGAGTATTGAGGAGTATGGAGGAGTGCCGCTTCAAGCAGAACTGCTTATAGTTGGGTCAAAACGGGATGAATCACGGACAGTTGCGTAAGCGGCTGCGCTCGAAGCGGGGGTGGAGCGTAGTGGTGGCGAACTATCTCTGCAGTTCGCCATGGTCCCAGCTCGATTCCAACCGCTGTATCCACCGCAGCGCTTTCAGCGCAGCCGCTTTCGTAACCGTCCGTGCTTCATGTCGTTTGGACCCGACCATACGTCATACTGTACCAGATGTTAGCCCATTTTAAACGGAGTGGAAGGAGCTGTCAGGCTGGACTTCTGTGTTCAGTGTTTTCTGAAGAACAAAACATGAACCAATAAGAATAATTTATAGCTAAAATAAGTAGAAAATCATAGTACATAAGATCATATTACGCATGAATGCACAGTACACTGAAGGAACCACACGAAAAAACAAAAACAACCGATGTTTTACACAAATTTTAACGAAAGTGACATAGCTACCCGTATTAGCAATGAATTTTTGGCACTGCATTAGGAAAGAACGGTAGTATTGCAACTGTAATACTTGGAAAGGACGTGAGAAGGGCACCGAAAGCAGGCAGGAAAGAAAAAATGCAGAAAAGAGGAAAGAGAAACTGAATAAGCGAGAACCGCCTAGCTTAACTAGGATTTCTGTATTTCTCTTTGATTAACGAGGATTATTTCGATGTCAGTACGTCTCCAACTAACGTTTGTGCAATAACAGATCCTCTACAGTTCTCTGATATGTACTTTGGCTCAATTACTCAACTGTAACTGTAAAAGTAAGCAGAAAATTGCCAGAAATTAATAATGCGGTGAGGAACACAAGTGTACAAGAGAAGAGAAAACGGTTGCAAGGAAATTGCTAACTCCTTCTCTGAGTCGAAATAGGTTTGGTGAAAATTTGCGTCCTTCATTGAAAAAACTGGTAAGAAAACAAGCAGCGCAGTGCACATGAAGCCACTTTGTTCTCACTTATTAGGAAAAGCTATTACTTATGGTTACTGCTGAATGCAATTCAAAAGTTTGAATTCGTATGAGATAGTTTCTTTTGTACAAAGAAGATCTGAAAAGTGTGCTGCTTTCGAACGCATTACTTATTTGGCCCTCGCTTTTGCACCCATTTCACGTAAACATCGTTATATTCCGTGGAGTGATGCCGCATAAGATGTCGCATGAAGTTCGACGAACATGGGCTTTTGACGACACCGGTACAGATTCCGCACTGAGCATTTCCATCGGCTGTTCGCTTGAAATACTCCCAGACAGGGTGCTCGGTTTTCCTGAAGGAACAATTAAGTCTCATTTTGTCGTTTAAACAATTTTCTAAAATTAAATTCTAAAATTTCTAAAAATTTAAAATTATTTTCAAAGGTTAGCAGCATTCAAATCAACCTCGGGAGGTACTGAGTCTAGAACTAAAGTAATTGATATCGCACAAATCCAGAGATAATCATTTCACTTTGAAATAGAAATGACATGTAGTTCAGCCAGAATGCATTAATAACAAAGGTAGCAAAAACAAACGAGGTTATAACAAATAAAGTTGTAGCAGACAAGAAATAATGCTTCAGTTATGAAAAGCTGATCAGCCAATTTTTTTTGTAGGTGCTTACATAGTCAGAAAGATATGGATATATTATTCAGGTTAAGTCATAAATAACTTCCGCTCAGGTACATGGTATTGTTATTGTTATTGTTATTGTTTACGCATACAATGGTTCGCCCAAACAGGAGATTTTTGTTATCGCCATCCGTGGAGAACTTCGGTTAGTCTTTAGACAGCAGTGTTGTGGACGACGTTTTAATTTTTTTCTGTTAACCTTGAAAAAGGAGAATCAAAAATTACATTCACGCCAGGTGATTCGTTGGGGATTTTAACAAAGTAATAGCGCAGCGGTCTCAAAAAAATATGCATAGTGTGTATGTGTATAGTGAAGGAATGGTAACTGTTCGGGCCGTTAGATATTGGTTTGTCAAATTACATAACAAAATTAGAATTGTAAATTCAATTTTGTCAATTTTTTATGTACGTTCTGGAGATGTGACTTTGACGAAGGCGGGGGTCGCCCTTCAGACTTCGATGACGATATTTTGAAGTCAAGATTGCACAAAATCTATGTCAAACAACGAGAGAGTTACTAGAGTTACCAGAGGAACTCAGTACGTTGTAATCAAAATAAATCGTCACCACAATAAATGAATGAGAAACAAAATGGAATTTATGTTTTACTCAACCTAATACTTCGTCGACGAGGCGAGTCGTCACGGTAACATTGAAAATATACCAGTACACATTTAAAAAAAAAAACTAAAAAGGAATTTATAGTTTTCTTAACAGTACTAGCTAAGATTTGGGATGTAGTTCTCAAGAACGACAACGAAGACGAAATCGAGAAAAATCCTATGCTGTTCCCGAATTCAGACGCCTAGCGAGTACCAGTTAGCTCCATTTCCCTTCTTTACCTCCTTTAGAATTGGTGAGGTCCTCTTTTTGCGTTCTCGTTTCATCATTCGTACGGAGTTGCCCATCGGGTAAATGGAGGTCGCTAATTTCTTGTTATGTAGATAGATATAGTGATTTGAAAGTAGGGAAGGGATTTTATTTTTGCTTTCACTTTTCTAAACAGCACTTCAGATAGTAGAGCGAAGAGTGGAATTTTGAAAATTTCTTCGGACGTTGTCTTTAACAACAATTAACTGTAATTTTGAGATGTTCTATGACCTGTTACAATTATTGCTGGGAATGAACCCAATGGTATCAAAACGTAAACTTGAACCTGATTCACATTTCCAGGTGCACTCACTGAGCATATAAGCTCAAACTCAAACTCGCTTCATTAAACAAGCGATCTCGAAAAATTGGTTTCTGCTCGCTCAGTACAGATTATTCCGGATATCGCGCCAGTGAAATATCAGGACAGAGTGTACAATTAAAATTGCGGAATAAAATATGGACGACAGAGCTCGCAAAAAAGTTGAGACCCTGGATTCACATGGTAAGAGACAGAGTGGCTTGAATACTAATTCAGAAAAGCGGAGAATAGAAAAGCGGAGAAATTCTCCACAATTCTACCAGTTACGGTAGAATTGTGGAGAACGATGTGATTGCGAATTTCCCTCCGCTCCATCAAGAGAGATTCTAATTAGTACTTATATTCTCACTTTTGTGGGGTGCTAATTTTTGCATTACACATCGTAAAAGAGATCTCCAAAGCTTTTGCGTTTTCCTTTTCACTTTTTCTTTCATCGCAGAGTAAAACGTGATTCTATAGGCGAATTAATAGAATGTTCATTCAGCAGAGCCTGATGAAGGAAACAGAAGATACCTTTTTTGTCAACAACCTGAGTTCCTCAACCTATCCGAAAAGTTTGTAGAATACTTACCTGTTCCTCTTCATGTATGGTTTCTCTACAACTCCAGACGTTCCTGGATTTGTTGTACCCCATGCGTTGGATGAAGAACCTAAGCATCCATGCAAAACTGAAATAGGTCTTGTCCGTCCTATTACTGCAAAAGATTTCGTGCTGAAACTTTACCTCCATTCATATCAAGGCTTGAAGTGGATGCGTCGTGCGAAGACGACCACTGATTCCACTGTCCACGTTGCCAGGCCAGCGAGGGGTCCTTAAGCGATATGCGACAATGGTGGTCACAACGGAAACTTCCAATTTTGGAAACAAGTCCAAAATTTGCACACAAGTACTCAAATAAGAATGCTAGCGCTATAATCACATTTTGTTGCAGAAAACAAAACGGGAATCAAACTTTTTAAATAACCTACAGCAAATGGCGAGATATATGAAATATTATGTTTGTTCGTGTTGTATCTTTTGAAATAAAATACAATATGCTTTCCAGTGGTCTCCTGCCATCGCTGTGTAAGCTGCAGGCTACTCGTCTCGAACCACGTAGGTTGCGAGTGACACTTGTGTGATCAGAGTGAGCGTCAACGCCCAACGGATATTTCCCGCAATAAAATGGTAGGATAAGATAATTGCTGGTGCAGATTCCAAACAGAGCATCACTTTCAGCCTTTCAGAAGAAGGTGTAAGTGTAGAAACCAGCGTAAGTTAAACCGCAAAACGTAATAAAAGTCCAACCTAACCTAATTAAATTTAATGCAAGAAAAGTCCAAGTCCAACAATAAGAGTCCATGAATCTTTGTCGGCTTTTTGAGGAAGGTAGCTCTTAGAGGCTGAGAAGGTGATACTAAACATTTTTGGACTTTGTGCCTTTCATTATAGCAATAACAACGTTTACGAAGAAATTGGAAAACATGATACCAGTCTCTAAATTAACTAATCTGTCGGATATTTAACAAGACACCATTGAAACTCATAAAATTCGCAGTAAAGGCAAATACGTTTGTATTGACATCGTGAAATCGTTCTGAAATCATATTAAAAAAATCAGTTGTACACAACTAACATTTCTATCGTAGCCAGAACAATTTCTGAGCACATCATCTCGATCAAACTGGTTATAGAGTTGCTGGGCATAGTTTTCCGATTTAACGTAGTGGTTCGTGGACAGTATGCAGGACTGCTGATTTGTGTCTGGTGTGCTCACTCCGCTTGTCACTGGGCCTTTTTGTTGCCTTGAATAATAGCAGGTTACATCGTGAAGGTGATCACAATCAATTCAATGCATTCTCATTACCTGTACTGTTTTATTTGTACGATTAGCTGCTGATAGTCTTGCTGATGATGGCGTTCAAGGTGTTTCGTCATGTTCGTGGCACACGCGGACTTGACAACCTGCAATCAAGCTCCAGCAGATCAAAGAATAGCTACCAAAACCCAGTTACTCAAGATGCTTCTTATTTCATTGTTAAATGAAGAATGTTTTTCTTTGAACGCCCAGCCCAGAATCTTACTCAAGGAATCCACTTGTACTTCTCAATCTATGAAAAGTAAGAGTGCCAACTCTTTCACACTGACGCACACACTGTTCGATTTCCCCTTTTCATGCGACAAAAGGGGATTTTTTCTCGTTAATAAAAATTGCATGTGTGGAGGGAGTGAGTGATAGTAGCAAAACCTGCTTGAAGGCATCACCCTACGATATCGGGGTGCTACGGGTTTCAGCAGGGCAATGCCTATACGGGGTCGTAGATTGTGGGAAAGAGGGTAATTACATTCACCCCTCTCTGTATCAGTGTAGACGAAGGATCCCGAAACTTACGAAACTGTTTCTTACGACGGCTTCTGTTGCAATACGCAACCATTGCACCCCGCCCCCGGCCTGTGATTCGTCCGAAGAGGTTTTCGACGAATCGCAGGCGGGATGGCGCAAAGGTGGCGCGCTGCAACAGAAGCCGTCGAAACGTTGAAGAAACAGTTCCGGAGTCGTTCGTTTACACTGATAGAGGGAGAGGTGAATGAAATCACCCTCTTCCCCACAATCTACGACCCCGTATAGGCATTACCCGCTTCAAACCCGTACTACTCCAGATTATTGAGGTGATGCCTTTGGTTGCTGCAAAACAGCGCTTTCAATTATAAGAACAAAAGTGGGAAAACGAAACTAAAAACGAACCTTTCGGTTTTACAAAGCTAGTAATAAAAGGCTTGAACAAAAACAACATCATTTATGAGGAAGCTATAACGAAATTTAATGTTGTCCATGTTTTCAGTTGTATTACAATGCGATTTTGCTTCCGTTTCATTGAATCGTACTCTAATTTCAAGCTTTTCCGGAGATTCTTAAGAGTAACGTTTTTATAGCTTTTATAATAGATACCTACACAATAACTGGATTCAAAAAAAGATGTCCCAACTAGGATTGTTCCACTTAACTTCTGCAAGTTAAGAAAAAAAGCCTATAACAAAAAACCTCATGAGTATATGTAAAAACAAAATTCAAGGAATAAAGTGTAAAAGAAGAAGAAGAATGTAGAAAGAGAAGAATAGACCAACAAATGGATTGAAATTCTAAATAAGAGGGGCAGTGGGCCCATATGTAGTTCCTTTCTGTCTGAATGATACCTATCGGACTCTTGTGTGCGCAATTACATGGTTTAGGCTCTTGCTACATTTTAAAATGCAATCTTCTGACATTGACTCTCTCGAAAAATAAGATACCATGAAAGTTCAAAATTGCAATCCAAATAGTTTTATCCTGAGAAGCGTTGGAATTCTTTTTTTTTAGTAAAACCCCATCATTGAATATGTCTGGTAACGGCACCTTCCGATCCGAGACAGGAGTTCAAATGAGCGAGTTCGTTCATTTATTATGTTTGTAGCCGAGTTCGAATAGGAAGGATGTCGATTTTCGGAGTCAAGACATCTCGACACAAGATTGGTTATCCTTTCCAAAGTTGTAAAGCGGACAGTTAGCACCATTTCGTTCGATTAAGTCACGAAAATATATAAATTTCTATTACCAGAATAGTTTTACATTCATTTTTGAACCAGACTTTAATTTAAATTCAAGATAATTCATTTTTGCAGCTATAAAAGAAGAATAAAGCTACAATAAATAAATATTCATAACGAACTATATTGAAGTAAGCAAAATGGAATAAAAAAATACGAACTATCAACTGTACATTAAGTAAAGGAAAACTCCTAAAAATAAGTTTGAGCGCAAAAGTGCAGTCTTAATGTGCAGAAAGTTTTTTTTTTTATCAGTGAAATTCCATTCCTTTTCAGAAGAAGGCATTAGCATTGAAGGAGAACCAAAATTCCGAATACGGATCTGTTTTATAAAGTACATAAGAAACTTATTCGATAATGCGTCCTGCGTTAAATATCCCATGTACGACTACCGTACCTTAAAGCCGCGAAAAACGCGAGCTCCCCGCACATCGTTGCCCTTGTTGGATATTCTCGACTTTCGCTTTTCTCTTTTTTTTCACGACAAAAGTCCCTAAGTCAGCCTGCAAGCGGAGATGAGACAACGACCGATGAGAGAAACACGTAATGTCATTTAATAGGTCACTCGAACTGTTTCAGATAACAGCGAAGGTCGTGCCCTAATGAACGACATCTGGTCGAGCAGATTTCGGTGATCATAGCCTATTTAGGTTTTACTCGAAATGTGCAGACCAACTTTTGGAACTAAGATTTTCCTGTCCAGGCAAAGAAGTGAGGAAATGGAGGTAGTGATTCAGGGTCAGAAAGTGACAACAGTCTGCGGATCACGAGTTGCAACGAGTGTTGAACTGTTTGATAAGGTAACTTTTAAGGTAAGGAAAAGGTTAACGAATCGTTGTTGGTTTTTTGACGAATGAGCGAATATTTTCCTCCTTACGTCAAAAAAAACATTGACTTATTTTTTGCTTTACATCAGCATCTTTTCTACAGTTCTTTTCCGGAACTCGAACTCTTCCTGAGCGTGTGATATGGAAACTTTCAGCCAGCGATCGCCTAGTCATGAAATCTGACTGCGCAAAAAAGCAGCTATCGAAATTAAAAGAAACTGATGAGAGCGCAAAAACATGTCTTCCAGTGAAATGAAGTCTTACGCCAGGTGTGGAGCTTTCAAAAATCTACTACATAGCGAATACCTCTTAAAAAATGAGCTGAGAGGCTACAGGAAATAGAAGCAGTTCACGTTTCTATGTTTGTTTGTGTGGTTAACGAAATTCTTTCAGTATCAGAGCTTCAAATCAGCTGCACAATTCTAGTGTCTAGCATATGTATCCTTAAAAAAAGCATTTTCTGGTCTTAGTTCAAAGGTCTTTGGAAGATACTGGTGGGGAACCTCAATTCATTACAAAACATTTGACTAGTGGAGTTCTTTTCTTCAGGTGCTGTGAAGCACAAAGCGCACAGAAGAAGATTTAAAACCGGGAAAATGTAGCT
Organism: Necator americanus; assembly: GCF_031761385.1. Taxonomy (NCBI): domain Eukaryota; kingdom Metazoa; phylum Nematoda; class Chromadorea; order Rhabditida; family Ancylostomatidae; genus Necator; species Necator americanus. The sequence goes on along the minus strand of NC_087374.1, from coordinate 36,241,617 downwards.
ATAATTAAAAGTTAGAATAAGACGTGGTCAAGAAATGGTATATCTAATTGAAGCCTCATTTATTCACATTAAATTCATATATTTATGATTTTAAAACATAAAAAGAAGCCGCCTGTTTTTGTTCTGAAAGCGACGCGCACTAGCAAATAATCTACTATATAATAACGGGCTTATTCTGTCACGTGTGTCTGTGTGTGTGTGTGTGTGTGTGTGTGTGTGTCAGTCACGAAATTCAAAATGAGGAGTGCGACGGGTCCACCGGCGTCGAGTTAATGCCTCGAAGCTAGGAAGCTATAAAATGAGGTGTGAAGGGGTCCACCGGCGTCGGATACCTATAGAAGGGGGTGCGACGGGTCCATCGGCGCCAGATAGCCTTAGAAGGGGGTGCGACGGGTCCATCGGCGCCAGATAGCCTTAGAAGGGGGTGCGACGGGTCCATCGGCGCCAGATAGCCTTAGAACGGGGGTGCGACGGGTCCATCGGCGCCAGATAGCCTTAGAAGGGGGTGCGACGGGTCCATCGGCGCCAGATAGCCTTAGAAGGGGGTGCGACGGGTCCATCGGCGCCAGATAGCCTTAGAAGGGGGTGCGACGGGTCCATCGGCGCCAGATAGCCTTAGAAGGGGGTGCGACGGGTCCATCGGCGCCAGATAGCCTTAGAAGGGGGGTGCGACGGGTCCATCGGCGCCAGATAGCCTTAGAAGGGGGTGCGACGGGTCCATCGGCGCCAGATAGCCTTAGAAGGGGGTGCGACGGGTCCATCGGCGCCAGATAGCCTTAGAAGGGGGGTGCGACGGGTCCATCGGCGCCAGATAGCCTTAGAAGGGGGTGCGACGGGTCCATCGGCGCCAGATAGCCTTAGAAGGGGGTGCGACGGGTCCATCGGCGCCAGATAGCCTTAGAAGGGGGTGCGACGGGTCCATCGGCGCCAGATAGCCTTAGAAGGGGGTGCGGCGGGTCCATCGGCGCCAGATAGCCTTAGAAGGGGGTGCGACGGGTCCATCGGCGCCAGATAGCCTTAGAAGGGGGTGCGACGGGTCCATCGGCGCCAGATACCTATAGAAGGGGGTGCGACGGGTCCATCGGCGCCAGATAGCCTTAGAAGGGGGTGCGACGGGTCCATCGGCGTCGGATACCTATAGAAGGGGGTGCGACGGGTCCATCGGCGCCAGATAGCCTTAGAAGGGGGTGCGACGGGTCCATCGGCGCCAGATAGCCTTAGAAGGGGGTGCGACGGGTCCATCGGCGCCAGATAGCCTTAGAAGGGGGTGCGACGGGTCCATCGGCGCCAGATAGCCTTAGAAGGGGGTGCGACGGGTCCATCGGCGCCAGATAGCCTTAGAAGGGGGTGCGACGGGTCCATCGGCGCCAGATAGCCTTAGAAGGGGGTGCGACGGGTCCATCGGCGCCAGATAGCCTTAGAAGGGGGTGCGACGGGTCCATCGGCGCCAGATAGCCTTAGAAGGGGGTGCGACGGGTCCATCGGCGCCAGATAGCCTTAGAAGGGGGTGCGACGGGTCCATCGGCGCCAGATAGCCTTAGAAGGGGGTGCGACGGGTCCATCGGCGTCGGATACCTATAGAAGGGGGTGCAACGGGTCCATCGGCGCCAGATAGCCTTAAAAGGGGGTGCGACGGGTCCAAGACGTCGGATACCTATAGAAGGGGGTGCGACGGGTCCATCGGCGCCAGATAGCCTTAGAAGGGGGTGCGACGGGTCCATCGGCGCCAGATAGCCTTAGAAGGGGGTGCGACGGGTCCATCGGCGCCAGATAGCCTTAGAAGAGGGTGCGACGGGTCCACGGCGTCGGATACCTATAGAAGGGGGTGCGACGGGTCCATCGGCGTCGGATACCTATAGAAGGGGGTGCGACGGGTCCATCGGCGCCAGATAGCCTTAGAAGGGGGTGCGACGGGTCCATCGGCGCCAGATAGCCTTAGAAGGGGGTGCGACGGGTCCCACGACGTCGGATACCTATAGGAGGTGCGACGGGTCCACAGCGTCGGATTGCTATAGAAGGGGGTGCGACGGGTCCACCGGCACCAAATACCTATAGAAGGGGGTACGACGGGTCCAATGGCGTAGAGTTGGTGCACCGATGATAGATACCTTTAGAAGGGGGTGTGACGGGTCCAATGGCGTCGAGTTGGTGTGCCGGCGTCGTAAAGCTAGGGACGTTGTAAAAGTTTTATAGTTGTAACCACTTTCGGCGTTGCGCTCCACCTACTCCGCTCCGCTGTTCCTCAGAAACTGGATATACACGTTCAAACAGCTGCTTAAATAGTAGCACGCTGTTTATGTGATCTGACGTGGAACGCTATCTTTATCAGTACGATGATGTTGTCCACGTCATTTCATGTTAAACATTATTCTGCCGTAACTGTTAGGGAGAAACAACAGGAAAACCCATTCTTCGAATACCACTTTCAAATCGTGTCTACACTGTGTAGGGAACGAAAACGAATGAGTGTTTTGAGCTAAAAGTAACCTTTAAGGTCAGAGTAATTTCAGTAGAAGTGCTGTTCAGCAGTAAGAAGAGTTGTGCAAGCGAGAGGAGCACATTGAAAACCCGAAAGCTGTAAAATTGGGTGCGACGGACAGCGTGGAACTGTTGTACAGTATTATTTTGCAGTAATTTTTTTTTGCGTGTCGCAGAAGTTAAATGGCACGTTGCAGCCGTTTGATACCCGTGGCTACTGCGCGCGTTGTTCATCACCTCTATGACTCCTCCGTGCGTTTGTTTCCTTGCACGTTTGCCTCAGCTTGGTATTGTGCTCCTCAGAAAGTGGAAACACGAATGAAACCGGCTGCTTAAATAGTAGCCAACAGCTTACATAATTTGACAAAGAACGTTACCTTTATCAGTACGATGATCTTCACATTATTTTATGTTAATCATCATTCCTTGATAGCTGTTGAGGAAAATAGGGAGAACACCCATTCTTCGCGTAATGCTTTAAAATTGTGTATATATTATATTCGAACCGAAGTAGTGTTTGAAGCTAAAGTTTGAATATTCTCAAAATGTAGAACTGACGCGTTTAGAAAAAACTATGAAATTTTTTGTCTTTATATACATTAAAAAAGAAAGAAGAAAATAACAAAACAACATGAAAACAGAACTCTTATTATTTAAAGAAAATATCACTACCACTAATTTTTGAATTTCAATTTAAAAGTATATTTTGGTTAGTTGATGAAAGTGAGCGAAGCGAACACCACACAAAGTCTGAGAGTCCGGCGTAAGCCGGACGATCAGACTTGTAAATAGATAAATAAATAAATAATAAACCTTAGGCCAGCAATCCTAGAACAACGTCAACCCCCCATTGGCGCCAAGGTATGTCTTAACTCCCGTTTATGATGTCGCAGTTCGCAACAATAAAAGTTCAGACATTTCATTAAAAAAAGCAAATCTCTATCTGGAAACCGAATATGGAACCACGATTTCGTTCTCCAAAGTGTTCTCACAACAGTTGTTCCAAGCAAGAAAAGATTCCTGTTCTATGAAACAAATCAATAGCTTCTTGATATTTCTCAGAAGATTTTTTATGAGTATGAAAAACAATGTACGTGTAATTCCACACTCGAATCCTGTCCCGCGAATTAATCAATATTATGATTTTTATCATCGAATAGACGTCAATACCGTCATGCGCGAAAGCTCCGGATTGGATATCGCACTGACGAGAGGATCGCTACTACGCCCTTCACTCATCCAGACATCTACAGTATTCCGCTCGAGATCTTCCTCCGCAGAGATGGAAGGGTTTGTTCTAGAAAGACAGATGCAACAAATTAGCTGAAAGTGTTTTACCTTATTACACAGACGGCATCGGACATTCTGATCGTCTAGGCGGATAAAGTACCCCCAACAAGGATTTTCTGTGGGCCTTCCACGTTTTGCGGGTGCAGCACCATCTCTGTTGTCGCATCTTTCCTCCTGTTGCTCGAACTTCACTTCTTCATCCTTTACAATTCTGTCCGGCTCCTGCAAATAACGAAACCCTATCCCGATACGTCTAACGGCTGCACTTCCTAGGAGAGTTCTTCTTAGGAGTAATGGTCCTGCTCAGAACCAAATCCTAAATAAATTGACCACAGAAACTACTCAGTTAATAATAACAATTAATAGTAAAACTATACATTTTCTAGAAACAACTGTACAATCAACGGGAGAAGTTTCATTTCGAAACTCAGAGAGCCACATAGTTAGAGATTTCCAAAAGTGGAAAGCAATCCAACACGAACAAAAAAAAAGTTGGGATAGACAATGACTGAAAAGACGAGCGTATTTCGGACCAACTCTCAGACTTAATTCGAGACTACCTGCTGCTGTGATGTCTACTACCACCAATAAAAAACCGAAAAGCATTCAATGAAGACTATTAAAACTCTAACAGGTAAGAAAAAAAAAAGTCGGATGTGCATCAATGTACGACACAAGAAATTTGTCAGCGCCAAGATAGTAGTTCGTGGATAAGAACTCAAAAATCAATGGAGAGATTGATCGCAAAGGTATCAGAGATTCGCACAATACTCACTTGAAATGCGGAAAAAATAAAAGGGTATTGAAGTGAAAGCAAGCTGACCTTGTGGTATAAGCGTTGTTCTTCGTACTGTTTATTTCTGATGTCGACATAATCGTACTTTAGCGGCTCATACTTTTGCGCTGAGGGGATGTCCTGATAGTTTATAGTGGGAATCTAGAAGAAACATCGACCTAAACTCGGCACCAAAGAACGGTGTAAGAGAAAATATGGATCACCTCTGAATCATAGTTACCATGTTCAATGGGTCTAATTTCATGATAGCTAGGAAACTGACACCACGTGTTGCTGATATCGAAATTGCCGAGTGTCAAGCCCGTCGGCAGGCCCACAGCCGAGCCTAGAGCCGTAGTCGAGGAGATTGAACCCATCTGAAGAGCACCTGAGCCGATGCTACTCATAGTGAGCGCTCCGGATGTCATGCCGTACGGATGGATTGCAACTGGACATGCCGGACCGTCTGCTTCGCCAGAGTTCATCACCGTGGTGTGCCGAAACAAGGAAATCGCGCACCGCCCCTAATAGTCATCGTACCGTCGCCAGTTGCTGCTGCTGCCGCCGCCGCCGCTGTAGCCTTCGTAGCGTAGCCCACACGTACACGTTATGTGTACTGCGCATATCGTCACGACGATGATCTTCTCGAGACGTCACCGTAAAGATGATACCATTTAGAGGGTAAATTGAACGATGAAGAGTTTACTTCCAATTCTTGAAAATGAACGACAATAATAGAACCAATTATTAGAAAGCAACATTCGCAAAAGATGGAGACGTAGCATACTATTCAACGGGATGAAAACAAACAGTGGCTCCTTCGAGCTTCGTTGAGAAGCACAAGGTTAAATCATGCCGAAAGTTTCTTCCTGAATGACTATTATTAGAAAAGGTACCGTAATATTATATTAATAGATCAGGTAAAGATTGACCAAATTCTAAGCCTGTTACTGAGTAAAGTATCCATTGTTTCTGAAAAGTAGTGGTGATTTTTTTTGGTAAGAAAGTGGAGCTTAAACAGGAGGTTCAGCTGTAGGTAGGCGGGTTTCCTGTTATTATTATTATTACTATTATTACTATTATTGTTATTATTATTATTATTATTATTATTATTATTATTATTATTATTATTACTATTACTTCTGCTATTTTTCCGCTATTTTATCTAAAATTCAGAAACATCAGTTGAGGATAGAGCGGTCTTTGACAGGAAAAAATTGAATTATTTGAAAGAACTTCTTTTTAATGATCTATGTACCGCGGAAATGAAGAAACGTTAGTCGTGATTTTTATGACGTCTCCACTTGTACACCCAGTTACAACCAAGCACTCTGTTACGGATAGAGTCAAAAAGAGGTTTTTTTTTACATGAAGAAGTATGATATGGGCGTCTAGAAGAGAAGTACTTGAGATCTTGTCCAAAAATGCAATCAAAAAGAAACCTTTAAATCACTTCCAACCGAATGCTTGAGAACCTCATGACTCAGGATGAATGTCAGCTTAACATCTAATCCAGAGCACAATATTCAGCTGTTTTTTTTTTACTTTCAAAAATCAATAAGAAAAGTCAAGTAACCAAAGTGAATAATGTTTTTTGCAATGAGTTATTTTCTGAGGAGATTTCTGCAGAGTAAGATCTCTCGATTAGCAACAAAGCGCTCTCTGCTTTCGTTTGGCTACGTTTCACGGCTTTGTTCCAACTGAGAAAACCTCTTTTCTACTTACAAGTAAGAATTCAGAAGTTAATTTGTCGCCGGTGTCATAACGCGCGATCAGAACGTACGCGCCCATTTAGTGCCCATAACTTGCGATGTGTACGTACGTTCGACGAGGACGTGATCATCACTCATCACGATTGTGTAATCACTTAACACGATCGAACAGACTCAAAACGAGTGAACGCCACCATCCAGGTTGGTTTTGCAGCAAAAATTGCTGGATCAATTTATTTGAACTCAAAATCTGCAAATGTTAGTTGAGCAACGTTGCCTGTGAAATAGCGCATATTCAGAAAAATGGAATACTCAGAAAAAGAAAAAAGAGAACAAGCACGAGATTGCACTAGCCATTTCATATGAAGTCGTGTAGTTGATTGAATTAAAACATCATTAGTATCCTCTAATCTATCGTCCCATTCAGAAACGCTTATCGAATTATTTTTTAACCCACATTCTTTCACATTTTTCACGTTCTCACGTCTCAGCAGCTCACTTGTCATCAGGCGAATGTGACAGTGATACAGTAAGAGTATTGCTCTAAATTTTAGACAATATCAGCTTCTCAATGCTTAAGCTGTTATTCTTGCTGCTGCATGGATTACTAATGAAAATGAATGATTAGAGAAAAAAACTGAACTGTTTAGTTCTTCTCAAATGAATTCATGAGACTTTCCAATCTATTTTCTTCGCAGAGTCACTCCAAACACATAACTCTACCAATTCTCGCAGAAAGTTTGTCCACTTCAGTGGTATTTAAGCTGAAAAAGTCAGTTGCCTCATCAAACTCTGCCAACGAAGAGGGTGTTGTTCGTGGTTTTCGCCTTTCAAAATTGCAACTTTTCTACTTATAGACTCCTCGGCCTGTAGTGAGTTGCTCGATTTCGTTTTCTCCGTGAAAACACCGCCATGACAATCTCTGATAGCTTCTCAAGTTCGCTTTTTTTTTCTCGCGAAGAGGCGACTAAATGCACCAACTAAATGGGTCAACTCGTTTGGGTGCGCCGGCCGGAAAAATGACCGAAATCTGTGCGTGGCGAATGAGCGCTCGTCTTGAAACAATGGAGACCGGTTGAAACAACGCTCACATCGATGAAAAATCAACGCTACAAATTCTTGCGGCCCCGCGTCCATTGGCGCTGCGCTGACGTCGACCCGCTTCGAGACCGTTCCGAAAACAGCAAAGAGAAACGCTCGAGAAGGGTACGGAACCGCATTTTCCCACTCAACAAACAAGTAGCATGCTTTTGTTGCTTTTCTAAGAGGATTATTTTTCAGCAAGCAGTGATCCGGAACAAGTCTCAACGCTGCTGAGCACCATTAGGTTATCCTTGATTAGAACACGAAATAAACAATAAAACTGATGTTTTTTTTTCCATTTCAGGAATACATAAAACATATTGTATAACAAGAGTCTTTCAACTTTCACCGTAAAACTGCAATAATGGAGAAATTTCCTTACTAACTGAACGAAATCGTGACTATATAGCAGTTTTTAAATAGTGTTCGCAATACTGCTTCGGACGTTCAGTTCTCAGCGTGCAGTACTTCTTTTCGTAAGAGATTAACTGATAGTTCCTAGCTGAAGTGCTTTTCACTTCAATTGTATTTAAAAAGACTCGCATTACAGCGAAAACTCCCAAAATCTTGTAATGTCCTGAAGCAGTTCTATGTGCGTGCCAAGTTTACAGTGAAAACTGATGAATTGTTTTCTCTCCGAATGAGTAGTGTTGTAAATAGAACTATTCACTACCACTAGAATGAGACTAAACCAGAAATCTCAATCATAAATTCAAAAAGTGATTTGCTGAATAAAAAAAGATTTCTTTACAGTAAGTTAAAGAGTGAGATTATCTGATAACCTGTAGACGAGTAACATAATGGGAGAGCATTGATATAGTCAGTGGTGATCCGATCGTGATCTCATAGGACGAGCCTGCAAGCTTGCAGGAAATAGACTCTTATGTAACTCTCTGACCCCTCTGAACAAGGGGCTATACAGTACATCGGCGACAATAGCACAAATGTTGCCTACGCGTGGGACATGGTCCGAATTCGACAGGACGATAGTCCTCAGTTCATTAACTGCCAAGCTGTGGGAAGGAAAATAAGTGATTTTATCACGACTGACAAAAATAATCATCAATTGAACCTACGAGCGAAAGACGAAAGCGACGAAAGAGAATCCTCGAAAATAACCAGTAATTACTGGCTGGCTTAACCTGATACGCTAAGTTGTCATTCGCAAAATCATCACGTATCGTTAACATCGAAAACAGTAAGTTTCACTTATTTGAAAGAATTTATTCCATAACAATATGTTAGAGCACAACAGCAAATGTGAAGAACAGGGGGAAAAATCTCTGCATAGGTGGATAGAACGCAAGGACCTCAGGAACTGAAACATTGGATATTGAAAATCGTACTCAAAACTGGACCGCCGAGAGAAGAATTTCTGTTTTGATTCGAGTTTGGCAGCGAAACGTACGCAAAAACGTCATCGACGATCTTAATTCACTTCAGAGCACGTTAAACGGCCATCATTGGATTACGGATTGGAGGCGAGTTACAGCCAGCTATCGATCCATCCCATGATCAACAAACTGATCGCTTCTTGGAAGGGTTGTGTGTTGAATACGGGAACTGCGATGGAATATCCTTAAGCGTTCTACTCCGTTTTTTTCTTTCGTTCTGTCCAACAGCGGAAGACTCCGACAGATAATTGTCGTGTTCTCCATTGAAAAGACTACTCTTTTGTGGTTATTTTGAAGCATGAGCTTTCATCACTGTTTTTATTTTTTCCTCTACAACAATTCAGTTTATATATTAGCCCAACGCATGTCATCGGAATTCAAAACTATTCAGGCAACTGAGATGTACTGTAGTACACAATTACTAGTGCAATGAACACAAACTTCTACTCTTGTTCTGTTTATACCTAAGGCTGAGTGACACCATGTCCGACCTTGAGCGTATAGGAAAAGTTTTGGAGAAAAAAATTCTGGAAGGAAATTGAAACACATACCGTAATATATTCAGGTTCAGGCCAAAGCGCGCATTTAACACAGTTAATCTGAGTGGTTGGAAGCACTCTCACATGTAATTAGGTGTGATTTGGATGTACTGCTGTGTAAAAGAAACTTGTACGTGGATAGAGGTCCCGCGCGAGGGATATAGTCGGGTAAAACTGATATGAAACACGAGCCGTAGTTACACGAGGGGTTTTCAACCGCTCGGACCGTCCTGCGAGCGGTCTACTTGGCATTCAAACGTGAAGTGACATCATCCGGATCGATAGTTAATTTCTTGTTTGTTTTATTATTATTTTTTGCTTTTCTTTCTGGCTTTTTCATCTTTTAAGTTTCTTTTTTTTTCGTATTTCTGTTATGTTCGCTGTATCTGCTTTTTTATGTAGATCTATATTGTATCTGTATTGTTCTTAAGTTATTGTATAGTTTCATGTTTTGTCTTTGGAATTTGGTTCAAAATTGTATTTATTTCTATGTTGATGTTCTTTTTTCTTTGTTTATTCACTTACCTCGTAATAGTAATGAGAAACAGTAAAGCCACAGCTACATAAACAAAAAAGCTGAGAAAAGACTGGAAGGAGGCGCGGGTGTACCCCATTCGGCTGCGCACACCAACCCTTTCATTCCTAACGGGTCGATAAATTGGTACCAGACTTGTCTGGAAGGATAAAAACACTGACTTGGCACATCGGGGAGTCATTGTATAGGCCAGTTACACGTTTGTGAACCTCTATACCTACCTTTATTTACAACGTGTCAGGTTGTAATTACGATTATGTTGAAGTTAATACATATCATAATCACTCCGAATTCTGAATCTCACGGTTATGCCCACGCTGAAAGCCTAATATTTTTCACAGTGCCGGTCAGTGCACTGTAGGGTCAAAACAACACGAAGTATAGTCGGGTCAATACGACATGAAACACAAGTGTAGTTGCGGTGCATTTGCGTACGTGCTCGAAACGGCGCCGTGGAGGCAGCATTTGGAACCAAGTTGGGACCGTCGCAAACTATAGCGATGGGTGGTACCACCAAGGATTTCACCACGCTCCACCGAAGCGCCTCGAAAGAAGCTGCGTACGCAATTGCGTACGTGCTTCGTGTCGTTTTGACCCTACTATACAGTGCAAATTCGTAAGCGGCTGCACTCGAAGCGATGCCTAGCAGTGAGGATCGTGGTTGAACCCTTGCCAGTACCACACTGCTGTTGCCGCTGCAGTTCGCGATGCTCCCGCATCGATTCCAATCTGTATCCACCGCACCGCTTCGAGCGTAGGCGCTTACGCAACTGTATCCTGTTTCATTTCCTTTTGACTCGACAACAGATAGTGGAATAGTTTGTTTGCACGGTAGGATCAGAAAGTGTGGAAATGTTGTGGAAGAAGAGGACGCCGGAGTGGTACTTATCATTACCCTTAAGGCATTCCTGTGGTTATTTTTTGAGTGCACCTAACTACGCAGCAGTACTGAGATTTGACAAGCGAATGCTACTACTTTCACATTCGTAATCAACGGAAGTAACACATGACAAGTTCCATATTAGCGACGCGAGATAGGATTTTCTAGGACTCTCTCTTCTCTCTCGGTTTGGCTTAACTTCTGCAGTTAGCAGTTTTAAAGATCAAACAAGGGATGGAACTGGAATACGAAGCCGCAAGAATGAAAAGGTCTGTTTTAAGTGGTCAACAAATATTATAACCCTGTACAGCATAGTTTTCTTATTCTTACAGTAAAATAGATCAGTAAACCTAAGTAATTATTACGTAAGTAAGAATAACCATGGCAAGTCAGTTAACTATCGTTACTCTGGTCTTATAATTCCTTACTGCCATTCGAACAGCGAACATAGAAGCAATAATCAGCAAAACGAGGATCCGAGCTGGTAAACACTGCATAGTTGTATTTTATCTGCAACCATGTTTGCAATCATACTTTCTTAGCAAGAAATCTTCCTAAACTCAATGTCCACGTTCACTGCGTCTTTATTGCCTGATTTCTGATTTTCTCCCAACAATAATCTAGTCATCATCGTTACATCTGTACACTTCAAAAAAAAACAGCCATTACAATGAGAAGAAAAAAAACAACCATTACAATATAAAAACACGGACAGATACAAGCTATATAGGCGACTTAGAATGTTCTTAATTAGAGTCATTGATCAACCAATACATACGCTAACTGGTTGTGATCATAATATTTAATTATGTTTCTGGCAATCTCCAAGCGGGCACTGCAGAGGTAATGACAAACTATAACTTGCAGAAGCTAAGATTTTAGAATGCAAATTACAGAATACTTATCTGTATGTTTGAAAAGTGTTTGAGTTAGAAACACAACCCAAATCAGATGAAAAAAACCAGGTAAAACTATACACATTCATTCACAACCAATTCTGCAGCGAACGGGTATCGTGTAACATACTGAAGTTCATTATACGACGACCCTAAAATTAAACTTTTAATACGCGATATTCTTGGCAGTGTTACACTGTTCATATGTCATTGCAATGAACATTGACAAAGCCCTAATTTTGGTGCAAGTTCAGAAGAACGAAGGAACTACCGTCGTGAATCAATCAACATATTAAAACTTACTAAAAATGGAGCCACAGAAGTATACGAATCTGATTACAACCTGCAGGAGATGGCCCTGCTTTCACTAAACCCAATCAGGTATTTGAGAGTACGCATTGGGAATGTACGAGTTATATGACGTGCACAGTTATATAATTGTGTGGTCCACAATTCCTAAACATTGCAAAAAAAACTGCTGTCGTCCAGCACATTGTCAAAGCCCATAACCTGAAAGGTCAACTGCCTGAAGGAAGCATGGAACCTATGGCAACAACTATTCATTTCGTCACGTTGAACTGTCACTGTCACTGTCGGGAACAAACACTGTCGAGTGAGCGCCAGCAAGCCGCCCTGTCCAGGCTTCTACGATATCTTCGTGTTGCCGCGTGCTGCGCTGCAAGAAACAAGCATAGAAGAGGAGCGTCATCAGCGCTGAAAGTTATACCACATACTGCTGCGATGCTGGTGAGAAAAAAGAACCCTTCCTGTTCAAGTTCGCCACAACATCAAGCAAAGAACGGTCGATCAATGTCCTGCCGACATTGTCTTAGCACAGAACGCCGACGATGCTGTTATATTCGCGGGAAGAAGCCCGGAACTTCAACATATCAACCTTATATCAGAGCTAGCTCCAGCCTAAGGACTACGCCCTGATAAGTGCAAGCAAATGTGGGTTCCTTCGATACCTCGAGTGGGAATCAGGGTGAAAGGGCAACCGATCGGACTCGACGATGAGTTTTGTAAACTCAGCTTTTGCTGGAGAACAACGACGGCTGCAAGAAAGATATTCAGCAAAGATGCGCTACGGCCATTTCTGCATTTAACTCCTTAACGAAATACCTGTGCTCGACCCCATCACCAACGAAGTCAAGTTGCGAGTCCACCTATGCGGAATTTGCCCAATCAAGATTTACTGTTCGAAAAGTTAGACAGCACCGCCTACGGTGATGGAGAGGCTTTATCTGGAAGATTCTTAGACTGCTGCTTGGCTACTTTTGGAATAAGGTACGCCAGAATGAAGATCTTCACGCGGAAATCGATGTGGTGTACCGACAGATGACACGTTAAAGGTATCAACATCTTGCACCATCATTGAAAGTAGCTACATAAACTCGTATTCGCTTCTTTGGACATACATTGAGGGGGCCAGCAGATCGCCTCGTTCAACGATTTCTGAGAAGTTGGTCGCGTTCAAGCTAGAATGGCCACGTGGCCGAAAATGGAAGTTCTAGACTGAGGTGGTGAAAGAGGACTTGAGGACACTCGGCTTGGATAGGCAGCTCAGGCGAGACGTAAAGTTTCGCAGGACATTAAGTTGCAAATGGATTGATTCTGTGCGAGATCTCACAGAAGATCGAGAAGGTTAGGCAAAGCTATGTTCAAGGACGACACACCTCAGCGAAGATACGGGCAATCTTGTCAGAAGATAATATCAGCCCGCGGATTGAGTCACTTACTCGAGAGAACAAAGTTATCAGGAAAACTGGATGTGCGACACATAGTTGTTCGTAACCAGCCCACTTTTCACTCTATTCTGATTACATAGATAATACTCACTGATATATCTATCCCGATCCTCTAGCCCTAAGTATTTCAAATGCGCAAAACAGTGAGCATCAGCAGCTCTATCTAGGATAAACGGGTAAAATGTAGTTGGGAGGAGGAGCGGACAGCTAAGCCCTAAGCATTAGTCTTAGAGGATCTATGACATGTAAACTAATGTTACTAAGAGCAAAAACTAAGTAAGGGCGTCAGGAAATATGAGCGCCGCTGAGTTGAGGGCAACACTGTGGGGAAAAAGACGAACTGAGAGTGCCAATTAAGCATGTACCTACTAGCGTAACAAAAAAAAGATCATCAGGAATAATTCTGTTTACGAAAAGAGAAATAGACTTACACCACATCCTAGCCATTCAGACATTCATCATTTTCATTTGTTTTGGCCGCTTTAAAATACTCCACATATTCTACAGGAACATCGAATCGGACCTCCTTCAGAGGGCTTAGATTTTCTTCTCCACATTCTTTGAAACCCTTAAAAGAGCTGTATGAAAAGGAGACCACGCCATAGAAACTACCATAAATTGTGAATGAAAAGAAAGGGTAAAAAAAAGGATGTGAATGATGAGTCCAACATTCGACATGTACATCCCCTTAGTTTTTGCAAAAAAAAAACATCCAAAAAAATTTGCACAAACTTGCAGTAAATCATGTTCGAAGATCAGTCTTGACAGATCTGAAGGGTAGTCGAAGTGTCTCAACAGCTTCAAGTCCGATGTTCGTTTACGGTCAAGCAAAGCCATCAGGGAGAGCATCCTGAAAAGAAAAATTGTGGACTACGTATATATAAATGTAGTTTGTCCCTCCATACATCAGATCAGAAAGGTGTGAGCACAAGAAAGAAAGCGGATGGTGACAGAAGGCCGATGAGCGGAATACATCTATTCGTTTTTTTTTAGTCAAGCGCAACCCGACACGACCGAGATTCGTGGATGCTTCTTGAAAACTTGATTTCTGAAAAAAAAATTACATCCAAGCTACCTTGGGCAAATATAAATAGACATAGCCAGCCATAAGAAAACCTAGGAACGCGCATTTGATACACTAAGAAAAGCAGGCTTTGGTAGTAATATAAATTTGTCGCGTTTTGTAGAAAGCAAGAACTTTTTCATTCCAGAAAAGTTTTTCTTTTTTGAAACAACGCCAGAAGTGAAGTGAAGTAAAGTGCCAGAAGCAAAAATGTTAGAAACAGTTATTGAATGAGCGATGTTTCAGATAAGCTGTATAGCTTATCTGAAACATCGCTCATTCAATAACTTCTATAGCTGGGACCTCAGGTTTCTTTATTTCCTTCGCAACTCATACTATGTTTTGGAGTGTAGACTTCTCAAGGGGTCTTGGAAGGAACCAACACTAATGAAGCAATGAGACAAACATTGTATAGGTAGAATGATATCGAAACATAATCTGAATTCTTTACACATGAGTTGAACCAAATAGTAAAGAACTACGATAAGAGTTAGACCGTTGTCTGACGACTGTTAACCTTTGAAATTACGAAAGAAACGCGATGGGGCTTGTTGTGTAGCAATTAAATGGAATTTTCTAAAGTATTATAAGTGCCGAAATGCTGAGAATTGGAACACCAACAAAAGAGTCCTAAGTGTGGAAAAATAGATTCAGTAGCCATATGCAGATCAACCACCACGAAACATTAGCGCAGGAACTAAAATGAAAAGAAAACCAGCACGAGGAAAACTAAGACGAGCACAAGCGGAATGTGACAAAAAAAGAGGGGAGCGCCATCGCGTGCGACGCGCAATGCGAACGCTCGCGACAACCTACAACAGCCTCCATCATCGCCCGACTCTCTACTTGTTGCTGCTGCGAACAACGAAGACAGGATTTCTTAAAACTCTACACTGTATAAAAGGAGGAAGTTACCAGAGGATCTGCTCGTGAAACTGGTGCCACTAAAAGGATGGACGATCAGCGGATGGGCCCGTCGATAGTCCGGTACAACTTCTGAACAAGTCCACAAATTACAATTATTCTGCAAGTTCCACCGGAGGCGACTACTACAAAGGCTTATCCTTCTTTATCAGTCTTATAACCTGCGTGCTAGGAATGGCTACGCCTAGTTTACCAGCTCTCGAATGTATACTGTGGTGCAATAAGAAACATTTCAGTGGAACTTGGTGAACAAATTGTTCCAAAGACTTTTGGCATTTAACATTCGTTCCATTACAATTTTTAGCATTCGAACGTTAGTAAATGCAAGTAGAGTTTATTCAGATTCGTTATTGTTCGGCGATTTGGAAGGAAGGACCGAATATTTTGCTGTTAAAGAGGTAAGAGCTTAAAAAGCTTCAATCACATCAAAATGACATGAATCACGGGTGCAGTTGCGGTGCATTTGCGTACGCGTTCGAAATGTCGCAGTGGAGGCAGCAGTTGGAACGGAGGTGGGACCGTCGCAAACTGCAGCGATGGGTGGTTCACCACGCTCCTACCCGCTGAGCTCCACCGAAGCGCCTCGAGGGAAGCCGAGTACGCGATTGCGTACGTGCTTCATGTCGTTTTGACCCTACTATATTGATCTTGGTTAATAGCTAAAGTTTCGGCGTTATGACCTTCTGCTGAGCGTGGAAAATCAAAGTTATTAGTAACTTACCCTCTCAAGTGTCTCATCACCTTACAGAAAGCAGTCAAACGATATGTAAACTCAAAAAACAACACATCGACTAATGCTCGCCTTATATGCTAAATCTGGTAAAGTAACAGTCCACGTAAGACAACTACGAGCCAGGAGAGTTTTTATAAGGGACATGAAGGGCCACCCCGTGGATGAAAACCGGCCCAGATCTTGATATGGGGCTAGGTCGTTTGTGATGACAATGCACTCACCCCTTCTGTTTTTATACTATGTTGAGGGTATAAAAATCGTAACTAGCCTGAGGAGAGCCTAGAAGCGAACTGCGATGCATCTGCAACAAAAAAAAAGAAAAGAAATAAACGATAAATAGCGTTCCATAGATGGAAGAATTTGCTAGCGAAGCAGTTAACTTCTTCAAAACTAAGACTGCTTTAATTAACTCTCTTTCTTTCTTCCTAGTTCTATGTTTAAAGGCATCACCCCACGAATCTGAGGTGCTGCAGATTTCAGGTGGAGTATTCGTATACAGGATGGGAGACCACGGAGAGGGGGTTTCTTCCTAATTGCCGTAAAAAACGGCCCGGAAGATACGGCTTCATTCGTTTTGGCGCACCATTTTGTACAAGAGGGTCGATTGGAGTGCGCCAGTCTTGTGCGGCGCCGCATCTTCCGGACCGTTTTTTACGGCAATTAGCAAGAAATGGACGGAATCACCCCCCTCTCCATAGTCTCCCATCCCGTATACGAATACTCCACCTGAAATCTGCACCACCTCAGATTCGTGGGGTGATGCCTTTAAAAAAATGCTGCCAATACATGCGTTGAAACTGGGGAAGGTAATTACTATAGAAAGAAAACAAAGAGGCGCTTCACACAAAAGAGAATAATCGAACAAAGAGAAAAGTCTGCGTGAAAACATCCCCTACAAAATCCTGTAAAATTAATATCACTTGAAGAAGAGTCACTTTGTTAAAGCCATTGTTCGAAGAAATTTTCGGTAATGGATACTTTACTCCAGCCTGCACAAAAGACAGAGACCTCGGTTTATTCGACGAAGGGAAAATTTACATGCAGAGGATTGACGAAACCGCAATGAGGTGGTAATTGTAGTGGTACAATTATCCGTTGAAGCAATTCTTCACCTCCGTAGGAGTGATGGAATCCGCTTTATGCATCATCACTCTCTAAAGGTGTAAATGTTGATAATTCCATGCAGCCACTTTCCTATTTTTTACCATATCACCATTTGACAAAAGTTTAGGGAAGCTACGTCGCAGAGTGGGAGCTCTGTTCCGCAAGCATGACAGGATATCTGCACATTTTGCCGCGCGCGAGCTCGCCGCCTCATTTTAGGAGCCCGCGCGGCAAATCAAAAGCATCAAGTTGGCACACACTAGTGTGACTTCTAGCCACTTCAAGACGATTCTGAGGAAATTTCCACGCAATTCCTGTGCGTGGAGAAGTGTGCCGTTGGACAAACCGAGGTCTCCGATTCACTTCGGATCTCTGAGTGGTGGGTTTATAGTAGGTCGGTTTTACCTGCGACACCGCTCACTACTGGAGAAAAGCGAACATCGAAAATCTCTCCGAACGCTGCTTTCAATGTTCATTATGAAAGATTAAATGTCAGTCAGGTAACTGCGATGCACTAATGCTGGACTGAAACCAGTTTCAAAAGTGCTCTCACCACTTCCGCACTCGCCCATTCTTTCCTGAGTATTTGCCCAAAAACTGTTTCTGAGGATCATTTAACAAATCAGTCTAAACCTTACCAACATTAATTCTTTTAACTTCGCCAGTTCTTCGTTAGAACTCATCGAGTGCTTATTCTTGTATGCGCTACTCATTGTCAGTGATTATGCCTTTTCGCTTTTCGACCAATGGACGTAAAAAAAAACCGGAAGAGCTCTTCTTTTAAAGATTATTAAGGAGTCGAGGTGGAGTCCAAGCCGCCGTCTTTGTTAGCAGTCTCGATACTTACAGTACTGCTGGGGAATTCCACTCTCATGACGTTTTACATTATTCAATGTTTTGATGTTATAAGAAAGAGGACGTCGACATTAGAACATACCCTGTGCTTAGTTGCAGAAATTCGTCATCAAGTGTTTTCGTCATGAAGAAGAGAAATTGGAAAAGTTGTTCCAGCAAAGTCAGAGCAAGCGTTGGAGATTAGCGAACAAAACAGCCTTATAAGACGTTCAGTTAAGAGCACCAGTTCCGAGGATTTTGTGGGGGTTTATAAAACAGTCTACAGATGCAAACAATAGTGTAATCTAAAGAATAACTCATAACAGTAACGTTGGACTAGGGAGTGCGGACTAGCGACCAATGTGGAAGGAGCAAGTACGGCGAAATAAGTTAACTACTCAAGGAAAAAACAGAACTTCTCTCCACGCAAAAAAAGAGAAGAAGAAAATCGAGCGTTTGTTCTGTTTGAGCACATAACGGTGACTCACTCAGTGGCGTATTAAAGTTTGCTTTGTTCTGTTTGACCTCATAATGGTGACTCACCCAATCAAAGAAGTGGATTCCTCCCCTCACTTCACTCGTGGGGATTGCGTATTTTTCCAAATTTCATCTGCTGGTTTCAATTCCGCGTTCAGAAATAAAATGAACGAATTGGAAGGAAAGAGTTGTATCACGTTGATGTTAGAATAAATGCAGGAAAAGTAGGAGTACGAAGGCACATTTTCGTACCAGCGATCAATGACCATCCGTCAATAGTGCGACGACCGCAGACCTACGTACTTCGACGCAACGCTACTCGCTGATCACATACACATCTGTGAGTGATTTAGTAATTTCGGGTACATATGTTCCTTTTGAAAATGCTGAATATACACCCCTTATTTGATCAGAAATTTGCTTCATGGTTCTCGTTCTCTCCGGTTTATTGGAAAATCTTTTGGGTGTTTACGGCATACTGTTAGGAGGTTCCCATGAGCGAAGAGGACAATACTGTGGTCATGCAAGATTATTTTTAATTCCTTCAACGAAACCAAAGTGAAAAGCAAACGAGGTGAACAAGTGCGTATCATATCTCATTTGTCTTTGTCTCACCGATATTCTATGTATACCAAAACGCTGAAACTTCTGATATCCTTTGTACATCCTTCTGCTATGAAATCGTTCTCGAAAATGAAAAATTCCCCTTTTCCTAGCTACAAAAGAACTTAAATGCTTTGCGTATGATATAATAATTCCTTCTAATGTTTACGCATCGCGTCAATAATTCAACAGTTTGCTTAATTCCTGCATTTCTGGAATAATTCTCAAGCCAAAGTGTAATCACAATCATTCATAAAAGTGTCGCGTTGCGATGATTCCATGGGAACGAATGCCACCTTCAACGCCTTTTTTTTAATATTCCTCGGGGAGGATGAACGGAGCCACACTCGTTCCCGTGTTCTACAACCCGAACACAGCGTTTTTCCTGAGGTTTCCGTACCACGTCTATTTCGTGATACCCCCTGCCTTTAATGGAAGATAAGAGCGTGTATAATTAGCCGTCTCGTTATAGTGTCTTTTCAGATAGGATCACTTACAGGAAGACGGCTTGCGCTCGCATCTTATAATATAAAATTTGTAATCGCATTTTGAAGTAGTCTATTCTCGTTAAGAGATTCCATTAGAAAAAGTAGCTCACAACCACAGAACCGACTGGTTTAAAAAAAAATTTTATATGTATTATAACTTTTCATGCTTTGAATGCTTCAAGTGAATGCTTCATATATCTAATAAAAAACTATGGAATTTTGTGTCTGTGGTTTCGAATCGGACCACGACTGGATAGGTATCACTACTTTTACTTTTTTTCTATTTGCAACGAAACCATGTCAGACCAGTTTTGTTTGACGTCATCGAAGCGCCTGCAAAAATATGAATAGTCATGCTTCCTCGGATTGTTCAACTGAGCAAATGTCATTGTTTTCGAGACCCACCTTTGCGATGGTAGCTTTTGAACTAATATAAAGTTCATATAAAGAGTAAGAGTAAATATTAAATTTCGTCCTCTTTCAGCAAATTCTCTAAATAGAATCCATAAGAAAACCCGCTATGATTTGATGATTCGATTTAACTTTTTTTTTAGACAAGAACATTACATTATTTTTCGCACATAGGAGAATGTCTTAGGGTAGTCATCTGGCAATGTTAAAAATTGAAAACGAACGATGTATTCAACAATCATATTGCATTGAATACTCCAGGAAACAGTACATAATAGAGGATTGCAGTTCTCAGGAAAGTTTTCCCGAGGTTTTTGATTACTGTTTGGAAAGATTTAGGCAGACTAATCTGTTTTTCTGGATCCTTTTTTTGCTACAATAACCTGATAATACCTACAGTAACACGGCTAGATAACGTTGCAAGAACAAATCTTTATCTATGAGTCAATAAAATAGTTCAGACAGAATTTGGCATTAAGTAGAATTACGCACCTCTACATTAATTTGAAGCGCTTCAGTTTTGCCATTAAAGTTCTGAGAAAAAGGAATGGGTGAAAACGGTATTTACACAGGAACAAGTAGGAAAGAACGTTTAGGCAAGAAAGTGAAAGCTAATCAGACAATTTGCTTTTATGCTGCTGAAATTGTAATGGTTGGGCATTGCGATATACACTACGGAAGTCGAAGGACCCGGAACAATCCTACACATCGACTCCACTCAGCTGTAACTGCGGAGTTCTCTGAAAGTTGTGTTTTGAGGAGTTCAGTGAGGCTGGTCATAAAAATGAAAAGAATGAAAAAATGAAATTAATTTACTTCTTTGTCTAATTCAATCTCTTCTGGATAGTTTTCATTTTTTGCTGTTAATTTGCTTTGGACCCTCAACAAGTGCTAAGTGCAAAGATTTGCCAAGTAAAGTACAAACCTCACCTGTGCAAATTTCCAGCAATAACCGCATGAGCAAATTTTTCCGGTGTTTACCACATTTAAAAGGGCTCTCGCGACGCAGGACGAGCAGTCAAATGATTTTCTGACACATTTGCGGCAGCCTTCATTTATGGCTCTGTATAATTGCCATTTTTGGCCCTTCGTTGTGGAGATTTTTTTTTCCATAAATCATTCGTTAATTAGCGTAGACTTCTGTTCTTCATATCACGTGGAGCTTTATGTTACTTACCATAACACTGTACCGTTCTTCTTTACAAATGTTAGCTAAAGTCGTCCACCAGCAGAAATAAAAATAAACATCGTTCATATCTGGCTTTCCTTTCCAGAGCCACGTGAAAGTATTATTAGTTGCATTAATTTCAACAGTAAAATGTGAAATAGGGGTTTTGTAGTGTATCTTCTGAGCTTGTGCCTCGAATTAAAAAGAATGCAAATTTGTCGTAGTGTTGCTAGGAGTGCAACCTCGTAAGTACAACTCAATAAAAGTGACTATTACCTTACTAAACACTAATACATAAAGTGCAAAACTGTCCGGATTTGCGCCCGTTAACGCGAATTCCTGTGGAAACTCAAAGACATCACTCCACGAATCTGAGGTGGTGCGGATCCCAGGTGGGGTATTCGTATACGGCATAGTAGATTATGGAGAGGAGGGTGGCAGAGAAGATACGGCTTCGAGGGTTCCGGCGCTCTACTTTCTACAACGAGATTTTCGATTGGAGCGCGCCAGCCTTGTGCACGAGCTGCATCTTCCGGGCCGTTTTTTACGGCAATTAGGAAGAAATGGACGGAATCACCCCCTCCCCCCTCTCCATAGTCTCCCATCCCGTATACGAATACTTCACCTGAAATCCGTACCACCTCAGATTCGTGGGGTGATGCCTTTAAGCAACGGGAAACCTCAAACTCTACACGAGCAATTGAAAAGGAGCCTCTCAAAGTCTGTTATAATTCTTTGCACTGTCCATCGCACAGTAAGAATTTCAAGTTTGAGATTAAAAAAATTTGCGAGACCACATTTGAACGATGGTTCTTAGCAATGTGTGCAATAACGTTGCAGTAAGTGATAAAGAGCCAGACAAAAAACGAAAACGTGCGAAACGTGAACATTGCCTCAGGGAATGATTAGGTTCCTCCTTTTTTATCGTACAGATTAGGAGCATGGCTCCAACGGGTGATTGCGACGGAAACTGAGAGAATATCTGATTGCGGATATCGTAGACAGTTTCTTCAAGCAACTAACGACGTTATTAATGCTGACCTGTTTTTGTTAAATGGACGGCGGAAGTGTGACAGCTAATTTTTTTTTACATATATTGATCACAGTTTTTGCATCTGGCAAGAAATTTTCGTTCATCCTGAGGTAATCCATAGATCGTCAAGATAATCTATAAAACAAGCTTTTTTCTAGACTTGATCTTTTAAGCACATTTAATTTCTTTTGTTAGCGTGTTAGTATCTGTGTTGGAGAGTACTGTAAGAGCGAAAAGCCGGCGAAGCACCGATGACAAAATATGTATCTAATATTTGCACCACGAGCCCATGATTTTGCATATTTTCAGAAGACTAGCACTAAACATTTGTTGTTTTAGGATGAGACCCCGTTCATCGTCATTCCTTCAATTTATCACGTGCTTGGCTTACTTGTTTCTAGTCCAAGCGAAAAAGGAGCTTGTTTTCGTGCAAGCTTTATGGAGACATGGTGATCGTGCACCAAATTCGCTTCCGTACCCCAAGGATCCGTACAATGAAAGCGCTTGGCCGCGTGGTTGGGAACAGCTGACCAATGTGAGGCAACACCTCAATTTTCAATGATAGTATACCTAGATGCAGACAAATTTTTAGATAGGGATAACCCAAATGAATGAGCTTGGCAGATACTTCAGAAAAACTTACGGTTCTTTCGTATCCCCCTATCACATCCCAAGCCAGGTGAATGCTGAAGTGAAAAGAATAATAATGACTAATAATGTCCTTTTACGAATTACTTCCAGGTTTACATTCGCTCTTCAGACTCCGACCGCGCTCTCACCTCCGCGCAAGCATTCCTCTCAGGTTTCTACCCCGCCGAGGGTAGTTTTCAGTGGCAAAAAGGTAACTCTTGGCAGCCAATTCCTGTGCATGCTTCAACACCAGGAGAACCGGACCTGGTAAGCAAAACCTGATAGATCACATACATGCTCGCTCTGCGTAGCTAATGATACATAGTCTTGTATTGCATTTAAAAAGAACAATAGACATCTATGCTCATAAAATAGGGGTTTTGTGAATCTTTAGTTGTATCCCAGAAACTTGGAATGGTTTGTTTACGACATGTATGCGCACGATACGTTCACCATCAGTTGGGTGCAATTTCATGCACTGATCTTACTGCAGATGACATTCGAGGAGTTGCTGAAAATCCTGACAGAGTCGACTTTTCAGCTCCTAAAACCGACATCGACCGACTGCAAGGAGTACGAAGAACTAGTGGAATATGACGAGAAAAAACTAGCCAAAAAATATAATGCAAAGTATGAGAAATTATTTGAGAAGCTGGAAAAAGAAACAGGCATAAAAAACTTTTCATATTATAATATCAACAAGGTCTACAATGTAAACAGAGAGGTAAGTCAAGATATTTCCGGACAAGTTTTGGCAAAGTTGTTATTCGATCGTTCAGCTACTTAATAACATGGTAGAAAAGCAGCCGGCTTGGGTGTTCAAGAGATGGTCAAAGTACGGAGGGCGGAGCACCATGGAGATTATCTCTGAGCTTCGCCGCATACGTAGAACCACAGAGTTCAACTCCAAGAAGAAGTCCAGGGTATCGATTGCTGGTGATTATTAGTAGGGTCAAAACGATACAAAGCACGGTGCAGTTACGCAAGCAGCTACCCTCAAAGCGGTGCAGTGAAGCATGGCGGTCAGAAACGAGCGAGGACCCCCGCTAGCACCACTCACTGCCGCAGTTCGCGATGGTCCCACCTCGATCCCACTGCTAGCTCCACGTGGCGCTTCGAGCGCAGCCGCTTACCCAGTGGTGCTTCATTTGAACCGACTATATCGTGAAGCTTTCCAAGAAGTTTTTGATGTTAGGCTTCCTCGAGTGGTAAGGTTCGAGAAGAGCATAGTTTGCAAGTATCCGAGAAAAAAGAAACACTCTCTAGAAATTCAGGGATCTCGATAGAACGGAAGCACCAAACAAACCAATTTATCCGACGAAACAATTCTTTACACTAGCTTAATAATGGAATGAAAACGCTGTTTAATCGTTCGTAAGGGCGTAACGAGTGGTCTTGACGTGTAAGCCGATCAAGCTGGTGCATCACAACTATCTGATTTTGGATTTTTAGGGGGTGTTGCACAGTTTCGACTTAATTTCTTTTGTAGTAGTTAAAAGGCTAACAGCGTTTTTTCACTTAGTTCCTCGGCGGTTATTTACTGAATAACTGGATTGAAAATGCGAAGAAAGTCGCCAATGGAACGATGAAAGAGCCCAAGAAGATGTTGTTGTACTCTGCGGTTAGTTTCTAACAGATGTTTTTTGCGTGGATTATTTTAAAATATCATTTTTTTTTATTTAGCATGATGGTACAATAATGCCACTTATGTATGCGATGGGCGTAGCAAATGACCTTCTCGTTCCGTATGCATCTGCGCTAATCATGGAGATTTACAAAGACAATGACGACTATTTGGTAGAGGTGGGTCTATGAATATAAATGGACAGAAACTGAAGGAAGTGCAGAGTTGGAAAAATAATGAGTACATTCGGACGTTAGGATGCTTCACTCATTGGTGTAAGAATAAAAGGAAACCGGTTTGTTTTGTGTTTCTTTTGAATCTGTATTTTCACGCATGTTTTGGGTAATACAGTATTGAGATGAGCAACTTACGTTTTTTTTCGATCCTGGAAGAAGCGCAACATCATCGTCGTAGGCAGGCGGTTTTTTCTGATTTCTCAACCGCTACAAATATGGTGCGAAAAAAGTATACAAGGAAGAGCTGTCGTCACTGTAATCGCTAATCATTTTCACTCCGCGCCCACGTCGCAATATGTTCTGTAGAGACTTTTGGGTCGAGAAATCGGAGATCGAAGTGCCTAACTATGATATAGGAAACATTATCTTTGTCTGCGACTGCGCTACACCCACCCTATAACAGGAAGAAAGGCAAATTTTATTTCAGCTGCTGTTCCGAAACGAAAGTACCCGTGATCCTTTCCGCCTCTCAATCCCCGACTGCGGGAAGTCGTGCACTGTAAAGAAGATGGCGAAGAATTACAAGAAGATGGTTCTGTCGAGCCTGGAGGAACAGCAAAGTGTTCGTGTTCTCCATAAATACTCAGGATTTTTTTCTAGTAAAAGTTCCCGAGAAAATAACGTTTTGGAAGTAGGGCCTTTTCTAGAAAGACTGGGGGCCATGGATTGTTGGAAATTATTCGAAAAATGGAGAGGGGTTGAAGGGCAATTTAGTTATGTGGTGCTTTCGAGAGGTTTAAATGTGTAATTTTCACATTGCAGTTATGTGGCACACCAATGATAGACAACGAGAGACCAACTATGGAAATTAACCACCTAATCGGTATTTTTTATTAGTTGTATGAACTTTTCGATGAAATATTCCGAGTCGAAAACCACTTTGCTGTACTTTTGTTGCAGAAAGTTTTGACAGCGTCCCTTAAAAACTTTGTTAGCTTTCAATTCTCCTACTTTCATTTTCCTCCTCTTTTCCTCGCCCTCTTCGATCGGTATTTTCTAGAAATTGTGGCATCTTTGCGATCTTGTAAGAATCTTTACGGGATTTTATGGACGTAGTTGGTTGGATGGATAACTTGTTCAAAATCTAGCGAAAATTACGTGTTTTTGAAGGTTAGAACGAGAACTGCATGCACACGTACTTTCATAGTTTTACCACCTATGAACAGGTGTGTCGCTTTTTTCAAAATTTATTAGTTTGCTTCAAATCAACGCTGCGGAGACCTGAAATGGAAAGAAAAAGCGGGTCAAAAAGAGAAAGAAAAATTCGGAGAATAGAAAATTGTGAGAATGAGCAGCGCGTCGTTGATCAGAAACAATACTCTTGTATTTATATGTACTCTTTGAACGTACTTCACTGCATCCCGTTATTTTGCCGAATCTTTTATCTATATCTGTTATGCTCCGCTGTTGCAAATCCATCGCTCCAACCGCATTTTTTCAGTCCTTTCTTACCATGGATTTTTGAATGAGCATCGTTTAATCGACTACGTGAAGCGAATGATGTACTGGCAACATGACAGGTTTGAAGAGTCTTGAAAATTTTTGGATTCACTACTAGCAGACACTAAAAAATGTCCAACTACTGAGGGTTTTGGAGAATTACTGACACGTAATGGTTTTTACTAACAACCTTATATTTAATTTCTGTCGGTCCACAATTATTTTGCAGCGCAAATTCCGTTCCTCTTACCTTCCATGTTCTAGACCGCTACAATATCTACAATGCTTGAATCTCCATGAATGTCTCAGATATCCGTCGTTCCGCAGTGACCTCATTTCAGGTAGTTTAGTTAGCGTTTTCCGCTCAGTCTCTGACGAATATACCTCCTTTATTATTCTGCCTAAAATCACAATTAAATACAGATTAATTGGCGACCCTATACCGAAAAGAATACTAATTTGAATGCTGCTGGTGTTTTGCTACCACTTTGTTTCTACTATCGAATCAATAATTGAAAGCGACGCTTAAAAAAGCATCTCTATCGTTTGTAGATATTTTTTTCATAACTCCCATTGGCGTAATAGAAATCATTAATTACTATTATTACTTAATTACTAACGTTCGGAGAAGGGATCAAAAATTAGAATTGGGTCCAATTTAGTGGTATTTTCAAGAATTTTGCGTTGTCGTAAACACTTCAGTTCTTTGGAAGGGTCTGCTGTCAGTTGGCAGTAGTATTTAGAAATTTACAATATTTATATTCAATGTCTCCGAAAAGTGAATGGCAAACCGTTGGCGAGACTAAGATGGCAGCAATTATTGTGAGGCGTAATCTCTCGTTTGAGCAACTCATTTCCTCTGCAAGGATGTCTTCTTTAAATTTCAGAAATGAAAGCGGAATATATGGAGGACGAGTGGTCGCTACCGCGGTTGAATTCACAACATCAAGAGAGTTCATATGTAAGCTGGAATATAATTATAATAATCCTTTATTATAGATGGCGTTCTTTTGCATGAAGAAGTTCTGCTTTCTTTGATACCGTTGTGATTTTTAGGACACTCATTACGCAACGGTAGACGATGAATGACTTCGATGGTGATTCTGACCAAGAAGAAGAGAGTAATACTATATGGATGATTTTTTTTATCACCATAAATAATCACCTCGAGCTAGAGAATCACACAGAGAACACCGGCTTGATCGTGATCTTTTCTAGCTTTGAAAGATCATAGTTTCAGAGAGCAACTTATTAACTGAACTGTGACATTTATGACTTGTCTTGTTTGTTCGAGTAGTTATGTTTGGTATGGAGTAGCCGTGGGCCAGACAACAGTTGCGTTGGATGCATGAAAGAGAAACTGACTGCTGTTCTAAGTTACTTCATAATAGAAGAATAGACTATTTAGGAATAAGTTAGGATGAAAGCAGTACTGCGTGAACAAAGAGGAAGATGAAAAAATAGGATAACGGTAGCTAAATAAAATCAGTAGTCCGGCCAAGTTAAGAAATGATCGAAGAGCCGATTCAGCGAGTCTTGGCTTTAAAGACAGCATACCACGAATCTGAGGTGGTGCGGATTTTAGGTGGAGTATTCGTATACGGCATAGTAGATTATGGAGAGGAGGGTGATTCCGTCCATTTCTTCCTAATTGCCATAAAACGGTCCGGAAGATGCGCGCGTGCACAAGGTTGGCGCGCCAATCAAACTCCTTGTGGAAAATAGTGCGCCAGAACGCTCGAAGCCGTATCTTACGGGGCCGTTTTCTACGGCAATTAGGAAGAAATGGACGGAATCACCGTTCTCTCAATAGTCTACGATCCCGTATACGAATACTGTACTGGAAATCCGTACCACTCCAGATTCGGGGGTGATGCCTTTAAGTTGGCAATAATAGATCAAATGTGTTTTGAGGAAGCATTAATCGGCGGTAGAAACAGTCTACAAGTAGAGAGAATGAGTTGAAGGAATTTTTAAATAATCGTATAATCGCCAGCGGTCATTGTCGGCTGATCCTAGTGTGAAGCGACGTGGCAGCAGTTGTCGTAATTCGAGCGACAAAAACCCCTCACATATTCATTGCGACCTGCAACATTCTTCTTCCTTATTCCTGAAATATCTCCTTTTAAGCTTACAAACATTGGATGATTTCCTTGTTAGTGTCCTCACTACATGAGCTGTGCTACATCGTTTGTAGAACTACAGAGCTGCATTTATAATTGTTGTCGTCTCACAGGAATTTTTCGGGAATTTTGGAAGAAAATTTCAGACAATTTTTTTCGATATTTGTGATGGTTCTTGAGGCCTGAAAATGTGACATTAAGAATGTCATTTCTCATGCATCATCAATTAGAGCAAAGTTTGATATGCTCACTTTTCCCCTGTTCAAAAAGCTTATATTTTCGACCCATCACGAACAGATGAGCGCCAGAACTCTGGAACGTTTATACTAGAGGGAATTGGTTGAGAATCGGGGCCAAAGCTCTAGTTTATCTACGTATTTCTTCATCAGTGGGTACTATTCTCCTAAGCTATGCATGTAAAATGAGGGCATATCAGTGCGAGAAATCTCTGAACATGAGTCTCTTGGGACTTCATTGAGCTGGAGAATACATAGCAAACCCATGGAATCGATGTCATCTGCGACGTGTTGCTTGGAATTATCTGCACTTTCGGACAATTTTGTTTGCATTGCACTACCTTAGAAATTAATTTTTTTTCTTTTTCTGCTCTTTTATGTCGAGAGCTCCCTGCATTGTGGTTGTCATAAATAGGTTTTCTTAGATCGCCTTAGATTTCAACAATGAGTGATCGACAATCTTCGATTTGCCTGACAGAATTGTTCCTTTGCGCTTGTACCTCGAACGCTTGTATCTCTTCCTTTTGTTTTTTTTATTTGTTATTGTTTTCGCCCTCGCATCAGGAGTGGTTTAAAGCACCTGATTTAATTGAATTTAGCGGTTCTTTCATGGAATTGCAACCATTTCTGACGAGCTGATCACCTCTTTCGATGTCACATAGCATTATAACATCATTTGATCTCATTTTGAAAGATAAATAAAGATAAAGATTAAAAATAAATCTTGGGGCTCTTCACGACTGATTAAGGACTGCTTTTCCAAAAATTAACAAAAAAAAAAAACTTGTTGACTAGAACGATTTTCATGCACTAGGAGAAGTTCTGAACAAAGTAAAAATAAACCACCATGAAAATGAGTTCTGTTTTTACTTTCGCATTTTCTTCCTTTACCTCACGCTGAAGACAGTGGCTCCATGTAGGAATGAAGGTTACATACATGGATGTACAGCACAGTTATTTATCATCAACACAGAAATAACTACACAGCATTCCGTGAAAATAATTACAGTTTTCGAAAGATCTGAAAGGGAATTTTTTGTTTAGATCACTTTCGCCAACGTGAAATGAGCTTTCCTTGGTTACTGTGTGAAGCTGAAATGCAAACAGATCTTATGTCTTCCGGTCGATTCAGTTTCTCTGTCGAGAGTACCCTAAAATGCGAAGAGCAAACACGTTGCACTTGATCAACTTTCATTGATTATGTTCAAAAACCACATAGCGATGTAATGAGGGCTAGTGAGAATAAATTCAGGAATTTTATATATTCATGGTGGCCGCTCATACTTTGGTTGCACGTGTGAGATTAGTGGAAAGCCTGGATTATTTCCCCATCGTTTCACCAGGAATGAAAAAGTTTAGAACTGAAAGCGAACACAAATTACGTAGAAATGATTGTTTAAGACCGTCTTTCTCGCAATGTGCATATCTTATGTCCTTCAACTTATGCAATCTTACGATTTCAACTGTTGTTTTCTGCTTATGGCTGTTATTGTATATAAAGTTATTTTTTAAAATTCATCAGAAAGACTTCTATTATCAAAATTCTAGACTGCGCTACGGTTAATTGGAAACGTTCCGAAGCGTAAATTGAGTAATAAATGTTTTCCGCACAGAAGCACCTCCTTCCACTTATATTTTTCTCAGGATGTAGTCGTTAGGCCATCAATGTTTATCAATATGACGTCTTCGGGTAGCCGTAAATTCTGCTGGTATGCTAGTTTCTGGCGACTTAGTCACCGCTGATTTCAATTCCCGTCGAAATTCTTCGCACCACGTTTCTAAGTGATCTTTTGTAGATGTGTTTCGTCTTTTTATTTCTTTTACACACTTTATTACGAAATAAATTTCTTGTCATTTTATTATTGTTCTTCTTGTCATTTCATTATTGTTTATGATTTTTATTTTGTTTTATTACAAAATGTAAATTTCTGTGAATTGAATTGAATTTTGTGAATCTGAATATTGCTGGAATATATCACCCTAGAGTTGTTGGCCGGCTTTTTGCAATTTGCTTTTTCGCTCATTTGTAAAAAGAATATTAGTGACTTATGAGCTGAATTTACTGCTGACACATAAGATTATGCAGATAAGGAACCTATTGATATCCTTATCACCAGGTGACAAGTGACAACGCCTCGTCTTTTTTTAAGCTGTTCACTTCTCTCCAGATTATGTACCTGGGATTATAGCAGTCCTCCACGAAACTTTTTGACGTAGTTTTTGTGTTGACGCATTCGTGATTAGTGATAGATAGTGATAGAACAAACAAATATTCCTTCCAGCTTTCACCTTCGACCTCGCCGGCCTCTTGCAACTATGAACTAACACTACTTTTAGGCGAAATGTGAGGAAACAGCAGCTTAAAAACTCTAACCCTTAACTAGCTATCTTTAGAAGAAGTCTACATATAATTCTAAAACGTTTGGAAGCTTCTAAACACAAGAAAAAACGGTGCTCTGAATATGTTGAAAACCTCACCTGTTGAAATTTTCCCGTTTATATACTAGAAAATAAATCAGTAGTTGCGATGTCAATTATTAACTGAAATCATTGTCCACGGCGTCTCTACAGTAGTTATGATTTGTAGCAGCATTCCATAAATTCCAGATGATGAATTCGCACAGTAAATGCAAAATCGATGATACATTACATGTTTTCCAAGGACATCATCAACGGAGAGCCGTAGATATTCGTGATCAACATTGTCGATTGTCCTGCTCTACGAAAAGAGCACCTTCAGTGCTCACTTCAGTGGCATTGGTCATGTTGCTCCGCTCCTCCCGTTCAAATGTTGTCTCGCAAGTTTGAGTGATATATTTAACTACCTCGATATACCGCCTCCCCGATCGACGGTGTACAGAGCACAAGCACTATGTCCAACTCCGCAGTGAAACACTTTATAGGCATCACTCCACGAATCTGATGTGGTACGGATTTCAGGTGGAGCATTCGTATACGGGATGGGAGACTATGGAGAGGGGGGGGGGGAGGGGTGATTCCGTCTATTTCTTGCTAATTGCCTTAAAAACGGCCCGGAAGATACGGCTTCAGGCGTACTGGCGCACTATTTTCTACAGGGAGTTTGACTGGAGCGCGCCAGCCTTGCGCGGCACCGCATCTTCCGGGCCGTTTTTTACGGCAATTAGAAAGAAATGGACGGAATCACCCCCCTCTCCATAGTCTCCCGTCCCGTATACGAACTACACCTGAAATCTGCACCACCTCAAATTCGTGGGGTGATGCCTTTAACTACCCGAATGTGAGGCACTGTCGATATTTGAATCGGAATTCGCTTCACACTTATACAACTCGACTTTGCGACTTATGTATTGGTGATCCTGGTTATTTACTCCCAAAGAGCATTTCTATCTCCAACTTCTCATGGGGCGGGCATGTGTCCTCTTAGATAGTATTATTAGAACCGTATACGTTTCTACGAGAGAGAAAAATCTTTTGGTTGTTAGAACAAGCGAACAAAACAAGGTTCGGAAAGGATAATGCTCTCTGGCAGAAATTTCGAATTCAGGGGACCTTGCATTTGTAAATCCACGGTGACAAGCAACAACACCTTGCTGCAATGTTCGTGAGCATTCATCACCGGGGAAGAATCTGTTTAACATACTGTTAAATAAGCGAAGGATGTTTTTTCTTCGAAATCAACTCACCAGTTGAGGCAAAAGGAAAATGCAACGTCTATTTCCAATAACATGAAGTGTCTCTTCCAACAGTATGCATGAGTCTCAACGCTTGTATTCCGAATTCTTCTCATTTAATTCCAGTCCTTAAGTAGTTCAGAGTTTCACTTTTGTTTCTTCTTCACGCCCTCATCCAGCTACCTTCATTAAAAACTAGAATGATATGCATATGTATATTGAACTGCTCTTTACATATGCAATATGTTAATCAAGAGAGCGCAAATGATGCGCTAGAAGAACAAGTGCGAATCACTTGATTTCAACTGTTTTTATAAATGTGAGAATTAGGTCTTCCTTACATTGAATACCTCGTGCTGTCTAATCTAATCTTGCAATTGGTGAGCTTATATATGAAGAGTTCGACAACGACCCCGATTACAGACTTCTGAATCTCCTAACGTTTGTCAAACTTCACGCTGTTGCAGTCATCTCTTGCCTTTATACATATCCGACCTTCGTACGATACCTATCTCGTCTGCCACACGAATAGATTCAAGCAGGTCAACTCACTGTAGAATAGCTGAGAGGACTTTCGCGAATTTCAAGTAAGAAACTTTGTTTGTGGAGTTGTGACATTGAGATCAAATGCCTCCTTGTCACAATTTGACAAAAAAAATTCTCTTTCTCTCATCCTGCCTACACAGTTTGAAACCCTACGACTAAGCACAAAAGTGTGCAAACGGCCATTTTTTAAAATTACACTTGTTAAGTAGCAACTTTGCTAACGGTAATTCCCTGTTGTTGTTTTTTTTTCCATTTTATCTATCTTGAACATTGAATTATAAGTCTTTTCTATCCATTTGCTAGATATCCAATAAATGTTCACAGAGCGTTAGTCTTCTAACTATCTGATTAATTTACAGCTCCATCTATTTGCTCATTTGCTAAGTCCTTTTGTGTACTTTGCTTCCTCCTCATATCTTTTTTGCATTCATCATACTCCCGGCCTTTTGATTGCATATACATACATACGTTGCTCATGACTACTCAGATAACAACTTCTAACTTCTGGTTTTCCTAATTTCCAAAGAGATTGTTTGTGTTGCCTTAGGCTTTCTATCATTGTATGGAAAACTTAAGGTAACTCGTCCGATCTTGTACTTTCACCCCGTAACTGTCTAGTGCACACCGTTCCTAGCCATCAACTCCATTTTTTAAATGACAAAGTACCCTTCTTTACTTTTCTGAGGTGCATGATTTGCGGACTTTTATAAAAGTTTTTCTACTGCTGCCTCCTCCGAATTCAACACATTATTTCGCGTTGGATCTGATCTGAATTCGCCGAGTGTGCGATAACGTATAAAATTACATGACTCTTAGGACTTTTCGAATATCTTCATAAAGCACTTGATGACGCAAACTATCTTTAGTACTGATAACAACCTCGCTGTTTGACAACGAATGTTTGTGTTCTTTTCTCTTTGGATCTGGGATCTGACTGCTCGTTTTTTTGTGTGGTTTTGTGGTTGGAGCACGCATGCAGGAGACACATATTACCTAGGTTACCAAAAAGTTTTTCCACTCCGTTGCTATACAGATACAATAAAAATAAAATAAATCAATCATCAAGCCCGAAGTCGCTGTAATGATCATTTCTGGTCCTCCATTTTAAAGTGTTGTTAGATGGAAGAAAAACAACTTACCAGGAAGGGAAACAGCTGAAAATATTCCCTGGCAAGACAGGGAATATTTTCAGCTGTTACTATGTTGGTGCAAAAATAATGCGTGTTTACAAACATTCACTTCGAGGCGCTAGAGGTATCCTCAAAATCAACTTTATCAATCGAAATAAGAACCATTATAGTCCTATCATGACAAAAGACGAAAGTTTGCCCCTTGCATAAAAGTGCGAGCTTTTGGAGTCCACGAACTTTTGGAGTCGGACTCGTTTTCGGCATCACTTTCGTTTTGTAAGATCTTATCTCTTAGCCAGCTGCTTAGATGTTCCAAAAAGTGATAGCCGGTTGACGAAAGTTCCGGGCATTTGTACAGCTCTTTGCAGTACTTCTCTGCGGTGATGGTCTCGCAAGTTTTTATGATGTTGTAGTGGATTGCACCTGTAGCTCACCACCACACAGTCACCATGGTTTTCTTCATTTTCATTTCGGCATTTTCAGCTTCTTCAAGTGCATGGAAGCTTCATCCTTGTTCATCCATTGAACAGGACGCTTCCTGTTGTCGTAAAGGGTCCATTTCTCATCGCATGTAACAATACGATCCAGAAATGGATCGTTCTTGTTGCGTACCAGAAGCGTTGATCTCAAAGCGGCGGCTTCTTTGGAACGCTCGCTTAGTTCATGTGGCAGCCACTTGTTCAACTTTTTCACCTTTCCAATTTTTTCCAAACGGCGGGCGATTGTTGAGTGGTCTACACCTAGCTCTTGGGCAACCTCTCGTTTTAAGCGGATCATCTTCGATTATTGCCTTCAGCAGGTGGTCTTCAACTTCAGAAGGGCGGCTGCTACCTTCTCCATCTTCGAGGCTCATATCGCCGAAACCTTCGGAACCGACGCCACACCGTAAAATCTCATGAAAGAAGTGGGATATATAGAAATATGTTCATATATCAAAGAAGGTTTTCTGTAAGAGGTATTAACAATCATACTGCCATTTTCACTGATTTGGCTGTTTTTTTTTTCTTAAAGTTTATGTTGTTGCAATTCACTCAAGGCTCACGTACAAGTTCTCGTTTGGATTTTAACAACATCGCGTCAAACATTATGTAGCAAAAAAAAAAGTGGAAATCATCTGCTGTGGACGGATGTGCTGATTTTTCTTGTTCGAATTTGAATGTAACCCAGAACCGTCTAGTTAAACTAGGTTGTAGTGCAACACTATCTCTGTCTGATTCGAACCAAACCACTGATCGTGCTCTTATGACCAAGCACACCTTAGTCTTTGGTTGAATTTTGTCCTAAAGCAGCTAATGAATAGGATTCGAAAGAGGTCAAATCCAAATGTCAATTCAATTCAAACAGTCAACGACAAAAGATTACCAAGAAAACTAAGAAATGGTGCAGTGAGCTTTAACCTGGTCTTTCCAAAAAAATGTCTTAAAGATGATATTTGCAAAGAAACTGCTTTCTTACGTTACGTTTGAGTGTTTGAAGCCTTTTATCAAAAGCTAAAAGCAAGGTATGATGAAATAGAATGATAGCAAGCACTGATCACATGCAGTCGGATTTAAGCATATTGTAAGATGACAGCGAACGGCGGTATCGGTGAAGACGTGCGCAGAGTTTATTCTACAGTATGCGAGAACTCCGTGGAACTCCTTCCTTCTCGACTTTCATGCCTTTGTCTGATTTCTCTGTGAAATAATGCATGAACGGATCCAGATAATCTTTTTAAAGTGCTATTCCGTTTGTTTCATCGTTTGTTTTGTTCCTGGGGTCCCACTTAGCTCCTAATTTGTGAGGATCGAATTTCTGTCCCGTTCTTTTCGTGCATGGCTAGCGTTTTTTATAATCGGAATCACAATAAATCCCGAAATTGGTCCTAGAAAAACCTAACCGTGCACAGCTAAATAAGAAGAGAATCAAAATCTAATTCCTGCAGATTAAAGTCTTTGAGGAGAAGTTGGAATCTGGGGAAACTTCTAAACTAATCAAAAGAGTTTTTTCCTTTTATATAAAATGAAAATTGAGAGTAAAAAAGGTTCAAAAAAGAGAAAAAAGGTTAGAAGCAGCGAAGAACGGAAGTCTCGATCCCTACAAACTATGACCTTAGCGTTATCCTAGGAGCAAAATAGACAAGAGGAGTAATGGAAAAGAACTTCACTAAGAATAAATCTTACTCATGTGCTACTATAATTAAAGGCATCACTCCACGAATCTGAGGTGGTACGGATTTCAGGTGGTGTATTCGTATACGGGATGGGAGACTATGGAGAAGGGGGTGATTCCTTCCATTTCTTCCTAATTGCCGT
Organism: Necator americanus; assembly: GCF_031761385.1. Classification (NCBI taxonomy): domain Eukaryota; kingdom Metazoa; phylum Nematoda; class Chromadorea; order Rhabditida; family Ancylostomatidae; genus Necator; species Necator americanus. Next base: position 36,205,537 of record NC_087374.1, on the reverse strand, counting down.
AAAAAACGGCCTGGAAAATACGGCTTCAAGCGTTTTGGCGCACTATTTTCTACAGGGAGTTCGACTGGAGCGCGCCAGGCTAGTGCGGCGCCGCATCTTCCCGGCCGTTTTTTACGGCAATTAGGAAGAAATGGACGGAATCATTCCCATCTCCATACTCTCCCATCCCGCATACGAATACTCCACCTGAAATCTGCAACATCTCAGATTCGGGCTGTGATGCCTCTAAGAGTAATGGAAACCCACAGAAAAGCAAAGAAAAAAAGAAGTCCAGCGAGTTCCTCGTACATTACAGAGGGTTCAGCCTTCACCAAGGATGCACTGCGTCGTCATAGAACTCCTGTTTCAGAAGCGGAAGCAAGGCGGAAATTCCAGTCGTTTTGAAGTACATGGCATGATCCTGAACGTTGGGGAAGCCGAATGGGTGGTGGGCGCAGCGCTTTTACCACCAATAATTCGGTCTGCTACTGCGACTTTCCATTTCTGAAGCAATCCTTCACTACTGGGAGTCTACATGAACCAAGTTTGTTGCAGTCGCGAGAAAACAAATTTATTTCCTTTCAATTTCCCTCACTTCACTTTTTTCACTCACACTGAAAGATTCCGTGATAATTGCTCCTGAACTGCGGCAAAATTATAGGATGAACGTTAATTATTAACACAGGTTTCATACCGCCATTCTGAACACCATTCGGGAATAGAGGACAATATTAATAATACAGCTTCCGTCGTAGCTGGGCTGTTCCGTTAGTGGCAAAGTGTGGCCGTTGCGCTTTCTTGCTTTCCTATGTTCATGTTCTTGCGGATGCGTGGTCACTATGCCCATCGATCGATTCTTCAAAGAGGTAGTGCAAACGTGGGAAACTATACAAAGGCTTTAAGGACGTTTCTTTGCTTCACTTTTATCGTTGAGCTTCACATTGTGTGTCTGCTTAAGAACACTTGCATCGGTTAATTAATTTTTGTTATAAATTAAGGATGAAGCCCCGGCCAGCATATTTACTACGGTTTACCGCGTTCGTAGTTTGCTTTCTACCAGCTGAAGCATCACGCGAACTCGTATTCGTGCAAGCCATCTGGAGGCACGGAGACCGTGCTCCGTTATCTCTTCCTTACCCGAGGGATCCGTACACTGAAAGCGCCTGGCAACGAGGCTGGCAGCAGTTAACAAATGTAGATGGCTTTTGTCATTTTTAATCACTTCCCGATGAAGCTGACAGATATTTTCTAGATAGGAATGAATCAATTAAATGAACTCGGCAAATACTTTCGGACCAGATACAATTCTTTCCTTCCATCTCATTTCATTCCTAGTCAGGTGAGTGTTGAAAGAGAGGAACGAACTAGTGGTTGAATAGAATACTTGTGTTACTTCCTCCTACGAATTACTTCCAGGTTTACATCCGCTCTTCAGACTCCGACCGCGCTCTCACCTCCGCGCAAGCATTCCTCTCAGGTTTCTACCCCGCCGAGGGTAGTTTTCAGTGGGAAAAAGGGAACTCTTGGCAGCCAATTCCTGTACACGCTGCGACGCCAGGAGACCCCGATCTGGTAAGCAAAAGGCAATCAATACGCAAATATTTGAAGCTAGTATTTGAAACTGAGAGATTCTTATTTTATTATAGGGAATTCATTATATTAAACAGAAAGAAGGTTTTTTTACCTGTTGATTGTAAAGGTTCTAGACACGCCATATTTTCTTTGAAAAATTACGACTCAGAGTAAGGAACAATGAACGACTTGCGCAGCACAACATGAGCCCCGTAAAATAGGCGAGGAAGTAGAAATAACAAGTGATATTTTGAAAAAAACCCCTGTTCACATCTATAACAAGAATGGATTTGTGGAGCTGTTGATGTCAAAAAGCTAGTGGTCAGTAGAGCTAAGGTTTGTTCAAGACAGACGTAATGAAGAGGAACTAAATTGAACCAAATCTTTATGTTATTCAAAATACAAGTGTACCGTGGCCTCCTTTATCAAAGCTAGCTGTTATTGATTATGTTGGAAAATGTTTACTGTAACGTTTGTTCACAGTGCTTAAGCATAGAAATTAGAAAAAATTAGAAAAAAACATAAAAATTCATAGTTATGTACATTTTCAGAAGTTTCAGTGTCAGGTAGCCGCTAACCTTGCATTTGCAGTTACTAAAACCAGCTTCAACGTATTGCAAAAACTACGACACGTTAGTGGATTCTGACGACAAAAAACAGGCCGATGTGTACAACGTGAAGAACGCGGACCTGTTCAAGTTGCTTGGTGAACAGACCGGGATAAAAAATTTCTCATATGTGAACGTGAACAAGATCTACGACGTCAATAGAGAAGTAAGAGAAAGCGTTCTCTCATCTATTCTTCTTTGAAAAAAATTGAATTCTAAACTTTCAGCTAATCCACAATATGACAGAAAGACAGCCGGCTTGGGTGTTCCAGAAATGGCCCGAATACAATGGTTCAGGCACTATGGATATAATCACTGAACTGCGTCGCATCCGTATGATGACAAGGTTCAATTCTCCTCAGAAATCGAAGGTTTCTTCTGGCAATAGATGTTTTTTGTTTCTCTACAACGCACAAAGAACTGCTCGGTTTTTGTTTTTCCTACAAACTGTTGTTTTCACTACGTTCTGTCTCCATAGTTTTGCCTCGGAGATCATGTGATGAAGGATAAGAAAATTACTCCAAATCAGGGTCAAGCTTGGTAACTGGATACGACCATCTCGAATCAATCCCTCCTTCCTCCCAACGTTCTCCGTTATTCCCAGAAACCTGTGACCGATACCTGTGAAGCGCAACGTCGAAAATTAGTTAAGGAACGAATGACAAGTGAGGAATTCGGTAGCTGTCAAAAAAGAAGGAACACAAAATCGAAGCAAATTAGCTGAACTGTTATTGAAAGCATAGTGTTGAAATATTTCCACGTTTTAAAACTTATGAAATATCTTTAAATACTGAATAATTAAGGCACATAATACGAAAACAAAGCGCACATGCATGGGTCGAATTACAGAGGAGCGGTGGAAACTAAAAACAAAAAAAAAATCTACATTTTTTTGACTGTGTAATAATGGGACTGCCCAGGTTCAATATTGCATTGCTTCCCAGCAGTTTGGACATGAATTTAATTGAATTTAACAGCCGAAAAGGCTCAGGTTATGTGCACATTGTTATATAGGTCTGGCAGATTGCGAATAACTTAGTGATTAGAGCAGCAGATTTTAAAAAAATTTCGTAAAGCTTTTCATAGAAGAAGTTCTGTCCCAGAAAATAGTTATATCTCTATTTTTTAAAGATTTTTTCGAAATTTAAATGCAACAGAGATGCTATTTTTCTAATCTACATATTTGCCATCAAAGATTTGGAGAAACAGCAAAATCCTGGAAATTCCAGGATATAGGTGCTAATAGGGAAAATCTTCCACCCGTAGTACCCTGAGATGCTATTCATTCAACGTTAAGCTATTCTGAATAGACGTCATTCAAGATCCCTTTTTCACTCTTGAAATTAGGATTTTAGCAAGTTTTCCCATTCTAGAAGAAAGTAATGGGGTTTTAAAAATTCATTTACATATTTGAATGGAGCGTCTGAAGAAATTATCTAGGACTTCTTTTTGGATCGTCTGTTTCCCCCGAAACTTAGATGAGAAAAATTCAGAAAAAGTAGAATTTTTAGTTTTTCTTATCTAACTTCCAAAAAAAACCTAGGGGTCCCCAGAAAATAGTGACTCAACTATTTTGTAGGGCAAACCTTCTTCTACGAAGCACTGGTAAAAGGGTTTCCAAAGATGCTCTTTTCACGATGTTCTTTTTTTTCTTCTAGGTATAGTTGCTATTGCTAGTTGTTAATTTCTGTCTCCGGTCGAACCTGCACGGTCCCATTGTAACGTAGTCAACATATTATTCATTAGCGACCTCCTTGCTTTACTGCTCCCGGAGAAAATCCTATCACATGCTTGACCCTGCTCTAAATACAAACTTTTCCCGGCAGAACTATGAAGACTGCTTCACACCGTACATAAACCAAAATAAAAACTAACCTAACTATACAGGTCATTGTTCCAAATATTCTACCTAAAATATTGAAAAATTTCTCTGAGCAATTGAAAAAAAGTACAAAATTTTCAGTTTTGGCGCTAGGGAAGTCCTCAAAATGTTGTGCAACAAGAGTGCAAATTCAGCAACGCGATCCAGCTAGCGCAGAAGCTGCGGTTTGAATACTAATTGCTCATAAAAACCATTTTTCCTATCGATTTTCTATATCTACAAGGACTGCGCGCGCCAGAATTTGGAGTTCTCTTAAAGGCATCGCCCCATGAATCTGTGGTAGCACGGTTTTCAGGAGGGTTATGCTTATACGGGGTCGTAGAATGTGGGGAAGAGCTTGATTCCAATCGTCCATTTCTTCCCAATTATCGTGAAAAACGGTCCGGAAGATGCGGTGCGTGCACAACGCTGACGCACTCCAATAGAACTAGTTGTAGGAAATAGCGCCCCGGACCGAGTCGCATCTTCCGGGCCGTTTTTACGGCGATTAGGAAGAAATGAGCGGGATCCCACACAGTTCTGTAATCTACGATCCCGTATAGTCTTTGACCATCAGGAATCTATATCACTCCAGATTCGTGGCGTGATGCCTTTAATTTGTGGATATAAATTCATTTTCTTAGTGGATGTAATATTTGGACGAGGAGATCATTATAAAAACTGAAGCGTCAAAAGGTCCAGTCTTTATAATATAATAACATATTGTAATAAATACAATATAATAATTTATAATATAATACAAAAATGTCGTTTAGTTGGTGGGTGGTTATCTTCTGAACAATTGGGTCCAGAACGCGCAGAAAGTTGCAAATGGCTCAATGGACGTACCTCAGAAGATGCTTCTACTTTCTTCGGTAGCTTTTTTAATCTACAGGATTGAAAAATGCTCTACAAATCTCTTCTCTTTTTTCTTATAGCACGACACTGCATTACTAGCGCTAATGTACGCGATGAACGTCGCCAACGATCTCATGGTTCCTTACGGATCTGCGTTGATTATGGAGATTTACAAGGACAACAACGATTACATGGTGGAGGTGAGTTGATGCACACAATCGCTCACACAGCGTACATGAACAAATGATGATTTAGCTCCTGTACCGGAACGACACCACGCGTGTTCCCTACACGCTGCAGATACCTGAATGTGGAAATCCATGTACCGTTCAAAAGATGGCCGAGCAGTACCCAAACATGGTTCTTTCCAGTCTGTCTGAGCAGCAAAAAGTTAGTCCGTTTTTATCGAACTATGGGATAATTTGCTCATGCCGTCTGATCACCTATTTTGTTTCACGTCAAGGTCACTTTAAGCGAAAAGAACAATAACATCCACACAAATCAATTTCCGATTCACACTCCTAGTTTTCGCGACTGTTTGGAAAGTTTGCGCTTTTTTGCGAAGACGACTGGAGTCATCCTTATTGTGTGTCTTAAGCAGAAAAAGTCAAATCTTCAGACTGAAACAAACACAGTCCCTTTCTCCGTATTCTTAAACGCCTTATAAACGCTAACACGTCTCACACAACAAGTTTATTACCGTATTTTCCCCTAGATTTTTCCAGAGCACTTTTTAGCAAGTTTTAATTGAAGTGGCAGCTAGAATAACACTAAGACTACATAATCATAGGCGTCTGTTGCGGACATCAGTAAGGCAGAGACCAAGTCGAGAGAATTGAGAATTTGAAGACAAATTCACAGTGCCACTATTTCCACGCGATATTCGCCCTGAAGATAGTTGTGGAATCAAACAATGTTGTTTGTATCTTGATTCCAAAATGGGGCAAACGTTTATGCCATTTGAACACGGTGAAAATCAACTTCGCACGTGTTTCACGGATTCATCCACTTTGAGAGCTAGTTTTTTACGTTGCGTGAGTCGAGTTCACTCAAAATTAAAAGTATTTCTTATATCAGATGAATCTAAATATAGTCGGGTCAAAACTCACGCCAAGAAGCTCGCCACAGTTGCGCAAGCGGCTGCATATCGGAATGGCAGGGCAGAGCGTCCCGCTTTTGATCCTGATTTGCAACCGCTTTTCACTGCGCAGCTTCGAACGCAGCTGCTTACGCAACTGCACCGAGCGTCAGGTCTTTGCGGCCCGACCATAGCATATTTTTAATGTGAAGTTGTAAAAATTGCAGTTATGTGGAACACCACTAAAAGAATGCAACGGATCGTCAGCGGCGGTGTACTTCTTCCTCTGCCTCTTTATATCAACTGCGATAAATTTCCTTTGAAATATACGAATGAACTATTTATTCTTTGTGTGTATGCAAAAATCTTTCTCTTTTCAAATTCTTCCCGATTTTGTTTGTTTGTTTGTTTTATCGTTTTCTTGCCCATGTCTTTTCATGCCATCCATTTCCCTAGCTGTCGGCTACGGTTGAAACAGTCTTGTATGTTATTACTATGTAGCGCTATGTGTATATGTAAGAATAATTTTCGAAGCAATCCACGAATTTCGTGCCGTTTAATTTAGAGTAAATTATGAAGAAGTGAAGGACGAAATGTTGAGAGAAAAGGAAATTCTTAACGTCTTTTTCTTAATTCATCATGACGAGATCAACTTTTCTTCTACGTATATTCATTCATTTGTGAAAGTGTCCGCATGACGTCATCATCATGCAGTGCTCATCTAGAATTATAGAATTATAGTGCTGCCTAAATTCATGCTGGTTCCTTTTATTAGACGTTTAAAAGATACCTGTAATAAATAAACTGACAAACTTTCAAAAAACGAAACAGAACAAGTGGAAAAAATATGAATGAATGCTGAGAAGATTCTTTTTACAAGACATACAAATGTGGGGACGAATCTTTCCCTACGTTTCTATGCTGACTCATCAGTAATTATCAATCGACTTTTTAACTAAAGCATAGGACACTGTAAGTACGTACAGAAGGTTAGGAGGTAGCTCTCACAAATTTGCACGCGCACCAGTAGGTTTGAAGGATGAGGGTGCATCAGTGCCATGATTTTCCTCTACATCGCTGATATAAAAAGGGGTGGATCGTTCAACTAACGGAAAGCAGCAAGGTGTAGCATGCAAATCATCACATATATCCTCTACAATGGGATTTGTAAGTGTGGTCGTTCAAGCGTTTTTCTTTCTTTCTTTTCTCGAAAAGCTACGCGACAAAGAAACTCTGAAAAGGTATGGAGTCAAAAATCTAAGCAAAAGTTTTGAAAAGAACATTTGATTGATTGAAAATAACCGTAAATAAGAAACAATAGTAAAAGTTGGCACGTACTTATAGGTACTCAAGAATGAGGCAAACAGAAATTGATAAAGACCACATCGGAGCAACATTTGACATCATTTCACTTCACTTGCTGGACTGTCAATTCATCACAATCATAACATATCCTGTCATTAGCAGTATATTTACTCTTTGAGCTGTCTCCTCGCCGATTTCTTCGGTTCTCGTAGTTCTGCAACTGTAACAGTATACCCGTAGTTGATTGTGTCATAAAACGCTGATGTGCACTCAAGAGCAGCAGGGATATTCCGCTTGACCTGTGAGGTGAGTTTGGAGAAAGACAGAAGGACTGGACACTCTTTGGCGGCGAGTGCATCCAAGCCGCGCTCTTTCAGGACAATTATCTAATTACAGCCGTAAAGAAAATAAAAAAAGGAGTCATTTCTTCAAAGTAAGTGCCTCAAGGCGAGCGGGTCTCTTTGCGCTTTGCGATCTTCCATAGATGTCGTCAGCATATACGATCCCGTTGAGCAAGCTATCGAAGGTGGCAGTTTTGTTAGGGAAGTACGACTTCACGTCTACAAGATTCGATTGAGCAAAGATTGTCCTTGAACAGATCGCTACGAAGTTCTAGGTAAGCGCTGGCCACAGAAAAACCTCACCATAACTCCTATTGTGATCGCCCCGATATTTGTTGAGCACATTACTCTGACGGATAGGCTTAAAATAGTTGTTAGCAATATTCTCCTCCTCACTTTTGGCAAGTTTCTGAAATATGACTAGTGTAGTGTTACAAAAAACATTTCTAAACCATTTTACACCAGCTATTTATCTAATTATGCAAGGGATTTTGAGGATAACACCTAGGAGAGTTCTCATTTTCTAGAGTGCGAGCTTCACTGAATCCTGTCACTCACTTTGAAAGTTTGGATATCTTGAAAACAACGTCACAATTCCATTAATACAGCGAGTTCCGAGCCTTTACAGGAAAAAAAGTGACGCAAACTTATAGGTAAAGAAGGAGATCATGTGGAATCGCTGATTACAAAAAACGTGTGTCAGCTCCATTGCTTTATGAGTAGAAGACAGCCAAAAAAAGGAAATATTTTCTTTTAGGAGAAAAATTCGTGAATTTGAAAGGCCAATTATTTGAAGAGCTCTCTACAAGAACAAACAGCTCGATATTTCCAACGACAAAACAGGTATTGATTCAATGGAGAATTTTATAGGCTTCTTGGAATATATTTTCGAATAACTAGACTTCTCCCTTTAACGGCCCTGTACGCTTGCATTTTTTAAAATTATCACTCCCTGCTCAGAACTACATGCTATACAGAGGGCGAGACATTCGAAAACCTGAACATATCGAAGATGGAAATTCCTTAGATGCTTTCGAACAATGTTTTCAGACAAAGACACAAAGGGAGACACACGCATGTAGTATGAGAATTTTAGAACATGTATGCAAGTAAATAAAGTAAAGAAAAAAAATAAGTAGTAGTAATAAAATAAGTAATAAAAAAATAAAAATAAGTAAAGCACAAAAACTAAATGTTGGAAAGTTTTCTATGACCGAAATGCAGGAAAACTCACTCTTCTAAGCCTAGAACTGTCGTCGTCATGTAAGTCCTTCATTAGCGGTTCCGACTTAAGAGTTGAAGTGATGCCTGGAAAGCCCACGTCCATATTCTTACATTTCACAGAAATGTGCGTTTATGAAAATATTAAGTGAAGTAAAGAGTTTTGACCATTTTCGCTTGATGTGTTTAGTGATCTGACGATGTAAACATCACATTGGGTTAAACTATAGGGCGATTTTAAGGTGACATTATGAGAAGAAAAACCGACAAAGATCGTGGTCCAATCAAAATCGATTTCTAGGATGTCAAAAAGTGGATCATATCGTCTGCCATACAGCCATAGCTGTATAGAAACGAATTCCATCGCATTCAAAGAGTGCATGGATGTGAGCGAGAACTTTGCGAGGAATTATATCGATGTTTTTCATTTGTAACCCTTTGAATTAGAAAAGGTTATTTCTAATCTCTCTCTTCTTGTACCATTGTGAGCGGACGGTAACACTGTCCGTGACACACTCATCTCAGGCAGGATCCATCGACATTCGTCCTCGTTCCAGACCGCATCTTTCTTTATCTTCTCGATATTGTAATAGTTCGCGTCCTGAAATAAGCACTTTTCTGACCATTCTATACATTATTCCTGCAAACACATTCATGCAATATTGAAAACATACTTTTCTTATGGTTGGTTGAATCTTCTCAAGAATTTGCGCAAGAAGCTTCAGTTGTTGATCTTGTTTACGAATTGTTTCTAAGTAGTCAAGACGATCGAGTTCGAACTCACTTTGTAGATCTTCAATCTCACACTCTAGCGCTTTAGACTAAAATAGTGGTCTCATAGTATTGGTAGTTACCAAATGATTGAGTCCAAAGCGCATTCCGAAACGGCCAAGTTAATCTTTTCTCTTCCTTTTTTTAAACACGTACCCTATTTTTTTCTTTTTGTAGTTCAGCAGTAACGGCATCAAGTTTTTCCTGAGTGGAACTGTACACCTGCAGCAATGGATCGTCCTGGTGCACATTTAGTGCAGCTGAAGTGAAGTTATGATATTTGATCCATATATTGAGAGTTCCCACCACGATTAATTAAGAAGAAATCACACGGCTACAAAAATTTGACATAAAGTTAATAACAACGGAATTTCTGTCTTCAATGATGGGGTGAGCGAAAATTCTTTGTGTCCACAGTCACTAACATCCATAGATCCGTTTCCCCGGATATTTTTACGGGTGACGCCTACCTGCCAATCGCTGCATTTTCGACTCTGCTTCTTTCAGTTTTTTCGTCCTTTTCTGTTTCAGCTGTTCGTTATTCGCCTAAATTTTAATGTTGCATGCAAAACTGTATCCAAAAAAGTTTCTTAATATCACCATTCTCAGAGTATCACATCATAATGAAGTTTATACTTGCTCAAAGAAATGAGAGATATTTCATGAGCATTTCTATGAACTTACGAAAAAGAATAATCAGCCAGTTTTCTTAGTACTGCAATTTTTTTCCTCAGACCAAAAACGAATCATCAGGTTTAAGTTCTACGGGGATAGCGGCAGCTACACTGCCAAATTACTAATACTACACATAGAGCTTGATTGATTACTCGATTCCTCAGGGAAATCGCCTGGCTTGACATTGCAAATCTACCAAATAAACGAACAACTAGCATGTTGCAATAACTATTTCATACGACATATAAGAAATTTTGGCGGTGTTTTTAGAAGACGGTCATTGCTTTCGTTCTCAAAGACTGATAAAAGATCACAGTTTTGTTATAAAAGAACATTAATGTATAGAACACTATCGGAACCTCTGGAAAATTCCATACCTGCTCTCCTCCTACGAATTGTTTTTGCAGTTGTTGGAGTTTTCGCGCTGCCTCTTGCGGATCCAGCCCCTCCATGGTGTCCAGATCAGAGTTCGCCTAATGTTACAAGTAGTTGTGGAGGTGATTCAGGGGAACTTTTGTCAAGTAGAAACATCTCGTTCAACTATTTCGGCTAGGGTTGCTTACGGAATACAAAATTTTACTTTACCTTTTCGTATTGTTCTTTGAGGACTTGTAACTCATGTGCAAGTTCGGCTTTACTTAATTGCTCCTTATGGTATTCACTTCTGTAAAAAAATGTGAATTGGTAGAGTACTGTCGCCATGAAAATAGAATAGTTTGGCACTTTGACTGGATTTGTCCATTCCATGAGTGATGTAAGTGTATCAGTTAAACTTCACGTTTTCCCACCACTTCACAATTAATTGCTCGATCGTTGAAAAAGAACAGCCAGCCACGAAATGACACACCTTAGCTCGCTCATGGTCTCCTCGAACTCCTCACGCAGTTTTGCTCGTTCGGCTTCAACGTCAAAAGAAGCTACTGCTGTGTCTGTAAAACTGCTATCATTAAAACATTTTTAATTACTGGCACGAAAGTTCATCTGTTTATTGCTGAGGAGGGAGTTTGTCTGACACCCAAATGATAGTGGAGATTCCTAGGACTTAGTAGCTGAAAATTATCGGAGAGTTGAACGTTAAAGCTCCATTTATGTGGAAAAACATCTTCAACTAGCAAATCGAACGACGACTAAAGGTTCTCTTCTTGAACTCGTGTCCGTCTCTGACGAAATTACAAAATCGAGAAGCGAAAAAGCAATATTTTGTCATGTTCATCATATATGTCAGCAGAGTACACAGATTGACCACTGCCAACAATGAGGTTCAAAACATCTTTTTTGGAAAGTTCTAATCGCAAATAGAAGTAAAGGAAACATTGCATGTGTATTTCGAAATCCTAGGAGTTTCTCTGTAGATCCATTACATTCTGTGAGAGTAAGGAAAAGACGTGGAATAGATACATATGTTGCTGCATTGGAAGGCATTTGGCATGAGCAGCTATGATAAAAAAAAAACTTCTTTCTACTAAAAAAAAGTACAATTCGAATGGACAGTGATGTCGCATCAAACTAAATCTTACCAATACTATCAATTGAAACATCTGCTAAGTTAGCAGTTAGAACTGATTAAAATAATAACTAATGACGTTACAAATCTATTAAAGACTGAAACCGTGCAGAAAAACGGTAACTTCTCAACATCTACAATTTTGAATTTTGAATGTGAAGAGAAAATTTTTAATATGGAAGTACCCTGTAATAAATTTTCGGTATTTAACATTTGCTGCCGAATCGCTTGAAATTTATTACCCTTCTCAACAAAACAGAGATTTGGAGATCTGATATTTAATAAAATGTAGAGGAAGGAACACCATAATTTGGCTGATTCAACGGATCCATCACTAAAAGTTAAAACCAGCTAAAAACAAGCGCCCAAAATATATGTATACGTTCTCCAAATCCTCCTGGACTTGCCTCTAAATAATGCAAAAAAGCTTAAAAATGCTGAGATTTTTCAGAAATTGACACAGTGGAAAGATTATAGAATAACTGAGTGGTGGTGATTTGTTTGGAATGGAGGGTTTATACTAAAGTAAACGACCTAGACTACTCAGTGGTAGATATATTTTTGAATAACACTGCTCAAGATTGGAATCAGCGTCAACAATCATTTTGATTTCTATAGGAGGTGACTGATTATGTGGGTCAAATGTGGTCGGGAAAAAGTTAACAGTAGTACTTAGAAAGCATGAAATTATAAAAAAAGAATTATAAAGGCTTGGAACTTACGATTAGCATCCGGAGAAAGCATAGCTTTGAGGCGTTCAATCTCCTCCTGGTACTCGCGTAGAAGGGCATCCTTCGGGTCCTCATTTATTTTTGGTTTATTTTTGATATTCTTCGCACGGTTCGCGTATCTACGAAAAGACTTCTTTGTAGGAATGCATAAATTTTAAATGCAGCAGGAGAACTTCAGTCACCTTAATGTCGACAGAGTTTCATCGTAGTTATTATCCGACGGTGACACACAGGCAATCATGATAGTTTTCGTGTTGCCTCCAAGAGAGTCCTCAACGAGTGGAAGTGCAAATTCCCTCTTTTCAAAATAAACTACCGACTTTCAGTTCATATTGGTGGAAAGATCCAACAGGTATTCTCCCCTTTCCACGCCGATGAAACAAAACCTATCCAAATAAGTCAGTTGAAATGGAAATAAACTAATGAAAAATCACCGACAATCAAGAAGACAAATTTACCAACAAGTTAAATTCATATTAAATATCACATAAATAATTAAATAATTAAATTAATTACAATTAAATAAACAATTATATTCATTTCAACTAATTATATTAAATTAATTAAAGATTGAGACAGTGCGAAAACTTTTCAGACAGCCTCAATTTTAAGCTCTGAGTATGAAGAGAGAATCATTAATATAGAAGCTTACTGTGTAACAAGGATTCGATATTCAAAATTTGCTGTGGAATTGCTTGAAATTTATTTCCCTTTCCAAAAAAATTGTTACATGAAGAGCTGATGTGCAATAAAATGCCGAAGAAATAGCATCACAATCTGACTTATTTAACAGAACCGTAATGAAACGTAAACTAAGAAGAAAAAATAAAACCGAGCTATCAAAAATCCAATTTAAGGTGCGTTTTTCGATTAGAAACAAGAAGACCACTCTTGCTCCTTCCCCCGTAAAAAAGTAAAAAGTAAAAATTGGCCGACGCAATGTAAGCCAATGACCTCAATACACAATAAATACCATTCAAAACTGAGTTCGACATGGAAGGAAAACCTCACGATAAATTGTGAAACTTAGTGCAAGATGACCAACACAGAGAATTTCTACCTAGTTTTTCGCTCCCATCCGATCCGTCGACAGATTGATCTTAATTATATTTTACGAAGAGTGAATCTGCACACCTGTAGCAATCTCGTAAGCTTCGAATCACGATAAGGAATGTGCTTGGATTTGCCGTCCACCAGGGCTGAGATCACATTCCCGAGGGCAGACAGGGAGAGATTGATCTTCGTTGCCTCTTTAAACCGATCTCCAGTAGCACCTTAAGCTAAATTATAATAAAATACAAATCCTGAAAGGTTTTTGCAGTGAGGTCAATAGCGGAGAGAACATCGAAGCCTTTTTATAGGTCGCTACAGACATACTGTAACGAAAGGGAAGAAAATCAAACGTTTAAACAGACCACAAAATATTGAATGGTCAGTTTGTGATTTGTGAAAAATGATTGTCCACAACAAAATCAGAATAAAATAGCCACCGGTTTTAGATTGTCGTTCACTACCAGCGAGATCCACTAAGTTCAGTTTTCCAGTTCTTATCGAACCACTTTCATTCATTCCTTCCACGTAAACAGTGAAAATGGAATGGCTCCGTGAAGAATCCTAAAATAAACTGTTATGTCAAATAAAACCGACACAACCATCTTCCCTCTGTTTACGCCGGAACTGTGGTTTTTATGTAGCGCCAGAAAAAGAGAAATATTCTCTTGCCACGGTAAGTTTATCATTTTTTACTGAATACCTTTCTTGCACACCTTATTCATGAGGGTTGCACCAACATGTCTGTTGTTAAAACCTTTGTCCATAAGTTCATGACATGATTTGACGTCGTGACATACATGCATTGACAATCCAGCCACATAAACTCCTCGTTCAGCGTGCTCCTAAATAGACAAACATCAATTTGTCAAGAAACCAGCTGAAAATATTTGGATTTACCTTGATTTCAAGCTTTTGGTTCCTATCAGTCCCTAGAAGATCACGAACTTCTTCATTGTAAATCTAGATGAATGCCCTCATTCCAAAGTTAGTAGTGACGTGTGAAAAAAGTGTTTACCTCCAGATAACTGCAGTGTATGAGAAATTTCATGTGTTCCGTAGTTGAAGTAGCGAGAAAGATATGCTCAAAAGCTCTGGGGATTATGCCTCTCTGTGCGGGAATATTTGCGACGCCTGTAAAAAGAAAGTTTGTAGAAAGAAGTGCGGTTTCAAAAATAAAAATAACCTTGCATTGAAAATGTCTTTCCAGATCCCGTTTGACCGTACGCGAATACTGTTCCGTTGTAGCCTTCGATGACGTTCTACAAGACAATTTTATATCTATACAAAAATGTATGGCTTTGAAACTAATACATACGCATAACAAGAAGAAAAATCCTTACCTCCACTAGTGGATAAACGATGTCGTTGTAGATTTGCTCTCCAGTGGCATCCATGTAATAAGCCCCATCAAAGGTGAACATCTTTGGTGGTCCGTCGGACAGCAGAGAGACCTGCGCTGAGCCTGGATTCATCTCCACACATACCTTAACCAGGCTAATTTTCTCTTATCTGAAGCATTCTATCCTACAAAGGCTCGAAGGTTCCCATAGATAAAATGTTAAGTCCTTTCTCGAAATTGAGTCAGCAAGGTTTTTTTTTTCAACCTTCTTTGAAAGAAATAAGAGGATAGGAAAATCATAATTTTGAATATGTAAGAGAAAGGCACTATCTATAGCTTCAAACAAAAACGTAAAGACTAAAATAAAAACGAAAAATTAGAAAAAATAACTCCATGAGAATAAAGCTGGGAGTTAAAGGAACTGAGATGCAGAAAAACAACAACAAAGTCTTTGAACACTGCACCCAAAAATTTTATCAAACTGCACAGAAACGAGCAGAATATTATAAAGGATACCCACTAAAAGGGACATAAAAAGGATATTTAATATTCTATTCTTAATATTTTTGTGCAATTTGAGGAAAAAAAACAAGTTTAAGGGAAATAAACCTAAGAACAATGTTTTCATTAGCTGAAGATGAGTTGCTCAAAATGAAGAAGCATCAGACATGTAACGCTAACCTTGAGCAGATCAGAAAACTCTGTTTTGGAGGAGATTTGAAAGACGAAAATGTAGTGAAAATGTAGTGTAACACAAACTGTAACATGACTTTTCAGAACCATAACAAACTAAAACGTTGTTTTGTTACCAAAACAAAATGCCGCATTACATAACACTATATTCTGTTGATGCTAATGCATCAAGATGTTTCATAGATATTATTGTATATATAACACAATATTTATCAAATAAATCTATCCACTAAATGTGCTTGTGGAAGTATCTTGAAACAAGTTATTGCTCTTATATCCCCTGTTTCCTGCGTATATTCCATACGCATAATCATTGCTGCACTGATAAACAATTCTTACATTTCTGTGAACAGAAATTATGATGATTCACTTGTTATCCTAGTAACATCTCTTCTGGGATAACAAAACAACCAAAACACCCTGAGAATATGCGTATAATCTGTCGGGAGGTCTTCTGGAATTAGAACAACAGAAATCCTGTTGAAAATCAAATCCGTATCCTTACTTAGATGAGGAAGAACAAGAAGAAGAGGAGTTTGTTACTGTCAGTCTTCTGAAACTGTTTCTGCTTTCCGCTTCATTACCGACTTGTTATTTTTGTTTTCTTTTTTGAAATGTATTCGCAGATAGCACTTTGCTTTGCTTAACGCATTCCTTCTGGGTGTCCGGGAGCAGCAAGCAACGTGATTATTTCAATGTGCGGTAATTGGTGCGTATTTTTCGCGCCGTCGGTATCTATGGAAATAGGAGTCTGATAGGAAACCTAACGAATAATGAGAAATTCCGTCGATCAACGCGGTTTGTTGGCGCTATCCATAGTACAAACGTAACACTCTCGAGAGTTGAGAGCGTTGGATCTAATCTTCGAAGAATGTCCGATGTCTCGTAGCTATTATTTTGAAACAATTCACTAAATTTTTTTAATTGCTCTCTTATTGGAGTAGAAAGAAGCGCCGAAACTGATCGGAGTTATTCAAAATGAAATATGAATCCTAAATATGAGCAAAAAGTAGGTTCAAAAGACTCTAATTACTTGAAAAACAATGGTTGGGGAAAGAGATCAGGCGTTTTCCTTTTTCTGAGTTTCCCTCAACTCCGTGGGCTTGTATACTAGCTTATAATGAGAGTGTCTTCCAAAAACTTTTTTTAATAAATAGAAAACAAAAAACAAAAGGAAAATAAAATATTTCCGCAACGGACAAATACACAGAAAACATTTTTGAAGGGTTATGCAACTGCAAGAAAAGGTGAAGATGTTATTATTAGTCAGTTTTGTGAAAAATTTTTTTTTAATTAGAAAAAATTTTTTCGTGAAAACGAACAGTTCGCGTTCACAAATTCACTCTGCTTCAGTTTGAGTCCACTTTGGGAAATTAAAGGTTCTCGCAAATCCTGAACCACCTAATAGTCAATAGGCACAAGCGCAATAATCAATACACAGGAAAGTTAGGAAAAGAAAAGAACGGATTTCTTGATCAAAATCGTTTCGTTGTATCCCTGGTAATTACTTCCGATCTTGAACTTGGCAAAGTTAGATTTGTAGGGATTGAGTAACGAGCATGGATGAGAAGAACAACCGAAACCTTTAACGTTTATCGGTGGCAATTATTTCAGCACAATTTATTTTATCACGTCTCACTTCGATCTATTTGAACACCACAAGGGGCTAAACACATTTGATTATTCCGAAGGGGAATCTAGTAGTTAAAGCGTCCATTTAAAGGAGACATTCATCACCGTTTTCCTTTGAATTACAAGTCTTGTACCAGTTTATCACCTCGAGTGGACAAAATATTTGCTTGGCGCTAGCGCGGTCTCGAACTGTACAGCCAACAACCGAACCTCTTACCTGCTCCGTCACAGCCCTTTCATTCCATTTATTTCACTAAAAAAAAAGTCCCACTAGTCATATATAAATAAATATTTATTTATTTGTTTATTTATTTATTTATTTGCTAACAATCTGCGGCAGCGGCTGTGGATACACTGATGTTATTATACAAAGTCACACTCCGTAATTTAGCAACAACTACTACGTTGTCATCAATGTGCTATGCAATCCTCCAACGTTCAGAGTAGTTGTTTAGTGAAAAGTAGAGAAAAGAAAGAAAGGAAAAGTTAGAATTTGTTTATGCTACAGCCGAGGAGAGAATTTTTGATATTTTCGAGCAACTTATAACAGTCGAGTCGACGTGAGGAGCATAGAAATGGGAAGTGGTATTATTCTGGAAAAATCATCCCAGATGACTTGTTCATTATAAGTTGAGATTATGGGAATAAAATGTTGTATTACTGTGATATTGTGTGAGAAGGCTATTGCCATAGAATGGAAAAGAAAGCTAATTTTTAAGAACTCATTAGCCTAAAATTTAAACTAATGACACATGCATGCTTTCATGTTACTCAATTATCCCTGCAAAAGTGTGAGTTTGCATAACTGGACACTTTTACGAACTTATCACTTAACTGGCAACAATTAGGAACACTGAATGTATTAACGTCATTTAGCAACATTCCTCTTGACATGATTGTCCTTACAACAGTGAAGGTCAGTTGGAGAAGTAAAAAAATAGTAGAACAAAAAGGGATTTTTTTCTTAGATATCCGAAAACACATACATTGAGAGAAATCAAAAACAAAGTGAAGCATTTCTTTTCTATTTATATTTGTTGGAACTCTGAACAGTAAGTCAGCAGAATTGCATTTCTCAGAAGAGTTATGAATAGAAGAAGGGATTGTGGGATAATACAAACTGAATTCTATTTAAAGCTCTAACGAGTTATGTACGTTTCATAAAAAGATAAGTCCAATCATGTTTATTCCTACTGAACAAAACTCCTAACGTTTTGCAAACAAGGATGAGGACGGAATCTAATGAATGGTTATTATTTGGAAAGTAATCATCTTATTCAAGAAGATCAGAATGTCTCACTGCACTCATTGTGAACTCTTGCAAGTCGAATCTTCCTACCGTGAACGACTCACCCTCGAATCCAAGGCCTTCTCGCGCTCGTTGAGTGGACGACATCGGGTGATGACGCGAACGCTCTCCGCCATCGTTGAGAAATGCCAGTGAGAAGGGAATATCTGAAGCTGTGCCCCAAGCGTCGACACGCCCTAGCAACGCTGTCGACGACTACACTAAGATCTCCAAAGCGTTTGCTGTTACCCTCGATGCTGAACTACAAGAACAAAAGTCATGGAAAATTTCTCTGAGGTTTTTTCACTGGGCCCTAATTTCATATGCTTTAGTCCACCACTGCCCTGCTAGAGTGGGAAAGATGTGGAGGAGCGAATAGGGGAGGTAACGATGCCGGGCGCGCACGTAAAAAAAATTAGAATTCGAAGTTTAGGGATAGAGGATGAAGTGCGAGGTCTTCTGTGATCAATCCCTTCTGGGATTTACCTACGGGTTCCACGCCGAATCACTCACTGTCTGCGCTACAGCCGTCCTGCAACTGCATATAGAGCTCGAAACTGCAGTTCTTTATGCTAAGGACAACAGTTCTAGCGTACTAGAACTTGCTACAAGAACAAAAGTCACGTACAGTTTCGTTTGAGCTTTTTTCACTGGGCTCTAATTTCATATGTTTTGGTCCACCACTGCCCTGCCAGATGCCATTCTCTGAATTAGTTACAAGCGCTTGAAGACAAAGTCAATTCTTATTGATTATGATCTTATCGAACCATGAAAAAAGGCAGCAAAAGAAAAAAATGAACCAAGTCAGTTATACGTGCCATCTATCATGCCCGGCACGACTTTCTCAGCCAGCCGGCACTCTTTCCCATGCGGAGTTCCGGAAACATTGCCAACGGCAATGTATTACGGTTGTGTTGCCGCACCAGCCGCAGTATATGAAGGCTGGCTCTTATGCTCTCGAGGTCCAGTTCCCTTTTCTTATCCATTGTGGTGTCGTTCCTTCATGTTTTCATATTTGATTGATCACTACATTCTACCACTCCCACCACATTCTACTATCTGCTGTAATTACTCGCAACCACTTCTACCATCGACCACAGCTGGCTGTCCTGGGGTATGAACCACTTCCACCCCCCACTTGACAGCCAAAAACCACAACCACTGAGCCACGTGACAGGCCCGCATCCATCCACTTTTTGATGTTGTGTACTTATCATTGCTATGTATTGTCGACATTAGAATAAAAGCGCATATAAATCCACTTGTACCACAGCACAACCATAAGTCACAAGGTCGGGAAATAGGATCAGGGGACAGCCCCAAGGCTTCTGAAGGAGGAACAGGGGTAGGGGGGAGGGGACCCTGAAAGCGAGCCCGCGGTGTTCGGAGAAGATAGGTCGTCATATGGTGGCGAGATCACCATTGGGGGTTAGCTCTTCGAGTGCAAGGGTTCATGTGCGAGGGCCACGACTGAGGTTATTGCATTCCGCATGTAGAAGACTGAAGCAGGGTTACCCTAAGGACTGAAGGCAGCACCAGTAGTTGCCCTGGCGCTCCTGTGCACATGCATTTCGGGATGTATGCCTCTTATGCGCCTTGCACCTTATAGAGGGGAAGACGCAGTGGGTCTCGGTGGGAACTTTGGATCAGAATTCGCACACCACCAGTCTATGGCTCTCACAAACCGCATATCCGCACGCGCAGAGACCGACGATACACCCATGGCCTTCGCGAACCTGCACCCCCATCCCCTCCTTTGTTGTGTTGCCTCCTTGTTGCTGCGGCATTAGCCGCTCTGGGTCCTTGTGTTTCCGTGGATTCTTTTCATTTCTTCTTTTCCCCTGTCGCGGATTCCCCGCCTCCGTGCTGTCCATGCTCTCACCTCCCAACCACACCAACTTTTACCACTTCGTTCGTGTACCACGTACCGCAGACTTTGCATGCCAACAGCATACTACATGCGTCATTTCTAGGTGGTCACTGTAACATACGGCTGCTATGTCTACTCTCCGTAGTTGTAAGGCAATTCTGACCAACGCGATTATGAACCTGACGCGGCTGGTCAACTCGGCAAACACCAACTATCCGTCTATCTTCAGTTCGGACGCCCACTCGGCAGTGCAGCTAGCAGCATTCCAGCGTCGAATCTAATATATGAGGAACGTCAACGATCTCCATTAAAATCGCTTTGGAGACCTTTCAGCAAGCATTGGTTGCAGGGTTCTATCAGGTCTTAACCAACGTAGCATCTTGTATTTTTATTGCGTTCTGACTAATTAACTTATGGATAGTCGTCAGCAGTCTAGTATTAAGCCAGGTACTGGCACTACGGCGCAGCGGAGAGGTTCCTTTTCGAGTTCTAGTTTTTCACCTTCACTGTTTAGTCTCGAGTATTCTCTAAACCATCTGAGCAATCACGTGATACAGCCCACTTTCGCCGACGTGGACGCACGTCTTCTCATGGCGTGCATCAAATCACCGACAGCTGCTGATGCATATTCATCTCTTCGTGCAGAACCATCTCCTCATGCCACTCAATCGCACCACTTATCACATTCCATTCCGTCTTACCATCTTGTACTTCACTGCATCACCATCATACACCGTCTTACCACGATATGTTTATACCACTTCACCACACCTTATACCATCTCGCCATCTGACTATAAACGGTACATCACTGCCCTCAAACTACACCATTTTACCACTTTATCATCTGTAGTTGACCAATAAATGACAACATTCATTTTATCACCTTATTACGACATCATCACCATAATCATCCATTAGCACAGTTGCACGACCCACTCTTGCCGGGCAGGAGACTAAATAACAACCCCATCATTTGATTGACGCCATCTTTCGATATGGGATTTCAATCCCCCTCGGAAAACCACAGTGAGGATCACCCTTACCTCGGCCCTTCTATGTAAATTCGCCAATTCTTCATGTTTCAGACACTAGTTGAGCTGTACCACCCATCTATGCTGAACCACTGTCATGTCGAGCAGCTGGTTGTCGAGACGCTGCCCATGTCGAATCGCTGCAGTCATTTCACACCTCTGGAGCCCTTATCGAGCCGCTGCCTATCGTCGTCCTACTCAACATCGTTCACATTATCAACCATCTATGTCGAGCAAGCCAGTACAACGTCATACCATGCATCGTCGTCTACGTCGTCACCATCAGCCACCAGGATAAATTGGAATAGACTGGATGGAACCAGACTTGTCTGGAAGGATAAAGACACTGAATGATGCATCGACATCGACTAGCCCTCTAAGTCATTGCATGGGTCAGAAACCCGTTCTTAAACATCAAAATACTCTGAATTGAAGTGAACGCGTTGGCGCGTCTCACGTGGATTTATTAGCGCCAGATACTTCCCTTCATTCTTATCCATGATCACAAGCAGATCCTACATGCTGCATCTTTCGATTACCTACTAGAACCTCCGGAGGTTTCTCGTGGACCACGTACGTCGATCGTTCTGGTTCGTGCTTCTGGAGCTGATGGTACTTAACGGTTCAACAATATGTTGGGAAGATCCCAAAATTTTTTTAAACACAATTTTAGAGTAGAGGGCATTATTATCCTCAGTATTCCATATCCAACTACGTAGGGTATAGGTGTCGTTGACAGCCACTCCGTTAGCAGTGTTGAGGACTGGAGAACGTCTTTTCATATTGCGCCTATGCTGCCTTAGTAAACTATGGGCTTTCTTCAGATTCGTGTCTTCCTATGTCTATTTCTCTCTTGACCCGATCCCCTGATGCAGAAACCAATTCCTTCACCGGAATGAGAACCGGGAATATTTTTAATGAAACATTCTGAACATACTTAAATTTTCTCATTATGCTAACGAGATTATGGTAAAACTTTACTGTTGGTCTGACGCTTCGACAAATTCGTCTTCTTCAAAGGCCTGATAATGGTCCCAGGTCTTTGATTCTATGCATACCCCATCAAACTCCTCCAGTTTCCTTACCAGGTCTCGATATCGTTCTAAGCCCACAACGAAAGAACTCCGAAAAGAAACAAACTGACCAGTCTCACCGACTAGAGGAGTTGGTGAAGTACCGCTTTCCTACAGATTGTCACCAAGGAGATGACCAAATGAGATCTACGCACTGTGCAGTATTCTTAAGTGCTGATGACTGGGTGGTGTTAAGAAACTCCATTTGTGACAATCTTATAGCTCATAGAGTGCTACAAACGGCATAAAGTTATTAGTAATTGATAAACACTCATTTATATTATTATTGCTTAGATTCTTAACGGAAATCTAGAATGCTTCCAATGCCTTCCTGGCAACCTTTCTTTCTCGTGGGCTGATATCGTACACGTTATTTCAAACTTATTCCCGTCATGTTCCTCATTCTTGTGGGGTCTAGGAAAGATGTTGATCCTGTGTATCAAAGAATATTTGGCTGGTGGGAGGAGTGAAAACACGGTGGCATCCTTAGGGCGCCACAAGTGACGTTCAACTTGAAAATTTACTTTAAGTGTGCAAAATTCTCAGACGCTACACTCTGGCGACAGAACGAACGCGGTGGATCGATTCCTTATTGAGCGCATTTTAGATAGGAAACAAATAACGGGCACCTATCGGGCGCGAACACTGCAGCTGTTATGCAACCAGATTAACCTTCCCTCTCGCCTTTATCTGATATTCATATTATATTATTTTGCTTTGAGAACACCTTTCGGAATAACATTCTCCAAAAGATGCATCCTAAAGTAACTAGCAGTAAACTTGATAGCAATCCTTTTGATTGAGGCTGCTTCCGATTTTCAGTATCCTCTATTCGAAGAATCGTTCCAATTTACACATGATGCATAGATTTCCCAACAGTTATCTAGCAGCTGAGAACCCAAATCTCCCTAGAAATATTGTATGTCACGAAAAAGAGCAAAATCACTTCGATCAATTTCACGTTCGCAACAAATGCAACCTCATAACAGTCACGAACGAACTTGTTGGAAACGTCCCAACACATTAAATATCAATGTTCTTTCATCAGTACATAACATAAAACATCTTATTAGTAATCATAACGAAACTATATGAAGCTTTGTAGGATCTTGTCCAATAACAACTGCCTGTTTAGATGGAAAGTTGGTCTTATCCTCTGGCACCTAGATGGCACCGCACTCTAGACAGATGGGTGCAAAATTGAGCCCTACGAACAAAACATACCCCTTTCCGCCCGTAAGGACTTTAATCAATACAAGAAAGGATAGCAAAAATAAAGCAAACGTTGGTTTTTAGGAAGTTGTCGAACCCTAACAGGTCCCAGCCATATTGCACGCTTCATGTTTCATTTGGTTTGGCACGGATGTACAATGTAATATAGTCGGGCCATGAAACTGCAGCTGGGTCAAGCGTAGATCGGAACTTTTAGTTTCACCGCCCAGTTCGTCCAACCGCTTTAGCAAAGCACCTAGCTCCAAGTTGTTTTACAGATATCGATCTTAAACAATGAAAAGACGCTCATTCCCTTCAAGTTTTAAACGAGAAAACTAATATTTCGCGAGAATACGATCGTTACGTACAAATGACCTAATTCACTGCGACACACTCACCATACTAATTTTGCTTCTTCGATCATGACGCATCTGGCTACAACTCTGAGCGTTATCGGTGCTTTAGGAGGCTGAACATCCCCACTAGTTTTTAACAGCAAAAAAGAACTATCAACCAAACAAAAAAAAAATGTTGTTAACTCCAAATAAACGTGCTAAATCCACATAGAAATAACATGGTAACAATGTATTATCTTCATCCTATACTTGTATTGGAACTTTCAAAATTGAGCAATCATTCTTAAGTGGAGTATGCAAGTCATTCTCTTCGTGGTCGTCTATGCTTGACACCATTTCGCACTGGTTCCGTATCGCTGTCGCTTTCATCGTATTTGGAACTCTTCTGCGCCGATCTTCTTTTTACAGTCGATTTCCCCCCGTTTTGCTGGAAACAAAAATTATAAACAGAAAAGTCAAGCCTCTAGAATGGGAAGAGTAAGAACCTTTGAAAGTTTTGTCTTCTCTTCTTGATCAGAAAGCTCCGAGTCGGACCGTAAGTCGCCAGCTTCACCCTCTGTGATGGTCTTGACAACTATCCTCATGATTATGACAGTCCAAAAGATATGGAGTAATAGAAGGATAAAGAGCAGGCAGATAATGATGCGGGGTGCGTATGGGACCTGGAATTCGAAGCGTATCACCGAACGAACGATTGGGGTCCTTGTGGGCAAACGTATAGCTCGGAAAGTAGAGTGGGAGTTAGAGCGTGGTTAATTTCCCCTTTATCGTCTTGAAAAACGGCATGCGAAATGTCCGTTCCTACGAGGTGCGCACAAACGCGCCACCCTTGTGCACGCGCTGCATCCAGTACCGAGACGTCGAGAATCAATGACGACTCCTCAACAGCTTATTCAAGTAGAGCTAAGAAATAGATCTGACCTGAACTGATCGACCTGCTGCAAACGATGGCGATGGCGATAATTCTGAGGACCCACGCTAATTAATACAGTCGGAACTCCATATTTACTCTGAGATCCCGAAATCGTCAGTTTCGTGACACACTGGCTTTAAAGGATAAAGTGCGTGGGGTTGATCGTTGCTCTTCTGTCTACACGCTTGACTCCAATTCATAATCTTTTGATGATTTATGAACACGTGTGCAGCATTACAACCTCTTCCGGGTGCTAGCCGAAATATCAAGTCGGTGTATTTATTCTCCCAGTCAAGTCTGGTACCAATTTATCGACCGCGGAAGGATTAAAGGTTGTTTGGCATTAGAGCGGTTTCCAACCATCGATCAATCGTGCAGTCATCTTCGAACCTCGTTTCGACTGCACCCGCCCGTAGAATTTTAAGTTACTCAGTGCAATGGAGGAAGAACAAGGAATCATTCAGTACATCAGTATAATGAACCTACTAAAACATGCCTATTGATTATAACTCAGCTATCTGTGTAAAGCGTAAAGTATAGGCTCCTAGCATTTAACAAAGAAATCTCGCTTTTGGAGAATGCTGTCATGCTAAGTTTAAGTTGCAAATGAACTTCAGCTGCATCTTCTGAAAACGGCCTTCTGGACATTTCAGCAGTTGCAATCAAAATTTTTTTGCACTAATTTTTACACATTTTTAGTTTTCTCACTTGGGGACTTCCGAACTAGCAATAAACCTAGAAGAAATAACAATAAATATAGTCGGGTCAAAACGATATGAAGCACGGTGCATTTGCGTATGCGTACCCTTCTAACCACTACCCTCCACCCTAACGCCTCAAGAGGCGCGTACGCAATTGCGTACATGCTTCAGGTCGTTTTGATCCCACTATAAGTCTTTTTATTCTACTACTGCACGGGACTAAGAATTAATTGATCGGTATCTTGCTTGCAAAAGGCAAACTGGCTACAAACGCAAATGAACTAACTTGAGTAAGGTCCAGTAATTGATAGTCCGGCTGAATTAAGGCAGCTGCATCGAATAAAGCCGATCGGACAAGTACTAGTGGATAGTAACCAAGTCGAGTAATAATCCATCTATTGTTATGCTTGTAATCAAACTTGGGACAACTAGTCTGACAACTATTAATCGGATAACTAACCCTGTTAAAAACACCACAAAGCACGCATTTGTAACTGCTTTAAGATTGCGATCATATCGAGTGAGCTTTCCGAACTCCAGTAATATATCGGCCAAATCATGCGAGATCAATACAAGTGTTCCAACTCTGAAACAGTTTTTAAATGGTGACTACATTAAGCAAAAACCCCAGCCGAGTTCGGAAAGCTGTTTTTCATTTTATTTTGTATTAGCACTTAGAAAGGTCATATTCTTCATCCGGAATCCATATTCTCCAGAATCTTCTTCAAAGGCATCACTCCACGAATTTGAGGTGGTACGGATTTCAGGTGGAGTATTCGTATACGGTATGGGAGACTATGGAGAGGGGGGTGATTCCGTCCATTTCTTCCTAATTGCCGTAAAAAACGGCCTGGAAGATACGGCTTCAGGCGTCCTGGCGCACTATTTCCTACAAGGAGTTCGACTGGAGCGCGCCAGCCTTGTGCGGCGCCGCATCTTCCGGGCCGTTTTTTTACGGCAATTATGAAGAAATGGACGGAATCACCCCGCTCTCCATAGTCTCCCATTCCGTACTCCACCTCTGCACCACCTCAGATTCGTGGGGTGATGCCTTCAAGCCCAAGCCTAGCGTTATTCTCGAATTACTTTGAAAAGCCGTAAATTTTGCATCGGACTGCCGAAAATTTTTCTATCAAAATTGCATCAGCTGTGAAAAAGGAGCATAAACTTTGTATGGAATCTCAAATAATTAAAATTAAAATGAGAACAACCAATCAGAAAAAGCAATCAGACTGTAACAACCTAACCAACCTGACAAAATTGATGGCGAAGCTACTGGAAAGCAGACCGATAGTGACTACATGATGGACGATAAGCTGCCAAAAGTCAGAACGCTTGACATCAAAGAACGATGCAACCAGCAGAGAATAGTAAAATGAGGTTTCAATCATGTAATACCACCTGCAAATTACGAACATAATTACCACTCCTCTCCTACCTGAATAAAAGTACTGAGGGTAAAGTGTAGTTGGGTAGTTCTGAGGAGGGAGCGGGAGACTTAACCGCGCTCTATTTCCGGAAGTGAATAACTAAGACAGTCGTGACCTAAGACCTGTCTTTGAAGATCTATGACATGTAGGCTAAAGTTACAAAGAGAAAAATGAAGATAGAGTTTCGTGAAATAAGAGTGCGGTTCAGTGACCCTCGTCTAAACATTTTTTTCAGCAATTACCAGCGCAGGCTCTCACTAACCATACGCTATCGTCCACCTCGTGGAATGGGTAGCCAATCCAACACTGTTTCACGTCCCATAGCCACCGCTTATCCCAGAGCACCACAAATCCATACAGAAAAGCAAAAGTGTAGTAGCTGAAACGCCAAAAGCATTCCAGTATTCGCTTCGACCGAGTCTGTCGAGCAAATCCACCAGATATGTGTTGGAATATCTGGAAAGACGTAAACTATAACACTTCAGCAAGTAAAGGGAAGTAAGTTCAAAGGGAAGATATGAGATGATGAAATTCGTGACACATTGACATTATGAGCACTGAGAGGTTTGCAGGGCAAAGTTTACAGTCTCAATTCACTAAGCTGGAATGATTTTCACTTTCGTTTATTTTCTCTACATATTGGCGTAGATTCAATGTAAACAGCAGAGAAAAAAAGAAGAAAAACACTGGGTAGCTCATACAAAGTACGGATGAACTAACTGCGGAAGTTAGCGAAGCGTTGCCATAGTAGCCAAGAGCGAATCCGAGAGGAACACCAATGAAAGACTCGAAAGCTACCCTGAAATACATACATCCTCATAGAAACTAGAAGGAAACAACTTCCTAATAACACCTTGTACTTTCCGAAGTAATGCAATTAATGGCGATAAGCAATTTTTAAAAAAGAATCTTTAATTAGTGCTCAAACGTCCAGGAATTCCTCTTCTTTACTGATTATGTTGAAATGTATAGGAATTACAAGAAAAAAGAAATAATAGGAATACATTCACTATTCCTTAAATTGGAGTTCACCTGAATAGGACCAGAGGAACGGCGAAGAAGATAGGATAAAAAAGATGAGACGAATTGGTGGGCAGCTGGTGCCAGTCAATGCCCCGCGGCAGCCAGAAGTCCGCACGCCACACACCCATCGTGGAAGAAATGAGAAGTGCACCGCCCACCCCGTTGCCGTTGTCGGTGCTTCAGATGAAGCTGGAGCTTCCTGTGGTGTGTAAACTAGAACAGATTTCTGCAAAGAAAGTCGATTGTACAAAGTAAGGTAATCCGCAAGTAAACGAAGTAAACGACGGCGCTGTACACAAAGAAAGCGGTGTTAACTACAAGTGATTTCGCATTACTAAGAGCTCTTTAGAAAGGTTGGCCAGCCAGAAAGTAGAAACTAATCGAAAGAACAATTTATATCTCGTCTCGGTGAACGAAAACGGTCTATTCGTGCTTAGTAGAAGGAGTAAAAGGGCTCGCGCTAAGAATGGGATCCCTCTAGTTGCAATTGATCGAAGAAGGGAACTCCTATACAGTCAAGCGTTCTCATTACTTTGAATGATTAAATGTTAATGATATAGCTACGAGAAGCAGAACAAGTAGAATGGAACTGTTTACAAATGACTCAACAAACAACTAAACATATCCGGTACATACTTGCACCAATAGGAGTGAACTAAAAATGGATAGATGGGACACAAGCCGCCCATTGGGCATACACAATTGATTAGCGAGATCAAGGGAATTTCAACAAATACGACACACGTTTATTACAACCAAAACTACCAAAAATGGTCATGTTTAGCCCATTCCTCCTTAAATCTCATTTGCTGGTATCTTTTGTAGGAATGTTGCCAAGAACCGAACTGCTTACGTTGTCCCGACTAAATCCATTCCCTAAGCATCTCCTGATTCCATTCGATGATACTAATCATTCCTGCTTCTACTAAAATGTGCCAAGGTTCGTCATAAGCTCTTTAGGATATAACCACAGAGAAAGCAGTTGTTCGGAGAAGAGAATTTAGAGGAAGATAGATCTCGTGACAGGAAATACCGTTGAGAATTGGAAGAGCATTCTGCGACGTCAGTATCCAAAGGCGACTATCCATAAAGAACTAAGTGGTAGATCAGCTCGTCTGGTCGAAGAAGGACAAATCCTTATTCCATGTAGAGGTTTGGAGCTGAGATCGACACCGGACCTAAAACCTACTGTCGCTTTAAAATCCTGTAAACGCTTTCTAAATACGGGCTGAAGTGATTGGAAAGGTCTGAGTCTCCTAAAAGAACCTTTGTCCCATGTGCTCCGCACTCTTGCGCCATACCGAGGCAGTTCTCATGTTTGCTGAGGTGGTTGCCGCTCACCTACACCAACTCGGGCTCATTCTCTACCCAGTATGTGCTCTCTCTCACCTCTTTTTGCCTAATCTAAAGCGCATTGCGGCCGTGCGAGCAAACAGAAGTACAAGCCCACATGCGCAGTCGTCAGCATCTACGCCCGCCTAATCAACCGCGAAGCGTCAGCGACAACTCACGCCGTTTGCCTAGCGTGCACTAGCTTTAGCCTTACAGCAATTGGTTGTCCTCGTATGCACAGCCATAAAATTATAATCATTATCAACATCTACAGATGAGAATCAACTTCTTACAGCTCTTGAATCCATCAGTACTTTTTTTTAACGAGTAATTTACTTCAATTTATTTCCGTGTCCAGGATCCAAGAAGTTTATCCGATGCCAAGACTATCGTTTGGCTTAGTATGTATTTTCATGTTGACGTGAGAAAGATTAACACGACTCTCTCTGGGCTAGGCCACGGTAGCTACTAGGAGATGCTCCTTCAAAACGTTAGCCTAGGCTGCCCGCAGAGTTCAGAGCCGCGCAGGCGGCGCGGTTTTGCGCTTCGATGGTCATTGAGAGCACAGTTGTGAACAGTCAATTACCATCGAAGCGTCGAACCGCGCGGCCCCGAACTGTGCGGGCAGCCTTAGGGGCGCGCTCCTCGTTGCCACAGCCGAAGGTATATTCGGGCCAAAACGACATGAAGCACGGCGCAGTTGGGTAAGCGCTTGCGCTCGAGGCGGTGCGGCGGAGACGGTGGTTGGAATCGAGGTGGGACCATCGCGAACTGCAGCAATGAACGGTGGTGCAGGAGTCCTCACCCTATCCTAACACCTCTACTCTACTACGTATATACGAGGGCTGGCACTCTGTGCTCGAGGTTCTTGATATAATTTCGTAGTACTATTTTCTTTTTTGGAATATCATGTAATCAAATATGAATTCCTTGTGTTTTCATGGAATCTTCGAAATGTTTCAAATCCATCGTTTTTGTTACTGGCCCACGTGTATTCCTGAAGAGCAAACCGCCATATCATTTAACAGTCTGGAGCTGCGGGCCTCAAACCACTTATCATCTTAAGTGATTAGGTATTCTATAAGAGCGCGGTTGAGCTCAGTCCCTTCCCCGCTTTCCCTCCCAATTGTAGTCTTTTATTACCTTTGGTCTCTATGTGGTGAATCCTCAAAGACTAATTTTTAGGGTTTATAGCCCCGACTGACTCAGCTTTTCACTTCCAGTGATGACGTGTCGATTGATGGGCTATTGCCTTTTCAAATACTTTTCAAATGGTCAAATGAGAAAGACATTTGACAGTTGAAGACGGACTTTGTGGTCTATAAACGTTTTTTTGCGAGCCGATCGCAGATCGAGTACAGTTTAGTTAGAACGCGAGTGAGTGGTGGATGGATGGGGAGATAGAGGATGGACCGTGAGGGATTGGAGGAGAGCCGCAAAGTACCACTGTGGAGTCGGGCGTGGCAGACCAGGACCTTGGCCCTGCGCCAATGTGAGTCGGTAGTTAGGCTGCCATTCGGTGGCTTAGCCGAACGCATTTCTCTCCAGATTCGACCACAAGTGATCCGCTCTTCCTCGGAGTGGACCTGCGGCACGACAGTGCGCAAAAATTCACGGAGGAATGAATGAAAAAACCCCGTAAAATGCGTGAAACAGGAAAAGAAACCCGATATTAACAGGAGAAGACCGGAAACCATTATGACTGCAAAGGTAGCGATGGTACCACTTCGATCGCAACAATTGGCGCCGTTCGCGTGCAGTTTCATAAGCTGCTGCATCAAGCTTCAGGTCGTTTTGACTCCACTATAAACGAGAAGCAGTGAATAGGTGGCGCCAAACTGAAAATGAGAAAACGGCAAAATCACAGAACTTGACTTGTTGTTTTTGTACTTTTTATTTATGATCGCTACCAAAGTTGACTTGGTGCATTCATTCAGTGGTGATTATAGCTGGTGAAGAACACGCCAGACATGGTGTGACTTCGGCTGGTTCAGGGCGGAAAGGAAAGGAAGTGCGTGAACCAGGGAACTAATCCCTCACATGCACCGGCGCAAGGATCTGCATGAACACAATCGGCTGCACTGTATATTGGTTTTCTTATTCATTTATTTATTCGGCTGCCTCGACTGTGACTGTCATTCTTTACTGCGCAAAACACAGTAGGACCACCGATTATCTTGCGGAACTTTCCGGAGGTTCTGCGATATGTTTATCGGACCAGTGGTACGTTGTCAGGCGCTCAATTCGTAAGTGTAGCAGCACAAGCTTATAAATCCGATGATGAGAGATATCAGAAGCAACCAAACCACCGGTTTACCCAACGAGACAATTCTTCACCCCCACAAGATTGATGAGTTGAAAAAAAATGAAGTGACAAGGTAAAAATAAAGACTTCCATTATTCATGTCCGTGCGAAAAATTCCCCAAGCAGATAAATTGAGGAAGTAATGCACTGCATGCAGTTTCATTTCCTGCAACGAGTTACTTTGCCGGCCAAAGTGATGCCTCAGGCGTTACTGATGCCGCGGTGGACAAATGCCACGTTTTTGGTTCATTGATGAAAAGACGTTTCGGAAATGTCTACCGGCGCCTTCTACAAAATCGAGGCTTGAGTAAATTACGGAGTTGAATGACCACGATTGGTACATATAACTTTTTACAAGAAAATTCGAAGAATATCTGCAATACTCACAACTTTCTACCACATTTCACTTTCAAGCACTTCGACCGAAAATAGGAGAACGTGAATTAGAATTTAATATACCTGAATAAGTCACTCTATTTGCGCAATAATGCAGTGTACTTACATAGTTATGGACGAAACCGCTGCACCATTCGAAGGAAAAAAAAGATTTTCCATTGTACCAAGATACAACACATTTGTTTTCGATATCGTTAAAAACTACAAAGGATTGTCCTAACTCGAAAAATACGTGAAGAGTGCCTGGAATGAACAACCAACCACGAAAATTTTCAAATAAAAAGCATGTAACGTCAAGTAGGGGTCGCAGAGTCAGTAGTGAAAGAAGCCACGACCCCAGATAATGCTATCGCAGTTCACTACAATTGAGGCGAAGCGTACACTTGATAGTGAGTCAGCGATAACGCAGGTGTCACAGGTTCCCCACTATGAAAGGAACTAAAATGAAACATTTTTATGAAAGGATTTTTTGTGTCAGAGCACAGAGCTGTGTAGAGTAAAAGGGGTCTTTTCACTTTCAAAATTTCCAAAACATTCGTGTGGAATAGGCTGCTGTGTACATAGATGTAAGATTTTGAACCAAAAGAAAGTAATGGTCTTAGTTTGGCAAGTACAGGATCAGGTCTGAAAAATTGCCGTGGAAGATCCATTGCTCGTGTTGTTGATTCGTGTTCCTGATTTCCCAAGTTCTATCTTATTTGTCGAATATTTTTCCACTGATGCAATCTCCACATCGTCGATGACGACACGTCCATGCATTATCATCTGTAATTTCTCTACACTGATATTAATGGATGTTTGAAACTGCGCTATTAAGAAGCACTAATATTTCGCTAAATTATCGCAATACTCTAACATCGACGACGATGGGGATCGTAGATGACGATCTCCTTTTTGATAGGCATTGATTGTGTGTAGAATAACTACGGTCATGATTGGTAGTAACAGTATGAAGTCATTATGAACATGAGGTCCACAGTTTATCAGGAAGAAAATTTCAATCGACCGTCTACACCTTTCAATCACCACTTCAACGACGACGGATTTTAGCGATGGTGCCTAATATGGTGATTTCTTTTTTCTGAAGTTCAATGACAAGACCTTCGATGTGGGTATATGTTCGCTTGAGTCCTTTACTGGATTAATTTCAGTTTATTTCTGTAAGAAGTTGGAAAGTCAAATGAAAATTCGATTTTTACAGAATGTGAGAAGTGGGTGAGGAAAGCAGTGGCGTGTTCAAATCACTTGAGCACGTGTAATGATGCGTTCGTGTTCTGCCACAAAGATACGTTCATTGTTTGCCAGAAATATCGCCCTACCATCGTCACATTGTCTAAGGGAACGCAATTCTTATCTGTGTCTATTTTGAACCTTTTAGGATGATGCTGTGTATAAAATCAGGACTTTCAAATTTCGGATCCACAGCCCAGGACTTATCTGTATTGGTTGGAAATCGGAAACAAAAAAAGACTTTTTATTCTTTTAAAGGCTGCATATCACGAAACTGAAGATGAAGTCTTTTTACAAAAAGATGGTGTTGTGGGTATAGATCAGGAGTATGGAACCGATCAGGCTAATTGGAAAAATGCGGAAAAAATACAAACAAATAAAGTGTAGTATAGCATAAAATATTTTTCAAAAATACAAAAATGTAGTTGCAGCGCATTTATACACGTCTGGTTATTTGTCATGACAATTAAGTGGAATCAAAGGCGGCATACTACGAATCCGACGTGGTGAGGGAATCCGCGATAAACGATAGAGACGAGGTTAAAGGTTGCGGAGTCCGGTGCGGTTTATCTCTCCCTAGTCGTCGTAAAGGTGGCGTGGGAACCGCTTCAGCTCCTACAATGGTCCGTTAGAACGCGTTCCATTGCTCACGCTCCAGTCCCTCAGGAGCCTACCCATTGGTTTTACTTGAATAGGCCAGCGTGGAGACGTCATCAATCTTCAACCGCTCGCACGTGGATGCGGCGCGCACACAAAGGCGCAAAAAAAACGCGGTTTTTGAAAACGATTGGTGAGAGATGAGCGTGGCCACAGCCCTAACCCTTCTTTTTCATAAAAAGATCCCAGGATCGTCAGTTTCATGGTATGCCTTTAAAGAGGTTTAGTGCTTACTCGAAGTCCACCAATTATCTGCATCTCAATGCGAAGCGATGGCCAACTTCTGTCAGCACGAGGATGCATTATCAGACGGAACCTAATCTGAAATGTTGATATGAACAGATAACCATCATTTTTTAATCGTAGAGTCCACAAAACCTGTCCCTTTAAAAAATCGGAGTGAATTGTTAGCCAGAAACTTGTAAGATCTTATTGTGAGGATTGACAAGCCTAGTCTGCGCAAAAAAGTTCAACATTACTCCAAAATTTGCTGACTCGACATTCAAGCAAACTTTTGAAGACGAATGCCAACTGCTTGCCAACTGTTTCAGTGGAAATCATTGGAAAAATGATTGAAGTCAAGGATAATCATTGTGAGTTGCAGCAGCTCGGCTAATACTGGTCTGAGGGAAACGAAGAGAGAAATGGAATAAGTGGTTCTACGCCACTGAAGCGGTGGAGGAAATTCTTCGAAAACTTCAGAAAATTGTGATAATCTTTCTTTATAGAAACTGCCGAGGCACCAAGATCATGGAAAGCGTGGGTGGCTTGGTAGTTGAAATGGAAGAAAAAGTATGTAACAGACTTATTGAGCGCAACAAGCTTATGTTCTTACTCTAAACCGCTACGAATAAGCAGCAAAACTGGTTCGAAGGTGAACGAATTAACACGGGACTGCGATAACACAACACCACACTGTTCAGGAACCACATATATTTTAACCGCGATAATAGGATTGTCAAATGTCGCTTATAGCATAATTCAACTGATTATCAGAGAAGTACGGAATGTTTTGGAAAGCGCACACAACCTTCCAATCTGGTGAAAAATATATGGATAAAGTTGTATGAAAAGGAATTAATCTAGCATGAGTGTCTGTCCTAAAGGAAGGTCTGTGACTCAATCAGGGTACATATTTTTTTGTAGTGGTAAGATTGCAGCTCTATGACCAAGCTTTGCAAGTAATGCTGATGGTTATTAGGCTTTTATGGCGTTTTGATAAAGTGGACGAAGTGTCTGACGTTAATCAGTCCGCTTAGGATGCGTCCCCACGTTCATTTCCATTCAGAATCGTTTGAGGTTTACGAACTTGTAACTGGCCTGTACAACGACTTGCCGGGATGGCCGATGTGTCAAGTCACTCCTTTTATCCTCTCAGACGAGTCTGGTACCAATTTATCGACGTCGGAGGGATGAAAGGCCTGGTGAACACTAGGGCGGATTCGAACCTCCGATCAATCGTGCAAGAAGCAGAAACTCTAATCACTACACTATACCCACCCCGTTTTGATATTGGGAGTATATTCTCAGCGGAAGTAGAATATAAAAGAATCTAGAACAAAGTTGAATGTGTAGAATCAAAGATACAATTATTTGCGCCTGATCTCTGCGACCAATAGCTTATCTCTTGTTAAAAGATTAGTTGGTAGTGAATTTATCTGGGAACATCACAATGAAATGATCCAATGTGGATGTGCAAAATTTGTACCGTAGAATTCTCGTACCCTAGAATTTTATATCAGTAATTCAAAACATGTGCAGAGTAAGCCATGCAATCTGCATGGCAGAAGTAATTTGTATCAATGATGGAAAACTTAAGCGGTAAGGGAATCGCTAATTTTTCGTTATGGGCGTTTTCGAAGTTCGAAAACGAGAAGACGAGAAACGAGAAAAATAGGAGAGATGATGCTGAGAACTAGCAGAATGATGGTGACGGTTTGGAACGGAGGTAATACGTCGCGAGCCCCATTGAAAACTATAAAAACGACGACATCTGTAATCGAAATGTAAGGCAATAAAGAAAATTGTACGAAACAAACTGGTTCGACAGAAGTTTCAATTCAAGATGAGAATAGAGTGCAGACCTTCTACTATTAAGCTCTTTCGAATTTTCGAAAGTGTGTCAAGAATACAAATTCGAGGTCAGCTATAAGAATGGTGATGCAAATTATAAGTGTAGTGATAATTTTGGCAGAGAAAGAAGGGAAGATAGACAAGGCTTCGAGAATCCGACAAAATCACGACACAATGAGTATTTAAAGGCATCACCCCACGAATCTGGGTTGGTGTGGGTTTCAGGTGAGTTATGCCTCTACAGAATCGCAAATTATGGAGAGGAGGGCGATTCCGTCTATTTCTTCTTAATTGCCGTAAAAAACGGCCCAGAAAATAGGACTTCGAGCGTTCTGGGGCGCTATTTTCTACAACGAGTTCGGATGGAGCACGCCAGCCTTGAGCACTCGCCGCATCTTCGAAGGCGTTTTTTACGGCAATTAGGAAGAAATGGACGGAATCACCCTCCTCTCCATAATCTACGACCCCCTTAGGGACTCTCCACCTGAAATCCGCACCACCCCAGATTCGTGGGGTGATGCCTTTAAATATGGCAACAAGTGAACGACTCTAATTGCCCCAGACGATAATATCGTAATATTATCAAATAATGCGTTTTTTTTAAAGTAAAAGCATCTTATTTAAAACTGGCAATTGTTGAATAGAACAAAAAAGGAAAGTGGAAGAAAACGCAGTGAAAGTCATATCATTCACTTACTATCTACTTACATAGTGTATGTTACCACTCTTTTACAGCTAACGAACGGTGAAAATTTTTTACAATTTAACAGAAAGCTCGAAAATTTCGGAAACTTGCACCAAACGAAACGTAGCTGTTGAGTGATATCCAGTGAAAGTTTTCACGAAAATAAGTTCGATCCAGCGTCGCTCGGAATATGCGTAAACGATATGCGCTCTCTCGATATTCTTATGATTTCTATATCAGTCTAAATCCTTTTTTCAACTCCACCGTTTTCAGTTTTCAGTCTTTCTTTGAACTATCCAAATTACGGAGGTTTAAAGTAAGGTTAGTAGCATGTTCTTATGAATATTCATATTCAGGTTCTTTGGAAACAGATGTACAATATAAAATTGTAATTAGGAGAACTAAAATGGAATTGAATCTAAACAAGTTCAGAATTGTGTAATGTTACTGCGGAATTATGCTCAATAATATCAAAGAATAGGATTAAGGATAAAGGAAAATTTCCCCTTGATTTATCAAACCCTTTAGGAGGCAACCGCGCATACGAAGGTCATGGAGGTTTGTCAAAATGTATGCGATGTACACAATAAGCCAAAGTCGACATATCAAGACCTTATTCTCCCAGGTATGTTCACTGCAGATCCAGCGATTTCAGAAAGATGAAAGCCACGGTCGAGCCCGAACTATCGACCGTGCAACTCATCGCTGACCTCTCAACACGATACCACATTTGCTTTAGGAACAATATCCATAGGTATCTGTTCCCTCATTAGGCGAAAAAAAAACCTAACTACCAAAACACAAAAAGAAGAAATGGATGCCTCAAACAATCGAAAATGTATGACTGAACATGAGTAGCTGTAAGTGTTAATGCCATAATTTTCTCTTTAGGAGGAGGAGAGAATCGGGTCCAACAAAAGTCGTAAAGCTGACCTGGGTGAAAACGAACCAGTGACGTACTATGTAGTGACCTCCATTGCGCTACGTACACCATAGGGTGATTACGAGGGTGGATAGTTCACCAAACTGCTTCCGAAATGTGCTTTCATCCGGATGAAACGAATATAATGACTTACGGAAGGACTGAAGCGAAAAAAGAACAATTAACGCGCCCATATTGCTGACAGACAAAAGAATAGCGGAACGGGATAGGAGGGCAAATATTGACGTTACGGAACGATGTATCAGCGGGCATCAACCCGTATGACGGCGGTAATCGTCCGACTCTATGCACTATAAGAAGAAAACATAAAGGTTATGTGTTTTTGAACAAGATTACCAGTAACAGTCTTTTTGAACAGAATTTAGTAGAGTTATGTTTTAGGAAAATGTAAGAATGCACTTTATTTTCGCCAGCAGTGTGCGATTGTTGACTGAGGTTTGCGATGCAATCCCACACGGTAACAAGCGTAGAAGTAAGGTCTTTTAATTATTTTTTTTAAGATTGACAGCAGTATTTTGCTTGAGTTACAGTCTGATTGCAAATTCGAGGTGTCTATGATACTTTTCATTTTGCTTGAAGGATGTACAGTAGACGTCTGCGCGATAGGATTCTCATTCAACTCCGCAACCAACAGGTTGGAAGCCAGTCATCGACTCTGTAATTATACGTTCGCAGCCGTCTGCGAGAGTTAAACTGCATTGTTTCATAAGTACATGCTGTCTGTCTAAGAAAGAAAAGCCGGTAGTTAAGAATGGTACTGCAAAGAGAGAAGTTTTAATATTTCATTTGCCGTTGTTGCCACTACGGCAAACACATCACTGAAATCATTATTACTTAATTAACTTCTTCACGTGAAAGATTCTAGCGACCTTGAATGGAGATTTATAAAAAAACTACTTTATACATACAGATTCTGCTTTATACGTAGGTGCACAGTATGTGTGGGAAGTGGAGCATAACAATACAAAACAATACAAATTTTCGTCAATCACCGGATGGAAGACCAAATGACCTGTGAAGTACAACGATGGACATTGCTGAGATGACATTCTACAGGCGTCGTGCTATAATTTCAATAGTATTTCCTTTGCAGTTTTAGATGAAGTAACATCTCTATTAATCGACAACGAGAGTTCGACAAAAACTCCAAAATGTTCGTGAAAAAATCAAGCACGACGCCTGGATTTGAATGTTTTTTTTTTGGAGTTTATCACTAGAAATCAAAGAATAAGACAGTAACGTCCCCTTTCTAGCCAAATGCAGTTAATGCCGCTTGCGAGCCATGTTTAGAATCTGTGATGGCAACCAAACACGAAGATCGTTTGAGGCCTTTGTATTTGAGTAGCATGATGGCTGTAAATCGTTCGAAGCTCACGAACGAAGTGTTGAAAGGACCAGTACTTGAGCACATCCACTTCTTTGTTACAAGAGGGCACACGTTTTGCTCTTGTTTTTCAGGTGCCTGTTCTGCGGGTTTCTTCCTTTTGGTGTGGATTCCATGGCTAGCGAGGATTCAGAGTGCTGAAATAGATGGTGTGCTGTTGCTCAATAAATCAACTGAGAGCTTTTCTTTTCCTTTCTTAGTCAGACATTCTTTACTTTCCTTTTGTTTTTCTTTTTTTTGTATTTTCCTTTTTTTTCTTTTTGCGAGATATGCCCTTGGCTACTTAACTATCCTTAATATCTCTGTGTTAACTATAGCGCAGGATCTTAGGAGCACAAACCAGACATGAACATTTACCACTCGAATTCAAAATTCACCTCGGACGGCGAGCAGAATAACAACGCTTTGCGTACCAGATGCCCTTTTCAGGGTCCGTTCATTCTCTTCTTTTTTTCGCTACCCCTGAATTCACCTTATGAGCTTCTGTTTCTGAGAGGACTTCGCCAACTCCCATCTGCGCCATAATCAGCAAATGATATAAGAGAACTGATCGCATACCTAACAAATATTTCCAAGATTAGTGCGCCAAGGGGTTGTTTCCTCAGAATTTTAGCTCTTTGATTATTATACTCCTCTTTTTTCAGCAATTCTTCCAAATTCCTCTACTGATGTTTCATCCCCGGAACGAACTCAGGTCTCCAACACAAACGGAGTCTGCACGCTTGAGAAAGATTTGAGAGTGGATGGGTTTAATGCGTGTGATTATCAGAATAAGTGTGTTTAAAGGTATTATTAGTGAAATGTAGTTTACAACATTTTCTATACTTTCATCTCCATATTTAGCCAGCTTATCTTTGTTTTCCTAGCTGTGTGTGTGCCAGAGATATTCGAAAGAGTTAAATTATTACCGTCTCCTTGGCAGCATTCTGCACTTGAAACTGCACTATCCGGTAGGTGCCTATCATTGCATTCTTTGGCCCTCGATCTTGTGCATCTTCC
Organism: Necator americanus; assembly: GCF_031761385.1. Lineage (NCBI taxonomy): Eukaryota > Metazoa > Nematoda > Chromadorea > Rhabditida > Ancylostomatidae > Necator > Necator americanus. Next base: position 36,165,413 of record NC_087374.1, on the reverse strand, counting down.
AGCATTTGCTCCGTAATACCGTAGCTATTCATTATGGCCCAAACCTATAATGTTAGAACATTGAAAAACGAATGCTGCGCAGCTGTTGCTGCGTTGCGCTGTACAGTACTATGTAGAGCGTCACCTTCTTCGAAATCTCATTCTTCTGATCTTCCATTTTTTCTTGTACACTTAACAGATTGAGGTATGTAGGTTGGAATCTGCAACCTCTCAGCCAGATGGATTTCTAAAATAGTGACAGGGAATAAATGTTGCTTCAAGTACACAAATACATCATCAAGCGCGTTTTTACTGCTATTTTGAATAGAGTTTAATTCGAATTGAGCGTGAGAACATGTCATTGCAAAAAAAAAAATAGAAGAATAGGAACAAACGTCAAAATAGTAGCGGTTTGAAAAAAAAACGATAAACAGTAGCAAAAGACATCTGCATCATTAGTTCCATTAGTTTACTCATAAACTTCACATAAAAGGTGGTGTGGATTACGGAGAGGTGATGACTTGGAAATTCTACGCCAAGTTTACTTCCTCTTGAATCGACTCACTCAAATTCAACGCAGCACTTCCTGGCAAGTTAAGCATTGAAGATTTTTTGAGTCAAGGGGTTCTTTTCTATCATACTTCGGCTTTCAACTCTTTAACTTCCAAGGTGATGGTGTTACTTGTTACAACAGAGAGCATTCTATCTATTTTTCATCGGCGTAACAGCGGGCATGCAATTCACGGATTTTTGTACCGTTCTTACCTTGATGTCCTCAATCTTTGGTCTCTTATATGGCTCCATTGACAGCATGCTTTCGATCAACATTCTGGATGAGTGCTCCAGGTACATAGGCAGAGTGAATGAACCTTGCAGAATAGCCTGTAATTGTAAAGAGGCTGCTAGAGCTTAAAACGTCCTACTCTCCTGGAAAATTTGGAAAAAAAAACTTGCACTCTTAAGTTCAGGCACGGACTCCCCTCGAAACGGTGTGATTCCAATCAGCATAAAATGAAGCAGCACACCTAGTGCCCAGATATCAACCATTGCTCCATTGTAGCTTTGATCGCTGAAATACGGAAATGAGACTTCCGTCCCCGCAAATTCACTGCATTTCTGGTTTTAAGGTTCTGAAAGCGCTCTAGTTGAAGTATCTGCACCAAACTCTTATCTCTCTCCCCGCTATCATTCATTTCAGATTCTTGACTAGTATAATGCACTTCTACAAGAGGTATCTTATTTTCATAGTTTATACTTCCACAAAATGTCTTTGATTCACTTCCTTTTTAATTTGATCTAGATATAAGTGCAAGAGGCAGATCAGAATAAACCGTTTGCTGGCTCATAACTGGTGCGTATGAGGACGTCACGGATACGGATACGGCTGGCATAACCTTGACTAAGACTTCACAGAGAAGAGCTAGAGAAAATGCCTCCGTAGCTTGTGAATTGTGAAGCGAAGCTCATTCCCTCGTAGGCTGATAACGATGTCGTATGTGATTGTGAATTCATATCTCACGGTATGTGCAATCATTTACCGATGCAACGAAACGAAACAGTTCCCCAAGGCAACGACCTTACGAAGACGATGAGCTCATTAAAATGGAGGTCTATTACTAACCATTTTAGTTACCAAACCTGAGAAAAGTGTTATCTGTGATGGTTTCACGTTCGCCACATCACCTGTAGAATCCCACTGACGGATTAAAGCAGCGCCTCCACTAGCAAATACCTCTATTTAAAGGCATTACCTCACGAATCTGAGGAGGTGTGGATTTCAGGTGGAGCATTCGTATCGTATCGTAGCTTATGGAGAGAGGGGTGATCTCGTCCATTTCTTCCTAATTGCCGTAAAAAACGGCACGGAAGATACGGCTTCGGGCGTTCTGGAGCACTATTTTCCACAAGGAGTTCGACTGGAGCGCGCCAGCTTTGTGCATGCGCCGTATTTTCCGGGCCGTTTTTTACGGCAATTAGGAAGAAATGGACGAGATCACCCCTCTCTCCATAATCTACGATCTGATACGAATACTCCAAATCCTGAAATCCGTACCGCCTCAGATTCGTGGGGTGATGCCTTTAATGGAGGTTGAAAAGTGTCTGCTCTTCAAGAGAGTAGAGAAATACAAAGAATAAGCGAACGGCGAAAATATCGATGAGAATAATTAAATGTGAAGAAATTATGCGAAATCATACCGGAACAGCTCGGGTGCTGCATATGGGGGGCTGCCACAAAAGGTTGTTAGCTGTTCGACTGCAGATGGAACCATGCAGGAGAAACCAAAGTCCACTAGTTTCACGACTCCAGGGGCTGCGAACATGATGTTCTCGGCTTTGATATCTCGATGAACGAGGTTCTTCTTGTGCTACAAAAGATGTGTCCATTCGCGAAAATTAACTACATGAGTAATTTGTTATTAGATTTTATCTTACCATATGTGAAACAGCTGCAACAACTTGTGCGAACAGGGGTTTCGCTTCTGCATCGGTCAGTTTACCTCTTTCATGGACATAAGCGTACAGCTCGCCTCCACCAGCGTACTCTAAGACTAGGTGAGTTCTGGTAAGCGTTTCCACACACTAGGAACTATTTGATTATATTTTGAGGGAAATCCGTGACATCGTAATATACCTCAAACAATCTTATGATATTAGGGTGATGCATCCGCTCCATAGATTTGATCTCCCTTTCCAATAATCGCTGAGCTTTTGTGTCCATTTTCGTCCGATCCATGATTTTTATAGCAACCTTCTCTAAACGAGAAAGCGGTCACATTATCGGTAATTGTTCGTATCGTATCGGTAGCTGAGTGAGTCAGCTTTTGGTGCAGCATACTGATCTGCACATTTTATTCCAATCAGCTCAAAACACATCGGTTCAACTAAGACACTCTCGTATTGATTTCTTTCCAATTCCATGAAATAAACTCACGACGATAAATTTAGCTGTAAGAAATGTAAAGCCTTTCCCATGCTACACAAGTAACCCACCAAACTGTACATGAGTCTGGATGCTGCGCTGAGTAGAGATAAACTTTGTAGCGCTATATTTCAAATTTGAAAGAACATTACCTTTATTTCACAAAAGATAAACTATCAAGCATGAAGATCAGAAACTTTTCTGGGGTTTGAAATTTACTTTGTAGTAAAAGGGCCATTCTACAGTTAAAACTACTACCGCTACACGCATCACTCTACATCACTTTACTGCACAGTAAGTATATTTCAAATTTAAGGTCAATGTAGACGGCGGGTACATTTACACCGTGAGAATCTGTCATGTGTACCTTTCCACCTCGTGAAGTGGAACCACCGAAATAAAAGGGAAAGTGGTGGGAAGCGCTACACGTACGTTGTCAGATTTTCAAAGGCTAGATACGAAAGTAGTTGGAGTTTTGGAATTAGTGGACGGAATTAGGCCGATATGGATTGGGAACGAAAGAATTAGAGTAAAATGCAATAGAGCTATAAAGTATCGAAGAGAATTGAATTCACTGGATGCGAAGTGACTGAGAGAAAGAGGATTACTTTTGAAATTTATATTATGGAACGGAAGTATGTTTGTATGCTTCACGTATGTGCTACTAAAGTGAACACTAACCGGTAGCTTAATCGGGAGACTGGTATTATTGCTTCATACGGTTGCCCAACACTTCACCGAGGACTGCCCTCCTTGGATATAACTCTCCCCAAAATTCTCTATCGCAGTAAGAGTTCGCGCAGAATCCATCCGTTCGTTACTGTTCCATATCTTGCGTGAATTGTCTACTAACCGTAAATGACCCGAGTGCCTTAGGTCGGCATCGCCCGGCGGTTCGGCGCAGTGAAAAGGAGTGGTGTTACCGAAGATTCTCGCCTCCTCTAGGTATTTGACCTTTCTGGATTGGGTTTTGGCAATGGGCTGGACAATAGCACCTCGTTGCAATACGTGAAAAACTTCGGCCATGCATCTTTGTATCATGAATCAAATAATACAGCACATACGTGCTCAGAGCGTATACGCAAGCATCTCTAGCGCAAGCAGGGCCCAACACGCAGGGCCGTTAGCGGATAGCAATGGAACTCAAGCGAAGGTTACAAACGTATTTCACTTCTACAATCCAAAGTTCCAGAATACCCGACCTACTCTAGTGTCGTTTGGCTTCCAGAGAAGGAAACATTTCCTTCAGTACTTTGTTCCTTCATACCACTCTCCTCTAATTCTTATTCATTCCCAATCCATGAGATCTGTATCACCTAACCTATCGATCAGAACCAATTCTTCAACTCTTTTCATTCGTTGCTTTTGGAGATCCAGCAACATACGCATGCCAATTTGAGCTGTTTTCCTTTCCATCTCGATGGTTTCGCTCCACAAGGTAGGAAGGATTCAGAATCCTCAGACGTCGCCTACTATATCTACACCAGTTAACTTGTGTCTGTACAGAGGTGTTGTGTACTATGCATTTCGCGATCTTAGGTCTTAACACACAACAAAAACACATTTAAAGGAGAAATGCAAAAGAGCGACATCAGTGAGGAGCGAGATCAAGCAAAAGACGTAACATTGGTTCGCATACGCATACTGTTCATTCATGCATTTATCATTATTACTTGTATCGGTTTAGCGGAGCGGATGTTCGCATCGTAGCAACTTTTGCGTAGATGATAATTGGTGAATTCTTATTAAAGACACATTTAAAGAAAAAATAAACCTTTTGTGAGAACATGTATTCCTAGTTTAACTTTGGAAAAATTCCCAGCTCCAAGCTCTTTGCCAAGTCGATAAAATCCAATACGTTTTCCAAGAGCCACCTGAAATAACAATAGCAGCGAGATTCTTCTTATATCAGTTCTTCTGTCTCACTTCTTTTTGATAAATTGGATCAACTGCTAGCATATGTAACGTCCTGTCGTACACAGTCATTTGTGATAACTCCTCCAGACGATCACTGACAGGAAGTGATTGCGCTGAGACTGTTCGGGAAAATTTGTCGTCACGAGTCTAAAGCAAGTATGGTTCAAAAGAAATAAAGAAAAGAAAGAAACCTATGAAATGTTCCATACGTAGCGGGGCTTTTGCGTGGGCGCTTCGTCATGGCTTCTTCTACTAGCGACAAATTTTTTCACAGTTTGTGGCTCCTCATCGGGCTCTTCGTTGTCCGATCCACTTTCCTCCTGCGAAAGCATATTTTACAACTGTTTATTCAAGGTTGCTAAACGTACTTACGTTGATGGACACACATGTGGGTGGCTCACTTCGCACTTCTCTGTCGTCTGCTTTAACCCGGGCTACCATCATGGTGAACTCGAATTTTTGTATGGAAAGGTTTGTGAACTACTTCCCTTGAAATAAATGAAATAAATGGCTCAAGATCTGTATCGAATACTCGACAGAAATGCGAACATCGGTAGCTGATGGAAATAGAGCACGAAACAACCTGAGATTTCCAACATAATCCCAATCAGAGGGAAATTTTCTTCCTAGAGAGTTGGATAAGAGGTGCAGTGAACTACAGATCCACGTGTTTAAACGTAGGTTATAATGAAACCGGATAAAAATTTCGTTCTTCTCCTCACACGCCTCAGCGTTCTTGGTTATGTTTGTAGTTTCGTCTAGTTGGGATAATCCAAAACTTTTTAACGGCGATTTTCCAAGTTGAGCTTGAAGCTCATCTCACTGCTTACGCACTACACATGCATGACATTGATAAACACGCAACCAGCGGGATAGATTTTAATACATTCTCCTCAAAATCTCCTCGCTTCCGCTTCCCACACCCAGTTCCCTCTCTGAAACCCTTCCGCTGAGTCTACATACATTTGAACACAATTTGATCTAAAAATTTTGGATCAAGATTCAAGATCGTGTGAGTGGCTACGAAAATCTCAACCATTTGTTCCCAAGTGACTATCCAGCAGTGAGCTGCCTCACTGATTAGCTAGGCTAGGGATTTGATGAAGCTGGGCGGTAGTCTCTCCGAAGGCACAAGGGTCTACTGTGAATGTCTTCGTGCAAGCGAAAATACGACTCAGAAGGCGGGAGCGAGTTTTTATGTGCCCTGTATGTAAACTAAGACGTTACAATAACCAGCATATGTACTGTAGACCACCTTTGCGCATCCACTCGCAGAAAAAGAGAGTGGGAGCATAATTCTATAGGAAAAAATTTCATTATCTCGTGTGGGGAACTACTGACCGTTAGAGACGTTCTATCAACTCAAATTATATCGTCGCCGAAAGAAATGGAAGCGATGTCTTCGATTGCAGCATTTCTCGAAAAGTGGTGGGTGAATATTTCTAAAATTCAATAAGAAAAAAAGAATTCGAGTTCTGCTCTTCTTCCTGCATTTCATCTTGAGCATGAGTCCTTGCTAATTCCGGTAGTATTTCTTCACTTGGTTTCTTTTTCTTGCTTCAAGGAGTGCCAGTATAAATAAGGAAGAATTATGAGGTTCTGGGAAAAGCCTAAAAGGGGAAGTGTTAAAGAGCAGGCATGAAGAGGCCTCGTTAGTTTTTATCATGTTTACACTAGGTGGAAATTAAGACAAACGTGACACTTTTCACACCGCTAATATCTTTACATGAAGAAATCTCAAGCACAAACAACTCGCAGTTGCTACATTATATTACATTCTGATTTAACACTGACTTTCGCGACTGTTCCAGATCTGTGCGTTCGGTCATAGGAATACCAGAGAGTTTGTATAGGCAAAGCCTAAGACCAAATCTAAGCAAACGTGAATGGTGCGGATGTTCCCACAAAAAGAGTATTTTAAGATAAAAAATGATTAGTATCCAGAGAAAGCTAGACCTAGAAAGTGATCTGTGAGTTCGGATGTGGAAAGTAAATATGTGGAAGATGTTGTGTGGAAATTGTGCATACTGGTTAAGGCTGCATAAAGAGTTATTAGTTTTTTTTACAAACCTTTAACCATAAAGAGACGGGAAACGAGTTAAAGGGTAGTTGTCAGAGAGAATCATTCCAAATGAGAAGATTCAGATCTTTTCTGGCGAGTATAGTCTTAAATTAGGACTTTTCAGTAATAATGACGTAAAATGACATGATCCATTGCGAATGACTTCCTAAAATAAGGAAAAAGAAAAACCACTTGTGGTATTAAACCACTTAAGAAATGCAGCAAAAGCATCCCATCTTACCGCAGGTTTTGCCCCGGTCCAAGGCGTAGATAAAGGGACGAGTTTTGGAGAAAGTAAGGGAGAAAGTATCCTAACGGTATGAGAACCAGTTAGACGCCACAAGTCGTTGTTTTCTACGTTAAAGCGCCAGCGACCTTTTTCACTACGTCCGAGAAGCAGCGATAATGCGGCTGCAATGCTTGTTTTATCCTGTTTGGATAATTTTGTGTGTTTAATAAAGGAAAGAGAGATAAAAGATGCATCAACAGATGACCCACAGCCAGCAAAACTCATATACTTCATGACCCGATCGTTAAGGTTTACCGTATCGAAATTCTTGCAACCTCCCATGTCAACTGATTTATGTTTTTAGCTAGGTCTGCACAGTGTATGGTCTCGTAGTCATGGAGTATTTTCTATGCAATTTTCAATCATAATATCAATCAATTCAATCATTTTCAATTCAATTTTCACTTTTTCTTAAGAAAATCAAATAAAGTTTATATACACCTGGTTTGGCTCAAAAGTGGAACAAATCTGTCTCTACTGTAGTACAAAATCGTATTGCATGGAATCTAATGTGAACAACGTTATTCAGCAGTCCGTTGAGCCTACTTCGCAGTAATTTCATTCTTATCTCCAGCTGTTTCATCCGCACACACACAGGCTGCATCACTGAGCCTCTCGACAAGATATAATAGATACTAGATTATTAGAGCTGAATTTTGCACCCCTTAATATGTAATTATTCAACAGCATCTTCCCTATCCTCTTTCTCTTTTTGCTGTTTTCATTTCTTTCCTCTTCTTCCGCTGTAGGCCTCCTGTCTCTGTCTTCCAAGTGATCTTATCGAGCCTCCACCCCGTCCTTCTCCCCTGTGTCCAGTAATCCTCACTCTAACATTCCTACCAGTTTCCTCAATGTAAGTTCTATTATATATCAAACATTCAAGTTTGTGTAGTACCCCCATTTGTGCTCAGTCGCCTGTTTTTCGTATGGACAAACAACGCGTCAATAACGCATCACAGATGAAGTGTCTGTCCCATAGTCAGTTCCTAACAGGGCTTTTGATTTCTACATTAGGGGTCTTTATCAGGATCACGTCATTCTGTAACTGTGTTTTAGAAATGCTGAACAGCGGTTTCGACACTACAGGAAATAAAGTAAAGGGAACCTTCGATTTCGATCCCTTCTACTTCTGACTATCTCAGTGCCATGAAGAAACTATAAAAAGGATGCTGCATCCGTGTTTTCCGTGGTAGATGTATTATTATTTTTTTTGGGTAAAAACAGACAACTGCTGAGGATTACTGAACGCAGGGTGGGCAGGAAGTTTTATAACATTACTTGAAAGACACACTAGGAGGTCCACAATGGAAACGACAGTGACGTGAAATGCTTAATACTTGCTTTTTTGTTCGCTCTCCATGTGAAATGCCATTCATATCATTTTTCTATTCCTATAGTGTCATCCTATAGAAATGGTTTTGTCTCTTGAGAACCTTCTTCTTCCAGTTCAGTTCTGCTTTAATAGTCCTTCGGTGAATTTTGGTCAATGAAAAGACTTTCGACATCAAACAAAGACTCTGGAGGCGCTTCGAATTCTGAAAAGATACTCTTCAATGAGTGAAAGGAATGAATTCTTGCCACTTCTATCGCTTTGTGGCATACAAGCGCCTGATACTATGCAGCAAGGGCCATTCGTAGCACATCCGGTGGAACGTTGTTAAAGACTTGTCTTCACATCCATGAACGACTGTGGAAACATTGACCAGGGACAGTGTAACAGTTAACGGAATAAGCGTGGATTGTTGCAGTCAACTTCTATTTAAGCCTTTGAGAGCGACGAGAAAGACGAAACGTCACGGTAATAGCTCACGTTTCCATCCAAAAACCTCGTAGGCAGACTTCTTGGAAGCATAGGCAGACGTATCCCGAGGTTCAAAGGCATGTGAACCTTTGAATTTCTTCCACTGCATCTATTTTCTTGTAACCTAACCGTCGGTGTGTATACGTTGTAATGCTCTTGAAAAGTTTTTAGATGCAACATAGAGGATAAAGGATAAAGTTTCTGGCGTTGATCAATCCGCTCGGGATGCGCCCCCACGTTCACTTCAATTCAGAATCGCTTGAGGTTTACGAACGTGTGTAACTGGCCTGTACAATGACTTGCGGGGCTAGCCAATGGGTCTAGTCACTGCGTTTATTCTCCCAGACAAGTCTGGTACCAATTTATCGACCCCGGAGGGATGAAAGGCTTGGTGAGCACGGGGGCGGATTCGAACCTCCGTTCGTGCAGGTAGCGGAACCTCTAACCGCTACACTACACCCGCCCTTAGATGCAACATAGAAACAATAATATTATCTACAGAATTAACGGCTCAACATCATACTGATCGAAGCAGTGCAAGTTCCAAAAGTATGGTTCAGTATTTCTTTACAACCGTTTCTATTTCTATTTTATTATTTGCTTTATAGAGAATTTTATAAACTGATGCGCTCTCCAACTGAGGAATGAATTGGCATTCAAAATGATCCTTTGATGGTTTGTAGAGAAAAAAAACAGAACTACATCAACATAAGTTGCAATAACAATTACTAGCAATAAAAATAAACTTTTCGCTAAATAAACTTCAACTTTTCGCTTTCTTCAAAGCAGAAATATTGTAATACATTTGTACTCTTTAACTTATTGTTCTGAGCACAGTGGATTCTTTTAATTACTTCAGGAAATTAATTATTACCCCAACGTTCATGTATTCATGTTTATTGAATGTTCAGAAGAATGTTTGTGTGTTTGTTTTCTAGTCCCAAATGCAAGGAGTATTACTCGCAAGTTGTTTGGAGATGGCGTGATGCAACCAATGATTCTATTTCCAGTAAGTGAGAGAGGGGTTTTTTTTTTCGCTTGCAAATTTTTATACGGACACCAGAAATACATCAGCATTTTGAAAACAACATTAAAACTTGCCTAGAAGTGCCCTAGAAAGTAGGAATCTTGTTTCAATCACAATTGCTGACCGAAAAATTAGTGTTATAAACTGGGGAAAGAAGGGGTTGAAACAGTAACGCAAGACGGTACTCGAAATAAATAAATTTGCAGGAAGGAATTGACCGATTATGGAATTATTACGAACCTCACATATTTCAGAGTTTTATGATTAATGCACAAAGTAAGCACATCAAAAATCATGCGCCATACTTTTAAGGGAACAAAATTTGCAGCCGACGCATTTTTAGTGATGCTATTAAAAATACAAAAACCCAACATGAAAACAATCTCAGTGAAGATGAAAACAAACTGGAACTCCAGTAGAAGAAAGCGTTTCAGTCGTTTTGTCAGTCTTATAAAGACGGAGGCCTCAATGTGATCTCTGAGAAAAAAAAACGTTCCGCTCAAAAACATCATAGAAGGAGAACTAATTTGATTACTTCTAAATTCTTCAAGCTCAAACTGTTATGAGGGTCATGCATCGTCCGCTGGCGGCACACATACATTTGAAAAGGAGTGAATATTTCAAAAACCGACAAAAAAAAACTCGTAAATGATGCGAAAATACTCTCGACGACGACGAAGGATTCATCAAAGCTTCGGAGGAATTCGTGGTCGCCATGGAGAGCGACGGCTCATCCCTCCCTCTTTAACACCCTCTTCGTTGAGTGGAAATGAGCAAATGAGTGCTAGCATCGTGATAGCAGACATAGATTCAAGCCGGAAACGACAAAGTTGGTGATTTCAGCAAGCTGACGACGAATCAAGCCTGATACTTCGAGAGGAATCCACTGGTTTATTGGAAAGCGTATTTCCACAACTTTTACTTCAGTTCATAGTCATCGTATATTTTCGTAAATGATTAGATCCTTCCAAATTTACCAGGAAATTGAATTTTTCGCTGTGTTCCATTGATGCTGTATCTGGAAATCATTACATATTTCAATTTTAAGAAGAGTGGAAGGCGATTCCAGCACTTACTCACTCTTCAGGATGTATTTCAGAAGGTGCAAATCTTATCTCGAAGTATGTAAGAAATTAATGCTTAGCCGTCAAAAACAAGCTGCTCATGTTTCAAAGAAATTGTATTCTTAAGTAACTAAGCTATTGTAATAGCAGTTGCAAATGCACGTATTCATTCTTGGTAAACGTCCTGGAAAAAAAACGTATGACAAAGTGACGCATATGTGGACCTGGAAATAAATGAATTACGTTTTGGTTCGGAAAACGGAAGTGGAAAATGGAGCGAGCAGCTCAATTGAAGAACAGTTGTACAGACCAACTTGATAATGAATGATATTTTGATGAACGAGCTGGACAGAAGCGTCGAAGCCAGCATTGAAGCAATCGTTTAGAGCGAGCAAGACAAATATTCTTGATTTATTGCTTGATGTTGACAATATCAGAAAGTAATACAATAAAGGATAAAGTCTTTATCCTTTTTATTCTACTAAATAGTCTACGATTCTCCAATGATTGTCTTCTTAATCCGATACTTTTGCTAGTTTTTATCGGCATCAGCTTCGCTAGTAAGGAAGCTTACGGCAAACATCAATCCCGTATTAGGCGATCGTTCCTGTTCGCTAAAGTTCGCAAATCGAATACAGAGTGTCTGAAGCTGATCAATCTGCTCAAGATGTGCCAACGGCTGCAACTTTAATCCGAGTAGTTTGAGGTTTACAAACGTCTGGCTGGCCAATGATTTGCTTTGGCTAACCGGTGTATTAAGTCAGTGTTTTTATCCTTGCCAGCCAAGTAAAACACCAACAGATTAATTCCAGAAGGATGAGAAGCTTGGTTTGCCTATGACAATTTCAAACACTCGATTGTGCAGTCGCACCAGAATACATTACACCCGTTCTAAGCTCTGCAAATACTGGATCTAATACTGTAGAACTAATGGAACCAATACTACCAAGCTGCCACGATCTTGTCCTAGGGGCTGGAACTGCTGTGTCTAACAAAGTTTTTTCTCTATGGGTGGAAATTGAGTAAAGTGTTAAAATAGATTTTTTCTGAGCTTGTTCTCAATCTATTTATAACGAAGATGTGTATGATCTCGAGTTGTGGTCCGCTGTGGGACCTTAACTTTTTCTCATAAACCATAAGAATAAATAGTTTATCATTATGTATAAGTGACAAACATTAATTTTTGCGTTGAAAGAATTACTGCAAAAACTTCTCAACCCTTCTTTCGTCACTGTTGCTCTGCCAACCTCCTTCGTGCGCATCGACATTTTCGACTTAAAGTGGCAGCCTATGATTTATAAACGATTGCATTGAGGCTTTGAGTACACTCACCGAGGCTGGCATGAATAGCTTGTATCTGCTCTAATTCACCTGGATTTGTTTCTACCATCCCCTGAAAAATACTTCTCCTTCGTTAGAAAACGTAAAAAGTCATTTTGCACATTAACTATAAAAGTAGAACAGATATTAAATACAGTGTAAGATGCCTAGGGTGTAAAAGAAGGTATTAAATGCACAGATTCGATTAGTCCCTATGAGGATGCGCCTACGCCCTAGACTTCAGAGGTGTCAGTTCCGTGTTTTTATCCTCCCATGTCTGGTACCAACTCATCGACCCTGAAGGGATAAAAGGCTTCAGTGGCACTGGGGGTGTTTCGTGCCTTCGATCGTGCAGTCACAACCAAACTTTTTACTGGCTGCGTTATTCCCGTCACATGCTGATAAATCAGAGTAGCATAGTAAGTGAAGCGAGTTAAAATTTGAAGCACAGTTTATAAAATAAATAACCCTGAAGGTTGCTTCATCCACTATAATTTATTCGTAATCTAAACGTCAGAAATATCGGCATATGTTTCTATTTGCTCTTATTGTTATATGAGAAGGTTTTCGGAGTTCCCCGGGATTCAGAATTTCCTAAAGTCCCTCAGAATTTCCCATTCACTTCTAGTTTTTTTCAACGTCTAAACCATATGAGAGAAGCAATACTATAATTACGTAAAATTTAATTGACGAGTTAAATTAATTAATTAATTAATTAGATTCTACAACGTAATGTAACTTCAAAGCACTAGGCACCTAATAAAAGTCGCCTACCAACTTCATTAACGTACACACTAATTGAAAACATCGAAAGAGACATGTTTCAGAAAGTTTCTTTGCGATATTTGGAGAACCAGAATGAAACATGTAAATAAGCTGGTAAAATCGGAATTTTGCATTGTTAGAAATTAGTGTTTAAAGTATTTTTGAAATGTTAGATTCAAGTTGGAGCCTTTGGTTCCTCTTTTGACAATGCAGCGGCCTTAGGGGGCCAGATCTAGAGACGTGTGCACTGAGTACCTTGATCTCCCAAGCGATTGCCTGCGACAGTTGCTCTGCAGGGACATTGCGTGGAAGGTGAATCCTAAAATCACATCGGTGAGAGCATACAAAGATTCCAACAAAATATACCATCCACGTTATTCCGCCAACAACCTATGTCTTAGGATGCTGTACTTGTTCTTGGTGATGTTAGAAAATGTCATCAAAGAATTATTGTGCTTAAAATTATCTTCAATTTAATTATGATTACCTAGAATTAAGCAGGTGAGCTGAATAACTTTGTAATCGAACACTCTTACTTGGAAGTTCTCGTATTTTAAAGACAAATATGACTTTCTAACCCGAATTCTAGCAATATCATACCGCCCAAGGAGGCCTGGATTTCGTTTGTCCTTATTTAGCGTCACTTCAGCGCACCGAGGAGGTGGCGGCGGTCGCGATCCCTTCTGAAATCATGCTGAGTTGCTGTCTTTTTGTTGACCCGAAATGTGTTTTTTTTTTCTCTCCCAATTTGTGCTAAAAATCAAGCTAAATCGACACCAACAAACTATGGTTCTTGAGGAGTATATTAAAAGAATTGGAACCTATGATCCAAGCATGGACTCAAGGAACTGCATAATTTGAATTTTTTTGCCTTCTTCTCGCTTTTTGTAACAGCTTGAAAACATCTCAGTACCAAAAGTAACAGAGTGAAAGCTTTTAAGTTTGTCGCAAATAAAATTCTTGTTTACATTCAGATTTTTGGACCCTTTATTAAGTTTTTATTGTCACTGCTGGTAATTAATCTCTGTAGTTGAAGAAATACAGCAGTCTATTACCTTTATAGTAACGAATCCATCTTTGTTCTTACGATCCCCCTTAGTGTTTCCTGGAGGAGCAATACCACCAATTTCGTGGAGTTTCCTCAGAGCACCATATCTAAGAAATGTATCCAAGGCTGAAGGATGTAAGAATAGCTGAAAGACTAGGCGGGCACGTTTAGTATTCAATAATCACTTTTAGAAAGACACGCAATTAGTAGGTTTTTAAAAAACCCTACAATTGTTAGTAACTTGTAAGTAGGCTGCACGTCTGTGTAAAGAGTACTCGTTGTATCAACGCTGATTTTCGTTACTCTGAGTTTTATCCACTCCATTTTTCTAAATGTAATTTTATTGTTTCCTTTCAATCACACGGCCGCATGCACAGCGGTGCAGTTATTTTATTTCGGTGTACCACTGCCTACAGACCTAGAACTTAACCTACGCTATTTACTTAGACAGTTTACGCCAGCTGCTTAGACTTCGTCACATGTCCTCTTGACATGCTTCAGGTGAAGAGCGGAAATTTGAGGCTGTCAAAACATGAGCCACATAACACACCACTGAACAGTTCTTATCCAGAATATATCTACGTGCAGCAATATTTAGAACAATAGTCTCGGTAACCGCAAATAGCGCTATCTTCTAGGACATTTCACGATGTACCACTGCGAGAATTTTGCTGGTCGAGAGCTATCTCGAGATATCGTGCCATACTCTGTTTGGAAAAAAATGGCTTCGAGAGGACATTATTAAAAGACCACGCAAATCCGAAAGAGCAAAGTATCATCACATGGAGTTTCTGTCATGCAACTTCCACACATTGAAAACAAGTTCTAGTTCTAATAAGGAGACGCTGGACCTACTTCCTCCATGGATTCGTGGTTCCTCTGTGTGACTGCTTGTCGAAGGACGCCATGCTACCCATTGTATAGAGCTGAAATCTTGACAAAACGGAGCCTCACTGTTGTGGTTCTTTATGAGCGGAAGAGGTTCTTGAATCTATTAGAGGTACATATATGCTTTAAAAGGTTTCTCTTTGAGCATGCTCTCGAGTTAGGCTTAGTTAGTTGTTTAGTTTTAAAGACAGGATAGTACAAGATTGAGTATCCTGCTTTTAAGCACTGCAGTTTGCTACTTCTATTAACCGAAACCTTATGACCTTCAGAAGCTGACCTACAATTAAGCGCTGAATGGTCACAGGTCTTTCAATTGGAAATGGACATCCCCCCTCTGCCGTGTGTCAACTGATTGATCATGGCGGCTACTCCACGACAGACTGTGGAGGCGGACCAGGGTAAGGCTGTTGCCGTTAAATTAATTCAGCTAAACCGAACGCCTTTACGACTATTTCTACAGCTTTTCATGGCTTTCTTTTGCATGAGGTGGTTTTAATGGAGTTGTGTTTATGAAGCGGTTCAATGATGAAAACACTTGTGCCCAGCTCGCTGAAACGCTCACTAACCTTTCTGCAACATAACTTCTTTGAATAAGGTATTGCTGCTCAACAGTGCCCCGGTGAAAATCTCAAGTCTTCTGCCCTTACGTACAAATATACTCATAGTCGAGGTCAAAACGTTATGAGACAAGGAATAGTTGCACGAGCTGTCGCGTTGCAAGAGAGGAGATTTGTCGGGTACCGCCACTGGATCGGTATTTTGCGTAATTTTCCGTTTGTTTTCGTTGTTTTCCTTTCCTTTTTGGTTTTTTTTGTCTTTTGTGCTCTTTTTTTTCGTTATGCTTGATATATTTTTGTTATAGAGATCTATATTGTATCTATATTGTTCCTAAGTTATTGTATTGTTTCTGTTCATGTCTAAAAGTAAAAGTAGACTAAGATAAGAGTAGTAATTAATAAGTAATCGATCAAGTGATATCCATGACTACGATTATTTGCAACGTTAGTTGGATAAAAAGGTAAATAAATAATAATAAGTAATAGAAGCCCTTTGTTCACGTTTTGTTTTTTAAGATGATTCAAAATTGTATCTGTTTTCATGCTAATGGTCTTTTTTTTGTTTCTAAGAAGGGAAGTGGGAGGGAAGATGAAGAAACAAAAAAGGCATGGAAATAAATACAACGTTGAACCGAATTTCAACAATAAAACATAAACAAAAACAATACAATAGCTTAGGAACAATACAGATACAATGTAGATGTCTATAACAAAAGTAAATAGAGCGAAACTTAACAAAAATACGAAAAAAGTAAATTTGAAAAACTTCAAAAAATTAAAAAACTAGAGAGAAAAATAGAAAGAATGAAAACAAACAAAAATTCGGCCAATATCGATCCGGGTGATGTAAACTGGAAAAATTTGGCGAAATGCCAAACAGACCGCTCACATGCCCTTTGCGAGCGCCTTGCTCTAGAACCGCCCGTGTATATAGCGGTCATTCCACTTCGTGGGTGCATCATAGAGAGAAGGAAGAAATTTTTTCGACATTTTTATAGAAGATTTTAAACATGTGTACCTCTTGGACTTCGTTGTTTGTCTCGAATACTACCTTACTTTTCGGAAATGTCTGGACTTTTGCTGCTGCCTCGAAGAAGGATCTGGAAGCAGAAGTCATTTGGATTGCTGATCATTCGGAACAATATATAACTGCGCATATCCCTTCCATAGCCGTGCGGATTAGATGTGGTGATAATGCTTTGTGTTCTGGTTTCCTGCTGATGCACTCTACTCGCTAAGGGAACATTTGGCGAGAAATACGAAATTGACCGAGAGAAGACATCTGTTAGCTAAAAATACTCTTTTACTGTAGTTTGTTTCTTTACTGTTACACTTTGCTTTTTATCTGGAATCGTAGTAAGGTATCAGATAATAGTAACGATTGCTCACTGATCCGCATAATGAACGAATTTCTTCGGACGAGGATCGAGTGCTTCTTTCAATGGAACTGCTCCCATCGCACCGATGAGCTCTAGACAGCTCTAGATGATGAACGGCTTTGAAATGTTTCATAAGGAACATTTTAACATGATGTTTATGCTTTCCATTCAATTTTGAATGGTTGTGGACGACTATAGAGCTGTTCATGGCGAAAACTAACAGCATAGTGAAGATCGCTAGAACAAGTCATAGATAGAGCGTTTCTAATCCTACAAGCAAGGATAACTGAGCTTCTCGAAGCTGGTTTCCTCCATAAGCAGCATCATGCGTGACGTGCAAGCAATGTCGATATTATAGTGTCGATATAGTAGAAGACGTAATGCATAAAAGGTTCCCTGTGCCTCGTAGAGAAGCTGTTCGATGAAATTGAACTGCTGACTGAAGCTAGATTTGACAAAAAAATGCGGTTGTTCGAACTAGCCGAATTATCGGAGTGAGTGGATGCGCCTACTTTTGGGTGCCTTTACCATGTAAACCAGCCAAAACATTACTTTTGAGGAGCTCAACTCCGAGATACTCCAGTCAAGAAAGAAGAATTGTTGCTGAATGGCTTTAGGCGTATAATGATACCACTTCTACATGCCTTCCACTGGTGACCTTTAAAAAACAAAAATAGCAAGTTTATAGTACACAATCGAACAATGTCAGCAAGTATTTATGATTCATACTACACCAAAACTCCAACCACCGTCTGAAAAGGTTGGGTCATTCTGTAGGGCGCAGCTGGTTCCAGCACCTTTCCTGCTTCTCTTCTCACATTTTGCTTTCTTTTCTCAGCTGCCTACACGCTCCTTTCCTACACAAAAATGGGATCCGATCTCAATTTAAGGTTCTACTAGTATCTAGCGGAGGCGATACTATTTGTTTAAAATAACTCTTTCATTCAAGAGTGACATAGACGGCGCAAAGTCATAGTTTTACCTTCGTGATGTGAAGTGAATTAGACATTCCGATTAGGGTTCACCTCCCCCGTTCCCGTAAAAAGAAACACGTAAGTTCAATCATTATGGGCCAATTCTCAAAGCCAACGCGGAACAGCACCGCATCACTCACCGCATTGCACTTTGGTGAAACTAGAAATAAACGCATTTTCTCTGCTTTGCTATTCTGATGGTAACCCTTATCACAATCTTTTTATCTGATATGTGAGGCGAACGGAAAAGGAAGTCAAGAAACACGCACAGGAGGAGGTCTTGTCATCAGCGTTCATTGCCTCGTTCGTTGCATCGTTTGCCACAGCATCTACTGCGATGATGCTGGTGAAAAGAGAGTAGGAGGTTCCATGGTAGATATAGGTCCCGGATACAGCAATCTAGTTTAGAAATTTGGCTCAGTGTCGTCAACAAACACACTTCTACAACTCCAGGCTCACAGAGGACTCAAACTGTGGATCGTTAGTGCTCACGCAGCTACGGAGACCTCTTAAGACTACTACATGGGCGCTTTCCATGATAAACTCAATACGCTGATGTCCAAGATATTCAGCCAGCAAGGTGTTGTAGTCAGCATTGATAAGAACGAAAATATGGGTCCTAAACGAATATCGATGTGGTTGAAAAATGGTATTATGCTGCGAAGCAATGTCGTGCAACAGGAATCATCTGACAGATCTTCGCGAGGATATCAATCCCATCGTGCTGTGTTTACATTATCATATACATTATGTAAAATGAAAGTTCATATTTAAGAGGAATCATCGACGTCATCAGCTCACGTGACAGGGATCAACCATTTTAATGGACGACAACTTTTAAACTCCTGTCCGACTACGTTTTGACAAGAAACATCCCCTAGTCAGATATACGAAAACCTGGAGTTTTGTGGTACGTCGCATTCGATACTGACCAAAGTCCAGTTCTTCTCAGCTTGTTGGCGCGGTTCCAGAATAGAAGTGGAGAAGTTCAATCTGACCGAAGATCGACATGGCATGATGGACGAAGAATATAAAAACAAATTCTGTCATCGGGTATAGGTGAATATTGGATTATTATATATATATATATATATATATATATATATATATACAAATACATACATATATTAATATATACACATATATGCCCATATATACGTACATATACATACGTTCATGTACATACCACACTATGCTATACTTATCTATATGCATGTAATGCGGCTTGTCTTGCTGAGCAAGTATGAGATTGTTTTATTTTCATTTCTATCGACGAAATTGTATTTGTTTCTTCAATTTTGCCTTTATCGACGTTAGATCATGCACATACACCTGATACAAGCAGGTAAGCATTTCCAGCGGCAGAGATTTTGAAGAAATAATTTCTATTGCGTAGTAATATCCATAATGCGCCTCCTTAAAGACGTTGTTTGGTGTGATACTGTGAGCAGCCTTTATGAGCACAAGAACTCTTCTACTGTAAAATACTAAAATACAGCACGAATAACAAGGATTTTAACCGATTACTACCAAACGTGCGGGACATTCTTATACTGGCATTTAGTATTATCAGTACTGGAGTGTGTCACTCTCGAATTTCCAAGGAAAATTTCAGCCAGAAGTCAACCACTGTACATAAACAGCAAATTTAAAGCTCAAAGGGGTTATTAGAACTCTGAATTGATTACTAGTGAAAAAACAAACCTTGTAGTAAAACATCCAGATGAACTCAGATTCGGTGTCACAAGCTCTGGCGCAGTACTTCCATCATGAGGCCAATAGCCATCTGAGTGTTCATGCTATTTGATAAGGTTGGATCAGCTGGTTCTGATGAACTCAACGATCCGATGTTGCGTCAATTCGATACGGTTTTTGGGTGGTAGGTGAAAGCCACTCTGTCGGTCCGCCGATTGCGTTCACCAACCATTGAAACTCACTTTCGCACTATTCTTCAACCATCTAGTAATAGGTTCTCGTATGGCGAGTATTCTTTGAGACAAATTCAGTTTTATTTAAACCACTTGAGACTTATGGAACACCGGGCACACACTGAAAGTGTGGCATCTTTGCAAAGTTAGTGTATTTTTTGAGTAATGATCTCCAATTTATTAATATTGAATGCTTCCACAAAACTCACATATTACGCCTGTGTAACGTCCTGGTGATCAACTCTGAACATACAAAGAATCCTCCATTGTCTCAATGCCAATTTGCTAATCGAAGATGACCAATTTTGCGCGCACTTTAATTACTTCGTGATTCCATTTTATTGCACTTGTCGAAATCTGATAGCAATGATTGTTTTTGTGAACTTCTACAAAATTAAAAAATATGGAGCGGCAAAAAGATGACACTGAAACCTTCCTGCTCTTCTTTCTAAGACCATAATGTGAAGTAGAATTTCGCTCCTTCAGCTTTCCATTGTTTGACAATGTTTGTCAGCCATTTGAATAGAATCTAAGTGACTTTTTTTGACAGATCTACAGCAATATCTAGCAACACCTCCATTTGGCTGTTACGAATAATCATCACTTCTATTATACCCACATTTTGAATTCGTCGCTGCTCCTGAGAAAGAGCACGAGACCATATGAACTTCTTGGAAATAAAAATTGGGAATTGGCGAGTTTAAAAGGTGTGCTAAGCCAGAAACGTGAAAGGCCTTTTTCATTATTTTTGGATAGGAGGTTTGGCAGTTTGTACTAGTTTTTTCGAACGTTAAACGTTTAACCTAAAAGTTCTGCATTGTGCGCATTGGATTCGGATGTTGGGGTAAATACGTAGAAAATGTCGATGCTCTGCAGAGTAATCTTCGAATTTCCTCGACAATCTTTGAAGTTTCGCATTTTTCAGCAATTGCTTCACAGTGATACAAACTTCTGATTAGCACTTTTGTGTTCCGTCTCTATCTTCTTTTTGTTTTGCCTGAACTTGCGTTTATCGCTTTCCTGAATTAATCAGTTCCGGATTCGGAGATGTGTAAAGATTGTTTTGATAGGACGAAGGGGAGCCGAATTTTTCCGGTACTTGCTCTCCTCTCAAAATGCACATCATCACTCCATTATCATCGTCAAACGCAAATTTCTTGTGTGTTTGTTTCACGTAGTTGCAGCAATTCGGCAAGATTTTTCTTCGTTCCCACTTCGATGTTACTTGAGTGTCTCTACATTTCGTGCTAGCCGAATGAACTTTACAGCGTAGTCGATTAGTGCGTTTTTAGTGTTGTGTGATCGATTTCACCTAAGTGCAAAACTGTTTGCTTTTGTAGGTAACCTCCAATATGCATATCTCTGCCTACCCTACCCTTCTACTCTTGGATTCATCGGAAGAATTTTGGCTGTTCAAAAATATGCAGGGGTTTACCTTGCGCAAAGTCTCGATATTGTCACGTTTTTTCTACCAATACATTTATTTTCTTAGACTTTCTAAGCACACGGCATTTCATTCAAAATTAGTTTTCGAATTTATGGGTGTGTCTTCATTGGAGTTTCACTTTTTGGCTTGTTCTTACACTTTTGGGCAAGAGTTAGCCATCATAAACGAGCATACAAATTAGAAACTCTCTGTTAGCAAAAATTCGTAGTTTTTTCTTGTATAAGCAAGTCCTAGTAATTGGATTTCTCAGACTTCTTAAAGCTTGAAGAACTTGGACATCAAAAAAAATAATGTGGTTTCCCACGTAACAATTTCGAGTAGAAGTATGCTAGAACCCATAGCTCCTACCTGAAGCTTTATCGGAAGGAAGGAAGCTGCTTTCCAATAAAGCTGATTTCCAAATTGTACTCTAAAATTTCAAAAACCATAACTGATCTTCGTGTTAGTGAAAGGAGTTGATAGTTAGGGATAGAGGGAAGTAGGTAGAAGCTTCTTGAAGAAGAGCCTTCACGTAGTCATTAGGTCGACTGCAGAGCAGAAGCAAGCCATTATTTCCAACTAAGCGCAACATTAAGTCGAAAACAGTTGATCAGCAACCCTGCTCCACCTCTAATCCATGGCCTCGAGGCCGCTCCACTTCAAAATCCACGTTTCCCGCCGCTTGCATCAGCACCGTATTACCAAGCTGCCATTTTTTAACCTGTAGATCTTAAGCGGGTTTTCTTATTTGCTTTATGTACATGTTCAAAATGAGTTGTTCTTGGATATGTATGTATTTCACCAGGTTAGAGGAAAGCCTGTCATCTATGCAGTACTGTTTGATCTGTTGGGTGCTCTCCTCCCTTTTCGTTATCTTAATCTTTCGAGTTCTTATTTATTTATGTGCAGTAAGATCTACCTCCGCGGATGATTTTTTATATCCGCATCCCTCAGTAGTAAGGTATGAGTGACGAGTGGGTGTTTCAAACTTGCAGCGGAAATACCCTTTCGTTGAGTATTCAGACCTTTTTTTCTACTTGTGGAAGCATAGCCAGCATTGTTGGTAGGCGTTCAGGAAAGGTTAGTCAGCCAATTTATAGGAACTCAGGGATAAATTTAAAGCACATAGACCCCCTTTGATTTTAAAGGCAGTATTTCACGAATGACTATATTCGGAGCTCTCCAGGAAAATATCAAGAGGATTAGGGATAAGGGTTACGGGTGAAAGTGTGTTCAGGCACGATTCCTTCCGATGATCTCGAGAAATGATCTGGGAAGCGAAGTTTCTGTACGGATTTTTCTACGACGCACCTTGTAACGCGCAACCCCGGCACATGCGTTGCGTCTGTGAGCGAGCGGACGATAACCAGTGAGGTTTCAGCAGCGGCTTTTTCTAGTAGAAGTGACAGGATGTGTGAGATCCGAGAACGAGCAGTAAATTCACCATGTTTCCTCATGCACAGAATTACGTTATACCATCCTTCGCAATTTCTTTTCAGAAAAATTGAACTTGTTTAAATAGCATATTATAACATACAACATTCTGCCACTCGCTTTCTCTCCTGATTTTTCTGTTTCAGAATGATTGGGCAAATGTTAAGCTCTCATTAACCTCCCTAGTATACGAATTTTTCGAGAAATTTCGATTGGGTAGAAACTCTTTCGAGCTCTTTCTGTCTCCTGTGTTCTACCCGTTAATTGGACTAGCTGAAAAAGAGCGTTCCAAATAAATCCGAGAATTGAGAAAGCTTTAGAAGAGTTTTTGGGAACTCTCGATTCTCATCGACAACCACCACTTTTCCTTACAGTAATCGCGCTGTTGCGTACACTTCATAGAACTACTATAAAGCTCTGCCGAATAACAGTAAGAGTAGAAATAATCTTCCTAGTTTTGAAGAGAGACCGTTACAAGTGTGAGTCTTCCCTTTCAGCTGCTACCCAGATCTGTTGTTGGTTGCTTCGGTGGATGTTGTTGCATAGTGTCTGTTGTGTGTGCTTGCCGTCATTGGCAGCCAGGATATTACTGGTGGTGTCGCAGGAAAAACTGGTATAGCTCGAAGAAGACTCGTTGTCTAGTGGTGAAAGTGACATGTACGTAGAGAGAAAAGGCTTTCACCCATCCACGGTGATGCACACCGTACATACCACGAAAACAACGTGTTTTCTATGCTACAGATAAAACGTCGAATTTTATTCGCTCTATGTCTTTTTTTTACTGTTCCTGCATTCATAGTTTCATGTCTTGGCTCCTTTCTGGATCTTTTCTCCTTACTAAAATCCCATTCTCAGTGCTTGTTTAGGTGGTTCAAGATGACTTTTGCCTGCTTTTTGTCTACTTTGGTTACTTCATTATCTTTTGATTTGATTTTCACCAAAATGGCATTCCTTTTTCTGACTTTCTCCTTACTGTGCACCATTGCGATGATTTCAATTTTTTTCATTTCATCTTCATTTCGGGTAGTCAATACGTAGAGAAATTTCCTTTAGTTGCTCCTGAAGATTTAGCATGTCATCTTTATCGTTAACATCTTTATCTTGTCTTTAACACATGTGAACACGAGATGGTCGTCTCATAAGTAACAGTGCATTTGACGACATTACCACGAGCAAGCGCTAAGCAGTGATTTTAACAGAGCAGCAAATAAAAAGTCCACAAACCACCTATTTTTGTGCGTGCAAATAATCATGGGACAAGTTTAAAGGCATCACCCCACGAATCTGAGGTGGTGCAGATTTCAGGTGGAGTATTCGTATACGGGATGGGAGACTACGGAGAGGGGAGTGATTCCGTCCATTTCTTCCTAATTGCCGTAAAGAACGGCCCGGAAAATACGGCTTCATTCGTTTCGGCGCACCATTTTGTACAAAGGGTTCGATTGAAGCGCGCCAGTCTTGTGCACGTGCCGCATCTTCCGGACCGTTTTTTTACGGCAATTAGGAAGAAATGGACGGAATCACCCCCACCTCCCTCCCCCCCTCTCCGTAGCCTCCCACCCCGTATACGAATACTCCACCTGAAATCTGCACCACCTCAGATTCGTGGGGTGATGCCTTTAACGGGTGAGAACAACAAAAAGACGAATTTTTGCTTATTTTATATGTAAACAACGGATTCGGAACGCGAACAATTGACGGAAAGTACATTTTAATCAACATTCTCGTAACATGGGTAGCTGTGTTCTTCGTTTGGAACTGCAGATCTTTATTTTGTTCAGAACATAGCTGCTTGGAATAAATTAAAAGTTAATACACTTGCTAGAATTATTGGAATTGAAACACAGAGAGGTCGATAGTTAAGCTAAGTTAAACTTTGTAACAAGCACTGCAAGTTTGAGATTAACCAGAAATTCTGGTAAACTCGCATGTTCTCCTATACCAGTATTTATGGTGCGTCGAAAGTTTTTTATTCTCGCATTGATGCTTTCATTCTCTCCATTATACGTATATGTCTGGAGCCTTCTCCTATGGATGCACTTCTTCAGTCAAGACCGTGTTCAATTTCTGTGTGACTCGTTGCTTCGTTTGAATTTTCACTTTTATAAATACATTAAAATAAAATAAAATTGTCACTTTTGTTCTCTTTTGGTAGTGTCCATCAATGAGGAAAAATGCGCGTCTCAAATAATCTGCTCAAAGATGGAGACGTTCCCAATGAAAAGGAGGAAAGAAGAAGGGAACTCGAATGTGGCGCATTATATTGAAGCAAAATAGAGAACATAGCACATGCTGCACAAGCACGAAAACAGGACTTCTATTTTTAGATTCTAACTTGGATCGAACTTTTTCCTGGGGAAGAAAAATTTAGAATGCATCAAAATAGTCAACAACTTAATAGTACATAGTTCTCAACAGGTTGTACCTAAATTTCAGGGCATTCATCAGAAATCCTCAAATTGTATGTTAGTAGTTAGGTATAAAAGATCGTTAATACTTTTCGAGAGGACCACTTTGAGAAGTACTTTTAGGGGTGTTTTGCAGAAGTCCAAATGGTTAGAATAATGTCTTGTGGGACCTCCACAATTTTTGGAACCTAAACGGAAAATTGTATTTTTTTTCCAGATTTTTTTCAATCTAGTTTTGAAGAGAATCACACTACCGAAAAAGGAGAACCGTTTTTTGGGACGGAAAATCTCGCTAGGTTCTGATTTCTGCTCTAGTGTGAAACGTTTGTGATTTCAAATGTCTTATAACTCAGTTCATGTTTAGTGTGGAGCAATACGTTTCTACTTTTACAGGACATTTGTAGGCGAGGGTTTCCCTCTTACAATGAACATTTGACATTTCCCAAGACTTCCCCACTTTATCCAGTGTTTATATGGGGCACCGATGAAAAAAACCAGCAAATTTCTTTAGCTGTGTTGCAAATCTAAACTTTAAAAAAGTGGATAATGTAGATAATGGTAGATTGCAAAAAGAGTAATTGGAGCACTTTGTGGAGCAAGCTTTCTTATATATAACACATCCAGAGTATTTGCCAAAGTGCTCTTATCACAAAGATCTTCTAAACTTAACTATATTTGAACAATCCGATCCGCGTTTTCAGCCGTTTTTGTTATTAAATTTACATATAAGCTCTCGAAAATAGTGAAGTATTGAGTTGTTCTTCTTATAGGTGCAATTCTAAGTATTTTCTTCCTCTGCAAAAATTTGATCTAGAGGGAAATTTAACCTGCTCGGCCCAGTATCTGCCACTGTTTGACCTGTGCGCCTTTCTTCTTCACAATTTCGTAATTTTGAGAGGAAGGGAAAAGGAGGGAAGGGGTAGAGTTCAATTCATAGATTACAAAACGGAGCGTGGCTCCAGTCAACCTCCCCGTATCGTCGTAAAAAAAACGGCGTGGGAACGGCATTTATTCCTACGAGATACGCTACAACAAATCACGTGTACACGCTCCGGACCTCTCGCGAGCATATTCGTTGGTTTTATCTGAATAGGACGGTGAGGGTACCTCATTAATTTTTGATCGCTTGTTCGTCGACACAGCGCGTCCACAATAATGATGCGTTCCGGCTTACCTCGTACGAAAGGACGCCACCTTTCACGCCGGTTTTTTTTACGACGATAAGGGCTTAAACGCTGCCTTAAATAACATTGTGCGCGACTTCTGGGTGCACGGAGGAAATAAGAAAGAAAACTGGAGAGATTCTCATGGAAACATATAGCTGGAAATGCGTTTCTGAGATTTTTCTGATTTGGTGGAATAAGAAATTGTATTTCTTGTCTGTTAGAGTCAAAGTTCTCCTCACTCTTTCCTGTGTGCTCCTCGTTTGCCGTGGAATCATAGAATTTTGCTTTCGCTACTTCATTACTAGCAACATCCCTTTTTGTTTTCTCCTTATGTGGCCAGTCACTTCGTCTGCAGTTACTTGTCTTTTAGCAATTAGCACATTTTTGGCATCGCAAACAGTTACGAAACTGGCGGTGAACAGTTTGTGGAACCGGGTGAAAAGCACTATTTACACGGCTATAGGACAAATAAGAAACTGATATAAGAACTCATGACTGGTGCTTTTTAAGATAAACCTGCACATCTGTTATTAGTATTTTTTTGGCTGAATTTAGTTATGTTAAAAAAAAAATCCTCATTGATTCATCAGTTCTCTCAGGCAAGAACAGTTTTTTGAATTCGTAACTACAGTTTCTTTCGCCGCCATTTGCTGACGCGTAGATATTTGCGTCCCAAAAGAGTTCCATTAATCCAAACTATTTAAACTTTCTTTCTTTATGAGCTTGTCATGTCAAAGCGGAAGCAAGAATAGATGTAGGTCGTAATTTCTTAGGTGGTCTTGGCCTTTTTCCATCGTTTTCTCGAGTGTATAGAAGGAAGCAAAGAGACGAAAATTTTGCCTTCCGTGAAGAGACAGAGGGAGGGTGGATCAAGCAAACTGAGTAACATCAGTTAGTGAATCGGTATTCCTCAGCACCACTCGTAACCTCTGTCCGAGAATCCGCCCCCTACTAATACGCTGGAAAAGTGGGAATTTTGGGAGTAGGGGAAGTAAATTTTTAAAAACCAGTTGAGAGCACATGAACCACTTATTTCAAGAATACTTTCAGAATTTCGTTCGCTCAAATTTATTTCCTGAGAAAGGTTAAGTCTCGCCCAACATCCTTAGCTAATTTCCCACCACCTTAATACTGGCATCACATGTTTTACGGATACTTCGACCTGGAACAAGAAGCCAAGAAAAAACGATATTGGAACTGTTTATCAACAACATTTCTCGACTTTTATCTCTTTATTTAAATTGTTTTTTCTTAATTTAAAATTTATTCGGTAGGGATTACAGAACAGGAGTATGTGGTGGCGCCTGATGTAGAAAAAGGGTGGTTAGAATCATGTATTTTTTATTCACTTATACACATATATAATTCGGAAAAAATCATGCGAAATTAATATTTTGAAAAAAGGTTAATCTAAAATGCTGAAAACAACAAACCCTTGATTTCTAGCCTTACCGAAACTTGACATTTCTATTCTTATTCTCTCTGTGATTTTCGTTTAACATCTTCTTCACTGAAGTGCATATTTTACAAACCTAATCTAATGGTGACCTTACAGTTATTTTATCCTAAACACAAATTATTTATCAATAATCATTATTAATTATTTATCTTCGCTATACGTCCTATTTCTATTAAGTTTTAAAAGTTTTTTTATTCTTCTTCATTCGTCATCCGTCACTTTATGCATTTTTCGGTCATTTTCTGTAACATCACCAAGATTTCATCGCAAAGCAACTGGATAGTTGTTCTTCTAAACCATTCTGATAAGGTTACCTCACGAAAAAAGGCACAATTTCCCCTAATATGTTTTCATTCCTGGTAATATGTCCATGCACTTTGTTCAAAAATATTCTCTAAAAGTAGCAAGCTTTTACTTTCTGTGATTCAGCATCACGGAGTTGCGTAATGCTGCCAAATGTCTAGACTAAATAACAACAATGTTTGAGCACGCTTATCGCATCCGTATAAAGTTGACCGAGGTGAAGGGGTAAACGAAAGATGTCCCCACGTCTCAGTACCCTTACGTAATCTCAAAGTTTCCCATTTGCAGGACCCTTAAAAAATTGTGACTGTAGAAAATTCTCTTTTTGTTTCCACGAAAATTCTTCTAGCTTCCAGCTGTTTACAAAATCCGATTGGCGGATTTCGAGTGAACTTTATAAGAAGGAGTTTTGGAGCACAGATTGGCTACGTATTGATCAGTCCATGTACTACATGGATTTCGTTTTTTTTTTTGGGTACACTTTTCCTTGTGAGTCTCATCCTTTTCTTCGCGGAAATCAACGGCGCTACACAGATTCTTCTACCGGGCAAGCAGTCGAGCATATAAACGACGTTGGAAGGTCCAGGGGGACACAAAATTGTGAAAACGTAGCCAGATTTTTTTTCTAACATTGATTGGCTTGATGTGGATTGCTAGCAGCCTTTTCAAGGATTTTCTTATCAAATCTTCCAATAGTAAATCTCTTTTATCGGCCACTTCTAGGAATCTTTATGTGAACATGCTACTTGTCGAAACCTTTACATCTTCTAGTGACACCGGTTGGCTGAACGTTATGAAAACATAGAAAGCGATAAAAGAGCAGCAAGAGAAGGCAGAACTAGTCAGGATGAAACAAGAATTTCAAAAAATGCAAACAAATACAAATACAACATCTACATAATACACAAATTAATCTACATAATCTACAAAATCACACAGAACTGCTAAACTTTTGTCCACGCTGTTTTCGATAAATCCGAAGTTGACAGCTCTGTTCCATCTTGTTTTTTTTTTTGTTTTATCAGGTTTTATTAGCAATTTATTGTTTTATTTATTACTTATTCCACATCTGCAGGTGTTTTCAATAAGTAATAAATAAATAAATAAATTGCTAATTTTTCTTGCTGAAATCTTCACCTTTTTTGAACGGAATAATATTTTTCAAATCACTCTTGATTATCATAGCTGATTAACATTCCGAGCTAAAATGTCCATATAATAGATATGTTTATAGTTTGCAAATTGTTCAGGTACACTTACTACAATATGTTTAGTGCCGCTTCTGTATTATCGGATTAAGCATGGGGCAATTAGTTTTATACGAAGACGAAAAGTTGACTCCCATGTCGTGGGCCATGATTGCTACCCTCATTCTACAGTAACTTAAAATTTCAAGTTGTCATCTGAATTTGGAAGTATCATTTCGAGCAAATAAATACCGCTTATAACTGGAATTCTCTGGATGCCCAAGATCACTCATAATTTATGTCGTTTAGAGAGTAATTGGATCCTCTGAATTACATCAGTTATCTACTACATTTCAGCTGTGAATCACTTCTATTTCTTACGTCCATCAGCTATTTCAGCTCGGATTGATTTCAGTATTTGAATCATAACTGATTTCTGCTTTCAGATGAAGGAAGTGAAAACGGAGGTCTGCTCCGAACACTGCACAAAGTCCATGGATTGTAGCTGTCTTATAGACCTATCATCACCCGCCACCATTGAACGAGATTTCTATGCCTGGCTCAACGTACGTTTGTTTTAAATTACTCTTTCTAACCAAACCTATTCATAAATCAACAGAATGCAATACTTAGGTAAGATGAGCTCACCAGCATAAACCTATTTGACCATGTGTTTCTTATTTTATAATATTTGACTATTTCAGACTCTCCTTAATGCGTTTTAATCAAATTTCTCATCTAAAATATGCTCAATTGTATAATGTGAGGGTTAGAACACTTCTCTTGATCTCTGTTAAGCGAATAGTCAAGTAAGGTCCACTCTGCTGTGCAGCTTTAAAGACATCACCCCGCGAATCTGGGGTGGTACGGGTCTCAGCCGGGTAGTGCCTATACGGGGCCGTAGATTGTGCGGAAGAGGGTGATTCCGTCCATTTCTCCCTCTATCCGTGGAAACGGACGACTCTGGGATGCTGTTTATTATGGCGACTTATCTTGCAACGGGCGACCCCGCCTGCGATTCCTCGAACACCCATTCGGACGAATAGCAGGCGGGGGCGGTACGCGATGGTTGCACATTGCAACAGAAGCTGTCGTAAGAAACAACCACCCCAGATTCGAGGGGTGATGCCTCCAAAAGATAGCCGACCTGGTGTGCGAAAATCGACGAAATCATCTCGAAGTGCACACCTCGCGAATCTGTCTCACAGCTATTGCATCGTCCAAGCCCATCGAACTTCCCGAGCGGCCAGTGGCTCACTCCATCCGACTACGACTTGCTCTGTGCTCTGTAACACTACTTTCTCTACTACTTCTACAATACTTCTTTCTTTATTTTTTGTGGTCCCAAAAAATAACCTCTCTGTGTTCTTAGCCTTGGACCCTCTTCTCTTCTACAGAAAGGCCTTCGAGGCTTTGCTTCGCACATGACCAAATATTTTACACATTGATGATGATCATACGGGCACAAAAATTACCGACCAACCAGTTATTATTCCCTATTGTCGAAAATTGAAATCTACTAACCTAAGAGTTTTATTTTTATATTTTTACATATTTTTATTTTTTATTCTTGTATTTTTATATATTTTTATTTTCTATTTTCGGTTGGATGAAGCTGAAAAATTGAAGAATCCAAGCTTTTATACTGTGAGACGTTATAAACATAAATAACATAAAAATAAGGCATGAAATAGTGTCCTCAACGAGAGGAAGTTCGTAGAAAACAGCGTGTAAAGTTTCTTTGGAATTGCAAAAAATGCATCGTCCCAATCATGTCATCCGACTGCAGCTAACATTTGTGTTCTCATATTGAAAACTTTGAGGTTATATCCACGTTTCCTTCTTTAAGTTCTCTTTCTACTTTTTTTACCCCTCTTTGTATTTTTCACTTAACGTTTTGGCATCGGAAAAAAAAAACCTCGAAAAGTGAACGCACGTATCAATATCAAGATTAGGGAGTCCAGCAACATGTTTATGTCTAACGAAATTTTCGCAAAATAAAAAGAAAACATTTTTCCGCGATGTTTTTAGCATAAAAAGAATGTTGCGTACATTCTTCTTTCATCTGCCTTTGCGTGCAGGTGCTGACTTTATCCTTCCCCTTCCTTAAGCAGTTGAAAGTTCCAATGTGTGGGATGACACAAAGTTGTCCCAGCAACTCGCCCTATGAAGTGGTTTTAATGTCCGATATTCACTTCTCGATAAATGTATTTTTCATCGTTAAGCGATCGTTGTTTGAGGAACTAGTAAATCAATGTCAGCGTACTTTTGTACAGTAGTGCACTTTAAACTGTGGTCTTTAAGCATAAACGAAATGTTGTTTTACGACTACTGCTATTTCCATTGATTGGAGTTGCAGCAGACTTCGTGTTCATTTCCTTTCAATTCTTCCGGCGTAAAATATGCTCTTCACCTTCCAAATAATAGCAAGAGTGTTTCGTTAGGAACACTTCAGATATATATATATATATATATATATATACGGTCAACTTTACCGCCTTGTATACATGCAAAAGCTTCTCGATTTCATGAAGCAATACAGGGCACTTAAATCCGCATCCTTCTCAGATAAACGTCAGATAGAACAAAGATAAAAAACAAAGGTAAACAAAGAAAGAACAAAGTAAACAAGGAAAAGATCGAGTTCAGTCTCGACGTTACATCGTTACATCTGTAGTTTTGTTAGACAAACTTTCAGTTTAGAAAATTCCTCAGTCCTTAATAACTGTCGAAAGGAGAAAAGTGGACAGAAGTAGGATTCAACAAAAGAGGAGAGGAAGCGTGCGGAACAGATTTTGCTCGAATTCTTCAACTTCACCTGTTTAACTAAGTAAGCACTGTGAAAAAGTGCAATGAAATTTTCTCGTGAACTCAGTTACACCGCAACAATATCATAATCATGTCCAGAAAAAAGAAGCAGAATACGGAGATTTTTCCTACCATTTACATAAAGTCATTCTTATTCACGTATATAGCTCTTGCTCTTTTGATTCAATGGAGTACAGGAGTTCTGTGGGCATGCCTACCTGTATTTGCCGGAGTCATTCTACATTAACTTTACTATGTTTTTGCAAAGAGTATTTATGACAGTATTCTGTTGAATGAGTAGGCTCTGGGTTCACCTAAACAACCCGAAGTTTCAAGTTAAACAAACCGTAGTTTAAGTTCCGTTTTAGGATGTTATGAACCAATAAACTGGTCCTTAATAACAGTTCAGCGCCTCACAGTGACATTGCGGTGACTCGGGAGACTGGGATGTACATTAGTGCAGTGCAGTTCTACTTTCCCGAGTTCGTCGATAATAAGAAAACCTTCTGAGAATAAACCGCTGCACTTATTTTCTATTGTGTGCGTCAAAACAAGTGGCAAGGTTATCCCTTGGTCCACTTTGGCTGCCCGCAGATTTCACAGCCGCGCGGGCGGCCTTAGGTTAGCAGCCACCTTTTCCGAATGCTAAACATGCCACTGCGCTTAGAACAGATGAAATCAAATGAAATGATGAAGTATCCAGTTGGAGTCCTGCGAAGTCGACTCTGACTACCTCAGACATCGGATGCCACGGTCACGGTGGGAGTTGATCAAATATCCGGTCACTCATTTTTGATCTCACACTGAGTCGATGCGACCACAACTCCCTGTTGGGAGAGTTGAAGACTTTGCACATACATTCTGAATACAATCTTCTTACTCGCCGATCTACATCTGCCCTTCCGAATCTGCATCCCCCAACAAATTTCACATTAGTACTCTGTAAGAGCCCAGCACCGAAATACGACCGTTGAACGATAGTGCACTCGTTAGTCGCCTAGAAGCTGCTAAGGGAATTTGGGGAACGTTGACTTTGTGATGCATCCATCTGTCATCCATCTTGACGATTCCCGTGATCTTGTCAACTCGTTTGACAAATATCCCATTTTTTGTGCCAATAGTACATGACCATAGCAGCTGCTGCTGACTAAGTGAACTTGCGGACGCTACTACAGAAGACTTTCAACTCCTAATGGGACAACTAAGAAGTAAAATGGCTAGTAAGGACAGGTCGTCTTGCTATTTGGATGAGTAAATTAAAGATTAAAGGCATCACCCCAATCCGAGGTGGTACAGATTTCAGGTGGAGTATTCGTATACGGGATGGAAGACTATGGAAAGGGGGGTGATTCCGTCCATTTCTTCGTAATTGCCGTAAAAAACGGTAAAAAAATAAGATACGGCTTCAGGCGTTCTGGCGCACTATTTTCTACAGGGAGTTCGACTGGAGCGCGCCAGCCTTGTGCGGCAACGCATCTTCCGGGCCGTTTTTCACGGCAATTAGGAAGAAATGGACGGAACAACCACCCCCCTCCCCCCCCTCTCCATGGTCTCCCATCCCGTATACGAATACTCCACCTGAAATCTGCACATCTCAGATTCGTGGGGTGATGCCTTTAATACTGTTCTCTGCAGAGGCGAAATTATTACATTACAAAAATTATCTTAAAAAAGTCAAACACGAGAAAGGAACGCTTTGATTTTACAATCAACTGGAAAACTCATCAGTGGTCACAATTCTCGAGGATCTCAATAGATAAGGGATAAAGAATAAAGTTTCCGACGTATCAATTGGCTATCGATGTGCCCACGCGTTTGACTGCAGGTCGATCCGTTCAGGGTTATGAACGCATGTTAGCAAAAAAAGATTCGCTAGGATTAGTGCACCAAATCAGTGTTCTTATCCTCCCCTATGTGTCCCATATTAATTTATGAAAAGGTAGAGGTTGAAAGACATTGTTGGCACTAAGGCAGTGTCGAACCATCGGCTCTGCACTTACACCAACTCCTCTTACCGACTGCACTACATCAACCCCATAAGTAAAGGGTATTTATCAATATTAGAAATACGAGGAAAGCATAAAATTGACAAGAACAACGAGAAAGTGAAGAAGGTGAGCCAAAATAGGATACTCTTGTTCGAATTATCACCGGAAGCGATACGCACCGTCAAATTCTATGCTCTACCTTCCTCAGTAGAGCACGACAAATGGGAAATTTTGACAACGAAATTCTAATGCAGGAAAGGAAACAACAATATCTAACTTTTGCAATAACAACGCTTTTGACAATCAAAATTTTATGTATTCTCATTTCCTTACTGGAGACCTGTTCAATTGAAGG
Source organism: Necator americanus (assembly GCF_031761385.1). NCBI lineage: Eukaryota > Metazoa > Nematoda > Chromadorea > Rhabditida > Ancylostomatidae > Necator > Necator americanus. Next base: position 36,130,961 of record NC_087374.1, on the reverse strand, counting down.
TTAATTAATCATTGATTGATATAACACTGGTTATAGATGAGTTGGAGTAAAACTAGCACTTAAAAGACTGTTTTGAAGCGTTTTGAAGGCACAGGGAGCCAGAATAACTACTTCCACTTCTACTCAGCTTTGAAGCCTCTACAAGAACTATCAGTATAGGTTAGTAGAGTACAAAGTTCTATGTTTGGCGGATGCGCTTTGACAGGTCACGTTGCGCAAATCCATAATGTCGAGAGAGTTCGAGACAGCATAGATATTTGATGAAGAAACGAAGAACAACGTTGGTCTGTCGTAATCCCTCAATACCCTAACAACTTTCTTTTCCTGGGAGTGAATCATGTTTTTTCAAACCACTCAGTTTCAGTCTTCATGCGGTTTTATCTTCTGTCCTCAACCTCAACCAATTAGAATTCACTCACAGTTCACCACTTTTAACACTCGGATCACCGCCAAGTGGACGGGATCCCTTCGACGCTCCCTACCTTTAACACCGGGCGACTCAGCGACTCGTACAGCACCATTGCTAAAGCGATCAATTACGGTTTTTCGCTTCTTTACTACAAGTCACTTTCCCTTCGTTTTTTATTCGAGGGGTTGCTAGATGGGTAGCAAAATGCGCAACTCTATCACCACTGCTATCTGGAATTTCGGAGCGACATGGAATCGCTCACACCCAACGCTCACAAAGTTGATTTAAAAAAGTTGCTATGTACAGTAATCATAAACGTCACTATATGTGTCGTATAGCACAGAGCGATTGTACTTAGTTCCAGATTTTTGAGCAACTTGTTAAACTTCTGCTGTCTTTGAAGCTACAGGAGATTATTATTAAAAGAATACATACGCGGCTGCAAAATTTGGGACACCTGCAACTAAAATGCAAATGTTCCGGATTTTTAAACATCATAACTACCCAAACTGAGACCTAAATGCTTTTTGTGCTTTTCTCTCAACCACATCCCATATTGGAACATACAGGAAACCCAGAATATTGGACCATCAACTAATGAGCGAAAAGAAAAATGAACATTTTAGGAAAAAATGTACAGCAGAACAGTTTCCATGTATCACCGAATAAAATTTCAACAAACAAAACAAACAAACATAATAAACTAATCGCTACTTTTGTATTCTGGATTTATGAATTTCACCTTGTTTCCAATGGTCTCAACTCAAAGAGCCCTGCTGCCCACTTCTTTTTTTTTCCCAGCTCCAGATATTAAATGCCCTCACGCTTTACATAAGGTTGCAATTTTTGAAACGAGATTCCAAAAAAAAACATTAGAAAAGATAAATTTTTAAGAGAAAACTCGCTAAGTTCTCTTATAAAGCTTTAACGCTGAGTTTTTCTCTGTCTTTCCACAAAAAAGTCGTAGTTCCCGTTCAGTTGTTGTGATTAGTCGAGGAATTTTCTATTGCTCTGAGGGGTAACTTTTTGTTACTGAAGACTTCAACGCCAGAGAAAGGTTATGAGAAGAAAGAACAAGAAATAAATGCAGCTAGGAAGAAAGTTGTTACTAAGTGTGAACATTGCAGGAGTTGGCTATACTCTGTAGAACCCGGCCTCATTGTCTTCCTCTTACTAAGGCGGATTTGGTTTTTTTTATACGTAAAATAAATTTAGTAGTTTTTTCACACATTGCTTTTTTACGCGATTTTATAATCGCATGGAATTGTGAAATGTGTTCAGCAACGAACAAATGTAGCTCACAAGATGTAGGTTTTTTTGCAAAAATAATCAAAGTTTAAAGTGCAAACTACCGGTTTCGACTGAATTTTCTCTTTGGAGAATCTCTAGATTCCAACAGCCCGTTACAATTTATGACTCTTTGTTGTTGAATATGAGATCACCTTAATTGTAATTTATTTCGTTGAATCAGATAATCAACCAACAGCTTACACAAGATGGCTAGCTTTTTCCTCGTTTTTTTTTTCTCATTGAAACCACTCGAATTGGCAAATCACTCAGTTAAACTATGAGTCGTACAAAGATGTACTGTACGAAATCTGTGTTGCTGGGCGAGCTCTTCATTTCTGGAAGTGGAATGGAGAGTTCAGTCAGCTTCTTCCATGCTGGACTTTAAAATTTGGAGATCAAGGTAAAAGAAGAGTGATGGGCGTTGAACAATCCTTGTGAGGTGCCAAATCGTTTGACGTCAACATGATATCGTTTGAGGCTTATGAAAGTGTAAGCGGCATAAACGGTGATTTGCGAAAGTTAGAGGATGTGTCATCTCAGCGTTCGACTCAAAAAGGTTGACTGTTCGAAATCACCCTTGGTTGACCGAGGGAGATTCTGGACAGTTGAGCTTCAACCTCTTCCCAACCACACCCGCCCAAGTTTTGGCGACAACTAAGAAATAAGCGCATTAGCGCTGAATGCAGCGGCCGTTAAAAGTTCTGTAACTTCTAGCATTCGGCTGTCCTTACATATGTCAGCTATTTGATCGAATCTCATTTGGACTGGGTTTTGAACTTGTCACCGATATTCGGATTAGAGGAAATCCATTCCTCACTCTTGTGAGAGATGGTTTCGAACATGCGTTGTAGTGTGTGGGTGACGTGGTTAAGCAAAGCTGCAGCCACTTACTTTTGAGCTCCTGATAGACTCTGGCAAATTATTTCCTCTATGTTCATTGATTCAATCACTCGGCCTTAAAATGTGCATTCAAACTTGTTGGTAAATCTTGGACAAAGGTGCGGTTGATGATAATTAGACTCCGCGTTCGTCATCACTCTCTCCTGCCCCCTTTCTCTTTGCTTCTCTGCCCTCCACTCTAAAATAACGATCGTGTACAACACCAACGCTTGGTGAATCGCATAAGAAACACGACGTCGACTAAAAAAGGCGATGTAGCCAGTTTTCGACGCCAGGGCGCCGTTTGCTGCCATCGGTTAGCACCCTGCGCGCAGCGTCGTCGGCGCCATCGTCATCGCCACGAGGAGATGATGAGCTACTACATTCCACAAGTATGTTGAGATTTGTTCACATTCATGTATTTTGCGCTACAGCACTTTTTGAGCTTCATAGTACGCCTCCTTTTTCGTCCACATTCGAGCAATAGTAACCAAAATCTGTTGGAGGATGATTTCTCCATTGGAACGGTAGAACATTGCTTCCTTCTTTCCCTTCAAGAGTTGACACCAGATTTTCTTTTGATGACAGTACATTGTTTACCGTCTGTAGATGCTTGTCCTCCGATCTGAGGGTTTTTAAGATAGCAGCTCGGAGGTGGCTTCGAAAACTAACAGCAAGAAACAGCGTGTGCCGATTCAGAACGCAAGTGGAGAGGGAGACATTTTGCGCGTCTAAAAACGACGGTTCAGTAGTTTTATTTTGCAAAAGTGATATGTTAATCGTCGACTAAATCTTAGGTTTCACTAGTATGAGATGCAGGAGATCGACATCATTTATTAACATTCATCCGCTGATGAATTCCCCACCTGTGAATGTTTTGCCATCGTTGTCGAATGGGCAGCTATTTTGTGTGCAAGTTATCAAGAAGTTCAAGACTTTCCTAGCAAATATTCCGGCGGCAACAAGGGCTTCGAATAATTTGCAAGCAGAAATGGGCATCTGTTGGAAGACTTTCCGCCTTTATGAAATGTACTGGCACCAACAAAGGGGGTCGTCGGTTTTAAAATGAATTCACTCACCGTGAGGGTTAATGCACGCAAGCAGTGAGCGTTTAACAAACATATAATCGAAACGAACCATAGAAGGAGTCTATTAACCATCGAAAGAAGTCCCATTGACTCAGGGGGTTAATTACGTTTACTATGCTCCTAGTTATGCCTCCCCGAGTGTGGAACTTAGCAGTCGAGATCGCGACAGCACTTGCTGGAAAATATTGGATCGTTCGTGGCTAAACCATTTGGGTGGGATAGAGGACTGGTTTACAAAAATTCCATAAAATTGTCGTTAGTCGTTCGATACCGCTAATCGGTTGTGATGGACATATTCACCCTACGAGAAAAGTCCTGCAGCCAAGGTTCCGTCACTTTCGATCCTATTGAAGAGGACGTTAGCGATAAAATACAGAAGAAAGACAATGCCGTACTGATACTTACTGAACGACACCGGACACGGGATCTAACACACCTTGATGCTATCCGCGCTCAGCTGCATAAACGCACTTAGAACGAGCATTTTTTCGGTTGTAGTCGAGAAAGTTCTAGCGGAGAAGCATTGGCTGGGTTTCCTGCAAGCGCTCCGGTTTAATAAAGTAGGTTTGAAATTATATAGGTACTTATATAGGGTATCCACTTGTTGCACCCTAACTCGAAACAACCCTGTTTCAATATACAAAGCAATATATTTGCTGACCCTGCCGAGGCCGAAGACGAGGCCCGAAAGGACTGTGTAGGACTGTGTGTGTCATCACTTGCTCTTTTTTTGTTAGATTTTGTAGAGATGTTTGACGTAGTAACTAGACCCCCTATTTTAAAAGAAAGCTTAGAATTTAATGAGATCAAAAAGGGATAAAGTACTAACAACACTCAGTCCATCTGGCCACTCAGTACAACACTGATGTATAGGTTACTAGCACAGCAAAGGAGGGATTTGGCCAACAATATTTGTTCAACCATAGGTTACCAACCTTGACAAAGGGAGGGCATCCGAGTTATGATGCGTGGCCCAGCTTGCTTCAGCTTGGAGTCGGCGTAACTTATCTGTTTAACTTCCAAAATGTTGTGAAGACAAAAATCTCTGCACACTTTCCGCAGCCGTCGAAGCAACATAGTGATGGTGCTGACAGGAAATTGTGTACCTTGTTGATTATTCTACAAGATAGCAGAGGAGTAGCAATGTTTAATTCTTCACAACTACTCCACTCCACAATTATTCTTTTTTTCCTGCTATCTCCAGCAAAAAAAAATAAAGGTTACAGTGGGAGCACATTTTACCTTTTCAAAGAGAACACTACGATAAGAGTTTCTCTTTTTAAAAAAAAGTAATAAATCGTTGATAAATGGTTGGCTGTGATTTGTTTAATGGTTTCGCTATGTTTTCCGAAGAAAAAAAAAACTTGGAATTATTAGAGAATATTTATCTAACCTCAGCTCCAAAATGCAAGTTTTCTGGTTCTCAAAAGCGTCACGAACCGCAGCACTTTTTTGAGCATCTATAAGGAAAATACTATTTTTCTTGTTACATTTTTGGTTTTTTGGTCTTTTTTTCTGAACACGTGCGTCACTATTCCATACGACATCTTCAGAACATCATTAACTATTGAAACCTTGATGAAAATTCGAATCACTTGATAATGAGAACTCTTCAAACCTTCTTTAACACTTGTTCTTTCTAATTCAACAAGAGACGCAAAAAGCGACCAGATGCTGTGAATTGTTCACCCCACTTTCTTTAGAGAAAGTGTATGGCACAACTGAAGCCTATTTATATATGGTGCTATATATGAAGTTAAACCGACTTGGATTATCTTCTTACACACTTTCAACAAGTAGTTCTAACTTGCATTTTTAGGGCACCACTGTTAATAATCAGAGAAATGTGTGAAAACATGCTACGCTCCACTTTAACTAAGGATGCTACAGTATGGGCGGGGTTGATAACAACAAATAGAGAATCGTTTACAGTTTCCCTACTTTCTCTTCGTGGTAACGAATCTTTGCGGTCAAAAAGTGGCCCTCTTGTATCACAGTTAAAGTGCTCTTCCTTAACGAGAACGTGCAGAACGGTATTCTGGTGATATTAGCCTACGATGAAGAACTGACATGACTGATTACCGTCAATGCTGATGCCAGTGAAGCTTTTTGTGCTGGAAAACTGGCCGCGCCAACACCCACCAGCCGCTGCTAACAACAACGCTGCAAACATCGTCTCACAAGAATTCCACGCAAACAACTAGAGAAACTTTTTTTCGGAGCACCTCATTCGTCCTTAGTTCCGTTGTCGTTACCTTTTTCTCCTAGCAATCATTTACTGATTGATTGTGATTTTCTTAGGTGGTAATGTAGTCAGCGCTGCCAGTGGTGTGCCGGAATTGTTGCAGGCTATGCAGCAGGTTCTCTTCAGGACATCGCTAGTAGTTATCATATGATCAGAGGGAGCGCGGGTGTCGTGCTAACAAATCGAGCCTTTATATTCTTAAGGTGCCAAGACTCTTCAGCGATTATGGAACAAGTATATGTAAGTCACTAGAGCGCTGACAGAATGGTGAATTCCCAATGTCTAGAAGTCAGTACGAGCAATTCTTCATGAGCTCGGACAAGGTACCTGCCGATTTTTCGGTGTTGGTTCTGTTCTGCAACCAATTTGTAGAAACTTAACGTTATAAGACTTCACAAGATCACTGATGAGTGCTTATACAATGCTGATGCACATTCTACATGAAGATGTCGTTCCTTTTATCCAAAATCATTCGGCAAATGAAAAAGTCGATAGTAATAAGGGTCAGGAAGCAGGTATAGTGCAGTTGGTGAGAGGTCTGAACAGCTATAGGCCAGCCGGGCCTTTCATCGTCCAGGATCGAGAAACTGGTAGTAAACTTGTTCGAGAAGATAGAAAGTAGACTAGATACATCGTGTACCCCGCAAGACATTGTATGGGATAGCCGCGCGTTCTATCCTTCACAATGACCTGCCACCAACCTGTGGCGATTCTGAGTTGAAGCCGAACAGCGGATTGATTGATGCCAGAAACATTACGATAACTTGACTGATAAAAAGTGAACTGTTCGGCGTTAACCAATCCCTCTGATCCAGTACTCCGACTTCAATTCAGAAACCAGAGGTTTATAAACGCGAACGTGGTCTCTACAACAACTTGCGGGACCTTAAGAGTATTATGCTGGTGAATATACTCTTTCGCATCTTTTTGTTTTCTCATGAGTCCATTCTCATGATTAGATTCAGCAAGGACTTTTATCCTCTACGAAAAATACTCCTACACCACAAAACTCATTTAACTTTGTTTTTTTTTTTAATTTCTAGTTTTGTTTAACTCATCATCTTCAATAATTACGCCTGATATCATTCTTTCTGTCCCAAAAAATGAAGTTATTTGATTTCGGGCGTTGTCGAAACATCGTTTTGACAGAAGCGGTTACCTCGGTCCGGTGAACACTTATGGTAATAAATATTACAGTATACAACTACAATAATAAACACTGTTATTGTTAACTTAACATAAAAAGGGGAAAAATTCCGTGTAACTCCCGATTTATTCAATCATCCAAAATCGCTTAAAATATGCGAGATGCGGGAGGAAATCGTTACGAAGAAATATGGAAATAAGGTACAGATGGTGGAGCGAAAAATCTTTGCACACATGTTTTACGTTACTCCTTACTCTTACTTTTTCATATACATATTCAGGGGATGACACCTTCAGTGTCGAACACTTACTATGCCCTGGAAACACCCAGATTAACCTCAGAAGTGCCAGAAGATAATGACGTGTTGCCAGAAACGGTCACCGATTCGACGAAACAAGGAGAGGTCAGAAAGCCTCGGAGAAAAGGTAGCGCAGCTTATCTCCATGGTTCTTGTATCGACTATTAGTTGTGGTTGTTAAGGAACAAATCTTTACGGACGCCCATACTGCCCTGGTAGACCGCTGTCGATGGCGGAACGACGGCGAATAATTGAACTGCATATGAGTGGCATGAAAGTTAACGCGATCTCCAAGACATTGTGTATATCGCATGGTTGTGTGAGCAAGATCATCAGCAGGTAGGTGTTGTCAAGCGCAGCTTTTGGGTTCGGTAGTAGCGCTACAAAGTCTTTCCATCATTAGTTACGAAAAATAAAGTTCACCAGTGAGAAGGATACGAACATATCTCTCTCAATTTTTTTAGATTTCTTTTTTCACTCTAAAAAAAACGTCTCGTTGACACCACGGGAAGCGAATGAAACTACGATCACGCTTCGCACCAATGAGTTTCGTAATGTTACTCTGTTTGAGAATATCACCAGCCTTTGCTTTCTTGCAAGGACATTTTTTATCAACATCTACGTAGCTTGTTTGATTTGTAGGTCCAACAACGTGAATGAATGAACGGAACTTCATCCATGATTTCAAAATTGACTGTCAAAGACAAATTAAAGGAAATAAAGTAGATTCATTTCTTCCGGTCACCAGCACACATAGGACGAAGGATTTCAAGAAAGAAAACTATGCAGAAGTGGTGAATACGAGCTCATTAATAGGCGCCGTAAACAGGGCACTTGCACTTTTCTTGCTGTGCGCGAGCCGGACCACCTTCGCGTTCGTTGCAGCTCGGCCGGTCGAATGCGTGCATAGTGATTTCATCTCTGCTCCCTCTCTGCCTCAAGCATTGAACTTTCATGTTGGCACGACTCCAGTAAAGGAAAATTGAGATACTTGGAGGAATTCACAGAAAGAATTAAAGGGAGAGAGAAGAAACATAAACAAAGAAATATGTGCAACTTTAACATCATGTTCCCAATCGTACTAAGGAGACGGATGGATGGAGGCATCTGGGGAAATCGAGATCTTTGGTTTTATTCAGAGCTCCGTGCTATGGCCTGTATTTCATGATATTAGCTGCTAAAAAAAACAGCTCTCCATTATTTGGAATCATATTCATCCTTGTCGAGGGTGCGACGGTGATCAAACAAATATTCGACTATATCGAAATGGTTTCCAATCGCACCATTGTTTTGCTATCGTTTCAATCATTTATTTTAAATAATAGTAGCGGTAAAAACGACGATAATAATATTATTACATTAGTTTTATTAAAAGATGAAGGATAAGATGCGCGATGTCCAAGTTCAATTCAGAAACGATCGAGGTCTGTGAACGCGCATGCAGCTTTGGGTTGTGGAGGGTAGCCAATGGGTGAAGTTAGCGTTTCTATCCTCCCAGACACGTCTGGTACCAATTTATCATTCTTAGAGGGATGAAAGTTTTGATTGGCACTAGGGCGATTTCCAACCATCGATAAATCGTGCAGTTATTGCCGAATCTCTTACCTACTGCGCTACATCTGCTCTCGCTTGACTACTATAACTATTATTATTATTAATTGTACGGACTTGAGTAATTCGCTGCTGGGGCAAACAGGTCGACCTCGTTCCTGACCCATCTGATTTCTAGACGTGTAGAGGGGATATTTGTATTTCCTCGCAGTGCCTGTGTACGACTTTAGTCGTCGCTGCGATGTGGTCGTAAAGCGATCCTCCTCCTGCTGCACTTCCCACCCTCCAATAGTACACAACGAAGTTGCGAGCAACTGAGAAATGGTCCCAAGGCCCGACCTGAAAGTGGGAGGATCACGTGAGTCCTTGTGGGAACCTTATGGATAGCATCTAAACCCATCTGAACCAACTTACATTGTGTGTGCATGTTAAGTATACCTCGCATGCACATTAGGATTTAGACACTTACGCCCTTTGTAGTAAATTCATTGTACGTAGTGTGTGAACTTACGATAGGAACTCGAGGACCCAGAAGAGCGATTCAAAGCAAACTGAGCCAAGGACTCCTGCGCACGCGTCCGCACGGATTGAGAGAGGGGTTTGAGTTTGGGTTGTGCGGTTAGCGATTGTGGCCGAGGTTTGGCCTGCTTCTGAAGCGGAGCCGCTCGTTCCACCGTTGTAATAATTGCATGCTACACTCTGGTCTCTATTTACTGTTGAAGAGAATTCAGTATTGATGACTCTCGCGAATTATCCAAGCACCTATATTACCATTGTATGGATTTTAGTCACTGATTCGTTTGATGCGTTTTTTGCAAGACTAGTATTTCGACATCTAATTTTCAGATACCGGCAAACGGGGATTTTGTCGCCAGCATCTTCACCTGAACAACGAAGAAGTCGTCGAAAGAAAAACGAATCGCCTCCAGTCGAGACGCAAGAATACAAGCCAGACTTCAAGCACGACTATTCAAATTCTGACTACGTGACACATGACTTTCGTATGCATTACGCTACTGCAGCGCATCCCTCTGAGATGGCTATGCAGCACTATATGATCCCGGAACAGATGCTTGTGCCTGACTATCCTCAGCCAGTATTGCTGTGAAGCTGCGCGTAGATGGAAATAATGCCTCAGCTAGTAGCAGATCCCACCAGTAAGAATACAACCACGATTTATCTTTCTGCCACATCTGTCTCTTTCAAAACACGGTCTGTTTTTGTTGGAGAGGTTTTTGCCGCTGAATGCGCAGATTACAACGGTTCCTCAAGACGGGTACGTCGCATTGATTTTCGAGCCCACACCATCCGTAGCAGTCTGCGCTAGAGTGGCCGTTTCACGATATGTAGTCGTTACGAGTGAAGTATATAGATGTAGAATGTTAGGCAATCATTTAATCGCCTTGTTAAGAACCCAATACCGATGACGAGTAGCGTGCGCGTTTCACTCTCACTGCCGGTAAGTCACTACTGCTGCTTTCACTTATCTTTTTTCCTAGGTTATCCTGTAAATATTCAGTTCATGCCAGTCATTCTATAACACGTATCATGCCAACAGCATTGCCACTAGAAACTAGTCTAACTTTGGAAATAGATGAAGAGATTTTGATCTCTTAAACTCCCCTCGGCCAATAAAGTGTTGCTATCACGTTGCGTAGTTGTTCTTCTGTACCACTGAATTATTCGCCAGATAGATGTTTAGGTGTTTTCTTTAACATGTTGACAACAACAATACGATCCACCCATGGGTCGTGATATAAAGTGTGGTTTTCCCATAATCATGCGAAAAATTCCTTTTATTCGGTTTACATCCACAACAAGTTGAATTGATTGTTATGTCATCGTATCACGGTATGTGCAAGAAAATGTTTTAGTTACTTTCAATAGATTGACAATAAACCATAAAAGTATGTACTCCACTGTTTTATAGACCATTTAGTGAAGAAGATGAGACGACCTTGGGTTATAAGCGAGATGAAAAGCTACATCCCATTTTAAAGGCATCGCCCCACGAATCTGAGGTGGTACGGCTTTCAGGTGGATTATTCGTATACGAGATGAGAGACTACGGAGAGGGAGGTGATTCCGTCCATTTCCTGCTAATTGCCGTAAAAAACGGCCCGGAAGACGCGGCGCCGCACAAGACTGGCGCGCTCCAATCGAACCTCTTGTACAAAATGGTGCGCCAAAACGAACGAAGCCGTATCTTCCGGACCGTTTTTTACGGCAATTAGGAAGAAATGGACGGAATCACCCCCCTCTCCGTAGTCTCCCATCATGCATACGAATACTCCACCTGAAATCTGCACCACCCCAGATTCGTGGGGTGATGCCTTTAACATGCAAAAGCATTTACCATCATAATTAACGGTTGTGCTAATAAGAATATGAATTTTTCTCTGAAAATCTAAGCTCATGGAAGCATGGCAATATTTGGATAAAGTAAAAGTTGACTATTTCGATCCGCTTCTATGAAGGCTGTTCTTCACTGTTCGCTGTGGAGTATCCCCACTGTACCTGGTCAACTACTATTTTTAGAGGGACTCTTCTCGTTGCTTTATCTTTCAGCAATAATTCTGCCTAATGGGATTTTTTTACGATTACCGGAGGAATAAACTAGATCGAGATAGTAATTTCTTTTTTTTTATTACTGTTTATTTCACTACTAAACTAAAGAATTATTCCGTATACCGGTTATTTTCCGAATGACACCTTTCTAGTTGTCTAGTTCTGGTAGCATAAGATGTTGTTATACAGAAAAAAACAAATTGCTAGAGATGAGCCAAGAAAAACGGTCCGTTATTTTAAGAGGGATTCTGGATTCATTTTTAATTGATTTGGATTGTGTCGAAGTGTCATCTAGCAACTTCTTTGAAGGCGATATTCCCACTATTTATAATGGAAATCAGATATTTCAATGAGTTCTTCTCATATTTTCCATCAAACATTACTCTTTGCTGCGAAACTAATTTCAGTCCTTGCATGCACTCTGTTGATAACCTTTTACAGTTCAGACAACTCGTCCAACAGCTAACGCTGCCATTCGGCGGTGCCTGCGTAAAGCAAATCTTGAAGAATCTGTTGTGATTGTAGAGCTCTTCCTATCAGTCTTAGACAAAGGCTCATATGACCGTATTTGCACTATAACCGAGCGCAAAGTATGTCCGAATAACAAAGAAGGTGATTGCATGATCTTATGTGCTGTTTATTTGATTTTCTGCAAGGAGTGCAGCAACGAATACATGGGAGAGACGACCAGACCATGATGTGTTTAAGTGGAAGAACACCTGAATGGCAAAACGAAAGTGCACGACATTAGGTGGTCCCAGGATACGACATCACAATCGAGAAGATTTTGAAGATAAAAATATTGGCGCGTGAACCTAGTTCTGCGACGAGCAAAGCTACGGATACGATTCTGAATCACGCCGAGAAGCTAAGCAGGAATGTCTTCTCATTCTGGGAAATGCTTCTTATTGAAGGCTGCTATTTGTTTTCTAGCCACCTCACTGCAATTTTCCCGAACCTAAAGTTAGATCTACGCTCCTATTTGTAGTTATGAGATCTAAAATTAGATTTAGAATTTCCTTGTTGTGGATTGAAAGCGTTTGCTCGGACAAACCACTTTCGAATTCATCCTTTCAGGACCTTTTTTCCTTACTTGCAGTCATTATGCCAAGATTCAAGGATAATCGAACTTTTACGAACTTTTACGCTATTAGCATCTACTTATCTCTTACGTTCCTGAGAAACCAACCGTTTGTCGTCGGGTTCAGCAGGGTTCCTTTGGTCCGAACGACAAACCCTTGTAGGCGCTGATTCATTTTTCCTCTCTCGGCGCGAAAGAAACAGCAGCGCTTTCTTTGTGCGACTTATGCAAATATTGCAACGTTCGCTTTCTTCTCCGATTATACTCAGTGCGTAGATGTCCAGAAACGTTGAAATGAATTCCTGTTGTTGAAGACCGTCTAAAAAGAGATTCAATATCCAGTGCTATATTAAGGCTTCCTGAATTACGTGTATTTTTTATGATTAGGAAAGAAGTACAGCTTATGACGAAGGTTTATAACAAGATTTGTAAGTAATATACTATAACTATGTATATGTTTATCATATATCTATGTGGTTTGTTTAGTCAGTTATTAATGTTCGAAAGTTTGTAGGACAAACAATGAAGAATGAACAACATTTCAGTCGCAATTATTTGTAAACGCGATAAAAGCTCTCTTTTTGTATCTATTTTCTACTAATTTTTAAGGAAAGTTCTATCAATCTTTTTTCGTCGATGTGTGCAAATTTCAAGACTTTTTGATACGAGATCTTGCACCTATTCGAAATTACTGCTTTGCTCCTAGCCAATCTAGCAACAAAGTACTTTTGTAAGAATTCTCGAGAGCAATTATTTCTTTTTAAGTTTTTTAGCTGCCTAAATGCTAACTACGCTGCTTCGACTTAAATTCACAAATCGCAAAAGAAACTAAAGTAAATAAATAAAGAAACATTGGCTCATGCTGTACCTGCTCCAACGTTACTAACAATAATTTTTGAGATGTTTGAGCGATGTTCTATTCAACTGGATCGGTTCACTGTGCCGTTGACTAGTTCAGCTTACAGGGAAGAGGGATTCTGTGTCGTAGAAGTCCAGACAGATCCATGACTGAAAAGTATATCACGGGCCAGAGTCTAAAGTACTGCAATTATGCAAGCGTGGAAGAACGAGGGTAACGAAAAATTTGTCATTTAAACGACAGCTTTTATTTAATCTGTAAAGCCCGTCCGAATGATTTTGGAGCCACGATCGCATGCATTGTAGTGAGGCTGTCCGATGGTATTCTCCACTATCCAAATAGCAACACGCCGACGTCGACGCGGAGCCCAACCGTCTTTATTGCCGATTCCGCCCTCCTATGAATGGATTTCGGAAAGAAGTTGTTCACCTGGACATATTTCCTAGCGTCGAATCATTGCTGATCCATCATTTCAAGCAACAATAGTAAAGGAAATATGACGGTTCTCGGCCTCTTCTAATTCCAAAGATTTCCGCATATCCGTTCCATCTCATTCATTTTTCCCTCAATTTTTAGCAACTTCAACTCAATGTCCGCATTCCACCAAAATTCACGTGATTGGTATATATCACCTTTAACTGAAACAGGGAGTTTCTTCGCTATTTTCCAAAATATAAAACAAACAATATCCACGTAACCTCAACTTTCCGCCCAAAATAGTTTCCCCTTACAATCCTTATCTTCTGCTTGCTAATTAGTTCTTTTTAAAATTGTTCTAATGAAGTGGCGATTCCTTGATGCTTCTTGGTTGTGGCAGCAAACGAACCCTAGCATCCATTCGCTACTAAGTAGTTGTTTCCTTTCTTCAAGTTAGCGCAATTTGTATTCTATGTTCATCTTAGATTCAGTTCGAATACAAGGCATGCAAGTTTAAGGTATTCTCGCGCAGACAACGTGGAGAAAAAGTATGTCAGACCTCAAGTACACAACGACTTCATAATCTCAGAGAGAGCATCTTCTCAGAAAGAAGAATTGTGATATCAGCAGATGCGATAGAGTTCTGAGCAGATGAGATTGGCGCCACTAGAAATTCGAAAGGGTTGGAGAAAGGCGTCATTCTCGGTACAACGACCCAAGAAGCAATCTGAGCAGTTCTGAGTCCTGAGCATGCACAAAGGCAGCATAGCAAGAAGATGACGTTGTTGGGACCTCTTCGCGAGAAGATAGGGATGATAGCGTAGATCACGAGTAGGAGTACGAACACGCTGGTGACGGCGGATTAATTGTCCTTAACAACAGCGTTGGAAGCGACTTTACCGGTCGAATTTTTCTGGAAACGTAGAAATGCGTGCCGCTTCCCTCAACTAGCAGGTGAGACAGCGTTACCAGCTCAATGCTTGTCCGCTCCAGAGGCGGGCCACCCACGTCAATACGTACGATTTTCTCAGATTATTTCCGGTGTCTGATAAAGGGGCGGGTGTAGCCCAGTCGGTTAAATGTTCCCGCTGCCTGCACGATCGATCGGAGGTTCGATCCCGCTCACCAAGTCTTTCATCCAGGGTCGATAAATTGGTACCAGACTTGTCTGAGAGGATAAAAACACTGACTTGACACATCGACTAGCCCCGGCAAGTCATTGTATAGGCCAGTTACGCACTCGTAAACCTCGAACTATTCTGAATTAAAGTGAAAGTGGTAACACATTCCAAGCGGATTGACTAACGCCAAACACTTTATCCTTCATCCCTCATTTTTGGTATCTATCACAGAAGAGCATCTAACAGATCATCACAGCAGTTTTTCCAGTTGCTTGAGTCACTAAGGCAATGGATTCTCATCATAAATGCGTAGTAAAATTTCCACGCCCCTTCACTAGTAGGTTAACACCTACCATTTTACTTTTTGGAAAAGTAATGAGAAGGTGCTCGACTACAAGCCAAGAGACTTTTTTCGTTCTACTCCATGGAAACCGTATTTCCGCTAGCGATCATTTTACACCTAACTTAAACCACCTATTAAAACTGTACTAATACCAAGGATTTTTTGGTGTTGTGTAGTGATCGTTGGCATTTTCAGATTGTTGCGCTTCTACCGTCTAACTTTTACCGTTTTCAGAATTCGGTTCAGGAGGCTGTAAAAGTCAGACGGTAAAAGACTTCTGGAAGCATTTCAGTGCTTTCTAAACAATCACCAGATTTCATAGAATGACAGAACTTTACAATAGTGCGCTTCCTTCCGCAGTTTATCCCACCTCTTTTTCGATAATTCTTCTCCATTCCAACAATCTGCATGGAAGCGGTGGTTTAAAATAAATGGGATTTGCTTGGGAAATGGTATGCCTTCCACGGCATTGTCATAGGTAGGCGAACAACGGTTGCTCTCAACAGGGAATCATCATCTTTACCAGAATCCTGCTTTATTGAAACGGAACAAGTCCACTTCTAAGAGTTTCACGATGTAATCTGGAATATTCATCAACTAAAAAAAAATCAGATGTTATTTTCGAATAATACTCAATGTTCGTATTTCTTGGTGAATGTGCACTTTTTTTAGTGTCATTTTCCATTTTAGTGCTCATTAACCGACCAGGTGTGGATGTTGTTATTAACTCTATTTGTTTGCTTTTGTTTGTCTGTCTTTTCTAGTGCCGACATAATTCCTCTTGCAAGAAGTGGTTAGGCGAAATTTTGCACACCGTATACGGGTGTTTTTCAAAACTCGGCAGAGGATAAGTCATTCTTCAAAGTTTACCGCCTCCATCCTCCCTTTATTCTACTTTCGTTTCTAGCGTGGTTACCGAAATAAACCAAAGTGTGAATGCATTTGATAATTTCTCCTTCGAACCTGTCACGTTTTCTGATGTGGAAAGTATCAATTGAGCAATTGTTCTTCATGGAATACAAGCGTTTTCATTAGAAATTGAACTTCTTTTAAATTACCGCATTACTGGCAGTTCTTTTAAAGAAAGATTTGCTAATTTTTTTAATTTTAAAATTTTACTTACTCTTCTCTTTTTAGATTTACTAACCGATATTCAACCTTCCTGTTGTAGTCGCACCCTTGGCTCGCCGAGCCAATCCCCTGAGTTTCCAAATTTAGCATTGCAGCCGCTATTCAAAAACGTTGTATTCGCAATGATCTGTTTGACCACGACGATGAGGGTAGGCGGTGGAGAGCGCCCGACGACAAAGACGACACGATTCGCATCGTTCTGCTGCTTTAGACTTTCGCTAAGCGATCGAGTTCATGATCAGTTTGTCTCGTTGTATTTCCTGACTCGAGAAGTAGTTCTTTCCATAGTCACTAGAATATTCGTGTTGCCTTCGTAACCACAGTTATCTCGAATTTTGTAAATATCGTGTGCCGTAAATACGATGAGCTCTTTTCTTGCAGATATTTCATGTATTTCAATATTGATCAGAATTTTGGTTTTACGTTACACAGAAGTTTTATATTTGTGACACAGTATCCAGTTCTTCGTTTTTTAACCTCTGTCAACATTGAAGCCTATGTCGATCGGGAGGTCCAACAATATCGATTTGATTGCATTCGCTTGGGGAAATTCTTGTTCATGTTGTGAAAATCCTCTTCCTTGCCTTTTATTCCTCCGGAAAGAGATGAATCCTTTCTTGCATACTGTTTTCCAACGAAGCAAATCAATTAACCTTCTACCTATGAATTTACTGCATGCTTCTTTCGTTATGGAATTCGTTTTTTTTTTCTGTAATCTTATTTCTTTCATTTTAGCAACGTCAGTACTTTATATCTGTTATGTAGGATCTGCTTTCATCAGTTGAAACGATTCTACCTATTTCCTTGATGTATTTTTGTCGATTTCACCTTCTTGAACATTGCTGTGCACAATGTAGTTCCAAATGATGATTGGCGCTGTTAATTGCTAAGCTGAGTAGTTGAGTCAAGAAGATCTGGAGCTTGGTGCAGTTTCGCAAATGATTGCGCTCGATACGGAGCTATCTGTTCGGTGTGTGTATCGCTAACTTCACTCATTTCTGAAGTCCTTGTGGTGTTAACGATGTAGCAAGTGACGTCTTCCCCCCCCCCCCTTTTTTTTTTACAAAGCTTTGTTTTCGCAACGTTTCTTTACATGTGATTCGAAGGAAATATGCATGCGATAAATAGCTGCAGTTGTTTTATTTAGTGACTTTCTATGTTAACCAGGCATTGTAGCTCTTCCATACATAATTTGTAGAGGACCTTTTTTTTCAGAAATTCTACATGCGAATATAAAATAGGATGAACTCGTGGGTAGTTTACGTGTGTATAACATCACACATAAAAAGGCGCGCAAAAACGGTGTGCCCGCCGAACTTTCATGGACTACCGCAGATATATACCAGACAAATGTCAGTAACTCCAGTTCTATTTCAAAAAATTGACTCAAGCGGTAATATTTAAACCTAGGTACACAAATTCTGAGCACAGATAGCGAGTTCATAGGGTTTCTAACTTCTATTTCTTGTATATGTAATTAGAGAACAAATGGACAAAGGTTCCTTGAATAGTTCGTAGAGCTGTTCTGTGGGATGCCGGAAGATCTGGTCTTTACGATCCAGCAAAATTTCTCCAACCTAAAGAAAAAATCTGAAGTGTGCATAATTAGCGAAAAGCACAGAAAAAGTTAGCTGGGCATTTTTATAGAGGATGCTACAATTTTTCCTTATTCCCTCTCTAGCATTCTTTCAGTGGTTGAAACTTTGCAAGCGCGTGGAAAAAAAATATTGTATTTGTTCTAACTGGCAACATTCTGCACCCTTCCAGTAAGATTTTTTGTATCTTCTTGGTTTATTCTCACTAACTTACCTCAGCTATTCTGTAAAACATTGCCTCTTATTCTTTTCTGGTGTGCAACTTCATTCCGACGAAAATGTTGCGCTTTTATTTCATTACGAGAAAAGTGACAATGAAATAACGATTCCGTTCCCAATGTCTCCAAGTAGTTTTGTGAAGGGCGCCTCCGTAGACATTTCTGAAAGACTTCCACAGATACCAGGTCAGGATTCAGGTATTATCAAATTGGGACCACAGCCCCATAGCGCTGCTCCGCTACTCAAGTAGTTTTTGGCGAAGCACCCACAGAACAGCTGCTCTTCAAATTTGTTCTCATTAATCGACCAGGTCAAAATATGAGGGAGTTTATTATTTTACAAATATCTTCTACTCAAATTTCGTTTTGAATAATTTATGAAGGATGTTACTTACACTACTTATTTGTAACAAAGATGAACGAAAAACACAAAATTTGCAATTTCGAATACTGTTTGCTCACTGTTTGTGCGTGTTAGCGGCTGCGCAAGTTCACGATTAGGAAGAAAGTTGTGTGTTTTGATTCTCCGATAATCGATAGATGTGACACTATGCTGCGATCGTGCAATAGACTCAAAAACTTACTGTTACCTTACTTTACTTGGTATCAGCTGTGCACAATTAGGCAGCATGGCAAGCGTATGTGAATGTAGCATCTGTGTTTTGTTGAAGATCTCTCCTTGCCGAAAATTTTCGTGCCAATCTAAATCTGATGTTTCTAAGAAGTCGCGACATCGTCACGAATCCCTAATCAAAAGCGTGTAAATATCATCCGTTCATGTTTTTTTACGACGAAGCCACGGAGCATCTTCAGCCAGCCAACGCAACCGCCGGCAGCAGAAACTGCATTGATTTATGCGCACTGTACTACTCGAGCTCAACGTACTAAAGTGTTTTCGAGTGGCGACGCGTCACTGAGCAAACGTTGTCAAACAAGATCCGAACTGCGGATTTCATGTGCTGAATACAGGCACACGTGTTTACTGGCTGGGTGCATCGGCTGGAAAACCAGGCATACCCCAAGTGGTCACCTGCACGTAGATTTGCATGGATGTCAACACGCTGGACCAGCTTGTAAATTAATTTCAGAAATTCCGCCTAATTGCGCCTTTCTCAACTCGGACGTTACAAATTCTTAGTAAATTTTAGGTTTCCCCACTTTTTATGTTTTCTTTAAATATGATTCGATTTCGAAACTCGTATTTTAACAACTTAATCAAATAAAGCCTTCTTGTTCAGAGTAAACGACTCCATACACGATATTTTTGCGTTGACAGGTCAATGCATCTGTTTTTTTTTTAATTTAAAATGAAAAAAAAAATCTTTTTAATGAAAGATCTTATTTTTTTCCCTTTGAAATGTATCAAAATACCTCACTCGGTAGAAGTACCGTGTTTATGCGCGTTCCATTTTTACGTTCTCCTTACTTTTACCTCCAAATATTTGCAAAAATGCAAAACATTTATATAAAGAAGGACAAAAGACATAGAGAAGTGTGTCTTTCAGAATGAGGCCTTCTTCAGAGATTCCCTGCATTTGTTACGAAGGAATCATTTTTGTGAGGTTGTATCTTCGATGATATTCTCGTTTTTATCATCTACACAGTTATGGAGTTGATTGCTTCAGTTAGTTGCTCTACTTCGCAGTAACACATTCACTTATCATTATTTTTCCTCCTTTCGACACTTGATGGTCGTCTAAACTGATAGTCCTTTCTCCTTTAGGTACTAGAGCTTCCGACGTATTAGGTCACTCATAAATAATCTATTTTTTCAGTTTCACTGTAGTATTATTTTTCAGTCAGGGAGACGTCGATTTTGGAAGAGAGGCATTGAAAGTCTAACAGAGTGATGGAGCGATGATTGTAGAAAATGAAGGGAAGAATATCTTAGATTTTAAAAAATGTTTCAATTACATTAACTTGGAAAATTAAAAAGGAAGTATGGAATGGCCCAATAACTTATTTTGTATAAGTGACAACAGACTGTATTTTGCATTTCGGATTCATATGTTCCCTTCCTGGAAAGAAGGAGAAGTGTATTTATGCGAAGTGCTCTCCTTTTTTCCCCAGTTTTCTAACCTATGTTTGATGTTTCATCGTTCTAAATTTAGAAATAATGACAAAATCATCAGAGAAATACATGGAGATTCATTCCTAATTTAGCTAGGTTGCAACGGAAATGATTAGTTTCTTCCTCACAGAGATCCTCCTGGCAGTACTTCAGCATTCTTTCAAATCCACTATGCACAGGTACCTTTGCATTGCGCCAAACGGCTGGCGATGTGGAAGATTCGAACCCGTTTTCTGTATCGATCGATCAATCCATCTAAGCTTCCCGGTGGTCTTACGCTTCCCTATAGCACATCCACACATCAGATAGTCATCTCGCTCGTTTTCGTATGTTAGGTTTCCTCTTCTTTGTTCATATTTGCTATGGAATGAGTAACATATCAGGCGCAGTTCTTCGAGGTTATTCTGTTTATCTCATATTTGTACGTTTTTTGTATTGTTCGATGCTTTCGATCGGACTACCGATTAAGTACAGATGAATTTTAAAAAGTGTAAACAATAGATATAGTCGTAGTTTTGTTGTTATTACGTCTTTCGATCTCTTTGAGCTCTTCGTGAAATCCTCTGCTGTAAGCACTTCTTTGAATTATCGAGTCAGAATCCAATTTTTGTTAGTATTGCTTTCGTTCCAGTCAGATTTCATGGTTTATGTTATTTTTGCTTGGTTTCCGTTCCATTGATTCCTTTTCTTGATTTCTGGAGTGATTTAACACTTCATTCTATGGCAAAATCTTGTGGTTTGTTGAGCGTTTAGAGTTACTTATTCTTGATTTGACCTCTAACTGATGGAAATGTTAACACTGGCTGATCAAAATCCATTTCCAGTCTTTACATTACCAAGCTTACACAACGTTTAACGTAGCGAATATGTAAGCGATGTAATATCACCACTGCATGGTAGACAATTTTGTTAATTTTGTTGCCAATAAGCTAACAGATATGAAGCTATGTACGTTTACATGATGAAAAGCATGTTTAAGAATACTGTGTCCAAAAGCATGCATGTCATTTTCAATTCTGCATGACTCAAAAGACTAAAAGTCCTGCAGCCCTTTGACATTACCTTTGACAAATATCCGAGTAGTTTTTCGAAGAGAAATCTTGTGAGCGTTCCTGATAAAGCCGATTTTCGTGGTCCAGATCTCGTCTGTTTTGCTCGATATACGATTTGCAAGTCGTCTCTGTGATTCTCTCAAGTATCGCTTCTTCAAAAGGAAGAATTCAACGAGAAAATCTGCATCGTATTTCCTATTGTTGTTTCCGTTTGTTCTTCTCGGTTTTATGTTCCTGTTTCATGTTCCTGATCTGGAAGCTCTTTCGTACGTTTCAATTGTTCTTGTTGTATTAGGTATATTTCATTAATATAGTGAATAGACAAAGTATGAATTGGAAACAAATAAGAAAAACTTGTGAATTCTACTTGTTTCTTCCTTCAAAGTGACCGAAAGAGAGGCTTAAATATTGTCATCATCTTCTGAACCTTTAACCTCGTCCTTCTCGAACGTTCTGCAACATTTTTTAACTTTTCTGCATTACTGCTCCTTCGTTTTTACGGCTCGGAACCATGCAGAAATCGGGTTGATCAATAAGTCGTGTTCTTGTTTTTTCAATGTGAAAAATACACGTGGAAATGGAAAGTGATTCTAAGATGACATATCATTCGATAACTTGCCGCTTTAAAACACAGTCTTCTTCTGATTTTTTAATCTCATTGATTTTTTTCAAATCCTTAAAAAGAAATGTCAAATTGACAAAACGGAGAAACTGCCGCTGGTAAATTTGCAACAGTTTTTTTTCGTTCCCAAAAAGGAAAAGTGAACTCTACTTCAACTCGAGACAACTGGGTCCAACGGTGTACGATCCGTTTTTGAGTTCAAAACTCCAAATTTTCAAGCGCGGAGGAAAACGGCAATTCCACTGTTCCTTTTCCATGCACAGCAGCAGTCCCAGCTTAAATGCCAGGGTCAAACGCGGTGATGGGACACGACCTAACCGAATACGATCCCTCCTCCCTGCAACGTTGCTACGGCAGTTCTCCGTCAATATATTGGAAATTTCGTGTATTTCAAAAACGCCAACGTCGAAAATTAGCTGAGAGCTGAGGAACAAATGGAAAATGTAAAAGTTGATAGCTGACAGAAGTAGAAATAGTGGAAGCAAACTTGCTGAAATGTTGTTGAAATATCGGTGCTAAATAAATAAATAAATATAAAAGTCGAAAAAATTGAGCAAACAACTTAGACTTTTCCATTTTTCTTATCTTTCTTTTCTGTTGCACCATTGGTGTATGTGAATAAATAAATAAATAAATAAATAAATAAATAAATATTTCTACGTTCTAGAATCTATAAAATATCTTCAAAGAGTGATTAGAGCGCATAATACGACAACAAAGAGAAAAGTGAAGTGCATAATTTGAATAAAAAAGGAACGACGAAAAAGAAGAACCAAGAAAATAAAGATACCGTTTTGACAATTTACCACCAAGGTTCGATAACCCGTTGCAACAATTTTTTTTTTCAAACGAGATACAAATTTTAAACTACTCCTAGAAGGTGAAATGTCTAATTTCACACACTTTAAATTCAATTCAAATGTGGATTCAATATAATTTATTCACTAAAAAAAGATTAGATTCTGTGCACACCAGTAGATGTGGAAAATCGCAACTAACTTCATGAAAACAGCATTTAGAGGAATATTTTGAAAAGTATGAAAGTTTGTCCTACAAAATAATCATACCGTTTTTTTAAAAATTCCTAGTTTTTTTTATATGGATGGTACAGATATGGGAAAATGCAATTTTTCCAATCTTTGCCCCATTTTAAATTTGTAAAAACGAGAATAGGAAGTACAGAAAAAGTCCTCGACTACAAAGTACTGGAAGAGGAGTTGCAAAGCTCTAAGTTGGCTCTAAGCTCTAAGTTATGAGCCTTTGTTCAAGATCATAGACTTTTTAACGCGCAAGCAAAAGTGGGATTTTGGGACGTTTTCACAGTCTAGAAAAGTGCGGCAGAGTTTTAAAAAAAAATCACTCATAAATTTGTGTGGAGGGACTAGGGAAACCCCCATGTACAGAAATACACCTTTTCTGCTCGTCTTTTTCTTTCAAAACTTAGATGGGATAAACCCAAAAAAAGTCGAAAATTTGAATTCGTTTAACCTAAATTCCAAAAAAAATACTAAGAGGTCTCAAAAAATGTCTTTATGACTATTTTGTAGTGCAAACCTTGTTCTACAAAATACCGCCCAAGGTATTTTTCTAGGTCCTTCTATCACGAAGTTATTCGCGATCTTCCACACCTAACAATGTGCACAGAGTTTCCTTTTAGTTTTTACTGAGCTTTCTTAGCCATTAAGATAAATCTATTTTTTTAATTAAATCTTTATTAAATCTACTATAAGCTGCTGATATCTACGTATAATTAATTAATTTTTTTACTTGATAGAAGTGGTTTTAAATTTCCTACTCTTTTGCAAAAATTTGACTCAGCGGGGTGTCGAACCTGCGCCGTTCCATTGTCGTATTGTCAACAGATTGGAAAACATGTAATTATTCAATACTAGACAATATTTTGCCCTGATTGTCATGCTATGTTCCATCCACTACTACCCATTATCCACTATCTTACGACTCTCTTCCCCTGCGAACCCTACGCCCTCGACCACTCGATGGGGAAATCTCATCTCAAGCTTGACCCTGTTCAGTGGCCTCATCTTCTCGATAAAATTTTAAAAAATATGGTTCCATAAATACTCAGTTTTCTCGATTTGACACTTCACTTCAATTATGTAAAGAAAAACAAGAATTAGTAGGACTAAAAAATAAGAACAGAAAAATCTTTCGGAGTGGGAGATTCTCTTCCTAATTACATATGAAATTTGGGAAATAGTTTTATCACTTTGTGACAAAAAACCCCACGACTTATTCCTCAACCTAATACAAAGTGAATGCAAAGTCGTTGTCAACAATTATCCAGAATACTATCTGTTTGGGGCGGGTGTAGTGTAGCAGTTAGAGGTTCCGCTGCCTACACGATCGCTCGGAGGTTCGAATCCGCCCCGGTGCAAACCAAGTTCTCATCCCTCGGGGGCGATAAGTTGGTACCAGACTTGTCTGGGAGGATAAAAACACTGACCTGACACATCGGTTGGCCACCGCAAGTCATTGCATAGGCTAGTCACACTTTCGTAAACCTCAAACTACTCTGAATAGAAGTGAACGTGGGGGCGCATCCCAAGCGGATTGATCAACGTCAGAAAGTGTATCCTTTATCCCTAATGGTCTCTGTTTGATTGTCACGTTCTTTTCGTCAACTGTGACTATTTTTTCAAAAGGACAACAAAATTTACAGCGCAGCCTGACTGCAGTTATCCTCTACAACTAGCTATCGGTATTGGTTGAAAAGGTATCCATGCCAGCAAAGGCGAAGAGACTTCATCATCTTCAAATCTGAAAATTAGACGGCTACACTTGCACAGAAGGCTTCAATCAGTGGTTGGCAAGAGATTGGCAAGAGAAATGCCACATCAACATCTCCTGAAAGTTGTTGCTCCTGAGAGTAGCTTCCCTCTCGTTTCCTTCACAGTGTTGTTAAGGTGTGTTAAATATGAATACGACGACTGCTGCTGCATATCGGGTAAGGCTCTGCGTAATCTTTTTTTAATCGCACATGCACTCCCAAATTTTACTTCATCGGAGTTCGCAGGAGGACAGATTTTCTCTCTGGTCATGAATAGGGAAGTGGGCTAGGAAATTTGTTGCGGAATTTTCAAAAATTCTTCTCATTGCCAAATTGCTTCCTCATCTTCGCTTATCCGCTCCTCTACGCCAATTTGTAGCTTGCCGTGGACAACGTTAGGCTTACTTCAAGTTGCGAAGTTTGCTTATACTTTTCGAGCTCCGTTTCTTGTTTCTCGCTGCCTGTGTGTCCCTACGTTCGATGCGTCTGTCCGTGCATTTGATTCGCATTTCTCCTGTGAAAAAGTTGATGACGTAAATATTAGTGTTCCCTACAAATTCTGTCAGCCATTCTCTCGTCCCTTCGATAGATCCCATGCAGGTCCTTGTAGTCTGCCCGACTTTAGCCTAGTTTCCGGTCCTCCCAGTGACTTAGCCATGCGTTGAAGTCGTCGTCGACAAGGTCACCAAAGTTTCCTTCTTCGAGAGCAGCTTACCTTAATGATACTCTTCAAGGACTTAGTCAAAGCTAAACGCTGCCTCACTACAGTTGGAAAAATAGAATGTGAGAATTCAAATTATCATAAAGCAAAAAAGCATCGACATGTTGAATGGTGCTCCGTCGGGATGAATGAAGAGTGGGCACGCTCCTCATTCACCGCAAGAGTTCGAGTAACTCCCACATTTTTTTTGTAGAAGGTAGAAATCTTATTTACCTCTTTTCAGATGGTTCAGCTCTTAGTTCGACTTTTAATTACACTTCTTTCTTCTGCATTGTTAAGCATATTCCATTTATATCGTATTTTACCTCACGCTTCATCGAAGAAGAATTCTGCGACCAACACTGTTTGACCATGCACTAGCGCGGAGCAACAGTGACTTTGCTCTTCGTCGCTGATAGCAGAGAAAATGACTGAGTCTTCCTCTTGCACTACTTCATAATGCTCTTCTGAATGTACGAAGAACTTAATCATCATCTGCTTAATTTGAGCAGTGGGTTGCACGTTTCACAGAGTTAAACTATTCTTCAAATATTGATTCGTTATTGGTAATTTACTTGCTTGAAAACATCGTAACATTGCCTATCTTTGCTTAGAACAAAGTTCTTCCTTTCACACATCCACTTCTATTTATGTGGTCTTTACCTTTGATATTAAAATTTCTGGACGTTTGTTGCAGCAAATGCTAAGTAAGTAAGTGCCAAAAGAGATGAGAGCACAGCTACTAACGTGACATCCTAATTAGTTGAAACATGACTGCAAACCTATGTTATGCGTTTAAAATTGTCTGCAGATTCGGTAACGCAAACCATTTCAGGTCACCAGTCGCTGCTCGCGTTTTGGCTGAGCAATGAACGAAGACATCTCGTATGAGGAGCATGTACAGCAGAATAACCAAAGATTGATATCTATTAAAATGGTGCGTTGTCAGTGGATGTTAGGGGCACCATACCAGGAACTCGTATCAGCAATGGTTTTCCTTTTGGTCCCTGCAAAAAAAGATCTCTAAAACTTTTTATAAAATAGGTAGTGCTCTTCGTTAACCTGTACTCGGTACTCTAATTTCTCAGCACTTTTGAAACTGTTATTTTAGATCATTTAAGTTGTAAGTATCATTCAACTAGTCCTAAGTAAAAGAATAATGTGCAGTGATCCTCTGAATACATGTTCTGCAACAACGTTTGGTTCACATTGCAGGAAACTTGCAAGTGGTCTAAAGAGGAAGAAAGAGCACAGAAATGTTTGCTTCGATTTCTTTTCATCTTCCGCAGAATGCGGAAAACCGCAGCACTACACTGTGCTGGGCCGCATACGCGCACCGCAGTCTTCCGGTCGCAGCCACGATCGTCAAGATTGGCAACAGTGCCATTGTTTAGAAACTTACTGGAATGTGTAAATAACGCATTTCTTGCTTCGTGTGTAGATTTTCGTAATGCGAAGCTTACAAACAAATAAGAGAGAAAGTAGCTGTCACTAAACTCCCAAAACTCTTAAATTTCACAGCACACGCTTCCTCGCCAAAAATGTGTATTTAAAGGCGAACAATTCAGTGTTAAGTTTGCCACAGAAAGAGCTCAGAAAAGTAATTTGCAAAACGTTTGTAAAGTTAAAACGAAGAAGACAGAGTAACTCCAAACATGAGGGATAAAAAGTATCAGAGACATCAGAATTTACTAGAGTTCTTCAGGCTTCTGAGGTAATAAAATGAAGCCTCTTGAATTTGTAGAAACACAGAAGTCTAATTATAGGCCGGCTGCTTCAGAAGAGTTATTGTTGCTTCAATTCTGTGATGTCATTCTATTCTTGCATATCCTTACACCACTGGTTTAAATAGTGACTTCGTCGACCAAATTGATGTCTCTTCTTTTTTTCGACTCTAATATTTGTAGCCGAATGAACTTATCAACGATACGTTCCTGGAAAAGTGAGTTTAGGGCAAATACTTTCTAAGTTTAGTTGTAGGTGTCCTCTTCTCTTTCATTCCAAGTAACCCACCCTATAACTTCATTTGTGAAAAGCAGTTCTCGGGTGTATAAAGCAACTAGAAGTGCTGACGGAGATGGGTGAAGGGTAAATATTTCGCAAACACCACTGTGCTGTTCAAGATTTCCTTTATAAAAATTATAAGATGCATCTCTCTACGTTATAAATATAGTATGTCAAACATGCTCTAAAATATTCCTATTGGTGAAATTACAGTGATGATCTCATGAGACTTGAGCCCTAGAAGCGGTAGAACTCAGCGCTACCTTTCCCTTATTTTCACAGAAGAAATGTTGTGTCTCGGTGGCGTCCAAAATAGTGAATTAGTCCTTGCAACATGTACTTCTTTTTTGCTCCGCTTCTCGGAATTATTAATCGGCGATAACAAAATTTCTTCTTACATATCCGGTGCATCTATTCATTTGTGATCATACGCAAAAACAGGGAGAGTACGTTTTTGATAGTTCATCTAATGGTGGGCGCTGGTCCCTCGGGCTGGTGAGGCTAATTGGAGACGCCAAATTTCTTCATCTACTTGATGATTAGAATTGTTTCCGAGCAGTTGCTGTTAGCATCCAACAATTAGCAAATGGAAACGTCTTCCAAACTCTTCCTTTCAGTCTAAGTCTAGAATTTTTCAGAGTCTGATGGAGGGGAACACATTCCCATCCGCCTGTAGTGAGCTAACTCAGTGGTGTGGAGACCAACGTGCATTCTCTTCATATTTCGAGGAGAATCTTCTTGCCGCACTGCAGGTACCATCCTGTCTGAAAACGTTCCCGTAGAGGGCTCTGCATTAACCGGAGACTTCCTCTCTGCGGTTGATGAACAAGACTTTATCCTGATCACTATATCATTAATCCTCTCTTATTATTGGTTTTCCAGAATTCTTGTTCTGTGTTCATTCATCTTTTTGTCGTAGTCTCTGCTGTATACTTCTTATCCTCACCCTCCATATCTGGATTGAATTTCAATTTAGGTCGCTGTAGAGAACGGTACTAAAGATGGTTTTGACTTTGCTCTCGCTCATCAGCTCATTTCTGCATGCTTCGCTCACCGTAAACTGCTCAGCAAGGACAGTGCCAGTGAGTACTTATTCATTTATCCTAGTAGAATTCTTTGAATGTAAAAGATGAACATAAGTTAAAGGCATCACTCCACGAATCTGAGGTGGTACGGATTTCGGGTGGATATTCGTATACGGGATCGTAGATTAAGGAGAGGGAGGTGATTCCGTCCATTTCTTCCTAATAGCCGTAAAAAACGGCCCGGAAGAAGCGGCGCGTACACAAGGCTGGCGCGCTCCAATCGAACTTGTTGTAGAACGCCCGAAGCTGTATCTTTCGGGCCGGCTTCGGCTTCTGGCGCACTATTTTCCAGAGGGAGTTCGATTGGAGCGCGCTAGCATTGTGCGGCGCCGAATCTTCCGAGTCGTTTCTTTTACGGCAATTAGGAAGAAATGGACGGAATCACCCTCCTCTCCATAATCTACTATCCCTTATTAGAATACTCCACCTGAAATCTGCACCACCTCAGATTCGTGGGGTTAAGCCTTTAAAGTAAATCCATTTCTTTAATCTTCTGTGTTGTCTTGTTGAACTTCACTTCCGCCCGTATGAACTCGTAAATGAAATCTTTGTATTTCTTGCATTATTGGTACAAATGTGAGTCTGCGGGATGAAAGGGAAAAAAACAGTGAAGAACAATTTATCGCTTGTTTGAGTGTATTTTCCTTTCTTTCTTTCCTTATTTTTCACTATTTTTCACGCGTACTACACCCATACTCACCTATTTATCCGTGAGATCTCAAAGTCGTCAATTTCGTGATATGCTGCCTTCGAGCTGCATGGTGTTAATGTAAAGTAGAAAAAACGTGACTCAGGAATTCCTACAAAAATTTGGACGAATACCTATAAAATTTTGAATTCCATGAAGTGTTGCTTTCAATACTGCATAACTGAAGTCAGCGCAACTTGAGGACTCCATTTTGCTCACTTGGCAAGGAAACACCCAAATGACAGATTTGAATGCTAAGTTTTTTTTTCGGTTTTACTTTCGCAGTTTACTCGAAGTGACTAATGAGTCCTCCGTCCTCGAGCAGTTTCTGTTTGCTGCACACAATCATCCTGCGCACAACCTTAAAGCAATGAGTTGTTCCAGTCAAGGGACCCACGAAGTCGACTGCCGGCGAAAGTCGCGTGGTCTCAACATCTTCAATTGTTCCCAGTGCAATGGATGTGGAATAAAGACGGGAGAGCCGATGGTGCTCGTCCATTGATATGACAGACTGTTGCTGCAGAGAGACTGAGAGTGCAGGGAGAAGCAAATGTAGCAAATGCAGGAGAAGCAATAATAATAATCCAAAATTTTGAAAGTTTAGACCTACACATGGTTATTGTGATCTCAAATCGAATTACTGGTCTCTCAGAGAGAAAATCCCTGTTGGTTACGTCAGTTCTACACGTTACCAAGACCAAAAAATGTAGGCAATATGCAAACAGCAAGTGCTACCTTTCTCTGAAAATAATGGAACCTAGACAGATGTTGCAAACAGGCATAGACGAGCTCTGCTGAGTTTTTCAAATTATTCGAAAGCAGAAGTTAGAAGTGGATAGCTTATCACAAAACTGTAGAGCTAGAAAAATTCCTCCTCTTTTGGCATCGCTAACTAGATTCTAAAAATGTAGCTACCAAAGCTTGTGGCTTTCCTCACCTCCTCTACCACTCCTCGCAGAAATTCCTTCTTGGTTTGCCACAGACAAACGTGTCAATTTGCAGCTCGCATTAACCGCTGGTACGAACAGTTCCGGCGATTGAAGAAGAGTGGCGGAAAGCGGAAGAAGAAAAGCGATTCATCTGAAAGTGCTACTCCTCTTCTAAGAGACCGGAACATCGAAGAGGTTAAAGTATCCGAAAGGTATGATATGGTTATTTTGTTAGTCCCAGAATGTGTGTCCTAAAATCGTTCAGAATTTTTATTACGGTACCGGGTTTTCGAACCTTTCCG
The DNA here is from genome assembly GCF_031761385.1 of Necator americanus. NCBI lineage: Eukaryota > Metazoa > Nematoda > Chromadorea > Rhabditida > Ancylostomatidae > Necator > Necator americanus. The sequence goes on along the minus strand of NC_087374.1, from coordinate 36,100,480 downwards.
CTAATTTTCTGTAGTTCAGCAGCAGTTCTAAATATTACACTAATGACGACCATTTCAATGAGGACCAAAAAATACTGCTGAGATTTGCTCGTCGTGATTATACCTTCCGCTTGGATCGCAACTTCAATTTAGTACTCCTGATCGCGGCCGGATAACATCCGTTTCGCTCACCCAAACCGTTCTCGAATATACTGTTCACTGGTAATACTCCGTCTCGTCCGCTCTTAATCTTCTCACTTACTATAACATTTTCCGTCAATTTTTTCTCACTCCGATAGTGAGCTCCAATCTACACTATGCTATGGAGCAACTTACTTTACTTACCATAGCCGGCATATTCTTCTATGAATTATATCGCAGAAAACCTCAAACTTCCTTAATTTTTAAACAGCTCTCAGTGTATGAAGCGAAACCTTGAAAAAAAAGCGTTGTTGTCCGCTGCAACGCTACAAAGTCCATATCTCTGAATGGAACGTGGAAACTTCAGCAAAAGACATTCGTAACGCATCGCAACGCTCAACAGCCGGTCGATGTAAAGTGAGTCTCCGGGCCTCTCTGTGTAGACTACTTTGGAAGTCTGCATGCGCAGACTTTTTGCTTTTCGCTGCGCAGCAATAAACACGCTCTAGAGGTTGCCTCATCATCAGCATCGAAAACCACATACTGCGGTCTTGCTGATGAGAAGAAAGTAGGAGTCTGCGCAATAATTGTAGTGAAAAATACTCCTTACAAAAACCTGGGTGAAGAGCTTTTTCAACGTCATCAAGATGTTTTCGTACAATTGCAGGACCGCATCAAAATCTCAATCAAAAATACTCACGCGCCTACGGAAACTAAAGGCCGATAACTATGACAAGAAAATGTTTCGTAATGGACCTAAAACATTGATGTCCAGGATTTACCGGAATTTTTGAGACTTGATGCGAATGCGAAGATGGAAGTTTACCTCGCAAAGCAAGCATAGAACAAGGATAATCGTTGGTATACCTTTGTGAGCAGACGAAATTCATCATAGCCTTCACGTTCAAGAAGAATCATCGACGCCATCAGTTCATGTGACACCGCTGGCTCAGCTTCTTCTTTGATATCAGAAGGGCGACGTAAACGGAAATTCACAGCGCTTAGACTCCAACTCGGCCACGTTCTGATAAAAAAAAACATTCCTTTTCTGGACATCCAAAAGTGTGAGCTGTCTGAAGTGTCAAATTTGACAGCCACCGCCCGTAGTTCTCAGGTTAACGGTACCTTTCCGGAGATGAAGTAGGAGGAGTTCCATCTCAACAGAAGATCATTGTAGCAGGTCTAAAAAATGAGGAATGCAGGAAGAAACTTCGGGAATTGATGTCGATTAATAGTGGAATATGGATCAGTAGGAGTCCTGATGGCACCGGTTACTTCACTGCGTAGGCATTGTAATCGAGACTGCAATAAAAACGCTTCTCTTTCCTTCTTCCTTTCCCTTTTCGCCTTTGCAAAGTCTATGTTTTGCATGTGTCGCATGCGCCCTGGCAATTTCAACCGTTTTAGAAGGAAGTAACGTCATCAGTCATGAGAATTCAAAATTTACGGAAGACCAACAGCCCAGGTGAAGTTCGCGCTTTACTAAGACAGCATAGCGGCAGGATGAAGAAGTGTTCAGCTGTCAACAGAATCGCTGTTGATGAGGCAGTTCTGCCAATCTGATGGCAATACTCCAGCATTCTCCTGAACTGGCCTGCAAGCGCCGCCTTTTTGTGAACTCAAACGACCGAGATACACCGCGATCACCTATTAACTACCGATCAAGTCAGAGATTCTGCCCTGTGTCCAGAAAAACGAATGGAAAGTCCAATGTAGACGATGGAAAGCTCTTCAGTTCTCCTTTGTATAAAATAGCAAAGTTAGTAAGAGAACGTACTTCACCCATAACTCCCTTCCCATGTTCCAGCTCTCCTAGAGGTTTCTCTTGAATACTAACTACCTGGTGAGTAGGAAAATTTCTAGTTCTCTAAATGTAACTCATTCTAAAGAAACATCCTCAAATTCAAAAAAGTGAGCTCTGATTTTTCCGAACTTTTTAGTCAGCACCCTCAGTTAGCAATAATTAATAGTTGGCAAGTTCGTAGTCGATTGATAAAGCGTCCTATGTGGTATGTCCCATAAACTACATCTTTCCGTGCCTTTTTTAGGAACTTTTTGAAAAATCAAAGATGTAGTGAGAGCCTACGATAGTGACTGCGTAATAAAAATCTTTAAAGATTCAGAAAAAAAGGAGAAAAAAATAGAAAACTCAAGGCGAAATTTTGAGATTCCACTCTTGCAAGCACATGAAATTGGCATGCTTCTACTCTGGCAACTTTCCACTTTACAAAAAAAACCATTTTACACATTTGAAAACCTAGAGTGATAAGAATTTTGATCACCAGCAAGCAAGAGTCTTTAGCAGATTCCCAGAGTGGTTTGTTTTTGTGTTTAAACCGTCTTTGTGTTATGAGTTTTAACTGAAGGATTCCTTGAAAGGCAACCTAACACATAAGACAACAATAGGGGTTTTTTGCTCGCTTCTCTACCATGTACTTCTTATGCAATTTCAATCTCAACAAATTGATTTGGGTCTAGGAACGACTTCAGTACTGATACCCACAATTTTCTTAATATATTTCTATTTGCGAGAGTTGCTGCTGGGTGGAGCTGTAAAAGAAGTCTAAAGATCTTACAGAATGTTGCACAGAACGCGTACTTGTCCGAATTTCTTTCAGCACACTGAGTCGTTTGCTTTTCCTCTCTTCAATCAAACCAGAGACGATTAAAATAGTGATGACTCTCAATAGTGAACAAACGTTCAACAATAACTTGTTGGTTGGCAGCTAGGTGTTTTTGTGTATTGTACAATGTGTAGAGATCTCTCTGTCATCACAGACACATTATGGAAGTTTCTCCTCGCTTTCTTTGATAATTATCTCATTCACCTTTTTTCTATACGATCTACTGTGCCAGTGAAAATCCCTGAGATGTGTGCGCGCCTCCTGGGTAGTATCTGTTTATCCTCGTCTAATTTGGAGGTACCAATTGGCCCTCCACACTGCCGCCGCTTCGTCCTGCTTCCACGATTCCACATATAAATCTCGGTGTCTTCGACGCTACCACCCTCTTCCTCTTCCACACTCTCGGTGCGCGTCGGATCTGTGCCCGTGCCGTCATCTCACTGCCTTTTCGACGCTCTACAATCCCGCCGTCTGGCGTTACGTGCTCTCTCCTGCGAGCATGAAAAGTCTGGTATCTCTTCCCGACTCGAACCGCCGGCAGCTCCTTGTTATTGTTCATGAATTGCGTAGTTTACATCGATTAGCTCCACTTATTGATCTTGTCGCCTGATGCACCAATTAAAGTAATGATCCGCATGGATATGCACTGGTGAGTTCAGTATCTCTCGTACATGAATCTTTAACGGTTTTCCTCAAACTATCCAATCTCTAATTTTCTGCCTTCTTCGTGTTCTCACGATCCTCTTCGTCACGGAACTTTCCCTATTAGGCTACGATACGCACTTGACTCAATCCCTATTTCGTACTTTAGGCTTAGTGCCAGACGGCGACATCATGCAACTCTGACTTTGAATTTCCTAACTTGCCGCAAAAAAGATGTTTGCGCGCTGCCAAAAAAGGGCTGGTCTGGGTAGGAGGCTTTAACCTGAATTTTATTCTCTTGTCTTTCAGCGACCAAACTTTGCCTTTTAGCGCTTTTTTGGCGCATGGGTGCAGTATCCGTTTTGTATCGTAACCTTGCTTCGGATAAATACGGTAGGAGTGGGTATCTGAGATATCGGAAGATACAGTGTCTAGATTACGAGCACTGCTGCAGCAGCACAAGTATGCTTTTTTCTAAAATTTTAATAAGAGCTAGTCTCACTCGATTTCTATTCTATTCTCTTGATTAAAAAGATGGTTGCTGTAATTTTACTCTGTACAGAATTTCCCAGAAACCAAGAAGCTTGTAATTTCTTTATTAACGGCGTGGTAACGCTTCTTTTTTTATCATAATCCATTCATCTTTCCAATTAGTGTATCTATTATCCTATTATTTATTGTTCCTCTTTTACTCTCAAATTAGTCCAAAGGTAAACAATGTTAAGCGAAAGCAGGTAACTTTGTTGAAAACTCTATCATGCAGAGAAAAAAGAACTGAAAAAAGAGTTATATAGCCATTGGAATTAATACGATTTAAGGAAATGTTGCAAAAAAATCACAAATCTGTCCTTTTCTTTTGGTTCAGTTGATTCGACTAAACGTTCGTTCGTAACGGTGACAACGCAAATCTAATAGAAAGCATAAATCTAAATCAGTAACGTATGTAGGTACGTGCTCTCATTCTCGATAAGGAATCATTCCTGAAATGCTGTGTCATATTTTATCTAGTTGAATCTACAAAAATGAATGCAAATACAGCTTGTGGCGTCTGATAACGGATAAGAAAAAGATCATCAAGAGAAAATTCATCTCATGAAAGCAGCTAATACATAGACGCAGTTCTATTAGTGATTTTTAGGCCAATTTGAAACGGAATAAAATATGAAACCAAATGTGATCATCAACGATAAAAGATAAAGTGTTTTGCGTTAATAAATCCGCATGGGATGTGCCACCACTTTCACTTCAATTCGGAATCGCTTGAGGTTTACGAGCATGTAACTAACCTATACACTAACTTGCGAACAGAGTGGAGCATGGCGATGGGACACGTCCCTCTCGAGAACGACCCTCCTCTTCTTTTTCTTCTTCTTTTTCTTTTTCTTCTTTTTCCTCTTCTTCTTCTTCACTAAGGTTCCTGCGACAGTTCTCGGTTGTTGCCAATTCAATATACTGGAAGTTTCGTGTGTTTCGAAAAACCAAAATTGAAAATTAGCCGACGAACCTATGGTGAATGTGAAATTCGGTAGCTGACAGAAGCGTGGAAACACCAAGTAGTAGAATAAGCAAATTTCCTGAAATGTTATTAAAACACTGGTATTGAAAACACTTTGAAAAGCTTTTCCATTCCAGAAAAATGGAGCAGCGTTTAAAAAAAATCACTCGAATCACATCATCAATCATATCATTTTGTTCTGGTTGTCATGCGACCCTCCATTCACTTCTCCCCACCGCACACTCCCTTACAACACCCTTTCCTTACAACCCCTTCCATTTATGACCAACCAATGGGAAAATACCATCACACGCTTGACCCTGCTTGCGGTCTAAGGTATGAAGAGCATGGCTGGCGCTACGGCGGATTCGAACCTCTGATCGTGCAGACACTGCAGAACCTCTTACCGTCTGCGCTATACTCGCTCATGAATGATATCATACCAGAACTGCGTCAATAATAAGCTTTACTGATTATTAGTGTTATTCTTCAATCACACACTGTCCTCGATCAATCAATATATAGAAACATAGTCCATTAGAAAAATCAATAAGTTCCAAGATGGGTGCATTGCGTAATGAAAATTTTCCGCTGCGCTTACAAAGTCGATGGTTGGGCACCGGGAGAACCCCTTAAGCAAGCCCACCTTATAAGAGAGGGAAGACGTGAGGAAGCGGTTGATAGGTTGACACCAGATTTTTCTGGAAGTTAAAAACTCGAGTTATTCATGTTGTTCATGTCATTACCCAAACTTATTTGGCAACGATGAATAAGCTGACCTCTCTTAGCACTTCTGAAATCTGCGTTAAATCCTGGTGTAATCTTTCCCTTTCTCTAAATTCTCCACACATCCAGTTACACTCCTCTATACTCATAAATGAAAAGGTGATCTTAAATCCTGCTATTTTTCAGCACAAAAATGATTACGAAGTTTTATTTCTAGAAGCAACGCTCGATATCGAATTACAGCTTTGAAACTTCTGGAAACTTTCTTCTCACTGAACAGTCAGCGTCCCCGTATTGGCTCGAGTCGAATAAAAGGAGGAATTCATATCAAACGATAATATCAAACATGCTCCATGTTTTAGGACCTAAGTGCTGTTTTCCAAAAGTTCTAAGCATTACATCTTGAACCAAGTATCTCCTTTCGTACAGATAATAAAGAACAAAGGATAAGGTGTCTGACGCTAATCAATCCGCTTGGAATGCGCCACCGCGTCCACTTCAATTCAGAATTGTTTGATGTTTACGAAGGCGTAACTAGCCTGTACAATGACTTGCCGATAGCCGAGATTTTTTATCCTCCCAGACAACTGTGGTACCAATTTCTCGGCCAAGGAGGGATGAAAGGCTTGACTGGGACTAGGGAGGAATCGAACCTCCGATCGATCATGGTGCAGCCACAGCGGAGCTTCTTACCGACTGCTCTACACCGCCACATCATCATCGCTACACCGCCATTATAATATCGGTATCGGTTATAATATAATATCGGCTATGATAATATAATATACATAATATCCGGTTCGAACAAATCGTTAATAATGAAAACATATATGACGCCTCTACTAGATATGATGACTGAAACCCTTCATTTTGGTTGTAATAACATCGTAATATCTCGAAATTGTTGCAACTCTTTCAGAAACCGTTTCGACCGAGACCGAGACATTACGATATTACTACAACCAAAATCATCCGTTGCTGACATAGGTTGTTTTAGTGTCCCTAAATTTTGTGCAGAAGTACAGACAGAAGCTTTTAATCTCGTTCAACTGTACGTACTGTGAAAATTTTAACTATGTCTGTAATCAGGGCTTAAGCGGTTTTACATAAACGACCACCACTTTAATGTTCTCGTAATGGTGAATCCAACTAAAAGACCCATCGCAGTGAAAAAGTTTCAACCTTTTCGAGCACCTTCTTGGCAGCCACGGACAACCTATGAATAGTTAACTTTGCCTTACCGGATTTAGTATTGTAGAAACTGCCCAAGCGATCTTTGCAAGAGCTGCATCCCACATTTTACACAGTGCTAATCATTCTCCCGGTGAGAAAAGGGTAGCGATCTAACCCCAGAACGACAAAGGATAAAGTCTCTGGCGTATCGGTTAATCCGTTCGAGATGCCATTTGAGATGCACCCAACACGTTTGGCTGCAAATCGGAATCGTTGAAGTTTCACGAATGTGTGCTGGCCTATAAAATGACTTGCGAGGCCATGCCATGCATCAAGACGGTTTTCTTCATATTCCCAGAGAAGTCTGACACCAATTTATAGACCCCGAAGGGATCAAAAGCTGGCACCACGGCGATTTTGAACCATCGATCGTACAATCACGAGCGGACCTCTTTTCTACTGAGTTACACCCGCTTTGATGCAGAACTACCTGCATTAAAACTTCGAGGGAGAGAGAGAAAACTCCAATCCATTCGCGAAAAAAAAAGCAATCACAATTGAGGCATTTGCACTCCCATCAACATTAAAGAGAACAGAAGAAGAACGAGCAAAACCGCTAGAAACAAGAAATTGGGAATGACAAACAGATTCATCGTAAATATTCCAACTCACCTGGTTGCTACATCTCTTCCTGAACTTTTACTCTGACTCACATCATAAGGGTAAAGGGGTATGTTTTCCACAAAGGCCGTGCCAAGACATTAAATTTCAAAAAAAAAAAGAACTCAGCAGTTCTTCTAGAAAAGTAGTATATAAACTTGCTACTAGGTCTCTACAACCACAACCACTGCTTTCTGCAAATTCGGAGAGGGGATTTGAGACGTGTGTCACGATCGGTCAAACCAGAAACAGAGACGCAAGTTGTTCGTGGTCGATATCGTCGGCGAACGAAAAAACGCGCCTCGTCGTCGTTCGTCGCACATTAGACGGCTTTCACTTTTACGTACACAGCACTTCGATTCTACTACCGACGTTAACAAGTCGGTTCTCCTTTATTTTTACAGGATGCGCCTGTATTTGTGTTATTCTCATTGTTGAATCTGAAAGCTGAATCACATTGTGGTCGTAGGATGGTGAAAGCTCTTCCTCCGCAGAATAGTTTGCGGCAATTTGATGCACTATTACAGTTACAAGCACTCCATTACTCAGCATAGGTTTCTGTTTTCACTATCCTGAACGATTATCGAAACACTGACCCAGGGTGGTGTGGCACTCGACGGGATAAACGTAGCATTGTTCCAGTCATCCTCTATTTAGGCCTCTGAAGACGGCGAAAAAGCCAAAACGTCAGGCAAATAAAGGTTCCATCTAAAAACCTCGTAGGCACACTACAGCAAAACATTACAAGCACTGTTACACAATCCTAAATGGCGGTTTGAAATATCAAAATACTTACAGAGTTCAATAAGGTTAGCAGTTAGAGAGATATGGCCGTGTACTTTTCAGAATTTTCTTTATGTATATGGATTTGTTTTTTTGTGTTAGGAAGAAGTTTACTCTTTATTTTAACGACTTTTCCATGAAAAGATCCCCTCACTCGTTTCTTCTAGCAGACTGCTTCTTCACTGAATTAGCTTCCACTTTCTCGTACTCTTTCCTTCATTCCATCTCTATTAGTGTTCACCGAGTTTGCAAAATAAGCAGGAACAGAGCTCCTGTTCATGCAGCACCGCTCATCTCTTCAACTACAATGAATAGCTTCGTATTCACTGATAAGAAAAGATATGTGCATCCTTCTTCATTAATTCATAAAAGATTTCTCTTCATTTTTCTGTTAATTGTTTGGGGCATCTGCCTGACTGGAGCCAACGATAGTCACTTAGGATCGGGCTTTTCCTCTGGTTGGTGCACTTTTTTCTTATTTTATTTAAACGATTTTTCTAAGAAGAATTACAACCACTCAATCAATTCGATATACCATTTTTTGAGCTGTTCTTCCATTCATACCAGTCTCTCTTCGAGCACAAATGTTGCTTGCGTTTTTCGCTGCTTTTTATGGGGCAGAACACATAACACCTCGCCGTCCATGAACCCCTGCTCCAACCCTGTCGGGACGCCTATCATAGTGCATCATTTGCGTCTCTCTTCTCAAAAGTGCCGTAGTACGTGTGCGACAAAGTGGGCGAGTGCCGTACTCGTTTTTCTTCTTGTGCAGCAGCAAAACTACCGTAAATATGTCGCCAATCATCCACCGGCACGCATACAGGGACGTCCAAACTCTAGATGCTCGTTCTGCTCCGACCCACGGATTGAATTCGGTCGCACAATTGTTGTAAACAGTGCAAGTACTCTATTTATAACGATCCATGCACCTGAAAATGGATTTTCACTTGGAGTCACCAGAGGAAGAAATAATAGAATAGTAATTTTAACGAAAATTTCGCAAAGATCAAAATAATAGGCGTCGGCGTGAGGATTTATATGGTTTATTTGCGCACCAATGTGTTTTCGCTTTGAGTTTTCAAAAAAATTTCCTACCTTTAATAGTAAATGAGTGAAAGAAGACGACAGATGTTTTATTTACTTTTCTCTTTGCTTGTACTCTTTCTAGGATTTCAACGCGCCGTCTTAGTGATAGAAAATCTGTAAGTGAGAAGTTTTTGGGAAATTCCCTGCATTCCCCATGGAGATGCACCTTCGCGTTCACTTCAATTCAGAATCGTTTGAGGTTTGTGAATGCGCGTGCAAACTTCCAATGACTGCTGGGGCGAGGCGATGTGTTAGGTCAGTTTTCCAACCTCCCAGACGATTCTGGTACCAATTTATAGACCCTGGGGAGATAAAATGCTTGGTTGGCGATGGAGCGGTTTCGAAGCAATGTGTGATGCAAGGAACTTCTAGCTGATAGGGATAAAAACATCCTCTCTTATTTACAGAAGAAACTCACCTATGGGACGTTGTATGGAAGGGAACTAAGTACTCTGCGCTTTTTCAATCAAGGCATCTGGAAAAACTCGCTAAATTAAACTGCCCAGTTTAAATTACGAACAAAGTTGCTCCTTGAACACATACGATCTCAATTAATTCTAAAATACAGTCTGTACCTCTGCTCATGTCAAATTTACTCTTTCTCAACACCTTGGTTTTGACAAGAGTAAGCCTCGGTAGGCTCTTATAATTATTTGACTTAAGCCCTTCGATATAGGCAGTTTGCTTCAGCCGAACGCACAATTGGCCGAAATCCATGCGTCGCTTGTTTGTCAGAGGTGGTCGCAATCGTTCGCCGTCCTCGTCGTTGCAGCCAGCGTCCTAGAACGATTTGTAGTAGATACACAATGAATCGGAGTGTAGAGACACAGGTCCATTTCTTCACACTTCCCCGCAACCAACCTCTGCAAAGTCACGATCAAATATCGATGTGAAATCCTGACGCTAAGAAGGACCCGCCCCGTGCTGGACTTTCAAAACAGAATATCTTTGGTGAGGAAGTGGTAACGCACGGTGCGCAGGTTCCCGACTGCTCCTTTCACAGAGATCTGCGGATCCAGTTTTGGCACTCAGCCACAAGAGCTGCAGGAACTGCAAGAGACGCATAGCGCACTCTGTTCGTCTGCACTCACCGCATCGCGCTGCTGCTACTTGCGTGCCACCATAACCTCCTAAATGGGCGATCCGTACGTTGGTCAGCTGGCGACGAAGAGAGCGTGGAGCTCAAGGAGTGCGCCGGTGTTCGGTCCACGAGAGATTATGCACAGGACGGAGGCGCGCGTTGGTCGTCTCCTCCGCGTGTGTGCTGGTACTTCCCAAATATCACGTTTGACACGGAGACACCAACACCACGCCTCTTCGCCACTTCGACGCGTCCGCCTCAATTATTCTTGTCCACATCGATTGATTCGTTAGTTTAATTCGTTCCTCAGTTAGGCCTCTCGACTGATCACTTCCTTCTGATGCCGGTAGATCAGGTGTCTCGAACTGGAACTGCGTCTTCAGATTGCAGGAGTCGAAGTTCTTCGAGATGTTCTGAGACAACATGGAGTCACTATTGCCATGTAATTAGTGCTTGTCTTTGACCAGATACTAATTTTGCAGTCTCGATTCAATTCTTTGCTTCTTTGTGCTGCTGTTGTGTGTGCCTTCTTTTGCAATTCTTTTCTCTATTCTCCACGAGTGACCGTTCACGCTTTTTGTTCTGGAACTTCATTCTACACTTCCGGCTCTTTCGACTGTAATTCGTAGCCTGAATACTTTGATGAGAAGATCTAGTGCTGCGACCCACCTGTACTGAATCAAACAGGTGATTCCTGCACCTTTGCACGATTTGATTCCGTTGACTCTAAAATTCAAAAGTTCTCCATCTATTCTTTCTTCTGTTCTCGTTCACTCCTACACTTCTCTTCGCTCCCCTCATTACATATGTGCTCTCCAGTGCTAATTTGAACGTAGCCGAGCGGCAGTCAATGGGTCACGGCATTATTGAATATCTCCACCATCCCCATTGCCCTTATCCACTTAACTGGTCCGCATATGCGCTTCTCCGATATCTTAAGCCTTCCCAAAACAAAATGTTTTACGATGTACAAATCGAAGTTTACTTGGCTTCTTTTTGCGTTGTTGAGTATAAAATTTGGAATGTTTCCGCATAAAATGATGCGTTGCGTTAGCGATGAGGTTGTGCTCAACATACCTAACCGAAAGTCAACAGTCCTCGGAACATATTCATTTTATTAGCATAGTATTTATTTTACCTATTACTTCCGTCTAAAGGCGATATCTGCAAGGAAAACAACATATATATATATATATATATATATATATATATATATATATATATATATATATATTGACTTTGAGGATTTTTGTTACACTCCCTTCGTAATTCGAAATCAGCCTAATTTTGTCCAAGAAATGTCCATCAGATTAACTTAGTCTGTCAGTTTACAACACTATGCCTCACGGGAAAAGTCCATGTGTACTGAGTAACTTGTGCAGGTAATGAGTAGTAATGCTCCCCACATACTCCAAATATGTTTCCTTTGCTCTCCCCATCTAAGTGTTGTTCAAATCACTGGTAAATTTTAGTTCAGGCGCGATTATATCGCGAAAATTAAAAAAAAAAACCTAAGGGCATCGCCCCACGAATCTGGGGTGGTGCTAGTTTCAGGTGGGTTATGCCTATTCAGAGTCGTAGATTATGGAGAGAAGGGTGATTTCGTCTATTTCTTCCTAATTAACGTATAAAAACGGCCCGAAAGATACGGCTTCGGGCGTTCTACAACAAGTTCGATTGGAGCGCGCCAGCCTTGTGTACGCGCCGCTTCTTCCGGGCCGTTTTTTACGGCATTTAGGAAGAAATGGACGGAATCACCCTCCTCCATAATCTACGAGCCCGTATAGGAACTCTACACCTGAAATCCGCACCTCTCCAGATTCGTGGTGTGATGGCTTTAAGAGGTCGTAAGTTTGCAGAAGCACAGAGCCCCAGGTCTCTTCCAGAACTTATACCATGGGACTTCTTTCCCCATTCCACTCCCATATTTTTTGGCGAGGAGCGTACCTGACCGTGAAGCTTCATTGCGCTAACGAAGTGACTCGCCTTTTTTGCCCGTGTGCGTGCTTATTACTTGTGATAAGACCGATACGAAATTTACCTCAGCTTTACTCTTCATGCAGGAATGAAGTTGATTCATCACTGCTGGACTCTGTCCATGCATTGCCTTGGAACCTCACGGATTGCCATTCGGCATCAGTCGGATAGCGTCGTTTGTTTATGGCGAGTAAAAGATTGGATTTGATAGAGAGCAAGAGGATGCGTGAGCAGGCATGTTCTCGTGCGGCTTCTGCACCGTCGTTGTCGTTAACGTTCACGTCGTCACAGCTATCCGCCTGTCATCTCTTTTCCCTAAGCACTCTCTGCGCCCCGTGAAAACAACCTTATTATCGTTGTTCGCGTGCGCACTGAGCACTGCTGACTCTGCCCAAAAACAGTGAGACAGCTGGGTTGGTAACCAGTAGTTGCGCCACGGCTTCGTTTGTAGGAAGCTCATGAAAGGTGGAAACAGGCATGACGAGAACATGGTAGATTTGAGTTCAGAAAGCTGCTCGGATCACCCTCTGCAGTATTTACCTCCCTGCTGATTTCACGAAATCTGTACAGTAAGATGTCTTTTTGACTACGATAAATAAATTGCTGGTAAAAAGGTCAAAGGTTATTCTACGGGACCGATGATGAAATTGGTCCTACATGAGTGGAAAATGATAGTTGCTCGATCCAAGGAGTATTTTTGACCCCACATGCCGGCTACGTAGCTTTGTTTCTAAAATATATCTCCTTAGCTCAGCACGACAGACACACAGGCTTTCCTTTACTTCATTCTCACATGTTCTTTTTCGAAAGAAATAAAAACTTGTTTAAGAATGTGTTTTAGAAGTACTTGCTCTTAAAACAATATCCGTGCGGAGTTTTGTTGACTATCTCCTGTTAACATTACTATATTTATAGAATTGTTTTCAACCCTAAAATTTTGCTCACGCAATATAACAGTAACAATGTAACGCAATGTAACAGGGTCCAATTTGCTCAAAGATAAAGTGCTTGTTAAAGAAATAGTAAAAGAGTAAACGGACGGTTGTTTTGTTTGCTTTTAGTTTGAAAAAGACTATATGCAATTGAGTCACTAACATCGTGGGATGTAGCGGTAAGGAACCTTACGTTTTGTCGAACACACGCTGGAATCCGGAGTCCCCGGAACTTCATGCAGGCGGCGACAATAAAATTGCGGGAATTTTGAACTTAATTCCGAGCATAAGTTCAAAACCACTCCGTTTTCGAATTATGATCCATTTGGACTGTGATTTTCGGCACTTTGTTTGTGTTCATTCTCATGTTTTTTTCTTCTTGGTTAATTGTGGATTGTTCTAAAGAACTACAAGCACTGACGTAATTATAGGCATCAGCCCTCACGAATCTGAGGAGGTACGGATTTCAGATGCAGTATTCGTATACGGGATCGTAGTTTAAGGAGAGGGGATGATTCCGTCCATTTCTTCCTAACTGCCGTAAAAAACGGCCCGGAAGATACGGCTTCGAGCGTTCCGACGCACTATTTTCTACGAGTCCGATTGGAGCGCGCCAGCCGTGTGCACACGCCGCATGTTCCGGGCCGTTTTTACGGCAATTAGGAAGAAATGGACGGAATCACCCCCTCTCCATAATCCACGATCCCGTATACGAATACTCCACCTGAAATCCGTACCACCTCAGATTCGTGGGGTGATGCCTTTAACAGTTCTACAGTCTGCCTCCCACAAATGTTTATATATTTAGGGAGTGCTGCTACTAGTACTCATTCTCTGAAAACAGAAACAAAAAGAACATACACGTATGTCGCTTCAGTATGTTTCTGTTTCTTGTGTTCCAGATGAGCAATGCAGCCGCGAAGATCACTATTTCCTTGGGGGTGGGACGACGATTTTTGTAGGTTGAAACATGCTTCTTAGTTGTCCTCACTTGTAATGTCAGTTCTGTCGTTAGTGTGAGCGGCGGAAATGGTACAGACCAGTCACAGAAAAAGAAATATTTCTCGCTCCGTCTGTGTGCGTGTTTACTGTTTTCTACTACTAGCTGCTAGTCGTCCCCGCCTATTCGATATCTCCTGTTGACGTCTTAGTTCTCTGCTTTGCAAAGCAAGCCTGTTTGCTCTACATATACCTTTGTAAAAATTTGTGCAGTATTGGTTATTAACTGTCACATGGCAATCACGGAATCAGCATATAGCCGCTCTTGTGGAGCAGAGCAGGTATCAGGGAAGTCGAAAGTCATGTAATAGTTACATATTTCTTCGTAGCTATTTTCGTATCTTTTTTCTTGTAAAGAGGACATTCAGAGGTAGTTCCAAATTCTTCATCCTCCTTCTCCTTTACTCATGGGTCTGTTTTGAAGAAGCTAATCGCTACCTGAATCAATACTCGATCATATGCATTTTAAGAGGGAAGCGTGAGTGTTATTGCTGTATGTATGTGAGGCTGGAAAGAACTGCTTTCGCTTGCCACCAGAAACCAGCTACTACGTCAGCCACTGGCGGCGGCAGCGCTGAATTGGATCCTCCATACTCTCCACTATAGACATGTACACTCTGTTCTCATATATTCTAGCGATGATGTCATACGCATTTGAGGCCTTAAAATTGTAAATAATTCCCTTTTCTATATATTTAAAGTATGCTCCTTTCGGTATTTAAAGTCCTCATCCACATTTTAAGGGAGACTAAAAAGATTTTACGAGATGAATATAGCGTTTGGATATTATCGCCTTCCCATATAAAGTGCGAATGGATTTCTCTTGGGCTTATGCGTAGCGATTCTTTTGATAGTACGGTATAGGAACTCAAAACCAGCTATTGTCCCCATAAATGTGAACCTATCTAGATTCGTTTGCTCTGAGATACGAAAGGTAAGCAGAAAGTTCTACTCACGCTTTTTCTATGCTCTTGCAGATGCATTTTTACGTTTGTTTTGACTCGTCGTACGACGATTTTGTTCTGCGTAATTTAACCTCACCGTCGTCAACTGCTTTCCCGAAACTTTCTGAAGATCAAATCAACCCGGTAGTCACGGCAGCATTATTTTATTTGGTAACACGTGAAGCATCGTTTTCTCTTCTCCTCCTAGTGTTGCCTGCTGCGGAAAATATAAATAGGTTCTTAAGCGGAAATGGTTTAAAAATGAGCAAGGTGACTCTCTCCCCGGGAAGGTGGCACCACGCACAATATGTCGCCGTTTACGCGCCCACATCATCTACACCGTCGCCTCTTGCCCTACAATTCGACGTCACCGCCCCAGTAGTGGTGACGTCAGCGACCTGAGCCGTTGCTGCTGCTCCCGCCGGCTGCCTTCACGCCTTCTCGTTCCTCACTTGAAGCGGCAACCATATTCTATCGTCGGAATCAATTGTTCCGGACGAGGGAGAAGAGGTAGAGAGTGGAGGGCGGCTCCTCCTTACCCTGCCCACTCTCCGCTCTCTCCTCGTTTCCAGCGTCGTCGCGACCCGTCGATGTGTCTCTCGGCCATCCGCCGCGCTAGTACTCTCTCGGATACACCACTGGAGGGTCACGCACGGCGATAATGTATCCCGCCCTCTCACCAATGCCCATCACTATCTTTTCCTTTTCGATTTCTGGAAATTATCTGCATGCTGATTCTTCGTGAGCCACCGCACTGCGTGAACCCATCTACTGATGGAGGCGCTCCTCTAATCACTTATTATTCTAATTACTGCTTTGATCTTCCTACCTCGAGTTAATTGAAAACTTCTTCCCGGCCATTCCATGAATTCAGTCAGAGAAAGCCATATGTTGTTGGATGTGTACGCTTTATCAGCTGTTTCGTTTGCTTTCTAGTGCATTTTTAGTTAATGACGATTTTTTTCATTACGTTCGTTTAAATTAAAGCAGCGATGGCAGCATATGCTCTGGCGTGCAGTTTCTCATTAATATCATTTTGTTTAGACGATAGTGGGTTGTGTTCGCGGCGCGACTCTGTTGAAACAGATGAGTGCACAGTGCAGTTTATTCCTTCGCTTTCATTTTTAACCAATATGTATTAGAGATCGCTTTGCTGGAACGAAGGTTGGTGAGGTGTTGTAAGGAATGCCATGCCAGCTGCAGATCAGCACGAGGGCACCACTCCTTCAGTCTCCAACACCTTTTTCTGCACACACACTCTGCGTGGTGGAGTTATTTGAATTGCTGATCACAAAAAATCACTTTTGTCTTGTGCTGGAACTTGTTTGGAGAGCCGGGATAGACTCAGTACAGGTTATGGTGTTGAGACTTCTCAGCTTCTTTTAGAAGTGACGCCAGGCGAGAACACATGAAGCAGCGACTACCAGGTGGTATGAGACTACTGCGAAAGAAATCCCTAGTGTTTGGCCATTCCTCAAGTCTGACAGATGATTTTAAAAGTACCAAGATGGAACAGTAATACTGGATCGGAAATAATATTAATATTCATAATCAGGACGTCATATTACACCCTTTTTTCAAGGTTCCAGACGACTCTGAGAAAACCCGCACCCGCATTTAACTGTGCAAAAGTGACGCTAAAAATACTGTCGTATCTCTTCTCTGTAAGTTTGGCACTTCAAATAAGCAAAAATTGGACGGAATTTCCTTAGAGGCCCCGTGGTATCACTTGTGCTATGGTGTCTTTTTTTTCGTCCTTCTCCAAGTTGTATAGAGAAAACTCTAAAAACTGGTGAGTGGCAAAATATAATGAATCCCATTTCAAATGATGTCCTTGTTTTTTTCGCTACATTTTTTTTTCGTTTAGCTGCTTAGTCTCTCTGAACTCACTTGAATTTTCTGAAGGAGGCAATTCATTTCATATGGTTATCCTGAACCTTGCAGCGAATTTATATACATTTCCCAATCACATACTTCATGATACTATCTACCAGTTACATACCTTTCCACCAGCTCTCTTCAAATATTTTTCAGTTGTATATACATATATATATATTCATATGTTTACAGCATTTGTATTTGTTATTCCTGTAAGCCTACCTACTTGTGGATTTGTACCTAAGTAATTACGTGAATTTATGTTTTGCGTTATTGTGTATGTTTATGCGAGAAACCGTCCTTATCTGACTTATTATTTGTTAGAAAAGAATTTTCTGCGCCACTGTGTGCACCGGACATTACTGGATGTGCATCCCGTAAATTCCGATCTTACAATTTCTTTCATTTTCAATTGCTGTCTCATTAACTGTAATATTCAGGTGTCTGATTCTAGGCTCTGCAAATTAGACTTTCTCCATATAGCTTTCGAATATCTGTTCTAGTAAACCAAGCGCGCGTAGCTCTACACTTATATGTAGTTTCAGCTATAATAATTTTGCTCATATTTCGTTGTTTTTGGTGTTTTTTTGGCGAATACCTGTGTAAAAGAACAACCTGTCGTAGCTAGTTCCGCTGTGGTAATGGTTGTTCTGAATATGCTCTGAATGTAGCGTCTTCTGCTGGTGATTAACGTACTCTTGCACCCTAACGCAACAAGTATCAAGTGGATGGGTCATGCACAGTATCGTGGACCATAGTACTAGTCACATCTGGAGAGGTGTTTGTACCTTCTCACTCTCAAACTCACCCAAACAAAAATCCCCGGTTCTTCTCTTTCATCAATTTTCGTGCGTTTCTAGCGGTTTTTTCAATTCTATTTCCTATATTAACATGCTTTTTCCATGTGGCCGATTTTTTTTTGGTTTGTCCCCACCTAAGCACTATAATCATCTAGTTCGAAACAAACTTGGGCTTTTGTGTCATTCCTTCCCTCACTGATGTATAAGAGTTTCCAGATTCTGTTTCACTTTTGCTCCGGTCTTTTAGGGGATACTGTGACATAATTTTATTTTTTTTTTAGATGATGTAGCAATATTTGACCCCAATAATAATGACTTCAATAATGATCCCAAAGAAAGGAGTTTCTTCTCGAGCTTTTCAGCACTCTACTTGAAATGACAGATTCCTTTTGCTGCAGTTGCACATTACTGAAGATGTCTTTTCACTCATAATCATTCAGCAGATACCGAGCAGATAATATCGAGTGGTATACTTGGGTCATCACCGTCGTTTCTAGCTTCCTTTTACTTATCAGCACTCTTCTCCTGCTCCAAAACGAGCCGTTGTTGAAATGACTTCCGACTATATTCGTTTTAGCATCCACTCCGCGTAATTTTCTGCTGTCCATATAACACGAGAAAGGCTCTAATTTCTGTTAAGTGAAAGACTTCAGTCCCGACGCTACGTAGTAGTTTCTGATATCATTCTGTAGAGATTCACAGCAAAGTTGTATAATCTAATGGTCTTGAGTTTTTCTTCCTGAAATCTCCCTACATTCTCTAATCTAACACGAAATTATTTCAGTGGTCAAATGTGGCCGTCGGCTGGGCCGATGCTACAAAGTCCATCGTATCCTCCCGGCCCGGCACCTTCTGCCATGATCCAGACTCTACCTGGTTATGGTATGTCTAAAAATACTCGTCTAAAAATAAAAATGTTTTCAAATGAATCACTCTCTTGATACCACTGTGTTATTTCTACTATTTGTGTTAAGGAATGCAACCATCACCGTACCCAATGGATCCGGCGGGCGCTCGCCCGCAGCAGTACCCATCGGTTTCGGACCAGAATGTGGGAGTCTACGACCAGGTAGACGTCATGTCTAATGTTTCATTACGGAATCTACACAAAACACATTTGTGCGGTTTCAGAAGTGTTCTTTACCAAGTGCTAGTTTGACACTTCTTTTTGTTTTTCCGTTTTTCACGAATTTTCATTGCAGCTTACCTATACATTTGCTGTTTGATAAATTAGATTTAAATCCAATTATTACTTTTTCAGAATGCAATCAATTACAACCAACAACAACAAAGAATGATAATGATGCATCAACAACAACAAATGCAGCAGGTGAGTTACAGTATAACTCGATTTATTGTCTTCAGGCTTACAACTTATAACCGTTTTATAAGCGCTGAGAAACAGTTGTACCCTCCTACCGTCCTTTCATATTGCTCACAGATATAGGCTCGTCCCCTTTTGTCCACTTCTTTAAGCTTCGTCATCGTGTGATCTCACTCCCAAATCTCTATCATAAAATTAATTACGCATCACATCACATGAAGTTTTTTGCCGAAAGAGTGTCGGTGTGTGTCTCCTTTTCGAGATAGGTGGCTAATTCTTGTTCTTGATCCATTTTTTTCAGGTCCAAGCTCACGCGAGGTCTCGGCGAGGTCCGAGTGTGCCCATGCCGCAACAGCCTGGCCAACCGTTTGACCCTATGTATCAAGGCGTTCCGATGGGTGTAAACAAGTGAGCCGAAGACTTGAAACTGTTGCAACATGTAGGCAATTCTTTCTCCTTGCAGCGTTCCTGGTCAAGCGCAGCCGCTGATGCGCTACCCGCAAGGTGCAATGACGTCACCCTCGTACCCGATGCCAACGAACGGTAGACCTAGTGGCGTGATGACGTCTCCAGGATATCCTCAAATGGTCAGTCGACAGAAAAAAAAACTTGTTCTGATTTTATTTCCTCCTAGAGGGCAAAGAGTTTGGGCCACAGGAGAAATAACGGCCACCGCAGAGAAGTGTTCCAGTAGAACCCACCCCTCCTCCTCCTCCTGCTTTCCTTTTGGAAGAGATGCAATGATTCTAATAGTTTGCTACAGCCGAAAACAGGCCAGCTAGACAGTTCCTCTCCTTATTTTGAGCAGCTTCTTCCGGACCTCTTTTAAAAATCTCAAACTGCAAAATCCAACAAGGCGAGAATTGTGGCCACGTCCCGAAAACTAGCTTTTGATCTGTTGGACGATTGGAAAAAATTTCAGTATCGCGCCGGCGCACCTGTTCTCTACGGGCAAGTGCAACAGCAAGCCCAGCATCAACAGGTCGGTATTTTCATCCTTGATCTCGTTTCACTAAATACCACTTGTGCACAAATCGCTTTAGGTAATTTCCTATCCAAATCCCAACGCACCACCGGACGGGAGATACAACGTCCCGTATATTTCCGATGGCGTTCCGCCAGTGATTGTTCCGAAAGAAGTAGGCCCCACGGCTTTGGTGCTGAATTTCTTACGAAACAAGCAATGATTTTCAGGTGATTTTGCGGCCATTCGGTCTTGAACACAACATGAATCACCACACTTTCACTTTCAACCTCCGACCTGAAATCATGCAACAACTGCAGTCGTGAGTGTCCGGTCGTTTTCGCTTACGAAGTGCTCGAGTTTCTCGTTCATCGTTTAGACCATTCATTGATATTCAACTGAAAAGCTTTCATAAGGATGACAAGAAAATGACTACCCAGTGGCCTCCTAAGCAAGCTTCAAATGGGCAATCCGTGCCTGGCACGCTGCCCGAGTGTAGCATACAGGTTATTTTAAAGGAATTTGCCACTATTTCTCCTTCAAGAATTATATGAGTTCGTTTCTTTGCACAGTGAGCTTGTTTTTAATCGAAAAGGTCTCGTGGTTGTCCTTTATTTGCTCACATTTCGTTTTATGCAGGTTTTTTTAGATTTGGTTGTCTGCAAAAACTTTAAAATGGTCTGCTTAGAGACTACTGTAATTATCCCATAAGATGATAAGAAATGAAGATATATTGTTCTGGGTCTCACAAACACACTTTTATCAATAATTTTCATTGTCAAATGTTTAGGTGCTGATCAACGGTCAAATAGTACCAATACCTGATCTCGGCCGATCACTATTTATCAAGCAGGTGGTTATCTCCGGTCCGAACACGATCGAGTTCACCGTGAACCAGTGTGTATGTGTGAGTAGCATAATTTATTTTTGTAGTCTATTCACATTCCTTCCGATTTCTCATTTCATTTTTCCGATATACTTCATTTACAGTCGCACTCATTCATTATGCAACTTGTTGTTCGGCAACCTCTTGCCAAAATCACCCAGGACATTTTCAACCGCACGCAGTGTTGCACCATGGAGATGTGTCGGGAAAAAAGTGAGTGATTTTTCCTTAAATATTCTGAACCAAGATTAATACAGTGGTTGCACTTAATCAAGTGTGGACGATCAGTCCGCTGAACGTGGTTGGTATGAAGTACGTTGTTCATAACGAAGACAAAAGGAGAAAACACGCATGCTCTATGAGGTCGCTACGCGTGCATCACAGCGATTCTATGAGCGATGAGCTGAAAATTACTGAGACGATGCAGTTCGTTGAGTCAGACTCAGTTCTAACCACCGCCGCACTTTTTCTCTAAAAATGTAAAGAATGTTGATTTGAGGCTTTAGTATTTGATGTGGATGGTACGAAGTGCGTTGTACATAACAAAGAGTGACTTACCGGCTTTGCTAAGGAAAACTTTGAATAGCTGAGAGAAAGAATCAGGTTTTTACCTTAGGCTCTCGGTTGAGATTGTTTTTTCCTCGAAATTTCAACTTCCGCTCAAAGAAGATCCCACAAAATTCTAAGGATTGCAGGACTTTTTGTCTTTTCTTTTGCATGCATTAAAGACAGCATACCACGAATCTGAGGTGGTGCGGATTTCAGGTGGAGTATTCGTATACGGCACAGTAGATTATGGAGATGGGGGTGATTCAGTCCATTTCTTCCTAATTAACGTAAAAAAACGGCCCGGAAGATGTGCGCAAGCACAAGGCTGGCGCGCTCCAATCGAACTCCTTGTGGGAAATAGTGCGCCGGAACGCTCGAAGCCGTATCTTCCGCGCCGTTTTCCACGGCAATTAGGAAGAAATGGACGGAATCACCCTTCTCTCAGTAATCTACGATCCCGTATACGAATACTCCACCGGAAATCCGTACCACCGCAGACTCGTGGCGTTATGCCTTTAAAGTAACTGTTCTCGGAATCCTCAAATTTTTGCAGACGTCAACATAAGTGTTGTCTTGAATGGAGAATAAAAGATCCGAAAAGAGAACGTGTTTCCTGTAATCACAGTAGAGGTCGCCCACTCTCTTAGAGTTGTTGACTGGTAGTTCATTCCAACAATATATAATAGCTTCAAAACGACATGGAGCACGTACGCAATTGCGTACGCGGCTTCTCGAGGCGCTTCGATGAAGAGTAGCAGGCAAGGAGCGTGGTGAAATCCTTGCTGGCGCCACCCATCGCTACAGTTTGCGACGGTCCCAACTCGGTTGCAACTGCTGTCCCCGCTGCGCCGTTTCGAGCGCGTGCTTCATGTCGCTTTGACCCGACTATATGTATCGTTAATTTTCCGTCTTCTCCCCACTAAGAAATCAACGTTTCTGTCAATGTGTTAAGTTCGTTTATTAGTCTTAATAGCACTGATTTTGTGGAATCACAAATTGCTTTTCTGCATTAAATATAGTTTCTTCTTAATTCTTTTTCTTCAATTCTGTTCTCCGCAGTAAAACGGTTGATCAGATTGTTAAGGACAGGTTTTCTTGTTGTGTTGCTGGAACACTTGTCTTATTAATGAGTATTACTTCCGTCGGCAATGATCCTTAATACCAGTTCCACATATTTAGTAAAAGTTACTTCAGAATCGAGAATAGAGCAAGTTAAAAAAAAAGTGTGGGAAATCTGTGTAGGAGCGTTTGTCAGCTACCTGTCATTGTCTTTCGAGTCACTTACTGATTCGAATTCTTAGAAACAATACCGTACATCATAAATAGGTGAACTCGTATGCTTCATTGTTATTAGCGTTACTGCAGCAAACTGCATGTGTAGAATCATTTAGTTACTTCATTTCAACGTGTGTCCAACAATTTGAATGGTATCTCATACGTCTGTGATAGGCCTCACAATTTTCGATCATGAAAAAAACAACTATATGTAAACAGCATTGCCTTCCGTAATGCTAAGAGCCACAATTTCGGCGCCCTCATCACCTCGGTTAATGGAATAATAACCTAATCTTTTAGTGCTTAAACTCACCCCGCCAACTGGATTGCGTGTTCCCCTGGTGTGTGACGTCACTCATCGTAGAATGTCAATCCCAGCACGATCATCACGATGTGTTCATGCTGCGTGTTTCGATCTGGAGCCTTTCATAATGCAGCAAAATGAGAACTCACTGTACGAGTGCCACCTTTGCAAGTAAGTTACCCACTCAATTTCTCATTCCGCAGATGCTGGGGAATATGGGCTCTCAAAGCAGTCCAGTTTCAAGTGAACTCAGAAGTCAGAGCTCTCTGCTCGTGCTTATTGTCAACGCTCCTCTAACTTCAAACAAAATGTCAACAAGTGACGATTTTCTCATTTTGGAGAGCTTTGTTTACGAGAAAAATTATGGTATAAATAAACTACAAAAAAATATGCACTCATGGACGAGATACGAAATTCTATAGCATTAAAGTACATTTCTAACAGGTAATTTTCTACCTATAATTTCGTTACCTATGGTGTTCCTCCAGCATTGTATGTACTCTTTTCTTCACCTAATCAATATGGTGTTTGAATTCATTAATTATGAGTAATTATGGCGATGGTAATTTTACTTGCCCTCGTCGCTTTTTTCTTGCAATTTCTCCAACTTTGCCTTGCTTTGCCCACCAAACCATCATCACTTTCCTCTTGTTTTTAAATGTGTTAGCATTATCGGGACGAATGCAGAGAGACCGCTCTTTTTTGAATAGTCATAATTCCTAATCACCGAAGAATTCGGTTCCAAATCTCTCCCGAATGATTGGCATTTTGAACAAGTGCAATAATAAGTAGTTTTCTTTGGTATTTTTTTTCAGTCCAAATTTGAACTACTCAAAATTGGACTCGTTTAGTTGCATAGAGTCCAGATTGCTACGTATAGTAAAGTCACGACGACACCCCACTGCACATTGCTGCATTTCGCGATGGTCCCACCTCGATGCCAACCTCCATCTCCACCGCGCCGCTTCGGGTGCAGCCGATTATGCAACTGCTCGGTGCTTCACGTAGTTTTGACCCGACTCTACTCACTACATATATGGTTATTCAGAGACTTGTGGAATTTTGCATCTTTGAAGAGTTGACTCCGAACATCTTGTACATATTTCTGAATATTGACGTTTTCCGAATAGTCTGCATCTCGAATGACTTGGAATTCACTTTTACTCAACCACGCCTAGTGAGAAGTTCCGTCAGCAAAATTTCCATACCCATGGGCGATTATAATAGGTTGCGTTGGTAGCGTTCTTGTAAGATGAAGCTTTTATTACATAGGAAACGGCTATGTTGCACCGGTTCCCCATACGAGGCACTTAATAACGTGCCACATTTGCGAGGGCACGTACTGCGTTTGCAAGCGAGCGAAACCAAGTAGGCTGTTGACGCCGTTTCCCCCTTCTTTCCTGGCAGACGCGGCGCGTTATAAGATGCTTCGCAGGGGAATCCGTTGGCCGTTTTTTGGATAGTTAAGGGCACTGGAGCGTAACGCGCTCGTACTGGTGAAGCGCACTCCTATCTCATATCTGTTATGATAGCGATCCCAGGTATCTCAATTTCGTGGTATGCTGCTTTAAATCGAGCTCCACTTCGTTAAATCCGTAAAGTTCTGGATATACCGATCTCTTCCTTACGCGGAACTGACGTTCGCAATAAAGACCATTTATGATGACAATGGATTATCGTAGTTATTGCAAATTAAGAGCACTTTTTTCGGCACTCTTGTCGTGCACGAAGAATTACGGAAAATGCGGTTGTATTTTTGATTCTGAAACACGAGTAATGTCCGGCTGTCCGAAAATAAGTCTTGTGGATTACGTGATTCAGTTCTTCAGGAGGTTTAAAAAAAAGAGATCGAACAAGTGTCTGGAGTCTTTGGAATACACATGCAAAAAAACTTCAATTATTGATCTGAACTATGGCAAATGGAGAAAAACTGCACAACTTTTCGTTCGCTTTCGAATATTCGTTGTTCATCCTTGTCGTACCTTCATATTCATATTGAATTTGTAATCCAACTATTTTCCAATCATTACTTTTTAACAATGAGATTCCATCATAAATCCATTAGAATGTCTTTCTATGCAGCTTTTCTACTGTGGGGTGAAGCGCAAGATATTCTATTCCATGTAGTTATGTGTGTGCGACGCTTTACACTATCTGTCCGCTTTTCTATTGTATATTTCACCTCATTTTTCTAATTCAGTTTTTGGCTCATGATATAGGTAGGAAAAGGAGAAATGTTGAGCAGTAAAAAAGATTGAATGAAAACATATGCAAGTTTCTTGCAGACGATACATTTTAAACGAGACACATTTTGAAGCACGGAGATTAGCAAAAAAAAACATCCAAGTCGAATGTTCAGGGATTTTCCCCGAAAGTTCCTCTTGTACTGTTGCTCAAGAATTTGCCTCAAATACGCGCAAGAGAAGATGAGAATTCAAACTTTGCCAAGTTCTTCTTAGTAACCGTATTCCAATTCCCTACTTTCCGAAAGAGGAACGATTTCAATGTTTTCTAAAGAAGATTCACTAAGCCTTTAAGTTTCTAACATTTTGGACTTATTCTTTTTAGATTCCAAACATTATAAGGGGCCAATGAAAATGGCTAGTTAATTAGTAAATATACAATAATTAATTTGGTAAATATGAGCGGGTGTGGCGCAGTCGGTTAGAGGTCCGTTGTAGCTACACGGTCGATTGTTCGAAACCGCTCTAGTCCCTCCGGGATCGATAAATTGGTACCAGATTTGTCTGGGAGGATAAAAACACTAACGTGATCACCGGCTGGCCCCCGCAAGTCATTGTATAGGCCAACACGCGTTCCAAAACCTCAAACGATTCTGAATTGAAGTGAACGTGGGGGCGCATCCCAAGCGGATTGATGCGCCAGTAACTTTATCCTTTTCATCCTTAATTTGGTAAATACAGATTTCTTTATCAAAGCTAACGGCATTTGTTTAAGAACTCGCCTTCTCCAAATTCGGTAGATTAATGCTGAAGCAGCTAGCTTGAGATATTTTCCACAATTAATTTTAAAAATGTTCCACAAGGTGAAGCTCGAAATCGCTCGAATTTTGGTGTGGTGAGTAGTTGTATCTGCAATATTAGATGTAGTAGAAATAAATAGAGACCTTGTATCACACCCTGCGGAAGCAAGTTATTGCCTAATAAAAAAGGGACTTGTTTCTTGCTAATTGTAACCGATTCCGATTGTGTTAATCCATGTTGTCAAGTATTGCTATAGCTATACGTTCCTTCATTTCCCTTCAAATCTCCTATATTTAGCAGACCGTTTTATTTTTAGGACGATTTTCCAACTTAACGAAATTGATCTTGACTATTTCGTGGGAAAAATGCTACGCGAGACGACAGGGAATCAGGCTGCAGAAATGCTGCTCGAACCAAACGGCGAATACCGGCCAGTTGAGCAGGAACTCAGTGGTCGGAAACGGCAGAATGACGAGAACGGTGAGAGTGTTTCTTGTTTTCTTCGGTAGAAGAATGATGCTGGTTCTGAAGCGTAGTCTTAGCTGGACTCGAGCAGTGTTCTGCACGCATCAGGTGGAGAAAAAGTATAGCTTGCCCTTTGCTACGTTGCGGCCACCAAGTTAAAGACTGTGGCCGTGCGATTGCTCGCTTTCCATAACTGATTGTTTACGATGTGGTATGGATTTGTCTGTGGCAAGATGTCGAGGAACTGTATCGCATAAAATAATCTATTATTATTTCAGCTTGCCACAGAAAAGTAGAGAGTGCATGTAGACCGCTTCAGTAGATTTACTGTTTTTTTTTGGAGATCTAACCGGCTTACCGATTTTATGGAACTCAGCACTAACTCAAAAATTTTCAAATCTTTTTTTTTCAGTTCTTTCTACTTATTTGTTGTCTTCCCAACTTCTTCGCAAGCCTCTCTCAGTAGCATTTTCAATTTTTTAGCTGTGTAAAGATCTCGAAAACAACCACACTTCCTAGATCTTTGCAGTTGCTCAGTGTAAAACAAGATCACGCTAGTTGTGTTCATTTATCGTTTCATTAACAAAAAAGAAATCAACACTTGTCTCTCTGTTCTCATGCACTACTGCGATGAAAAAAGCTGTGGCTTTCAAAATATTGTTATTTATTATTTCAGCTAATAAGTCGCGCTTTTTCGAAGAAGAAATAAATGAGTTGAGAGCTCTCTGAAAGATAGGCTTCATTGAAGGCAGCATACCACGAGATTGACGATGTTTGGATCTCTAAACGATAACAAGTTAGAGGCATAGATTATGGGTATGAACGTGCTCGCGTCCAGTTCCCTCCAATTGTCGTGAAAAATGACGTGAGATACGGCTTTCCTCTACAAATTTTCCTCCTATAACGCCAAAGACCTCCTTGATAATCTTCCGCTCGCTTGCATACGTAGCGCGTGTAAAAAGGTGGTGCGTCATCAGGTGTCCATAGAAGAACGAGTTTTTCACGACGATAAAGGGAAACTGATCATGAAAATGCCCACTCTTATATTCTACAATCCTACATTTCCTTCAGAAGTGCCAAAAATCGTCAATTTCGTGATATGCCGCTTATTAAAGATGGTGGCCTGTAAGTCTGCAGTGGATTTCTAACAGCGAAATCTACCTAATTTTTTTTTAGTAAAAAAGAAACAGGTGTTTGTCGAAAAAAGCTGGCCTCTATTATTTGAAAGTGTTTCTTTCACATTAGCTTTATTTTCATGTTGGCTAGACTAAGATATCTTCGAGCTCTCCTTTAGTAGTCATCCAAACATGTTTTCACTACTAGTAGAGAAGAGAACACATGTAGAAAAGCATAACAGACGGCGCACAGAGCGCATTAAGCTAGCTAGACACTCGGGTTTGACATCAACATCCAGTCGATGGGATTACACACATATTCGTGCGTTGAGGGCTGCATCCAGAGACGCTTCTAGGGTATGAAGGAGCTTGAGAAACGCAGAAAGCGAAGAAGTCCAGGCGGAATACCTACATTTTTTAGGAGAGTCAAGGTGTGACGTATTAGGCTGAGGAATAAGTCATGAGCGTTTTTTGTCCAAAGTAAAAAAATACAGTGTTTTATGTTCTGGTTGTATGATCATGGAAAAGAAATTATAGTTTAATAGCACACATTGACGAACGTCTTGCGGTTTGCGCTTCGGAATGTTTATTTTATTAAGAAGCCATAATTAAATCAAAATTACCATACATAAGATGGACGGGAAGTGAACCCATGACCGTTGTGATTTTGTGATTGTCTTCTTCTTAAAAAAAAAACTGGCATCATGTAGTTGCTAAATTACTTTACTTTCTCGAGTAAGTAACAATTTGCACTTCTGCTGCAAGAATGAAGAGTTTCAATCCCATCACATTCCAGGTCCCGCCCATCCAATCAAGAGAATCAAGAGCGAGCCCTTTTCAGCGACGGTCGCACCACCGTCGGTGATGTCACCGTTTCCTCCACCGCCTAGCTCAGCTCCAATTGGAACTGCTCCATCTATGATGAGTCCTTTTGCTGCCAGTCAAAGGTAAACTCATATCACTTGTTCATCTAGGCCATCCTCACTACATTCCTGAATTGATGTTCTAGTTTCAGCCCAATCAAAGCGGTCTCGTCACCAGCAGGTGCCCGCTTCACCGGCGGTCCTGGAACACCATCAACACCGCTTGCGCCACAAAATCCTGCCTCAGTTGGTGCTGCACCAACAGCCGGTTCTCTGTCGTCGGAACCCGTCATTCATAGTACCAGTCCACATCAAACCCAAATTCAACAGCACGGGAGCGTAGAAGCGCCGTCGCTTACTGGTGTGTTGTCGTTGCTGCTTCTTTTCCCATATAAATATAAATAGTAACCTTCGTGGTGTTGTTTTTTTTTTTCCTAAAAGGGATTTATTTTTTGTTACAGTATCCAATAGACGACATTTGGAAGCGCAGAGCATTGTGTTAAAATTAGATTATGCTTGCTTGTTTTCAGAAAGCTCCAAAGAGTTTTTCTTTTGGCTTTCAGAGACAATAAAGAGTCAGAGAACTAGTACTGAAATTATTTTGCTTTTTCAAAAGTGCAGTGCTTTCAGGTTCAGCTCCATACACACCTGCTTCAGTAAACTCGGGAGTCGCTTTGCCAACTGTGAACTCTGCTGACCAACCGTTTGCCAATGTCCATAATCTGTCGTTGTCGAGTATTGACATCGAAATCGACGGAAAAAGCTTGTTCACTTCGGTGAGTTTACTGGAAATAAATTAGTTCTGAAAGTTCTTTTCTCAAAGATATGAAAAATATTGGAATCAAAGTACTCTTTCTTAAATAATTAATTCTATTCTCGTTCAGGCATTGATGACCGCCGATGACATCAAAAAGTACTTGAACGATAGCGACAATGTTTTCTCAGCTTTTGATGACCTCACTTGCACTGTAGGTGATTGTAATTTGTTCTTATTAGTGCATTTTTATAGGTAGAGAGAAGGAAAATTTTATTTAAAAAAATTCTTCCGTTTATCTTCTTATCTTGTCTATATCATTCTTTTCAATTCTTTTTTTTTTCTTTTTGCTTCCATCCGGTTGAGGAATAACTATAAAAAGTCTACTTAAAATTAGTCTTTAGCTAATGGAGCACATTTCCAGCGAAGAAATTTACGCTCACTCATGCAGCATAATTTGCAAATAATATTGGTGGGAATATATGAAAAGTTCGGAAACAACCACTGATTTGGTATGTCGACTGGCCCCCAAGCCACTGTATGGTAGTTCATAAATCCCAACTGTTTCCGAATTGAAGTCGGACGCGTTGGCGCATCCCAAGAGGATTGATTAATGTCGATATTTTCTTCATCCTTATTCCATCCATATCCATTATTTAGCTAAGTTCGTTTGTGTCGAAAGAAATGTAGATTAAGGAATCATCTTTGTTTGATAAAACAAAAATGATTTTGTTTCGTAAAACGCTTCTTTCTCTTTGCTGCTAACTTTTCCACAAAAAAAATGATAGAAGACATGTTTTATATACAACACGCACAGTCCTTACTCTGCATGCTGGAGTTTCTTTAATGCTTATCGCAGCAAATGGTTGCGCACATGCGTACCCAAAGTAATTGGTGGTTATAAAACGCTCCTTACCTCATCTAAATACCAATAGCTATTATATCATGTGTGTTATTGTAATCTTTGTTCGTTTTTTTTTTTAAACTAAGTAACTCCTTTTAGAATGATGCACCATCATTTGGTGGCTTCCCTCACTGCTGGGAGGATATCCAGTCAATAATAGCAGCTGACGAGAAGCGGGGTTGATGCACCTATCAGTGATCTGCTGCCCAAATAAGTAATCTCATACTATCTGCTCGGTCAACTATCGCAATTCGTTGCTTTCGCTTTTGTGTTGTGATGTTGTTTGGCGCATCTCTTGTCGTGTATGTAGGTAGAAAATGCAAGATGTCTGATACTTAATACGTGCATGTACACACATTATTAGTTGTATTTAATCAAAATATCGGTTCTTCAAAATATTTCTTGGTATGCTACTGTAACTTCTAGGCCGGAATTACGGTATATTCGTAGCTCATATAGAAGGCACTGCTTCTACCAATACACATTCTTTGTATAAATAACTATATGGGTAAAATTTCAGACGCTGCTATTCTACTCATCCAATCATTTGTGTAAGTGAATAACTTGAGTCATCTCTTTGTGTGGTCCTACTTGATCTGTTGATCTACTGATCTGTTTTTTTTGCCGATTGTGTTTTCTTTCGGCCACCAGTTTCGACAGGTCGCAGTGTAGCTTCGTGTTGGTAACCGTGTTTCCGGCCAGGACGTACTTTGTACGTGTCGTGTAGTGACACAAATCAAGCATTTATCACGACCGGTCCAGCGTTTCCACGTTTGTATTCAGCCTTAGTGCTTTAGAGAGTTGTGCGAAATTTTATCCGTGCAACATCTACTCTTCAAATGATCCTCTTTCTCACCTGAATTGCTACCTTTTGTAGCCGTCGTATACCGTGTGTTCCCCGTGAATCCTGTGCTATAACAACTCATAATCGTCATGTGTAGCCCTGTCTATCAATATCGTGGCGTGCTATTCGTATATGCGTACGCAATAGTTCCACATTCACCTAATCTTATCGTTTCGTCTTGAAGGCATTTTTTTGAGTCGTGTACATACAGTTATATACATATTATACATACATGTTGGATGAAGTCACTCTGGATTTTTGATAATATAACCATTGTGTTAACCAAATTCAATAAAACTGCTGGAAACTGTGCAGAATTATGGTTTCTTAGGCTGAAGAAGTGCACTTAGATGGAGACCTCACAATTCTCGCCACTTGTTCCAAGCTAACATGCAAATCAAACGTTGTGACATATTTCTAATAAAGGTAGCGTATGAGGGAGCTGACGATGTTGAGTCTCTGTGGGCAAATATAAAGTTTAGGGTGTAGATTACGAATATTAGCCTGATCGTGTTCGATTCCTCCTTACCGTTCTGGAAAACGGCACGAGAATCGTCCACGTTGCATTCGAACGTGCGCTTTTGTACATGTTTGGGTTCCCTCATTGGTTCATTCCCTTCAGCAGCCTACTCATTGCTTTTACCCGAAGGGGCTGCTGGGAAGACTTCATAAATTTTCGACCGCTCTCCCGTGGATGCGGATTGCACGTTCTAGCGTACCTTTTAGAAACAAATTAGTTTTCCAGGAAGATCTGGGAGAATTGAGTGACGCTTACGCTTACGCTCGTAATCCACACCCTGAATCCTATATTTGCTCACAGAGACCCCAACACCGCAAGTGATATGCTCCCTTTAAAGCGTTGGATAAGCACTGACTTCCTCATAAGATTAACCTGCACTAAAGATGTAATGAGCGAAGATTGTTGTAGTTACAAACTCACAAATAAGAAACAATCTCGTTTTACTTCGGCATGTTTAGCTTTAATTAAGAGCAGCATACCTCGTATCTAACGTGATGAGAGAAACAGTGGGAAAAGCTAGAGATCGCATTGTAGATTGCGGGATTCAGGGTGGTTCCGCTCATCTTCTGAGACCACCCCGATCTCCATAATCTACGACTCCTTATACGGATACTCCACCTGAAATCCGTATCACCTCAGATTCGCTGCCTTTAAGGGCATCATCTCACGAGTCTGATGTGGTATGGATTTCCAAGGGCCAAAGACTTTACGAGGCCGTAGATTGCAAAAACGGGTGGGATCTCGCTCATCTCTCCCAGCATCACTGTAAACAGACGGCTTTGGAATGCGGTTCCTTACGACGTCCTCTATTGCAACGCGCCACCCCCGCCTCCGCCTGCGATTCGTCGAAAACCTATTCGGACGCTCCAATGGGCAATTCACTTCATTGCACGAATCCCACCCAGTTTTTGTAATCTACTCCCCTGTATAGTCTTTGGCCCTTGAAAATCCATACCACATCAGATTCGTGAGATGATGCCTTTAATTCTTGCAAAAAGCGCAGTGGGAACCGCCTTAGTTCCAACGAAGCACGTTGAAACGGCCCTTAATGTACAAGTTCCATTCCCCTTGGCAGCTTAATTATTTATTTATTGACTTATTCACATACGTGGACCGCACCAAAAAGAAAAACGAAAACACATTTGTCTTAGAATATTCAAGTAAAATCGGCAAGCTTATTGTCAGTGAAGTCTGGCCCACCTCTTTTCGAGGTGGATAACATGTCAAACATCGTTCTCCTACTCTAGAAAGTGAAGAATTTTATAATAAGACCTACTCCCCCAATTCAGAATATTTAACATCGGTCTATTTATATACATGTCAGGGTTTGGACGACCAAATTAGCCTGAGACGGAAGAAGCACGATCTAGAGTGGATCTGAGAGGGGACATCGAACAAGAGGGTTCACTAACTTTCACTTTTAAACGACTAACCACCACAATCCAGACAAAATCAAACCCACCAGAGATACGGAGGTCAATAAGAGGAGCCTATTCAGAGATAGTTGAGAGAGGAGGTAACATGACGGAACAAATCAGTAAGGAGTATAACGGCAAAATATTTCTATCTTTGTTAGTGAATGAGCTTCAGAGAAACAGGGCTCATGAGTCGAAAGGAGAAGTGGCCACGCATCTAGCTGAAAAAAAGCACAGGAGAAGAAGTGGGAGGAAAGAAGAACTGTGGGAAACAACTAAGAGATGCATTGCAGGGAAGCTATTATCAGTCCATACGCTGCGTAAATGGCACCTGACATATGAAAATTGCTATAATTAAGAAGATAACACGCGACTAGACATCAATATTCAAACACCTGCTTATGTCAATTTTCCTAGAACTCATCCTGAATATTCTACTGCTTTACTGTTCCTCGTTCTGTTATTCTACTGTTCTTATTCTGCTTCTACTATTCATTGGTTTCACTTGAATACGCTGGTGAGAAGACATCACTGTTCTTCGACCGCTCGCACTTGGATGCGGCGCACATCGATCAGGGAGAGATGAGTGAGACCACCTCGGATCCCACAATCTGCAACCCCATCTCTAGCTTTTCCTGTCGATCGCCTAACCACGTCAGACTCGTGGTATGCTACCTTTGAACACTTTCTTATCTTCACAGAACTTGATCTAATAAGCTATTATGTACGCGAAAAAATTAGTATAATGCAGACAGGCAAGTTACTATTATTATGACTGATCATCCTCTTGTTGACAAATACCGTTCTGGGACCAGTGTAGTGCTAAGAAACTATCACTGATGATACCTATCTGTTATGAATGCTGAGATAGGAAGCGAAAGGATTTCTGAACTCATTGCTACCATAGATAGACAACATAAGGACCTTTGTGCGTAATTGCGGTGAATGAATGGTGCTGGTTTGCCTCTGATCCCCACACCAGACAGTAATAGTCCTTATTTCTTACAGTGGAAAAGTCGCTTTTATCACCCAATCATAGGTGCCCGGAAATAAACAGCTTCCTAATGAAGAGTCCTGGAGGAGACGGAGAGGAACGCTTCGAGATCCACTTTCCTTCAAAAATGTTGCATTTCAATTTCACTTTCCAAAACCGAGAACTGTTTGGAATGCGAAAGAACACCTGCAGGACTAAAAAAAAGGAATTTGGAGATAATTTCTGCCGAAGGTTTAAGTTTTGAAAATTAAACTGAAACGTAACATTTTAGTGAAACAGAGGGTTCCACGTCGTTATATGTGCCTTAGAGGATTGCTCTTGAGATGTAATGTCTGATTCGACAAGGAATAACAGAATTACGTATTTGCTCACGAAGGCAGTTGCACGGACTCTAGCGTTTTTACCTGATATCCTACCGAGCCCGTTGATACGCATTTTTTTGTCCTCTCTTATTCCTTCTTCCGTACCTTTTTTCTCCTTTCCACATCCCCCTTCCTCTTCCGCTCGAACCAAAGCCACAATGAAGTGGAATGGAGTGTCCGAAAACACCCGGCGCTGACAGCAAAGATGAGAAAATAAGTGCACAGCGTATGCACAGCGCACATATGCTGCGGAGGTATTGCGGATGTAGTGTAGTGCAGTAGGTAAGAATTTCCGCTTCTTGATCGATGGTTCGAAACACACCCAGTGCCAACGAAGCCTTTCATCCCTACATGATCGATAAACTGGTTTGTCTGGGAGGTTAAAAAAACAGACTTGACACATCGACCAGCTCTTGAAAGTCGTTGTAAGGCTGCACGCGCGTTCATAAATCCCAAACAGTTCTGAACTAAAGTCGAACTCGTAGGTACATTTTCATGGGGATTGATCAGCGTCGTGCACTTTCTCCTTTATCCTTCTTCCTGCATATGTCATTACAACTACTCCAATAAATGGATTGATTTACTTTCTGGACCAAAATAGAAAAGTATGCTATGCTTTCTCACTTGTGCGATGAGAAAATGCCGCAATCATTCCGCATCTGCGGCTGAAGTTCTGTGCTTCATTCGAGAGAAAAAAGATGTGGTAATCAGATGATGTGATTCGGGTATGAACGAGTGCGTCTACAGCGTGTAATACCTGTGCCTTCTGAAGTGTTCGTTAACATCGTTTGTACAACTGTGGAGGTTTATTGTGACAGATCAAGAAAGAATTTTGATGAAACATTCATTTTCATAAATGCCTTGACTCTGTAGTCGATGAGAGTAAAACATAATGTAATCAACTTATTAAATCAGGCCGTTACAACACTAAGATACTTTAATCAACAACCGTCGCACACACATGCACACGCTACAAACTATTCCTTTATTGCTGCTAATTGTGAGGGAGGGTAGGAGGGTGGAAGTTATTCGTAAAATGTTTCATGCGTGTCTTCGTCACATCACCCCACCGTTATACCCTAGTATTAATATCCAAGGAGTACCACAGCCCGTTTCCAATGCCAGTCTGCTCCACCGCTTGGCCGTTGTTAGAGTCGAAGGAACAACATAAAATGCACATCTGAGCTCGAAAAATTACTCTTCTAAGAATAAGTGGAGTTTTACTACGAATATATTGAGCATTGAATATGTTCTCCTAAGTGTATGTTGAGTACAGTATTAGTTGAATCTCCGATCAGGGAAAACTTCGCTCTTTCCAGAACCAAAGTAGTATATATTCAAAATGTGATGAAATTATTGTTACCAGTTCTTTGCGTAAAGCGTAACTCTTCTGTTCGATCCTAGACGTGGGGTTCCAAATTCATATGTTCTTCTCACCTACGTGCTTACAGATGTGTTGACACTATTTCTGACTGTAGCCCCGAGAATTTAATTCTCATCATCTTTCCCTTATGAACTTCACAGTGTTTGCAGAATGTTTTGCTGATCAGTGGAAGAGATATTGCGACGTACTTTCTGTTCAACGACAGGAAATTGAGTTCAAGGCTGTACGGATAGTGCTACCCACGTTTATGGAAAAGGAAATTGTGCTTTGAGAGATTGTAACATCATTGAATGCGTTGAGAAGAGTATATGAAATATTCCAGAGTGTTATTGTATTATTCCTCAAAGCCATTTATTGCAAAACTGACAGTCACAACTCCACTCATTTTTAATTTGGCTATTAATGACTAATAAAGCCACCTTCAGGGGAAATTTCGCTGCTGGGATCCTATCACTAGTAGGTAGCATTGTAGAACTCGAACTTCCATTCCCGATATCTTCGATGTCCAGATCTTTTGAGCTTCCAAACTCCTGACTTTAGTCTCCCAAGAAAAAAGGATCCTTTCGGAAGATTTAGAACGTTTTAGGAAAAAACACTTCCGCAAAAATTTGAACTTGGAATTACAAAAAGTGCAAAAACGTAGCGAAAATTCGCAGCGTGACACGTGTTCATGACAAGAACATCACGCAACGCTGCTCTCCCTCCAAAGTGAAATTGGATTTCGGAAATCTATCCAGAGGCTGCCCTTTCATCTTCGCTTTTCAAAGATCTGCAAAGCGTTCCTTCTATCAGCGAATTATGGGCAGCTATTTTTGAGTTCGGGGATCATTGCTACTAAAAGAGACCGTTACATGGTATGAGATATGGAATAGAGGAGCATTTGAAGTGCTCCTCTTCCCTAACCACGAAGTTATCACTCCAAATCTAACCAAATTTCCTTCCCCTGAAATCATTCCACTCAAAATACATTAGGATGTGCTGAAGTAACATTAGTTCTAGCCTTTCGTTGTTTGGTAATGGAGACAGCTAGCTTGCAGCCTAACAATGAGTTGTGGGTGCTAGGCGATGTGTTATGCCAGTGTTTTGTGTTCCCAAACAAGTCCTATACCAATGTATCGCCCTATGGATGTATGACTTGGTTGGCACTAGAGCGGTTTCGAACCATCGATCGTGCACTCACGCCCGGACCTCTTACCGTAGCTCTAATTTTCACTGTTCTTGCTCTTTTTTTAGTGTTATGTAGTAGCTGGCGTAGATCGGTCCCTTCTACTTCCAAATTACTCTTCCAGATTACATCAGCTCCCATCAATTCTCAATTGTGAATCTCAACTTTAAGTATACACTTAAAGTTGAGATTCACAATTGAGAAAAAAAAACAATCAATAATTAACAGTTATTTAAATTTTTTGTTATTCTATGTTCTACAGATGTATGTGTTTTGTTTTATGTTTATTATATGTAAGAAGATTTTGAATGAGGTGACAAATGAAATGTTAGAGCTATAAATCATAAGCAAGAGCTCTAAGACCTTTATTTCGTTTAGGTAAGCTGAGTATCACACATAATAGTGTTCGGGAGAGCGACACTGCTGCATTCGGAAAACTGAAACGTCTATAAAATATTTTGACATGATACCGCCCGTTTTACGGTTCATTCGGACGCAGTATTCTTTCTACATCACGACAAAACAGCTGCATGATTCCGCTACCTTAATATTTATTGTTTGTCATGTATGAATGTGTAAGAAGTTTTTCAGAAGAAAAAAGTTGAGAAAATTTGAAGTGAAGTGAAAATAATCGAGATGTTATTTGTGAGGGTTTTTAAGGCTAGTTGTCGAATGCGGCTCTTCTTCGAATCTCCTGTCTTCAGGTGCCATCTCTCTTTAGGATATGCGTACTGCATTTCACTGAGTCGTATTTTCCACCTCCTCATTCTTTGTGATCGTTTTAAATGCAAAGTGGGGTTTTTGTTTTTTTGGAAAAAAAAATAAGTAACATCTTCATACACTCATTGAAAAAATGAGAACCGTTTCGACTGTTGCAGTAGAATATTCTTTTTCCAGACGCATATTGTTTTCGAAACCGCAATGTCGTTCTCTTTTGCATGAATCTGGTAAAATGTGGGCGCTCCTCATTTTATTTTTGCAGAATTTTATTTGATTAGTAGTTATTGGAAACAGTATCAGTCTTCTGACAGAAATCACTGATCACGGAAGCGATTGTTCCTAATTCTTCCACCTTTACAAAACAGTCCTGTTTTAACGTATATTTATATTTTATGTATATATTTGCTGTGACGCTACGAACTTGTTTTATGTGCGCAACAAGGCTTTTGCGGGAGAAAATTTCATATTGACGGAGCGGTCATTCCCGTACAAAAATTTCTGAAGTTGTAGTTTTCAGGGAAATAATATATTATTTGCCAACTATGAGCTTCTTCTACAGTTTGTTCAGCTTATGTTTGAAACATGTGTGTATAATGTACTATTGTTATACTTGCTTAACCAACACGACCCATACCCGTACACCGTTGCTATGGCTGTTTTCTCCATTTTCTGGTTTCAACGGTTGGTGGGAAGTTATGCCCCATCATTCGCGTATAAAGAGGTATCTGTTCAACTATGAGCCCAAGTGACTATTTTCAATGTAAGTTGGTCCTCCATCCCAGTTATGAAAGTGAGGTTTCAAGGAGAAGTTGAGTACAGCGCTACACGTAAGACAGTCTAGAAACCCTCCATCAGCAAGACTCAACCTTTGAAGAATTTCAACTTTCTCTTGGATAAGGCAATTAAAAGAACGCCACAAGGTCACAACTGGCCACCTACGATGCGCCGCTTCCTCACTTGTCTTATCGTTTCCTAACGTTAGGATGTATTAGTGCATAGCACTAGTGGATATCGTACGAGAAATAGAGGGAAGATGCACACGTAACATTGTAAAACGTTTGTTGTAATTTCATTTGGGAAAATTCTGCGAAATGTCTGCGAGTCTGCCTTCAACCGAGGTTTAGAAACATTACGCCGCACAAAATAGTGATAATGGCTATTTATATTAACTACAAAAGAACTTTGCTTGCAAAGGTGCGACCTTTTGAATGACTGATGACATCCAATGATGAGTAAATTTATTGTTTATTGCGCTACACAAACATGGAAATCCTAGCAGTTTACCTATTACATTTTTCTTTATTTTGAAAATAGAAATTGCCCTATTGCACTGTTCCTTTCAAAAAAAAAAAAAGATTTGAAACTCTAGCTTCAGAACACACGTGAATATTTGGCTCTTAAGTAAAACATGTCTGGAGAGTTGGAAAGCTAACTTAAAAAGTCGCGAACCATCGAAATTCTCCATTTTTTTTTGCGACTTTTCTGGAACCAGGAACAACAAGAAGGACAAAGGGACCCGCGATCAGTAATGTTCTCTCTCGCATTCCGAGTGAATTTCGTTCTGCATGCTATCACTCTTTTAAATCAGCAACAAAGATCATTGCTGACAGCCCTTTCAGAGTATCTAGCCGTGCCAAAATAGAGGACGGATTCGACGTTGACCTTCAGCGCCAGGTTATTGTCTCAAGGCTACGTCGGTGTCTCACTGATTGGAAACCGGTGCATTTAGCATTGCTGTAGGAAACGGTGTTATGCGTGGCCGCAAGCGCATACTTGATCGTATCAGGCATCATCATCAGGTAGTGAAAATTTTCGAAGCAATACAATTAAAAGTCACAAGAATATGATTGACAATTGAACAAAACTGATCTTTACTGATCAGGAAATCCAGATCATTCACATCGTCTCTAAGGGGGGAATTAAATGGAATTGGGGGACTTCATTCGAACCTGGCTAAACAGTAGGAAAAAATCTATTAGATGTTTAGAGAAGAGAAAACACCCTGAAAAATAAAATTAATATATTTGGAATTAATATATTTGCAAGCTTAGTTTTCTAGCCAATAAAAAGCCAATAATGAATGAATGGTTAGTATCAAATGGTTGACGTAAGAATAAGAAGTGACTGGAAGTCATCAAATACATTTTTGATAATTTTTGATCGTACATGATACTGTAATAAGTTCAGACTTTCTCCTTAAACGATAACGACAAGTGGGTAAAGTTGTTTCCCTATAGGTATGAAGTAGGAAACCTGGTCCTTAGTTCATTTAATCTATGCCGCAGCACATTTGCAGTGTGCACTTGGATTAGTCACAAAGATTCGAAATGATAAAAGTATGTGATAAAGAACAAGCTCAGCTTGTTGTTGTCCCATTTTTTACCAGTCAGTCTTCCACTCTGACCAAGTCTTTGGCGCATCAACCCACTCGGGATGCGCTATTTACCCCAACGTTTTTCTACAATCTGTGGATGAAATACTCAAATGGAATTATGATAGTTTCTGAAACAGTTTCATAATTTCAAATTTTGGAGCAGATGATACTTGATGAAGCGTCGAAGCAAAGAAAGCTGTACACACACGACAGCGAGAAGTTGTTCCCTAGCAGAGGATAGCGACGGTATTTGAAGGCTATGGTGACAAGTGTGCGCATCCGAATGGAGGCCAGTGGCCCAGCAATCAGGCAAGGGTATTTGTAACTTCAAGCTCAAATCCACGCGAATTAAACGAACAACTTTGCTTGTATTCTGCGTGAATTGGTGCCTCTTGTCACTGCGCAAAACTGTCCCTCGTAAAGGAAACAGAGTCCGAGAGTTGGAATCAGATTCTTTTCAATGCACTGAAAATGTTATTATCGAGAATGGGAGTCTTCTGAATAACAGAACATAAGAAAAGTATTTGTTAAGGATGTAAACAGTATGTCGAGTTGTTCTGAACTAAAACACCTTTTTGGAGACATAACTTTGAACAGCCATAACTCAGACGAGATAGGGACCGTTAGAATCCGCATGTGTCTTTCAACGTTACGCAAGGCAACTCATTCCTTTTCCACGTGGGTCCGAAAATTTAGATGTCAAGGGTCCACGACGGTTGCTCTGGCAACTAGTTGATTGTTAGAGACGATGTTCTTTAGGATAATGTTAAATTGTTGAGAAGATGAGAGTCACCTGGAACCAGAATCGGAGCAGATGACTGTGGTGAGCAAAGGGCAAACCACGGTTTATCCAACTTCTTAGTCGTCTTCCGGAGGGATGCTTGAATTTCTTAACGGCGTTCAACTTCTGAGGCGCCTCTCGACCAACTCTTCTGACCTTCCCTAGTTCTTGAACTGCTATAAAGCTATAAATGAGAGATCAAGACTTTCACTCGCTATAATTGTGTGTTTTGGAAATTGGATAGCGCTCTCATGACCCTCGACACCTCCACGATCGAGCTTGAACTTGTTTGGCGAATTTTCACCAATTTGCTATCCAATAGCGATATCACAAATGGGAACCCAGAAGTCGTGCAAATACATAATTTTTGCAAATTATGAAAGAAAATAAAGGAGCGTAAAGTGAACTTTCGATTAAATTCAATCTGTCCCGTTTTTTACAGCGTGGGTGAGCCAAAACAACGACAGAAAGCGCAGCGCATGGGCGTGCTTACCACCCATTTTTCGAATCGATTATGGATAACGAAATGTGCAGAGACGCCAGACATAAGAAAAGGTTAACCCGATCCTATATAAGTCTCATCTTGTAGTCGTACTCCACTGCTCTCAGTCATCATGGACCTCGAGCACCGCATCAAGGCTTACCGCTTCGTGGCCTACTCGGCCGTCACCTTTTCGGTGGTTGCCGTCCTCTCGGTGTGCGTCACCCTCCCCATGGTTTACAACTATGTCCATCATGTGAAGAGGACAATGCACAACGAGATCAACTTCTGCAAAGTTTCCGCCAAGGACATCTGGAGTGAAGTGAACCACCTTAAGAATGTTCCAGCTGGAAACAGAACAGCCCGTCAGGCTGGCTACGGAGACGCCGGAGTTTCTGGTGGAAGTGCTGTGGCAGGAGGAAGCTGCGATTCTTGCTGCCTTCCAGGCCCTGCTGGACCCGCTGGTGCGCCAGGAAAGCCCGGACGGCCAGGAAAGCCTGGAGCCCCTGGACTCCCTGGAAACCCAGGACGTCCACCTCAGCAGCCTTGCGACCCCATCACCCCACCACCATGCAAGCCGTGCCCTCAAGGACCACCTGGACCTCCTGGACCTCAAGGACCACCAGGAGATGCCGGTGCTCCTGGACAGCCTGGCGCACCTGGAAGCGGCGCCCAGCCTGGAGCTCCTGGACCGAAAGGACCTCCAGGACCAAACGGAAATCCCGGTGCCCCCGGATCACCTGGCCAGCCAGGGTCTCCCGCTGTCTCAACGCCGCTTGTACCTGGACCACCAGGACCTGCCGGATCCCCCGGACCTCAAGGACCTCCTGGATCTGCTGGTCAGCCTGGTCAGCCGGGTGGTGCTGGTGAGTTTTGACACAAATGCTATCAACAAATACAGATTTTGAGTTAGGCGAACCTGTCTCAATTCCCTAGTTCAAATACATGTCGGTTCATGATGACCGACACCTATTTACATAGTTGCACATAATGTAGCCTAAGTAGGCAAATATTTAGCAGTAACCAAATTTTGCACTGTTTTGAAAAAAATCCTAGCCATAAACTTCCAGAAGTGCAATGCTCCTAGACCCTAATGTTTTCAAATTGCAGGCCAACCTGGACCGAAAGGACCCAATGGACCTAATGGGCAGCCTGGACCTGATGGGAACCCTGGTGCTCCAGGACAAGCCGGACAACCCGGTGGTCCTGGAGAGCCAGGTATCTGCCCTAAGTACTGCGCCATCGATGGTGGTGTTTTCTTCGAAGATGGAACTCGTCGTTAAGCAGTCGCCAGCCCACTTTACCTCCTATCATGCGCATAATCTCCGAAATAAAGCTTTTTGCATCGGAAATGAGTACAATGGAAAAAATGAAATAGGGTGAAATAGGTTGCAGAGAAAACAGGCATTGAAAAGTTGTAGCATGAATGAACTGGTCACTGCAGCAATGTAAAGATGATGTAAAGATGCAAAACAGATGACTAGTACGAGAAAGTATATTCTAATCTTGATATTTTTGCGAACTTCTAATGCAAGGACGCTACAATGGTGATCCTATCTTCTCAAATGCGTGGAGGAACGAGACTGACTATTTTCAAGTAATATTCTTAACTGTCGTGCAATTTTTGCGACCTTTTTCTCTTACGGATCCTTGAAAAGTATTTTTGTTTGTAAAGAAGCCATGAATGGAAATACTCTAAATGACGTTCTATGAGAGAGCATAGGGAAACAAAAATAAAGGTGATGACCAAAAAAGCGGCCCCGATCAAAATCTTCAAATCCGACGGGGTCTCCGTTGGAATCACCAACGTCAAATCGCATCGAAGTAACAACTCACGACTAAATTACTAACGACCAAGGAAATCATAATTCTGTAAATCTACAACCGCATGTTTGCAGTGATGCAGGGAGAGATGAGCGGAACTACCCCCGTCTCCATAATCTACAATCCCGTATACGGATACTTCACCTGAAGTCCGCACCACATCAGATTCGTGGTATGCTGCCTTTAAATGAAAGCTGGAACATGTGATAGTGACAAAACAGTATTCAGCCTTCTATGTGTCAAGCTCGAAATACTTCAGCTTGGCACATAGAAGCCTGAAATATTTCGTGTGGTTTTTCACAATTTGCTTGAAGCCAAACATGAGTGATACTTGGAAGATTCAGTATGGCAGAAAATTTTCCCTCGGAAAAAACCAAGAATGAAATTCGCAGAAAGGTTGCAAGCACATATACATATGTATGTATATATTGTAACTGATATCGTAGTATTCTATTCAGGGGCGGAGCCTTCCAACACCGGAGGCGAGGCGGACCTTTTCCCGGCTGGGCTCATAAGAGCCTTGGAGCACATGGGGAGGATCCTAGCCACTGGACAACGCAAAAGCAAGAACGCACGGTACGACGATATCAAGGAAGCCAGTTCAAGTCTCTCTAGGGCTCCCGATGGGAGCATATATATATATATATATATATATATATATATATATATATATATATATATATATATATATATATATATATATATATATATATATATATATATATATATATATATATATATATATATATAACTTCAGAATTTCTATGGGGGTCGCTTTTCTCCCCCTCAATAAGAATTATTAGTAGTGGCATTTTCTGTGAAATCAGATCTGTGTTATTCAAGCAACGCTTTCTTCCTCTTTTTCATGACAAATAAAGGAAAAGATTTCATGGTTTTCTTTCTAAGCGCGCCACTTCCACATTTGCAGGAACTTTAGCATAAAAGCATAAAATCTTTCACATCTGCTTAATTATTCGAGTAAAAAATTGAAGAAAGCGTTGATAGAAAAAACCAATTCTAATTTACCAGAAAAAATGTAGCTACTGTTATTCTTTACTGATCGGTGAAGGCGAGCGAAGCGAGCACACGAAAAAGCCTGAAGACCGGCTTTAGTCGGACGTTCAAGCTGATATATATATATATATATATATATATATATATATATATATATCAGCTAAAATTCAGCTATCGTTCAAGCTGATATATATATATATATATACATATGTATATATATACGTATGTATATATATATATATATACGTATATATTTGTGCGTGTGTGTATTCATAAGCTGCAACGTGACAGTCTTTCTTTAGAAAGTCATAGAAATGACTGCTTTATACTGACATGAAAGCGCTCCCGTCCGAAATGGTAGCGAATTTACATTGTCGCTATTTGCCCTTTCAGTACACTTTAAGTGTTGATTTCTTCTTGAGGGGAACAAAATTTGGTTTTGCGCAATTCATATATTCGGAAACATAACACGATAGCATGGACGCGACTGAAGATGAATTCAAAAATAGCTTAGTAGCTGCGAAGGAGAGAAAGAGATCAACATGACGTTGTGATACTATAAAACCTAAAAATGGTTAATCAGCGAAGACGAGATAAGGACATCAAACGTTGGCATGGACTTGGAGTACCTCATCAAGGCT
This sequence comes from Necator americanus, assembly GCF_031761385.1. Lineage (NCBI taxonomy): Eukaryota > Metazoa > Nematoda > Chromadorea > Rhabditida > Ancylostomatidae > Necator > Necator americanus. Next base: position 36,055,654 of record NC_087374.1, on the reverse strand, counting down.
TATCGTTTTGTCGCCAAATCAGCTGTCACATTCTCTGTGGTTGCTCTTCTTTCTGCTTGTGCTACATTACCTATAGTGTAAAAATGCGTACATCTCGTGAAAGAAACCATGCACAATGAGTTGAAGTTCTGTAAAGGATCTGCTGAAGACAACTGGAACGAGGCACATCGTGTGAAGGACATTGCCAACGGAAACAGAACAAGTCGTCAAGCTGGTTACTTAATTGTTCCTATATCCGATTTAAACGTTGTAATGGGAAATTTCAAAGTTTGCTGCTTACCGAGATCCGCTGGACTCTCAGAAACGCCAGGAACACCTGGACGTCCGGGAAAGTTCGGCGCTCCCAGAATATCTGGAATTCCTGCACGTTCACCTCAGTAGTGATCCTCAATGATGATCCTTTCAATCCGCCACCTCCAAACCATTCTCACAAGGACCAACTGGACCTCCTGAACCTCTTGGACCTCAAGGACCACCAGGAGCTGGTACTTAAAGACAGCCTGGCGCACCTGGAAGCGTCGCCCAGCCTGGAGGTTCTAGACCGAAAGGACCTCCGGGACCCAGTGAGCCCAAAGGGTCGAACGAGCCTGATGGAAATCCGGGTGCACCGAGTGTGGTATGGAATTGATGTAGTGTCAGAGCCTCTTATTTTTCGTGAGCGTGGTCTAGAAAGGGAGACTGGCCCGCAAGGACCACCTGGATCTGATGAACAGTCGGGCGCAGATAGATTTCCTGGTACGTTTTATTCATAGAATAATTCCTCCTCCTTCCCTCCATTCTTGAAGACAAAGTAGTGGAGGAAATTTGCACCAATTTTCGCATTTCTTCTGCTGACAAAGAAAAAATAATAGCCAAAAATGCATCAGAACTATTTAGTTGATTAGGAGAACACTGCCCCAGATTGATTTTCTTTTTTCTTGTTAAGACTTCTCAAACAAAAGCAACTTAATACACATAATTTCTTGTAAACAAGCAGAGTATAATGACGGAAAATTTTTATTTGTTTGTTTAAGGTTGATTGTCTAATGTTGTTGTTTAATAGTCGCTGGGACCGCAAGGACAAGATGGGAGGCCAGGAACAGATGGGAATTCAGGAGCTTTCGAAGAAAGAGATTCTGTTGAAGCAGCTGGAGAGCCAGGAATGTGCCTCAAATATTGTGATATCTACTACGCGACTCGTCGTTAAGCTGCATGCCCAACATTCTTATCCAGTTCATCGAAAGTTCCTTAATAAAGTTTTCTCACCACCACATGCTCATATTTTACAATATCATGAGTTATTTTCTCTAGTTATACAGATTTCGCTGTATGTCATAACAATGTATCGGACCTAGAAATTCCTATGATTTTGTATTCTCTTAACACTCTATGGCGTGTAGTTCAATTACTAACATGTTCCGGATGGTTGAAAACTCTCCTAGACCCAACCAAGGTCTTTCTTCTTTTAGAGGTCGCTAAACTGATGCGCGAATTGTTTGGGAGTATAAAAACACTGCCTTGACACATTGGCTGACCTCCGGAACTCATGTGCTATAAATACGTCATAACGTTCAACGATTCTAAATTGAAGACGAACGTGCAGGCGCCTCCCCACGAGGATCTGAGAGCAGAGTACACTTGATTCTTCTATCCTTGACCTTCTTTCTTACTTATATGTAGAATAAGGTTTCAAAGATCTTTTCGGCACATCACAACTGTGTGTGCCGAAAAGATCTTTGAAACAAACTGATGTCCCAGAAAGAACTGAAGCAGAATATCGCAACGTCACGAATTCAGAAGTGGGGTCATATGCGGGTCGCATCCTAATTAGTATTAGCGGAGCGATTTTATCACGCGGTGGTCCGCTAATATCACGGCAACGCGGCTACCTAGGGGGGCGCTCAGGAGGTACCCAAGCGAATTGGGTGCAGCCGATGTGTGTGCCAGTAGCAGCGATCGCCGCTACGCCTGTCCAGGCGCACTGTCCATCCTTAGGCTCCGTCCACCCCTTCCACCTAAGAGGCACATTATATTTCTACCTTGATATCCTAACAAAACGAGCTTATAGGGAAATGAAATGATAAGAAATGAGCTTCACAGAAATCCGTTTGTAAATGAAGATTGCTCGGTAAAAATAACGATATATATATATATATCGACGACTAACTAGAGTAGAACTTCAAAACAAATCTTTATTCGTACAAGAAAGTAGAAATCGTAACTATTAGAATATAGTTTTGAAAGTAAGTTTTCCCGTTATTTCACTCCATATTTTCTCATGTTTAGAAAGAGAAGTTTTGTCTAGAAACAATCTAGAAATAATCGTTGACCTGCGATCATACGGCATTCTTTCCGTAAGATATGCCTCCAGGAATATTGTGTGCCTGAAAAACAGTTTTCGCACTTGCCAGGACGATTGATAGCATCAATATCACTCGAACACCAATAAAACAATCTAACATAAACTAATATTACTTATTATATATTACTAATATTACATAGCACTTAAAAAATAAAGCGAGTAAGAATGGGATTTCAAAAACAAATAAAACCAAGCTCTAAACTCTTCAAGTTCTGAATCCGATAAGAAATAAGCTACATCACATCACCCTATGCACACTTCCCCATCTACGCGGATTGCAATGGCCATTATCGCATTCTGGAGTTCATATACCTTTGATCAATCTGCCTAGGTTCAGCTGCGGAAAGTAGGGCGGGGCATCCTGCATGCGTAGCGGACAGGTCCGCTGTCGCTGCCGACCGCAGCGCAGACCAATTATCGACGCACAGAACTCATAAGGAGATATTCTGACAGCCGCTTTGGGTACCTCCTGATGCGCACCCGGTTACCTAGGAAAGCACAACGATTTGGACTCTTTTGGTTTCGATTTTGCATGTAGCATCTTAGGGAGTGATGACTTGTTCTGGATGAGGCATTTGAGAGGATATATTGCAAATGTTCTTACTTTCCAGGATCTGACGAAGGCGACAACGCCGAAACCTTAGCCGTAATAAAGTTTGTTAGCAAAATTGGCTGTTGCTTAAATTGGACTATCGGCAAATCAGAAATTCAGACTTCATTCATTCGATGCAAAGCCATTCAAAGCAGTTTTCCATCTAGCAGCAAAGAGAAAAGACGGTATCCGTCCTTAAACCGGTTGCTGGATATTTTTGCATGTTTGCATGAAAATCTCTAAATGATTGACAGATACGTTCTGAAAACGAAGAAGAAAAGAGAAATAAACCGAATGGTCAGTGATTTTGCAATGTTTTCCCTTTACAATAAAAATGTGCACAAGAAATGGAAGTCATAGCAGTTTCGTAATTACCTTCGAAGAAGATCCGGAAGATAGGCCAGTTACATGTTATAAACCTCAAAATATTCTGAATTGAAGTGAACGTGGGAGCGCATCCCAAGCGGGTTGATCAACGCCAGAAATTTTATCCTTTATCTAAGCTTTGAAACACCTAAGCAGCAGTGGGGAAGGCCAATCAGATCCACCTTAAAGGCATCACCTCACAAATCTGAAGTGGTACGAATTTCAGGTGAAGTAATCGTATACGGTATCTTAGATTAAGGAGAAGAGGTGGTTCCGTCCATTTACGCCTAATTGCCGTAAAAGACAGCCCAGAAGATACGGCTTTGAGCGTTCCGGCGCGCGATTGTCTACAACAAGTTCGATTGGAGCGCGCCAGCCTTGTGTACGCTCCGCATCTTCCGGGACATTTTTTACGGCATTTAGAAAGAAATGGACGGAATCACCCCTCTCTCTCCATAATCTACGAGCCCGTATAGGAACTCTCCACCTGAAATCCGCACCTCTCCAGATTCGTGGGGTGATGCCTTTAATCGCTATGTTCCTTGTTTCATGCAACAAATTCCACCCATTAGTGAATCTATTGACGCACGGTCAAAGTCTTGTCCATGTGAAATTGCAAATGAAAAAGAACCGGATTCTTCAAATAACGAACAAGCGTCCCAACCTGAAAGGTATTGGTGAAATTTTTTTGAATCTCTTAAAGTATAAAATGTTTCTGTTGGAGTATAGAGAAGCAAAGTTACATGTTGCTTAACTTCTTTTTTCTCATACCCCGATCCTTTAGTTTTCGTAGAACTGACGCTGTTACTTACCCAAAAGCACGAAGGAATATTACTTTGAATATTTGAACACCGATCTAATGTAGATAATCAAAGAGTGAAGCCAGACTTCAGGTTTCTTGTGGCGCCCGCTTTGCACGCTTTCAGCATTCAATAAGAACTCAAAGAGCAGGCATTTTCTTCAGATTTCTTCCCCTAATCAATGCCAATTTCCTAAACTTTGTCACTCTTTATCAGAAATATCTCTAGATCAATATTATGGAGACGTCTTGCAGGAACTTAAATATCTTATAAAAGTGGTTTAAGCATTGTTACCCTTCAAAACATGAAGGATAGTGCAAATCTTCACAATTTAGTATCTAAGATGTATAAACGACAATTGTGAGCACTAAAATCAGAGACACCGTAACTAAAGGGTGAATGTCATCCGCATTCTACATCTAAACCCTGGTAAAAAAAATAACAGGGAACGCTACTAATAAAATTTGGAATGGCAAAACTAACTCAAATCAAAGGAATTCCTCAAGACTAGAGAAACCAAACAGAGTTTCTTGGCAACCAAATGAAAATAGGAAGGAAGGGAGTGGGAATCAGGATTTTATGTAGACCACCCTGTACGTTGAAGGGAAGGAATGATTCTTTGCAAGGCATCCGTCTTCTGTCCCCTACCTCAACTGATGCTGACAACACCAGTTGCTGCTGTATCAACACTTTTTTCTCCAAAATCAACTAAATGGTACCTTTATCAAGGAACTTCTCTTCCTTAACACCGCTGGAAAAGGTAGGGACGAAATTGTAGATTGTGGGATCAGGGGTGGATAGTTGTAAAGAAATGACGTGAATGGTTCCGTTTTCCACGACGATTTCAGTTACCACGCTGCAGTCTTCGTGCCATCTCTAGCTTTTCCCGCGGAATCCCTCACCACATCAGATGGTATGGTGCCTTGAAAGGAGGAGCGGGTCAATTGCTATCAAAATTCACTCGAAGAAAAATGAAGTATACGTGCTTGTTGATTGGACAACAAAGCTCGAACGGACCTTGCATATTTCGGCTGTTGCATTATTTTAGTCGATATTTCGTCCAGAACTGTACGATGCTATATGTTCACCGAGCTTTAGTGAGGGAATCAGCGGTGAAAGCTAGAGATCGGGTTGTAGATCGCAGGATCTGCCTATCTCCCCCTAATCGTGGCTGAAAAAAAACGGCGTCGGAACCGCTTTAGTTCCTGCGAGCTACATTAGAAAGCTCCTCTGTGAACTAGTTCCGTTCCCCTGGGCAGTCCATTCATTGGGTTCAATTGAATAGGCCGATGAGAAGAAATCACTGATTTCCGATCGCTCGCACATGGATGCGGAATGTACAGAAGAGCGACGCGTTGCAATTGAAATTGTCGCAGAAAACGGCATCTTCCACGCTGTTTTTTCTACGACAATTAGTTGAGGTCACTTTGGAGCTTTTTTCCTCTTCAACCCACAATGATGCACACTGATGCTACGCAAGTAAGTTACACCGAGCTAACAATGATGACAAGAATCCAGTTGGCAGGCAAATATTTCGAGGTATTGTTAGAGGAACATTTCCATCAGGCGAATTGTTCTGAACTGGAGATCTCTCGAGGGTTTCCATTAAACACCGAAGTAACTCCATCCGAACGCTCCATTGTCGAGCCTTTTAAATCAGATTGCACGAACAGCGTTCCAGATTTGTCAACTAGAGCTGCAGGTATACGATCTTGCGCGAAAATCTTGGTTGCAGCCATCCTTGCTGCAAAAACCCGACTAATTATCATCAGAACTGAACTTCCCAGCGAAAATCAAATCGAAGACGCTCGAAATTTCAAAAAAAAAACAGCCAGTTCAATCTGAGGAGGAGGGAATATGATCCTCATATAAAATCTATCTCACATTTAAAAGCAAAGATACAATTAAGATATATCCGTACGCCGTAGCCATCGAATTGATCTATTTAGTTTTTGTGGTTCTTATACAGTCATGCTCGCAATAAAATTTTTCGCAGATATTGTGTCCGTCAATCATTGTACTTTATCGCAATGTTTAAAGCTAAACTCACATTTTGTACTTTGTTCATCCTTTTGATTTCAATCTTATTAGAAAAGCATCTCGAGCAGCTATTCAACTAACTCACGTCGTGCAATAGAAAGGAGCGGGTACAAACAATTCCTGTTCTCTTCAAGTCTTAATTTTCATGTCCTCTGTCTGGCAGGACAGAAAGGGCATCATTGCCAGAGAAGTTCCCGTTGATACACTGCGGAGAAAATAATTTTTTCTTCTAACAAATCCCTAGTTTTTTTTTAGTTCTGATCCCAGTAAGGGCCTAATCTTTACCAGATATTTACTCAATTAGACGACGGAAACACTCTACGATAAATAGAACGTGTTTAATATCACTTAAAAAGGCGAGGTGCGTAGTCAAAATAAACGGAATCAAGTAATGTTTCAGTGCACCGCTCGAGTAAAATTTGCTAGTGAGAAATAGAAATGCGGGAAGGCAAAGAAAATCATTATATTCCTGAAAGCATAATATATTTTATGCAACATAATTAACACTACAGGAAGAAACTGCAACAAAGTATCATCATTGATATTTTGAGCATGCAAGATACTTTGTTTAACAAATTGGCGTAAACTGAATTGATTACTGCCTGAGCGACCTGGGTTCTTTTATCCTCTACTGGTAATTTTGAATTAAAGATAACGTTCGAGGAATTTCTCGAAGCTTGAATTTTCCCATCAACAGATAGGGGACGAATGTAGTTTTTCAAGAATCTCGAAAATTTGAGGCATCAGAAGTAGTCAGAGATACCTAGTTCGTGCTGGTGGAGAGACCTCTCAAAAAATTTCTGGTCATCCTACACAATACCTCCGAAGACGAACGAACTATTACTGTTTTAAATCGTGCTTGATAAAAGTACTCCCTCTCTAAGGAACTGCAAAGTCAGGTTGAGAATCAAGAGACAAGTTTACCCATTGTTATGGGGTTTCTGCAACAATTAAACATATGAAGAAGTAAAGATATTATCTAAGCTCTTCAATCTTCTGGTCTAACGTTATCTGATATGTTGATCTCACTTCACGACGCTGGAGAAGTGAGACCGACGTATACAACAGCGTTAACTGTTTCACATTTCTTTCGAAGCTCTTTTTGATACTCGACATGGACATGCATGGAGCGCATCACATCTGCAAACAGAAGCACACCCACATACATAACCTATTCTATTCTTTATTATACCTACTTTATTGGTTCATTGCTGTATTTATCTTGCCCTAGGGTGCAGTTTAGAGTTAGTTGGAGCTAGAGATTCTGCACTATGCACTCAGAATGGCGTACGAGTTATCTGATTGCATGTAATGCTGTTTCTGAACCTAAATCTTCCTTCTGCTGTGGCTCCTTTTGTAGTCGTAGACAAAGCAAGTTAACATTGTCCACAGCGGATTCGATAAAGCGAGCGCGTTTCAGCAGCTTGATGTTGCGGCAGAAGCTTCAATAACCAGTTCCACTTGAAACGTACTCATTTAAACGTGCTGTTGAAATCACACTTGTGATGATGGAACGGCATACGTATAATGGACGAGTTTTCCGGTTTATTTGAAGAAAAAGCAGGACGTCCGAACATCACAAAAACATGTCGGCGTGACACAACGTATGATTCCGGCAAGATCTAGATACCTACTTTAAAGGTTGATTATTTATGAAATTGGACGTATTGCTGAACCATCATGGTCAAAAACAAACTTCGAAGACCCAAAGTGCGATTGGAAGTATATCAGTGCAGGGCACACAAAGGGAAAAACGACTCATTCCAACGCTCAAATTCACAAATAATTTTTGGTCTGCTCACTCATAATCGAAACTTGCAGTAACTACGAACCTTGCCAAGCCCAAAAAACATCGAAAGGATAATTACGACAACAGAATTTATAGATTGGAGAGATTTTTCGATTTTTCACAGATTTTTCTTCATGTGAGACATAGAAAAACAAACTTGGTCGCACAACTGAGTTCGATTTAAAAAAAAAACCACTGTAGCCAATCATATTCATTACCGCCTGTTATCTACTCGCCAGAAACTGAACTCGAAAAAAAAACAACATCAATTTCAATCTGTCATTGGCTGAAAGTTGGAAATTAGAAATTGAAATCGGGTCAAAGTTAAGGAATTAATGCTACTGCTGCAAATAAGCACAGGTAGGCTAGACGTATGCGGAGGAAGACCAAATGACTACCAAAAAAGCGGGTGCGAAAGAAAGTGTCAATAACTAATTGAGCAGGGCTTAAATAATTGGATTTAGTAAAAATCATGATCAACAATAACTTGTCGCTTAGTTTGACTATTTTTGCTGAGATAGCATTGATTATTTGAGAGCCATTTGTGACTATTTGTGAATTCTATGCAGGTTGTGGATCGAGACGACCGATTACACAAATCACAATATCAACCATCTTGAATTCTCTTTGTTTTCGTCTTTGCAGTACTAACTAGGGTATCGACTGTATCAAAATATTTGAACTGCGTCTGGATAATATCATCATAAAAGGATAGAGGATAAAGTTTCTAGCGTTAATCAATCCGCTTGGGATGTGCCACCACGTTCACTTCAATTGAGAATCGTTTGAGGTTCACGAACGTGTAACTGGTCTATACAATGACTTGAGGTGGCTAGCCGATGTGTCAAGTCAGTGCTTTTATCCTCGCAGACAAGTGTGGTACCAATTTATCGCTCCGGAGGGATGAAAGGCTTGGTGAGCACTAGGGCGAATTCGAACCTCCGATCGATCGTGCAGGAAGCGGAACCTCTAACCGCTACACCACACCCGCCCCATATATCATCATACTGTAATATAAACCAATAACTATCCTTTGCGAACAATTATTCTTTAATAAAAGCACCAATTCCCACGCACACCTCAGAATATATTGCATATCGATATACATATATTATGTTGCATATAGAATATGTGAGATGGTGAGTATCTAATCTGATGGAAAGTAACCCTGCTCCATAGATGTTGACAGGCTAATGAAAAGACAGCGAGGTAAATCTAAGCGTACGAGACGAAGAGTACAAAAACTGAACAACTCAAAGCATCAGACGTGCAGAAGAATACTAGCACATTGCGAATATCGAACGCCAGTAAAAATCGCTCTCCAATATCGGTCGAGTTTGTCAATTTTTGACCTCCTCTTCTAATCCTTTTTCTGGTCATGGGGCATAGAGGAACCTCTCTAGTAGTTTTTTTTTTGTGCGCTAGATTTATTCATCACTATGTTGACCAGACCGAGAGCAAGGCCACTTGTGCCGATCTTACCGCTCATTTGATGATTTGGATATGAGAAATCCAACACTAACATGATGTGAACTCCCTTACTACATCCCAGTCGTAAAAGAGTCAATGCCCAAGCTTTGTGCAGCACGATTGTGAACATAGTATACAACAGTATTTTACAGAATAGCACCGAAAACTTACGAACTTTTCAGCTTGTGCTAACAATTGTTCGACATTCCTGCCTTGATTGGTAGATGTTTTAAAAACAGCATCGTTTTCTTAGTTTAGTACTTTTGCCGAAAAAATTCTAAAGTACACGGTTCAAAGAGGAGGTTCATTTGAACTGGTATGAACAATAAAGTAACAACAGGTTGACAATTCCGCTGATGCTGTGATTTTCATTTAAGAACCATATTTGAAAGATAGGAAGTAGGCGCAAGAAACAATGAACAACACAAATTAAGCTGAGCTGCGGCTAAGTCATGTAAATAAGTGAATCACGAAACAAAGAGGATTGCTGGTCAAGTTGATGGTTGCTTGATTAAATACAAAATATTCCGAAAAAGATAGTAATTTCCAACTAATATCTCGTAAAGATTTTCAAAGCTTAACTCTTGAAGTCATAACGAATGCAAAAATGTAGAGAATGAATTGAACCGACACGATACATGTAGACAGTTATTATTGTACGAAATATAGAGGCTGTTACCCACAAATGGCCACATTTCGAACTGCGTATCGATCGAACAGGGTCAAGGTTTCGGATGCGATAAGTTTCTCTCGATCAGAAAAAAAAAACAAATTCCTGTAACTGAAACGCACAACCTCATCTTTTCGCATTTCCTTAATCAGAACTTTGGTAGGCCACGAGAAAGTGTACCTACGTTCACCTTTGAAAAAGATGATTAATCATGTGCCTCTTTTTCTAAAATCACGGAACGTTCACAAAGAGCCTAAAATTTGGATACTTCTTTCTACATTACCGAGACGTACACAAAGAAGAGGGGAGATAGGCGTGACCTTGAGTAGTTTTTTAGCCATAGTGAGAACATGAAGCTGCAAGATATCGTCCAGGAGGCGTGTTCTGCCTGAGAAGTGCTATATAAGGTCTTAGAAAGCTGAAGCAAACAGCTGATGACCACAGCTCCATTCCCATAAATGGACCTGGAGCATCGCGTAAAAGCCTATCGCTTCGTTGCATATTCTGCTGTTACCTTCTCAGTGGTTGCGGTGCTTTCAGTCTGCGTGACGCTTCCAATGGTCTATAATTATGTGCATACAGTGAAAAGGACGATGCATAATGAAGTAAATTTTTGTAAGGTAAGACATCAGCAATTCCAGTGACTCCGAGAACGCGAAATCGAATATCAAGAATTTTCTCTATCAAAAATAGGGTCAACACCAATTTCATTGGTAGAGTTGTGGATTTGCGATCTCACAGAATCACATATAGAACCTTACCTATCATCCTTATCTTCAAAACATATAAATTACAATCTGTTTAAAGATAAAGATGAATTTTTTACAGAGGCGAATTAAACTTTCCTCAAAATATTTTGGTTCAGGGATCAGCAAAAGACATATTGAATGAAGTGAATCACCTCAGAAATATACCAAATAGCAACCGTACTTTGCGTCAAGCCGGCTACGGCGACGCTGGTGTTTCTGGATCAGTCTCGAGCAATTGCGATGCCTGCTGCCTTCCAGGACCGCCTGGCCCACAAGGACCACCAGGCAGACCCGGGCGACCAGGAAAACCGGGTGTACCAGGTATTCCTGGTAACCCTGGACGCCCACCTCAGCAACCGTGCGAGCCAATAACGCCACCGCCATGCCGTCCATGTCCCCAAGGTCCACCTGGACCGCCTGGCCCACAAGGACCACCCGGAAATCCTGGGCCTAATGGATCACCTGGATCACCTGGTCTTGATGGTCCACCTGGACCGCCAGGACCGAAAGGACCACCAGGTCCGGCTGGAAATCCCGGAGCTCCGGGAGCACCAGGAATGCCTGGACCGGATGCAGTCTCAGAAGGAATTATACCTGGTGAACCAGGACCAGCGGGTCCGCCTGGACCGCCAGGACCACCAGGCCCAAGTGGACTTCCAGGGTCCCCAGGAGCACCAGGTTAGTTACCCAACTCGATAATTCTTATCGTTCCAGAAAGAACAACACTACATTTTAGGTCAACCTGGACCGAAAGGGCCGAATGGACCGGATGGTCAACCTGGTGCTGACGGAAATCCTGGACGTCCCGGACCACCAGGGCCACCTGGAAGACAGGGTGAACCGGGAATCTGCCCCAAGTATTGTGCAATCGACGGTGGAGTGTTCTTCGAAGATGGCACGCGTCGTTAAAGATATACTCACATGAAGTTGCTTTGACGAGATCCCATTGCAATGGTCGATCCTCAGCAATAAAACAGCTCGTTTCAAGTTTATTTCATAAAAACTGCACAGACTAGCTGACGTTCAGAGTCTCTTTAGACAAACAGTCGTAAAATGTTTGCTGGAGGCTACGAAACTAACTGAACTATAACTAAAGAGGATGACAGGAGATGTCCATTAAACGTACGTCATCACGTTGATATGCAGATGTTAAGAGCGACAGCGATGCCGATCTGCTGGTTTGAGTCAAGCATTGCACGCACCAACATTGCGGGGATTTCATGTGCATACCAGCGACCAGAATTCCCCGGCTTTTCATGGTAGTAAACTCATTTTTCTTTAGCACAAGTATGAATGTGGGAAAAATCGCGCTCGGAAAATATTCAAGAAGCAAATCGTAGAAGAAAACAATAGAAATAAGAAAGTTTCGGGCGGCGCTGCCTGAGTAGCTGTGAACTCAGCGCGCAGCCAAAACTAATATTAACTAATACTAACTAATATTCAACATCATACTCTGCTCACATAGAACAACTATTCCGAGTGCAAAAAAAATTGAAATTCTTTGGGAATGTCAAACTGACCACAGCTGCATCACAAACGATTTTAAGTTGATAAATTCTGTTTCTCCGCTACCTTATTTAACCTTTCAGAAGCAGCTACTGGCTTTCTTGTTAACAGGATGACGGAATAACTAAAAGGTCGTGACTTACTTGACTTAATCTGCGGCCGGATGTTACGACCTAGCGCGGCCGGGGTGTGTTTACTTACCCTTACCAGCGCACATTACTTTTTTATACATTGCGGCATTATACAAGTGTGCCACCAAAGAGCATATTCTTGTAGAAAAGAAAAAGAATAATTCCTCGGTTGAACAGCATCACTCTGGTACTACCCGCCTGCACCAGCTATAGCTGGCCATAATGCTCTCGCTTGAAAGTACTACAATCCTCAATTTTTACGATTTAATGCTTCAGAAGGGTAGATGCAATGCTTACTTCAACGAAACACATGTGACACAAACACATATTTTATCGCTTTATGTTTCTGTTACTTATGTTCTCATTAATTCCGATCAACGTTGCTCTTTCATCGCGTTCTACACGTTTTCAACAAATTTCTTTTCTTGTAGGTATGGGTAAAGAGCGAGAAGTTTTTCTGAATGTGAAAGGTCAGAATACTGAAGCCACGTTTTGTCCAGAAATAGGAAAAAAGCAACTGTCAATCATAATGTTGACCCAAGAACTGATACTAGAATTAGTCAACCCTTCGAGAAATATAGCATTATCTGAAGATTCCTGGGAGTATTCGACTGATGAAAACCACTGGAAGAATTGAATCAAAAAAATAATTGAATCCGAGAGGAACTGGTAGAAATCATGGTGTGACCAACAGGTGTTCAAAAGATTCCGCTAAATGCTAAAAGATTTTTATGCACTTCCAAGGACTTGGTTTCCATGGAGAATAGGAAAAACTAGTTTTTGCAAATGTTACTCTAAGCGAGTAACATTTGCAAAAACTCGCTTGCGCTCGATAAATTTGAAATCGCCAGTATTCTTCTTCAGTTTACTCCTTTTTTGAACGGAATAGTACTTCTTACATCTATTTCGATTTCATGTTCCAACTTGAATTTATACTAAACTTCAAATCAATCAAAAGAAAATGAAAAGTAGGAACAAAACCCCGAAAAGAAGGGGAAACGTTCCCTACCTTTGCATCCACCGCCTTATTCGATGAATGAATGATAGTCGTACTCGTATATCCTTTAGAACCTTTTTTTTCTGAAGACACAATAAGCAGTCATCCTTGTAAATGAATAAATTCGACACTTATGTTTGTTTGTTTTTGCTAAGGACACTGAATTGGTTTTTCAGTCGTTTACAAGTTTCAGGTTGCATTGAATCCTTCATACAGATGCAGTAAATGCCTACAACCAATGGACCTACCATCAAAGTGTCCTATAATGTCGTAATCTTAATATGCTGCTTCTCTTTCTGTAGAAAGTTCTTAATTGTCACTCAGAGGAAGATGTGGATCTGTCTCCTCATATGCAGAATTGCTCGATTTTAGGTGTATGTTTCTGTGACAACGTTGGATGATATGCAGTAGTCAGGCGTTTGCATAAGAATGTATAAAATGCTCCCGCGTATGGTAGCTCTTACGCTATTTTTCTTATAGCCTTCTTCACTTCATTTTGGGTCATTGTCTTGTACAAATCCTGCATCTTCAGATTCGGCTAGAAACGGACTGTATGTAAGATGCTGCAAAATCTCCTTCTCATCGTATTTCACAAAACGTCAAGTGTGAATATTGCATATGGCGCTAATAGAACGAGATCCTTAAAATGGCGGTTGTTTTTTTAGGTCTTCGTGTTTCGATACAGTTCTTCCGTATCTTTTAGCCGGATACCGTGGTCACTGTGTGGAAGAGAGTGTAATTTTTTTTTAAATTAAACTCCTTTGATTTACACCTTAACATAGACAAAGAGGGAAGAAATATAACATATACCAATACAAAACATCCTTTTGCGTTTTTCACGAGCACAGTCTAAGTAAATAATTGCAATCTTTAGCTTTTTCGTCGTGCTGCCCCCGTCAGAACGTAATTGTAGGTTCTTGGTTTAGAACGAAAACCTAAAGAAAACATTTCGATCGTCTACCTGTTGGAAAATTACCTAAATATACAACAGTTGTCACTGCAGGTGACAAAATAAAGTGTAAACAGTAATTTTCGTTTATAATCCTACAAGGACATTGTATTTGCTCAGAAGAAACAGTTGGAAACAACTTACGCTGATGGCGGTGTGTCAGGCTAAAAAGTCACAATTTTTCCCACGAATCCATTCATGATCCTGACCTACACATCTTCATCCTGCCACAGGTAGAGGCGAACGGGTAGATAAACAATTGATGTAGACGCGGCAGGTTTTTACGAGGAAGTGCGAGAACGCGGTGGTTCACCTTCCCCGTTAGTCGGTGAGACTGGTCAGTTTGTTTCTCCTTCTGGAGTTCTTGCGTAGTACTTAGAACGATATCGAGGCTCCGCAAGGGGAGAGAAAGAGTTTAATGGGATATGGCATAGCACTAAAGAACCATTTTCAGGCCTTTGATGAAGACGAAGTTGTCGAAATGTTAGCCCAGTAATAAATTTTCACCAAAACCTCCTTGACATAAAAACATAAATACAGGAGAAAAAAGAGCTTGTCTTCCTCTACATATCCTTATATATTCTTGCAAACTGAACCGGTTGAAGCTTTGGGTTTGTGCGAAAGTGCAACCTCGGTCCCTGTATCTAAATTTTCATATAACAGATGGAAGACCAAGTTCTAAAGTGCATCACATTGTCAGTTCTTTCTTCCAGTCAACCTCAGTATTAGTAGTCTTCTGAAAACCGGCGAAGAAAACTGGCCGAGCTTTTTGCACACATGATGAAAGAATCGCCATGTTTACAACCAAATTCATAAGTATTGGTACGACCCAAAAATTTATGTTGTGTTATATTCAATTCTTTAGGACATAGGCCAAAAACTTGGAATGAATTAAGAGATTCTCCATACAACCAAATCATAAGTAATAGCACATTATTCTATCAGTTGCAAAACTCAATGTTTCAGGCTTGTTTTCCCATTTTACTGGGCCCAAGTTGAAATTATGTTTGACTTTGTGTGCAATTGTCATCGTATCACAAAACTGACGATGCTCTAACCACCCCAAGAACAGACTGTATTAGGTGTGTAGCCCAAGAAAGTGAATGCGATTGCGTCTCACCAAAGACGCAACCGATTACGGGTAATAGAAAAATAACAACGGGTAACAGAAATCCCCAACACCTCTAGTATTTTGTTAGCGGGCAGCTTCACTGTAACAACATAGACCATCCTTATCTGTTAGGTTGAGCTTAGAAACAGTTTGAAAACGGCAGAAGTCGAGCATCAGAGGTTATTTTTTTTAAATCGTAGCGTTGCTTTCTTCTATGCACTATTCTATATTTATTCTATATAGTACTTACTATTATTATACTTTCTATCTATATACTTCTTCAAAAGTTATGCATAGAGAACAGATAAAGTGGAGGCTGTCAGTCAAACTCGTTGAAAACGGCATTGGAGTATAGCAGAAGGTTCAATTGTGCAAAGATGATGTTGTTCAGCTACTGCAATGTATCTTTTCGAACAATCTCTACGAGTTTTTTTTTTTGAATCTGGGCGCTAGCAAGTACGAAAGAGAGAAGCAATGTTGAGACGAATTGCGCTGGCCGCTATATAAAGAGATCTTAAGTGGTTGGAATCTAAATGTGGTCATGAACGTAATCGACCACAAAATAATTGCTTATCGATTTGTTGCCTATTCAGCTGTTGGATTCTCCGTGATAGCTGTCCTTTCTGTATCTGTCACTCTTCCCGTTGTTTACAACTACGCACATTTCGTTAAGGACGCTCTTCGTAGAGAAGCGCTGAGTTGTAAGGTTTGTGAAATAATGGAATCATATTACATGTGCATTTATATTTGATAATGGAGGCGCCTTTTCAGTGATTTCAGGATTCCACCTACTCGCTTTGGAGCGATGTAGCAAGCCTCAAACAGATTCATTTCTCAAACAGAAGTTCGCGTCAAGTCGAGAGCAAAAACGACGAAATCATCGGAGGACCATGTGGCTCTTGTTGTCGGCCGGGACCACCTGGACCAACGGGACCGCCTGGTAAACCTGGGAAACCTGGTCGGCCAGGAGCTCCTGGCCTACCAGGGGTTCCTGGCCTTCCCCCACCTGACTCATGTGATCCTGTTTCGATTCCACCATGCGAGCGATGTCCTGTTGGTCCTGCTGGCCCAAATGGAAAACCAGGCCTCCCTGGTGATCCGGGAGTAAAAGGCCCTCCTGGCTCGCCTGGCACAGATGGATACGCTGGAAAACAAGGAAAGAAAGGACATCGTGGGCTGCAAGGAAAGCATGGAAAACCAGGTAAACCTGGAGTAGCCGGGAAAGATGCGGTTTGTGAGCCAATCATGGAAGGAGAACAAGGCCCACCTGGGAAACCTGGTTCCCAAGGACCACCTGGAGTGCCAGGGTTACAAGGAGCTAACGGAAAACAAGGTGACTACACATGCTTACTTTTTTTCTAAACTGATAAGAAACACTGCTAGGTGTACAAACAAAAAATATGAACCCAACCACTATGATATGTTACAAAACATGCATATATACAAAAAAGACATTATTGCTTACATAGTCGAAGAGACCAGCATAAGCCTATCGCATTACATTTGAGGCTAACGTAAGCAGATTAATTCAGGTATATCTGGACCTAAAGGCGTACAAGGACGTGACGGACTACCAGGATCCGACGGTACGCCGGGTCAACCAGGACCTCCAGGCCCTCCAGGACGACCTGGAGAGCCAGGAATCTGTCCCAAGTACTGTGTTATTGATGGTGGAATCTTCTTTGAAGATGGTACCCGTCGCTAGTCTTTGCGATTACCAACAAAATTATTCATGTCCATTTCTGAAAGAATGAAGTCTTTCCCCACTGTAAAATTAGAATGCTGTCTTTTTCAGACTTTATGCATTAGAAGCTCTATCATTTACAGCTAAAATGATTTAACATTCAAACTATCACTAGTGCTTCACTCGCTACACCTCAGAATTTTCAAATTGATCAATTAGGAAGGCATGTACTGATGTAAACAAATTATAGCTATCTGCAGTAATGATCTGCATTCTTAGAGCTTTGGTTGATATTTATTTATCTCTCACATCTAGTATAGTGTTTGCATTCGTTTTTGTTAGTGTATGTCTACAGCTACACAAGAGACTACACAAGAGTTTCCAGAATGCAAATTTATCATCTTAACGAAAGTCGTGTGTGCGGTATTTCTAGGAGTCTGTTTGTTTTGGTAGGATGAGAATTAAAACCATCATCAAAGAATAGATAGCAAGTGTATGGAAGCAAAAGGAACCAGTGGACACGAAAATGCCCTACACTCGCTTCACACTTCATGATTTAATTTCTTTGAAAGGTGCTGAGATCTCAACCGTGAGAATTCCCTCTAACTTTACCTTCAAACTGTTTTTTCTATTTAGTATGTTGCAAAATGTGCGCGATTTGTAGAGAAAAGTTCGCTCTCTAAAATGATTCAACCAGCGTTTCGAAGCGCTCCTTATTTAGTGAAAGTCAGTAAGGATTTAGTAAGGAATTCTGGCAGCTAACTTTTGAGGGAATAAAGCAAGCCGTAGAAAAATGAAAATAAGAATTCGGTGAAAACAATGCTCCTCTGGAAAGCGTTACAAACTAAATAAGTTTTTCTGTGAAGTATTAGCGGAATTATTGGACTTTGTTCAGAGGCAAACACATTTTGACGAGCAGTCGAAATGAGATTTCTGTTTTATTTTGATAGAGCACCAAGCGAAAACTTTGACTGCAAATTTTATCCCCTCAGGTGATCTTGATAGGTGACATGAAGCATGTTGGGAAAAATTCGAAAATGGGAGGAATATTTGCTAAATTTACGAATACTTTCCAAAAAACTGGGAAACGTGAAAACCCAAATTTCGGTCGAATATGAATGCAGTCTGAACGTAGCTCTATGCAAAATCAAACTGCATAGAATTTGCTATGTTAATGCTAATTTGCTGTTCACCAACTCGTGCAACCAACTTTGGACGAATTACAGTAGAATCGCTAACTCGTCGACAGAAGACGAAAAAGACGCTGATCCGCATTCTTTCCGTCTTATATAGAGGAATTAGCTATCTTACTATATACTTTTGGTGTAGATGCATTTTTAGTAATTTAGTGTCGTCAACTTTTCTTCTTGAGTGATAAGATGAAAAATTGCCGTTGTTCAACAACAGAAGTCTCCATCCAGCTGTTTTATGCTGCATACAAAATTTTCACTTCTATCTTGACTGTTTTCCTAAAAACAGCGCTTCATTTCGCTCCACCAAGCAAAATTCAGGCTCCGCCTTCTCTACCCGACGTGATTTCCGTGTTTGGGGATATTTTATGCATTGGGTTTGCGGCACCTCACGAGTTATGCAAAATAGAGCAGTTTTCAAAATAATCGCACATTGAGATTCTCACACAACATTTCGAGAGCTTTTGCTTCATCTCACTATCCTCATAGTTTTCATATAGTTTTTACCAGGTTGTTTGTGATTTTCCATCTTCACTGTGTTAATGGATTGTCTTTCTTGATGTGAACAATTGACTATCGCCCCCTAATATCCACTCCTTTTCCCTTTTAGAAACAGAAATTATTAATGACTTTTTTTATACTTCGGTAGAGCTCCATACAAAGTTTAACTCGGAATGCATCCTGTTCTTGTACTTTTTTTATGTCTTATTATAACTGAGACATGAAAAGGGTACAAATGCAGGATTGTGATCAGACTCTTGATCGTCTTGCAGTTCATTCCAATCTCCTTCTATTTCACTTGTTTGATGCTTCCAATTTTTTAAAGCACAAATTGCGGAATTATCTCTCAATTTTCTATCTTGAAAGCCCACCTCGTATTTGCGTTCAATGCTTCCGTTGTACAAGACAATGCAATGTGTACTATCATCTCCAGCGCTATTTGATCGAAGTGGTGACAATAATAAGTAGGACAAAAAGCAAGCAATGCGAATGTTTAGATAGGACAATTAGGGCTTCTGAAAACCGGTTCCTAGTGTCCATCCAACATTTTAACTGTATTTGATTTGAGTTACTCATTGTAAACGTTCATAGTTCGGCGATATCTCAAACAAAAATCTTTCTAAATGGTGACAATGATAGCAGTGAGTTGAAAAGATCAGAAAATCGATGAAATCACCAAAAAGATTTTCTCTCCTTTTTATTTACTGAATGCGAGTTTTTGCCTCGGATAGGTCAACCTCGGTTTCTTTATTTCATTCCTCTCTTTGAGATCTATCCAAAAACCGGTCATATAGTTGTGAAGTGCCGCCCAATACTCGCGAAGGAGGCAATAATTGCTACCAAAAACATCTTATGACCATAGTGGGGAAGTATTCAAAGACCTTGTCTTCGACATTTCGTCAGAACGTTAAGAAAGAATTGTTGCGTATAACTATGTAAAATTGTTGCTTCATTAACTTTTCTCAATAGAGAGAGTATTATGGGTGAAAATGAGGTTTGCCTCATTTTCACCCATAATACTCATTCTGCTTCTAACTTTTGTCGCAGGGATACGCCGGCTACTTACGTGGCTTTTCTGCGTTGCGGTGCACCTATATGGGCGCATGCATGTAGATTTTCTTCATGCTTTTTGCATGAAAGTACTGCTTGAACGTGTTGACTCAAAATATGTGACTCAAATTTATCAGTCGAAATGCTAAAAATTTTCAAAAACCGCTCAGAGAACGTTAAACGCTTCGATTAGAATGCTCAGAGAGCATCCTTGTGAGTATGTGAAACTTTGCATTATCATTAGTAATATTATTGCCAGCACTATTATTATTGTTTTTGGGCATTGTTATTACTCTTACTGTATTGTTATGACTATTATGGTCAATTGGATATGAGTCCCTTAGTAACAGTAAAGGTTTGCCATGTAAATTATTTTTATATGTAAGATATGAAAGACTTAGGTCTACAAATGTAGTTGCACTTGAAACAGCGCTGGTCAATTACGGGGAAGAAAGCTAAGGAGTTTTACAAAGATCCTAATGTTTTATTTCGACAGATTTCATAAAACAGCTTGGACTACATTAATTGTTATGCGAAGATGTTAAAAAGTCAAGCAATGCGTTGAACAACACTTCAGTATTATTGCTGTTTTGCTCGCCTTCGTGTTCCATCCTCGAAAAACACTCCACCATCTAAAGCACAATATTTGGGACAAATACCAAGTTCTCCTCCTTTTCCTGCCTCTCCTGCGGCACCAGGTGCACCTGGATTCCCAGGTGGACCGGGTGGTCCGTCAGGTCCTGGAGGACCTTTTAGACCTGGTGGTCCTGAAATGGAGTAAATGTTAGTGTCGCAGAAGAATAACTGCCAGCACATTTTGATGAAAGTAATGGATGTACACCTGTTCCTCCTGAAGATCCTGGTTTTCCATTTGGTCCCGGCGGCCCCATAGGCCCAGGAGGTCCCGCAGGTCCTGGTCCACCAAATCCTGCATATCCAGCAACAGCATCTTCACCAGGAGCACCAGGCATGCCCGGCTCCCCTGGTTTTCCAGGAGGCCCAGGCATTCCTTTCGGGCCTGGTGGCCCCACTCCTCCAGCAGCCCCCCCGCCGTAACCGCCGCTCACACCAGGTGGCCCTGGTGGGCCTGGAAGTCCAGGTGGTCCCTGTGGGCCTTCGGGACATGGCTTGCACGGAGGTGGCGTGACCGGTTCGCATGCACCCCCTGGTCGCCCAGGAGGTCCAGGCGCTCCTGGAGCTCCCGGGGCACCTGGACGACCAGGTCGTCCGGGTGGTCCCTGTGGTCCAGCTGGTCCGGGAAGGCAACAAGCGTTGCAGGTGTTTGCGATGTGACGTGTGGTCCTGTTGTGCGCGAGTGGTGAATTTCTAATTTGATCCATTTCGTTCCAAATTTCCCTTGCAGATCCCTGTAGAATACTTCAAACTGTATTTTGCAATTCACTGCTTTGGAAGATAAACAGCACTAAAAAGCAGAGATAAACTACAATGCTTCATAGTTTCTCAAGTCTACAACCAGGATAAGATCATGTGCTGCAAACCTTGCAAAAGTTGACTTCCACATTAGTAGACTTCTTAATATGGTACACGTAGCTGTAAACCATAGGTAAAGTGATACAGACAGAGAGCACAGTGATTACGGAGAATGTGACAGCAGTGTAGGCCACGAAGCGATAAGCAGCCACACGCTGCTCCGAGTCTAGCTCCATACTGGAAGGGGTAAGTGATGCGTTGCCGCTCGCTGTCCTTTTATAGTGCTCATCGTTCGTAACGCCCTTTGCTGATTCCACGACGATTCACAGCTCCTCTTTTTAACGTATTCTGCAAAAGTTGAAACGAAGAATGGTCACACTGTCAAAGTCCTTGTGTCGCGGGGCTCCTGCACAATGCCCTCGATTGTAGCAGTAATATGTTGACAACAGGTTTGGAGATCGTTTCTTCGCAGAATGCTCTTATTTTGGTGTAAACTTTTGTTCAGAACTGAGGGCACCTTAAATAGTTCTCTGATCCTTCTAAGATTTGTGTATTTCTATCTTACATAATAACTTTTTAGCACCGGTAATGTATGCATGAGATCGAGTATAGTAGCGACAAGGCTAAGGAACCAATTGCATTTTGCCTCTTTCAAATTTTTGTGATGCTGTCTAAATAAAAGAAATGTTGATCTGAAAAATATTTTTCTTAGTCCAACAGTCAACCAACACATGAATAAACCTCAACGTTCTACAATCCGAATAGAAAGCAGTACTGCACTGATTACTCTGCAACTCTGCTTCTCACTTGAATATTGTATTACGAAAAATAGTGATTGAAAGGTTAAAAAAAACGATACATTGCTCATAAAATTAGTGGCGCAGGCCTTGGACACGCTTTAGAACTGCGACGTCGCCGCTCTTGTCTCAACAAAACCTCATTTCAACAAAAAGACACACTAGTTTTCATTCAAGGTCGAGTAGAGAAGACAGCTGTAGTTGTCTTGCTTTGCTAACATGCAGCTGTAAGTCAATAAGTTCAAAATCATGACGAAATTCATACATAATAATAACACAATAACAGTTACTCAGAACATTATCTACAAAATTATATCCTACTCTTTTACCGAACAAAGACCCTAAAAGTTCAGAAGTATTGATCAGTGAGCTTTGTAGAGTAAATACCAGTAGTCTCAATCCATTGCAGGGCAGGGTGTAGTTGAGTGTCTATATCTTCCTTTCTACTCTTAGTAGCATTACCCAACATGGCATCCTCCAAGGCTAACGCTTGAGTTTTTGGGCTCCGACTAACTAGTTACGCACTTCTAGAAATAAGAGTGCGGTTGAGTCCCCTTCCACCTCCCTACACAACACTATAGACTTTGCACTACGCTACATTCTTCTCGTCTTTTTCATTTGTGAGATTTTATGTTTTGTAGAAAGTATGAAATGGTTGTATCACTGTTTTACATGTCAGCAAAAAGCTATTCTACACAAATCGATATGACTAGTACAATTTCTCTTATACGAATTTTCTTATGTAAATATATTATCATATATCTACATAAGTAAATTCGTATAAGAGAATAACATGTAAAGTTAAAACCTTGTGTATCCGTAGCCTAAAGTACAATCTTTCTCATGAAAACAAACAGACTCGAACGAAATAGAACACTTCCCTTTACAGAATGTTCAGGTTCCAAAAATGGAAGTCCGTCGATTTGCTTTTGAGATGAAGTTTTTTTTTTTCGAACAGTAGAGGCAAACCGGTTATCGATCAGGATCATATTCGCAGCAAAAACTAGCAGTTTCAGACGCAAATCATTTTCCTGCTGATTCGCTGCTGCCAAAAATTTTCACCAATAATTGTTTGGTGAAAATTGGCCATTCTATCTCGGGGATTTCCGAGCAAAATTTTTTGAGTGAAACTCACCATCACCCCACGAATCTGGGGTGGTATGCATTTCTGATGGCTAATGACTATACGGAGTGACAGAGTGCAAGAACTGGTGGGATAACGCTCATTTCCTCCAAACCGCCGTTAAAAAAATCCCGGAAGATGCCACGCAAGCACAAGAGTGGCGCGCCCCCATTGAACTTCGCGCGCTTCGGGATGCTGTTTCCTACGACGAGTTCTATTGGAGCGCGCCACCCTTGTGCATCTTCCGGGACGTTTTTTACGGCAGTTAAGAAGAAATAAGCGTTATCCCACCCGTTTCTGCAATCTACGATCCAAATGTAATCTAATCTAGTCACTAGCCATCAGAAACTCATACCACCACAGGTTCGTCGGATGATGCCTTTAAACACACCACCCTCACTAAATGGCTTTACTGCACAAAGCACAAACAATATTTATCAAGTGTTCAGTAAATCAAATAGTGCACCACGCAAAGTATGTATATTTAGCAAGTGTTACAAAAAAATTTAACTTGTTGAGGTTCTTTTGGGAATGTGTCAGGTGGACACTAATTTTCCCTAGTCCGCTTAATCCACAATCCGACCTTGCAGTACGCTCAAAATAAAATAACTATGATTGAATTCAGCACTCTAGGTGAATATTTAGTAAAACGGGTGACTAGTCCAATAAAAGTATAGTGTTTCCCACTCCCAAACCTGAAGGGGTTTCCAAATGCAAAGTCTACATCTTCGCAACATTAAACATAGCGAAAATCAACGGCTTACTTCAAATGTGAACTGAATGGCTGGATTATGTTTGCATATGCAGAACCTATGACGAGCCACTCCTTCATTTAAAAAAAAACATCATGGGGCTAATGCCAGGCGACGTCAATTTCTTGCTAAAATGCTAGCAGAGTCTTCGGTCTTCTGATGCCCGTAATCATACTACCAGATAATACATACACGTAAAGCAATGCTCAGAATGAAAAGTAACATCCGTGCGATGGTTGTGGTCTGATCACACTAAATCCAAATCAATGCGCAGCTACAGTAATTGAACAACATGCTGCCCAAAAGAACCCATGCGAAGAGAACTTGCGAAATGTTCTGAACTTCTCGCACCTGGGCACTGGAATCAAGTGAAAAGACTGGAAAAGACTGTAGTTGGATCGTGCCAAAGCGGTCCCCAATCGACGTGGTTGCCACGAACTTGCTGAACTGTTGCCACTACTTCGTGACTCATATATTAACATCCACTGATGTGGATTTTATTATTTGAAATTTGAATTGATGTTTTAAAGAAAGTAATATTTGAAAGATTCTTTTCGGAAGTTACTAAGAGTGGGGTCTTCAAGTTAATCTGCATAAGCATATTGCAGGGTCAGAAGTTACGCGCAAGAAAGTGTTGTGAGGAAAAGTAGGGAATAGTGTGTTCTGTCAAATGTCCGAGCAGTTGGAATTTAAAAAAAAGAGTTTTTAATCGAACTGGTCTACTGTGTCTCTTTGGCTACACTGCAGAATTGACAGAAATACTGAGAATGGTGGAAAACGAAGAAAAACGATATACCAAATGACTAGAAAAAAAGTGCAACTTCTTATATCATAACGTGAAGTAAAAACAGTATTCTTATTTCTTCCTTGACTTTCTCCTATCCCAAAATAGACTTGAAATACTCTAAAGTAGAGACTGCTACAAAACATGCAACTATCATCGTCGACGACTGGTTCCATCTTCAAAGAATACACCTCCATCGAGTGCACAGTACTTGGGGCAAATTCCACGTTCACCAGGGGTACCTGGCGCACCCGACTCTCCTGGCAAACCTGGGTTTCCTGGTGCTCCTGGCGCACCATCGGGACCTGGAGGTCCCTTGGGTCCGGCTGGTCCTATAAACTGATGTACTTTACTAGAGTCTCGATGGAAATGTTAAAGTGTTTACCAGCTCCTTCTTGAGATCCCGCCATGCCATCAGGTCCCGGAGGTCCCATGGGCCCCGGTAGTCCCGGTGGTCCGGGCGGCCCGGCTTCTGTTACTCCAGTTGCAGACTCTCCGGGTGGTCCAGCAGATCCAGGAGCCCCTGGATTTCCTGGTGGCCCTGGAGGCCCTTTCGGTCCAGGTGGTCCTGCTTGTCCTGCCCCTCCAGCGCGCCCAGGTGCTCCAGACTGACCAGGCATACCTTGTGGCCCGGGAGGTCCTTGTGGTCCGGGAGGTCCTTGTGGACAAGGTTGGCATGGTGGTGGTGTAATCGGTTCACATGGTTGCACTGGCGGTCTTCCAGGTGCTCCAGGCATTCCTGGTGAGCCTGGCAAACCTGGACGGCCTGGTCTACCAGGTGGGCCTTGTGGCCCGGCGGGTCCTGGAGCACAGCACTCATCGCATGGATTTGTTTCGGCTTGGCGAGTGGTTCTGTTTGATGTTGGCACGTTTTTTATAGTTGTCACCCCACTCCAAATTTTTCCCACAGATCCCTGAAATGATTTGATGAAATGATGAAAAACTATTTTCAATGCTACTTACAGTGAATCGGCCACTTTGGGAGTCACTTAGATGCAAAAATTTCGGGTTTGTCCTCTGCAAACTCTGATAGAGGAATAAATAAATAAATATATACACATTACTTAAATCCGATTCCACATAGTACAGTGTTGGTTTGATGTTTAACGAATTATTAGGAGGAAAAAGTGAAGTTGAGAAATAAGGCGTGAGCGATTTTTTCTAAGTGTAAAATGCAAAAAAAAATAGGAATTGCTTTCAAAATGTTGCCTGTGGTTCGATGGAGAATTTCTCGCTTTACAAGAAGATTGTGTATGGCTTATATATATATATATATATATATATATATATATATATATATATATATATATATATATATATATATATCACTGATACTAGTTTTACAGTCGAGTTTTCTAAAATATCAATATTAAACATATATGTAGACATTTCGTAAGTAATTGTCCTATCGAGACATGGATATAAATTAAAAATACTGAGTAAGCATGCATATAAATTAAGTTTTATATTGAAGACAACCTTAAACAGGCCGAGACACAGAACAGAAAAGCTAATTAAAAACAAGTTTAAAAAAGAGATATCGTTAGCATGTGGCCTGAAAATATCTTAGGTATTTCCGTTAGTTACGATAACGGAGAGTGCGGTATATACTTATAAGAATACGATGTTCCTATATGCATTGACTCTTTGAATTTCTTTGACTGGACACACACCGAGTCGGGTTATTGTTTTTTTTTTTACTTTTGGGATTCAGATGGAATCCCATTACTATCCGCCCATTCATTTAGGAAGGCCAATAATCCCTACTAAAAGTAGGGATTACCTGAAAATGGCATGGGGGGTTAGTTTTGACTGACCCTAGTATTAGTCGTTCCGGAATAAAGCAAGGAGTGCCAACCCCTAGTAGCAAACTTGCTATACGATAGGATCGTGGCAGCTATGCAGAAAGGAGCATTTTCGTGACATTTTCTGCGATGAGTTCCGAGAGGGGTTGCTGCGTTTGAATGCTTCATGCCATCTAGATTCTCTTTGAGACGAACAGAAAGAGGTCGCCCTGTTTCACCAATGTATTATTCGTCGCATTTTTCACGAAATTAAGTAAACTACACCAGAGGAAACTACACCACACCATAACTCAGACTACAAAGAAAAAACTGTAAACTACACCATAACTCCAGCATTTCCAAATGTTTATATAAAAATAAAGCTATTGTCTATGAGTATGGACTAACAGATAAAATTGAGTTTGTTAGCAAATTTGTTAGTGATATAATCAATGGGCGAAA
This sequence comes from Necator americanus, assembly GCF_031761385.1. Lineage (NCBI taxonomy): Eukaryota > Metazoa > Nematoda > Chromadorea > Rhabditida > Ancylostomatidae > Necator > Necator americanus. The sequence goes on along the minus strand of NC_087374.1, from coordinate 36,028,585 downwards.
ACAGTGCAAGTGATAATTGCAGGTTGTGTTGAATTGTTCGAGCCCTTAGTACCAACCGGTTATTCATCCCCATATGGTTGTTCTACTAGTACTAATTTTTCTTCTGGAAAAAATCACAGACTTATTACATCCATTAACCACATAATTCATTTAGTACACAGAGACTGCATTCCCGGACCTTACTCTTTTCAAGTGTACGAGTTTATACGTACGTGGTTTATACAATCAATAATTAGAAACCTACGCACTCTCCTTTGGTCTTGTACGGCAGTTAACGTGCTCAAATGATAATTTTCAAAATCTTTGGTTTAGCTGTGTGACTGAGTATCAATGATAATGGGAATGATAAAATACGATTTGGGCTCTTTCTTTCAATTCCTTTTGTTCTTACTTGTTCTATTCTCATTTTTGTATCAATATTCTGTATCAATACTTGTTTGATTTTTTTACTGTTGATTTTTTTCGGATTATCCTCCCTCCCGTACTGAGTAGCCTCAAAGGATGGCTGATCTAAGGGAGATCGTTTAGTTAGAGGTGAATCGGTGGACACCCTTTCAATTTTAGCCTCTATCCTTTTTCTTAATGACGTTTTAGACAGAGGTGCATTTTTCTTCGTCCTGTGATACTTGGGTTGACCGGTGTGATCCGTTTTCGAATCAAATTTGAAAAGCGAATGGTGTCGAAAATGCTCCATTTTTTCTTTCTGACAGTCTGATTTAATATCTAGGAAATTAAGAATCAATAAATTTAAAGACAGCGTTGCACGAGTTAAAGACAGCACAGCACGTAGTGAGGGAATACGCGGTTAAAGCTAAAGGTAGGGTTATAGACCGTGGGATATAGGGTGGTTAGGCTTATCTCTAATTAATTGTCGCAAAAAATGGCGTGGAGACCACTTTAGTTCCTACGAGATGCGTTAGAACGCTTCTCTATAATAGGGCCAAAACAACATGAAGCACGCACGCAACTGCGTACGCGGCTTCTCTCGAGGCCCTTCGGTGGAGCGTAGAGGCTAGGAGTGTGGTGAAACACTTGCTGGCACCACCCATCGATTGGGAAGTAATACAAAACTTTTTTGGACCTATACTATATACACATGTCCGGGATTGACTGCTGCACCATTTTATACAATTAAATTTAACAATCATGGCAGTCTTGCCATTGATGCAGTTTGCAACGGACCCACTTCGGTTCCAACTGCTGCCTTCACCGCACCGTTCCGAGCGCGTACGCAAATGCACCGCAACTACACTCGTGATTCATGTCGTTTTGAACTGACTGTATGTACGTCGCAGTCCTCTCAGCATCCTATTCATTAGTTTCACTTGAAAAGGCTTATGAGTAGACATCACTGATCTTTGACCACTCTCTGGTGGATGCGGCGCGTGGCAGGTTGCAACTCGTCGTAAAATATGCCGATGAGTTTGCGACGACTGGGAAAACATGAGCAACATCACCCAGGATCATGCAATCTACAACCCGCGGTTTTCCTCATTGTGTCAGTTTCGTGGTATGCTGCCTTTAAAACATCAGAATAATATCATCTTATATGGTGAGAAATTTTCTTCTGAATGACTTATAAAGTTTCGAAGACACTTTTTTTATTTTTATGCACATTTCTCATTTCGAAAGAAAAAGCTTACAACCTATTCTTCACCCTAATTGTTTGAAATGGTAAGAATCTTTTTTCCATCACCGTAGTTTTTAATAGTTCCTTCAATGAGTAAACTCATCAGCTGTTCACCTGCAAGCATTAGTCAAGTTTACATTACACTCTGAACGTTGGAAACGAAACAAAGCATTTCTTATTTACCCCTTCGACGTTTTTTAATTTAGGCACTAGTGGTTGTCCTCAACATTAGAAATCTCTAAGCTTTCCCACCTTGCAGAAGTTGATTTCCGTATACGTTGATCTCTTCACATGATGTATGTAATTATAGACCATAGGTAGAGTTATACAGACGGAGAGTCCAGCCACCACTGAGAAAGCTACGGCAGAGTAGGCGACGAAGCGATACGCAGCAAGTCTATTTCCGGAATCGCACTCCATTTTGCAGGTTAAGTACTGTTGTCAGCAAGCTTCCACTTTTATACAGCTTAGCTCAAGCGGCCGAAACGCCTACTCTTTGATTTTTTCTGAAGGTTCTTTGTGTTTTTCCAAAGTGGAGCTTGGCTGGTTGACGGCGTCATTGGTCACAGTTAATCGCATTACCTCATGTGACATCTGCAACCTTTGCTTTAAAAAAAATGGTTTCATGTTTCTCTTCATAAATGAAATTCCTAGCGAAGAAAGCGAAGCAATCAAAGAAATCTTGTCTTAGCAGCACAGGCATTAGCACATTGGAACCTTCTGGAGAAGTTCACATGTTGAAAACAAATTGTTATTGTTACTTAAAGTTTACAGGGTTTACCCAATTCGTGGTTTTAAGTATTGTATTGAAGTTTGATGTTTTGAAGGAGACAAAATGTCACCAATTTTTATGCGACTCTTTATCGGCAAGGCATGCTGTTGGTTCAATATTTTCAGCATGGGCTTCAATTAACTTTCCTCTTCAAAATAATGCATCGGGTCAATTCTCTTCTTTAATTCACAACGATTTAAAAAAATAAACATTTACAAGTTTGCGTGCTGCACCACTCTCTACGAAAAGGTACAATGGGAACAAAATAAGCAATTCTGACACTGACTAGCCTTTCTATCTTTTAAGTACCTATTATAAAAGTAACATATTCACGAGTAAGTCTTGCATGATTGCTAAATTTCATTGTATAAAATGGTGCAGTTGTCAATCCCGGACATTTGCGTATAGGTCCAAAAAAGTTTTGTATTACTTCCCAATCGCTTGATTGCATTAACCCCTGTATTAATTTGCATGAACTAGAACCTCACACTCATTCAGACATTTCTAATATTTTACCATTTCTGCTCTACCTGTTTTACAGTAATAGACTGATTAACTTACCCGACGACAGAAATTCTTTACACACATAGAATGGACTATTGAAACTACATGTTAGAGGGAGGGAACCACGAGACTTGCATAAGCAAGTAATATGTAGTAGCACATTTTTGTGAGTGCCATCCTTGATGACACCGCATCACGAAACTGACGATATTAGGATCTTCCCACGAATAGGTAGAGATAGTAGTGCAATTTTCGAGTGTAAATGTGAATTTCCCTTTGCAATCCAGAAGAACGAGCGTGAAATAGCCCAATGTGACGCCGTCCCCCCAACGATGCAACGCGGCAGAACACATGCAACTCCACCGTACTTCTGTTCCCGCTGTCTAATATAGCTGAATTAAAGGCAGCATACCACGAATCTCAGGTGGTGCGGACTTCAGGATTGTTCGTCTACGAGATCGTAGATTATTGATACAAGCAACATTGCTTCATCTCAGTTATTCTCACTGAAATTTATTCATTTGTCGCCTAAGCAGTGGTAATCCATCGTGCAGGCACTGGAAAAGAGCAGTATCTCTTCAAATACTGTATCATCGATGTCGTTAGTTTATTCAAGAAAAGAAACAGTCTCCTTAGACAGATGTTTTTTGCCTGTCTTTTTCGAAGGTTTGCTGTTCCGTAGTCATGCTCGTGTTTCATTCTGTCCATTTTCGAAGGGTAAAAGATTTCGCAGGTTTACATAACATAATGTTTCCGCCACAGCGTACTCACTTACTTAGAACCGAAAACAAGACATATGAAATTTGCTAATAATAATAATAATAATAATAATAATAATAATAATAATAATAATAATAATAATAATAATAATAATAATAATAATAATAATAATAATAATAATAATAATAATAATAATAATAATAATAATAATAATAATAATAATAATAATAATAATAATAATAATAATAATAATAATAATAATAATAATAATAATAATAATAATAATAATAATAATAATAATAATAATAATAATAATAATAATAATAATAATAATAATAATAATAATAATAATAATAATAATAATAATAATAATAATAATAATAATAATAATAATAATAATAATAATAATAATAATAATAATAATAATAATAATAATAATAATAATAATAATAATAATAATAATAATAATAATAATAATAATAATAATAATAATAATAATAATAATAATAATAATAATAATAATAATAATAATAATAATAATAATAATAATAATAATAATAATAATAATAATAATAATAATAATAATAATAATAATAATAATAATAATAATAATAATAATAATAATAATAATAATAATAATAATAATAATAATAATAATAATAATAATAATAATAATAATAATAATAATAATAATAATAATAATAATAATAATAATAATAATAATAATAATAATAATAATAATAATAATAATAATAATAATAATAATAATAATAATAATAATAATAATAATAATAATAATAATAATAATAATAATAATAATAATAATAATAATAATAATAATAATAATAATAATAATAATAATAATAATAATAATAATAATAATAATAATAATAATAATAATAATAATAATAATAATAATAATAATAATAATAATAATAATAATAATAATAATAATAATAATAATAATAATAATAATAATAATAATAATAATAATAATAATAATAATAATAATAATAATAATAATAATAATAATAATAATAATAATAATAATAATAATAATAATAATAATAATAATAATAATAATAATAATAATAATAATAATAATAATAATAATAATAATAATAATAATAATAATAATAATAATAATAATAATAATAATAATAATAATAATAATAATAATAATAATAATAATAATAATAATAATAATAATAATAATAATAATAATAATAATAATAATAATAATAATAATAATAATAATAATAATAATAATAATAATAATAATAATAATAATAATAATAATAATAATAATAATAATAATAATAATAATAATAATAATAATAATAATATGCTTCTCTTCCCGCTCTATATAAAATATCTAAGTGATAAATTCTTCTGAAACTGATCTTCGCTCATTCCATTCTCAAATTTTGTTTCTTAGTTTACATTAGTCTCTATTTCTTCTCCTCGTGCTAAGAAACCTTTGAGAAGCAAAGTTGGTAGCTTCAAAATACAGCAAGGACTGCCGTAAAGTAAGCACCACTTCTTTTACAATAGAATCCTTTCAGCGTGAAAAAAAAACCCGTTGATGTTGGAGCTAATGTGCTACGCTCACCTCAAACGCTGCTTTGGACTCACAGAGACATTCCATGTCAACTAAATATGAAACTATTCCGCCAGTTCGCTGTGTTCACGTGCAACCAGGGTGTGGTTGACATGACGTTTCCAGACAAGAAAAGAACAGTTGGGTGGGGCTAATTTGCAGTACCCTTGGAAAACACATCTCTGTCCCGCCGTAGCGCTGTGGGGAAATAAACATATTATAAGTTTGAAAACCACAAGAACTTGTTGCTGGATTTCTCCCACACGGCTAGATTGTACTGCACTTCCACTTATTTGATTTAACTGACATATTCACTATTTTCAAGGGCGGGTGTGGTGTAGCGGTTTGAGGTTCCGCTTCCTGCACGATCGATCGGAGGTTCGAATCCGCCCTAGTGCTCACCAAGCCTTTCATCCCTCCGGGGTCGATAAATTGGTGCCAGACTTGTCTGGGAGGATAAAAACACAGACTTGACACATCGACTAGCCACCGCAAGTCATTGTATAGGCCAGTTACACATCCGTGAACCTCAAGCGATTCTGAATTGAAGTGAACGTGGGGGCGCATCCCAAGCGGATTGATTAACGCCAGAAACTTTATCCTTTAACTTTATTCACTATTTTCAGCCCAGGTACCTACGAACTGTTCAATCAAACCATAAGAAATATGTACAACCATTTTTACATAGAGTTCTGAATGTGAGTGAGAGAAGCGTACCCGCCGTGATGCTCTTCCTCTGCATGAAATCCACTCCCTTTCGCTCTGCCGTGCTCGAACCGAACGAGCACAAGTTAGTTGTAGTTGTAGTTGCTTATAGCTTTTTTAGGCTTTGCACTCAAAAATACCGAGAATGATTCTTCATAGATTTTATACATGCTCTAAAATCTCGAGTCCATAAACATGGGACATGCTGCGTTATGACAACTTATTCGTTGAATTAGTGGGTTAGTGTTATCCTCTGATGCGGACAGCCGCATTTTTGCCGAGTAATGTCCTCCTTAAACACAGCTCTGCCCAAACTTTTCAATCTAGAGCTCGCACAGAATCCATCCATTCGCCGCTGTTCCATAGCGTGCGAGACTTCCTCCCCCGCGTAAACTGCCCATAGACATCAAGTGATCGAGTACCTTCAGATCAATAGAACAGTACAGCGTAACGAAACAGGGTGTTTTCTCCAGAAATTCCATGCTTCCTCTAGGCATTTGACATACTTAGATTGGGTTTTGGCGGTGCGCTGGATTTCACAACATTTTTGTAACTTCTGCCATATAACTGTTCACGTTGGATTGCAATGTAAATTACCTATTCCTATGTAAATTATATCACCTATATCTACTCAATCGGTCACCCGTGCCAGCAATCAAACGATTCTCAGCGCGAATTGATGTTTCGTCATTTCAAACGATGGTAGAAAGGCTCTCTGTCCTGGCGAAACGTACCTCTGCGTCTCAGCAGGAAAAAGAGAGATCTATTTGGTGATACACAGTATGAGAACGATGTTCGCTCACCTCGACTCATACCACATAACCATGTTAGGCAATCGATTCTTCTTTCCACTCCATGTAATCACCACTGTCGATGGGAATGTAACTATACATGCGTTCGTCGATGTGTTTCTTCTCGGGTGATTAACTATCTTGTTGAAGACTCGAAAGAGTGTAAATATGTTAATGAATTAAAAATATCCAAAATGTCATCAGTTAACAGACTACCACAATTATTCAAGCACGCCATCCTGTCGTTGCCATTTCACTAGTAAACCCGATAATGGTTCACAGCAGCTGTTCGAGGCTTTTCCAATTCACCTTAAATGTAGTCACAAAAATCATATTAAAAACTGTTATACTGTTATAAAAACGACTTAGTTCTTCTTTTCTTTGAATGCATTACCCATTCGATTTGAGACTCAAAGTCGAGGTTATCCAGGAATGGACACGACATCAGTATGATATAGATGCATTCATCCTCCAGATGTTTGTAAATATTTGCAATCTAAATTTACTAACTTTTGAAGGGCGGCGGCAGTACTATATTTCACTGTTTCTGCACAGTCGATAGTTCGATACCGCCAGTAGTGGGCCAAGTGTTTCATACCTCCGACGCCGATAGATTAATACCAATTTTGTTAGGCGGAATAAGGATGCAGACTCCATGATCTACTCGGGATTACTGAATAGGCCGCAGAAGCGGCTGTAAACATTTTGACATCCGAGAGGGATTGATCGAAGTTGCACTTTGTCTTTTAATCAATATAGCTACAAATACTTTTAATCTGTCTTCTCTGCGCAGAACACGCAGCTGTTCATTCATAACATTCATATCTTATTTTCTACTTTGTGTGTGGTTTTACAAATTACTTTTCTCAGCAAAGCATAGTCTAGAATTATATGCCATCATTAATATAGGAAACTACCAAAACAGTTCACACCCTACAGAAATAGCTAACACCTAGAGAGCATCTTGTTGAAGTGGACATTTTGAGGAGAAATCTGTCAAGGAGTCAACGTCCTAACATAAGGAGTTATTTTACTACTTTATGGATCCGTTAGCTAAAACGCAATGCTCAGAAAAGTTTTTGATATTGGCTTCTTCCACTTTCCAATAATATTTGTAACGAAATTTCTAAGAGCGAGAACATCCCTACAAATATAGAAACCAAATGCCTCAAAAACCCGAGGTACGTCTTTTTACTAGGCGAAGTAACCATTTAAACACTTATTAACGAAATAAATAAAAGGGGAATAACGAAATTTGGGCGGGTATAGCGCTGTCGGTAAGATGTCTGGTCGCAACTCCACGATCGAAACAGCACTATTAACAGCCGAACACTTCATCCTTCCGGGATTGATAAATTGATGCGAGACCTGTCTTAGAGGCTACAAATACTCGATAGACTCGATACAGAGGTGATACAGATACGAAGGCGTTTAAAAGCAGACTGATGCGCTAAAGACCTTTTATCAACGAAATAAGGCAGCATAGAACTTCTTTTAAATTTTGCTGTTATAAAAGGATTCATCAGCGGATAATGCTAATGTCATCCGGGTGACGTCACTTCACTTTGCTTTGGGAAATTGCCAAGCAGACCGTTCGCAGCGTCCTGCTAAAGCCGGTTAAAAACCGCGCTGGAGCAGCGCGAGCTCGTGCGACTACACTCGTACTTCATGTCGCTTTGATCCGACTAAAATGTTGGCAACTGTGCGTTTTTTCATTCCGCAAAGAAACGCAACGTAATCTCCTTTTTTCCGAATCGAAGTATACCAAGTATAGAATGTCGATTTCTAGTCCTGACGTAGAGGGTAAGGATCAGTGCCACTTTGGCATAGTCTACGTTCATACGTGTAACGGAGAATGTCATCGGTGTGATCGTATTTGAGATTTTGACGTATCTTAAATCACTGTAGAGAAGATTGGGAAAGTATGAGTGAATATTCGTGGAAAAATCAAAATGTCACCTGCAAATCGCTTTTAGAACACAGTTTGTATGGGCTCCTTTTACAACTTCAAAACATATATATGTTTGATGCCCTACTGTACGAGCTTTGAACGACCTCCAAAATTTGGATCGCTTAATGCAGTTTTTGACACTTATATATTCTGTATAGTACCCCCTTGCAGTCAGCGTCTTCAAAATTTTTTCTTTTAAGATCTTCTTGCGCAGCACCAACTATAGTCGGATCAGAACGACATGTGAAGCTCGGAGCAGCTAAGTAGGTTAGCTGTTAGGATCGAGTGATGACCCTTGCTAGCAGCACTCACCGTTGCAGGTCGTGATGGAACTTCCTCGATCCTGACTACTAGCTCCACCACGATGCTCTGAGCGCAGCCACTTACGCAACAATATCGAGTTTCATGTTTTTTTTTTGGCCCGAAAACACCTAAAGCATGCACGTCTCATTTTACGATTTTGCGGCACGTTTTCCAGGATTCAATTATTTGAAAAAGAACAGCTTTCCCACATTAAGTGATTCTTGCTACAACAAGGAGTTAGTGTGCTTTATTTTACCAGATATTCCAGATTTTGGATGTCGATTCTCTAATATGTTGCTGTGAATGGTCTTGTCGTTCATTATTAAGAAACACATCCTAAACTTCTTGTTATTCCAAACGCAGGATTTCCAGCACTCAAAGGACTATCTCACAAAAAAACACCAAAAACTCACAAATTCCTTCGCTTCTTCAAAATGTTATTTAATATGGGGTTTTTCGAAACTACGTACAAATTGGAAGACATCTACTCCTTCAATGTAAAAATCAGTCCCCATATAACTCCCACGTCTTTGAATCCAGTAAGATTGAGTTAGATAATAATACATAATACAACATCGACAATAAGGATGTACATTATGCCCAAAGCAATTATTGTTTAAATATTCTCACAAAGTCATATTACACCAAAATTATCAAATAAACAAAATGATAAGACATGTCTACGTCATGTAGTTTTTCTCGCAGGAATTAACCTTCATTCCAAGTATGGATACATAGTTTTCACAATGCTATGAAACGTGATCTGAAAGGAGTCAATTTTCGCAATTCATAACCAATCTTCCTAAGCAGCACTTATCGTTTTTATGGTTTTCTAGCCATGCGTATCGCGAATTTCCTGTAAACCTCATAGATTGTTATGTCTACCAAAAACCTCCAACTCATCTGTGCGCTGCGGAGAGTGAATCAAAGAAAAGATGGCAAGCTAGTCAGATAGTTAGCAAAAAAATGTTACAATAAAGGATGCATCCACTAAAACTTGGAATAGATCGAGGAAGAAAATCTCACGAAACTGCATTGACACATACAAACTCTTCTAACACGATTCCTAAGTGTACTTAACACATAATCGATATTATGACATATTTTGTATATAACGACTTGCAGATAAAAAATGTTTCTGCACATATCATGATAATATTGCATAGTACTTGGTGACCACGACTGTGACATCATGTCACAGCTTTAATCACTAAAAATGCTTTTCTTCTCCGAAAGTGCTGTAAATCTGAACAGCGACCATGGTAAAGCTTCTCAGAAATATTTCAGAATGGAAACTAAGTACAGTGGCGTTCTGTTAGGTTAAAGCGTTACTTTCCCGGTGACGTGAGAGTTGATCGTTTCTCGGCAAGAACACAGCCATAGACAATGTAATGCTCTACGCTGACACAACATATTCGAGACTGAGTGCATCAACGAAATGTCACTGTGTTATAATAGCATACGAAATAAGCATTCTTTAAGACTTGAAGAACTTGGCACGTTTTTGAACTACTTAGACCACTCAGCTTGAAACATGCTTTTTCCCTCTACCTGGCTCCAGTCGAAGAAGCAGTGCACTCATCCGTAGGAAGAACACATTCGAGGTCGACTACACATAAATAAAAACCGAATAGAAAAGGATGTTTCATATGAGCAGTGGCGATGGCTTTTATGGAACAATAATTCTCATCTTTGAAAACAACAATCGTCGTTTAACCAGAGCAAGATTTCTCATGTTTGTAGGGCGTGCACTTTGGCTTAAAAGGGCGGATCATCACGCAACGCTGATTTCGTGTGTAAGATGTTGAGGTCTCCAAAAAAGACGATTCTCCAAGGCAATCCTTACAGAAGTGTATCTGTACTAGGACGGGTAACATCATACTGCGCTCTTTCACACCTGTGATGTGAATTGCAGTCTAGCCAAGCTTGGTGTGTTCTCTAAAACGCATGATAATGCACATGCTATATCACAAAGAATTCGTCGACTGATAGCTTGTTCCGTACAGCAAGTCTAAACCAGACTTTAGTGAGTTCTAGAGGCATGATTTTGATAACTAAACACCGTTGCTCATTAGAGCTTCCTCTAAGCACTCAAAAGGTGAGTAGTTTCTTTGGCTCTGAGTAAAAGTTCACATGCGTGTACGCGTAAGTAGCAACTGGTGATTATCGACCGAACACTGCCATGCCGCGAATCCAGACGGATAATAACCAGTCGGGCTGATAATTGCAGAGCAAATAGAGCATTTTTTAGAGGTCTAACATGTTTCAACGAATTTGTGCAAAGTGGTTCAGTTTATCCTTTATAGAAAGGATGAAGGATAAAGTTACTGGCGTATCACTCCACTTGGGATCCATCAACGTGTTTTACTGCAATTCGTAATCGTTGAGGTTTTGGAACGCGTGTTGGCCTATACAATGATTTTCGCGGGCTAGCCGATAATCTAGTCAGTGTTTTTATCCTCCCACACAGGTCTGGTACCAATTTATCGATTTCGAGCCATCGACTGTGTAGCATCAACGGACATCTAACCGACTGCGCCACACCCACCCATTCTTCTTTGCAAAGTGTTCACAAAATGAGTACAAATTGCTTTCAACAAACAAATGAACCTGCCATTATCGAGAAACACGGAAATAGGTGCCAGAGGGCATTACATAACATTTACAAGAAGAGATTAACTATTCATTCCTTACTTTCATTGAAACCGTGCATTTTCTGTGAATCATAAGCTTTCTTGCTGCAACCTCCAAGAAGAAAAACGGATCAAAATACCTACTTCGACGAATATTCAACACCATTTAACTTCTTACCAAACCTTTCATTTCAAATATCTGTTTTGTTTTTCTTGTTTACGTTCAGTCGTTTTCATTTCGTTGCTGAACGCTATGTTAACCAGCACTTAAGACATACTAAGAAGATTCTTACTGACTACTGCACATTGTCGACACAGGTTCCACCGAATGTGGGCGTCTTGAAGTGCTGACTCTACCCGAAAGACGTAAGGTATTCCAAGGTCAAGGGAGTGCAAACGTGATGCGCACTGACAACACCTAATGCAGCAATTCAAACGTCGTTTATTGAGCAAAAAATAACAAGTCAAATGTTTCACAACAAATGAACTTTGCGCATTCGACAGTAAGCCCACTTTTGTAGATGTAAAATTAACAGCCAGTTATTATGAGCATGTTTCCACGCGTGTGTGAATGCCATTGTAGTTTGTATCGAAACAATAAATAAACAATTAGAAGCACTGTCACTGCTTTTTCGAAGTTGCAGTTTAGCCGGTTAAAATCACTTCCAAGCACTTTGCAGGGCTTTGATTCCTTGCAAAATGCAGTTGCGCGTAGTACACATATGTCAATATTATACTTATGTACGCACACAGTTGAAGAGTGGCACGGTACAGTACAGTATAGTGCAGTCCAATATAATAAAATACACTACAGTTCCGTATAGAACGGTAGTATGCTCTACTATAATCCGCAGTAGTACAATCATACACTATACTATAATCTATTTATTATTAGTATAATATAGTATATGTACACATCTGATATGAAATGTAATCGATAAAACTAAACTGTTTTTGGAAGGAAGTGTTCTCTTGCCACATCGCATTAAACACTTACAAGCACATATATTTATTTCTCAGTGGCGCTATATTTATTTATTTATTTATTTATTCTACGCTACTGCGTACTATTCATAGATCAAAGAAAGTAGGATAGGCCATTTGAAATTTACCTGCGAGAGTTTCATTCAAAATTCCAAATATTCCAGATGCGTTAACCATTTCGAAAACATTGATGCATTTGATGATTACTATATGATTACTGTATCCCTAAGATTTTATTCCTAAGCCCCATAAAAACTAGTTTATAAAACTTCCTTTTATACCGATTTCGAAAATAGTACTCATTTTGCATAAAATCATTCATAATCTCCACAGATTTCATTGAATTTCCAGTTTTCCTTGAAGGCGAAATGAAGCCTCACTTTTAGCGAACTTATGATCGGTTACAATGACGGTACACAAAATTTGCAAAACTTACTGATAGTGACTTTCAAATGTTCACTAAAAAGAGATGGAGACCAGAAGTTCCTGATCAAGCATATGATGGGCCACTGCATGGGGCAGTATCAACTGTTGGGTACGTTTTCCCTCCGAGCACAGACTTTCATCTAACAACCCTAATCATCACATTTAAATCGAGGCATGCGCAAATCAGCTGCTTAACGATTAACGATCACTTCATATGTCCAACATGAAGATCCCTGAAGGACTCCAACAGGATAAAACGGGTAAAACAACTCATTCCAGGTCCTTAGCGGCAAAGAAATTAGCAACGAACAATGGGAATTGGTGCAAAAGAAGCCTCAGAATCCGTAGATGTTCCCAACCTTCTTCACTTGAACAAAACTTCACAGAATTGAACGCTACCTGCTTCAATGGAAATAGGCCGAGAGAACGGTTTCGGGGACAGTGATTGCGATGAACATCGCTGGAGAGCGGAGAAAAGCAAATATTGAGAGAAGCAAGATGGAGATTTTTCCACTATAAAAAAAGGTTTTGCACACTGCCCATTTTCAATTAAAAGAGTTTTGCTTTTGCATATCACTAAAATCGAATGACAAATGAGAAAAATGGAGCATTTTGGACATCCTCTGATTTTCGCTTTTATTCGAGGTGTGGAGACGGCCAAAGTAGCTCACCAGAATTGTGCTATGTATGCAGAACATCGGTAAATTAATAAAAACCTTAAAAAAGGAGCAAAGAACATATATATATAGTACATAATATGTTATGCATTATATAATATATTTTACATTTAATACATAATATATATTATATGTTATATAATATTATATATATGTATATATATATACATATATATAATATTATATAACATAGTATGAAGTTCTGAAAAATCTAATAAGAGATGGCTGGAGGACTATGTAATAGGAGGAACAATGTTGGAGAACATACCGTTGATTGGTTGAAGGTTCCTTTAATTTTTGAGTTTTTTTTTTTTTTTTTAACTGGAGGAACACCAGCTTATTCTCACTACATAACAATTGGTCGGCCGGTGTGTAATCAGTTTTCGAAGTCAAGATTCCCTTTCCTGAAGAAAAAAAAACAACTATTTCAATTACTGGTTTTCATCCGTACACGACATCAATCTCAGCTTCAGCGACTTCATCATTTCAGTTTAATTCAAAAAAGTACCTGTCATGTGCCTTTAGTCCACTTGACACTCCTTTTAATGATCAAAGAAAGCAATCAAAGCCAGAATCAATTATCAATAACTAATCAAACAACCATTAACCAATTGGAATCAATAAAACTTCAAAAATTGCAGTACTGCCATTTTGCAGAACGAGGAATTCGCTACCAAGTGGAATACATCATTTCGACAATAAATTTTATCTCTATATAAACTTTTAATTATGTCAAAAACGGTCATGAATCACTCTACATTCTAGATTTCGATAGCACAAGGTTGTAACTGTGTGTTATGACAATTTAGCCCAACTTCAGATTTCCAGTCTTTGTCGACTTCACAGCATACGGGTGAGGGAAGTAAGAAATCGAGCGCTCATCACCGAATGACATGGAGATAATGCATGGTCGTAGAAAATAACACAGCAATTATGACATTTCTGCAGTTCTTCATGGAAGTTAAGCACTTTTGTTTTGAAATAAAACGTGAAATGTAAAGCGGGAAGTATATGGAAGTATGAAGCTGCGGTTAATTTTAAAATGAAGAGACATACACTCAGAGTACTTACCTATAACTAACCTTAACACACCATGTTCTAATCTCATCGCATTTCACCGAGTACAATTATTCCAGTCTTGCGGTCACCAGCCTTATGTTGACAGCAACTCTCGCACCTCCTCTACCTAGTACCCGCTAACTCTGCGCCCTGCAGCGCTTAGCAGCCGCTCAGCACAGACACGATAAAGAAGGACGAGAGCTATGAGATAAACTAAGGTGGTGAACTACTTGTGAATCAGCTTCACTAGAGATTAACTGAACATACCAATACAAGTATTGTAATTCTTGAGAAGGAATAAGCCATTATTAGCGCTACTGAAGCAGGATTAAAACATAAAAAATAAGGATAGGCGCATCAGTAATTAAACAAAAACAAAGGAAATGAAAAATAAAACACGTGCGGAGGGAAAGCTGCTGTAGCCTTCCACATTGTCAGAAGGAACTTTGAAGATGTTTGATTTCTAGAAATACCACTGTGTACGCTCGTTTTTAAAGCGTGTTTATAACCTTGCTGTATCATCCATTTTCTTCCGCTATGTTTGCAACGACTCTTATTCTGACTTACTGAAGAGAGCAACATTAATTGATAAAAGAGTGGTTCCTTGATACCTGAAGAATATTTTCACCATTACATTTCCTTACGATAAAAAAATCAAACTTGTGTAGAAGTATGCGAATAATACACATGGATTTGCATGGCATTTGAGTATGAACATAGAGTTACATCATTTTTTGGATCCTTTTCATCTTTTTTGGAAGAAACATTTTTAATTTTGAACACTGATGCCAGTTGTCGTGTTAATGATCTCATATGCGCCGTCCTCACTAATTTCCTTTTTCGCCGAAAGAATCAGCTTCGAAAATCGAGGACTCAAAATATGTACAATTTTAATTGATGAAGTACTTCCAAAAATAAACATCGAGACCAAGACGGTGAATGATTCTTGAATCAGAGACAAACATGTGATTAGTAGCATTCATCCGACAAAACTTGCGGGAATAATCGAATATTCATGTTTGGAAAACAATGTCAAGGGGAAATTTGTCTCACTAAGCAATAGACAATTGGAGGAAAGCATGTGGTGCTTATATGTTGTTCCCGGCAGCCGACCTTTGTATTCCCATGGCGAGCACTGTCTGTCAGTGCTCTGGGAGGGACATATGAATGCACAATCATAACCATGTAAGGAAACCATTCTTTTCATCCGTAACAATGAGCGGCGTTTTGTTTGCTGCTAAACAATAAACGTGGTTGGTTAGCATGGCATGGTTAGCATTTTATGAAACCCATTCCATGTAGATTAACGGTTACGAATATTTCTGCACCGTAAAGTGTCAAGAGCAAAAGATTTGGACTAATCGTACGTTTCTCCTATGGCTGCGTAGATTCACCAATGTACTGCTTACAACGCTCTTTCAGACTGACATGCATAGTTGACTGCATAAATTCTACGTTATCCTTTAAGCTTCTCAACAGAAAGTTTTTGCAGGTCACAGTAAGATTTTTCTTCATTTTCTCGGCTTTTTTCCATTCCGACCCGTAGGAAACGGTTATGCTTACTGAAATAATGAATTTGTAGGTCAACCTTTCAACCCTGCGAGGGAACACTACTTAACATTGTTATAACAAATTTACTTCAACATTTTAAAAATCACAGCAACTGAGGAAGGTTTTTCCTTTCTATGAAACAGTCTGGAAATACGTATTTTCGCTAAGTGAAAACTAACTACATTTAGAAGTGCGAAAGTTCGACCTTCCTTGAATATTGACATAGAGATTGCAACTTGTCGATAGTCAAATTTAAGCAACAGCCACGATTGTTAACAAACTTTTTTACGGCTAATGTTTCGGCGTTGTCGCGTTCGTCAGAGCCTCGAAAGTAAGAACATTTGCAATATATCCTCTCAAATGCCTCATCCAGGACAATTCATCATCCCCTAAAATGCTACATCCAAAATCGAAACCAAAAGAGCCTAATTCGTTTTGCCTACCTCAGTAGCCGCGTTGCCGTGATTTTAGCGGATATCCGCGTGGTGCAAGCGCTCCGGTAATACTAATTAGGATGCGACCCGCATATGACTCCGTAGATCAAAACCGGCAAAGGTCTTGATACAGAGCCAGCTCGTTGGTCACGGCTAAGCACTCCATAACTACATTTAGTTATATTATAACTTACAACTATTAGCTAACTTATATTTACTTGATTTCAACCTTTTTTCTTTTCTTGCCTATGCGTGAATGAAACGTGAACATGTGTATATTTCACATTTTTATTATGCACTTGAATTTATGTTTCATTTTGTTTGTCGTTTCTTTAGAAGCTTTTATCGTACAATTAATCACCCAAGATCCATGTCCTTTTGACCTTTGACTACCTGTGGGAATTCGCGCCGAACGAACAATTTTCCAGCCTATACTTAGTAGTAAATGGTAATTCCCGTCGTGAAATTTCTTCTTTTATCCAACTACTTGCGACTTTTTAGAATAGTTTTCTGTACATTTCATTTTTGGACATTATATACATATATACGCTTCACGTACTGCAGAATAAATGATTATGATTCAAGAATGGGAAGAGGAATTAGTTTATGGAGCGGCCACCTTCTTGTAACAGGAACGACAATACCTAGGAGGTAGAACAAGAAAAAGGTGTGTTATCGTTTACAATACATTACGAAACGCAGTACAACACGGGAGAAACAAAAAAAAAGTTGTTGTATAATATTTTGTGGTGTGCTTATATGGAAGCTTAAGATGTTTTACAAAGTGCTGATCGAAAAAGAAGCGTTTACAGTTTATTTCAGTATCAGTTTCCGTTTTTCAGAAATAGTTTAATATTCCAGCAAACTACCTCTCTACTCTACTACCACGCAACCGCAATCAACCTGCGGAAAGAAATAATGGTTGCAGAGCGAAATGTGGCGTTTTAGGTGGGTGAGACGACTGAGACTGCAAACTGAGTAAAAACCACAAAGAGAGTCATATAAAAGGCGGTCGTGGCGGCGCAGCATTTCAGAGCGCCACTCACATACACCATCCAACGGCATGAACCTGGAGCATCGTATTAAGGCCTACCGGTTCGTCACTTATTCCGCTGTAACCTTTTCGGTGGTAGCCGTCATCTCTGTGTGCACTACGTTACCAATGGTTTACAACTATGTGCACCATGTGAAGCGACAAATGCATAATGAGGTGAACTTTTGCAAGGTGGGGCATCACTTTTTTTTGTAACATCACTGCAACTTATATCCTTGTACGCATGTATGTATCCATTACTATTTAGGACTCTGCTCGCGACATATGGACAGAAGTTGGACAGCTCAAGACCGCTTCACAACAGTTGAACAGGACGACGCGTCAGGCCGGCTACGGTAACTGCCAGGCATGCTGCACAGGCGGGCAAGCAGGACCACCAGGAATGCCAGGAAACCCAGGGAGACCCGGAAATCCGGGAGCACCAGGAATTCCTGGAAATCCTGGACGACCTCCAGTCCAACCCTGCGATCCAATTCCGATCCCACCGTGTAAGCCCTGCCCACAAGGAAGACCAGGACCGCCAGGCCCTATCGGTCCACCAGGGGAACCTGGAGCTTCTGGAAACCCAGGTGCCCCCGGAAACGATGCAATGCCAGGACCACCTGGACCAAAAGGGCCCCCTGGACCTCCAGGAAAAGCAGGAGCGCCAGGTAACCCTGGTCAGCCTGGAGCGAACGCACCGTCCGAACCTCTTGTTCCTGGACCTCCCGGACCACCTGGACCTCCTGGACCTCAAGGACCACCCGGACCAAGTGGAGCTCCAGGACACCCTGGTGCACCAGGTTTGTTTTGATTTTTATCTCCTGCGCTTTCGGATATGAATTTATGCGATACTTAGGGTAGCAGAGAATAATATTAAAGAAATGAAACTGGTCTGATAAATTTTGCGAAAAATCTTAGCATCTAACAACATTACTCTGTAAAAAGAAATTTAATTTCTCCTAAATAAACAGAAAGTATCCCAGAAGTGATGCTGATTTTTTTTCTACATCTGCGTTAAGCAGCTGGAAAACGTTAACTCCTTTTACTGCGGTCTCTGAGCGGATAGAAGTTTGACGCTAAACAGACGGAAGATCAGCTATAAATGAATAACTCATTGTAGTTTTGTTACCACTAACCTAAACCTATTGCAAAGTTTTCCCTGAGACAGTTCTGCAACCTTGAAAGATCTGAAAGAAGTATTATAAGTTGTATTCAGTCTTCACCGCATGTAATTCAAATTGATGAGAACGCACAAAAATGTTTCTAAGAATTATTTATCTATTCTATTCTCTCGATGTTAACAATTTTTTCTCTAAATTGTCTTTTCAGGGGCACCTGGCGAGAAAGGCCCACGAGGACAAGACGGACATCCAGGAGCTCCTGGAAATGCTGGACGTCCTGGACAACCTGGTCAGCCTGGAACGCCGGGGGAGCGTGGTGTCTGCCCAAAGTACTGTTCTATAGATGGAGGTGTATTCTTCGAGGATGGAACACGCCGCTGAACGTCACCTCTCAAAAACTCGCCACACAACACGATTGCAAAGCAATTTCTTGCTACATGGCAATGAATCTAGATTCACTGGAACTTATTACAGCAAAAACATTACTGCACAAAAGACAAATGAGAATACAGTGTTAAAACACGAAACGTGAGAATGAAGCCCGAGAAAAAGGTTTAGCGTAGAAAGATGTTGTCATCATTAAACGAGGTCCAATTTGAAAAAAAAAGTAAAATCACGAGAGATGAGTAGAGTATTACAGTACAGCATTATATATTACATTAGTAGTATTACATGTGCAGCACAATCGGAATTTCAATCTTCTAAAGAAAAAGATAAAGTTTCGTGCTCTGTTCGGGAACGTTTTTGCACATAAGATCACTCTTCTCCAGAAATGAAATTTTTGTTTCATAGCATTCTAGTGATTTTATGTCAAAAATAAAACTGGACACAAGCGTTCAAATATAGCTGTTTTCTGCAATTTCTGCAAAGACGGAGCGTCCAATGATGTGTCCAACTGACCATATCATACTATGTAGTACAAATACTTGAACACATTTCCATTGTCAGGGGATCATCAAAAAAGCATACTTCAACAGCAAACCGCAAGCTCCGTTGCAACCGAAATCGTCTTCAGAGATGAGCAGCAACTTCCGGATTCCACAGTCTACAACCCCATCTCCAGCTTCTTTCGCAGATTTTCTAGCCACGTCAAATTGACCTTAAAGGCAGCATACCACCTCAGACTTCAGACTCAAGCTGTGCAGGATTATCACACCGCGGAGTGTAGGGCAGTAGTTGCGGTATGTTGCCTTTAAGGTCAATTTGTATTTGACAGTTGTATTCCAACTGTGTTCTCCAATACCTTGAGCGTGTTATGCTCAAGCTGTGCAGGAGTCCAAATTGGAAATCATATGTACCCACCGAACTTCGGCGCCCTCGAGTATATGGCATGGATTATCACACCGCGGAGTGTAGGGCAGTAATTGCGGCGCGCAGTCGTGGCCTTTGGATTGAATGTCCATCGGCCGCAAAAGCCACAAGCAAAAAAGAGATTATTTCCTCCCTATTGAGATCATTTCGAGATTACTAGATTACTGCAACTGTTTTTTCTGCATTCTTTCTCTCTCCTAGCGCATACTTAAATTATTCACTTCTTCCTTAACTGCAGTAGCTGGCTAAAGTCTTCAAAAAAAAAGGCTTCAAATTCGTTCTTTATTAAGTTGTAGTGTGGGCACCTGAACAAATCTTTTTGCAAGGTAATGAAAAGATAATTAAACTGATACACGAATGCATCACGGAATGTTGGCTGTTGTCATTTTCCGAACTTATTTGTTTAACGACAGAATAAACGAGAACAGAGTGATGAGAAGGATTTGTACATGACAATAAAGGAAAACCAAAAGCTGCTTCGCTTCTTTATTTCTTCGATCTTGCTCTGAAAGATGGAAGCAAAAGTACTCGAGAGGACATTTTGGAAATGAAATCACGTCGACTTTTCATCTCACGCCGAATTACGTGCTCGTACGTACGTGCTTTGTGTCCTCTGGCCGATAATTGGAATAGGTCGCAACAAGGTCAACATCGCTACCATAACATTACGAACTCCAAGTTTAAAGGGAACTTTGTAATCAATAGACAATTTTTATTTTAAGTTTGATGTGTAATAGCTCACAATTTGGCATAAACTCTCGTTGAGTTTGAAATTATCAACATTTCATAGCTCTATTTTTATCTCATAATTTATTTTTAGAAATAACTGCACATTTGCAATTCTTGAGTCTCATCTAATCTCTTGAATTCCATGTGTTTGCATTATGGAAAGAAACATTTATTTCATCTTGTAGACACTTTGTGAGATTGGAAATTAGGTCAACATTTTTTATGGCGGCGTCTTCCTTCATGATTACATGCCTGATCTTCCATTTACATTTGATCGCAAATATAACAGTATGAGACTAACGGAAATAGTGACATAGGGTAGTCCATAAATGTGGAGTCGAGAATAAATTAGAGGGATTTCAATGGAAACTGAATTCCATCTAAAATGAAGCTATTTGAAGTTATTTGAAAGGTGATGGAGATATGAAAAATCCGTACGAAAAAAAATCGGTGATACTTGTTCAGAGGGGAAAATGACTGTGCACGCTTAAACTGTTTCCTGACTTCTCAGAGACGAGGTCTGCAGCAAAAGTAATCCTTATCACAAATTGCAGTGACACCCCTTTTACTTTCCGGCATTTTATTGGTCTCTACTCTTGATAAAAGATAATTTTGTTAACTTATCTGCACTAAGTTGAAGATGAAATTCCAAACATGACTGTTTTAAGATTGAATGAAATAGGCATTTCCAAACTGCATATGGTAAACTAAATACATCTGCCTCACAGGATAATTCCTGGATTAAGTGGTGCGTATCGTAACTACAGCGATGATTTATTCCTCGAGAGCTTCCTCCATTTCTGAGTACACCTTTTGTTAAATTGAAACCACGCACCATAATCAATCAAATGTGATTTGGAACAAGAACTCTGGAGAATTTTGCGCTTTGGTTCGTAAAACATTCATGTGTAAGATCCACCAAAGATCAGAAAAAGGTGATTCGAAGTCCTCTCGCGAATCCACGAAAGCTGATGTTGCCAGGGGAAATAAAACAAACTGAGGCAGAAATTCGATAAGGATGAGTTGGAACAGAGCTGTAAGCATCTAGATCCCACGCGGTATGGTCGAGTCAGAACGACGCAAACCCTCGTGCAGTTATAGAGGCGGCGCCTGAGCTAGCGATTGTGTTCGAGATACGCTTCTCGCTAGCTCCACGGATCCCTGCAGTTCGAGTGAAGCTAGCGATGGTCCCTCCTCGCAGCTGAGGGTCCTTTGTCACCTCTTTTTCACCCGATCAGGCACTAAAAGAGGGCTACCGGGTCTTGGTCGCACTTCTACACAAACTCCTTCAATAAAAATTTAATGCTACTCGTCTAACCCGCGAGAGTAGTAGCCAAGGAGTAACTCTTGCACGTAATCGAGACTTCTGAAGTTTTGGTTCATTGTCTTAAAGTTTTGTCACTGCTCCATTGCCTTACTGCCCTTAGCATGCTATCAGTGAAAGCACAAGACTCCCGAGTTGATCAATTTTTAGCTTCACAACAAAAGTTAATATATCGCTAATATGAGTAGAAGCCAACAGGGAACTCACGCTTGTGAAAAGAACAGAACGAAGTATTACCTGCTCCCACTACAGCAAGTTGAACATCAGAAGACTGGGCAACATAACCGTATCAGGATCGATTACCGTTAAATCTGCTATTATTCTTCGTTCGTACAAATCATCTCATTATTCGTTTTTGTTTAGGTACAAAACAACAAGAGTGGGGAAAAAAATGAATAAATAATCACTTCAGCAGAATATCGAGCCAAAACAAACCACTACTCAGCCAAAATTAGCATGTCACAGAATTTTGAGAACAACAGAAAACTAGTAATCCTTGAGATCTATTTCAAAAGACGAATGTGCTTGTTTCTCGGGTGCAGCAGGATCCAAGGTGGTTCCACCAGCAACAGCCTAAACACGTTTGAAGAAGTACAATCCCGCTTACCCAAAAATCTTTCTCTTCACAACCATTGTGAAATGTTTGTCTGTAATATGCCCTAAAGCTACAAATTCCTGAGAAAGTAGTAGAGACTACAAGAATAGAGCAATCCACCATTCTTCAACACCGTGTTTCTCGAATAACAAATTGTTCAACTTAGCTACATAAACTAATTCTAGCATATTGCTCTCCTTTTTTTTCTGTGATATCTCACTTCTAGAGAAGAAAGTGGCCAAATACGAAAACTGACTTCACGAAAATGAGAAGGGACAAAAAATCACTAAAATTCACTGCGTATCATCAAACTATAAAAATAGATTCTAGAGCAGTTAATGAGTATTTGTTACATCCACA
The DNA here is from genome assembly GCF_031761385.1 of Necator americanus. Lineage (NCBI taxonomy): Eukaryota > Metazoa > Nematoda > Chromadorea > Rhabditida > Ancylostomatidae > Necator > Necator americanus. The sequence goes on along the minus strand of NC_087374.1, from coordinate 36,005,369 downwards.
TTTTAAATTTTGAAAACGACAAAAAGTACTAAAAAAAAAATTATCCACTCCACCTGTGCAACCATTTCGGCCTTTTGATCGGGTGTTCTGTCAAGCAACATGATGATTCCACCGTATGTTATTGACTTCACTGGCTTATACCTGTAGCAGTATAAATGATGTATGCAAAGAATGGTTGTAGAAAGATCAGAATGTCTATTTCCAAGAAGAAAAATCCGGTGAGAAGGAATAATGAACACTTAATACGCCAGTGATTTAAGATACACCTCGAGTTTTCCAACATAGACACTGTCTTTAATTGAAGACGAACCACCCTTGCAGGGTTGTAGATGCTGTGAGTGGGTGATTCGCTATCTGGCACAGTTTTCCTAAAGAAAATGAATGCTGAATAAAAGGCAGTCTTCCCTCAAATGACACCATAAACTAACTTCTCTTCTTCTTTAGCTATTTTTGGTGAATCTTCATCAATTTCCATTCTTTCTTCTGTTCCTTTTTTAGCTGCCTTCTTTTTATGACTAATTGACAAAACTGCAGTCTCCACCTGAAACAGAAATTGAAAATATCTGAAAACAAATGTTACATGTAACATAATTTTTCATATTACCACAAATATAGTATTACTACAATTTTCCCTTTTCATAGTTTCCTTTCAGACATGATTTGAAGTATAGGAACAGAGACAATTTTCTTCTGTATTCCTTTACACCTCTCTTCACTAATTCTTGTTCATCTCCAATCCATATGGTCTGCATCTTCTACTCTATTAGTTAAATCCAAATGTTCAACTCCTTCCAACCTTCGTTTTTAGACCACCGGCAGCACATCCGTAACGTTGTATACCATTTTTCCCTTTTCTATTGATGGTTCCGCGCGATGCAACGAATCACTTATCATCATCTCACGGCGCAATCCGTGAGGATGGTTTATTGAATTGCATGTTTACCAAGTTACATGTGTTGAGGTACTGCGCCAAGGTCTATCACTTTTCCGGGGTCCAGTGTTTTGTCATAACACATACAAAAGCGGGCAGAAAAAAATGCAAAAAGGCGACGTGGAAACGAACCAAAAAGCACTCGGTCGCGAGTTCAGGACACTCTCCGCTATGCTACCATTGTTGCGTGATCATTTTTAGAGGGAGGGCGTTGCTAGGGAATTGGGTCATAAGGGAGTTTGGGTTGGGCAGTAGTAAATGGAGGATACCAACCAGACCAAAATATTACGTTGTATATTGTTATATTACGTTTAAATAATTACACACATTAGAAAATATTACATTAAATAATATTAAGTAATTACATACACCACAAAATATATTACGCTTCAGTTGTAGGACAGTAACATGGAATAATCAACATTTTGTTTGAAGAAGTACAAAGTGTTGATAATGTGAAAATGAGATCACGCAGGTGCAACACCCTGCTGAGTCAAATTTTTGCGAAAGAGATAAAAACTTGAGACTACTATTAGAGATGAAGATTTTAGTATAACATAGATTTCAGTAGTTTGAAAGTGGATTAAATGGAATCTAAATGTTGAGTTTGAGTTTAGTTTGAGTAAGAGTTTGCCCCACAAAATAGTCATGCCGCCGTTTTTTGCAACTTCCTAGTTTTATTTGAATTAGAGGAAGCTAACACTAAAAATGTTTCACAGGCCAATGTACGAGTTCATTTTAGATTAGGAACATAGTACAATAAGAAGCCTTTTACATTTAAACGGCTAAAACGTTGTTATACCTTTCAAATTTCTTTTAATAATCTATCTACCTCTGTGAATGTCAAGAATTCATGAGCACTCACTACATATAAGAACAAGATATAAGATGACTGTTGAAATTTACGCTTGTTATGGAAATGTGAGAGTAAGAAGCCGTTGTATGCCTTCACATATCTACGTTTGTCATTGTTTTGAAAATCTTGGGAAAAAATGTGAAATCTGAAATGAAAAGAAATATATATGAATCACCTTTTCGTGTTCCTCCTTCTTCTTCGATTCAAGCGGGGGCGGATATGCAAACAGCGATGCTCGGGCATTACATTTGAATTCAATTTTCGGCATCTTAACAAGATACAAAATGAGTGTTAAAGTTTTACGCTTGTTGTCAAAATGAGACATATGAGAAGATATTGTATGTCTTCACATATTTACGTTTATCACTGTTTTCGAAATGCTGAAAGAACTCTAGAAAGTTCGATATATTTTTCGAAGATGAACTTCGATTCTACTTTTCACAATCTAATCTTAACCTGAGCAAAAAAAAAATCGGCATTTTATACGACACAACCAGTTAAAATACTTTTGCTGAATGTTGTTATACACAACTATACAAGTTTATGCTGACTGGGGTGAAGTCCATTTACAGGTGTCTGGAAAATTATATAATAGTTATTATATTATTAGTTATTCAGAGCGTCAATAAAAACAATCGTACACTAACCTTTTCATTCGAGTATTTATCCTTCAAGAGCGTTCAAACTAATTTTGCTTCCGCAACAGAATACTAGAGAAGTGGAAATATATCGAATTCTATACTTTGAATCAAATGGAACTAGACAACGGACTTGCAACTGATGCGCACCATATTTCCGGCGGAATGCACACAATTCGATCGAATTCAGCGCTAACCCAGAAGAAGACTCCTTACAATGATACGATACTATAATTTGTCAGAAAACAGTCTACAACTACAACCCTGCTCAACTTGAGCTTCAAAGCGACGGTTGCAGGTTTATTTTCATTTCGTTAGTTCAAAATCATGCTCATCATCTGAAAACTTCAACAACGATCCGAATAACGAAGTTCGATCTACGGTACAAATATACGAGGGAGTCATTTCCAAGGATAGGTCTACGCTTGACGATAACAAAAGCCTGCATCATTGTTACTAGAGTAGACGCGTCATGTACGCACATCTTACAAACCACGTGCTACCGAGAAAGATTTCCGAGATCTCCTTCGAAGATGTGGTGAAGGCGCACAAAGAGCTGCTCGAACTTAACATGTAAGCAACTTCACCTGTCACTCACTCATCTGAGAACACAATAAAAAAGCGAATCTCTTCGCTGACCTCTTAAATGGCGCCCCGCTTGTACAGAAAGTGCACTCCATTACATATATGTATATATATATATATATATATATTTGGAGAAGAGCTAATGCGCATCAGATCTTATGTAACCTTACTGAGCTACAAGGAGTGAATAGCAATCGGCCGCCCGAACTTAATAATATCATTATAACGTTTAAATCCGCCAGTGGAAACCTGATCGGGTGTAAACTGAACATTGATGCATGGCCTATGCAATGCTTCTGAGATCCACTCGATCGCACATCATTGTTGAATAAGGAATAATAATACGTTGTGATTGTACACAATGCAGCCCATTCTTGTGATTAGTAGGCGTGAGCCGAGTAACTGGCAACTATATAAGGCTGTCATTGTAGACAGAATCAGTCAATACTTTCTTCCATCTCCAGTGTCCAGTACAATCATGAATGTCTCCTCGGCGACTCACTGAAGGACACATCCGTAATGTATCTGGCTCAACGCTCAACACCACGGTCTTCGCTCACTTTGCACATATGGGAGCATTTTACTGCAGGGTTTGCGCCAAAACTGGGATGCCAAAGTAAATCGGAGGTAAGGAACTCATACCTAAGGCGGATGCCAAACCTGCCTTCAGGAAGAGCCGCCCGGTACGTCTCTCTTTCTCAAGGGAGGTACTTTCGCTGTTCGGAAGAAAACTAGATCTGTCCGACTCTGTGCTGAATTCTCATCAGGACTGAATGACGCACTCAAACAGCACGGAGAACGGTAAAGAGGGTCCCGGCGGATTCGCAGACACGCAGACAACGGTCTTATATGTTCTTCTACCCACAGAGACGCAAAGAACTACGCAGTTAGAAGGAGATATGCAAAGAAGAGTGGTGTGAGTTGTCGAAATTACCGAATGGGTCAGAAAATAACAGAGTTTGATAGAAGTACATGGGATTTTGAATGGTGTTCTAATAAAAAAAGGGACATAGTTTGTCTTTGTATTACCTTCAGAATGTCTAGAAATCTCATCAAATTCAAACTCTTTCTTTCTGTAAGTTCCAAGAAGTAAAAGACATGGAGGTACTGGAATGAATGAGGCTACAAGAAAGCTTGGGGAGTTGCAGAATTACGATAATTCTCATTACCGTTAGTTTTGAAAGCTGGAATGTTCCGTTTTAACGAAAATTTTTACATACGTAATTTAAAGCTATTGGGCACATCTTTATCTCATATTTCACGTGAGGATTTCTCTTGCTTCTGGTACGATTACAACTTCACCTCACATCACAAAATTGCAGTGGATGTGTAAGATTCTCAAAAACAATTCAGTAGATAGTGAATTATATCCTAGCCGGTGATGTGATGCAGCGAATTAACGGTAACTAATTAGCGGTAGGTAAGCAGAGTCAGCTATTTACGTGCCAACGTATGTGAATCTCTTTAGGATACGCACCATCGCTAATTGCTCTGACGAGGCATGACCGGGACATGCTCGAAATTTCCCCTGGACCCTCCTTACACGCACCCAAACAGCACCAACACCCGCTTTCAACCCCTGAAGACATTTTTTGAGAAGCTGGATAGAAGATTTCATTTCTCTGAGCTCAACCTCGCCGAAGCGCATCTCCAGTTGGAAGTGGATGAAGGCTCACGACGGCGATGCTAACATTCAACCCACACTGAGGACTCCATCGTCCTAATCGTCTGCCCTTTTTGCAGTGGAGTCTTCAGCAAGCATCTTCCAGCAACAAATTGAAACCCTAATTGCTGGATTAGATGTATTTAGTAGCGATCTCGACGACATCATTACTTGTGGCAGAACTATCGAAGAACAGAACACATCTCAAAGCCGTCTTTCGGAGAGTTCAGAACCATGAACTCCGTGTTCGTCTGGAAAAATGCTTCACTGTAGATTGAAATCAACTAAGTTGCGTTTGTGATCAAGCTGGGTTTAAGTACGCCGGCTACTCGTTTGCCTCGGCCTCGTCAATTTCTACGGGGCATTCGTCAAAAATCAGCACAGTCTTCGTGCTCCGTTGCTCCTAAAAATATGTTCACACAGATCATTGTCTTTATTTTTAAAAAAAGAACGGAATTCTGATAGAGACTATACAATTTACACAAAAACGGTTAAATCCCTAATTTCCTCCAGGATTGAGGTGTCGAAGATCATCCGTTAAGTATGAACTGACTCGTGGAGACATATTTCCTCTCCACTAGAACCGTCACGGAGACCAAGAATTACTGAAGAATGTCATTTATTTTTTTCAGTTACCTTTCAAGAACATCAGCCGTAGCCGCTTTCTACTCTCCTCAGCGAGACTGCATTTTCAACGCGCTTCGCGAAAATGAAATTTCAATAGGTTCATTCGATAAGATGACATGAATCGGAGAACAAGTCCTGTCGGATCCACTGCATCTCTCGGTGCCAGTATTGGAGTAAGGCATGCCGTTCCAAAAGGGCTCTTCGTGTTCAACTTTGGGCTGCATGCTCAAGAAGACGGTAGCTACAAGAGAGAGATATTCTGCGAAAATGCACTAAACCCAATTCAGCAATCAACTCCTTATAAACGACGCTCATCACCAATGAAGACAGGTTGCAATTTTACTCATCCGTTCTTCACCTGACATGATGTAGAGATCGGAGGGTTGAGCAGCCTGCCTACGTGATGGAGAAGCTCGATGACGTAGAAGAAAACCTTCTTAGTCGGTTTCTCGGTTACTTCGGTATGCCACACCGAAGAATTTTAGGCAGAACGGATTGATGTGCCGGCGGATGACACGTGGAAAATACCAACATCTTTCCCCGTCTTCTAAGGCAGAAAAGTCCTTAGTCACATCACATGGAGACCATCAAATGGCCTTCTCCAAGCTGCCTCGAGGATGCGGGCTGAAACTGAAGAGGACCATCTGGGCGGAAAAGAAAGATCTGGACGGTGAAAGAAAGGTGAAAGGAGATCTGAGCCCAGTTGGCGTTGATAGGCAATTAAGAAGAGATGTAGCGTCAGATAATAAAATAGCAACGGCATGCATACACTATGGGAGCTGTAGCCGAAGATCAAATAGAACGGGTTCAGATTTACACAAGCAAGACACAACTCGCTTATGCAGCGGAAAACCGTCTCTGAGGCAGAAAACTCCCCCCGCCGTTTCAAGTTTAAAAAAAATTATACCTTGCAAATCACCTCATAATCACGTTGTGACCACGTTTTAAAATGACATACTTTCTTTTGAAAATGGCAGCAAAAATAAATTAAAGTTATATTGTTAACTGTGAGAGGACCAACGAAAACACTACCTGAAGATCCTTCGTTAGCGCGATCAAGCAGGTGGGCTTGCAAGCCAGAGAAATGAATGGAACCATTGAATGCCAATACCAAAACTGCTGGAATACCATCATTCCTACGGCTCCAGCCATATCCATTGTGCCTGACCGATTGTGCAGAGCAATAGTCATATTGCGCCCACCAACATCAAGAATCCCCTAAAATACCGATGTATTATATTACACTTACGTACAAGTAGAAGACTACTTTAAAACTAAGATATTTTTGCGAAAATAATCTTTACACGATCTTCTCTGACAATCCTCCAAACAATTCAGTTCTTTCTCAAATTTCCTTCCACATTTTCTGTCCTGCTTTTCTACGAACCCACAACCTCTGACCTATGAACCCTTCATACTGACATTTCAATAAATTACCTGCGCAATGATCGCTCCAAATTTAGCCATAGAGTCCTCCCCTTTCTCAGTGGTCATCTTAGTTAGTTGCTTGCGGAATTCGCCAACCTAAACTCGTACTAACAAACATAAATCCTCGATACGGAACAATATTTTGATAGAACAACCTTTGGGCAACTAACGTCAGTCTGTTGTACGTAAATGAAGGAAAGAGCAATGACAGCTCCTTGCCTTACATAGTTCTCCTTGGCGGAAAGGAGTGGTTCAAGCAGTGAAACTGCTTCCTGCAAGATTATAAGACCAAATGTCAGACTGAGCCAAGAAATGAATTTCACCGTCAAACCTTATATCCAGTGCCAGCACAAGCAATTCCAAGTGCCATTGCAGCCCCATATCGTACATGGCTGTTAAAATGCTCAACAAGCATTCCAACATAATCTTTGCATATAGATGGATTGCTTAAAAAACTATAGTTTACCATAATAAGAGTAGAAGTGAAAAAATATTACAGTGCAGAGAAAAGTGGAGGAATTGAAAGTATATTATATATATATATATATATATATATATATATATATATATATATATATATATATATATATATATGTATATATATATGTATATATATATATATATGTATATATATATAATATATATACCATAAAGTTGCTTATCAAGAAACTCTTGCTTCGCCATCCCAACCGTAGTAGTAAGTTGAGGGAAACGTTTTGAGAAAAATATTTGAACAAAGCAAAACTTGTAAACATTAACCAATGCCCTCTACGTATGGAGTTTCTTCCAAAGGATTATATAAAGGTGCATGCTCTTCCTTGACTTCAACGCAGGGTCAATTTCAATAGAGAGGAATCACCGTAGCAAAGGCACCGTGGCATTGCAACCTCTTGTCAATAGTCAGGAGAGCATTGGGAGAGCTCACCACCATAATTCGCACCGTCCAGTGCTGGTTCACTCAATTCGAGAAAAGAAAAACTATGTTCAAAGATAAATCTCCGTCTAGACATCTCCAGACTGTGGAAAACTCCAAGGAGCACCCAAAATGTAATATTGGAGTGTGACCGAAAAACAAATTTGACCGTCGACCCCCCCCCCCCCCCCACGCTCTCGGTTACAGAGAAATGGAGTACTCTGGCAATCGAGATAAATGGAAGGATTATTGGCGCCCGCTTGACCATTTCAAAAAACAACGGGAGTAAAGGTGATCTAGGTAAGGTGATCGCATTTCATCCGTCATGATATGCGATAGTAAATTATCTAGTAGTTAACTCTATTAATTAATTATCTAGTAATTATGCATACCATGACGGATGGTTTGCAATTACCTTACCTAGACGACCTTTACCCCCGTTGTTGTTTGAACTGGTCGAACGGGCGCCAGTAATCCTTCCATTTATCTCGATTGCCAAAGTACTCCATTTCTCTGTAACCGAGAGCGTGGAGGCGATCGACCGTCAAATTTGTTTTTCGGTCACACTCCAATATTGCATTTTGGGTGCTCCTTGGAGTTTTCCGCAGTCTGGAGATGTCTAGACGGAGATTTATCTTTGAACATAGTTTTTCTTTTCTCGAATTGAATGAACCAGTACTGGAAGGTGCGAATTATAGTGGTGAGCTCTCCCAATGCTCTCCTGACTATTGACGGGATTGCAGTGCGTTAGTCGTCATGATGAACTCGGAGAGCCTCTCCCCCTGGTCATTCCATTGTGGGCCGTGGGTCCCGATGTGAAGTTCCTCCGGCGTTTTTCTTGGGCCAACTTTGGCGTTGAAATCGCCAATTATGACCTTGTAGAAGGCATGATGTTCTCGGTAGAACTTCTCCAGGTCCATAGAGAAAGCTTCGACCTCTTCTTCTTTGTAGCTTGATGTTGGAGCGTAAGCGACAAAGATTGTCAAAGCTGGCATTGGACTACATCTTCTCATCCGCAGACGTCCGACCTGGATCGCAATTTGTTCGAAAGAGTCGATGTGTCTTCCCCACACCCGTGTTGACGAGGACATCAACGCTACCAACTCCTCTAGTGTCGGATGCTCTGAAGAACAGTTCTTCTTCGGTTTCATATATGGGGTTAAGTAGGTGATAGCGTCTCGTCTCGGTCATTCTGATGAGAATGTACCTAATCCGTTTTTCTTGTCGCCACTGTACCAGGCTATCCTCCGGAGTCATAGGAGTCTTTCCTATTACTGTGTCATGCATAAAATTTTTAAACCCATGGATAGATTGCAACCCTCTATTCCTGTAGTTGCATTACCTGTAAACCAGCGAGTAATTCGACGTTTACCTTGTGGAATGTTGACCTCTTGGTAGCACAGAAAGAACAAACAAGAAATCAAAAAAAAAAAATCTTTCTACGTGAGTGCTGTCCTTAAGATCTTAAAGCAGCATATCACGAAACTGACGTAGTTGGGAAAGCTGTAATAAAATTCCCTAATCGTAATGAAAAACGGTGTGGGAGCGACGTTTGTTTCTACATTAGAACAATCCCCTTTGTACACGCTCCAGTTTCCTTAGCAGCCTTTTCCCTAGTTTTACTCGGACAAAAGAGGCTTAATTGATCTTCGACAGCTCGGTCGTGGACAAGGATGGAGCGTCTACGTGTACCTAGTAAAAACAAATACAGCTTTCCACTGCCTTTTTCCACGACGATTAGGGCAAGTGAATGGGGTCACTCTCAATCCACACAACGAACTCCATATTTTTGCACAGGTTTCCCAATTACTTCAATTTCGTAACACGCTGCCTTGAAGTTCGAAAACTTAAAAATAGGCAAAAAATATTCTAGTATCAAGAGTGAACAACACAGTAGCAACGAACAGCATATTGTTATCCTCAACTTCGAGGGGTCACAAACAACTAATGAGAGTATATTTTAAATGGAAAGAATAGTTATAACAATAAATAATAGTGGAACTCACTTGCTCAACAAAAACCCTATCCCCATGACCGAAAATCTTTTCACATCATTGTTTGGATCAGTTGCCACCTGGAAAATTAATAACACAAAATAAAACGGAAATACACAAATTATATGAGTTAGGAGCGACAAATTATGAATGGTTGCTTGTAATCGTACCTTCTCAAGCAACCTAGAAACAATGTTTGCGCGTCCACTTCCAACGTATGCCATTGACAACATTGCTACTCCAGTTGATCGCAACATGGCATTTGATTTCACATCTACTAGTTGTGCTATATAAGATTCAGCCTCGTCTTGCCTACCTTAAAAGCAGCGCTACAGCCTTCATCCACTACTCCATTCAGAACATGAAAAACAGCCACTACAAAGAAAACTAGACCATATGCCAAAAGAGAGATCCCTGTTCGTAAACCACGTTGAATCTTGTCATGCTGCGTATCACAAATGTACTGAACCATATCCTGGAATGCCGCCGAATTCAGGCTTCCTACCATCACAAGACCCATAGCTAAACCGGCTGCTTCACCAGAGACGGCATCATCCAAATACAATGCGTCACGAAGTTGCAGATAAACCTATAGAGCCTTATTTACAAGCTTGATTCGCAAATCGAATACATGAAAAGCCTATGTTTACATCTTGATTTTGTGTCCCCATTGCAGCCAGACCCAGTCCGAGACACGCTCCGTGACGAACCGCAGATGTTTGAGCAGCTGCAAGTTGCTCGCGTAGATACTTGATGCAGTCGTCAGTGCCATGATTTGCGTGAATGAGGCCTAAACTCACGTACTTCCACACTGCATCTGTCTCTGTTCAAAAAAAAAAAAAAAACTGCAGCGCGGTTCTGCTTCCGGAATAGAAAAGATATTTCAGGTATCATCCCTACGAGCTTATTGCAAAGGAAGAGCACTAACCCACAAATGACAATCAGGTACAGCAAATATAATTACAGGGATTTTCTTAACTGGGAACGGAAAATACTGGTCTGAACAGCAACATTTCAGAAAATGTAACATCAATGAAACGGGAGGGGGTTCTACCACTAACTGCACTTCTAATTCATTTCGATCTGATCAAAACTTTAGCACACCTTTACATTTTCTGGAATCCACTTTGACGTTTTTTCCCACCTACTGAAATCAGAAGAATGTTTTCTAAAAGACGTTTTGAATTGCAGAGACAAGACAGCTCGAACCGATATGGTAAAAAGGTAGTTGGCTGTCCAAAAATCATATCAAGTCTATAGTACATATAATGACCATCATCTGTATCACTGTGCTCCCGTTGTTCATCGATTTACACGAGCAGGCACCACTGATACTTCCATTTGTCCCGGTCGCGCGCAACTTTTGCCCGGTGGGATCTCTCCTCCTGAGTGACTCGAAGAGCGTCGTATTTTTCTTTGAAGGACTTCGTAAAGAGGTCTGATCATCGGGTCGGCGGTTTTCCTGCAGTGCGTTTGATGTCGCGCGTCAGTCGCTTACGGCTCTGTTTCACCTAATTTTGCTTTCTCTGTGATACGCGGCACCGTCTCAGATCTTCGATGGGTGACGTAGGGAGAAACTTCGAATCCTTCTTTCACTTCCGTTAAACGGGTTACTTCATTATTCCTAGCATCACCCTTTCAATTCCGCGTCCTATGACGTCGATCGCATTTTCCTCCTACTAGTGAAACGACGTTTCTGAAGCGCAGGTAAGTGCAGAAAGAGCGGCGCTGTTGAATAGGTGAACACAGAGCCGGATGTTCTTAGTCCTCTTCACTACATCCTCGATGCTCTTATACGCTCCCCAAGCCGCTCGTTTCCTTATGCACATCTCGGAGATGACGTATCATGTATATAGCCAGAGCATTTGGATGTATTCGTTCTGTTGAGCGTGAATGGAGCATCAGAAACCCATCCGTTTCTTAAGAACATCGCCTTATCTAGGTTCAGCTGAAGACCGATCTTTTTACACGTTTCATCAAATTCGGCCAGATTTGTTCGGCCTCACTGATGCTTGATGTTATTGGAACGATATCGGCGAAACAAAGATGGTGTAAACGTAGGCCGTCAACCTACACTCCCATTTATCCCATTCCAATCCTTGCATCGAGAGTGGCACTGAATATTTTGGTCAATATTTTGGTTTTGGTATTGTGTCACCCTAATGAACCCCTTTCTTCAGGTCCATTATGAAATGAATGTAGAATGGGGGAATGTTTGTCGTTAACTTGCTACACAACTCACGAAGTACCTTTATGTATGGAGTAGGGACGCCTTGGTTGTCCAAGGCCTCCATAACTACGTCAGTCTCAGTTTTATGGAAGGCTTTCTACAAATCAATGAAAGTGTACAGAGAGTACAAAATGCTTGACACAACAGCATCTTGTACTCTCGCAATACTATGAGTTTTGAAACGGAGTGTATGTGGTCAATCGTATTGAACCATTTTCGAATCCCTGCTTGCTCGCATGGCTGTTCTTCATCTAATGTTCCTTCTGTACTCTTTAAGATCACTCTTGTGAAGAAATTGTAGATGAGAGACAGTAAGCAAGCGATAGTTGAAGATGTTTTGGGGATCTTCCTTCTTATAGAACAGCACGGTACTGCTGGTTTTCCATTTCTTAGGAACTTTGCATTCCGCGCAGGAGCGCAAGCGACGAAGATTGTCCAAGCTGGCATTCAGCCACATCTTCTCATCAGTAAACTCCGATTCCGGTTGTAAGTTGATGTAATATTATTCGACCTATCTAAAGCGTTTGATATAGTAAACCACAAAAAGCTGGTTTATTATAGATGCTTTCCCGATCCGCGTTACCCTGACACACTACATTCCTATGAAATTCGACTTAACGCGCTGAAATTAAAGAGCTTGAAGTACAGAGGAGTAGTCAACGATTTAGTTTTGGGTTTTCGGATCCTACGAATGGAAGTTAAGCTAAAGGCAAGCAAGTATTGGATTTTCCGACCAACAAGCGGGAGAACAAGGAGTTTCAATTTGCACTACTCTAAACTCAGACGAAAACTTCTCAACTGCTTCTCCTTCTTCTCAATGCTTAACTCCTTTTTCTGTAGAGTTGCGCGTTGGATTAATCTACTTCCAGCCAAAATTATGTCTAGTCCAAACTCGAAGATATTCAAAAGCAAGCTATCCAAATTAGGTCCTACCTATTCTAGGTATGAGGGAGGCCTGAAATTTCATTTTTTCAGAGACGTGGAGCAAGTTCCTCCTCTAACAAGCGACCACAATAAGCATTGGATTGATATGTGTTTTTAGCTCACAGTTTTAGTTCATCTTTTTCTGTTGTTCATTATGACACTAGCTAGCTGGAATTCTGCCTTGATATGCTCCTTTTCAAATTCGTCCTTACAGTTGGTCCTTATTCTCTCTTGGTGGTGGAAAGCCGTTCAAGGATAGCAAAGTTGGTGGGCCCTTGCGCTTGAGGTCCCCCCACAAGGTTCGCCCAGGATCCCTGACGGACTCCTCCGTTCGAAGTTTAGTTGGTCACCCAAACCCTGGTATCCGTTTATCTACCGTAGTGTTCTGGGTTTTTTCTTACCTTCTGCCAATCCACCGCTCCTCATGCTTTGAAGAGCAGTCTTGTTGCGTAAAATTCAGGTGAAATTCTAGTGAGCTCTGTGTCCCATCGTTTTTTTTTTTGTTTTATGGCACGCCTGCAGGTGCTTGCAATGAATAAATAATACTATTGTATCCAACTAAAAGCCTGCAATCAAGTGACTGCGAGGTGCAAAGGAGGTGGTTTGGAGTCGCTCCCAACAAATAACCTCCACCTGTCCACTCCGGGAAAACGCAACGTTCTCCCAAAAAATCATGGGACTAGAGGCCTGCAACCTGCCCATGGGTTTTGAATTTATATGCAAGACAAAGTAATAGAAAAATTTCCTGATTCCGTAGAAAAGCCTGGTACGGTAGCGCCAGGAACGACGGGTTTGCAGGCGTCAGGTGTACGACCATGACCCGCAATAATCCCTCTGTCAGTGGCTGCGACCAGCGTCTCACCAGTCGGGTTACGATGTTGTACGTAGCAAATCGAAGTCAACCAGCAGTGATCGTCGATTCTGCCCAACAACTAATGATAACTAATCTTTTTTCCACAGTTACCCGCGTCAGATAAAAGGTAGTAGTAACTCGCCCACGAATGAATCGACTTCTCATTGTCACCCCTAAAACGTGTAAATCAACACCAGAGCAAAATTACATCACTTCGGGGAATGTATATGAAACGAGGGGAGGAAAACAAGTTACTATGTGAGAATTATTTTGCTTCTCGTGCAGCCGCACAATCCGCCAAATATTTAGCCAGATGATTGCTGGTAACACAAATCGAGCAGTTTCACTGGACTATTTAGTCGAAAGCACTTCCTTCGCACTCGACTTAACAGATAAGTCCGCCTTCTTAACTGTGCGACCCTATGTTCGACTCAAGCCCAGCGTACACGAATGATGAAATCGATTGTAATAAAATCGTTGTGATAGAATCCGAAAAGCTGGAGATGGAAAGCTGTTGAACGCGTAGATGGCCGAACCCGGGATGATTCTGCTCCTCTCTTCTTAATCGTACTAAAAAATGGTGTGATAGACCCCGTTCTTCACGACGATTTCAGTTGCAACGCGCCACCTTCGCACACGCGCCGCATCACGTGCGAGTGGTCTAAAGCCGGTGAGTTCTTCTCCACCGCCTATTCAAGTAAACCCATTGAACAGGCAGCTAAAAGAGCGTTTACTAGGTAGGACGTTATGGAAATTAAAGCGGTTCCCACGCCATTTTTTTTTTGCAGCGATTAGGGACGAACTGACGAGACGAGCGGAACCACACCGGATTCTTCATTTTACGACCCCACTTCTAGCTTTTCCCGTGGATCCCCCAAGCACCTTCCATTCATGGTATCCTCGCTCTTAATTTGCGCCCTCTCGTTCCTTGAATTGGCATTGTGAGATGTTCACGAAGAACCGAGTAAGATTATGCCTGCTGCTTCCTAACGCCTCTAATGATTGATCGAAAAGAAAAATAAGAAGATAATATTAATATGACCATGTTGGCTACGACATTCCAAACACTTTGCCATCTTTAATGCTTTGAAGAAGCTGATGTTTTAATAAAAGTTGTATCTTGGCAATCCGCTAATATTGACTAATATTGGGAGAATGAAACCATTGACAATAAAGCCTGTAAACATGAATAGCTCAGACTGATAGTGTTAATCATAAAATGAAATGGACCAAAGTCTATGGCGACAGCACCAATCCAGCAACTAAAAAAATTGGACAGTATCAAAGACAAATACGACGAAATTGATGTGAACAATATAAGCGACGACGTGCAAACTGGTTCTGAAAAATTTCAGCTCTTCATTCAGTGTAAAACCCAGCAAACACCGCACATATTAACAACATAAATGGACACAGATGATTGGGCTTATTCAAAGGTTGACGCAAGAAATTCCTTTAAAAAAATATAACTGATATCAATGTTTCACCTAAACCTCGTTGGCATAACAAGAAAACATAAATACACTATCAAATGCCGAGGTTTCAAGAAGAGAGGACTTGGAGATTGTTTATAACTGATATCTCCTAATGCCTTCAATTTGGTGAACACCACGCCTGTACGCCTATATGTTCGTTGCTTGAAGCACACTCCTTTCCTCTATCGTGCCTAATCGAAGGTGCTTCACGATTACCCGCCTGCAGATATTCGCTAACTGCAGCGAGGACAAGTGAAAAGAGGAGAATTTAGCGTGAAAGTTGTGGTCAATATTAGAAAAGAAGTAAACAAGGAAAATTTCGGAAAAAAAAAGTCGCAAATGCCGACTGCTTTCAAACTGCAATTGAAAATTGCCCACTGGATGAAAAAATGCAAAAATTCCGGTGTTTTTTTTTTTCGTGAGGATTGTTGTTTTTTGTTTACATTCTGCTATCTTTCGTTAGTCTACTCCGTTTTTTAAGTTCTTTCTGTTGTTTCCTGCCTTAGAACTGTTAACATCATTACACGCGTGAAGGATTTCATGCAGGCGTGTAATGATGTTAGCAATCCTTTCTTTTGCTTCCATTTCCTGAAATTTCGTCTTAGGGTTTCATTAGGTTATCCTAAAAGGATTTGGTGTAATTTCGATACAGATTCGTTTCGTCTAATAGCTAGTTCCCATTCTGATAGTTTCTTATTGCATCAATCATAGACTCCTATTCATTTCTGTTTGTTTTTTCCTTGTCTATTTGTAGAGTGATGTTTGATGAAACACTGCGGATCCGTTCCAACTAACTCCTTTGAATATACTCACCAAGAGCGAACAATGAACCACCTTCCTTGAATCCGAACTGATCGGCCTCGGACTTGGGCAAGTACGGCTCCAAAAGTTTCATAGCTGCTGACTCGTGACCCTGAAAAATAAATGAAGAAATACTATATCGAATCAATCAATCATCGGAAGTATTGAGTAGTGTTGGTAGCATTTAGTAGAACTATCTTGACCCTACCTTGTGGATAAGACCTAGTGTAGCCACTGCGTTAAACTTATTCCAGTTTGTAGCTTTGCTTATCCAATCCAAGTTATCGCTACAAATCTCCACATGAAGAACAATACAATAATTCTGAAAGCTATCAAAACAAACCGTAAGAAGTCATCGCACGTCGTTCCGAGATGCATGAGACCATTTGCCATCAAAGTCGCATTGTGAGCCGTTGCTGTTCGAACACAGTCTTTCATTTCCTTGAAAAAGAATACTATATCACTACGGTACTAAGGACATCAGAATATTATCGCAATCGGTAACTAGCCTTAAGAATTAGCATATCCGTGTGGTTGTTTTTTATTAGGAATTGCATATGCTGTTTGACAGTCTCCTCTCCCCGTAGAATTGCCTTTAATCGACTCATGGGAGTGGGCTGTAATATAGACAGTGCTCAACATATAGTGGAGTCAAAACGACATAAAGTTCGTGCAGTTGCGTGAGCGGCTGTGTTCGAAGGGGCACGGTGGAGCGTAGCGATCAGGATCAAGTGGGGACCCTTGCTAGCACCATCCATAGCTGTAGCTCTTGATGGTCCCACGTCGATGCCAACCGCTCTCTACACTCCGCCGCTTCGATCGCAGCCGCTTACGTAACTGCGCGGTGTTTCATGTCATTTTTTCACTTCATGAAGTAGCGATGGACGCAATGTAATGTAGTTATAAAGGAATTCTCCATTCTTTTATAACTACATTACAACAAACTAAACATAATTGTGTAGAAGTCTTGAAAGTTATGAACTCGATCACTGACCTGCCGCAAAATATTTTAGCAAGATATCAACCAGCACATAGACGATCTTCATCACGGTAAAACAATACTAATTGACGGAATCCAAACTAACCACTTCAACCTTTGCTGCAGGGCCTTCTTTCGGTTCCGTAGTTCCATCAGCTAAGGGTGCATCAGTTTTCTCTACTTGAGAAGGCGGAACACTAAAAGGACATTAGAACGTCGAATATAGTGATGAAGGACATATCAGGAATAGTGTCTCAGATATTTCTCCTCAATAAAATACCTTGACTGGTGTTGATTTGCATACGCGTTCAGCACCTGTGTATTGAATTGCTGGGAAGCATTTTCATACAAATCAAACGCAATCTGATAAGCGATGAGATCTCCATTCTAAAATAAAAATACCAAAAAAAAAGTGACATCAGGATTTGCGAAATACATCAGAGAAAGAACTTAAAGATGGCCCTACTGGTAGAAAAAAAACAAGGATAAATCCCTGCATAACTTCAGCGGGAAGGTTGTCCTATATTTGTATCTACCATAAGAAAAAAAACCTTCAAAGCTTTTAGTATAAAAACAAAAGAATGCAATAATTTCATACTGAAAGTGCTCTGTTTGACACTAACACCTGCATGCGTAGCACTGCAGTATACAGTAGGTCCAACAAGTGTTGTGATGGGTTGGCGCGATGGTCTTCTTTCTTCTTTTTAGTGGTTATTTTTGTTTTTCTGTATAATGGCAAGAATAGAATTACGTAGTCTGGTTCCCAATCCAAACTCTCCAAACTGAAGTTTCTGAGGGGATGTTCTGTAATCAGGAGAAGCTGCTGAAGTAGAGAAAAGGAGACTTCTGGATACTACGACTACGAAAGATGCCAATCAAGCACGATAGCATAAAAATGGGAATTGAATTAAATGAGAGGGAATGTAGCGCAAACGGTAAGTGATCCCCTGCGGCTCCAGCATGATCGATCGGAGGTTCGATTCCGCCCTAGTGCCAACAAAATCTGTTATAAAAACACTGACATCGGATAGCCCCGCGCAGGTCACTGTACAGGCTACTTATGCGTTCGTAAACCCCTAACGATTCTGAATTGAAGTGAACACGGTGGCGCATTCCAAGCGGACAGATTAACGGCAGACACTTTCTCCTTTTAAATTGAATGAGAACAAATTCCTACAATCTTAGAGGCAACTTAGAAGGAAATCAAACCATAAAACTAATGGAAAAGGACTTCACTAAGACTATGTAGACCCATTCATGGACTACTACTTCATGGACTAAAAATTCATTTACTGTTGGTGAATTACGTTGTTCATGTTATTTGAAATGCTAGAAGTCCACTACTCACATAACGTTCAAAGTATTGCACTTATTACGACGAGTTGAAACCATTCGGTCCAAGTAAGACGTTCTTTTTATGAACACTTCAATATTCTTGCAGGAAAAAAATCGACCCGCAAGACACCTAGTTCCTGCAGTGAGCACTTAATCTATGTCTATGCCAGTTGGGATGCTTGTTACGCCGCGAACTTTTGTTCAACTAGTACCGCACCTCAAGACATGCTGTGCTTAATGCATTTCCTGAGGTGCTTAACTTCTAACATTACAACAACAGTTAGTGGTCTATTCAATCTCAGCAGTAGAACTACAATTGAAGATGATAAAAAAAGAGTTCAGTTGATTTAGTTTGTAACACAAAAAGAGTTCATTCAGTTCGAAACGGAACATTCTTGGATTTCTTTTATTAGTCCTTATTATTTGATCTGCCATTCTACATGTTCCAAGTGATTATTACTCTGCTTATCCGGTTGTTTTTCTATCTACTGTGTGATAATTTTTGAATAATTTAAGTTTTCTTTTCTGCGGAAAAAAGTTCTTATCACACCTTTATTAGTTACATCGCGATGTTGACACACACAAGTGATTTGTCTTGCATGGTAGTAATGAGAAGAAAAAAAACTGACCTCACGTAACATAAGTCTGTCTAGCAGCTTCCCAATATCTTCCGGGCGATTCAACTTCACCAAACACTACATAATAAAGAATTGAGTGTGCCATGTTAATTCGAAAATGTATAAAACGCAAGACCTACTTGGCAAATTGCCACGAAATCAGCATGCTTGTTACTTGTAAATAATCGCACAAGTACGTCAAGCAACTGTGCACGTAATTGCACATCCACCTTGGCATTGGTGACCTTGTGGATAGTTTCCAGAAGTAATACTGAATAGTGGGAAATGATACTAAAGCAGATGATAAGTGAAAATCAGCTTTAAAAAACCATGTGATTCCGTGCATTTGATTATCGCCTTTTCGACCATATCAATACGACGAGTGTCGAGAGCAAGTCCAATAACATACAGGAGCTCGTTCTGAAGTCAAAAAGGGTGTTCATAAATAATTTCCAACTATCTATATCTAAATCTAAATATCTATCTATTTTTGAAGTTCTCTTCATGAATAGATCAGAACTACAAAAACGGGAAGAAAATTGAACAGATCTTTTTGAGAAGGTTGAAGAGGCTGAAGGTGACATGGTGTAACACATAGAAGCAAAAACGAAACTTGAAGCTTTCGATCCTTAAGCCATCCCACCCATTAAATCACAAATCTAATCAGATCCAGAAATTGAAGGTTTCACTGAAGACCAAACCAAAAAAGAAATAGGTAGTGTGGTTCAGTAGACAATAGACACATGGTGAATTGACTCAGCAGTTGGATGGTTGGTTGGGCCTCCAGTTTCACACAAAAACAATATACAACAGACCGGTTATGAATAACTTCTTCCCAAGTATTGGCCCATTCATCGACTTTATTGGTGCAAACGCATCTTTAGTTTAGACGCAATATAAAATTACCAGCTGAATATTGTAATCGTATACTAAGTACGAATACGTCAACCGAATTTTTCAAAATTGTCAATCTGTTCTCAAATTCTGCGGCATACTTGTGCAGCTCAGCAAAATTTAACTGCACATTCGTAACTATATCACTTAGAGATTTTGATAAAGAATGCCTCTCCATACAAAACAGTAGAGTTATAACTTTCAAAATTTCTCTTCTCGGATCATTGAAACAGAAAGTCAAGTGAACAAAGTGCGTATGAATGGTACCGAGTAAGTCGTAAACACTTGAAAAAAAACGAAAAAAAAAGACATTAAGAATATGAAAAGAACCAATAAAAGATATTAAGAAAAAGCAAGTTGAACTATGGTTGGAAGCCTTTGGGAACGATGTAAAGATCAAAAATGGAGAGTATGTCACTGATTGGTCTGCTGATTCTTTTCTCGTCAAAAATTTTTTTTTAAGTTTAAAAAACGTATGAGCTATTTTCAACCCAACATAACCAGCACACATTCTGCGTTTCTCATCAAAGCATCAAAGCGTTAAAATGAATTTTACCAAAGAACGGCCCCTGCACATCATAATCACAACTTTTTCCAGATCTCTTATACCGCTCACCCCAATGCACAGCACCGGCAGGACGAGGAGAAACATAATCGTCTTTTCGATTTCTTACATCATCTCAACACCTCTGTCCTTCAACTGAATTCCAACACTTTTTCTATGCATTTTGCGAATGGAGTCCCTTGCCCAAAGGTAAGCATGTGATATAGTTAGGCAACACTGTAAGGAGAAAAACACTATGAAAGCATGCGGTGACCTAGCAGGTAAGAGAAGGTGCAGTGTACCTTTATCAATGAAAGTAGTTCTACTAAGAGAAAGTGAAAAATTGGAACTAATAACAAACCTTATCTAAATTCCGCTGAAATATCCTATTAATTAAAGCCTCCAAACGAGCGTCCGTTCTTCCTTCACTATTTTTCACGTTCTTGTAGGCGTCAATGGCAATTTCAATTATCTTGTTGACGTACTGGAATAAAGGTGTAAGAATGCATACTTCATGAAAATTCACAAACTGTTGTAGAAATCGATTTGCGTCGCCTAAAGTGAAAACTGACAATTACACCAAATGTGAACATCAGAATCAGAACAACCACTTGTTACTCTTTTTCAAACAATTCCTTTTCAAAGCATATTAGAAGACGTTCTATGTGTGATCAAAAACGTACCGAATGTGGTGATTGTTTTAATTTCTGCCTTTGTATGAATGTTAAAGAATGCTCTTACTCTGAAAAGCTAGGGGTAATCTTAAATCTTCTCATAATCCTAGTATAACGGATTCTAAGAAAGAAAAGTCGAGAAAGAGAATCTCAGACTAGAAATACCAAACAAAAATTGAAATATGGTGACACAAAAATACCCGCAGGTTCGTATGTTCGATAGATTTTACAACGATGATGGCCAAAATCGGAGAACATTCGCTACTGGGTTCTCACCAGCATCTCGTAGAGGTCACAAGGGACATAGCTTACAACTATCACAACGAAACATATAATCACACTCATAACTCCCTTCAAATGCATAAAAAGATTGCCCAAAACCATCAGACTTATCAATTTAGAAGCTAACACATTCTGAATTTGTAGGATTCGTACTTCCACAATAATAATCGCAAACTTCGTCCCCATTTCTGTTCACTACTAAAAAAAGGACCCTAGCATGAAAAATTCCTGTCAACACTGTCTTTAAATGGCAATGAAAACAATATTTATTACCGGCAATCCGGTAGTCGCGCTGCGCGTTCGATTTAGGTGAGAAAAAGGAAAAAAGGAATTTATGTGACGCAGAGAGAGACCATCTTCTGCGAAGGACGCATCACAGGATGCACGTTTCACCAATTAACAGCTGATTTTCTTAGTACGGAGTGAGGTTTTTGCAACAGCTCAGGAAGTAAATTCCTGAGCATTTTAGTCTTGTTTTTACCATTGTTACAATGTGATAAAACCCAACATCAAATCTGACAGAAGTCCTCTGCATTCTTCAAGCTTCAAGCAAATTACCAATACTGCAGAGAGAACCGCGGGGAAAACATGCACAATTGGAAAATCCCTCACACTTTTGCGTAGGCGACATCTCAAGGAAACATGTGTGTTGTACAAGAACAGGACAACTTTTTGTCGTTGTACACATTTGGCACATTGCATTCAAACATTTTTGACGCTTCTCGCTCATTTGAAGAAGAAATTCCATAGAGCGGATGTACCCTGGTAGTAAGTGGTTTCACTC
Source organism: Necator americanus (assembly GCF_031761385.1). Lineage (NCBI taxonomy): Eukaryota > Metazoa > Nematoda > Chromadorea > Rhabditida > Ancylostomatidae > Necator > Necator americanus. Next base: position 35,983,342 of record NC_087374.1, on the reverse strand, counting down.
ACACTATAGTAAATAAATCGAAACCGTCCCACCCAATCAAGCAAAACGATCAAATTCTAAGTCGATTTCTCCTCTATATTCAGGAACAGTCGTGGAGACCCCTAAAGCAGTAACTAGCATAAACTCTGGAGCTGCAGATCGACCGATGAGGATTGACAAAGAAGATCAGTGATTGGGATACGCTGATATTACGTGCGACGCTGATGATAGAGAGGAATATACCAAGGATTTGAAGAGGCAGAACGTCCCGGATGTGTAAGTTGCCGATCGCATTGCCAGAGTCAGGGTACGAGAACCCCAAAGTTGTACTTTAACTTCCGAATTAAGGAGGTTGTTAGAATCATTAAATATACAATAAGATTGGTCGTCCTAGGTGGAAAAATGTCAAGCAAAACTAGACGGGCTATTTACTACCTATTTTTACTAATTTTCTATTTCCAAAGGAATATTAAAAGAGAAGATGTAGTAATATTGTTAAATGGGGTTTCAGCGTCTACTCAAAAAAATCAGTTGTACTCAAGATCAATGAGAAATATTAGTTCACCAATTCAGTACTTAGGGGCATGTCACTCTACCAGAAAAAAAACGGGGTTGATAACAAACGCTATCAACCGATCACTAACACTTTAAATGTGTAAGTATTGACATTAAAAAAATAGATCACAAAGAAAGTTGAGCATAGAAACCTCATCATCTTTTTCCCCAACAGTTTTTGACTTTGGCCTAGGAGTAAGTTTGAAATGGGTGTCAGCAGCTAAGGCGAAGTTTAGGGCATTCTCGTAGTCCTCCAAGCAGAACGCGACCTGAAAATGCCCCCGAAGATGAGAATATGCCAAAACAGAACTACAGATGGTGCCTACTAATCAAAACAAACCTTGGAAGCCAATAATGCGGCTTTCTGTCGAGCAGGAAACGACTTATCTTCAGCTAGTTCTTCAATAAAACTGGCGCAGTCGGCAACCTAAAAGAAAGAACGAAGACCTCTTACATGAATGTACAACCACTGTGGCAGTAACTACACCACCTCAAACCAAGTGTTTGTGAGAACGTCCCAGTCATCAAATAAATCAATTAGTATTTCCTTTTCCTTCGCAGGTGAGCGTGATGATCGCAACGATTTGAGGAATGCGCCTAATTCAAGTAAAGTTCCGGAGAGGAAACCGCAAAGACAGGAGACTATACACAAAAATAAAGTTAAGAACATCATGTGGAAAATAGTAGAATAACACACTCGCATCAACTGGTCCTCCCACACGTGACTTCCAATTATTAATGATGAACTGCATGTCTGAAATCAAGAAAAAAATGTCAAAAGGCTATATGGGCGACGACAGAGGCACAAGGAAAGCACTAAGAAGAATAGCAGAACCAGAAGTGCCGCGAAAGCGATGACTTAGAATTTCAGCGTTAATCTCACGGTATTTTCCGCAGCTACACTTAAGCGGCAACACAACATTTAGACGTGCCAGTCTGCACTTCAGGCCTGCTTTTCCTGATATTAATAGTCAACTGAAACGAATCAGATGTTATGATGTCTGGAAATCTCCGGGGTGTGAAGTTTTTTGTCTGGAGTTCGCGGTGTTAAGGTAGTTGTGTGGGCCACTCTGCCGCGCTAGGATCGAGCTGTGCTAGCGGACTCGTACTGTAACAGCGAATGAGCAGGTCTCATCTAAATCTAGTTAAACGGCTGCACGGGCGGTCGCGTGGCAGCATGGGTTGGCGAGGCTTTAGTTGGAACCATGTTGCGAATTTTCTTTGATTTAAATGGAAGCATTTGGAACTTGGCGGGTGTGGCGCAGTCGACTAGAGGTCCGTTGTAGCCACACGGTCGATGGTTCGAAACCGCCCTATTACAAACCAAGCCTTTCACCGATGGGGTACGATAAATTGGTACCAGACCTGTCTGAGAGATAAAAACACTGACTTGATTATCGTCTGACCCCCGTAAGTCATTGTATAGGCCCATGCGTTCCAAAACCTCAACAATTACGAATTGCACTAAAACGCGTCGGCGTATCCCAAAAGGATTGATACGCCAGTGACTTTATCCTTTATCCTTTTATTTGGAACTTTAATAGTGAGTGGAGTGACCAGGCCCGCTTCTGCTGTTTACTGTTACCTAGCACAATGCTGGTAAAATGTATTTGGGGTGGGTGGCACTCTGAAACAACAGAATCGAACTGCTTTCCTACTGTATTTAGTATCACTCGTGGCGGGTACTTCGACTGTGCCAGCACAGTAGTACCTGCACTTAAGAGCGCTATGGAGTACAAAATATGAATAGCTGAGTCAGTCGGGGCCCTAAAACTTAAGCATCACTCTTAGTGAATCCTGCTAAGAAAAGGGAAAAAATGTAGTTGTGAGGTACCCCTTACTTGTGGACGGTCTGTTTTTCTTTTTTCTTGATAGCTTTAGAGAAGAATGAGAGTACAATGGATACTTTGTCTTTTAGCGTTGCAACTATCGTCCAACTCAACATCCGCATCTCCATAGCGTACAACACTCTTTCAAGGCATTCGTCGCCGGCTAGCACTCGCAGCCGTAAAGCGCAACAGTACGCACAATGAGGACTTTCTTATCGCACAGTACGCCTGTTGCCATTTTCCATTCCATCCATGCCGCATTAACATGTGCTCGACCTTCTTGATCAATGTCGCCTGTGGAAGTCACTTTGGATCCAAGGTACTTGAAACAGTCCACCTTGTTTAATTCGGTGCCATCAACACGAATTGAACCATCTTCTATCCTTTGTCCGCACTATATGTACTCAGTTTTTGATACATTGAGGTGCCATCCATGTTGCTGCAGCCGATCCTTCCACTTGTTTTTGAAGATCATCTCGAGACCCTGACGCGAGCATGACATCGTTGGCGAAAAGTAAGAGCTGCAGATGCTGCTTCTGGATTCCCTTCGTTATTGTGTCCATGCACAGTATGAACAGCAGGGGTGAGAGTGATGAACCCTGATAAAATCCTGCTTGTGCAGGTAATGCCCTGCTTGTTCCAGCAGCACTCCGTACAACGCTGGTAGGCTTCGCATAAAGCAGCTTCGTCCACCGCGCATATTATTCTGGTACTCTATGCGACCTCATGGACACCCATAACAGTTCATGTGGGACAAGGTCGAAAGCTTTCTCGAGGTGAAAAGCAAGATGCACACCGCGGTTCCTCTCTCGATGCTTCTCCAGGAGAATACGACAACACGGATAACATCTGTAGTGCTGCGGTCCTTCACAAAGCCGCTGAGTGAAACGCTGACAATCTTCCTCATACGAGCTTCCAGGACACACTCAAAACCTTTATCGTAGGGCACAGCAGTCGTACAGGCCTGTACGAAGTGCATTCAGCAACGTCTCCTTTCCCTTTCCAGATAGGCACGGTCACGGAAGTTTGCCAAACGTCTGGAGTCCATCCTTCTGCAACGATCTTGTTGAATGGAGTTGCGAGCCACACGGACCCTCCATCTCCTAGCAGCTTCCAGACATCAGTAGGTATGTCATCAGGAGCAGTTGCCTGGTTCGACTTCATTTTGGCGAAGGCAGGACTTACTTCGACTGCATGACAATTCTCGAAGCCGTCTTTCGGAGAACCGACATGTCCGTTGAAGTCTCCTCCGATTAGAAGTACTTCTTCCCCTTCCAGGGATTGGAGGCACTGCTCCAGATCCTCTTCACTACAGCCCACTTGTGGCGCATAAGCAGAGACCACTCGCAATTCCACTTCTCCTGTGTCTACTTTTACAGCCATTAGGTGATACGATAGTCGATCTACCACTGTGACGCTGTTTCTAAACGTCTCGTTCAATATGACCAATGCCATTGCATTTCATTTCATGTGCGGCGGTAAACGAGCTTGTAGCCATCGCCTAATTCCCTTGACTTTGAGCCTTCCCGGCGAGACTCCTGTACACGGCGTATGTAAACAAAGCGTTTTCCCAGTTCACTTCTTCCTGTAAGACGTTAAGTGTTGCCAAGCGCACTGGGTGTTGCTGGCGATGGCGGACTAACTTCTTTGGCCGACTCCGTCCTCTAGCCGGTAGAACTCGCATATTTCTCAAATTGCCTGGGCAATGTGTGTCGCTTCTGGGGGACGCCCTAGCATCTAAAGAACGCATAGTAGATTAGATGGTACCCAGCCGCAAAGAAACTATGTAGGATGACTGATGTAGTCTTTTTGTTTAATGTGATGTTATATAAATGTACCTGTAAATGCGCACGAATTAAACAAATAGTGATCACGCATAAGTGTAAAAATTTGTCGCAAACATACGTGACACATTACACGTATTCGTGGGTGTAATATGTTAACAGAACCTCAGAGATTGAGTATAATGACAAGAGGGATTGGGTGCATCATCTTGCCGTAACCCACGGACAGGTGCTAATTAAAATAACCATTGCGTGGATTGGTCAAACATTGGATTTTACGGTGAAGCGCAAAAATGAGAAATTACGATTTTTTGGAGCTATGATTTTTGAATAAATGTTCGCTTTTCTAGATAACTTTTCAGGCAAATCTGAGCGCCTTTGCAGGTAGGTGGCGTCACAATTGTCATATTGTCTGGCATCTTGCTGTTTTATAACGTGTTTTAACTATTTCTTCCTGTTCACATCGGTTATATGACCACACAACGATGTACATTTATTAGTGTCATACATGACCGTACAGTGCATTAAATTTCATGAGCTCGTGGGACTATCTTTAGAGTAGTGCTGTAAAATTAACAATAACAATCAACGAGGTATACCTACATAATTTGCAGTTTCCGAGTATTCAAGCTATGCGTGAAAAACTCCTAGAAAACAATATCAGTTCAACGACAACTACGCACGTGCCAGCAGCAATAATAACAAATAACAAAACATACAATAAAATTGGAATAACAACAACGAATACAACTAAGTAACAATTAGACCAAAATTGCAACAGAAATTACTATGAAATCAAGCTGCGTAGGAATAGTCCATAGTCATATGGGCAGTGAGACCCATCTCCTTCAGTACACTTTTCTTTAGCCTACATCCCAAACACGGTACACATAAACGCAGCATACCACGAATCTGAGGTGGTGCGGATTTCAGGAGTATTCGTATACGGGATAGTAGATTATGGAGAGGGTTGTGGTTCCGTCCATTTCTTCCTAATTGCCGTAAAAAAAAACCGAAGATGCGGTGCCGCACAGGGCTGGCGCGCTATAATCGAAGTCCTTGTAGAAAATAGTGCGCCGAAACGCTCGAAACCGTATCTTCCAGCCCGTTTTCTACGCCAATTAGGAAGAAATGAACGGAATCGCCCTCCTCTCCATAATCTACGACCCAGTATACGAATACTCCACAGGAAATCCGTACCACTCCAGATTCGTGAGGTGATGCCTTTAAGTCAGTCATCGTTCATTTCGTCAGTGTTGGCCGGTGTTCTTCGGAAGCACTTCACGCAGAAGTGTAGCTGATCTACAGAGTACTGCGGAAACTGCTACTGCTTGAAATGGCTGATTCTGGCTCTTTGTTTTAATCACCCTCCGCTGCAAGGTTAGAAACACTGATACTATGTGTACCTGATGCTTACCTTAGCTAGACGAATAGGTGACGGATTCGGCATGCGACACACCACAGATAGTTCAGGGCGACTTTAGGCCGCTTCTCTCGCGCGTAAATGAATTCTTTCACGTACTGCTTCCATCTGTTGGAACAAATGTTTGTTCTCACCAAGTATGTTGGCATTTGACTCTTCCCTGAGATGAGCAGCTGCAGAAGCCTGTTTGCTCTAACGTTGGCCTTTCCCTCCAACATCTCGTGCTTCAACGTTTTATGGAAACGTTCACAGAGCATAGAAGTGTTTACACAGGACCCTAGCCGCCCGAACGCTGCCCATTGGTCCACTCTATCACTCCTACTAAGGAAGATAGCCCATATTCAATAATCTATGTTGTTGTGTCAGTATTGTGGAGAATCACTAAGGTACACAAAATTTGAACACTTAATTAGGCTGGCAATGTCTTAAGGTAGATATCATATAGAAACGCAACATCAAGCTTCCCCTCCAGAGCATCCAATGGTTCGCATGATTACATACATGCGACAACAAAGGATGACAGAAGGTGCAGCATACGATGTCAAAGGAAACATGAAAAAGAGCAAGGACGTTGAAGTTATAATATCGTAGTGTAATGGCATCAACTGGAGGGGCAAAATGTACACCTGCGAAAAAAAAAAACAAAAGGAGTGAGTACGCAACGTACAGCGCCAACATCTAAGAGGCGAAATCAATTTGACAATTAAACCATAGAAATCACAAAAAAAAGAAGAAACTGACCTGGCAGATATTTATCAGACCTGGAGAATTCGGATGAAGTGAAAACCAAAATTAGAGAACATTATTTTGTGTGCCGTTAGCACCTGCGCATCATCTGTGACTTGCACAGCAAGACACATGTTCGACGCCCAATCTTAGCGGAACTTCCGCAGGGGTGCGAATTCTATACGCTTGTGCACCATTTCAACGCCGTGGCACCCGTCACACTCCTTTTTTCGGCGTTGGGCTCCAGCGCACCAAACCGACGCCACAGCATTCGTCTCCCTCTCTTTCTGGAATTTCTCGACTAAGACAAACACATACGCAGATGCACACACGTGACAGAATGCGCCCGTTATTATACAGCATGATAGTTTGCAAATTTGGAAGTATACATTCACATAAATGTTTATTTACCCTCACTAACATATGGCAGGAACTAACTTGCCTTATCAAAGATAACATATATATACATATACATATATATATATATATATATATATATATATATATATATATATATATATATATATATATATACCTTTGGGCGATGGTGAAAAGGTAGAGTGCTCGTCTATCAGGTGCATAGCGATGGTTCGGTACCTAGCCTGTGCAGAGATTTGCATCATTATGGAGTATTTTCGTGACACACAGACAGATACACGCACGGACTGAGCGCGTTATCATATATAGTCGAGTCAGAACGACATGATGCTCGGACAGTTGCCCAAGCGGCTGCGCGCGAAGCGGTGCGGTGGAGACAGCGGTTGAAATCGAGGTGGGACCATAGCGATCTGCAGAGATGGATGGCGGTAGCGAGCATCCTCACACGATCCCAACCGCCACACTCCACCGCGCCGCTTCGCGCAACTGTCCATGCTTCATGTCGTTTTGACCCGACTAGCATGATCATTTCTTAAGTGTTTCTTAAGTGCGTGCGTGGTGTGCAGCTACACACACGGGAGTATATTCGACGCCATTCACTTCCGCATAGAGCGACTTCTAAATTCATCCTAAATCCGCTGCGGAAGTTTCGCAAGATGCGACCGCTGTCGTCGCGCTGATAGAGGGCGATCGAACTATTATTATTTGTGCGTATGTCCTTTGTTGCCTTTAATAATACAGTAGAACTCGTTTAGTTGCTCTTGTGAAGAAATAGTTGTTGTTACACCAGGAAAATCCTTCTCCTTTTCAGATTTCTGCAGTGACCCAATAATGAGTGGTATCAACTTATGTTCCTCTCAGTTTCAAGATAACGATCAGTCAGAGGTCCACAAAACGGTTAACAACGAGTACGTTAGTTTTGCTTCACAGAATCACACTGAATTCATAACAATTTAACTCTTTCTTCAATTATCTCCACAATTTACTTATTCATTTCGTCACTCGTATTTAAACTTACACCCGACTACGGAAGGGTACGCCCATTGGATCAATGCTAGCGCACTGCAAAACTCAAAGTGGAGCACGCAATCAAATTCAGAAATTCAAAGTGGGTAATCACTTCCTCCGTTTTTCAAGAGGATTAGACTAGTATTAAGCTGATGAAGTTAAAATGACTTCTATAATCTGCTTCACGAACACTTAACCTATCACAAACCAGACGAGGAGAATATCACAACAAGTCGTAGTACAACAAAGGAAAGGGAGTAGTATCTCCGAATTTTGGAGTATACTTTTTCCAAAATTCGAAACGCAGTTGGAACTGCAACACTATCCCACCTGTTCTTCCATATTTTTTCCTTATTTGAGTTTCGTTTTCTTCCTTGTCTTCTGAATCATCTCTGTTTTCCTGCTCTTGTTTCTCCATTCTATTTGTTTCTCTTCCATCTATTTCGCTCTTCTTTCCTTGTCTTGCTTATTATAATTGTTTTATCTTCTTTCTTTGTCTTTTAATGTTGTATTTTTGTACCTTTTGTTAGGTTTTGTGTCTATTTTGTTCTTTTTGTCTCATCACAAGTGGTTTTGGTTCCAACTTCTTTGTTTTTCGTCCATACAGCATGTCTTATCTCTTGTTCCTCATTTATTTCATTCATGTTTGTTGCATTTTCGTGTATCTCACTGTTTCTTTTCTTGTTGTAATTTGTGCCTTTCTACTCCTTCCTAAACTTGCTCCCCTTCCTTCAATTTGTCTTTACTTCTCCAGATGACGGAAACGTTAAAGCTAAAGGAATGCAATTCGCATAGAAAAATAGTGGACCTTTCTGAAATAAAAGTTGAGGATCTTCTCATCTCTTTCAAACTGGAAGAAGTGGCTTTTCTGCAACTAAATTATACTGCTCCAGTATTGACCCGAATAATGGAAAAGTGCAAAAGAAGGCCAATGTGATTCATGACAAAACCTATGTAACGTTCTCAGACTTTACTTGAAGTTGCATTTCTCAGATTCTTAGTGGACTTTGTTCTTTTTTCTTTGGATTCGCTTTCAGTGGATACTCGACTGGAAATTTTCTTCTCAGAGCACTTTTCTGCTACTATTCAACCAATTTTGGAAGCAGAAAGGAAAATCACACTCTCGTAATGTTCAAGCTTAAAGCTTGTTTTTTTTTTTTTGAAAGGGAGTGAACTTATGAACGAAAATTCCCGACAGTACCTATTACCCTGCTAAACGGTAAGACCTAAAGTTTAATTTCATTTCAGTTTTCCGTTTTCACGAAAGTATGAGTGCTCATTTGTGTTTCAAAATTCCATCCTTTTCCAACCCTCCGGTTACTCTAAAGATACTACGCTTGCTGTTGCAAATGAATATATGAGAGTGAAGTGGTGTAGGAAGACAAGGGAGATAGTGGGAAACAATGCCTTCACAGGAAACTGCTCAAGAAAATATAGAGTCAAGTCGAAACCGTTGACTGACCTCGGCAAAATGAAGAACATAATGTCGTTTTTCCTTATCATATTACTGAAGCTAAAACAATAGCAAGGTTAAAAGCTGGTGTTCGGCTACTGTGTCATGATATACATAAACTTGATACAATGTGAATCAAGTGAAAAGCAATGAAACTAATCACGTTGAAACAAATCCACCTTTAAAAACAAGTAGAACGTAGAAACAAGGCGAAAAGAGATGATGTAGAAGACGAGAAAGGAAATGAAGATACAAATTAAATAAGGAAAATAATGGAAGAACAAATGGAACAACGAGAAGTAAGCTGGAGAGAGGAACAAGAAAAGATATCAGAACTTATGTGGATACACAGGTATCAAAAAAAAAAACTCGTATTGCACCTCCAGTCCCTACCTACTCCAAAATTTGAAGATAGTAATCTTTTTTTTATTGTACTACGATTTTTTGTGATGTTCTCTTTGTCTGCTTTATGACAAGAGTTCGTCGTGCATCTTACAACATTCATTTCCAAGTTTTCTTCGAGTCTATTCCTCTGGAAAAACGGAGTGATTATCCGCTGTTCCACTTCGAATTTTGCGGCGCGTTAGCATTGGTACAAGGGGCAGGGCTGATGTAAGTTCAGATACGAGTCACTTTTCTTGAAACATGGCTTATAGTTGTGAAAGTTGTACTGCGACTTCTACTTTGAAATTAATATACAGTCAAAGGGTTGTGGAAGGCGAAGAAGACCTGGTTGATTTATGTCGACAGCTAGACACTCAGCTCGAAGAAAAGGCGAAAATGCACAACTTGAATGCTCTGAACGTGAAGTCCATACTCCATGTAGTACTTTGGGTTTTTTAATGGGTATCCTGTGTTTCTTCAAATTACGTATTTCAGAGGCTTATCAAGGATCCCCATGTGCTATCAGCATTAATGGGTATCAAAGGAGACTCAGATGATATACCAGCTTTGAAAGTGACTCGGTCAAAAGTCAAACATACCTCTTCTGAATCAGCGAGGGTATGCTGTAGTCTTTCAACTTCTTTGCAAACTGCTAGAGCTACGTTTATTGTTAGGTCGAGCTGAAACCTGTTCAACCTCCCCGTACATTCCTAGACGTCAATTTTGAAAATGAAGACGACGATGAAGATTACAGACCTGACGAAGTACAGGTCTACTGTTACTCTTTTATCTCTCTTATAACGGCCTGGTTCGTTAGTGATAATTCTTGGAAAGTCTTTGTTTGTTGTTAAAAAAATATGAAAGCAGAATATGAACAACTCCCAACTTATTTGAAAATTAGACTTTTTATTTAGAGTGCCGCACTATTCTTTTTTTTAATGCACTGTGCATCACGATTTCTTTTGATGTTGGGATCTCTGCACGAGTATACAGTCGTAGATGTAGATCGTGCTCAATTTCCCTTACGAATCCAGGAAACCTCTCATATAGCACTGTGCGACTTCTTCCTAACGATGCAAGTTACTGTGAGAAACATATAACGTTGGCTGTCGTCGCTACTCAACTAATTTAATGCACATAAGCAACAAAGTTGCCCCGCAATCGCTGAAACGTGGTTGATTTTCGTTAGTTTTTGTATCAACAGTAGTAAGTTGCATCGCTGGGAAGACGAAAGCATCGGAATTGGCGTGAGCCCCCTCATACTCGTGAACACCGTACCACAATTTCGTGATTCAGAGCTTTTAAAGCAGGAGTGACACCCATAGGCATGAGTATTTATCGGCTGTAATCATTCTAATTTCTTGTATCTCGTTTCTCAATGTGGGGCTGACGATAATTTTTTCGTTTTAGACCCGACCACATATTAAAGCTCTTTTTTCAACTATGAATAAGATTATACTATTACGTAGGTGAGTAAGTTCCTTCGCTGTTTTTTTTTTCAAAAATGATTCAACACTGAAGCAGAAGGATTTTTTTGGAGAGTAATATGTCACCGTAGAGCTTGGATTTAGTGCTTTAAAATGCGCTTCCATTTCGTGGTGCTTCAAAAAATCAACAAAATTTAAACAAGAAATGGCGGAACTGTAAGTCGAAGAAAGTGAGCAACTTCGGCATGTGTCTCTCTATACCTATAACCATAGTTATGCATTCACTAGTGCGGGTGAGGCTGCAAGGAAGATGTTTTCTTATTTCTCAGTCGTTTGAAGGTTTCTCATGTTTCTATATAAAGTTTCTTTATTGTTACATCATCTTTGAAAAATGAGAGCAGAAATAACTTACAACCTTATAGAGAGACTTAGATTTTATCACCCTAGTTGAACAGACCAAAAGCGGTGGTTCAGTGGAATGTGTTTATTATATGAATATAGGTGAGCAACAGTTGCCAGCAATATGATCGAATGAAAGAGTGGGCAGAACGTTGTCTGCCGCACTATTGGACGGTACAAGTCATTATATACGAAAATAACCATAACAGCGAACAGTACTTTATACCACGCCCCTTATCTATCATCGGGGTCGATGATAACGTTCCACTTCTGTTACATCCATAACCGAGTTCATCTGTCATTCTCGCACTTCTACTTTTAGAGTGATGAAAGCGATGATGAGGAAGATCCCAATGATACCGTTGTGGTTGATCCGGAGAACGTCGAAGACCACGAGGAATTGATTCCTAGTGGAGTTGAGAAGTCGAGTGATAAAGCAGACGATAAGCTAATGGTGCGTAATTTTTGAACTTTTGGGAGTACTATGTGAGAGTAATATTGTAATACTCAAACATTCCTATGAATTTACTCCGGATAATGTATTTTGAAATCCAAATATCAATAAAGAAGTAATAGCGCCTAAACCCAGAATCTACTGTCGAGAAACGCTTTTGTACAGTGTAGCGAAATACAGCATACCTGCTCCTCGATTCTTTTGTGTTTTGAGAGATGAGCAAAAAAAGAGTAGTGCTCGTTCGATAGGTTTCTTGTGTCCCGAGGGTTCTCTCTTTATTTTTTGATGGATTAAGACATAATATAGTTATGTTTTGGGATGGCTAAAGGAGAGAAGTGTGAAACCTTATTCACTTATCGTTTGAAACAAAATTTGCTCTTATTTGTTTGTTTAAGAGTGTTGTGTAGAGAACTTATGCAACTTAAACCCAGTTGCCCGCACTCTTTCGCGAGGAATTAAGAATTCAACACGTTTGTTTTAGGGGTGTAGATTCGTCTGCTGCATTCAATTACACCCATAGGTGTGATAGGGAGAAGCCGGACCCTCCTCAGGTGAAGGGGGTTTAGTTTATGGGGTGCAGCTCAAGTGAAGGGGGTCCTTTCGCCATCCGTCCAAAAGTGAAGGGGGTAATTTTGTCAACCGTTTAAAAGTGAAGGAGATCCTCTCCCCAACCGTTGAAAAGTGAAGGGGGTCAGAGAACCGGCTCCGACTATCGCATCTATGCTTACACCTCGTATTTCCCCTTTCCCTGCTACAGTGATGTGCAACGCCACCAATACTTGCACCCCGCAATACTCCAAAGGTGGTGCTTGGTGATGAAAAGCAAAATTATTCTGACTAATTTGAAAAACTTGAAATAATTTTTGTGAGAATGAAGAGTGAAACCTGTGCTTGACATAGCAACACTAAAAAAGAGGGATGGACTGGAACGGAGCGTCCAACGGTTTGCAGTAACAACAGCCCTGATTTTGTGACCCAAATTTATTAGGTTAGACAGAAAGTCTCGTCACCATTTGTCATTTTTTCTCTTTTATTTTTTACTTAGCTTACAATAGAAATTAATAATATTATCATCATTATTAATTACAACAGTGTCCCACCTAATGGGCAGGTCAGCGATCCCTTTCTCCCAGAACTAGGGAGACAGGGAGTCGAAAAAGTCGCTGATCGCCCGTTCTTCTTCAAACTTGAAGAAGATTTTCTTAGCTAGGAAAGCCTTGAGGGACAGGAGTAAGTGGTAGTCTGAGGGGACAAGGTCGGGAGAATAGGGGGGATGCGGGACCGTGTCTCAGTCTAACTCCTCCAGTTTTTATTGGTCTCCTTAGCTACATGGGGCCTAGCGTTATCGTGGAGGAGGTGCACCGAAGCTCGTCTCGGCCGTTTTTCTCGAACGGCCGATGCGATGGAGCTGACTAGCGTATATGGAACCGGTGGCGGTGTGGTCTTGTGGGAGTAGCTCATAAAACAACATTCCCCTCGAATCCCAGAAGCAACAAAGGAGACACTTCTTGGGGTACAGGTCTGATTTGAGTTCCGTCGGCGGGTCTTATCCTCGAGAGAGCCACGTGGCATGGTGCGCGTTAGTTGTAGAGGACGCAACTCTCATCTCCAGTAATAAAATCTTCGAGAAACTCCTTTCAATACGGGCGAAGAAGGAGAGATTGACAGATTTATACCTGGGTAAACCGGGTGGCATCCGTCAAGGTATGAGGAATCCATCGAGCCAGCACTTTTCTGTAACCGAGGGTCAGGAGTCGACTAACGATTGTTGAACGGCTACAGCCAAGTCTCATCGCAAGACTGCCGGTGTTGATCTCCGGATCCTCTTTGACAGCGCCGAGAATGGCGGAGCCTTCGACAGTGTGGGGGCGTCCCGACCGGGGCTTGTCTTCGAAGTCGGTGTTTCCGGTTGCGAAGCGAGAGAACCAGCGCTTTCGAACCGGAAACACCGACTGATGGTAGTGGTGCCCTCGCCCAATCTGCTGTTGATGTTGCGGACTGCTGCAGTTGCTCCAATGCCGCCACGCCATTCATAGAAGATGATAGCTCGAAGTTGCTCTTGCGCAATTAACATTGTGATTAAATGAGGAAGGCCTATATATACCTATTGTGGAGAAGCTTCGAGAATGTTCTACAACTGCAGCACGGTGCAAGATGGGTTTCGCCCAAAGATTGAAAGTTCTGGAAATTTCGAAAAATGAGTGACAAGACTTTCTGTCCAGGCCAATACTTCAAGATATAGTAGGGTCAAATCGATATGAAGCATGTGCGCAATTGCGTAGGCGGCTTCTCTCGAGGCGTTTCTTTAGAGCGTAGGGACTAAGTGCGTGGTGAAACCTTTGCCGGGACCACCCTCTGCAGTTTGCGACCGACCCACCACTCACCTCGGTTCTAACTGTTCCCTCCACCGCGCCGTTTCGCTGTTACGCAAATGCACCCCAACTACACTCGTGATTCATGACCCGAGATATACTACTTTATATATGTCACGTGTGCTTGCCTCTTAGAATAACTCAACAATAACAAACCTCAAAATTTCTTATCGAGTAACAAGAAATACCAAGGACATTTTTCATAAATACACTGTAACACAGCAAAGAAATACAGCAAAAAGCACATATAACGCATCAGTAGTTGAGGAAAAATTAAGTACCGGACATTTGTGTTTTTCTGTTTTGCAAACGGGGTTTTGGTGAAACTTTATTTTGTATCCTGAGATTTCGACAACCTCATTTTTTATCAAAAACCTGAAAATAATTTCTACGCTACGTAAATCCCATCGAACTCCCAAGGTCCCACTGCACAAACCTATACAATGTATGAGAAGAGAAATCGCGATTTTTTGATTGTTTTTGATTGGAATGTAGATTACTTGAATTCTTTGACACCGTTACCTTTACTTCAGATTTTGCTGCTTTTCAGATTTCCAATAACATAAACAATGATCGCGAGGCATCATCTTATCAACTTAGATCTCGAGTTTCACATGTGGAGCAAAGCTGTACATCTAGTAGTTTATACCCCAGCTATACACAAGAAAGTTTCGATACTTTTATTGACTGCGGTGGACAAGAGGTTAGCAAGTTTCTACCATTCTCAGAATCATTTGATTTACTTAGTCTTTAGATGCTCACTTTTGTGGAAAATCCCGATTATCTGGACTTCCTCCAAGGCATTCACGCTTCAACCTCTGCTTGCGGTAAAAACATTTCTCAGCTGTTGACGTGAAATTTGATATCATGGTTGTTTTTCTAGTAATACACTTCCAAATAGATTATTAAAGCAACATATAAGCAACGGCGTTATGGAGACAGCGGTTGGAATCGAGGTGGAACCATCGCGAACTGCGGCGGCGAAGAATGGCGCGAGGAAAGTCCTCCCTCGATCCTGAGCGCTGCGTTCTACCGCATCACTTCGAGAGCAACTGCACCTGCTATATATATATATATATATATATATATATATATACATATATATATACATATATATATATATATACATATGTATATATATATACATATATATATACATATATATATATATATATATATATATATATATAGCAGGTGTAGTTTATATGCATATATATATGCATATATATGTATATATTACACATACATATATACACATATATATACATATATACACATATATATACATATATATATATATATATATATATATATATATATATATACCAGTCTGAACTTCTTTTGCTGCACGCTCTGTCCTCCTTCATTGACTGATAGAAATTAAATGTAGTGGCATTTTCCGAAAAATTAAATTTGTATTTTTCTCTAAGGACACTTTCATTATAGAAATTTAAGTGTTCACGAAATGATCATTGAAGTGATGGTTTCATGGTTTTTTTCTAAACGCGTCAGTACAATATTTCGAGAGTATTCAAACTTGATTTTACACCTACATTTATTCCTTCGATACCGCAAGAATTTGGAAACATAGTTTGAAACATGAGTTTTTCTTCTCCTCCTCAACAATCTATCTTAAACGCAGAATAATGTGCTGACATGAAAAGACATGAACATCTTACTCATCATCTTACTGATAAAGAGAAGATTTCACGCCAGATCATGCAAACTATTAGCTACTATCTAAGCAGCTGGTTTCATTCGTATTTCCACTTTCCGAAGAAAAGATGTTACCAATCTGATGAAGCAGACGTGCAGCGGAATAGACATGCGGAAGAGTATATAAGGGTGAAACGCGTCAGCAGTTCTCATACGAACGTTTCGTTTACTTTTTGGCAAACTCACTTTTTTTTCGCACTACTACAGCCCCGCGGCGCCGTCGGGCCTGTCTAAACCACTTTGCCGTTTTCTGGTGCTGGCGCACCAATTCGAAATGAATTCGAATTTGACCCTTCCCGGCCCATTGGAACGCTTATAGATGCCGTGGGACCCGTCGCAGCCCATAATAACAGTTATAGGCGCCAGCACACCAATTCGACAGCATAAAACCCGGCCCACCCTAATTTACCGCTTCCTGGTGGCAGTGCAGCTATATGACGGTGTTGGACCCGTCTCATTTTCTGGAATTTCGTTACACACATGGCGTCAAATTAGTGCGCCGACGCCAGAAAACTATAACATGGGGTGAGATGGGCGTCACTGCGTGGAGTTGACTCCTGAAAGCTACAGAATAGGATGAGACGGTAGCCGTTGTGCTTGAAGAATGCTTAAAGGCATCACCCCACAAATCTGAGGTAGTGCAGATTTCAGGTGGAGTATTCGTATACGGGATGGGAGACTACGGAGAGGGAGGTCATTCCGTCTATTTCTTGCTAATTTCCGTAAAAAAAAACGGCCCGGAAGATGCGACGCGTGCACAAAGCTGGCGCGCTCCAGTCGAACCTCTTGTACAAAATGGTGCACCAAAACGAATGAAGCCGTATCTTCCGGGCCGTTTTTTACGCCAATTAGGAAGAAATGGACGGAATCACCCCCCTCTCCGCAGTCTCCCATCCTATATACGAATACTCCACCTGAAATCTGCACCACCTCAGATTCGTGGGGTGATGCCTTTAAATATCAAGCTAAATAAATCTTTCTATGACTATCCTAGAAGTCTGTAGATTACCTTAGAAAACGCGGCAGTTTCTTGGGACATACAAAAATTATGATCAGTTTATGAGAATTCCTACCACATATCTATATCTGCTATCAAATATCCTAACATTGCGCAAACCCTATGTGTGATTAGCAGAGGAGGCACAAAAAGAATAAAACCGATCATGTTGTTGAAAGATACCGACTATGGGCTGCGCATCATTTGTCGGCTACTTCTATTCCGTCGAATTCTGTTGATACAAAAGAGTAGATAGTCATTGCCTAGGACATTTTCATCACCTTTTTCGCCTTGTCTCGCTCTTCATCACCATTTGCTACAGCGCAATTGCATATGTTGCACCGTCCCCTCGTTCAAATCTTGTCTCGCAAATTTTGGCGTCAATTGTGTCTTCGTAGACTGAGCAATGGATCAGTTCAGTTATCCAATTTTGGTGTTTTCTTGATCCTTGAGCGGGAATTCGCGTCGGACGGACGTTCGGACGATTTTACCCTTCATATGCTGGGGCATATATAAAGGATAAAGTGCACGGCGTTGATCATTCTCTTTTGGGGTGCACCTGCACGTCCGACTTTATTGCAGACTATCACCGAATTCATTCCAAAGCTGCATACGCGTTCATAAACCTCGTACTTTATGCAATAAAGTGATGGACGATGTTATGGGCGGGGCATAAGGCAAACGCAGCGCAATACTCTGTTGACGCTATTAACTGCTGGGCAGAGCAATTAATGAACGCCGTTGCCACTTATTTCTCCTAAGGTTAGGTTTGTCGCGGAGGGTGCGGGTACTTAACGAACGGACTCGCGCCAAGCCTACCCTCTTCATGTTACATATTCATTTATTTACACATATATAACCCCGCAGTAGTAGTGCTACATGATAGTGATATTCACATGCGAACTTACAAGATAAGTTTCACCTTGATCTGTCAGCACTACAAACAAGTATTCTAAAAATGCTTGAAGGAGAGGTGACATTTTGCGGCCCGGACTAAGAACGAGATCACGATTTTTTAGAACATGTCGAGGAAGCTTCGTGTCAGGTAAAAGTATGTATTTTTATTGCTATTTGAGTGGACATGAATGGGCTGCAGCCCAAACATTGTCATTGATCGAGAGCTTCGTTACTTGTTTGTCAAGCCATCACTGACGAAACCCTCAAGCTAATATCAAGGAAGAAGAAACACGCGAGGGTAGTAGCGTTATGACTCAATCATGTTACAGTCAATCCGATGTTCCTGAAATTCATTACATGTCTCGGGTAGTGAGAGCTGGTGCGGAATTCCTTAAGGTTTCTGCATGGTATAATTCATGCGTATAGACCCAACGAAGTGCGGTTGTCAATTTACTACACCATATTTTAATTTATTACTGAGTATCTGTGATATCGGTGCATTTGTCAAGTTGCAGTCCTACGAATTCGTTCAAACTTTGGATCTGAATTTCTTAAATAATCTTCCTTTGGGCAGAGCAAACTAATGAAAGCCATTTTAATGGAAAATAATTTTTTTACTTTAATAATTTAAAAAAATCTATTCGTCGCTTCACCCCGTTCTTAGGAAGCGAAAATGTGGCGACAGATGACGATGATCCTGACGACGAGGAGTACAATGTACTAACTGAGCTGGAGAAGCTAGAAGAACTGGAAAGGGACAAAGACGAGCTGCGGATGGACAGATTTACAGAAATCCCTAGTATGATAGTTCTCGTGTTTATTTTTACTACGATGGTTGAGTCTTAGATTACATTTAGGCTAAAATCTGAAACATTAGCAGTAGGTTAAATTTGGATAACTGTTGCAGTGCGAGAAGTGGAAGGATTGTTTTTGGATCTTATTGGAGATGATATGGAAACGATCCGTCCAGACCTGATTTCGCTCAATGCTCAGACACCTAAGAAGAAACGTCCGAAGAAACGCCGGTCTACAGAAGAGTTGTCCAATTCCAAAAGATCAGCAGTCCATCCCAAGGTTTTACGTTTACCTTTTCTACAGTAGGAGTGCAGTAGACTTGGGTATTGGTGTTTGGCTGGAAAAACGGCTGTTTTTCAAATGAAATCCTTTGAGAAGATTGAAGTTTGGTCATACTTCTGGAGCATTTCTCCAGCGCTCCCAGTGATAATAAGTTTTTTTATTCGGGTCTTCCTTTAGGTTTAGATATTGCACTTATTTTTACACTGTGCTAAAAAATGATCTTTGTGGGAGTCTACAGCCAACAATCATTCAACTGCTTACGGTTATGTAGATTTTGAGCCATTGCAGTCTTTTTAGCTTTGCTAAATTGCTCGCCCTCTTCTTAAGTTCTGGCTTGCGAAGCGTGTTGGTGGGTTTGCAACTTTGTGAAGGGATCTAAATTAGGATGCGTGTAAGAAGGATCCCGGCGGAATTTCGAGCATGCCCTGGTCATACCTTTTCAAAGCAATTAGCGATGATGCGTATCCTAAAGAGATACACTTACGTTGGCACCTAAATAGCTGACTCTACTTACCTATCACTAATCATACGCCGCATCACCGGCGAGGATATAATTCTTTATCTACTAATTTTTTTTTTTGGAGAATCAGACACATCCACTGCAATTTTGTGATCTGAGGTGAACTTGTGGTCGTACCAGAAGAAAGAAAAATCCTCACGTGAAATATAAGATAAGGATGTATCTAATAGCTTCAAATTACGTGTATAAAATTTTCGTTAATACGGGACATTCCAGCTTTCAAAAGTAACAGTAGTGACATTTATCGTTATCCTGTAATTCTCAAACTTTTTGTAGCCTAATTTACTTTTACTATTATTTATTTATTTTACTTTATTTACTTCCGTAGAGAGGGACCTTCTGTGTCTCTGACTTCTTGAAACTTCCTGGAAGAAAAAATTTCAAATTTGATAAGATTTCCAGACTTTCTGAAGGTAATTTGAAGAAAAACTCACTCTCGTTTCTTACTACAACACCATGCAAAATCTCATGTACTTCCATCTAACTCTATTGTTCTCTTACTTATTCGGTAATTTCGACAACTCATACCACGTTTTGCATATTTCCTTGTAACTGCGCAGTTCTATGCGTCTCTGTAGCTAGAAGAACATCTAAAACGGTTGTCTGTCTTCACGAACGACTGGAGCGTGACCGCGTCGAGGTATGTTCGCGTATCCGCCGGCATATCCAATGGGCACGTTAGCACGTTTTTTTTCCCGGCGGATTCTCCGCGAATGCCACGTTCTCGGTGGCATTCGCGGAAAATCCGCGGGACCCTCTTTGCCGTTTCCCTCTAAACTATGGTGAATTCTCTTGAATTTTTGATTCCATCGTGGGTAAATTTTAGATGAAGGTCTTCTAGTGTGGAACGTCGGAAAGAGAAACAACGAAGTAAACGGCATTATGATCCAACTTTCCAACTATTTTCTGGTTGTTCTGAATTATCGTGTTAACATTATGTTCGAACTGTGATACAAGGGATTTGAGGAGTTGCTCACCCCGTTTGTGTTATGCTACTAAAGTGACAAATTGTGGCATAATTTCGAGGATGGAGGCAACGTGAAATTAACTTTTAATCTGCAAATACTGTAGCCCAGTATGATCTTTTGGTATGTAAGGTGACATTTGATTCTGTTTTCTTCGTCTTTGTTTTGAAAAAGAAAAAAAAACTTTTTTAGCTACATGCTATCTAAAGAAGACAAATTATCCATTGAAATTTCACGTTTTAGTGCTTAACCTCGTTAAGCAATTAAAACTAACATTACCGTGGACGGTTGAGAACTTTGAAATTCCCTCGTCGCTGAAACAAGTGACTAGAGATTCTGGCTATAAAGTGTTTTGTCATTTTCAAAGTGGAAACAAGCATCTTCGAAAGTATGCATCAAATTGGCTCCACTATCGGTTCCAGCTGCAGACGTAAACAAACGCAAAACTTGTGCCAGCGATGAAAAAATTAAGGTTGGATGAGCTGCACTATCCCCTAACCAAGTTGCATCAGGGGATTGAACAGTGCAACCTTGTTAAAGCGTAGTTTTTAGATGCATCGGAGTAATAGCTGACATCGAAACCAAGAGCAGTTAAGGAAGTTTTAAGTCTTTCACTAAGCACCGCGCGAAGTCACACCCAGCGGAAATTCCGCTGATTACCTCCGAACTTTGAGAATTATCTTTTAAGCTGATCCACTTCGCGTTTCATCCTTTGAGTGCAGCTAAGCTCACGCATCTCATACTTATTTTACATACATATTTTCTGCATATCTCATACATATTTTTTTTTAAGTCGTTCATTCTCCGCGATCCTTTTGTTCTTTATTTTTAGTGGCTCATCATCACCAGAGATATTAACAGGATTCGTTGTCTTCTCCTTTAAAAGATAAGAGACTAGTTGCAAGTTCCAAACAAGTTGTAAGCGTGGACACGCTCAATTCCCCTAATTGTGATGCAAAACGGCGCGGGAACCACTTTAACTTTTATGAGGTACGTTAGAACATGCCACTCTTACACACGCTCCGGTTCTTTCAGCAGCCTTTTCATTGGCTTTACTGAGATAGGTTACTGAGGAGAACTCTTTGGTCCTCGATCGCTCGCTCGTGGACGTGGCGCGTGTACAAATATGGCGGGTTCTAACCCGTACCTTGTATTAGCTAAGGTTGATTCTCCCACTTTTCAGGACGATTAGGAGAATGGAGCGTATCCAGGCTTATGCTATCTACCACCTGAGCTCTATATTGGCCCACAGAGACCCAAAATCGTCAATTTCGTGTTGCCTTTAAGAAATTCAGTCTGGAATGCATGTTTTCTGTTCTTCATCACATTAAGAGTTGTACTGAAACTTTCCTTTCAAACTGTACTGCTCACTTTCTACATTTTATTGGATTTCATTCTGGTGATCATTCACAGGTGTTACTTCCCGTGGATGGACCGCCTCCTGATGGTTCTTACTCATGCAGTCTTATTAGTGGTAAGCTTTTATGGAACAGCTCCTCAATTTCAAGTTGGTTTCCTGCATAGGATTGTTTTCCTCTGCTTATTCTATTGTTCTATTTTTCAAGGAGAACCCATCACTTTCAAGCCAGAAGAGTTGGCGCAGCTGCGTATTCAGTTGGAGCAGGTAACTTTTCGTGATGTATTTGGTTCTTTGCACGTTAAAGAAAGATTGAATAGTTTCTACGGCTCAACACAATCATTTACGTATGAAAGAGATGTGAGAATTACAATAGTGACAAGAGATAACATCTGTTAAAAGGAACTAAATTGGCACACAGTTCAAAAGTGTTAAGTTGCAACCTCAGAAAAGCTCTTGCTCGATCTATGCTAGCCACCATCAGTTGGTGTGAATGAAGATCTATGAAGTACCACACGATCTCTGGCCCACCTCCACTTTATATAAACAAGAAAAACCTTTGGAATTATCTTCAGAAGCACGATTTGTCAAAGACGTTCTTGCGAAAGAGTTTTCAGTTTCAGCGGCTCATCTGACTCAGTGCGCGTGATCCGCGTGATGTTGTCATACGTTACGTGGTAAGTAGCCGTCTTAGAAGGAAATTAAAAGTTCTTTTTTCCTTGTGGCTTATTTCCTGGAGACATAGAGATTGTAACCTCAGAATTTTCTCCGTGTCGAGCGGCCTGTGTGCGACAAAAGGTCAACGGTTTTTCAAAAAGACAATGCACAACGTGGATCTGTAGCGTTTTTCACCCCATTCTCTAGTAATTTCCCCTACACTCCATAGCTATCTAATGCATTGCTTTGATGAGCTATTAGCGACCTGATGCGGTGGAGAGAATCCTGGAACTACAATACCTGTCTCTCGTGGAAGTACTTATTTATATGTTTAGATACTTAGATGCCTCGTGTTCAGTGGACGTACGTGCACCAGCATCCTTTCTCACTCATTTCGTTCTCTTGTCATTATCATCCAAGATGTTTTCAAGTTCGTGAGCGATATTGACGAGGTCTTTGACCCTTATGCAGGTGGGCTCTCAGCTGGTCTATCCGTGCAGCGAACACATCCCATCATTGGCGGTCTCCCTCGAGGGTGTTTGGCTTCTCTTGGGATCCAGTCTAGCGTTATTCTAATCCATCTATCGTCGATTCTTCTCATAATGTGAGCGGCCCATCTTTGCTTTGCTCTCGGGTCGCGAAGACGAGACATTGCTTTTAAGTCGGAGTGCAAAGACCGGCTAGGTGTTGTTTGCGCCGGTTAGACCTCAGAAGGGATCTTTCAAGGACTCTGTGGGTAGTGGGTAGCCTCCTAGACGTGGCAACGGTGTCTGCCCACGTCTCCGCTGCGCAGCACGGAGATCTTGATCCATCAGTTAGTCCATAGCTTCCCTGACGGGTACGAGTGCTGGCCACGCTGCTCTCTTCCTTCTATTCAGTTCTTCCTTCAAATCGTCTTCAATATTCATAGAACGTCCAAGGTAGAGGTGTGACGAAGTTGGCAAGATTTGGGAACCCTCAAGTTGTGTTCCTTCGTCCTCACAGTAGACGTTCTTCTTGAACTGTGTCTTCTTTCGTTCCATTTGCAATCCTCTTCTCTTTCCTGCTTCGTTCAATTAATTGAGCATCGTCTCTGCTTCACTGATACTTTTTGAAAAGAGAACGATGTCGTCCGCAAAACAAAGGTTGGAGAGGAATCTTTTTTCAACACGTATGACCCCTTCTTCCCAAGAAAGTGATTTCATTAGTCACTGCAATGCGGCCGTGAACAGCTTCGGCGATATAGTATCACCTTGTCGTACTCCTTTCCAATGAGTATGGTGAGAGGGCGGTGGAAAAGCGGTGTCCTAGTCGTGCATCGATCGTAGCAGTTGGCTAATGTCCTCACATACGACGCGTCTACACCTTGATCGACCAGCGCTGATAGTATTGATTTCGTTTCTACGCTATCGAAGACTTTCTTATAGTTGACGAAGGTTAGGACAAGGGGTAAGCGGGTAGGACCTATCTCCCTCGACACTATCTGGATGCGTGCAGCTGAACCCTTGACTGAATACAGCTTGTTCTTGAGGCTCGGCTTCATCCAGCATTCTAGATATGAGCGTGAGGATGATATTGGTGAATACTTTGTACAAGACGCTCAGCAAGTATATTGCGCGTAGTTCCGAAGATCCCCTCGGTCACCTTTCTTATGAGTAAGAACGGTTCGAGAGGTCTTCACTGATTTGGGTACTTTTTTTCTGAAGATAGGACGTCACGTGCGCCGCTAAAATTACATGAATCAGATGACCACCAGCCCGAGGAGAGGGTGCAGAATTAAAATCAAGTCCGGGGGGTTCGCAAGGGTTCATGCGATTCCTACTCGTAAGGGAGAATTTGGTGGAGCTTCACTAGTGGGGACGATCGGGGTTGACACAGGAGTTGACGAACAGAAAAGGTTAGAGTAGAACCGTGAGTCGTGAACGTGTCGCCTTGCTCCAGAATCAAACACGTTCTGAGCAACTTCTTTGATTGATTTTCGGTCGATTGAAAAAAGCACCAGTATGCAGCGTACTGAGGCAGTTTGTATGCTGCTGGGGCAAGTATACCAAACGTGCCTAGTATGGGCAAGTTTCCCCATACTAGGCACCCTTAGCATGACGACCTTAGCTTTCACTACAGATCGTAGCCAACCTGTATGTATCAAAGAGCAACACTGCACATTTTGCCAAGACGATGGTGAATCTTAGCAGTGGTATACTTCTAGATAGGCTTCTGATTCCAAAAAGACGGAAACGTTGGAGATGTTGAACTCCTCCCCAGCTTGGGAGACTCTGCCCGAGGAAGTGCCTTGGTTATGCCTTGCAGTTCGATCCCTAGAGTCACGTCTACGCCTTAATGGGGTTGCAAAATGCTGTGGGTGCCGCGAAAACCAAAAACACTAAATATTCAACATTATATTCAAATTGGATATAATTCGTGCATACAATCACATTCGTGCCATGCAACGCGCAACGACTTCGGACGATTGATTGATAAATGCAAGCCGCTGCAAGCACATTGCAAGGGCGTTTAAAGTATACCGCGTTCCTAAAGAATTCTAATGGCTCTTCATATTTATAAGAGATGAAATTGAGAGGGTTATGGGCTGTCCCGTCCTCCATGGTAGCTAACATACGTCACGCAAGAGTTTTTTTTTTTTTGGACGGTCTAAACTACTAAACTAGATAATTGTTGCTTAAATATATTAATGCTTAAATATATGCACCCAGTTGGAGGTGAATTTCCCCATATGATCTGTTTTCAGCACGTGCAACTTCTCACGCAATCTGTCGTAATGTGCTACCACGATACCCGTTTAACACATGTGAAAAATGAATATCAGTTGATGATTGTGAGTCTCACAAACAAGTGCTTGTCATTCCAATTAATCTTGATAATTTTGTAGGGGTTTTTATTGTGGTACTTTGATTGCTGATTAGTTAGCCTCAACACGAAGGTGCAAAAGCGTGATCTTTGCAACACACAATGCAGAGAAAGGGCGCTTGCACCGCTCTGGTTGTTCGTGAGCTGAGGCGCTAGCCACCTTTCCTTAGTATGCTGCAAGTCGGAAGGGTCGATTCGGCTCGTTGCTCGTATTCTTCCTTGCGCCACGCATGAAGAAGAACTGTGAAAACTCTTAGAATGCCCCGAATCTGACCGTCCCATGCATACCTTTACATTGATGCACAGTATCTCGTTTCTCTCACATCTCGAAACCTCATTTAGAATGCGCTCGACTCTTTCTATTACGATAGTGGTGGTGACTCATCGCTGTTTAACATAAATAATCTGGGTGCTGCGATCGAATCCTGTCATGATATAATGGGTGTAACTGCTGTTGAAGAAGAGCTGGTGAAGTGGGATCCTAATCCATTTGGTAAGTGTTATGGTTCATCCCATGAATGCCTATTTGTCCATTTTTGGGTAATTTGCAGGTTGGTCTCCTCGACCAGAAGCAGCTCTGGTATTAGGTCGGAGTCGTGCCATCATCTATCCTGATCTTTTGCCTGGTGTGCAACCTGATCTATTCGAATTTCCCCACCAGTTTTTCACGCCTGGAGAAGATCTGTTATTGGCTCATGCACTCATTCAGTTTCGGCACATCCCACAGTCTACCTCTCAAGATCCGTTTGGACGGTAATTTTTCAAGTTCTACGAGAATCTACAGGCATTCAGTTTGTTGCTAGGATGTGCACTTATAGTTTGTTTTCTCTGTCATTGCTTTTTTCAAACGGTAGCAAAAACGCTCGAGGAATAAGTCAAAAAATCCGCTCGAGGAATAAGTCAAAAAATCCCCTCATGAATTCAAGACTTTGGCGCACTAAGAGCGATCAGAGAAACCAGTCCGCTCATTTTAAAACGCCCACTAAAATACGTCTAAAAAATATATGAACAAGCCTTTTGTTTAAACAAAATTTATTTTTTAGGAAACATCTGCATTTCTAAAAATTTCTTCCCTAAATATTTTTATTTCTATTTTTTAGTTTCTATTTCTTATTCCATTTATATTTTTCCTCCATCTATGATGTATTTTTCCCAACGTTTTGGTAATTTCTTCATTTCGTTCTCGAAGAATGAAGTTGGACGAGTGTCTAATTAGTTGCGCAGAAATGTTTCCACTTGATCGTTGGTCTCAAATCGCTTGCTTCCAAGTGTTTGTAAAAATAATAACCCTCGTGTCAAAGCGTGCAAATATGGAGTGGAGAAAGAAAGTAGAAGAAAGGGCGAATGGTGTATTTCTTACAGGAATGCGAGGCTGCCTGCTACCGCCGTCGCTTAGATCAAATTAGGGTTCAGTGTCAAGGCAGAAGACGAGATTGTCCCATCTGCGAGTGTTGATCTTCTACGACTACACCGGGCCTCACACACCAGATGCAACGCAGCAGAAAATGGTGAAAATGGGCTTGAAAACGCTTGATCATTCACCTTATCGCCATGTGATTTCCACATGTTTGGATCCTTCAAAGGAGCGCTTAGAGGCAAGTGATTTGAGACCAACGATCAAGTGGAAACATTCATATGCAACTGGATAAATATCCGCCCAACTTCATTCCTCGAGAACGGAATGAAGAAGTTACCAAAAAGTTAGGAAAAAAGTATCATGAAAGGATGAAATTATTCGGAAAATAATCTGTAGAAATGCAGATGCTTGCTATAACATAAATTTTGTTTGAACAAAAGGCTTATCTTTGATTGTCCCTCGTAGTTTATTTCAAGTGCGGCTCCAACATTCACAACGACACGTGGAAAAGTGTGCAAGCACTTCATTCGCGTTGTTCTTCGCAGACTGCTCGCAATTCCCGCTTCGTGTTCTGGCTTTGTTAACCTATTGACGACAGTGCACGTTTTTGCGTGTCTGGCACGTGAGACAGGCACGTTTTAGGACACCGTGCAACCGCGGCTCAGCATTGAGCCGCGCTGTCCGACGGTTACCACTTTTTTCCTGTACACAAATTATTGCGTTTTCACATAATTTATCTTGTATTAGTTGCTAATCGTGTTGTTATAAGACTTTTTACTACCATTCATACTGCTTTCATACAGAAAAATTGAGTTTTAGCAGCTAAAGATGGACGAATTTGAGAAAGAGGATTGAGAGAATAGTTTTAAAGGACTACTCGATGAATCTGATGAAGAAACTGCAGAAAATGGTTCTATCTTCAGTGATTGGTTAATGCTGTTTGCGGATAAGGAGTCTGATTCGAGATATTGTCGGTGTCAGATAGTGAGAGCAAACGGAGGAATGGTTATGCGCCGCAGAAACTCGTGATGACCGGGAATTTTCTCAATAATTTGGTCCACATGATCGGTCACGTAACTGTCACAAACCAATCGATTTTTACGAGCTAAATTTGGGCAAGGAAATGTTGTCAGTAATTGTCGAAGAAACGAGGAAACAGACCAAGGAAAATGATCCTAAATTTAATGACACATATGCCGCCGAGATCAAAAACATTATTGTATTATTTGTCGTGAATAAAAAGCTAATTTTGCATTGGATTTTTCTAAAGAATGCACAAAAATTGTGATTTACAATTGACGCTTGGATTTGTTCATTGTTTTCAAAAGATAGGGATTTTTTTCATACCCATGTCGTATGATATTCTTCGAAGATAATAAACGAATCAAGTACAAAAGCTTTTAAAAAAATTGGGAAGTCATGGAAGATAATCGTTGGAAACCGTGCAGCTCAACGTTGAGCCGCATTGTCCCACGCGACCAAAAAAGCGCGGGTCACCGTTGAGTCGCGCTGTCGTCAAAGGGTTAACCAACATATAGCTCTACGCAGCAACACTTCGATTACAGTTTTAGTGCAATAGATTTTTCTCGGACCTGTTTTTTCAACTTATACTCTGTTTTACTTTTCTATTTTTTTTGGTTTAGGTTTACTTAAAGAAGAAAGCTTAAAGAAAGAAAAAGAAAATTTCACTCATTCTGTGAGTGCGCTTAGTTAATTTTCTTGGATGTTTGTGTACTGTAGGCTCTTAGTGTCTTAAATTCCCGGGTGTTGGAAGAGTTCTGCGTTTAACTGTGGTTGTTCTGAGCTACGGACTTTTTCATCCCTACCGTCACACTACGCCCTTCAGTCGCAGTATACCTAGAAAATGTTACCTTTTACAAAACAGTGCAACTAGTCACGAATTTTACTGTAATTCTATCAGGTAAAGTCAAATTTTGAAGCTTTTCGAAACAACCTTTCGTTTGTATAATTTGACTCGCAGTGTTGATCTTTTTATTTTGGAGAAGGTGGAATTTTTAATTTAAAAAATGTGTGAAATTATAAATGTTCTCCAATTTCAGCTTGTACTGGGTGCAGAGAATGTTGCTTCCCTGTAAAACTATATCACAGATCCGAGCCCATATCCGGCTTGCGCGAAATCACACAGAAGGTCAAGTAAACGTTAGGAATCCTATTTATCAGATAATAATGGTGAGATGTAAAAGTGTTACTTGTGTTCTGGCTATTTGTCAGCAAGTGGATTCTCCTTTAATATCAATGATCTAGCAAGCACTACGCGGCGTTTGTCACCTCCGATTTCCATTTGAGCGCCCTCTTGCTCGTTACGACACATTACAAATGTGGCCCGATGAAGAAAGACCTATCTGGTACAATGTGAGCTTTACTATGCTTTCCAAAAATTTGTCTTTTCGTTGATTGGTAGATAACGCATCCTTTCCGCTCCCTGTTTTGAATATAAAGGATAAAGGATAAAGTCACTGGAGTATCAATCCACTTGGGATGCGCCAACGCGTTTTACTAGAATTCGTAATCGATGAGGTTTTGGAACGCGTGTTGGCCTATACAGTGACTTGCGTGGGCCAGCCGATGACCAAGTCAGTGTTTTTATCCTCCCAGACAAGTCTGGTACCAACTTATCGACACCGGAGGGATAAAAGGTTTTGAATATGTGACTTTTTAAATGGGAGAAAGATTACTAAGTAACAAGTAAGTCAATGTCTAGTAAAGAAATAACCATTGATTTGATTACATGGACTTTTTACCAAATCGGAAAAAAAATGCTGAAATTCTTTGAATTTTTTGTAAGTATTTGATGAGCTAAAAACGGAATATTCTGGGACGTATAATAGTACGCAAAGCTCCTTACTACTTGGAATACCAGCTTTCACTCGCCCCGAATCAGCTAACACCAAAATACAAAGCACCTCAATTTTTTCTCCGGAATAGGGATCCGTGGAATGTGTGTGATTGAGAAGGGGATTAACGGACACTTTTTCAAACCTTTTCTCGTCACTGTTGTGCAGCACTTCTTGAGCGCTATGCAATAGGCATACGTAGTATTATCAGCGGGAAGCTGAGTAATCCTCCACTAGAAGTTACTTGCTGCCTACCTATCAGTGTCTTTGTATTGTGATGGAGAGAAGGCAAAACTTGCGGAATTCCTATTACTCTTTTTTTTCAGAAGTTTCTTAAGAACTTTATGACCATTGGTCCCACAATGATTATTCCGTGCGGCATTGCCAGTAAAAAACCGGCTTCATTGCTCCAAGGATGTGAAGGAATTAGCCCAGTCTCCCCAGCAGTGTTATTCCCGGAGAGAAGGTCGAACATTTCAGTGTGTAGCTCATCAATATTTTATGAGGTTTGTTATCGGAGATTTTCTTGTGATAGCGTTTCATGCTATAATATAATACAAGCGACAATTTGTCCCCCTGAAGCGACATCATTAGTACTCTCAAACCTCATGTGTTCCCCAAATTTGGGTGATTAATCAGCGCTCTTGAAGGTTCGATTGCTGCTGGCCTTGTCCCCATCAATCAATGATCGTTGTATCTCGCCAGCGAATTTCGAGATAGTTTGTAGTTAAACCAACCAGACGAAATTCGAACGTCCGTGTACCTGAAACTTCAGTAGTAGAACAGGAGCGTTGTTATCAGTTGTTCTTTGAGGTATGGTGAGGAGGCAGCGAGAAGAGGAAGGCAAAAATGTTGTCCGAATCGAGTCTTTCTTCTCCAGGAAATGGGAGAGAGTTGTCTTCTGAGGGTGTTTTTCAATGCTACACATTCGTAGACCTCTGGCAGTCACCGATGTTAACGGTTTTTTCTACACTTTCGCAGAGACCTACTCCTATTTTATGAAATGCGATTAAAACTTGCCCTTTGGTGTGTCTTATGCTGATTGGACAATTCCTTTGGCAACCATTGGCTGCCATTGGTTTATGCATTTCCGTGCAGTTTCCTCTTGGACTCGGTAAACCTTTCCAAATTGGGGTTTTGGTATAGGCTGTGATGAATATGATAACAATTTTGTCGAAAAATATACCGACAATAGAATTTACCGATTTATTCGTTTTGGATCTAAGCGTTGCTAAAGTTTATGAAACATTATTTACAGTGATTCTCTCGCGTGCTACTCACTTAAAAGCACCGTGTTACGAATCTGACGTACTGGACGTACTGACGGAAAAGGAATCAGCTGGAGAAGCTAGAGATGGGGTTGAAGATTGAGGAATCAGAGGTGGTTCCGCTCATTTCTCCCTAGTCATTGTAAAAAAAGTCTTCAAAGACTCCGCTTTTCATGACGATTTCAGTTGCAACGCGCCAATCTTTATAAACGCCGCATCATGCTGCGCAGCAGTCAGAAGCCAGCAAGCTCTCCTGGACTGCCTATTCAAGTGAAACCAATGGATGGGTTGCTGAGGGGACGAGAACGTATACATAGACGATCGTTCTAACGTTACTCGTAGGAATTAAAGCGGTTCTACGCCGTTTTTTTAGGACGATTAAGTAGGGATGAGCCGAACCAGTTCTGATTCCGCAATCTATAACCTCATCTTTAGCTTCTCCGCGGATTTCCTCACCACGTCAGATTCGTGGTATGCTGCTTTTAAGATAGTTACTTGGATTGTGATTACTAGAACTGCAAGCATGTATTGCGAAACTAGTGCAGTTAACTCAATTTTTTTAAAACGCTAAACTAAGAAAATTTGAGGAAAGTGATTATGGTAGAACAAAGCCGAAGTAACCGATTAGTGAGCAATGTAGCTTGAAAGGCAGCATATCACGAAATTGACGGAGCACGGAAGACCTAGGAAAAGCGTAGTGTACGGATTGTAGATTGCCAGAACGAGCGTAATTCCGCTCATCCTCCCTCTATCATCGTAAAAAACGGAAGCTGACGTTCTTCCCTCCCAAATTAGTTCCAACACGATCCACTTGTGCATGACCCGTATCTAGGACACAGTAGTAGAAACGAGCGGTCGGAAACCAATGAGGTGTACACAGCACCCTATGCAAGCAAACCCAAGGAATAGACTGCTGAGCGGACCGAAGCGTGCACAAGAGGTGCGTTCTAACTTTAATCGTAACATCTGAACTGGTTTCCACGCCGTCTTTTACAGCGATTACGACGGCGTTTGGGTGCAATGAGCTGAACCACGTTCTTTTCCGTAATCTACAACCCGATCTCCACGTTTTTCCCTAGGCTTCCGTACCACGTCAATCTCGTGATACGCTGGCTATAAAGGATAAAGTGTACGCGTTAATCAATACGCTTGGGATGTGCCACCGTTCACTTCAATTCAGAATCGTTTGACGTTTGCGAAGTGCGAGTGTTTCTGTTCTCCCAGACAAATCTGAAACCACTTCCTCGACTCCAAAGGGATGAAAGGGTTGGCTCACAAGCACTCCTGCGGATTCGAACCCCCGATCGTGCAAACAAAGTGTATCTTCTTACCGAATGCACTACACCTGCCACGCTGCCTTTAGAGAATCAAATATTTCTCCGGAGAACGGTGAAGAGGGTCCCGTAGGATTTTCAGCGAATGCCTTTGAGGCATTACGTGTCCAGTGGATATGCCAGGGCAAACATGCCTCGACAAAGCCATGCTCCAGTCGTTTTGACCACAGACGCAGAGAACCACACAGGTACAGTGAAACATGGAAAGAAAAATGATGAGAGTTGTCGAAATTACGGAATCAATTTTTAAAAAGAAGTGTACTTTATAATACACGATATTTTGTGTGGTGGTATTAAGAGACAGGAGCGAATTCTGTGTAGAAGTAAGGAACTATAGAAATTTTATCAAATTGACTTTTCCTACGAAGTTGGATATACATAAGGACCCTCTCGTAAGCACATATTCACCATCCACACGACCAGGTTTTTATCACTTTCATCTACTCCTATTCCTTCACCAGTTTCACAAGTACCAAAATTATTCGAAAGCTTCACGTGGAAACAATGTAGCCCACGAAAAGCTTGGAACATACATGATCTCGATAATCCTCACTCTTGTTACTTTTGAACGCCGGGATGTTCCATTTTTAACGGAAATTTTCATATGGGTAATTTCAAGAAATTTAGTGCTCTTTCCCTCATGTTTCAGGTGAGGGTTTCTCTCGCTTCTGATACGGCTAAAAATTTAAGATCAGCTTACATCACAATATTCCTCCTCAAAATTTTCATAGGAAAATCCTAGTGGGTGTGTTTGATTCTCCAAAAAAAGTTCACTGACTCCATGCAGCGCACGATCAGCGGTAGGTAGACAGAGTCAGCTATTTAAGTAGCAGTGAAGTAACTGTGAATCTCCACAGAACATGCTCCACCTCTAATTGGTTTGCCGAGTCATTATCGTGAGGGCTATCCTCTTTAGACGCACCCTATTTTCCCAATATGTACAACCTTACCATCTCTTGTTGTACACTGAAGAAGTTGAAGCTAAGCTCCCTAATGGGAAGATTAGAGACACAGTAATAGAAACGATACGTTAGAAAGCTGGAAAGCTCTCAAACTAATTAATAACCTTTGAACTTCTTTTGTGATCCTGTATTTAACTGGTCCAGAAGCACTCAGCACGTCGATTTCTCGCAGTACTTGTTCCTTAAAACAGCATACCGCGAATCTAATGTGGTGAGGGAATCCGCCAGAAAACCTATAGATGTGGTTGTAGATTGCGGGATCTGGAGTGGTTCCGCCGCTCATCACCCCCCCTCCTTAATCGTCGTGGAAGACGCGGTTGTTTATGACGATTTCAGTTGCAAAGCGGCATCCTTGTGCGCTCGCCGCATCCAAGTGCTCTCGCTGAAAGATCAGTGATGAGTTCTCATCACTCTGTCCAAGTGAAACCAATGAATAGGGTGTTGTGGAAACTGGAACGTGTACAGAGAAGCGTTCTAGCATACGTGTTAGGAACTAAAGCGATTCCCGCACCGTCTTTCACGACGATTAGCGAGAGATGAGCAGAACCACCTCGGACCTCGCACTTTACAACCTTATCTCTAGCTTCTCCGCGGATTCCCTCACCACTTCAGATTCGTGTGATGCTGCCTTAAGAAGAAACTGTTGCCGATACGAGAGAGTGAATACGGCAGCTCGCGCTGGTATTGCATTGCTGGGAAATTCATGTGATAATCTATCCAGTATTCACCTTTGAGCACCTAGCTATAGTTGTTTATACTTGATACTTAGATCTATTGGCAGGTTAACGTTGCTTTTCAACGAGATGAGGAAGTTCGCGGAACTCTGGTGTATGCTAGACCCTTCTCATATTGTTACGTGAGTTTATTCACCAACTTATGCCTCATTTGCTCTGAATGCATCACTTCCTCTTCCATTCCACTTGTATGTTTCATTCCAGGAATCAGCTTCTGGGCATTTCTGTTCCTCGACGAAAACTGTGGGAACGTTACAGAAAGCTGCTTCTTTTGGAATGATCAAGGCGATCCCTTTCACCACGTCTAGAAACCCTTTGCCAGCACACGTGAAACTTGAAGCACAAACAGTCATCAGAGAGCAGTCTTATGAACTGGATTCACTTATGAAACCGTGGTGCCGCGAAATCGCTATTCAAGACCTTTCCTGCGATCTCTCTCTTTATCCTCCCCCGGATTCACTTTCTCATAACAGTGCACCTCTTCCACCCGGCACGTGTGAAGCTGTAGATCACGAGTTCACTGTTTATGAACCTAGCCGAGAGTTTTATCCGTCTCCCAGTCTGCTACGTCAGGAGAGCCTACAGCTTCCGAAATCAGAGTTTTCCGTCGATAATCGTTCCGTCGAGCCTGAAGAGGTGTGCAAATCAAGTGTATTTTTCTTAATAATGCAGTTCTGCTGAGCTGTAGTGCTCGAGTAGTGGGACGAAACATGTTTTCTGTATAAGGGTTTTAGTACCATAAAAGAGGAGACCGGTATGCGCCAATAACTTCAGATTTGATTTGGTGTTCAAAATGGCTTGTATTAGTTACGAAATACTCTCGTGGAACTGTTTTCTATTTTCATGAAGGTTCACATGTTGCAACAAATTTGCGTCCTAAGTCTCTTTTCTTTTTGGATATACTATGATTCAAATCTGCCAGCTTTGACCGTCCAACGAAGTGCCTATAGTGCTGGCACCGTATTTTTTTTGCTTCAGTACGTTGTCGATGTATATGTTTTTTCTTCAGGAAGAAACTACAAGTGGAAAAAGGTCGGTACAAACATCAACCGATGCTGATGGACTGAGAACCAGCGGATATATCAGTTTGTATGACTTTCAAACTCGGGAAGCTTCCAAATCAAAGCCATCGTCTTCGAAGAATATCTCAAACTCTACGGAAACTAGCAATTGCCGAGAAAACAGAGGACTTACTCATTCAGGTGCCACACATCAAAAGTCTAGAAGGAACTCCGAAAGCGTTTTCGACCGAAGTTATAGAGGGACCAGGCGATCCCGCGTTCGACGAAGATCTAGAGATTTTGAATGCGAACTTGGCGATTTTCATCAAAGTAAACGATTAAAAAGACTACCAGAAATCTCAATTGAGTCCGTGCAAGGATCGAGAAGGCACGAACAACGCACGAATGATAGTGATTTCTACAAATCGACTGAGAAAGAGAAAAAAAGCAGCAGTCGCCGCCTGTTGTCAGGTAGAGCTGCAAACGAAAATGATCCTAATGTCTGTGGATCTGCTTGCACCATTGATTATGAGTTTAAAGCAAACGAAATGACTGGAAATGTGCTCATACAGCTCAATTCTCGCACGAAGCAAGTAATTAGGCTGAAAGAAAATCTAAAGAAATCGGCAACTACCCTCCTCCAGCTCACAGATGTCAGTCCGCAAGAAAGAAGTCCCTCGGATTGTTCCTTTGTGTCTGGTGGCAATACGTTTATGGATATCGCTCAAATATTTGACTCGGTAAGATGAAATTGATTCATTTACTTAGCAGTAGTTTGGATGATAAAAACATCGCTTGCGATCGCCTGCGATTCGTCGAAAACCCATTCAGACGAATCGCAGGCGGGGGCCGGGTGCAAAGGTTGCGCACTGCAACAGAAGCGGTCGCAAGAAACTGTTCCGGGGTCGTCTGTTTACACTGATACAGGGAAAGATGAACGGAATCACCCTCTTCCTCACAATCTACGACCCCGTATAGGCATTACCCGTCTGAAACTCGTACCACCCCAGATTCGTGGGATGCCTTTAAACAGCCGTTTGCATGTCTGTGTCCACTTCTTGAAGGATGTTAGCAGCATTAGGAAACATGTTGGGATATAGATACGCGGAGTCATAGAAATCAATTCTACCGCATTGGGGCTTCCGCGCACCAATCCGACGCAGTGAGAACCCACTCTATAGCTTTTTTGCACCGAAGCACGAATCCGACGCTATGGTACCGTCTCCCTCTCTTTTTAGAATTTCTTGGAATTTCGGGACACATACACGTTACAGAATAAGCCCGTTATTATATAGCATGATGGTTTGCAAATTTAGAAGTTGCGTTTGCAAATTCATAAGTTTATCACCCCCATTCGTGAGTAATTTTATAGCAATTATAGTGTTTAAGAGGCCGTTCGTTTGGTACCCAATCGCACCAACATACTCTTCAAGCTAAATAACGTCACCAAGGAACTATTTTAGTGTCAAACGAATTGTGTATGCGTGATCAGCACCAATATGGCTTGACTGCTGAATATAAATGATACAAATAATTGTTAACTAATATATGAATAAAGACAAGCAATGATAATAATAAAGTAATGTAAAAGGTACCTCTTCTGAGCTGCAGCTATTTAATTCCGTATGTGAAGTGCTTGCGCAAATGCATCGCTAAATGGACAGCAAATTTTGTGAAGCATGCGAAGAAACCCCTGAAAAGCTATGTGATTTTATCCATTTTTCAACGGAGATCGAAAATTAAAGGTCAAAAACCACCGGAGAGAACTAGACTTTTCCGAAACAAGATTGCCTTTCCTTCGTTTTGTGTCCTATAAATTATTCGTGTTTTTGCATTTCTGAAAGGAATGAACTGTTCTGTCCCTCCTTTCCATTGTTTAGATCTCCTGATCGCAGATTGTCTCTACCCATATGTGTATGGTCATCTGGCGTATTCTCAGATGACTAACTGTTCAGGAGAATTTCCTATATATCATTTCATTTCTTTAGTCACCTATAAAATGTTGGGAGGATAACAATCGCGTTTCTGATGGCTTTCGTCTTCATCATTCTAGTGAGGCTTCCGGAGATTCGGCACCGCGAGTGGATAATGTGAGATTTCTAGATAGATATTATTTACATCCATTAGTTGAAAGTATTGTTGTGTACAATAAAAGAAGACATCGTGAGGTTTTATAGAATTATGTCGTGCCAAGGACTCCAACATTCAGCACTCCTTCCAGTTGCTCTTCTGCCACTTTTTACCAACTCAGCGTATCAACTTCTCAAAGCCCTATTTCTGACGTTAGCTCATAGCTGTTTTCCTCTTTATTTTTTTAAAACTTTATTGTTCTATTCTGTCGCAATGTTTGACGTGCAACTGCCACTAGTCGTTTTCCCCAGATGTTCACGATGTATTTGTTGCGAAGCGTATCCCCTGTTCATGTCTCCTCTGCACCGCCCGAACGCGCGTCGAGGCCATCCAGGAAAAGGTTGTGGAGGTGGTTGTAGACCTGGTTTTCAGTATGGGCTTCCTGCAACGCCACGTGACGATATGCTAACCAGAAGTCCCATTCTTCTGCGAGCTCCATCAGCAGCTAGCAGGGCGTTGTTTGCGAAAATCGAGGTTCGTTACTCATTAAAAAAAACGAGTTTCGTAAAATGCTTGCAAACATAATCACAAATACATTTAAGATGTTCCTCCTTTATTTTGTCATTTTAATAGACGTACACCTTTCATCAATATAAGGTGAGCAAATGTATGGGATAAAACTGTATATCGCCACTCTACGACCAATTTTGATTTCTAATCGGATCAAAACGGCATGAACACTGTGCACTTGCGGTTACGTTCGAGAGCGGTTGGAATCGAGGTAGTAGCAGCGATCCTCATACGATCCACCGCACCGCTTCGAGTGCAACCGCTTACACAGCTGCACACTGCCTCATGTCGCCGTGACTCTACTATACTTCACTTAATCAGCGAGCTGATATCATCGTCCGACGTGGTTGGTCTCTACCCAGGTATGTGGCTCTGCCCGACCTCAATCCACATCGAGAGCTCGCACAGAGTCCATTCACATTCGTCACTCTTCCATATTCCGCAAGACTTGACGTCTGGCCTGAATTATTTATCACCGAACTCGATATTGGCAGACAGTTTGACGAAAGGGATTGCTCCAGAAATTCCATGATTCCTCTGAACAACTGCACCTTTGTGCATTTTTTGGGTAGCTTCTGTCATATAACTTTGCAATCTATATAGTTCGTGCGTGCCTAGAGCATATACTCAAATGTCTGACTTGTTTGGTACAAGCACGCGCAGACTTGTAGCCACTAAGAGAGGGTAGCAACCAAGCTGGTTTTCCGCCGCCCGATAACTATAAACGCTTTCGATATTAGTTGCTAAGGGAAATGAACCAGATTCATTTCCCTTAGCAACTAATATCGAAAGCGTTTATAGATTTCCTTCTCATTTTGCCTCATTGTTGCCTGATCTCGAGAAAAAATTGTTACTAGAACCTGCTCCATCTCACTGTTTGCGATTTTCTTTTGGGATGAGCGGTTCTTAACAGTTTTTTTTTTTCTGCCGTGAGGATCACTGCATTGCAAAAACCGAACTTGGTCCTGACAGACAAATGAAGTGTGTACGATAATTTAAAAGTAATTTAAGTTATAGTTGAAATTATATATTATTATATAATTCATTTCTTGTTTGGGATTGGTCATCATCCTGTTTGTTTGTATTCGTCCTTGTGCAATAATTCGAATGAAAGATTGTTAACAAGAGGTTAAGGCCAAGCTAGAAGGTCTAACAAGTACTCATAGGAAATTCAGGAAACATAGAAAAGGAAGATGCAATCCACATTCAATGAGGCCTTTAAAAACATTGGCCTCGAAAACAGTTCCTTCTTATTCTATTTGTTGCTTGTTTGGCTTGTGTATTCAAATTTTTTTAGTATAAATTGTATAGAGGGATTTTTGTTAATGCTGTTACCACTACACAATCGTGGTGTTTCTGAATTAGGAGTAGTTAATAGAAATTGGAAAGTTGGATTTTGGCACTACAGTTCTCATAACAATTGAAAGACTCATTTTCGTTATAAAATGAGGTTGTCATCCAGAGAACGCATTGTGCTGATGATTACTTCAGATCAAAAGTGTTCCTAAAGTTCCCGTTGCAAATGTCGACTTAGCGAGTGTTGCGGCGTCTACAAATTGTTGGAGATCGACATGGAATTGTGAGAACAACTGTTCCACTTTGTACAATGATCAGGCGAGACCATCGTCAGCTTCTGACGGAGCAGGACGTGATGATTCTGAAGATATGCCAGGATCAAAGGTTCGTGTTACTGGTCGTGAAACGTAGTTGTTTCGTTTATGTTTTTCTATAGAGCTTTGATGACCTTGATCCGGGGGGAAAAACAAGGATGAAGAGACGTACGCGAACAGAAAAGGTCACTCAATTTCCTATTGTTTTGTTTGGAAATGCATTGGAAATCTTCATTTATTATCCAGAGTTTTCAGGAGCGGATGGGATTGGAACGAATGCAAAACCTTCATCATAGATCAAGTCGGATGCAATGTCTTGCGAGGAAAATTGCAGATGACATAAGACAGCGAACTTTCATGCATCAAGATGTATGGCGTTCCGTAGAGAAGATCGTGCTTGGTGATGACAATTTGGAATCAGTGAGTTTGGTTTTCATTTTGTCTCAACCTGCTCATTTTGTTAATTTGCAGCAATTCGACTGCCTGAAGGCAGCTTTACTTCCAAAGCATGCAGATGTGTTCGTGTTGTTGTCGTTATTAGCGGACGACTCAATATTGCCACCGGAAATACTTACAAGTCCACTACGGAGAGCATATTATGGAGCGGTGCAAATGCTTCTAGCAATTGAGGTTTCGAAGTTTCTCCTTCACGAGTTTAGTACGTTTCCTGCTGTGGCGATATATGTTCATTAAGTCCTAAACCATCTTCTTATGTGTTGATGAGCTCCTTTAAACTAATAACATTAATTAATATTAGAGCGGTCCGAAAGTATTCCAAAAAATTATTTTTTGATCCAGAATTTTAGAGGTCTTGAATCCATTTTTTTTGGCAATTGAATATGGTACAATGTTCTAGGAGCTTACACTAGAAGGGTATATAAGGGCGCGCATATCACTGGCATTCAACCATGACTTCAATGAACAAAACTCAAATTCGAACTATCGCGTACTACGAACTCCTCAAAGGCAAACGCAACGCATGCGACGGCATCGCTTGCATTAAGCGCTGCGTTCAAGAGAAATGTAGTATACTGGTGGGGTGTCGTCCGTTTGTTCCAACGGTTCGAGTCAGGAGAGATTTCGCTTAAAATCTGACCTCGCTCTGGTCCCCCGTCTGACTGGAATCATGAAGGTTTGCGTGAGACAAGCCTAATGCCACTACACCTGAACTATCGAATACACTTGGATGCAGCCGCACAACAATCGTCAGACATCTTCAAGCTCTGGGTTACAGAGCAGTTTGGGTCCCCCACGAACTGAGTGTCTAGCAGATGTTGACAAGAGTGTGTGTGTGTCAGTCTTTGCTTTTGCACCCGCACAGACAGGACCGTTCTTCGTGGAATCATTATAGGGGATGAGATTTGCGTGTCAATCACTCATCAGAAAATTTGGCTCCCACAGCAGAAAAGTTGGCTTTTAACAATTGAGGTTTCTCTTCAAATCGTAGGCCCCAAAGTTCTAGACTTCTAGAATTTACTTCTGAAAATTTGACTTACTCCTCTCAAGTTGATCATGGTTATCTTTAGCAAGATTCTTCTCCGCATTTTTTCTTCTTAACGCGTTTTCGACGACAGTGGTAGGAGTGCCACTATTTCTGCTCTCGTTCTTGTAGAAATCGGCGCTCAGTGTCCCCATTATGCGAAACAACGTCATTTTGCAGTTTCAAACTAACACCCAATAATTTTTTAGGTTAAGAGAATATTCAATAGAAGCATTGACGTTAGAAACATTTAAAAAAAAAACAAAAAAAAAAACCTTTTGTGGTATGAAAAATAGGTATTTCGTTGCTTTTTTGGAGTACTTTATCAAGACTTGGTATCAAAATGTTGTAATCTTCATTATCCTACGTGCTGAATTTGTGGACTCTATTTTCTCAAAAGTAGCAGACCAGAGCCAAACTTAGAGAATGTGCTGCCATATTTATTACTGTGTTCATTTCTTAGGCATACTGCCATGGCACCCGTTCTCGAAGCTCAAATACTCGAAGTTTGTTGAAGACTATCGGTACTATGGGTGAGCGCTTATTTGCTTATTATCTGCTACCCTGAACACTCAGCTTCGAAAATAATCAGTTTGCTCGAAGGTAACCGCTACTTCAAAGGTTAATGTAAATGATAATAACAAATTAGTTTTAAATGTTTTCAACAAAGAGTATGTTGAGGTCATCGCACCAACACTTTAGCTCAGATTAGGCATTGAAAAAAGACTATGGAGCCCAAACTAAGCTGTGTGATGTTCATCATATCTCTTCTTACCAAATTCGAGAATTCCTTGGTGTGTCTCGCATTTCTATACTTTTGGAATGAAAAAGGACTTAAAAAACTATTTGGGCACATGAAAAATATTGCTTAACTTAATCCAATTTTTGGAAATGAATAGGTCTGTTGTCCTATGTAGGAAGATAATCAGAGTAACACTTGGCCTGATCTCCTGAAACAAGTTTGTTCTTCAACAAGGGAAACATTTTTATATAACATTCTGGAAATGTTTGCGGAATTGGTTATTACCGATTAGGCTCCTTGAACACTTAGTATCTTAATATTTCCTCTCGTACTATGTCCTTTAGTCCTACTTATATAGATCTCGCTTCAAAGTATTGTACACTCCGGTGTCACAAGTGACATTTCATTTGCCCAAGTTTGAGGTGCTTCTATATAAGCCATAAAGAAGTTGGGCTTGGTGGTGTTCGCGTATTGTATAAAAGAAGTGAAGCTTAAGAATCCGCAAGAATCTGTCGCTGTTGGTTTGCTATTCTGTTGAACATAAGAGCCGTCAACATTATTATTACGACACTATAAGTCCCAGCAGCCGCCACGAACCAAGTTTAGGGAGCGTCTAAGAGCATCGAGGATGTAATGAAGAAGACTATGAACATCATCTTTCTCTTCTCATCTCTTCAACACAACGGCGTTTCCTGCTTTGACCTCCCCCCCCCCCCCGCACTTTGCAAGCAGGAAAAAATGCGTTGAGTGTCATTGAACGCTCATCCGAAAGACTTACGCAAAGAGTATCGCACTTCACGCAAGTGAGAGACGGGATTCGAAATTCTGTCCTACGTCCGCAATCGAAGATTGCCAAGGAAAGTAAAATAAGGTGGGCCGGACACGTGATGCGCTTTAACAGCCGTCGGGCCAAAGCTGTGAGCGATCAGGTTCCCCATGATATTAAGCGCGCTACAAAAGACCGCAGAACCGATAGTCATACTTCTTCACAAAGTCCTTGAAAGAAAAAAAAAGAAAATTCCTTCGGGTCCCACGCGAAAGGAAAAACCGTTGGGCGACTCTGTTAAATATTCTTTTTCAATAATTGCTCATCTTGGATATGATCTCTTGTTTAGCATCGTGCTTCTCTGATATAAATCTGGATGCAACATGTCGCTAACTGGCTTTCATTGTGCAACTGCTAGTTTCTCTGCCAGTTTCTTACGATATGATCTATCCTGTACGACATGATTACCTAATTGCTACCCGTACTCGAAGTCCACGCCTAGGGACTTAGCGTGTTGCTAGGTCTGAAGTTTGCAGAATAGACATATTGATAGAATATATATCGCGCAGTTGTCGAGCTATTATGGACATTTCACATAATATTGAGTTCCCCAATTCATTTTTCCGGTCAGCTTTTTGACCACAGCGTTTTTTTGTCAGAATATATGTGTGATTGAACAAAACGTACGGCTTCATTTTGATTTTTTTTCAAAAAAAAAAGCATACTGTCTTGAAGACCAGGTGTCCCGACATTTTACTTCAAGCAGTAATGAAACATTCATCTCAAATTTATGTAAATCCCCTGCTCTTTCATGAATTAGAGCAAGATAACCTAGGGCGCAGTTCTATAAGGCGCTACTGAACTTCCAAGTATGATCTGCAGCCGGTACTTCTGTGGTTGTTGTTTTGTCTAATTTTGGGAAGTTTACGTGTTTGCCTTTCTTTGAGCTTATTGTATCATCCAAATCTTTAGCAAGATATTACGATCAATTGGAATGGGTTAAAATCCATTTGCAGGTCAAGCTTTGAACGAGACTGATTTTTGCGACCGTCTTTATGACCTTTTGAGTAATGAACGACCCTTATGGAGCTACGTTCGACAGTGGCTTCCACTACCGTATGAGGAGGAGTGAGTTTTTAAACTTCAAATGAAAAATTCTGCGAAGGTCTGAAAAGGACGAGAATCAACGGGTGAGTCGTATGCTCACCAAAGTTGCTTCTGAGGTTTACAATCGGCTTGATGTGAAATGGTGCGGATCTGAAGACGTCGTTGAGGACCCGCGGTTTCGTGTGGCGTCTGTGATAAATGGAGAAACAGACTTGACTGATTCCAAGGTAAATGTAGAGAAGACCAAAAGCTGGTGATCAGCCGACTCTAGCTCCCCATCACTACATCCGCGTGAGCCCGTACTAGCTCGGAGTGACGATCTCCGGATGTGCGACTTTTAGAACGGGTCAACTGGTGTTTTTTTTCTCTCAAAAACATGAAAATTCTACAGTTCTTTCTTGCTTCTTTAGTCCATCTTTATGTCACATCATCGGTACTAAGCCTGCAAATGCTGCGGCAGGAATAGCAGCTCGCTCCTAAGAAATTTGTTGTGAATTCTGCTTTTTTACTCTATTTTCCCCCGAAATTCTTATGTGAGAGCAGGGAAGTTTTCCTTCTAAAAGTCGTCACCCATAGGCACCTTTATGCCTTTTAGAGATATCACTTTTTTTCTAAGCGCTTTCTACACGTTGTAAATGACGTTGTTAATGTAGCAATACCCCCAAAACTACAGAATGTTCGTTTTTCAGCATGCGATAAGGGAACAGCTATATGGTAAGCTGTAAATATGGGCCTGTAATTAGGTGAATTGTTGGGAAGGCATTCTCATTGAAAAAGGTATTTTCGAAGTCCCAAAAGGTGATGTTCTTCCACTTTCTAGATCTGTTCATAACGTTAAATTCACTGAACGGCGGCCTTCAGGTTCGTCACCTTTCATGATAGTCCGGTTTAGGCAGGTTTTGTATTTGTAGCTGATATTCTGATATGCATGGGTGCGCAAGTGACTTCATACATTCGCCGCCATTTTTTTTTTCCAGTGTTACATCGGCTGATTTTGAGTTTATTGATCTTCGGAAGACGGTGGATAAGGAGTTCGTGCAAGATGACGGGGCAGAATGTATAGATGATTTGAATGAAGTGCTTGGACCCCTTTCGTCAAGGAAAGGACTATTGCAGGTTTTTTTTTTGCAATACAGTAGTCATTCAAAGCATGAAATGAGTTGCTGCAGGTGGCTGGAGGTCAGCTTAATTTCCTTCAAAATGCTAGCTATATACCCGTGTTGATTAACAGAGAGAAGGAATATTTAGAAGAAAACAAGATGCCTCAGGTGAGTGCTTCGAACAACTAGAGACACACCTTGTTTCACAAACACATTTTGTTTGTTCGTGTTGAACGGGATACCCCTAAGCAGCTGAGAGGTCAGATTTCTTATCTTGTTCATTTCTCGTCCAAGATATGCGTAGCTCTAGCATTGATTTGTACACGATC
Source organism: Necator americanus (assembly GCF_031761385.1). Taxonomy (NCBI): domain Eukaryota; kingdom Metazoa; phylum Nematoda; class Chromadorea; order Rhabditida; family Ancylostomatidae; genus Necator; species Necator americanus. The sequence continues at coordinate 35,938,856 of NC_087374.1, read as the reverse complement.
CGTTGGGCGTGAAACATTTTTCAAGTTCAAGTTGCGTTGTGTTGTCCGCCAACAACTTTCACTTCCATGTTATCCTATTTCAAGCCTCTTATGAGATACTTTTGTATACCGTGTTGGCGTGCTTTGGTATACCCCAACGAAAATAAATACCACGCCAGATTCGTGGTGTGATGCCTTTAATACTCATTGCGACTATCCAGAGCAACATAACTACGTTCTCCTGTCTCTACCTTGTACAGAATCAGCGATCTTATTAAAATCACTCACTGAAATCCAAAATGGAGGCGTGAGAAATGCACAGGCTTATTATTTTAGTTTTCTCAGTATTACAGTTCCCTGATTTTTCTCAGCCAGGCATCTAGAATTTTGGCGTAAATGTTCGAAATCTTCCCTTCGTTTCGGGATGGTAAGGATGGTGGAATAGATTTCCAGTTAATGATGAAGAGTACCGCTCACGCTTCCTGCTGCTGCAACTATTCGTGCAACGACTTCTTTTATTATTATAAATTTGTCTTGTGGAACTCAGCAGTGAAAATTCAGATCATTTAGGTAGACTTGACACTGCTCCATCAGTTGTGCAATCAAAAATTTCAGCTCCTTGGTCTGCTAAAGCTGAACAAAAGTGGTACACTTAAATTTGTGCAAAGTGACTGCTTGACCATGTTTTCTTGCAATACCCGCTATAACATACGTTTATGAGTTTCTGCGTTTCAGTATGAGTACTCCTTACTTTGGCTGGTGGAGAGGAACTCATAGAATGTTAACTAAGCTTTATGGTTAATCTTATAATTAACGGGAGAGGCTTCAGAGCGTTGAAGGCAGCATACCACGAATCTGACGTGGTGAAGGAATCCGTTTGATAAATCTAGAGTCGTAGATTTCGGGATCATGGGTGCTTCCGCTCATCTCTCCCTGATCGTAGATGCGGCGTGGAAGACGATGTTTTTTGTTTCAGTTGCAACGCGCCACCCTTGTACACCGCATCACATCATCACCGCATCATCCACCGCATCCAAGTGCGATCGATTGAAGATCGGTGATGCCTTTTCACAACCCTGTTCAAGTAAAATCAATGGATAGGCTGCGAGTGATTCCCACGCTGTTTCTTACGACGATCGGGGAGAGATGAGCGGAGATATCCCTTATCCTGCATTCTACAACCCCATCCCTAGCTTTTCCCACGGATTCCCTCACCATGTTAGATTCGGAGTATGCCGCCTTTAAAGAACTAAAATACTAGTATTGCTTTCTAGCCTGGATATTCACGGTTGCTTTTTGAATACCTACACAGCAAATCAACACTGGAACCAGAATGCGAGCTCGCATCCGTTCTTTTTAACTTTTTTGAAAGAACGAGTTTGTTAAAAGTTATCTCCCAATTATTTTCAGGAACCGATATGGACAAAGGACGTAGATATTCTAATCTTGAAGACATATAACAGCATGGATGGGAGCTGTGAAGATGTAGCAAATATCCTGGCTCAAAAATTACCTTATTCTTTGAAGGAAATAGCAACGAGACTCAACTTCCTTGTATCTCTATTCTAGCTGTGTCGCTTCTTGTGCAGTGTTACTTTACGTCATCACCAAATTCACACAATTTCAAAGCAGCTTGGCTAAGCTAAGACATCATCTAAAAACTGCTGTTTTGCAATTACATTCAAAAATTAATGGGCATAAACCATAGTGAGACATTCTTGTACTGTCCTTGTGTTTTGGAACAGTGAGATGTGCATGCTGGAATCTCGCTGAAACTAAAAATGTTAGCGGTGGCAGTTGGAGTCGCAGAATTTCTTTTTATTGCTTCTTCAGGGTAGCTCAATGTATTTTATAAATGTCCATTTATCTGATATATTTACATGGACGACACAGCTCATCTAAGCAAGCCGCAATTTTCTGGTGGATTTTGCCGACTACGAAAAAGATCAAAATTCATCCTTTCTTATATCGGCAAATCCTCTGCGGGCCGCAGTAGCATTTGAAAATTCTCTATACTTCCAACTACGGATCGAAGTAGGTATAGTATCCAGTGTTCCTTGTTCGATTACTGTAGAAGTTGTCGGTTGTTCCTCTTAACATTTGCTAGAAATTCGGAGTTTGACAGTTAGGCAGAACATTCATGAACTCTAGGTAAGGTTAGCAACCATGGCATTCTGCTTAACTCTACCTCAAGCAATCCTGTTCCAACTGACTACACAGAGAGTAAATGGCTCTATGTGCAAAGCCTAAGAAGCTCCTTTAAAGACACTTCAGTTTAACGACTGTTCCATCAAAATAATGGAAGGAAACTATCTAGCAAGCTAAACTTAGATTTTTTTTCAAAATATTGGTTTTTTTTTTTGCTTTTTTTACGCTTTTTGGCAGAAGTCTTTTTGGCAGTGCTTTTTTGGCAGTCTCTCTACGTTTCTGCCAAAAAAAGCATACAAAAAAAAAACATTCTGAATTCATTTCATTCCACAAGGAATTCCACGTCTATAAAAACACCCATTATAAATAAGTCAGTGATTGTGAACTTGGATACTCATAAAAAGTGTTTCAAAAAGTAAACCGCAGATGACTACCCACGTGGGATTTTGACAACCAACTCCTTGCAACTATTCGTATCGCATTCATGTCAAAACTAGAATTTCTGCGATTACATTAGTTACTTCTCGACGCAGAGTTTTCGAATCCTGCTGCTGGCAAGTGCTCAGTAGCTACAGCTCAAATTTTACGGCTTGGAAAAAAGAATTTATGATGGCATGTAACAGTGTGCCCACAAAGTGTTTAGATGTAACCTTTATTTGCGTGACTTTTTAGCTTAGTCGCACTACAGTCGTAGTTGCGAATGGGAAACACTCGTCCACTGTGTTGATATTATGAAGCAACAGTAAACTATCCTAAATCCTAAAGTACCATTTTATTTGTCAAACACGCACCATGAGCCTCATGAGCAGAATTCAGGACATGTGTTGTCGCGTGCAATAAAAAAGTAATTCAGACATCGATGACTTTGCATGACAAAAAGTGAACTTTAAAAAAATGAAAAAATGATGGGAGCTTCCGTCGTTCTTCGTGACCCTTGCTGCATGTGAAAATGTAACAAGCATCAGCTGGGTGAAACCGTGTTTATTAAGAGCAATGTAGACAAAGATTTCCACCTCTGACGTGTTCTGCTCTAAGCTGTTCTTATATCACTCTCTCAATATCAGTCATTTTTTTTTTGCTAAGAAGAAGGTAAACGTATAAGCCATTGATTCATACTAACTAACGCGTGTCTAATTTGTGAACGAAGCCTACCCTGCTAAGTTGCGCTATTCTGAGACCGAAACCTTCGGAAGAGAGGGACCAAACAGCGAAGTGAAAGTGGGTGCGAAAAAGCGGTAGCAGTTACTCCTACTATCCTCCTGATGCATCTTTCTCTCCTGTTTGCAATGTCCATGGCTTTCCAAATTTAAAGGAATTACCCCACGAATCTGGAGTGGTACAGATTTCCGGTGGAGTATTCGTACACGGGATCGTAGATTATTGAGAGAAGGGTGATTCCGTCCATTTCTTCCTAATTGCCGTAGTAAACGGCCCGGAAGATACGGCTTCGAGCGTTCCGGCGCACTATTTTCCACAAGGAGTTCGATTGGAGCGCGCCAGCCTTGTGCACGCGCGCATCTTCCGGGCCGTTTTTTTACAGCAATTAGGAAGAAATGGACGGAATCACATCCCTCTCCATAATCTACTATCTCGTGTACAAATAATCTACCTGAAATCCGCACCACCTCAGATTCGAGGTATGCTGCCTTTAATCGATCCATTCTCTTACAGTTCTGTTTCTTTATGAGAAAACGATTGTTCATAATTGTTCAGTTTTGTGAGGTTACAATCTCAGGACACTATAGTTGTGAGAGATGGTGTCTGTGCATTTTGCATGAATATAGTCTCGATTTATGTAATTGTATATTCTATTTCCAATCAGTAGTGCAAAGCTTGTTCTGAAACAAGAAAAGGAATCAATCCTGTTCTCCTGACTTCATGATGCAGCTTGGTCCTTAATTTCCGAGTAAGACATTTCTTCTGGTGTTTCCGGGCATCCATTTGTCACCGGTGCCACTGTATCATCTTCTGCTTCTGATTTATGCTCCCCTCCCTCTCTCTCAACATCCCAGAACGCGAAGCAACATCTGAAAATCAGAAAATAGCAGGCTCTGGAATCATAAGCCGCATAGTCCCTTCATATAGCGATAGGAACCGAAAGGAAGAAAACGCGGCCGGTGATCGCGCAACGGCACTGAAAATTGGAAGGACTACTTTCATGACTCGAATGCTATGAAATCAAAGCCTTAATCCGGGTAAACCTTCTGTGGAAAAAGAGTAATAATGAAGCCATTTACTTGTGTTCATCCAAGAAAATGGAAACCATATGCTCTGAGAAGTTTGAAATCTATGACGAATTCCACTTTTATTACAATGTGCGTTTGTAATGAATCAACACTCTTACACCGCAACTTTGTAAATATGCAGGTTAGCTAGGACATACGTTTCTTAGGAGCGCAGATAGAACCTAAGTTGTTCTAGGTGCATTCTAGCTAAAGGTATGGTAGGGTCAAAACTACATGAAGCACGGTGTAGTTGCGTTGGGTTCACCCACACTCTAGGCTAACAGAAAGTTCTGTCGAGATGGATACCTCGCGCGCAGACCGAGACCAGCCGGGAAGCATCTGTGGGACATTGCTACTTTATCGCTGCAGCAGCCACAACCGACTCAACACCAAGGTCGCGGAAATGCTGCGGTTTGAACTGCTGTCGAACAACCGGACCGCCGACACCAAAGTATCGTTCAAATAAATCGGGTTTCCAAATGGAGAACAGAAATGTGCATTAACGGCGTGTAATGCTGAACGAAGGGTGGGTGTGGCGCAGTGGGTTGAAGGTCCGCTGTACCCATGTGGTCGATGGTTCGTCAACCGTCTTAGTGCAAACCAGGCCTTTCATCCCTCCGGGGTCAATAATGGTCCCGGACTTGTCTGGGAAGATAAAAACACTATTTGATCAGGCCCCGCAAGTAATTGTGTAGGTTAACACGCGTTGCAAAACCCTCAACGATTACGAATTGCAGTAAGAACACTTTCCGAGTAGATTGATAGTTACTTTACTGTTACCAGTTACTTTACCCTTTTAGTTTACCCTTTCAATCCTGTATGAATTTTGGAAAAGCGTGGGGGCTGGGGCTTCACAAAAACACTCCATGTCTACTTTGATCGTTCTCCGTCTTTCCGGACAGTTAAAAAGTGGTTCACCAAATTTGAAAATGAAGGGTCAAAGTCGGAAGATTAAATCCAGTCTGTCAGACAGGGATAACGATATTATGAGTAACTTAAAGTTAAAGTTTAAAGTTTCTGGCTTTAATCAATCCGCTTGGGATGCGCCCCCACGTTTACTTCAATTCAGAATTAGGGCTGATTCGAACCTCCGATCGATCGTGCAGGAAGCGAAACCTCTAACCGCTACACTACACCCGCCTTTGAGTAACTTAACTGGAGAAAATCCAAGTTTTACTGCTCAGAAGATCGCTGAGAGAATGATAATTGTAAAGGAGAATGGAGACTACATGAGTCACGGTAATTCTTCGTCCGAAAATGAAAACAACGCGGATCCGCGTTTTGTTCTCTATAATTTGATTCACCTTGCTCTATGTCATCAGATCTGCACACCAGCAGGTGACTCGTGGACTCATGATGGCAAAATCTATCTATCTAACTCATTTTTAGCTTTGAAAAGCTTTTACAAAAGCACTTATTTCCTACATTTTTGGCGAATATAAACTGGGAGACCAGGCTCTGAGATAATCGTGCCTATGAGGATGTGTGACATTTTGGGAAAAGATAATGAGGCCTAAGCGAAGCTATAGTTAAATATTTGTAAAAGAGACGTTGTCTTGAGCATTTTGCTATCCCAATCAAATGTATTTGAAGGTTCTACATTTTCCAGAACTAGCTGATGTCAGAATCAGTGGACTATTTGGAGTAAGGTGGACTTCAGGAGACCACTGTAAGGAAGAAGTTTTACTGTTTTTACAAAAACAGTGATTTTCGTGGCTTTTACAGAACATCTCCATATTGGAAAAAAAGTTTAGAAGTTGAAGTAGAGTGCAAGCGGCTACGAAAACGGTGGATTCCACATTTCCGTCAGTCTGCATCAAAGCTTGCTCCATCACCGTTGCTCCTCATAGCCGTGATGGATAACTTAAAGGGAAACCTTCTGAAGCCTCTACGGTGGGCGATACTTTCCGACCATCACGTCATGGTGGCATCTCAAAACAAAAAAAGAACTCATGTAACGAATTTCAGTGTGCGGCGATATGCTAGTAAGGTTTGGGCTCCGCCTCAAAGAGAAAAAAAAATACATGACTTAATTGCGACCCGCGACGCCAGGACTGCATAGGCCTTTCAAGGATCACCGACTTCAATTATTTCCGTTTGATTATCGCATCGGGCGACAGCCATACACGTGAGGTGACCCCTCTTGTAAACGCTGCATGGCTGAAGTGACGAACACCGGCATGTTTTGTGACGGGAAGAGGATTGAGCATCTCAATTCAACGGTATATAGAACAGCCAGTCGACCTGTAGCGCTCCATAGTGCCAAGAGCTGGCCCTCGATCAAAGAAGTGGATTCTCTCCAAAGTGTTGGGAATAAAAACGTTGCGATGGACGATCGGTGCCATTCGACCACATCAGCAAAAATATATCTAGAAGAGTCTAGGCCTAGCTCCCATTCCCGAGAAAACGCGCGAAATTCTCCTCCGATGGTACGCTCACACATTACGGAGATGACTACACTCTACTCTGTAATACTGACTTAAATGTACCGGGAAAACGACCAGGTATTCACAAAAAGCAATCTTACGCTCTTAAACTAGATCACGTCAGGATTCCTTCTCCCACATGCATACTTTGCCAACGGTCACAGAGGATTACTGAGCATGTATATCGTTCGGGAGTCCACGCTAAGGTACTAGCACACTAAGGTATATGAGGGTGAACGTGGAAATTCCGAATTAATCCGATGGTTAAAAATGGTTAGAAGTAGTTAAAAGAAATCCATTGAGTTAAATGGAATTTATGTGCGAAATGACTGATACTGCATGAAATTTGGAGTTTATAAACGCACGAACAAGTTATAATTCTATTTCAAAAACGACAAATGAAATACACAGCAAATTGTTGAGATAGAAGTCACTTTTCTTCTAATTTCCCAGTGAATCTATTATAAAAAGTGGATATAGAACTCACACCGCGCATCTTCCCGGATACTTGTTGTATACACTGGGCATGAGAGTTCGACGGTACCACGGACCAACAATTATATCGTTGTGAATACACATACCAAGAATAAGGAGCATGAAGCCAATAATCTGGAAATTAATAAATATGTTCCAAGGTGCTATCTAACAAACTTGTTTGATCATTTTGTCGAAAAATTTGTCTTGAAGTATATTTGTAAACAGTCAAGACAGCGTAGTTTTTAAAATGTTTTTCTTGAGCTGTAGCCAAGATTGGTATTGATAATTGGTATTTTTATTGAACAACGGCTAACGTTTCGGCGTTATCGCCTTCGTCAGAGCCTGGAAAATTCAAAGCCATTAGTGATTTATCCCCTCAAGCGCCACATCACCCTACAGAAAGCATCCAAACGGTAGGCAAACCCAAACAGCAACACATTGGCTAGTATTACCTCATTGGCTAGATTTGTTAATGCAACAGACTACCACGTACCACAGCTACGAGTCACAAGGATTTGATATAGGGACCTCATGGCCCGCCCCGTAGATCAAAACAGGCATAGGTCTTGATATGGGGATAACTCGTTTGTGATAGCAATGCACTCATTCTTCTTGTTCATTTTTGGACTTTTGGCGGTTATCCAAAAGACCTCTAGTGTTCTGCGTGCTGTGATGTTGGACTTGCAGGATAATATGCGAACTTCTACCTCTTCTTCGGAGTTTGGATGACATATCTTACGGTGTGCTCCAAGTGGGGTGACGGTTTTAGATTTTGCGAGTCCATCTAGATGCTCCTTGACCCTAATACACAGTTGGCGTCCCGTTTCCCCTATATATTCGTCACCACACAACCTGTACGTGATACGACACACTATTCCTGATACCAATCATATACGTTTATATAGACGATTAATACCAATCTTGGTTACAGCTCAAGGAAATCATTTTAAAAACTACGTTTCAACATGCCGAGATTCAAAGACAGTCGAACATGTGCAATATTCAAGACAGCATTTATGAGAAATGTATTGAATAGACACGCGCACGTAAACCTCAAACGATTCTGAATTGGACTGATTATCCTTTACATTTTATTATTGTGTTGTGATTTGAACTAATAAGATAATAACGATATAAAGAAGGAAGCTAACAGAGCGGAGTAATTAAATTGTTGTTTTTTTAATTACTCCGGAATTAATGCATTCAACTAGTGTGCATAGCTGGCATCTTCTTTCGGCGAAATTTTATTTCAAATTTTTGGAAGATATGAGTCAGTGACCTGGCAGCTCTAATAGCGAGGTATCAAAAAGAAAACTCATGATGCAATAAGGCATGGGGAACAATATTGTGTTCTTACGATTCAACTTTCTTGTGAGAACGAATGATGCCACGAAAAAAGTGTAATTCTATCGAAACCATATTCCGAAAAATTTTACATACGTTATACATGCTATTTTACATACAGTCTGTTCAAAACGATCTGAATTGCAGGTGTGGTTGGTTAAAGGCAGCATACCATGAACTTGACGATGTTTGCACAATTCCCCTTAATCGTCCTGAAAAACGGAGAGGAAAACGAGCGACGAGAATTTCCCGACGAGGCGCCTTACAACATGCTCAATAACACTCATACTCATATTCTTCACCTCCATCCTTATCTTTTCGTGCAGAGATCCCAACATTGTCAATTTCGAGGAATGCTGCTTTCAAGCGACTGCGCTCGAAACGGCGCCATGGAGGAATCGGTTTAGATTAAGGTGTAACCCTTACCAGAGTCGTCGCCCTCAGGTTGTTTTGACTCAACTGTGGCTGCGGACTGTCATGACAAAATTATTTGCTTTCACCAAACAACCATGTGCATCAGTAGCCGTCACTGTCACATTACTTGAAAATGATTAGAGTGAAATCAAGAATTATGGTCGCTAAACTAAACAACCAAAGTACAAAAGTAATACGGGTCTGACATTGCTCAATCCGTTGTTGATGCGGCAACACGTTCGATTTTCATTCAGGGTCGTTTCTGGTTTACACTTATTCAATAACTTTCGGAATCTTGTAGCTGGAGGGAGTAAATGTCAAATCAGTGTTCTTTATCAGGGCCCAGCCGCTTACGCAATTGCACTGAAGTTCATGTCGTTTTGACCTGACTATACGACGCAATCGTGCAACTAAACGATTAACGTTAAGATGCCCAATTCAGTAGATAGAGCTTCTGCAAATGCGGTAGTCTCTGCGCAAGGTAGTACCAGCGGCTATATAAAAATTGTTGAAATATCCAAGAATTAGTATTGTCTCTGAAATCAATCAGTCCCCATCTTAATTGTATCGATTTTTTACGTATACAGGACTATTATTTTACATGAAGTATCGTGCGATGCGAATAACTATGATTAGTAGCTATGATTTTTTGCTATCAAGGTGGGCTCCGTGGTCGAAACAATACGCTTTCACCTCACCTTCGTTGTTTCAGAAACTGTGAACGTCGATGTTTTCGTGAACTAACCTGGAAGGGAATAAACTTCTCGTGGAAGAGTGGTATACTGACTCCCCAAATTATGACTGTTCTGACACTGTCAATCACTGTTCGAGTGGTTGCCGAGAGTTCTTTGGTGACGCTTATTCCGGCAAAGTTGAAGAATGCAATGCTGAATTTTGGATGTGTCTTGCGATCGTAAAAGTTTAGCTAGTACCCTAAAATCCCAAAAGATGAGTCCGCTTTTATTTTTGAGAGACGAGAGACCCATGTCTTTTTGTTATTCCCGCTTTTTTTGCATGACAATGGTTTGCTAACGAATTGTTTAATTTTAAACAACGGAGTATTAAAACAAAAACAACTAATGTGAACAGTTTACTGATAATGATGACGATGCTTATAACGCTCACTTTCTCAAGCGAACTTACCCATGCGGGAACCTATCAGTGGAATTTTAGGGTAATTTAATTCTATTCGCAATAAGAACGTCTTTCAAAGTGTAGCTCACCTAATAATGGTACCGGTTAAGGCAACCGCAATAATGGGCTCGGTACATATTTGATCCCAGGCGTAGATGATATCCTGAATACTTTCTTTTAATATATCTTTCAGAAAATCCAAAAGATTTTGTAATTCACTTAAAAACATACAATGGTTTAGGTGCAATGCACCTATTCCTGTGTACCTATGTAAGTCTTTCCTCAAAACGTTGCTCAAAACTATATTTTCAATAGCTAAGCATATTCCACAGCTGCTTGCGCCAATTCACCATTACAGATACTCCAGTTACTTATTGTAGCATTATTCACTTGAACCTATCAGTGGTCTGTATCCTTTTTAACCTGGCAGCACTTTCTCGGCAAAAGTTGTCCAAATTGATCCATTTCTTCATGTCTTTTCTTCTGCTAAGTGAACTATAAAATGTAACCGCAAAGAATTAGAATAGAAGAATTTACAAGTTGTTTCATTCATTTCACGTCCCTGCACGTTTGAAGCGTGAGAAAAAAACAAGTTTTTATTTACATTCATCCAGATGTTTCAACCATAATTGAAAACGAAAGCAGAATACAAATCCAACCAAAACCTGCTTTAGAAAGTCCATGAAGTGCAGTAAGAGCCAGTGAATGGCAATCTTCTTTTTAGCAGAGGTATTTCTACTTTGTAGATGCCATTTGGTCTAGTGGCTATTTGATTTCAAAGTGTATAGCTTTCCTGTCTCTACAACGGTTTACTGTCTTGGAGGTGACTCTCGGCGTCGAACTGCGATGCACAGCGCAGTTTCGTCCTCCTGCAGGATCTCTCCAGTTGAGAAGGAGTTCGACGCATACAACATTCCGACTCCTCGGAATCGGAAGCCTAACCAAGAGTAAACCACTGTTAAGATTCACCACCGTCTCGGCAAAATGTCGGAAGGTGGCTCCCCGATCCATACAGGTTGGGGGACGATCTGTGGTGAAAGCTAAGCTTGCCGTGGCAGGGCTGCTTAGTTTGGGGAAAAGTCTTTTTACAACTCTAGCATATTCACTGGCTCAGTACCCTTCACTCCCTCAGTGGGCCTTGCTGTCTCAGAAGTCGGATAGTATGGCGATCGGTGGGAGGGGATCAAATCTCAGGTTGCTCAGGACGTCTTTATTTTTGTACCAAGGCGACACACGCACGAATCGCTATGGAGACTGTCTCAGACTGTGTACTTACAACACGAGAACAGTGTCCACAGACGCTGACCTGCATGTCCTTCTCAGAGCTACAGAGCGTATCAAATTTCACGTGATTGCTCTGCAGGAGACCAAGTGCAGAAGGAGCGATGTACAACAGATGAGTGACGGTACACTCGTCATTCGTGGAGAGAAGGTTACGTCGCGAAATGTAGGCGGTGTTGGTTTTGTTGTGCACCCATCTGTCGTCCATCTTGTCGATTCTTCATTTTTCGCCTTCGCCCTCTGCGCCAAAAACTCATCACAATCATCAACTGCTACTCACTAACAGCTGACGAATCTGAATTGGACGCGTTTTACGAAGAGCTGGAGGAAATGATTCGCAACGAAAACTCCTTCTACAAATTCGTGGTCGTGGACTTCAACGCAAAACTAGTAAAGGATACAGAAGAAGAATACAGGATCGGAAGGGTTGAACTTGGGCTGGAATGGCAATTGTCTCGCTGGGCTGTTGTCCGCCGTTCGCCACTTCCATGGGAGTTCTCTTTCCATGAAGAATTATCATCTTCGGTGGACATGGTAATCACCCAATGGCGCGACTCTTGCGAAGATCGATCGTTTCATACCCTCCAACCGGAGGTGATGTCTGTTTGACGTCTCCGTAGTACAATCCCTTTGTAGTGGTTCTGGCCTCCGCTCCTTCACGCGAAAATACGGCTTAGCCACACGATGGAAAAGAACATCTACAAACGGCAACAAAGGAGAAAAGGAGTCGTCTACGATGATTAGGTATTCGAGAACTCCGTGCCCCGAGGTGACTGACACATCGAGGAGGACCCAAACGTGGACTACGCAATGCTGCTCAGAGGATTACGAGCTGGTGCTGAACGTGCCTTGAAGCCACGCACGACAAACTTGGATCGAATTTTGAAGACCACCAAGGAATTGTTGGAAAGAAGGACTTTGAGGCTTGATCCGAATGCATCGCACATCGAGCGATCAGTAGCAAACACTAGCTGCACAAAACCGTTGCAGGAGGATCTTTTGAAATACAGGCAAAAGAAGATTCTAGAAGCAGAAAGGATCCGAGACCAGTGCAAGACCTCGCGAACCGTTCTTATCCATAAGAAAGGTGACCGAAAGGACCTTCAGAACTACCTCCGATATGCTTGCTGGGCGTGTTATACAAAGTATTCACTAAGACCATCCTCACACGCATCTAAAACCCTGGATGAAGTCCAGCCTCAAGGACGAGCTGGATTCCGTCAGGGGTTCAGCTGTTTGGACCAATTCCAGACCGTATTGAAGGTCATAGAAGTTTGCCGGGGATTTGCCTTATCCTTCCAGACAAGTCTGCTACCAATTTATCGACCCCTATGAGATAAAAGGCTCGGTTGGAACTAGGGCTGTTCTGATCTATCGATCGATTGTGGGGACACATTGGGACCACATTCCGACTGCGCTACTACCGCCCTTCATTAGAAAAAGCTAACAAAACATATGGTTCTGCTTCGTTTTTCCCTTGAACTTTTGCTGTGATTCTTGCGAATTGCTAAACTCTGAGAAGGTTGTAAACCACGAGGCGTACTTACTAGTTAAAAGAATTCAACATCGATAGTTTCTATTGAAGCCGCCTTTAGAGGGAATTGGATTGGATCTAGAACCTAGTGTGTCTTGAAAGGCAGTATATTCGAGAATTATCCATACTGTGTTCCTTCTAGAAGTAGCTACGAGTCGAGGAGTGGTTCCCAAACACCATATCGGAAACGCAAACATGCCCGCGAATCTAGAAATCTCATGGATCAGAAGCACACAATCGGCTCACTCGACGAAGGAACTCTTTATATAGTCAGATCAAAACGACCTGAAGCTCGTGAAGTTGCGGTGGAATTTGTTAGTCCTGCACGATCGATCGAAGGTTCGAATCCGCCCTAATGCTCACCAAGCCCTTCATCCCCCCGGTGACGATAAATTGGTACCAGACTTGTCTGGAAGGATAAAAACACTGACTTGACACATCAGCTAACCACCGCAAGTTTGTATAGGCCAGTTACACGTTCGTAAACCTCAAACAATTCTAAATTGAAGTGAACGTGGGGTCGCATCCATAGTGGATTGATCAACGCCAGACACTTTATCCTTTACTTTACTATGAAGGGAGACTACGTATATGGTCTCACCTACTACTGTAAGCGAAAACCAATAGCCTCCATCTCGTTCTTGATTTCCTCAATATTGTCTGTTTCCTCCTCATTTCTGTTTTTCCGATGCTTACTCTCCACTCTCAATTATTGGGAATATATCCTCTGTTAACGCACCATTTGTCCGATCCCAAAAGTATCAGCACCTGCCTAAAAATTTTCGATTCACCCGCTCACTCGCACTACAGCCGCCATCCGAGCCCACAGAACCAGAACCAAGGGATTTGCTTCACACCTGATTTCGAATTTGACTGATTACATGACGACAATCAAACTTATACATGGCACATGTAAATCACATACACACTTCGCATACATACCGCTCATCTTTATCCCGTTCCCTGTTGCATTTTCAATTTCGATTTTCATGTTTGCACGCTCCAACACACATAATGTATAACAGCCACCATGAAATGTTATAAAATACAGCAAAAAATACAGCTGCAAGAACTTGTGATCGACTCTTTACAGGGTTTCTGTCCATGCTGTCCATGCTGCTGTGACTGTACATCTAATTTATGAACATCTCTCTACGATCTCTCTAATTTACGATTACCTCAAGGCGTCCGAGCGGATTTGTGGAGAATGTCGATGGAACATGAATATAATAGAGGGGTACGAGGCTGACTATTAGAAGAATAAATCCATAAACACCTAAGTTCGGTGAACATTGTCTCCAAGATTCTCTTCTTTTATAAAATTCGTGCTCACCTTCCAGCCCTACGGCGAATAATGGCTCAACATCGTACCTAAGTAAATATTTTTGTTCTAGTACGAGTTGAAGTGCTACTGCAACTTGCGATATAACACAGAGAAAATTCCCTGAAGTGGAAATATAATTGTTGAATTGTAAGGTGTAGTCGTGGTCATCTAAATCTAACTGCGGCTCTCCTTCGAAATTCGCCATCTGCCACTACATCTCACGTGAGTGTACGCTCTCAGCGCAGGCGAACATCCTTTCCTTAACTCCTGCGTGCCGTATCCGAATTCGTTGCGTTGCCTTACGCGTGTGACACGTGACAGACACCCGAAAGGGAAATAAAGTCGAGTTAAGATGACTGTGACTACAAAATATGAGAGAAGTAGGATTCACCTACGATAACACCATCCTTCTGTTCAGTACTTTCACCACAGTAAATGTCCGTCACTCCTATTACGACCAATCCTAGAACTACCAAAAGCATTCCCAACCATTTGTATCCTTGAATACGAGCATTCACCATGAAGATGGACAATAAACCGGTACATACAATAAGTGCCCCTTAAAAAGCGGAAATTAAGAAGTAGGGTTTGAGGAAATGTTGGTAGAGTTTGCAGTTCGCGCAATCACTAAAGTTGCAAAATCGTTGTTTTCATTAATGGTGGCGTACCTTGCAACATCTGATAACTGCTTGCTGTTGTAAGATTCAGTCCTATGTAGAGGAGTGATGTCGAAATAATGTCGCAGATTGCAGGCAGCAGAAACACAAACGGATTAAACCGCGGAAATCTAGGTTCCTCCGCGAGTTGTCCTCCTGCAAAAGTATAATTTTCAAATAGCTTTTCTTCACTTAAAAAAAAACAAAAATAAGGTATCTCTCTTGCGTACCCCCAGATTTGTTCCTTTTCCAGTTATATTTTCGGCAACCATAATTTACGAAGTAAGCACCCAAACACAGCAGCATACCGAAAAACATACATAGCGCCTGTAAAACAGTGGTAATATATTCACTGTTTATAGCAATGTTCTTAATACTACCTCTCGTTTTGCCCCATCTTTTCATGCAGAGAATAAACCTCTTTCCTCAGGTAATTCTTCGGCTTAAAGGCATCATCCCACGAATCTGAGGTAGTACGAATTACTTGTGGAGTATTCGTATACGAGATCGCAGATTAAGGAGAGGGGGGTGATTCCGTCCATTTCTTCCTAATTGCGGTAAAAAACGGCCCGGAAAATTCGAGCGTTACGGCGCGCTATTTTCTGCAAGGAGTTCGATTGGAGCGCGCCAGCCTTGTGCAGGCGCCGCATCTTCCGGGCCGTTTTTTACGCCAATTAGCAAGAAATGGACGGAATCACCCACCTTTCCATAATCTAAGGTCCCGTATACGAATACTCCGCTGGAAATACGTACCACCCCAGATTCGTTGTATGCTGCCTTTAACGTTCAGTTTCTTTCATAAAGAGTGAAAATGCTTCTTTTTCGTAATATCATGATATTTTTCGTATATGTTTTGGATCTAGGATATGTTTTTACAGATGTGTAAAGCTTTTATACGAACTGATCACCTTTGTTTTTGAATTCATGGTTAGAGGGACATTTATATCCGGCTTGTGAACCAGGACCCTCATCCCTTATCTACTGGTAGTGAGACTACAACTTCGAAAATTTCTACTGATGATCCACATGATTCCTTCTACAAGCCTGGTGGCAGATGTAGGAACTCGAGAAGTTTTCCCATACGCAAATTTTCGGGAAGTTTAATGCCAATATTGAATCGCACTATTCGTGTTTCTTATACGTTGGTCCAGCCAAGGTACTGCAATTAAAGGTATCGAATCACAAAAGTGAAATTGTTGCGGTCTCTGGCGATAAATATAGAGTTTGGAGTGTAGACTAGGAGTATGAGCGCAGTCTCGCTCAATTCGCACTGATCGTCCTGAAAAATGGCGTGGGAAACGGAGATTGTTCCTAAGGCACGTAAAAACACTCCACCTTTATGCACGCACAGCGTTTACGAGCGAGCGGTCGAAGATCAATGAAATCTCCTCACCAGCCTGTTCAAGTAAAACCACTGAATACACTGTTGAAGGGACCGGAACATAAACATAGAGAAGCGTTCTGATGTTCCTCGTAGGAACAAACACCGTTCCCAAGTCATTTTGCATAACGATTACTTGAGCAACGCCACGCTGATACCTCTAATCTACACCCCAAACTCTATATTGGCCTACAGAGACTCCGTCAGTTTCGTGATACGCTGCCTTTAAGTGCCAGAGAGGTGCAAGTGAAATGGTTTGGAGCTGCCTAACCAAGTCCCTTCTCAAAAGAATAAAACGATGAGTAAGAATAAGTGTATGGGGTATCAATCCACTGGGAGGAGAAAAATTACTTGATCAGTGGCTGGCCTCATTGTATAGGCCAAAGCCTCAACGATTGCGAACTGTGATAAAAACATGTTGGCACATCCAAAAAGGATTCTTCTTGCGGTCAGTTCTTTCTGGTATAATCGTTGAGATCTTGGCCTATACAATGACTTGCGGAGGCCAACCGCTCATCAAATCAGTGTTTTTATTTTTCCAGACAACTCTGGTACCAATTTATCGAACTCGAAGGGATGAAGAGCTTGGTTTGCAACAGAGCGACTTTGAAACATCGACGGTGCGGCCACAGCGGACCCTTTTACCGACTGTGCTAAACCCTCCCCTCTCTCCTGGGATTTGTAAGTTGGAAAGCCAAATTCGGCGGCAAACCAGTGTGAGAGACTGGCGGAGAATTCCCCTACCGCGTAAGTGGTTGATGAAGTCAAAACGACTAGATCAAAATTTTCGGATCGACTACTCGCTGACCTCCTTAAGACGTCAAAAATTAAGCTACTTCAGCGCGTCATCGAGGAGCGAATAAGAGTGTTCTCCAGTTGCAAAATGCTCCCAAAACTAACATCCCCCACCGGCGTGCTTTGTGACAAGATGTGCCCAGTTATCTCATGTCGAACTCTAGTTCGACCTGTAGTGCTCCTTAGCAGCGAGCGCTCTCTGACGCCACGAACTATCTGACGACCAATGAAGTGACACAACACCTCAAAGAAATGGAAAAGAAGAGGATTTGCATAATCCTCCCTGATCATATGTGATCGCAGTAGCGACATCGTCCAGAGATTAGGCGTGGATTTCATAGCTAACATAGTTTCGTAGTGTGCGAAACTTGCCTTCGACAATACCTTCACATCCTATGCGGCGAGAAAACACTATTCGTAAAATCGCAGAGACCCAGTGTATCTGACAAGCAACCCACAGGATGTCAGAAGCGCTGGTGTCATACAATTCACACTGACATGAAGAGGGTGCGCACAGCGCATCAGCATAATCATAGGCTTTAGAACTTCACAAAGTGAAGCCTTTTCGGCGGTTTTTGGGGATTTTCGGGGGAAACGTTTTAGAACCAAACAAGTCTTGGCTGCGGCCAGAGCATCCAAAAAAGAGATTCTATAGTTCTGTTTTGAAAACTTTCAGAAAAAAAGCAGAAGCAGTCCAATACTCTAAGACATATTACGAACAGAGGCGAAAGATTTCATGGTTTTCTTTAAAACGCATAAGTTCTATATTCGGAGAACATTCAAGCTTCAGCTTCAAACACTCCTTCGATTCCAATGCAGCAGATACACAATTTGGGAGCATTACTCGAAGTATGGGTTTTCCTCCTAGTTTCCTTCAACAGTTATCACAGAATGATATTTTGACGTAAAATGATGTGATCGTACTGATGACTATAACGTTCCACGTCAGATCATGTAAACTGTTTGCTTCTATTTAAACATTCGTTTGCACGCATGATTCCACTTTCTGAAGAAGTGATGTTACCAACATGAGGCAGACCCGCAAGGAAACAGATACGCGAGGGAATCATAGAGGTGAAGCGCAATTTGGGCAGTGACACCGACTATGAAGCAGATACAATGACTAAGTCACCTCTCGTGACAAGCACACGAAGTTATTGCTCACCAATTCGGCCCCACCCTATTTTACAGCTTCAAGGTGTCAACGCACAAATCCGATGCGTGGCATCTCTCCTCCCTTTTTCGGATTTCCTGACCCACAGACAAACACACAGACACACCACACACACATACGTACACACATACATACACACATACACACACACACACACTAAGTCCGTTACTATATACCAATCTGAACGTCCGGCTAAACCCGGAGTTCAGACTATCTGTGGTGTTCGCTTCCCTCTCCTTCACTGACCACTGGGAATTAATAGTATTGTAATTTTCTGCAAAATTAGAACTAAACTTTTCTACCAACGCTTTCCTCCTTTTTCAAATAAGTTTAGACGAAAGAACCATAGTTCTCTTTTTAAATACGTCAATATAATGCGTTTGGAGAACATCATAATTTCACTTTCAAACGCCTTTGATACCAATCTAATACAAACACATTTTGGAAGCATTAGTCGAGGTATGGGTCTTCCTCTTGTTGTTTCCCCTCAACAGTTATCACAGAATGATGCTTTAACATAAAATGACGTGAACAACATTATCGTGCTGATAAATATGACGTTCCACGTCAGATCATGTAAACTGTTTGCTTCTGTTTAAGCAGTTGTTTGCATGCTTGTTTCCACTTTCTGAAAAAGTGATTTTACCAACCTGATGAGGCAAAGGTGCAGAGGAACACACATACGGAACAGTATATAGGGGTGAAATGCAACAGCAGGTTTCATGTGCACGTTTCGCTCACTTCTTGGAAAACTCAGTTTTTGCGCGGTACTGCTGCTCTGCGCCGTGGGACCCGAGTAATATCATTTTGCCGTTTTCTGGCGCTGGCGCAGCAATCCTACGCCATAAGCCCGTCGCACCCCCTAATAACGCTTATTGCCGTTGGCGCACTATTTCGACATCATGGGTCCCGTCGCACACCATTATATCGTTTGTTGGCGCAGAGCACGTATTCGACGCCGTGGAACCTGTCGCACCCCCATTGTAACGCTTATTGGCATTGGCACACCGCGTTGGGACCCGTCCACCCCATTTTATAGCCCTCTGGCAATGGCACACTAATTCGACGACGTAAGATCAGTCCCACCTTAATTAACCGCTTTGCGCCCCCAGCGCTAAGTACCTAACGCCGTTTGGCACGTCTCACCGCGTTCTAGAATTCACACACAACACACACACAACACACACACACACCACACCACACACACACGCGCATTACAAAATAAGCCCGTTATTATATAGCACGATCGTGATAGTGTAGTGTTGTATGATGCTAGAAGTAAAACAGGTCCCTTCAAAAGTGGGTCTGATTTCCTTGCCAAGTACAACACTCCAGGAAACTGTAAGATACTTGAACAACAAAAAATGTATAGAAGTGCGGAAGTTCGACCTTCTTTGAATCTTGATATAGAGATTGCAACTTTTCGATAGTCAAGTTTAAGCAACAGCTAAGATTGTTAACAAACTTTATTACGGCTAACATTTTGCCGTTCTGTATCAAGATCTTTGCGGGTTTTAATCTACCGGGTCATATGCTGGTCGCATCCTAATTAGTATTAGCGGAGCGACTGCACCACTCGGATACCCGCTAACATCACGTCAACGCGGCTACTGAGATAGCCCCAACGATTTGGGCTCTTTTGGTTTTGTTTCCGGGTGTAATAAAACTCTAACACTACCAGTCTAGTGTATTCATAAAACTCTGGCTACCTTAATGAGGATCAATACTTTTTCTTCATTCTGTTCTACCTGATTGAGTGCTTAAAAACCACTAAAGGACTGAAATCAAAAGTTATGAAATTTTGTACTATACCTGAAGGAATGGGTGGTTGAATGGCACGCCATCGGCCTCTATCAGATCAGTCCATTTCGCGAAGATTGTGTTTAGCGATCCGGTTATCACCATTAAAACAGACATCGCCACCGGAAACCATTTACTTTTTCCTCCCATTGAAAGAAGTGCGTAACTTGCGATGAAATACTGCAACAAACTCGTAGTAAGGCTATTCAAAATGGTTGTGGAAATAAGTGCTAAGAAGTAGGTTCAGTCCAATAAAGTGAAATATTGGACGTAAGAAGATGAGGCGATGCGTGAAACAGCGGCGTGAATTGTAAAATTCCTATAATAGCCTTCAAAAAAAAAAAAAACATCATGAACGCTTTTCATTATTAAAGCCTCTTGCATATCTTGTTAACCATGAGCGCCAGCACCCTGCCCAGTTATGTCACAAAAAAAATGAAATTAAAAAAGCAATAAACGATTAACAAGGCATTCCAATTTTAGAGTAGCAGAAAGTGTTAACTTTTATTGAGGTGCGAGCTCTGAGCCGTTAAAGAACGTGCAATTGAAAACATAAGACTCAGCTATGTACGCAAAAAGTTCACTGACAGTCACCGATAACGCTAGATGTTGCGTGATTAAGAGTTGGGACATATATTTTCGTACTTCATGTTTTGTGAAGCTGTGTGTTGAGATCTGTCAGCAATATTTACAGCAGAAAAAAGTTCGGGTTGTGAACACTCTAATCGCAATATGCGCCTATGGTGAGAAAGCGAGAAAAAAGGTGAAAAGTCTCCTAAACAATATTTTGATTATTTGGGATTTCCCAGATAGATGGGATGAGAATAAACTCGCTTCACATTTTACTCTTATATGTATGGTTAGAAGAATGCATTAAGTGCTTGATAAAATTAATATATTGTGTTTATATTATATACATGATATTATTTATATAGTTTGTGAACAAGTTTGCATTTCCAGTGCATCCTAGTGGCATTGTATCTAATATGAATCGTCTAGGTAGAGGCGAAACGATCCATTTTAATTTTGTCCTCTATTTTTATTTATTTTACCATTGATTGACACATCAGAGAAAAGTCTCATTCCATGTGTTGTTGCGGTGATAAGAATTCCTTCAGTTGACAATAAGCACAGGGGAGATCTATCCAAAGGTTATCAAAAATGTCGTGGAGCTTCCCAACAATAATTCGTGCTTTCGTTTTACAACTCAGCATGACACAAATTCAAATTTGATAAGATAATCCTTCACTGGTTACTGAGAATGTACGCAACGTTGCATGACAATTCAGTGTATCCCAACTGCTCTAGCTGGCACAACTGAGAAGTCTGCTGGGCTGTAACAGAGACAAAGAGATCTTTATATGACAATAAATGTAAAAGAGGATCCAGCGTATGATGCTCTTGGTGTCACAAATCACCAACACAACCGTTCTCTATTTCGTTCTATAATAGAGCATGCTGGAAACTTTCGGAGTTTTTGGCCGTTTATATGAACTCATATACTTTATAGTTACTAGTTTGAACGTTCGGCTAACGCCGGACTGCAAACTTCTTGTGGTTCTCACCTCGTTTGCCTTCAGTAAGAATCAGTTAAAATTAAAAGTAGTGACACTTTTTGTAATTTTTTTTTGCCAACGAATTCAATTCTTCTTCCCCCAACAACGCTTTTTTTCATTTTTGAAGAAATTTAAGCATTACTAAAAGGCTTAATAGTTCTCTTCCCATTAGTGTAGCTATTTCACTTGGAGAACATTCAAGCTTGATTTTACACCTTTATTCTTTTGGTACCGCTATAGTTTGAAAGAAATTTATTAGATTTTCCCGTCCTTTACTCCAACAGCATGGGATGATGTGCCAACATTAAATGATTTAAACGTCATTTTACTGACAAAGTTAAGTTCTACGTTCTACGTCAGATGAAGTAATTAGCCACTATTGTAACGAAATTAGCTACTATTTTAACAGCTGTTTACATGCATGCTTCCAAGTTCTGAAAAAAGGATGTTACCTTGCTGAGGGAAACGTGCAGAGAAATAGATTATGAAACGGCTCATACCGCCTCACTTTTTGACGAATCCACTTTAAATAATTGTCCGCACTGTTGCGCCAATATTTCCAACCAGTCCTAACGTCCGGCTGAAGCTGGGCTTCAGACATTTTCAATTTCTGGAAGATTAGAACTGCTTTCTAGCAACGCTTTCTTCGTCTTTTCTTTTTTTTTGTGGAAGTTAAGAGGGATTCCAATATTTCCAGCATAACAGTTAACATAGAATGAAGTGTTAACATGAAATGACGTGAACCTCGTACCTTGCACTGTTCAAGATAACGTTCTACGTCAGATCGCGTAAACTGTTGACTACTATTTAAGCAGCAGTTTGCATGCATGTTTCCAATTTATCAATTTCAGAACCTTGATTGTTTTGAGTTCTGCAAGAAAAAAAAAACTCCTTCATTGAAAATTCCAGAAGAAATACTTTAGAAAAGAATGCTATAATTTTGTGATGTGTCAATACATTAAACAGGGACATTCAATCCATATGTGTGACCAAAGCACTAATCACTTTTTCTCCTTTGTAGAGTTGGCAGTGAACATGGTCATACAGACTTATATGATTTCCATAACATATGACTAGAAGTAACCTGTCCTACCAGATGTTTCATATACGTCGACACAGTAGCTCTGGTGGAAGGCGGTGGTTCAGTTCTCATTGGTGCAGTTTTTCAGTTTTAAGGAGTAATTTCGTGACACACACACATACACACACGGAATAAAGGCATTATTATTTAACATGATGATAAATCAGTTTCATTGAGAAGTATTGTTGTAATAACAGGTGTATTTCATTTTATTTTAGGCCTATTTACTAAACTCTCCTCCGCGAAGCAGTATACTCGATCCACGAAGAACTGAGAAGGAAGAACAATATCGCCAGGAGAGGGTAGCAAATAGTACTATAAAATAAACGGCGATGAAGAAGAGCTAAAGAGAAAGAGTACTCCTGAATTTCAGGTCAATTTAGTTTAGTGACAGAAAAGGCCAGCAGCTAATCTGTGACTAGAATTCCACGACCACGAAGTTTTTCAGCACAGCGGATAAAACTTATATAAGTTAAGTATAAGTTCATCTCAAGCTACATTCATAAGTGTTCACTTTCTCTGTGAAATTTTTACCCAGTAGCATAGTCTTCTTAAAACCTATTTTACTTTATTTTATCTAAAAGTGTGGGTGTCAAGTCTGATCCAAAACGAACATTGTATGATGATCATTGAATAGCCTTTGTAGTGGTGAGCATGTTTACGTACAAATAATACCAGATATTAGACAGTAAACAAAAAGAACTCTATTATTCCGCGTTTAACTTTGAAGAGGCTAGAAGAAAAACCACAACGTTCAAAGTTGTTTATCTTACTAAAAAAAATATTAAAACCAATTGAGAATAGCAATGGAGATTACTGACAACCTTCCAGAAATGTTACAAGTGCGAATACCATTGGGTATTCGACCTTGATGGATCAAAACGGACATATGTTTTTTTTTTCTTTTTTGCTGCCCATGAACATTCATCAGTAGGACACAATGTGCGATGCGGGCAGAAAATAGGAATTGAATCTCCTCAGGATGCTTTGGGTGCGCTTAGCTAAAATCAGTGGAACAGTGAAGGTATAAAGTACAACCTGAAAAGACGACAATAAAGACTGTTAGAGACTGCAGACTTGTAGTTACGTTACACATCTTAGTTCAGACTTGGCTATAATTAGATACTGAGAAAAGTACATTAGCTTTCACTAGACAAGGATATTAGCAGAACTATAAGATTTCACTCGTAGAACACGTTGAGCACTTGAATGTCGCCCGTCGAGAACGTTTGCGTGTATGCGTCAGTCATACGACGCATTGATGCAGGTGTATACGCGCTGCCAACCCCACGATCTCCATAGGTAGGCTGCACATAAGTATTGGAGGGCCCTCTTGCACCACCACGGGTCGAAACTCGATATGGACTGCCAGGATTGAAGGATAGAGGCGGAGGACGGGTAGGGCTAGCAAGCAGAACCGAAAATAGCATGTCAATTATATCACAAACAATACAGGATGTAGTCGTAAATGTCATACCTCAATGCATTTATCCTCGAAAAGGCCTCTCAAGTGCACTGGTATGAGGTTGGAGAGCGTTTGGTGTAATGCTGAAAGAAGGCAGTGAGCCTCCTCGACTGAAGAGAGTAACAGATCATCACTCATAGGACGTATTCCCCAGCTGAAACGGTTGAATTAGCTGCAAGTGATAGCATAGCTAGCTATTAAATTACGTGGTGTATGTAAAGGAAAATACTGATAATTATTGCTACCCCCAACGTGCATTACCCTGTTAGTCCCTCTACGCTACTGCTCACTTTGGGCTTTGACTTAGCTTCCGAGGTGTAACATCACTGAGCATTATCGACTGCGGGTAATAAACCCGCTGTAGATTTACGAACGAAATTGATCGCAAATCATGAAGTGGCTTCCCAAATTTGTCGTGTTGTAGCACAGAGTGGGCGACCTTCAATAACAATTAGAACATTTACAGGAGAACATTATGAATTGATGTTTACAAGAATAGAGGAATTACCTGGGTATCAAAAACATTAACCATATGTACAGCGTATTTATGAGCCAACAAAGATCCAACACGTCGAGCGTCATGTATCACCTGTGCCGATACGTTGGGAGGAGATTTAGTATTATGAATGCGTCCAATTTAAAAACAAGAAAAATGACTAATTTGTGAATTGATTTTTCCATTAACTAAGTTATGAGCAAAAAATCCCGTACCAATCAAGCTAAGGAAACTACCATTTATAAAATACATTAAAAATGCAAACATAATCCAAAAAGGTACATTAGCAAGACAAAATGAAACTACCTTCCGCTAAGAGTGTTCCTAACCATGTAAATAAAGTATACCTAGCACAAGCCGTGACCAACGAAGGTATTCCGGGAATTACTATATGTAGAACACTTATGATCGCATTCCTGGGATTCTGTATAGATAGGTTTTCGAACCAGCTGAACACGAATAAAATTGCTGTTCGTATATATATATATATATATATATATATATATATATATATATATATATATATATATATATATATATATATATATATATATATATATATATATATATATATATATATATATATATATATATATATATATGTATGTATCGCATGTATGTATCGCAGAACAGCAATTTTTCTACCTACAGTATTCGTGCTGTAATTGACGCAGACTTCTAACATTGCACATAGTTGTTGCTTGGGATGCTATCAAAAATAACAACATCAAAACATTGATTCTATCCATTTGACATCAATTACATTTCGCTTCGTTTTTCTTTCTTTCCGTTCAAGTTGAATGAGAGCTTGCATAGCGACCCTCTACATAAAGCAATCTTACAGTAACACGGTAGATAGATTGCGAATCTTCCTCAACAGTGGGAACAGAGTCGCGAGCTACGTGGGGGGTTCCCTACTGCCGATGAGGAGAAAAAAAACCCGGTTCAAAGGCTTGTGGTTCAAAGGTGGCCTGAAACGAGATGGGCTCACGGGGCAGGCTCCCTTTCTCTCCCAGACTGACTCATACTATCTTTGCATCCAATACGTCGGTCCTGTAAAAACTTGTACTCAAGTGAGTGAGAGGCGCAGTAGAGGGGGTTTGGAATTGCTTTCAACATATGAGTTCCATATACCCATTCTGTAAGGACGAGACGCCCTCCCACAAAACCTGTGCAACTAGAGACTAGCAACCTATCCTTTGATTTTTAATCAATCCAGAGTAAAATAAGAAAGATCCTCCTGTCCGCACAGAAGCTCCTGGCAAGGCAATGTAACAATGGGGGCTGGCCCCTGCAAGTCACTGCATAGGCCAACACGCGTTCCAAAACCTCAACGATTACGAATTCCAGTAAAACGCGTTGGCGCATCCCAAGTGGAGTGAGACGCCAGTGACTTTATCCTTTTTATCCTTTTTAATTTTAACGTAATGCTACGATTAGGATGGATAATATGGGACTTTCACAACGGTTTTTATGGCCTTTTTTGCGCGGAGGCGACTTCGGGCAACGAACTACGATGTGCAGCGGAGGTACCTTCTCTGTCTCTCCCATGCTGAGAAAGAGCCCGACATTTCCGACTTCTTCGGAATTCGGAAGCCTAGCTACACGTAAACCACTGTCAAGAGCCCCAGCATTTTGGCAAAACATGTTGCAGAGCGGTTCTCTGAACCACATAGGTTGCCGTCAACCTGTGGTGGAGGTACAACTCGCCACGGCAAAGGTCCTTAGTATGGGGAAAAATCTACTTGCATAGACAGCATAACACTTCAGCACACTGCCGTCTCAAACATCGCGCAGAATTGCGACCGCTGAGAGGCGATGAACTCCCGGACGACTCTCCATGGGAACGACCTCAGACTTTGCCTTTACAACGAGAGGGCAGTATTCTCGGACGATGACCTAAATGCAATTTTCGGAGCTGCAAAGCGTATCGAATACTACGTGATTATTTTACAAGAGGCCAAGAGTAGAAGAAACGACTTTCCGACAGATGAATAACGTTGCTCTCGTCAAGAATCCACCACGATATTTAGGGTGTGTTGGTTGTTATGCACTCATCTGTCATCCATCTCGATCGATTCTCACTTATCTTGTCAGCCCGTCTGTCCACTCTTCGCCACCGTCCTCTGCGCCAAAAATCCTCAAGAACCATCAACTGCTACTCACCAACGAAACTGAAGAATCACGATTGCGCGTTTTGTGAGGAGATTGAGGAAATGAACCGCAATGAAACGCCCTCCTAGAAAAATTCGCATCTTGTCGGAGACTTCAACGCAAAACTAGGAAAGGCCACAAAAGAGAAGAACAGTATAGGAGGATTTGGATTAGACCGGAATGAAAATGCCAGTCATTTCGCCGGGCTGTTCACCTTCTTCATGGGAATTCTCTTTCCATGACGGTAGATCATCGTCGGTAGACATGAGAATCACCCAATCTCACCACGCGTGCTGAGATCACATATTCACCAACTGGAGACGGTGTCTGCCTAATGTCTCTAAGATAACTCTAAGATACTCACACTTTGGTGGTGGTTCTCCATCTCCTTCAAGCAAAAATTCAACCCAGCCACAAAATGAAAAAGGACATCTGTCATCAGTAACGAAGGAGGAAAGAAGCCGTATACGTCGAGTATGTACTCCCTCAAAGTTGCGCATGACAAAGTTAGATCCAATTTCGGAAACAACTAAGGAGTTGTTGGAAAGGACTTCGAGGGTTGACTCGAATGCATCCCAAATGCATCCCACCTCCAGAAAAGCTTTACCAGAAGGATATTTCGAAATACAGACAGTAGAACAAAGGAACTTGGAACACAAAGGACAGATTGAAAGAAGTGCCGTAAGAACATCTGCGAATATAATATTCCGTTTACAACCATGCTGAGCGAAGACTAGATTCCCACCTCTTCATCGTTGTGAGATGGAAATGATCAAGAAGAGGTTCTACTCGAACTTTTTCTGTTCGTCAACTCCTGTGTCGAGCCCAATTTTTCAAACTGGCAAAGCTCCACCACAGATTCATCCTTCGAAGTCCGACCAAGAGCATGGCGGAAGGTGATTACGGCATTAGAGTGGATAATGAAATCACTCGCTTGAGAAGAAACAGTTGTACCTGTTTTAATAATTCTCTTAAGCCTTTTTTTTTACGGATGATACCGTTCTTTCTTTTCGAGAAGTGCCTGTGAGGCAGAGGTGATTCCCAAGGAACTAAACGAAGCAGGGAACAGAATAGGATTGCGAATAAACAGAATGAAGACACAATTCATGAAGAGGTCCTACTGCGAGGCCAGAGAAGTACAACTTGAAGGCTCCTGAATCGTGGAAACTTCGTTATACGTGTACTGCGGATGTTCTATGAAAATGGAGAAGAACCTAAAGAAAGAACTGAATAGAAGGATGAGAGCAGTGTGAGCAGCATTTGCACTCGTCAGGGAATCTACGGACCAATTGGCGGACCAAGAGCTCCTTGCCCATCTGTACGGCTCGATAGTTCTTTCACCAATGCCCGGTCACGCTGCAGAGACATGGGCAGACACCGCAGGATTCCGGCAAAAAAACAATTAGTATTAAACACGCACATCGCAATATTGTAGTAAGTTAGCAATTGGACTAAGGTATACATATAAAACACTGTAGAAAAGGGCGAAGCCGAACAAGTAGTACATGAAACAATGATCAAACTTCAGGTCGAAGTGATCAACGTGACCATCACATCAGACCAAACCTTCAGGCAAACAGGGAATGCTTTTGTAATAAAAAGATGATAAAACAAGTCATTGCAAAACAGCTCATGAAAGTTGTTACAGTTCTGTGTGAACTAGACTGTACCAAAGTTTGAAATTTTAGCGCACATGCGTCCTGTGTCATCACAAAGAAACACAGACATGGACACACTTCTCTGGTCCAGATAATATCCTGAGTGCATCGGTTCTAAGAGAAGCTAAGGCAGAATAATTCCGTGCAAAAGCGTGGATGTTGATACTGTTAGGTGGGTGGTCTTCCCACTGACAGTCAGACAAACTGACTCACATCTTTACTTGCAGCTCGCAATCCGATAAGAGATACCTGTTGATCGTATGTAACAGGTAGGATACGAACTTTTCACAATTATATCCAAAAACAATCAACTATGATTACATCCGTGGGCGGGTGTGGCGCAGTCGGTTAGAGGTCCGTTGTAGCCACACGGTCGAGGGTTCGAAACCGCCCTAGTGCAAACCAAACCTTTCATCCCTCCGGGGTCGATAAATTGGTACCACACTTGACTGGGAGGATAAAAACACTGACTTGGTCATCGGCTGGCCCCCCGCAAGTCATTGTATAGGCCAACACGCGTTCCAAAACCTCATCGATCACGAATTCCAGTAAAACGCGTTGGCGCATCCCAAGTGGATTGATACGCCAGTGACTTTATCATTTATCCTTTTATGATTACATCCGATAAAGTACTAACTTTCTCAATTTTAAACGACCCAACGTTGGAAAAGTAGGCAGACCTTGTTGTGCCATTTCCACATCACGACTCTACATCAATGCTCGCCGCTCAAACATTTTACCCAAAGTTGTTGTGAAGTCCATAATTCGAGAATGTGAAAACCTCTATAGAAGAGCTTTAAAGTAGCATACGAAGATATTACGTTGTTCCATAATTTTCTGTGATTCTGATGAACTGAATGATTTTTGTCCAAGTCATGTATATAGTTTCAATGTCTTTTTTCTCCTCTACAAAACCTCAGCGATCGTTTTTCAACACCACTTGATTTTATTCGAATTATAGAGCTGAGAAATAGAATACCAGGTTTGAAAAAAGCGTCTTCGACACTAATTATTTTTCGCTTTCAATCGAGGTAAAAAAAAGTTACCGTAAAGTTAAGTAAAGTTCTGCCGAATTCGATCTACACGTTGAAATACGCTGACAGAACACAAATATCAACATGCTTAAAGATGCATAGATTTTGTTTTATATTAGTAAAAGTATACATATATACATATATATGTATATATACATATATATATATATATATATACATGTATATATACATATATACATATATATACATGTATATATATATATATATATATATATATATATATATATAGTCGGATCAAAACGTCATGAAGCACGGTGCGTTAGCGTACGCGGTCGAAACGGGGCGGTGAAGGGAGCAGTTGGAACCGAGGTGGGACCATGGAAAACTGCAACGATGGGGAGTACCAGCAAGGGTTCAAGTACGCTCCTAGCCGCTAACTCCACCGCCTCGAGAGAAGCCGCATACCATTGCGCCGTGCTTCATGTCGTTTTGACCTTATAAATATAATGCATACGCATGTAAGTTTATATGCATAAATATAAACGTAAACACAAACATATATATATATATATATATATACAAATAAATAGATAAATAGATACATCATAGTAGGGTCAAAACGAGATGAAACACGGTGCAGTTGCGTGAGCGACTGCGCCCAAAGTGGCGCGGTGGAAAAAGCGGTTGGAATCGAGTGCGACCATAGTAGATTACAGCGAAGAATGAAGGTAATGAGGATCCTCCATCGATCATAGCCGCTGCACTCCACCGCACCCCTTCGATATATATATATATATATATATATACATGTGTATATATATATACACATATATATATATATCATATATACATGTACATATAGACAAATAGTCTACAAATACAATATACTAGTAATAGAACTAATACAACTACCGCACCTTTGTAACCTTGTCGCTCTCTAGTATGTCTTTAAGACCACTTTCCATAATAATGACATCGCTTGATGCAAGGTCGAACACACCAATCTGTGACTGGGTGGCCACAACACCTTAAATTATTGAATTGGAAATAGAAAATAAATTATCTCTTTCGCTAATAGAGCAAGTCAGAACAGTTACTAAAAACCTTTCGTTATAGTCAGGCGTCGGGTGTCTATTAGTGTTAATGTTAAAACTAGGAAGAAACTTCACGACCCATATTCCACTACAGAATGTACCTAAAACGCTGCGAGAAAACGGTCCACGTTCCAAGCACAAGGAAGAAACCCGATTTTGCATCAGCAAACACAAGAAGCAGGGCGGTGTAGCCGTCGTTAAGAGGTTGCGGCGGAACCCCTAATCGAGCAGCGCATGATCGATCGGAGGTTCGATTCCGCCCTAGTGTCAACCAAGCCTTTCATCCCTCCGGAGTCGATAAATTGGTACTACCATAGTCTGACAGGATAAAAACACTGACTTGATAGATTGGCTGGCCTCCTGTAGTCATTGTACAGGCAGATGTTCCAAAACCTCAACGAACTGCAGTAAAATGGGTTGGCGCATCCCAAAAGGATTGGTACCCCAGACACTTTATCTTTTATCCGTAAATACGAGAACCACATACAATCCTGCATGTGTTACGCCGTCTGACAAGAAAGGATCGTCGTCAGCTGCAACAATATTGTGCGATCTAATGTATGTCAACAGCGAAGGAGCTTGAAAGACATAGTAGGAAAAGAACTCGAGGGAAGCCTGGTTTACCAAGATGGTAAGCTCACCTGTCCTAATGTCTGCTAATTCCTTTGGTCTTTGAAGCAATCATGACATTACAAATCTTGAAATTATTTGTTTTCTCGGTCTAGAATTGCTGACATAACCATAACCACTGTTCATCTCTTCGACAAAAGAATAATTGACTAGTGAACCTGTCATAATTCTTCCTACCAAGAAGTTATTTTTCCTAGATCTTAGAAACCATAAACGAAACTCACTGCGGTGTATCATGTGTTTTGGAGAGAAACACTGTGAAGAACCCATTCGCGATGAGCATGCTACTTTGGTACTAGAGAATTGACGACTGACCAGGCATTCATTGTCGCAAGACTGAACGAAGTCTGGCAGCGCTAATTGAAGCCTAAGCAATTATTTTTCTCCACTCCAAAGCTGTTTTCGAATCTTTTCCGCCACTTCAACGCACTTTGCACCTACGATGTACTAGGAAAGTTCCTTTGCCAGATTCATATCATGAATCGACGAACAGCAGGTGGGTGTACTTCACCATCATCACCAAAAAAATCTTTATTCTCCAATTTCGCTATTGATGATCTTGCGAAGAACAGCACAACGGTGTTCAGCTGATATCGCTCAAGCGCCATCAAAACGCTCCTTGACCGATATCGAATATACCAAAGATCTTCTTATACAAACACAGAGAAGTTCGAAGCTTCTACATGTCCTCAACCTTCTGCCGAAGATAGCTGTAACCGATGATTACATTAACGTACAGCCTGGAGAAGATGAGAAGAATCGTGTCAGACGATAATTACCAGATTGCCAATTAAGGAAAGTAAGTCAATAAATTCTACGTTCTACTTTCAGCATTTCCAAAATATGTGTTCAGCCATTCTATGACATTAGCAATAGTGCTTCCAATTAAGGCTAAAAGAAACCAATTAGCCTGGAAGCCACCTATCCATTAAATGTACGAGATTGTAATTAATAAATACATATTAGAAAGTTGAATAAAAAAAAACACGCGCAATGCGAAAAAAGCAGCGCGACTTATGAAAAGCTTGATCTTCATTCATTATCTTCTGCTGCACATCTGTCGTACTCTAGAAAATAACGTAATGGTAAAATCCTCGGGATCAAAACGCGAATTTGTTCCGACGAAATTTGTTCGAAAAACCTCTGAGTGCATTGTACAATACATTATCAATATCTCCTTGGCCAAAATACTTCTGAAGCCCGTCGTCTTTTTTCTATCACTGGTTAACACATCAACGCTACTAGTATACGTGCACGGTTCGCGTTCTTGCTAAAATCGTCAGTACTACGTTTAGTGATGATTCAAACTTGACTTTATACCTATACATGTACCTTCGATTGAAAACATTCGAAGTAAAAATTTATCTCGTTTGCTGCAGACTTATTGCGTCTCTTTCTTGTGGCGTGCCCCAAGTAAACGTTTTCGTACCAAAATCCCTATCAATGACAAAGTAACTATATTCAGGGTTATAGAATCCCTGGCCTACAGAGCTGACCCTATCTTCTTTTCTTTCCTCTTATAGAGCAGATAGAAGAAGTATCATCAAAATTTTAACTAAAAAATAACTTCTGATTTCGAGATGCGGAATTAAAAGTAGATAGTGCACCGAGACGAATCAACAATACTAAACAACAGTTTTGGCATTACTACAGCTGACGGTGTAATTGTCAGGTTACCATTTCAAAACAGCTCTTCTTGACAAAAAGTCACGAATAGGCTCGAAGATTAGGACATACAACCATAGATGCGATAGTCGGAGCCGGTGCTCCGACCCCCTTCACTTTTGGACGGTTGGCGAAGAGGCCCCTTCACTTTTGGACGGTTGACAAAGAGATTCTCATAGCTTGAACTGAACCCCATGAGCTAGACCCCCTTCACTTGAGGAGTGTCCGGCTCCTCCCTATCGCACCTATGCATATGACATAAATTGGTCTTCTATCAGCCACCTCGTATTCCGTAAAAATGAACGCAGAAGTGAAAAAAAAAACACAAAACGAAAAATAACGCTTACACAAAGACAAAAACAGCTCGCCGTCAATACCCACAGTGACTGTCTTGAAGTCTAGACCCACTACTTTCTTATCCTGTGTGTTGATATCTTGCCATAAACGTTCAACCAGCTCCTTAAAAAATCTTTTCACAAACTACATAGAAAATACCATAACTCGACTGATGGATAAAAAACCATGGTCAAAGAATCAAAATTGTGCATACTTGGGCTGGTTTCAGTGCCTTCACAAAGTGAATCCGTGCTAGGGCGTTTTGATCGAGTGGAAATACACTATTATTATTGCTCTCCATATCACCTTCGTCGGACCCGTTTTCGCTACCATCTTCGGACGGCCTATTCTTCACAAGAGTCACCTACAAAGCATGTCATTGCACAAGCGATCTAAGAAACATTAAAATCAGAAATATGTAAAGGATAAGGATAAAGCTTCTGACGTTAATCAGTCCGCTTCGGGTGCGCCCCCACGTTCACTTCAATTCAGAATCGTTTGAGGTTTATGAACGTGTAACTGGCCTACACAAACGGTGGCTAGCCGATGTGTCAAGTCAGTGTTTTTATCCTCCCAGACAGGTCTGGTACCAATTTAACGAACCCGGAGAGATGAAAGGCTTGGTGAGCACTAGAGCGGACTCGAACCTCCAATCGATCGTGCAGGAAGCGGAACCTCTAACCGCTAAACTACACCCACCCCCAGAAACATATATATATATATATATATATATATATATATATATATATATATATATATATATATATATATGTATATACATACATATATATATATATATATATATGTATATATATATATATATATATATATATATATAACCAGAAAACTTGTATGGATCATTGAACTCACGTTTGAAAAGAAATCCTGTTTAGAACATAATTAGCGCCGCATGCCTAAAACTGGCTTCAGAAACTAGCGCTGAGAAAAGCCCCGTCCATTGGACTTTTCCAACTAAACTGTAATACTAATGTATATATATATATATATATATATAATGAATATTCATTCTTTCAACTCATTGGTTTCTCCCTCACCTTTCTCTTCTGGATCAAGGGCATGGTAAAAGGCTTTAATTGGTGCTCCAAGAAGGCCTCTGAGGCACTATATGGCCGAGAAAAGGCAAACATGTTTGGACGAATCCATACCCACTCTACTGTTTTACTCATAGCAACAAACACCTATTCTAGATGTTCTCTGGCTATAAAGATGCAGAGAACTAAGAAGCTACGAAGAAGTTATGAAGGAAATACAAAGCGGATGTTGTTGGAATTAAGCATAAAGGATAAATGCAAGGTGTTTTTTCACTATGGGAATGCGCCAACGCATTCGACTTCAACTCATTCTTCATTAGAGATTTATGAACGCGCGTGCAGCCTTAGAGTGACTTGCGAAAGCTAGCCAATGTGCCAAGTTAGTGTTTTTATCCTCCCAGACAGGTCGGGTACCGAATTATCGACCCTGGAGGATGAAAGGCTTGGTTTGCATTAGGGCTTACTCAACCCTCCTATCATTAAGGCAGCCCAAGAGGTCCGTTGTTGCCGCACAGTCGATGGTTCGAAACCCCTAATGCCAATCAATCCTTTCATCTGGGGTCGATAAAGTGACACAGAGTTGTCTGGGAGGATGAAAGCACTGACCTGATCATCGGCTGACCCCCGAAAGTCATTGTATAGGCGTTCCAAAGCCCAAGGATTCCTAATTGCAGTAAAACACGTTGGCGCACGCGGATTAATACGGCGGAGACTTTATTCTTTATCCTTGACGGAATTACTGAACCGAATGGGGCATGATTTTTCCAGAATAATTACAATTACACACAGTGTGTTTGAAGAAAATGAACCTGTACGTGACATTTTAAAAAACATATAACATACAACATACACTTAATACCACATGAGATATCAAATAGCGCGGTGAGCCGTTAGGATTGAATGAATGAATAGGCAAGTCATCATCATCAGAAAGTTCAGAAATCTTTTGCAGTGCAGAAAGCGGCTGTGTAGTCTTCTATAATCACTGCATGCGTCGTTTGCTGCTCTGCCGGGAACATTTATCAAGGGACATCACGTCATCAGCGTCGAAAACTACACCATCCATTGCGGTGCTGCTGATGAGAAGAAAGTAGGAGGCTGCGCGGTAGTTGTGAAGAACGGCTACAATAACCTGATAGAGGAACTTGGCTCAACGACATCAGAAAGCGTTTTGCGCGACAATCGCAAAGGGCTCGAACTAGCAGGGGGCTACTGTCGGAATCACAGAGGGGTCTCGAGAGAAATTCTATGCCCTTGAGAAATAGTATTAGCGGGAAGCAGACGTCGGACAACGGTGATCGTCTTGTACAGCTTTGCAGGCAGATGCACCCATTGCTTCGGTATTTAAGAGGGATTATCGACGGCATAAACTTACTTGACAAGAGTCAACCTCTTCAATGCCTGAAGAGCAGCGCAGCGAAGAATGACATCTGTTAAACTTCAGTTCGATCACGTTACAAGGAAACATTAGGATTACAACGAAACATCTCTTTGCCGAAAATCTGAAGCTGTTCGAGACAGCGTGTTCAATTCCGACCACCGTGCAGTTTTTCTCAGCTTCAAGGCACGCTTCCATAAAAGAAGTCGAGGAGTTCTCCTCAGCCGAGGATCGACACGGCACGTCTGGAGGTAAACGCAGAAGGAAATTCCGCCAATGTGTGATAAGCATTGGAGTGCAAGCCAAAAAGAAAGTTAATGACGCCGACTCTCTTACCAGTTGTATTTAAGACTCTACAAAAAAACCTCTCCCGGCTTCGATGCCTAAGAACCAGTTCGGTTGCAAGAGAGATATTCAGCAATGATTCGCTAAGGCCCGATTCGGCATTCAACTCCTTGACGATGAAGCTGTGATCGATCTCCATCGCCAACAACGTCAAGTCTATCCGCCCAATCATGAGGCGGATGCTTTACTACATCTGACCAATTTTTTGTCATAACAAAAAACTTTATGCAGAAGTCGATATAGTGTACCAGTGCCTAAGCAAGGAAAACACGAGCATCTTCTCTCGTTCTCTAGAGTAGTCGGCAGAAAACCGCTGTTCGCTTTCTTGGTCAATTGTTAGGAGGCCATTGTATCGCCTTGTCCAAGTTGTCTTGAGATTGTTCTCAGAATCAAACTAGAAAGGCACCCCGACGTAAAAGAAAGTTCTGGACGGAAGTGATGAAGGAATATACGAAGAAACTTGGCTTCATTCGAGACGTAACGTTTCCCAGAATATAGAGAAGCAACGAACTGTTTAAACCTTTTGGACGACGAGGTTGACTTCATATTTGTAACCTTATCAGAAGCTAAAAATTCCCCACCTGATATTTCAGGAAGAGATGATACACTTAATTACTTTAAATTTCGCATGTGAGATGTTCATTTGAAAACTTGAGACATTTCACCACTTTTTAAGAAGAAAATTTAAAGGCTGTATACCACGAAACTGACGGTGTCGGGATCTCTCGACAGAAAGATAAGGGTAGAGGTGTAGATCGCGAGTACGAGTGCAAACATGCTCAATTCTATTGTCCTTAAAAAACGACGTTGGAAACAGTCTTAGCCTATGAGACATCCAACGTCTCACGTATAAGATCATAGTCTCATACGCGCCACGTCTGCGAGTATCGCCTGCTAACGCTGTCTCTCGCTCGCTAGCATACGGAGCGTGTATCCGTGCACTCTAATTTTTCTACGAGGTCTAATAGCGTGCATGACACGCTATTAGACCTCGTAGAAAAATTCGACCCAAAAAGCTTTTTCTAACGTCGTTTTTCAGGACAATTGAGGGAACTGAGCGTGATGGTGCTTATATTCGTGATCTAAACAGAACCCTCTATTTTCATGGAGAGGTTCCAGCACCGTCAATTCCATGAACTGCAGCCTTTAAGAAAAATATAGATAACAATAGACGTTCGATTGAGGATTCTTATCAGAAAATTCCAACAGATGTATCTGAATTTCTGAAACATTTCGTTAGCTCATAATTATATGCTAGTGAGGTTGGAAATGTTCCGCAATTATTGATGGAAATGGACCCTTTTCAACGCGCTTGTGATGTGGCGCATAATGTGTTAGTTCAACGATAAGCAGTGCCGCTTATATGGGTAGTGGCGGTGTCGAACTTCCTTAGGGTATACTACATCGTTAATCGCTCTGGTGAGGCGCGATCTTGGAGAGACACGAAAATCCACACCAACCTCTCTATATGCCTTCTCTCGAATCCAATGAAATCTTTTCCGTTAGGGTTATTGCGCACGCTGACTGCGAGCACAATAGCAACTTTCTGATGATAATATCCTTCTCTTCGCCTCTTTCTAAACATGCTTGAACTCTTCTTGGATATGCAGATCCTGGTTTTGGCAATAACTTTAATTTAAAAGGAGATTTTTTTCAAACCGATTCGTAGGTTTTCTTTCATCTTTTCAGAACTATTGAAATCTAATGCACGAAAATACAAGAAAGTTCTCACATACTCATATTAAATGATATCCCTTTTCGACAACATACTTATTCCGCAGTGGGAGGCGTTGGAAAACCGTAACGTGGAAGTGACCAGTATGCTTTCTCTCATTTCTTTTCAATTCTCCTTTTTTTTATCCCCTTTAAAGCCCGTCATCGTTAGGATTAAGGAAGTTGAAAAAAAAACTTCCTTGTAGATTGGATGTGGAGGCAAAACCGGTTTAGCCAGCCAATGGTTGCTTGAATTACGTGTCTGGGAAGTTTAGAGCTTCTTTATTTAGCTTTGTTGCTGCTTTCAAGCAGAATAACTGCTTGAAAGCAGCAATAAACTGCCAGGGGTTCGATGACACTTGACCTGAAAAATATTTGCAACTATGGCGTCTTCTTCGCAGAACGTCGCAAAAATGTCGGCTCCAGCAAAAAAACCCTTAGGTTACAATTATGGTTAAATATACACATCACATACAGCATATGTGACTACGTCATATTTTGATGTTACAGCTTATATAGTAGGGTCAAAACGACATGAAGTGCAGCGCAGTTGCCTAAACGGTTCCGCTCGAAGTCCGGTAGAGCGTGGCGGTTATGATCGAGGGAGTACCCCTGTTAGAACCATTCCTTTCTATGCTACAGTTCGCAATGGTCCCAGCTCGATTCCAATGCTAGTTCGACCCTTCAAGCGCAACCGCATGCTCTCGACACAAGTGGGAATTACTATCCACAGGGTGCCTACATTGATACATTCAGAAATACCACAGTAGCACTAACTTTGTTACTTCTGATAAAAAAAAGCCCTCGATTGAGTTTAAGGAACTGTAAAAGTTCCTTAGGATTTGTAGCAACGTCCTGTCGAATTGAATGCGAAAACCGTTGGCAGAACCGTTGATAGAAAACATCAAGAGGTATAGGTTGGTCTTCATTCTGGAAAATTTCTCTCAATAGCTTCGCTAGGAACAAACGTTGTAGTGGAATTCCAGACTACCTGCTCAAGGACGCTTTTGAGGTACTCAACGGCAGCCTGCTTCGCCTTCACACCTGCTAGAGGTTTGCCTTCATCGTCCAACTCAATGGCGTTATCGTCAGGCTCAGGCATATTCTAGAAGCAATACGACAGCAATCTTCAAGTATAAAGACACAACTAGAAAAAAAAAGAAAAACTGCTCACCTTTAAACGCACACGATCCCCTTCTACAACGAAGTGTTCGTTTTGCGACTGCAGAAACTCGCAGAATTCCTTAAGATGTCGTCCCGAAACTAGTCGTACTTCTGGAGCGGCTTGTGAGCGGTGTCCTAGCAACGACTTTATCTAGAAGAAACGAGAAATAATCGTCAGATAACGCAAAAGTTGTATAACAACACAAAAAGCCTGTTTACACATTTTATTTCAATGAACTCCTCAGATCCAATATAAATATATATAGGTACGTATTTTTTTTTCTCTGACGTTGGTCTGACCACGTCCATATCTAAATCTAAAGTAAAACTACAGCTTAGTTACATGCACCCACGTGAAAGAAAAGACGAAGGCTAATGCTTAGACCTGAACAGTGAGGATGGAAAAGAAGTGTGGTGTAGGAGGTGCGAGGATCAAAAAGTTAACATGAGTCGAAAGAAAAAGAACAGTTTATTTCAAAAGCTTTTCATATGCTTCTCTAATTGTAATCATGCGGATGTGAGGACCAGTACTTTTCGAAGTGTTCGCAGTGATATATATATATATATATATATATATATATATGTACATATACACATATATATGTATATATATACATGTATACATATAAATGTATACAAAATGTACACGTAGTCCAAGTTAGCATTAGTAAATGCCAGATTTTATCATGTTTCGGAGCCGCAGTTCAGCACGGTGATGTCTTGAATAGACCATCACATTTTACTTCCGACTATTACAATTGTTAAACAATAGCCATTACAAAGCTCAACATTTTGGAACGTTGTCGGCTTTATGTTTTCTGGTGTTGTTTTGTTCTTGAAGAAATTTTCTACGTTTGAACCTTCCAAGAAGCCAACTCTGTCACGTAATTGCAATACAAGCACAGCGCACGTCCTCAGTGGCATGCGTCTCTTAATGATCACAGTTAGCTTAAGACTTCCCTGGTCTGGTATACCGATACCCTCTCCGGTAGGCACTTATTCGGTTCCACATAATCGGCTGTGGGTGCCTAACGACCGCCCACCAAAAACTAAACTAAAAGGTGTTTTAATTTGCAGGATTTCACGTTTCTATCAACACGTTCAAGAGCACGTTTCGTCTTAAAGACAGCATACCACGGATCTGACCTGATGAGGGAATCGGCGGACAAAGCTAACATGACCGCAGAGTACTTTGAGATGCTGACAACAGGGCATCCCCTGATACGTGTTTCCTGCAATGGAGCAAACAGCATATCCAGATAGCGAAGCAGTCTCGGCAGTGCAGCAGAAAATTCCATGTTCTGCCTAGCGATTTCATCTTCGAGGTATGTATGTTGTGCTGGACGACAGCACCTTTCCGCAATTTTTGATAAACTTACCCCACATAGCAGTGCAACTTTTATAGCTCATCCGCTCCCAAGACGTATACCCAGGTGACTGTTTGCGTTTTGTGAAAGTAGGTGAAAATCAGTCTTATATAGGCGGACACAATAATGGTCCCACTTCTTCACTATTCATAAAAATGAGTTTTTATTAGAATGGAAATGCATTTCGAAAAATCCTACTGCCATACTTCGAGCACGATCAACCAGATTAGAAAATTACAAGCGGTCGAGTGGCTTAGCTCCAACGACCTATCCGCAATTACACAACAACGATTAGGAGTCAAAGTGGTTACTTGGTTGTTCATCTACAGTCTCTGACAGCTATGCCGCAGTAAGCTCTTACTAAAAAAAAAAGATCACCTGAAGTTCTGGTCCAAACTTTGTGAGTTTCATTACAAAAAACTCAACAGCTTCTTTTTCGTAGTCGCGATTACGAGACGTTGACTGTAGAAGAGGATTGTTCTTGGCAGTAATATCACCAAACCCATTCAATATGACCTGGAGATGAGAAACTGTAGAGAGTAGATGAAAAATCTCGATAACTTGGCTTCGTACTTGGTCTCCCTCTAGCGTGAAGAGGGATGGGTGTTGCTGGAGGAATTCTGTGAGACCCTCTTGTGTGGTACCAACAGCATTTCGCATTTCTTCCGAAAACCTACAAAGACAATATCGTAAGTTCCAGAGAAAAAGTCGAAATGTAATATAATTGAAAATGTTCTCAACAGTTATATTTGAGTTCGACGTACCCGCGTGCACCGAACTGGCAGCTCAAGTCATGTATAGTTCGCCGGCCATTTTTCTGCATCAAATGATCCATGAAGAAGAGCAGCGCCATATTCTTTGCTTCCTCCATTTTGGCTTACCTTCACGCGTATGATAAATTAGGAAAGAAATTCAATGCAGCAAGAAATGAAAGAAAACGAGGATCTTTTGATAAATTCCGTAAACTTTTATGAGACGAAATGGTGCGATGAGCGAAAATTTTCAATTTCATCATTGGAAAAAGCGGATGAAAGATTTTAAAAAAAGATCATCTAATTGACTCCTCATTCGGAGGAAGAAGAGTTCTAATCTTACTTCTTTTGATAAAAATTCGCAAAAACTACCTCATATAGAGGAAAATGATAACGATTAGCTCATACCAAGATGTTTACTTTGTTGGTGGTGACTGTTGTAAACTGATCGAAACGCTTTCTGACCTCTAGCTTGTGCGACCCCAACTGATGAAAGCAATGTTGCATTTCATTTCCTCGTTTATTTCAATTTGAATTGAAGTCAAAATGAAGATACTAGACATCAATCAGATGGCCATGATCTCCATGAGACGAAAAACGACAAGAGTGTGTACAAAACAACGCGAACTCCACTTGGTATGCGAAATGATCGTGCTTAAACTTCAACTTGATCAACAAGTGACTGATATGTCTTAAATGGGCAAGTAAAAACGAGCCTTCAGCGAAACGAAATAAGAGCTGCATAAGACAAGCATACTGTGCAAAATTATCCTGTAGAAATTTCATCGTCTCTTGTTCCAAATTGCAGAAAAGCTTCGGAGACGTGCTTTTTTTGCAAAGTCTCTTATACAACCATAAAAATCCTACTGAACTATAGAATTATGAGCATACCGAATACCAATTTCAAAAATCTAGGTCCGTTCAATAGTGCAGTTGCAGTTTTTGGCAAAGAAAGAGATTTCAGAGAAGGTTTCCTTTGCTCCATGCCACTCACACTTAAAGAGTACAACCATTAATCCAGCAAAGTGAGTGGAGCTGCAGCGAGAATTATGAAAAAAGCGGCAGCATGGGGGAACAGATGCGACATATTTCTGAAGCAATGATAGAGGCAGACTCAGGCAGACACTTCAGTTCGTGCTTATGTTGACACACTTTGCACTCACTGTGTCGACAAAGGACGCCGCGAAGAGCACACTAAAGGTGGACATAGGCGACTAATGGAAATAAGGAAAGTCGCAACACTCTCAGGTAAAATTTGTTATAGTCCTTTCAATTTTGATTGGAGATTCATCAATAGACATAGATTTTTGCCGTTTCGAGAAGTCTTTAACTTAATACCGAATTTAGAAAGCTAGCGCTTAATGTGTTGACTTCTTCCGTTCTAGATGACCGCGCTTCTAGTAACTCATTCAGTAGGAAATCTAAAATGAAATCTGAAATAAAAATCACACTGCAAAAGGCATCATTTTTGTTTACATAAAATATCCAAACTATGAAAAAAAAGCATGAAACCACTACTATTAATAACTACAATTGAAAAAAAGCACATTGTTATGCATATTTGATGGTTCTTTTCTTCTACTCTTATACTTCTGGAAAATATTCGACAGATTATTTTATGGCGAAGCCTCATTTTCGTATTACTGTAGTGGGTAAAAGAGAACACAGATCAATGGAACAGAGATGTGGTTCTGATCCTGCTAACCATTACTCCATTTGCTGGTAGAGAATCTAACCTCGAGGATTTCTACAGAAGCTTGAAGCAAAAACACCGCCTTTCATCCCTCACAGATCAATCACTTGATCTCATTTTTGCCTTGTAGGAACAAGGAGTTGAGCTGATATTCGGTCCGAATACAACATGAGGAATAATGAGGAGAGGAGCTAAGGTCTTATTCCAGGTCATAAAAACCTAGGATCTGTCAAACTTTTCGAAGTTCTTCTTACAATACGTGGAATTCTGTGATACTACCGTTGTGTCTAAGCAACTACTGTTTTGTCACAATTATCAACATCTTTGTATTGATTGTTGGCCCATTTATCTAGTAATGCGTCATTCCCAAAAATAAGTACTGATTCATGTAGCTGCGCATCGTTTACGAACACACGTCTTCTACAAAAATACAGCATCAGCGGACTATTGGTCGTCTGCTGCCTTGTGCCCAACCAGTCTCACCAGTCTATCTCACTTACGTAGTATTAGCGGAGAAGTTTAAATTTGCAGCAGTGATTAATTATGATCACTCTTCAAACCTATAAAGATGTAGGAAAGCAGTGTTGAACTACGCGGAGTATAGCACTGTAGTAGAGGCTTGAAATACTTGGATATTTTTGGCCGTTCCTGTGATTCAAACTCATAATTTTCCTATTTCAGTTCCTATTTTACTTCTTACCATATGAAAACTAATTGTTTGAGCAAGTTACTATCCCTTCTCTCCCTACTAATTCCTTGTGGAACTGACCGACTGATAAATTGCAAAAAAATGTTTTACGGGAACGCGGTATTTCCGAACGCACATCTTGGGGACACAAGTTCAATGGATAGTCAATGCTACACTGAGTGTATGGCTGTGTTTAGGAGTATCGACTCTTTCAATGCAGGAATATAACAAGGTATTTCTTGCCAAATCGCGTAAGTACAGGATAACATTGTGCGAATATAAGCTAATAGCAAAATATTTTAAACTGTTTGTGCCTCAGAATTCGCCTATGACTTATTCTCACTTCTACTGGCACCGTTTGGAAAGTTTGACTGAGGCATTCTCCAAATGCAAAATCGTAGGATAAAACTCTTACTTTCGATGGTGATTAGCGCATTTCTTGGTGTGAAAAGATAACCACTAATTCCACGTACCTCTAAGTAAGTTAATCAATTTTTCATTTACTTTCTGGTACTCTAATTCTTCTAGAAGAATTCCAATATTTCAATTTTATTTCCCATGAATTCCACTTTTCTATAATTGCTATGCTGACCACTTTTGTGCTCTTTTAGAAGCAGATTTCGTCATGTTATGGCATTAGAAACACCACATATGTACTTCACTAGTAAGGGCGAAGCTTCATTTCGGCTTATCATATGACTGCTCTTCACTACTGACATCTTCGCCTGTAGGCAAAGATCCTGCTGCACCTAATCGATTGGTGTGCACTGACACAACCCTGATATGATGCTTCGCGGATATGGCGATGATGCCGGTAAGCTTTGCTGAACACTCTTCGATAGTATTACTCCACATTTTTTCCCCTGTGGCAGTGCTTGATTAAGATTATGTGGTCTAAGCAAAACCCCTTTCTCGACCGTTTTATTGTTTGCTTTCCAGCTAGGGCACCTTTAACGCTTAGATTTTAGTTTGTAGCCTTCGGATTTCAAAGTCACTTATTCACGTAATTGTGTATGAGTGGTAGTCGAAGGAAAATCCATACTCATGCGCAATTTCATGAGAGAAGTA
The DNA here is from genome assembly GCF_031761385.1 of Necator americanus. NCBI lineage: Eukaryota > Metazoa > Nematoda > Chromadorea > Rhabditida > Ancylostomatidae > Necator > Necator americanus. The sequence continues at coordinate 35,894,414 of NC_087374.1, read as the reverse complement.
GCAGAGAACTCCAACAAATCATAACCATAAAACCAGAAACATAGTTCTGATAGCAAAAAAAAGCTCCAATCAAAAATTATTTTATTACTACTACGGCTGCAAACAACGCTAATCATGTACAATTAATGAAAGACAGGAAACTACAAAAAAAAAGATAAGAAAACTCCGAGGAGTTTACGGGCACCATCTTCGCTTCGATCAACCTATCTCATCGTCAGGATCGAAGTGTCTTCACGTCAAACTCCAACTATACATAATCAAAATTGCAATATTTAACACTCGGACGGAACAGTTAATTAAAGGCAGAATATCACGAATCTGGGGTATTACGGATTTCAAGTGGAGTATCCGTATACGGGGTCGGGCCCCATCGGGGCAGTCCGAATTGATTTTGGACGAATCGCAAGGCGGAGGCGGAGCAAGGGGTGGAGCGTTGCAATAGATGGCGTCGTAAAAAACAGCATTCTGGAGGCGGCTGTTTGCAGTGATGCAAAGAGAGATGAGTGGAACTACCCCCGTCTCCATAATCTACGACCCCGTATGCGGATACTCCACCTCAAATCCGCACCACCTCAGATTCGTGGTATGCTGCCTTTAACCGCTGATGTTGTAAAGGTAATAGGGAACGGTCCAATCGAACTGTACTCGAACTGCACTTAGAGCGCAAAAATAGTTTCTAGAGCAGCCCTTGACTGTCAAATGGGTGTCTTATTTGAGAGGGCAGCAGTTCATCACTGCAATTGAATACCTAAGTCATTTGGGGTCAGTCCTAAAACATACGCACTTGTGTTAGAGGATCTATGATATCGAGGCTAAAGCTACTAAGAGAAAAAAAGGAAGATAGAACTGAAACTACGAGTGCTTTAACTCCACCGAACCCATCAAACAGGTTTAGTGGAAGGAAATAGCTAAACATACCATCTAGCACTTTCAACCAAGAAAAAAAGGCCGAAAAGATGCTTTGAGGTATGCTGTTATGATAGCTTGAAGGGATCATACCACGAATTTGACTTGGTGAGGGAATCCACGGAAAAACCTAGAGAAACTAGACTAAAGGGTTGCAGATTGCGATTCCGGGATGGTTCCGCTCATCTCTGCTTAATCGTCACAACAAAAAAAGAAAACGTAAAAGACGCCTTTTTTGCGACGATTTTAGTTGCAACGTGCCACCCTTATACATGTGCCGCACCTACGTGCGAGCGGTAGAAGATTAAAGGTATCACCCCACGAATCTGAGGTGGTACGGATTTCAAGTGGAGTATTCGTATACGGCATAGCAGATTATGGAGAGAGGGTGATTCCGTCCATCTCTTCCTAATTGCCGTAAAAACGGCCCGGAAGATGCGGTGCATGCACAAGGCTGGCGCGGTCCAATCGGGCTCGTTGTAGAGAATAACGCGCCGGAACGCTCGAAGCCGTATCTTACGGGCCGTTTTCTACGACAATTAAGAACAAATGGACGGAATCGACCTTCTCTCCATAACCTACTACCCTGTGTACGAATACTCCACCTGAAATCCGTACTACCTCAGATTCGTGGGGTGATGCCTTTAATGAGGTCTTCTTACCGGCCTATTCTAGTAAAATCAATTAATAGGCTGGTGAGGGGAACGGAATGTGAACATAAAACCGGATCCTAAGGTTCTATAGGAACTAAAGCGGTTAGGACGCCATTTTGTTACGACGATTAGAGAGATGAGCGAAACCACCCCAGATCCAGGATTCTAGAAGCCTATCTCTAGCGCTTTCCGCGGATAGCCTCGCCATGCCAAATTCGTGGTATGCTGCCCTTAAGTGCAATTCGAGTACAGTTCGATTAGAGCAGTGTTGATTGCCCCTCCCCACAACTATCTTCGTACCTCAATAATTACAAATCTTTGCACATAATCCTGATATGCATCCAAAACAGGAATGTAAGAGCTAGGAGAGCTGTGGACACTGATTACCTCTCGAAGGTTCATATTACCTCTCCGTAGAAACTAACTGGACGGAATGTTATCTATGACAAATCAAACGACAAAATCTCAACATATACCAATAACTCCTCCTCAAAATTAGTTGTATAAATCTAGTTTTGAGAATAAGAAGCCTAGCAAGCTTAGCACAACAATGAGGATCTATCTATGTACACCACCAATAAGCAATGACATCATCGTTGAGAATTTAGAAGTAAGGATAAGACTGCACGCATAAGGATAAGTTCACAGCCCCGCGGTTTAGTGGTTATTGAACATTTGGTTGTGAACGTTCAATAACCACCAATACGCAGAGCGGCCAAACCGCGCCGGGCGCGCGTAGCCTATACCAACAAAAATGGTCCACGGAATAATACAATCCTTCGTATGCAAAACAGAAGACACAAATAGAATCGGTGAGCATCCGGAGTCTTAGAAGAAGTAGAGTTAGAATTAGAAGAAGTAGCAATTTTGTAGAGGAACCACTCACTACTATTTTTGGACAACTTTTATGGAGCAAATTCCAGAGAAAACTCAATGAAAATAATTAGTGAGAAAGTTAATCTCAAATTTAACGCCTTCGTAGCTGCTGTATCGCCCATGCATTTTTTTTTTCGAAATTTATTCAAGTAACCTTAGAATGCCTGCACTGCATCTCTACAAATCACCAATTTTTTTTTCGAGTTATATGAGATTCTCATAGCAAATAGTATACATTTTTTTCCGTCACACTGACACATTTCGTGGTTGCAGCGAGTGCGGATTATGCATGTTGTTGTATTTGGACGAATTTCTATCCGAAATCCTCAAATCATCGAGAGGGCGATTTATTCGAAATTATAGGATGTGCACGAACTACTCGCTTATTCGAATACACAGAGAGGTCGAAACACCAGAAAGCTCGAGTATATTCGATATAATTTAATCCGAATATTTGATCAGAAGCATTAACTTACATAGATATCTGGTCAACATTTAGAGACTGAAAGAGAGAAGCGATTTGCGACCTTAATTGCCTTTTCTTCCCAAATCTGATGACACCCACGAGTTCGAGCACTACTAACACTGGCCTATAAAGAGGGTAGTGAAGGCAATTTTTATCCATTGTTAGTTGGAATGACTTTTATCAACTTTTACGGAACAAGGCACTATGCTCGCAGATTACAAAAAATCGTCAAATATGCAGGATAACAAAAACACTCGTGCACTAGCAGAAAACATCTAGTTCCATCCAACGTCACATCAAAATGAGGTCTCCTTTTTTCCTACTGAACAGAGCCTCGACGCCAATGAAACGCAGATAAGATGACTCAATATTGGTCATCACCATCCTACTAGCCGAGGCAGGGGAAAATGCAGTTTTTTTTTTAGACTCCAGGATACGAGAAGTAGAACAACGCCTTACTACTAAATCTAAAATCTGAGAAAGAGCAGACACAACACACAAGAATTAAATCCAACAGACTTCACCGAGAAACAGCCCACAAAGTGACAGTTCTGCCACAGGCCAATGTCGACTCCCAATGAGTAATCGGAAGAGCCGATGGCGAGAGCCTCGGAGGTGAAACATTGTGCGATTCGAGGAACGTCAGACAACCATTGACATGGACAGGTGTTAGACGTGTACAGACTTCGGATGGCGTGCTCTATCGCAGTGTGTACCAACGGCCCTTTAAAACAGCTACGCAACGTCGTTTTGGCGCGCTTCCAAGAATTCGGTTGGGCTTGTGCTGTGCTGCGTGGTTTGCTAGCTGTTCTCTCCTGCTAATTCCACAGCAGTTTCTTTCGACCGGTCGGGAGTTCCTCTCACTTTCTCCCATTCGGTCCGTCATGCGTTCCTGGGTTCCCTCTCGTTGGTATGACTGTGTTCTGGGACCTATGCAAAACACAGTCACGCGCTGTGGTTTTTGGACGTTGGTGGATGCAAGCGCATGGAAGCATTTTATTCAGTTTCTTTTCCTCAGGGTCCAGAGGATGCGAGTTCTAAGCAATTCGGGTGAGGTTTGTGCTTGACTATGCGTGGAGAGGGATCTTTACAGAAGTTCGAGGTCCTGTCGCATCATTCACAGTCGACCTATATAACTCGAGGATAGCAGCTGAACACTGAACCGTTAAATTTGAAGACGATCTAGGCAGTCGTGCTCCACTGGGAGCCGTAGGCTACCCGCAGAGTTCAGAGCTGCGCGGGCGCGCGGTTTGGAGGTACTGCGGTTTTGAAGATTATTCACTCCAGTAGATCTTGTAAAGGTTAAGGTTGTAACTAACGTGATGGGTCAAATCTGTACTGAGTAAGTGCCCTTACTCTCCATACGAGTTCGGTATCAATATACCCGGAGTGATCAAAGAATTGAGACGACTGTGGGCGTGGCTGAAACATTATCCGAATTTGGCCGCTGTGCTGCACCCTTGGGCTTCTCAAATGTTAGTGTAAACTACAAAGACGTCCTAACCATAGATTTCTACTTTCTCTTTCAACAACTGACTTTGTTTCCTGTTTGTTAATTCAGGAACTGCTCAATAAGAAATAATTGACTGTCATTACCACGCCTCATGAGTATTTCACTACTGAGTCAAGATTTCTATGTCCTCCTCTCTCCACACCAGCTCAGCTTGAGTCGACTATACACAGATTGATATTTTGTATTAGGTTGGCTATCTATTTTTTTTCTAGATTACGCATACCCTTTACGATTTCATACTTTGCTAGTCACACTTTGATGATCACTCGCATAGGTGCCGGAGAAGCATGAGAAGCCGGACCCTCCTCAGGTGAAGGGGGTTTAGCTCATGAGGTGCAGCTCAAGTGAAGGGATCGTTTCGCCAACCGCCCAAAGTGAAGGGGGTAATTTCGCCAACCGTTTAAAAGTGAATGAGGTCCCTTCCCCAACCAAAATCCGCATCACCCCAGATTCGTGGGGTGATGCCTTTAAAGGCAGCACACCACCAGAACGCCCGAAGCCATATCTTCCGGGCCGTTTTTACAGCAATTAGAAAGAAATGGACGGAATCACTCTCCTCCACATAATCTACTATGCCGTATACGAATACTCCACCTGAAATCCGTACCACCTCAGATTCGTGGAGTGATGCCTTTGAGTAGACTGGTGAGGTGACATCACTCACTGATCTTCGACAGGTCGCACTTTGATGCGGCACAAGAGTGGTGCATTAAAACTGAAATCGTCGTAAAAAAGGACGTCTTCCAGCCCACTTTTTTACTGCAGTTAGGGAAAGATGAGCGGAACTACCCGGTTCCCGCAATCTACAACTCCATCTCTAGCTCATCGTATTCCATCACCACGTCAGATTCGTGGTATGTTGCCTTTAAAGGCTCTGAACCAGCGGTAGTCTGATGGGGGGAGATTTAGGGAGTAGCGTTAACGGGTAGGTGAACGGCAGCAAGCCTACCCGTTAACCTACCGGTTTTCTCGGATCGCGGCGGCCAGCTCGCAGGGGTCCGCGTATTGACATTGACGTTGACCGTCTGGTTATCAGATAGCAGCTCGCACCCACCACAGCATCTTGTGCGAGCCGTAGAGGCAGTGGAGGAGAACCTTCTGTTGGTGTGGATTCGGTGCTGAATACTCCTTGTTGGCGGTTGCGTTGGTGTTTGTCTCCTCGCTCAACGTTTTGTTGAACTTGGTGGCTTTTTGGAGTACCGTGTGGAATTCCTCCCACTCCTGGGCATAGATACGATATTCGGAGACGGTGATCCGACTCCTCCACTTTTGGACGCTAGGCAAAAGGACGCTCTTCACTATAGGACGGATAGCGAAAGGATCCCCTTTATTTTTGGACGGTTGGTGAAATTATTCTAATCAATTGGGCTGGACCCGAAGAGCTAGACCCCCTTCATCTGAGGAGAGTACGACTCTTTTCTATCGCACCTTTGTTGGTAACGCCACATTACTTCGCTGATGATGTACTAGGTCAGGGTAAATGTCAGTTATTTCCATCTTGCTGTGAACGGTATCGAGTCTGCGCGATCTCGAATACTTCAAAACGAGCCTCAACTTTTTTTATTGACCAACACTTGGCCCAGTAGAGTGCTAAAGGTTCTATGAAGATGTTTTACACTTTAGGGTTGATACGATACCTTTCTAGAGAACATGTTACTGAATACTTGTGGCGTTTCTGAGTGGCGAAAGTTGCATGAAACTACTTTGGTTTTATCGAATTACTATCTGATTTGGGCAAATCCAAACGATTCATCGTGGTTTTGCCAATCTTTACTTTACTTCTGGGAACAAATCATTGCACTACTTTTGGAGTCATGTACACAACTGAAATCGAGAGGCGGTTTTGCCTTAGAATGAAAGTACACTTGTATGGCTTGCAGAAATACACGGCCTCACCTACGCACCAAACGAAGGCTACGTCATAATAACGTAGAGGTTACAGAAGAAGCCTCCTATGCTTTTTTTGAAATTGAAATATTTTCCCATAAGCATAGATGCGATAGTCAGAACCGGTGCTCCGACTATCGCATCTATGCTGTGCATTTGGATGGTTGACAAAAGAACCTCCTTCACTTTTGTACGGTTTTCGAAGTGACCCTTTCACTTTCGGACAGTTGGCAGAGGGATCCTCATCACCTGAACTGCCCCCATGACCCCCTTCACCTGAGGAGCGTCCGGCTCTTCCCTATCGCATCTATGCTCCTGGAAGAAAATAACTCGGAACACTATCCATTTGCATTACAACGGTAGCACTACAAAAACTAGAAAGTCCCTACAACCGCTTAGTTTTACCGGAGCCCCAGGAAGAAGCATGAACTAGCTTTCAAACCTCGATTTTTTTCAAGTGCAAAGGAAGAAATAGATGGTCAACCTCATAGCAAAGGATAAAGTATCATAGAATGACCAGCTGGGGTCAGCCTATGTATCAATTCAGTGTTTCTATTAAAACTATACCGTAAGCCTTATACAACATACTCTCTGAGGTCGTTAAAATTCCCGAAAAAAAAAGAGAGAAAATTGATCCGTTTCCTGCCAGCGTTCGCGGTCAAGTCATTTCCTGCTAAAATGAGACGTGTAGCTGTGAATACTTGTACGTGCAAGAGATGACATGACGAACCACCACTTAAGAAAACATAAAGCTAGTGACATGAAGTCATGCTCATTTGTTATGAAAAAAATGGAACTTGGTAGCTATAATAACTGAAATAATCCCTCAATTCTTCCTTTTGTTTGATCGATTCGTGTACCTTTCTAGCTATCAATATATATATATATATATATATATATATATGTATATATATGCATATACATGTATATATATATATATACATATACATGTATATATATATACATATACATATATGTATATATATACATATACATGTATATATATGTATATATATATATATATATATATATATATATATATATATATATATATATATATATATATAGAGCAAACTTGTTTATTATTCTTGTCATTTCTTCTGTACTGTAATCTTGTCTAGTATATGCTTCATCGTGTTCTCTTGTTTTTCCACCCCTCTGTTTTGAGTCTTTTGCTACGGTTTGTTTGTTTTAGAGGCAGTAGATCTTGCGGCGAGTGGCGGCGCAGCGGTCGGTGTTCTCTATCGATCACCTGTATTTGGCTAAAGATTGGCCACATTTTTCTAAATCATTCGTGTGCAATATGCATCTGCTAGCTGCTTGCGGCCTCTTCGTAGTGGTTGCCTCTGCCTATCAGAACAAAAAGGAAAATGATAGGTGTCGGTACTGCCACTTTTTAGTGGCTACATTCGAAGCTGTAAGTCTTCATTTGTATTGTTTATTGGTATGGTTTTTTTTTTCTGAAATCTTCCGGTATCATATCAGCAGTGTATACGTAGTTTAAATGTTTTCAAGGCAAGCTTGATAAGGAACGTCTTCGTACTACTTTGCTTTGCAGTAGTCTGTTTAGATGAGATGTCCTAGAGATTTGCGATTTTCCTGATCCTTCTAAAGGAACAAAGTTATGACTCACAGTAGCAAGACAGCTTGTAACCCATGGGTGTAGAAACCTACAACAAGAAAAAATCTGGTCTTTGCTACCGAGTTTGATCAGGAGAGTGACATTTTGTCGCAAAGTTAAAGGCATCACCCCACGGAATCTGAAAAGGTACGGATTTCAGATGGAGTATTCTTATACGGGTTGGTAAGTTATGGAGAGAGGAGTGATTCCGTCCCTTTCCTCCTGATTGCTGTAAAAAACGGTCCCGAACATGCGGCGCGTGCACAAGGCTGGCGCGCTTCAATCGAACTCGTTTTAGAAGATAGCGCGCCGGATCGCTCGAAGCCGTATTTTACGGGCCGCTTCTTACGGTGTTTAGGAAGAAATGGAAGGAATCACCCTTCTATCCATAATCTACGATCTTGTATACGAATACTCCGCCTGAATTCCGTACCACCTCAGATTCGTTGGGTGATGCCTTTAAGTTTGAGCGAATCGTAACAAATATAAATTAGATGCATAAATATAAAGGGAAGCCAAGGATTCCGAAAGGGTATAGTAGATGCATAGAACACCAGGATTCCGAAAGGGTATAGTAGACGCATTAAGAGGGTAAAAGTGCTTATGAATAATATATTTGAGTCTTTTTTAGATTTATCCTCCAACACAATGATCTGACTCGTGGTACAATGTGGTATAATCAGTTGTCTCGGCAAGCAGCGCTCTTTCGAATCACTCGTAAATGGCTGTGGATGGACTATCAGTAGTTTTCAATAGCGCGTAAAAACCAATTTCGCTTTCTGTTTTGAGTAGCCAGCGTACCTAACTTCGCTCTTAAATTTTCGCATCACGTGAAGGTGATATTTTTCTCAATTTTTACAACATTGTATTTGAAGGAGGCTGGAAGAGTTACTGCATTGCAGACTTGTGTAGTCGGGACAAAATGATATGAAGCTCGGTGTAGCCTGTTGTTGTTCGCGATGGTTCCACCTCGATCCCAGCCTCTTCGAGAGCAAGAACTTACGCAGCTGCACTGAGCTTCATGTAGTCTTGACCCGACTATATTCTTTGCAACACATATTGAATATTTTAAGAAAGGGCTATCATTTCCGTAATTAGATATAAAAATGCCAGTATTTCTGTTGTTGAGAATCTAGCTCTACAGAAAATGTGAAGGACAGATAAGTAATTCGATGAAATCGACAAAATACCATCAGACAGAATGGTGCCTATGTTTGCATTAGCCATCTACGAATTCCAGAATAAGAGAGATTTTATATGCTTTAGTTGGACAAGAAGGTAAAGATCAATAAATTGATATTTTAGAGCAAATTGGTTATCATATTCGTGATCGGGGTATGCCAAAACCTCAAACAGGTCTTGGTTTTGCGTACAAACAGAATCACACCAAAAAAAATCGTACGAGAAGCAGCGCAGAACTTGCGCCTGACCACAAGGGTCTTTGGGAAAAGTTTGGTTTGACTGTTCAGTTCGTAGAGATTTCCATTCAGACGTGAATGTATTCATTCATACAGATTTTTTTGTTTTGTAGACATTTGTACATATACTTATTCATATTTGATTGTTGAGTTAGGAGCTTTAACTCCTTAAGTTTCACCAGGGTTTATGAATTATCGCCCATTATCGATTAACAATGAGCTCGGATTTTTTTGCCTTCGGTTATTAGCAGCGAGAAATCAAATGCAAGGCTTTGACGGAGTTTTAGGTTGCAAACCTTAGATAGATAGTTACCAATCAGAAACCTTTAGAAGGAGTTCCATCGATGACAAACAGAGGAGGTGCCATGAGCGACTGAACCAAAACCGATCTGTGCAGTACAAAACGTCATTTCATTTTCGTAAGCGATCTTATGAACTTGTTACGTGCGAGTTTTTATGTGGTCGTTTTATTTGGTCGTTCTTTCTAGCCGGTAAGGCCAATCATATCTGGCGCTCTATTCTTTCGATCGGGTGACCACAGCAGTATTTTCTGCAGTTCTTGTCATATTCTCTTCTCTGACCTCCCCAATAGATGGCACTGACTCGAACACATTCAACGTTGATTGTATGTTGCTTTTTCCGTTTACTTCTGCCATATTTGTAGTCAGAACGCGCCGAAATATCTGCACATTTGACGGTTCCATTAAGCAACAAATCAGGGGAAAGCGGTGAAGTTAGTATTGCGTCACTGTGGTCACTTTATATAGAAGTAGCCGAGGGTAGGATTACACTGAACCTTGATGTTATTTTGTCATTTTTGAATGAGTTTATACTTGAATATCTGCGGTTAGAGTTCCATCTCGCCCGGATAAATTAGAAGAGAACGACTGTACCGTTAGAAAACAGCACCTTCTGTGACAACATATTCTCAGAAGCAGTAGCTAGTAACGACGATAGGTCATTTTACTGCGCTGTAGTTCAAGGCAGCATACGAATCTGAAGTGGTACGGATTTCAGGTGAAGTATCTCTATATGGGGTCGTAGATTATGGAGACCGGGGTGGTTCCGCTCATCTCTCCCTGAATCACTGCAAGCAACCGACCCCTGAATGCTGTTTTGTACGATGCCTTCTACTGCAGCGCGCCACACTTGCAAGCGTAGCGTCCTTTACTACCTATCGGGCAGTCCGAATTGATTTTCGACGAATAGCAAGGCGGAGGAGGCGCAAGGGGTGGAGTGTTGCAATAGATGGCTTCGTACAAAACAGCATTCTGGAGGCGGCTGTTGCTTGCTCATCTCGCTGCTGCTTCCGCTAGCGTTACACCGTCAAAGAAAGTTTCAACTCGCAACAGTGGTAAGTTCACATCTGAATGAATAGAGGATATGAGTGTGTTGAGCTCAAATGTGTTCCTAGATCTCTCCGTCCGTCTGATGTGAATTCCCACGGCGACTCGGGGATCAAAGCTACTTCAGAATTGGAAAACTGAATCGATTTATCACAGTTTGTTCCGCCAAAGAACCGTGTACAGCACCGTACATCACACAGACGGATTTCTGAGATTTTCTAGAGCGCGATTAAATTTATGAAAGCAAATTTGAACAAAGCGAGGGATCGCACTGGAGCGATATTAGTGATGGGGAATGACATGAGGTGATGAAAACGTGGAATATTGTCTGGGATGATGATCAAGTTCTTCTTTTCGTGACCTGTGGAGTTGATCAAAACTTGCCTGTTTGGGATAATCGGCGATGGATCACGACTGTACATTGCTTGCGAATGACACTCTTCGACTGCCCCTCGATTTTGAAATCTTTTTGGTTTTTCGCTTCGAGTTACCATTTTTATGAAATGCAACGGAATTTGCCTTCCAGGGTATTCGACTGGTACTGACTATAGTCGGGTCAATACGACATGAAACACAAGTGTAGTTGCGGTGCATTTGCGTACGTGCTCGAAACGGCGCCGTGGAGGCAGCATTTGGAACCAAGTTGGGACCGTCGCAAACTATAGCGTTGGTGGTACCAGCAAGGATTTCACCACGCTCCTAGCCACTACGCTCCACCGAAGCGCCTCGGAAGAAGCCGCGTACGCAATTGCGTACGTGCTTCATGTCGTTTTGACCCTACTATATGTCAGTGATAGACCTGTTTTTGCTATTTATACGGTGAAAACTTGCACCTGATCTTTTTACACCTGTTAATCGTAGTTTCACATATGTCTGGTAACTTTAAACTTTTCCAACTTCTGAAGGTAATTTATGGATTTTAGGACTAGTCAGATTTTAGGACTTGGCGAACCGGACTTATCGATCTGGTAATGCTATAGTCGGTTCAAAACGACATGAAGCACGGCGCAGTTGCGTAACCGGTGCGCTCGTGAAAGCGGTTGGATCGAGATGGGACCATCGCAAACTACAGCGAAGAATGGTGCCCCCCCTAGAGTTTAACCGCTACGTTCAATCGCACCGCTTCGAGCGCAGCCGTAGCGCACTATGCTTCATGTCGTTTTGACCCTACTATGGAAAGGAACAACTCAGAAGAGGATTTGAGATCAGTGAAAGAATTGAACAGTTTTTGCTTCAATAAATGCTTTACTGCCCTGATCTTGGATGGGGCTAGACGGACGGAGGGTGGTCAGACGCGACGCCCTTATATATACTAGGATGCCAAGAAAGTTCTTGGGTTTTTTAACCTTCAATTTAAAAGAAGCATATCTCAGCTAACATATATAACAAAACCTTATTAGTCGAAATAAAAACCATTAGAATTAATACACTTTTGCCAACGAAAAACAAGTGTATTTATTCCAGTGTAATAAAATTCTGGACTTCTAGACGCGGCAAAGTCGTTAAAAGCCGTTTCGGCATCTTCTCGGTTCCTGAAGCATTTTTCGTGAAGAAAGCTCGAGATGATTGAAAAAGTGGTAGTCGGTAGGCGAGAGGTCCGGCGATTATAGTGAATGGGGGAGAGTCTCGTAGCCCAATTCGTTCAAATTCTGCAAGGCCAATTGTGAAATGTGTTGCCGAGAGTTGTCGTGGAGCAGGATTGGTCTTTCTGCTGACCAATGCCGTGCATATATGCTGCAGTTTTCGGTGCATTTCGTCGATTTGTTGGCAGTACTCTGCTGCAATTGTTTCGCCCGGATTCACGGAGCTGTGATGGAAGAGACCTGCTGCAGACCACCAAGCGTGCAAATTTGGCTCTGGAAAGTGTTGTGGAGCTTTGTCGCGGTCCAACCACTGAGCGAACATCGCCTATTGTCGTAGAGGCTCCACTTTTCATCGCACGTCACAATTCAGTTGAGAAACGGCTCGTTTTTGTTCCGCTGAAGAATTGCACTCAACACCTCAAAACGACGATTTTTTTATTATCGTCAATTTGAGTTTTTTCGACTTCCCAATCCTTTGCAAGTGGTTGGAAATTGTCGTATACGTTACATCCAATTCTTCAGCAAAGTTGTACGTGGGTTGGCTTCGACTAAGACCCTCAGTTGGTTGCTCGGGTTCAAGGCTCTTGTCACCGCTGCAGAATTTCTTGAACCACCATTGTACCGTACGTTCGTTAATGGTTCCTGGGCCAAACGCAATATTGATATTGCGAGCTGTCTCGGCAGCTTTTGGGGCTAGCTTTAACTGAAACAAGAAAATCGTGCAAATTTGCCTCTTGTCCATGCTGTACCTGAAGTCCAAATTATCTGAAAAAAAAACCAAGGTAACGACTAGATAGAGCGAAAAACACACTTTATATATATATATATATATATATATATATATATATAATTTGTTATAATACTTTGACTTTATATAAAAAGTGTGTTATAACACACTCTATATAAAGTCAAAATATTATAACAAATTTTAATTTGAAAATACTTGATTTAAAATATAAGACACAAAAACCGCAAGAACCTTTTTGACAACCTAATAGTAGTCAGTCAAAAGTCAAATAGAGTCAAAACGACATGACGTACGGTGCAGTTGCGTAAGCGGTTGCGCTCGAAGCAGAGCGGAGCGCTGCGGTCAGGATCGACTGAGCACCCCTGTTACCACCGCTCATTGCTGCAGTTCGGTCCCACCTCGATTCCAACCGATATCTGTACTGTAAGTAGTCGAAGTGCGCCGCTTCGATCGCAACCGCTTTCTCAGTTGCACTGTGCTTCATATCGTTTTGACCCGACTGTACCTTTGGTTAGAAAGTCTCTAGAATCAACTAGCTTTTACCTATGCCTCTGAAAAAGGTATATCCTAGCTTCAAACGTCAATTCTTTCACTGTGAAAAAGTAGCCGACCTAATACATAGAAAAATATATGAATGTTTTATTTATTTTTATCTTTCTAGAAATATTTTGCTCCATGAATTCCATCTTTTAATTATTAATTTTTAATTTACTTAAATTTCTACTTTGCCAGACTTTTACGGTGTTTTCTGTCTTAAAGGCAAATAACATTAGGTCATCCCATCACAAACTCTGGGTAGGACATCAGTGGAATGGACGGAGCCAAATGATTGTTGCGAGTCTAAGTTACATGTGTAATGCTGTCCCCTGAATCACAAAAAACTAAGTATGTTTTTTCTTTGCAGAACAATTACCATAACTCACCATTATATTAATTACCGTTAATGTAATGGTAAGTTATGGTAATTATTCTACAATGAAATGGAGGGTACTCCATGAACAAAGAGTTTAAGTGTCTATCCCAGCTCCTAGCGGTTTCCCTAGGGCGGTATGCCTAGCTGACCCGACAATCCTGCATAGGAGCTCTCATTTCAGTTCTGGTTATAGAAGTGCGTGAACCGATATCAGTAGAGTTTTTAACACCGAAAATGCCCCTTTCTGCTGAAGCTGATTACATATCCTGCTTTGGTAATGATCAAACATGAATAGGAGAGATCTTCGGAGGAATTGCTCGTTCGATCAAACTCTTCCGATATCTCATCTTTATTAGTTTGATTTCAGCAAGACTTCTGGTTGGGATGTGAGATGTGTATTAGTTTGGTTTGTGGCTTATTTTAAACACTATGCACAATGCAATAATGCAACTAATTAGTTAATTACCAGCATTGGTGCAGCAGTCGAATCTGTCCTGTTGATGTTGCTGTGAACATCACTGGTTTAGAGGCAAACAGAAATATACTACAAACTTGCATGCATGATCTTCTGAAGGAACCCTTCACACCTAAGTTCCATCTGCACTGATTCGTACCAAACATTGCCCACAGACACCTTGGGGCAGGTGTACTCTACACGGAAATATCGTGATGGGAAAGATCGATTTTTGAGATTTTTCTCAGGTAAAGGGAAAAGCCTTACCAGCTGATTTTCGGCGTGCAGGAATCACAAATATTACATTTACTTCGGATGAAAATATCGATATTATTCGCATAACTCTATGTGTGTGAGACTAGAAGGGATTGTCCAGTTGTCCGAATACGTGCGGCCATTACGAGAATTAGCAAATAAAAATGGATGTAAAGATCGTAAAATGCAGCTTGTTCTGTGTGTGCAAACTGTCAAGAAAAACAGGTGTGTGCTGCATAAAACTGCATAAAGATGGAGTCCTAGAGTTTGAATTTTGCAGGGTTTGCGGAGAACTGCACGGCAGCACTTTGCTGGAGGTGACACAGCATGGGAAGAAAAAAAGCTGGGGAAATATGCCACAAGGTGACTTTTGGATCGTTTTCTGTTTGAAACCTTCTCTGCGTTGTACGTTTGTTTAGCGAAACCCGGTTTGTTGAAGTTATGGAAGGTATATGCAAAAAGAACACAATTGTTGAGATGGATCCTTTCCATGGACTTCATGAGTTAGAGTTTAGGGTGAGCATTTCTGTTATTTACATATCGGAATGTTGCTTCCTGCGCTTTTCATATATATATATATATATGTATATATATATATATATATATATATATATGTTTATTTATTTGCTTTTATTTATTTATTCCTGTTGTGATAAATTGTCGTAAATTAGGAGTTTTCATCCAATCTCTCGCCTTTCCCTACTTAGAAGTGTAGTCAATGTTTATTCAGTGCAATACTCTTGTCGAAGAACATGAAGATCTCTTAGAAGACTACTATTATAAGCACCAGGTGAAAAATATGACGGAATGGCTATGTGAGATACAAACCAAACGTAAGTGTTTTCCTTTTGTTAAAAACATTACCTCACGAATCAGAGATGGTGCAGATTTCAGGTGGAGTATTCTTATAATTGATAGTAGGTTGTGGAGAAGGGGGCGATTCCGTCCATTTCTTCCTTATTGCCGTAAAAAACGGATGCGAAAGATGCGGCGCTGCACAAGGCTGGCGCGCTCCAGTCGAACTCCCTGTAGGAAATAGTGCGCTAAAACGCCCGAAGCCGTATCTTCCGGGCCGTTTTTTACGGCAATTAGGAACAGATGGACGGGATCACTCTCCTCCCCGTAATCTACTATGCCGTATACGAGTACTCCACTTCGAATCCGTACCACCTCAGATTCGTGGAGTGATGCCTTTGAGCTATCTCAAACGATAATTGGCCGTAAATGTATCACAGTAGACATCTTCAAATTTTCTGGTGATTCTTACTTTTAAACTATAACTCGATAAGCTAACGCCCCAAAGGAATCTGACAATTATTTTGGAATGGACTAAATAGAGGGTATTCACAGAGCTCTGTAACTGTTTAAATGCGTATAGCGTAAGTGAGCACTTTTTGTATCCTATGTTAGAGTTTGCTTAAAGGCAGAGTTCCACAAATCTGACGAGGTGAAGGGATTCGCGCGAGAAGTTAGAGATGATGGGATGGCGGGATCTGGGCTAGTTCCGCTCATGTCCCCCTAATCGTCGTAAATCGTCGTGAAAAAAGCGGCATGGGAACCGCATTTGTTTACTAGGTACGTTAGAGCGCTTCTCTATGTATACATTCCAGTCTCCTCAGCAGGTCATTCATTGCTTTTATTTGAATAGACTGGTGAGGAGACTTTATCAATTTTTGTTGCCGCTCGCATGTGGATGTGGGACGTGCACAAGGGTGGCGCGTTGCATCTGAGATCGTTGTAAGAATTGACGTCTTCCACTCCGTTATTTTTTTTTTTACACCGATTGGGGAGAAATGACCGGGACCGCTCCGGTTTCAGCAATCTGCAACCTCATCTGTAGCTTTTCAGCGGATTCCCTCACCTCGTCACTTTTGTGGTGTACTGCCTTTAAACCTTTGCACTCTAGTCTAGTTAGGCACATGGAACACCAGCAATCGCAGGAACAAACGAATTTTATTCTTCATGTGAAAGTGCTGAAATAAGATAAACAAGCGTGTCTCTGCTACGGTGACGGTGGATTTAAAGTTCTTATTTCAATGTCGCACATCGCACGGAGAGTAAAAGGTAAAGAATATTCATCACGTATTCTGTTCAGTTTGCTGTCCGGATGGTCACTATGGTAAAGACTGTCGAGAATGTCCTGGCCTAAAACTTGCGGGAATGGTGTGCTTCGGCCGTGGAAGCTGTGATGTAAGTGTGAAACACTGCTTTGTGCCAGCGCTTTTACATTTGATCATCAAAGAGAACCGCCTTTCAATCTACTTGGTTATCGACTTCATATGTAGCTCAAAGAATGTAAAAATGATAAAGAACTTTAAGCGAAACCTTCTATCTCTGGATTTTACATGATAATTTGTATAAAGATGATGTTATCTAAATGAGGCGTGGAACTGGCGTTCCAGAGTCTTATAATCTTAGCTGACTAATGATATAGTTTTAAAGAAATCCAAACAAAAAACAAACAAACAAACAATAAATTTCTTTTTTTTTCGCTTTTCTTTTAGGTTAGAGTTTTCACTTTGCACTTTGCTACTAGTGAGATTTTAGTGCAGAACCACTAAAATCGTGCTAGTAACAAACTTGTCAAACTGTCGGTTACAGCGGAGCTCTGATTATGACAGCTTCATGCTCTTATGATGATATCAGAAGCATCGTGTATCCTCCTAGAGTTCCATATACAGTTCATTTAAGAAAGTCCCAAGCTTCTTGAACAACTTTCTTTAGCACAATTTTATGGTTGATTCCTTTTGCGATAGATAGAGATCATGCACGAAAGGAAAATAAGTTAATAACTTTGACTTGGCCCCAGCAGGATAACGAAGGATTTAATAATAAAATCAACATTTGAAATTGTTTGATAAGAAGCATTGTATTATTGTCAGTGATTTTTTTAATAATAATAATATCAATGCAGTCCCGTATTTTAGGGAAATGGTAGAAGATATGGCACGGGGAAATGTGCTTGCGAGCCAGGTTATGTTGGAAATCTGTGCAGACAATGTGCAGCTGGTTACTTTGAAAAGTCGAGAACAGACAAGACGATTGAATGTGAAAGTATGTTCAAAATTTTGTGAAATGTAAGAATTTCGGTGTTTATGCTAGCCTTCATTTATGAAAGTACAACTTGTTGTTCTTTATTGAATTCTTTTAGTTAAAAATGCAGCATTTCTCACTTTTCACTTCCTCTTTTCTTTTTTGAAGAGTGCTTCGAGGGCTGTGCTGGAGGATGCTCAATGTCAGGCCCGAAAGGATGTGTGAAATGCAGAAGCGGGTGGAACGAAACGATAGAAGGATGCGTAGGTAAAGCAATATTCCCGGTTTTTCACTGCACCTAACTACACTGCAAAATTCTTTAAGAAAAACTTTTTTGTTATTCAAGATATAAATGAGTGTAACACGGAAACAACATGTCCGAAAGCCAACGAGAAGTGCGTAAATTTGCCAGGATCGTACCGATGTGATTGTGTTGATGGATACAGAAGAGAAGAATCGTCCTGTGTGTTGGACGTTGAAGGTAAACATTCTATTTCGAAAACATTGGAAGAACTAGTCACTTTCAATAGTTTGGAGTTGCTTATTTGTGAGGTTGTGCGTAGGTTTGTAAGCCCTCCACGGAATGAAGGCACTGAATATAGATAATGTGCCTTGGCTGTTACTCTACCGAATAGGAGAGACTGCTGCCTTTCCCCTAGTTTTGCAAATGTCACCATCGTGTTTGTATAGTTCTGGATTCCTACCACTTCAGTCTCACTAATGCTCTAGCGTTAATGTGACTACCGCCGCTTGTTTCTCTTTTACTCTCCATCAAGCGAATTTTTCACCCAAGCGAAGCCAGAAGCAAAAAGTCTCATCCATTAACTCACGAATAGGGATGTATCTGCCATTATTGGTGTGATAGTATTTTGTTCAGTATTTTCAGCTTATTAGTTTTTCATCTAACTTTTTGCACGTACTTTATACAATCTGAAATTTTTAGAATTTCCATAATCTAAGCTCCCCGCATTTCCTTCCCAGAAAAATTGAAGAACATTCACGAAAGTGTCTTATTTAATGTTAGCTTCCCCTTCGCCATTGTCGTATATGATGTTATAATCCTATAATACCTCCTATAATGTTATAATCTACCTCATCCTTTAATATTTTTCATCATTTTCGACGTAGAAAGAGGATCCGAGACACTTTGGAACAATCAAATACAACTTTTAGAAACCTGAACGCTTCGCAGGTAGGACGAAAACAGGGTTAGCATCATCAGACACTCTACGAAAAGGGCAATGTCATTAGTTTCACATTTCACGCAAGTAAAAGAAAGGATTTTCTCGATACTACTCAGCGAATGAAGGAACATCAGAACATTGTAAGAAAGTAAAAGTAGCAAGACTTCAATTAAAAACCCCCGAGTTTATCCAAATGCTTTTTTCATCTTGGCCCAACTTTTACCGACATCTCTCTTTAGTTGACATGACAGGACCGTCAGTTGTTAATGAGTTATGGTTGTTGACGTTTGCTTCGAAAAGTTAATTCTTCGATGCGCCATCTAACACGGCTTTGGTTGTTTGCGACTTCATCAAAAATCCTACTCATATCGTTCTGAAACCGATCTATTCACCTGATTTGGCCCAATCTGACTTCTGGGCGTTTTGGAAACTCAGAAGACCACTTCTTGGTCACCGCTTCGACTCGAATGAGGAAATAAAAGTGGTATTGAAAACGGCGCTCAAGGCCCTCCCGGGAACCAAGTGTAACATATGTTTCGACGATTGGAAGAAGCGTTGGTGTAAGTGTATTGCTCCTAAAGGAGAGAACTTTGAAAGAGATGAAATAAATTTTGAAGAATAATATACCGTTTTTTTATTTGAAAAGTCTTACTACATTACTTCTGGATCACGGTAGTAGGAACTCTGTGTGAGTTCGTCTACCTATCAGTGCAACCGATTACGAAAAGAGTAGTACGATGGCATCTATGATTGATTCGCTTATATGATTTTGCGAATGGGCAGCTTCTGCAGCTTATTCATACCCATACGAACTGGGTTGCTGATGTTTGACGACAACGGGGTTGCCGGGGTCCCGTCGCATAGTAGGTTGCATCTCTGTGGATAGAGGATCATACAAAGTCCTTTCACACGCCTTTTTTTGAATTACAATAGGGACTCAGCATGATCACGCACACACCCGTGGACCACTCCCTATCCCCATCTATTCGTGGAAAGATCCAGACATTGTCAATGTTGTGAAACGCCGCCTTTAAACAGCGACCCTTCTAGTCAAGAGTCTCCTCAGTTAGCTCATACTTCATAAAAATGTGATAACTTGTATAGTAATTCTACCTGTTGACAGTGACTTGTTTCTTCTTCTTATTCAATATAAACAACCTAGAAGAACCCTTATAATTTTGGTGGTTATTTACCAAACAGTATGGCTCTTTAAAAGCAGCGTACCACGAAATTAGCGCGCTGCGGAAATCCCAAGGAAAACGTAGTTAGATTGTAGATAATGGGAATGAGATCCTCTCCTAACCATCGTAAAAAAACGGCGTTCTTTCATACGAAATCAGCTGCAGCCTGCCACCCTGTGTGTGCGCTGCATCCATGAGCGACCGGTCGGAGGTTAATGAAGTCTCCTCACCAGCCTATTTATCCAACACCAGTTAATACGGTGCTGAGGAGATCGGAATGTGTACAACGGTGCACGTTTTAACCTTGTAGGAACTAAATTGGTTCCACCGCCGTTTCCGTAATCTACAAATCAAATCCTTCACTGAGATATCCGTATCAGGTCAATTTCGTGATACGGTAGTGTAATCAGTATGAGCCTCAAATTCGGCCTAATTTTTCAGCGAAGTGTGTTCAAGAATTGTGTCAATTGCTTACTTTGGTCACTTTCATTTGATTCCTTTATGCAGTGTGGTATTGCAGTCTGATCGAAACGTATTGAAGAATGGTATGATTGTGTAGGCAGATGTGGTCATCAATCTCGATATATCTGCCAGCCCCCGCAAGTTATATAGACTAGACACACGTACATGATCCCTAAACTATTCTGAGTTTAAGTCAATCCCACTGGCGCAACTAAAGCGGATTTCGATTGATTAATACCGGCTCTATTCTTCAAAACAGTCTTCGTTCTTTTTAATCCAAAAATTCTCTGTCTTTGGCCAAGTGATCAGACGCTGTCCTCAAACTGAAAACGTTGATATTTAGCATCCTGTGTCGCCGCTAAGTACTAGTTCTGCAACTTTCTTCTATTCCTTTCGCCCTTGACATAAATTAGAACAGTTTCCAGCGGAACCGTATCGGATGCTGATTCCTCCTGACACATTGCTGAAAGGGATATCTATGACCAGTTTGGCACTGATCATCGCGTTCGTGATTTGGCGGCAATCGATTTATCTACTCCTCCTCACGACTATTGCAGTGGCAATGATCATCTTCATAGATATCAATGTGAACCCAGATACGATACCAGACAGTGTGAAAAAATACTTAACGTTGTGATGTGATGATAGATTTACTAGACAACCTTATTCCAGTGGACAGCTATGATGATCACATGGATATATTTCATTTAGCTCAATGTATAAAGGTTTCGAGCATCTCTTAATGGTTAGATGCGGTTTTCAAAAAGATCTGGCTTTTATTTTTCGGTCTTCTCTCCGTCTAAACGTACGGGGATTTATTTGAAATTTTCGGTGGGTAGTTCTTATTAAAGAGGGAAGGGCAGCAGCAGTGGCATTGCAAGTATAGGAACGAGAACCGAAATTGGAAAACGGTCAAAAGGTATGCGTATACTGTGCCACTGCGCCTCCAGGAATCTGATGAACATTGATAATTGCACCGCGCTGCTCCTGAAAGGGTCCTAATCACCACAATACTCTAGTCGGTGCCTATTGTGCTACGACTTGGTGACGCCGCGCCCACACCTCCCATTTGGTTGTGTCTCCAGCTCTTACTCTAAAAAGTTTATATAAGTGAAATGCAGTTTAGAAATGTGAATGACTGTCTGTTATCCCGCTCTGAATTGTTGATTTAAATCATCCATTTATCAATTGGAACACAAGAGATAGGTTTTAAAAAAAAGTTTTCCACTGTGTTATACTATCTATCTCTGCTTTTTCTTTTCTCTAAGTGTTTCTTTTTGCGCAGTCAGCTAAACAAGATTGGCATCCATTGCCTGACGCAGTGCGGCTTGTGCCTCGCGCACATACATACTACCTAAAGGCGTGTCTCGGAAATACAAAGGTATGTGTTCACACACCGAACAAGTCACATTTGATTTTATGCACAGAATATATAGAACAGAAGAAGTGAAACGTTGTAGAAAATAGAAAGGAAATTAAAGAATTATATAAAGTTCTATTATGTAAAACTTACAAACAAGTATATATATATATATATATATATATATATATATATATATATATATATATATATATATATATATATGTATATATATATGTATATATATATATAATTTGACAAAGCATTGATCCAAATAATCTTTTTGGTTACATAATGAGAGATTCATCGACAAAATTTATTTATCCTTAGCGTCATTATGTTGTCACTTTAAAGCCATTCCATTTTGAACACGTTCGTTAAAGTTTGAATAAGAGGTTAATGAACTAGCAAAAATGTTCAAGTATTTCATACTTCAACCATACTGGTATGCTTTGAAATCAGGAGCAGGAGCAAGTTCGCTATTAGAGGTGGCTATAGTTTTGGCTTGATACATGTCAAAAGGAAGACCTGTCCAAAGTAATAGAAATAACCAGTACAGTGCCCTCAACATTTGCTTTCAGTTTGTTGCATTGACCTCATTAAATAGCAACAATCGTATGTTTTTTTTTCTTGAGAGAGGTGAATGCTATAAAAAAAAGCCTTACCCGCCTAAAGGAACAAATACGCCCTCGGAGAGGTAGTATTCTTATTGCAATAACTCTTGATGAAGTCATTTGCATACTTGACTTTCCGATCCTTTTCTCCACTTCCTCATGTGCGCAAAGAAGGAAACATTCGCCCGCCTTTTATACCAATGTATACCATTTTACAGGCGAAAAAACAACAAAAGAAGAACACAGTGACAATGTCAATGGTTCTTATGAGAATAGTACGGATCAGTACGAAAGTGCTCACGAACATATTTCCAGTGACTCTAGTTCTAGGGAGGAATTGTGACCTTACTTGTACTATGGTGTATATTTCCACACATGTTCATTGTATTAATAGTCTATTGCATTTTTCTGGATAATCAATTTTTTGGAGTCATATCGTTAACAGGTTCCATGTAATGATGTGATATTGTTCTCTCTTTCACTTTTTCTTCTCATTTGCAGCCCAGTAATTTTGGCTATTGTTCCAGTTTTATTACGCATGAATGAATGCAGTAAATTACCGCAAAATCATTTATTAACGCCACTGAAAAGGCTGTGATGGGTGTGGCGCAGTCGGTTAGAGGTTCGTTGTAGCCGCACGATCAAGGGTTCCAAACCACCCCATTGCAAACCAAGCTTTCATCCCTCCGGGGTTGATAAATTGGTACCAAACTTGTCTGGAAGGATAAAAACACTGACTTGATCATTGGTTGGCCATCGCAAGTCACTGTATACGAATTCCAGTAAAACGCGTTGTGGATTGATACGCCAGTTACTTCTTTATGACTTTTAATGAAACACCTCAGCTAATCATTCCTGACCAAAAGTCACAAACAAAAATAATTCACACTTTTCACGAAAACCAACTTGTTGGAAATCAGAACTCAGAAAATCAAAACTCTTTGAGGCAACATTATACGTGAAGAACTAGGGATCTTCCCAATTTCTCTAATACCTTTCGAACGTATCCACACGGATATCATTGGAAGTCAGTGTGCTGTGCATAGTTCAAAATATGAACTCCTCGTTCGTATGTTAGAAGGAAGAGCGCCGGTAAATAGAGAAAAAGTCAAACTTACGGTAGAGAATTTGCAACTACTGTTAATGGTAGTTGTTTCTTTTTTAAAATTAATTCTCTCGCTGGAAAGGTTGAATGCTGAAAGGCTGATAGAATCTTGGAATTTAAAAAGCTGTAAATTTGTTTTCCACCGACTAAAACGATAATATTTTGAATGTGTGGCATACAGTAAGTTTCATTTTCACTTATGCCATTTACATGACGATAATCTACTGTGAATCGCCATTGATCCTTTTTGGAGCCTTTTCTTGACTCCAGCAATAGGAGATGCAAATTTGCTTGTGCTTTGTCCGATTATACGAGATCGTAACATTTCGTCTGTTTGTCGTTTAATTCCCTGTTTTTTTTTTCTAAAGGAACGCGATATGTAGGTTGCTTTGGTAGTTTGCCGTGAGGAAAAAGTTACTTTTGTGTGTTATAGACATTATAGTGTCTTAAATTCCCATCAGGTTCTGCAAAACGGTGTTGGTAGCTTTGCAAGAGTGTAAAAATGAGTGATTTCTTGTTCTGTTAGGATTTGTTACATGTTTTTTTTTTTGTTTTGTTGTTGATTTGTTTGCTTGTTATTTTGTTTCTTTACAAGTTTCTCAAGTGGAAATATGTCGTTAGAGGGGAATACTGGTATATTTTTACTAATGTCCGCTTCTAGCGGAGTGTATTTTGCTGTTGGGATAACTCTTCTTGTTGTAAGAGTTTCTTTTTGATGGACTAAGAAAATTGTTGGCCATGTTGGTTCTTTTACGATTACGTAGTTAGCTGTAACCTGTTTGTTTTTTTTTTTTTAACAATTAACTTGTTCTTGTGAAATAAAGAAATAGGAGCACGAGTTGCGTTCGAAGGAGAACAGTACTCCGATTTGGAGTGCGGGATAGATTTTTTCCAACAGCTGTCCTGTGGGGTAAAGTTAGTTAGTTAGTTAATCTGATTAGCCGGTCTTTTGTCAACAAGTGCAGAGGAAAAAATATAAGCTGTGAAGAAATCAGAAAAGAAGGAACAGATAACAAATAAGAAACTGGCATCTGAAAACAGTTGAAATGTTATACTATGTCTTTTCTCGCACATACTGCCTATACTAGCATATAAACTCGGGATTACAGTTTGAGAACATGTAGCAAGTTATATATGTGTGCTATTAGGTGTATGAGTTTTGAAGAAATAGGAATAAATGCAGATAATTTAGTATTTTTCGTGTACATATATTGCAGATAGTAACATACAAACATGAAACTACAGTTTAGAAGGTGCGACAAGTTATATGTTATTGCATTAAGCCTAAGAGTTTAGAGAAAGGAGCACAAAACAAATAATGTGGTGACTTAGCGCAGTGAAAAGCGACTAAGACTGCTCAAAACTATAAAACGCTTTCGCAAGAGAAGCATACAAATTTAATATTTTTAGTGTTCGCGGGCAGCGACTAGAATTATAAGTTCAGGGTATGAAAATGCAAAATCCGAGAGCTTGTTCGCATCGACTATTACAACTTATGTTTTTCAGGTTAGTTCCCCTAACAGCATGCTTTACTAGTAGCAAAAAGGTTGGGAATAAAAACACCGACGAATTGTTCGCTTGTAGTTTCGCATAGATAGAATGGGTAGAAGAGTGGATAGAGTAATTTTGAAAATTTTATTCCCATTCAGAAGTTTTAAGATTTTTAGAATCTACCGGGAACTTCCATGGTAAGTTATAGAGACGCCTCCCTATACTTGATGTGTTACGGGAGTTCAAACGTTTACTATAAATATTTATTACCATAGCCGGGTCAAAACGACATGAATCACGAGTGTAGTTGCGGTGCATTTGCGTACGAGTTCGAAACGCCGCGGTACAGGCAGTAGTCGGGACCGAAGTGAGACCGTCGCAAACTGCAGCGATGGATGGTGGCAGCAAGAGTTTCACCACGCTCCTAGCCGCTACGCTTCACCGAAGCGCCTCGAGAGAAGTCGCGTACGCAATTGCGTACGTCCTCCATGACGTTTTGACCCTACTATACACATATGATTATCCAGCTGATAGATATATATGTAATGGCCGAGGACGCTATTACCTGATATACATCAGGTGCTGTCGGAAGCAGTCCGACAACACATGGTGTACATCAGGCCAGCTGTTACAACTGCATCGCGACAAAATGAGGACCTCATAAGAATTGAACACTAATGATGTATTTGTGGTGAACAAACTGTTTGAACGGTTATTGACTAGAAATTTGCCTACGTCTTGTACTCACTTCAGCTGACAGCATTTGGAAGCTTTGGCGAAACTTTCTCAAAATACAAAACGTAGAGCGAAACTCTCCACTTTAAATGGCGATTGGCTTTTTTCGTGAGATGGAAAGATAACTTCCCGCGTTTTGATCTCTTGAGTAGAGGGTCAGCCTTTAATTTACTTTCTAATGTTCTAATACTTCTAGAAAAAGACGTTCGAAACATTCACCCTATCAGTCGGCGGACATCACTAGGCTTCTGAAATCCAAGGTGAGCATTTAATGTGGTCGATACGTTAGTGGTTTGAAAAGTAGGCTTGGAATTTGTCTATTTAGTTGTGAAGAGATCAGATGGTTTAGATTGTGAATTGATTTTATTTCAGGTTCTGAAGAAAGCAATTTGGCGGAAGCCAATAAAATCAATTAACAACCTCGTGAACACCCCATAAAAATCCTTATCTTACTATGCCGAGGTTCATTGAAAGTCAAACACTTTTAGAAATACTCTGGTATCTCTTCTTTATTTCCCACAAATCCCACTTTTAACATTGTCGGGTGTTAATGATAACAACTGGTCTAGGGTACGAATGCTCTTTCCTAGCGGCAGCTTTTTCTGCAGAGAGATTTGCCTGCGCTTGATCGCTTGTGGGTTCGTGACGATCGTCCGCTACTGCCAACCGATTTTCGCGGGAAATCTCGCCCTGCACGCGGAAATGTCTATTTTGAACAGTGGTACATACAAACAACAAATAGTTCGGGAAGGTAAGCCTGCAAAATTAGTGCCAAAGCGACAAGCCATTTGCAGATGAAGGGAAGAGGAGAAACAAAAGTTGCCAGAACCATTGTCCACATCCTTCATCTTAAAAAAACAAAAGTAAACTGAATATGCTACATAGTAAGCACTGAACGCATTGACTGCAGCCACTCGTAGTCTCGAATTGTTTGGAGACTCGATAGCAATTTATAAGCAGTAAAACACCAATTCGCAGCAAAATAAAATGTAATCACAATCAGTGGGAACTGTTCAACTTCTCTAGTGCATACTTCTCAGTTATAGAACTGTGAACTGGGTTATTTCAAAGAAATGACTATACCACGGATTACTCAATTTCGAGAGGAAAAACAAGAAGCAATCTGTGAGTCAAAACAGACACCCTTGTCATCTTCTTGTCTTCAGTACGCTGTCTTGCACTCCAAATCTGTTACTCTCATTTGGAGTTGGTTCTTCCTATGGCCCTTTAACATCGCTAGCATCGTGATCCCATAAACGAATCGGTGTCCAATAATGACCAAATAAGTGGGCCTTTATTGGTAAATA
This sequence comes from Necator americanus, assembly GCF_031761385.1. Taxonomy (NCBI): domain Eukaryota; kingdom Metazoa; phylum Nematoda; class Chromadorea; order Rhabditida; family Ancylostomatidae; genus Necator; species Necator americanus. The sequence continues at coordinate 35,867,303 of NC_087374.1, read as the reverse complement.
ATTATCTGAATAAGTTAGAGACAAAACATTTATTTCATAAAGAAATGGACTTCTACTAATATTATTTTCCTGCTGTTCTCTCTTCATACACTACTATCGGCAAGACAATATCAGTGATAAATACATGATAATATATATAGTCGGGTCGGAACGACATGAAACTCGGTGCAGTTGCGTAAGCGACTGCCCTCGAGGCGACGCAGTGATCCTGGCAGCTAGGGTCGAAGTGAGATCACAAACTGCAAGGATGAGTGGTGCTAACAAGAGTTCCTCCTCGATCTTAACTGCTACGCTCCACCATACCGCTTCAAGTGCAGCTGTTGACTGCCCAGAGCTTCATGACGTTTTGACGCGACTATGCCCCTGCATAATAGATACAAGATAAACAACAGATGATTAAGTACCTTCTATTACAAGAATGGAATCAAGAACAGTAGTCAACACAAGGTTCAAGTGTCTTATATAACAGAATGTTTTGATGCTATTACGTCAAATTCTAAAACTCTAAACAGATATCGATCCTTCTCTGAAATCAGTTTTTCCAATGAGGACATTTAGCAAAGCGCTACGACCTTTTTCATTCTGTTGCAGTGCTTCATCAAGCATCTGCTCTGTGGAACCAACGTTCTCGCCGGACAAAGTCGATCCCCATCCACCTAGTGCTGTTGCGACATTGTCATAGCGTGTACGCTGAAGACAAAAAATCATTGAAACAGTTGGAGCTCCGGGGTAACCTTCTTTTTAGAATCAATAACAGAAAATATAAGAAGTAATTTACTAACAATGGTACGTCCTCCCCGGCAATTCGTCTCGGCCAGAAGATCATCGCACATATATTTAGATGGAGGGAAACAAATGACAAAAGACCTACTGCTAGATCCACAGCCACGCTGCTTCTGAACATCGGAATTTGTTCTCGCGCAATCTGGGTCCAACATGCATCGTTCCCAATTACTCCAATAACTGGCAGTTTGTGACGTGAAAAAGTGTCGTATTCCATTATAGAGTACCCAGAAGAACCGTCTCCCCATAATATGTATACAGGGCGGTCAGGATAAACAACCTTAAAGTAATCATTGTCAAAATGATAGAAGAAAAGCAATCCCGTACTGTGAAAAACAACAATCGCTGTAAAAAAAAACAAAGAATTCTTCGTTGTTGTTACAATAATTATTCAACAAATACTTAGGCAAGACCAAGACTAAGAGTAGCTATCTCTCTAGACGTAAACCAAGGGTTGAAATATAATTTAAGGAAACGGATTTTTTTCTGGAATTTTTGACATATTGTAGAACGAAGATAAGGAATATTCAAAGTGATTTAAAACTATACCTGTTACGGATAAGTTGAAGATTAAGTTCCCATAAGTTCGCACTGTGTATATTTCTTGGTTTAAAAGTCATCAACAGTTTCCCAATTGCAATTTGAAATTTGTCTAGTGAATGTGTCAGTGAGATAATGTGGTCCACAGAAAAGCAGCAGCAAACTACCCACAATCATATCATAGGGACGAATTTGGTTCCCAAGTCCAGTCGCAGGGTAAAGATGCCCATGTCAAAAATGGAAAGCAACATGCTATCATACGTAATGGAGCTTGAGAAAAACTATCAAGCTCAGAAAAAGTAGTGAAAAGAAACAACAAAATTTTCTCATATAACTCTATGCAGTAAAGTCACAGATTGGGAAGGCAGGGACAAATTTCTCAGCTGAATTAGATGTTAATAGATAATGACACGGTAAAATCTGAATAACAGTAGATAGTTTTCAAAAAAAACTGCCAAATAAAGTTGCAATAACTTCCATCAAACCTTGGCCCCGAGAGCAAATCCACCACCCACTCCTAGGGTTCCGAATGCTCCTGGATCAAGCCACTGTAGCGGTCCGCGTGGCTTCACTATGTAGGCAGCCGAGCCCACGAAATCACCTCCATCAGCAACCAGTATCGCATCATTGGGAAGTTTCTGCAAAAATGGCAGTTTATTTCATATGGAAAAGTTTCAATAGAACAGGAAATTAATATGACTCAGAATGAATAAACTGGTATCAGACTTGTCTGAAAGAATGAAAACACTAACTTGATACATCAGCTAGCCCCAGAAAGTGATTGTATGGGCTAGACACGCGTTCGTGACTCTCAAACGATTCTGAATTGAAGTGAACGCATTAGCGCATTGCAAGCGCATAAACTAACGCTAGGCACTTCACCGTTTATCTTTTAATCGCCAACAGAGTCCAAGAAGAAAGAAAAGTAAACATTCTCGAAGGGTGCCAAGAGAAGGTGAAGGTCACTTTTAACTTTTGGCCTAAATAAGCTATGGCCCAATATCTTTCCTACACTGATGTTAAAAAAAGTGAGTTTGAGAGTCACCGGCTCCCCCTCTTCAGACTATGGTTAATTAGCGCACTACAGTGACTCCTACTCCGCATCGAAATAGTGTGACTCTAGAAACGCACGCATCTGCTAACTGAAACGTCTACAACGAAGTAAAGTACATAAAACTCACGTTTTCAAGACGGGCGAGGAAGTTTAACGGATTAATGTAGCCATTCGCTATCTCATCCTTCGTTTTGTTGGCAAGAGCTTCTTCCTTTTCATTCTCTTTAGTTCTCAATTCATTTATCCACTCATTTGGCATTTCATGGCCTCTCTGAAAACATTTCACTTAAATCACTAGCAATAAGAAAGGAAGAACACATTTTCTTTATTTAGTTTGAACTGCTAAATTGTAGCAATAACTCTAGCAACAATCACACACCTTTCCCAATTCACGGGCGACAAGAAGGAGCGTTGATGCTACGTCAGCTTGCACAGACACATCTGCATTCCAGAATGTTTTCTCGTTCTGGGACATGAGGACTTTTACAATATATCAGAAAAAGTCCTGAGCAACCTCAAGAGAATTCTTTGGTAAGAATTAACTATTGAGACGAATGTCGAAATACACCAAAAAAAGATACAATCGCTCATCAATACGCTGCAAAATAACAGAAAAGTGTAAACCTTGGTTAATTGGTTCCTGCTCCTGTTCACGCATACAACCTTTGACTTCTTCGATAAAACACGCCCGTAGGAAAGCCGGAAATCGCAGACTGTTCCTAGAACAGAACACGTGTTAATTGTTACAAGAAAGACAGAAAATGATTGGAACTCTAAACTTCATAATCAAATAACATTTCAGGTGAATTAGCTATAAATGCAAGTACCAAGACATTTTACCTGCAAGGATTGTTAAATCCGCACTACGCAATGCATCCCTTCTGTTCTGGCGCATTTGAAGACGATTTTCCCTTCCAAGTAAGCCACGTGCCATTCCCCCGAGATATACAGGGATACCCAATGCCTGCAGATGATCATTCAGATAATGTCGAAAACGATAGTGCTTGAATATAAAGTGTGAGACAAACCTCAACAGCTGTAGCTAGTTCTTTCGGAGTAACTGGAGGAAGAGTTGCCTGGCTACCAATAAGCATTACTGGCCTTTTCGCTTGGAGAATTAGCTGCACTATGTTCGACACCTGAACCTAGTAAGCGCGGAAATGGCATGAGACATTTGGGACATGTAGCGAGAAGACGAAAAATACGTTATAGCTAAGAAAACTAATCTGACATGTCCAAAACCCCTCGATGTACTCAGCACAACTCCTCATGTATCCCAAACGGGATGTTTTCAGCTTTTCCCGAGTTGCATCAATTTTCGAGCTGCTCATCGTTATGAGATCATGCAAGGACTAACAAGAAGAGGAAGAAGTGATAGTATGTTGGCGCGAAGTATATAGAATGTGGAGAGTGCTAAAAATCCCCCATTTTAGCCGTTGAAGGCTGGTTTTGAAATTGCCACTTTTGGACAATTTCGAGCAATTGTTTCTACTACAATTTCCTTCCCGTCCGCGGGGCACACATCTGTTGAATGTTAATTTAATTAATTTAATTTAGCATTTCATTCTGATGTTTAAGTAAATAGACAAATGAATAAAACTACCTGTCCCGCCTTTGGCATAGGAATCGTTGTGGGTAGCGGGGTGATATCCTGCGGTTGCCAAGCAGCACTGAACTGCCGAGATATGTGGCAGCGAAGATACATATTTAGAGCTTTCTGAACACAAAGTGTACTAACAAGCTTATATATGGTCGGGTCAAAACAAACAGAAACAAGGTGCTCTACCGCGGCGGCTTAAGCGGCTGCGCGGTGGAGTGTAGCGGTTGGGACCGAAAGGCAACCTTCGCTAGCACCACTCACACTGCAGTGGAGTGTAACCGCCTACGCAGCTACACTGAGTATCAGGTTGTTTTGACCCGACTATATACAAATTATAGCTTATTTTTTTTTTAAATATAACCTTGTCCTCAACAGCGACGCATTGTCAACGGTCAACTCTGCAAAATTAAGTGCGCTTCCAGAATTCAGCTATATGTTTGGACACTTGGAGCTCGATTTTGGCTTATTTGACTTGATGGCGAGCAGTAATTGTCGCCGAGCAATAATCGCTTGACGCGGTCGCCCCATCTTCTCCAGTGGCGCGTCGTCATTGAACATGGCTCTGCCCAACCTTCTCAGTCTCCAACAAGAGCTCGCACAAAATCTTTGTTTCATACGCTGCGAGACTTTGTGTCTTGTGTGAACTCCCTATAGAGACCGAATGACCGGACTACCTCAGATCCACAATGTCCGGACAGTTCAACGAAACAGAAAACCGTTATTGAAGATTCCACGTTCCCTCCACGCATTCAACCTATTTGGGTCGGACTTTGGCGGTGCGCACGACGACAACACCTTTTTGCTATATCTGGGTACCCTCTGCCCTATAACTGCGCAATTTATGTAGATCTTGCGGTCCCAAAGCGGGATCATTAAAAACCCGTAAAACAGAAATTTACGTAGTACTGAAAACTCAACGAACCCGTAGAGTTAGGGTTTTAGACTACGGAACCCCGAAACCGGGCGTGTCTCCGCTCAACTTCCCCTAATCGTTGTAATAAAGAAACGGCATGGGAACAGCGTTTGTTCCTACGAGATACGTTAAAACACGTGCCCTCATTCGCGCTCCGGTCCCCCCAGCACCCTATGCGTTCCAACTTTCCTCGTAAGAAAAAGTGCCTCTTTCACGCTTTTTTCTACTGCGACTAGGTAAGCCACGCTGGATTCCGTACTCTACTACCCTACGGGTTCCCTGGGGATTCCGTACTACTACGCGGGTACTACGTCAATTTCGTGATACCCTGCCTTTGAACGAATCCTTTAACAATAGGTCCTAGTGATGCGCAAAGAGTTTTCTCATAACAGAAACTTGTAGAGTAGTGCTGAAACCCGCAAATTATGCTGATAGAGAACGTACGACGGTATTCTTCGTTTTTCTTCAATAAAAACCCCTTTTAGGTTGTGACCTAACGGCAAAAAAAAACAATTCCACCAGAAGATCGGTTTCTTCAAAGAATGAAGACGGAGATGAGAGGGAGAATTGTGATTATTTATGCAGCTGCTTGCTGGGGAAATGTACACATTTGCTACAAATTCCTAGCGCGCACGTTAAGCACTGATAGGAATCATTGTCGCCTGGTCGCGCCAAGCACTGGAAATAGGTAAGTGGCGAAGCGAGTATCATTATACTAATCCTATACACACTAAAAGAATAATACATCTTGTTGACTTAGTATTGCCTCAGGTAGTTGTATGTTATAAGTTTCAAGTGAGAGGTAATTAATAAGTGAAACAATTTTTGAGCGAGTTTGGCTTAGTTCCGAGAGGTTCCGCTGCAACTGCATGGTTCGCGGTTCGAAGCCGCAATAAGACACATTTCATCAGTCTGGGGGCTATAAATCGATACATAGTTTGTTCCAAAGGATAGAAATACATAGGTTGGTTCATGCAATCCATTGTACGGGCTGCATATGCGTCCACATACCTCCAGGTATTTTGAACTGAGGTCCGCAAATTCCAAAAGGGCTGATCAACGCCAAGCACTTTATCCCTTTTACCAAACGATAAGTATTCTTTTTTTAAGTATACTTTCATGACAAAAAACCACATTCTTATCTGAGATCTCATTATTTCACTGGTTTTACAACTGCGCTGCTTCCATAGAAAATCCCGCTTCAGCGCATGTTCTATTTTGTGAAGTCGCGCCCCATTAAAGCATCACTGAAGTGTAAGGAAAAAGTAATAGCAAAATAGAAGTGAGTACCACATCGCCGACTATGGTAATTTCACTAAATGAGCTCGTACATCGTCAAACAATAGAGCACGGAACTTCTTTGATTCGTTCGTATCGAGCCACATTATGTCAATCAGCTACACAAACAAATTATCGTTGTAATAAATATAGTAACGTTGTAATATAGTAATGTTTTCTGACACTAGATTTATTCGAATACTTCGAAATATAGTAAAGTCACACGAAGTAGGTCGGCATGAAACATGGTCCAGTTATGTACGCGGCTGTGCTCGAGGCGGAGTTGTGGACAGAAGCGGTTGGAATCGATGTGGAACTATCGCGAACTGCAACATTGAGCAGTGCTAGCATGGCTCCGTCGAGCGCAGCTGCTTACGGAACTGCACCGCGCTTCATGTTGACCCGACTATACTTGCATGGATGTGGAACAAGAAAAAGAAAAGAGGAAAATGACTAGGACTGCGGTTTTCCTTAGTGTTCGACAGAAGAGCCTAAATTATTTACTTTTCCGAATATTTTCTTGATTTTTCAAGTCCTCACATCTTTTGGAAAAAGAAGGAAAGAAGTCAGCAAAGAAGGAAAAAAGTCAGCAAAGAAAACAGGAAAAAAGCAGTTGCATCAAAACCGCCTCACTTATGGTGGACGTGGATAAGGGATTCTGCTAGCGATGAGATCCTCAATCGAGGTGGAGAGCTAATCGAACTCCTACCATGAGCGTAACCGTTCACACAAGTGCACCACAAGATAGGTTATTTTGATCCCATTAGCTGATCAATACCCAAAGGTTGTTCTGCTCTTCGTCTGCCACTAAGACCTCTCTCCCTCCCTAACACGTTCAGTCCAAAGTTTCTACCGGTCCAAATCAATTTCTTTGACGTGGAAAAACCGTAGTAGAACGTACTTGCAAAAAACCTGTAGGTGTCGAAGTAAATCCTATTTCCTTAACCACAAGTTGATAAGGATAAAGAACATCAACAGGAAATTCAACAAATACTGGTCCTGGACAACCTGAAGTGGCGGCCTGAACGACAGGAATTCAGACGGTCAAAATAAGAATAAAAACAAAAAGAACCACTTTAATTGCTTGCTGTAATGTTGGGACAATGTCACGAAGTCGTTCCACACGAGCAGCAAATTTACAGAGTGGACGAAATAGAGAAAGTTGATCTATGTCCTGGAAATGAAACGAGCATTAAAAAAACATTTCAGCTTTCCTGACATCTATTTTCCCTAACTTAGTAGCTTTTGCGATTTTTTGACATTGTTTCTTAGTAGTCATTCCTAACCGGATCGCTTATCCTCGGAATGACTCTGCATAGCTGGGACAGGGATCAAAACCGTGAAATTGGGGAGGAAACGTGAAATACGAAACCATACCCAAGATGCAGGATGCCCCAGCAACACTTTCATCATGAGTTTATTCTAACTTTAACCTGCCTGCAGAGAGGGAAGAAACATTAGATTAAAACAACTGTCCAGGTATGGAGAAAAGCGACGAAAAAACGAATGGTTAATCAAAGTAAATGAAACAAACACGAAAAAGGAGAGTGAAGAGGAGCTTGGACGCTTGCTCTGCTGCCTCTCTGCCTCCATGTAGGCTCAGTATAATGAGAAGGTCGACCAACAATCAACAAGATGGAATAAGTAGAGTAATGTTAAAAAAGGTTGTGAACCTGAATCTTGTGAGTAATGATTTCATTTACATTTCATTCGGTAGTGGTAGGAAGAATCACGCATGACTCAAGGCGTGTTCTTATGCAAGGTTCGTTATAGTCGGCGTAAGACGTATTGTAACACTACTACAGCAGCAAATCCTCGGTGATGGTGTGCATACAATCGCCTCTGCAGTAGCGGGGACCTCCCCAGAACACTTTCGTTTCTAATTTTTGAGTGTGTTAATGCAAGAATAGGCTTACTCGGTCATTTCAAAGTCCAGGTCCTAGTCTAGTCAGGTGTATTGTTTGTTTTACTCCTAGGGTGCCTCTAAGATCTGTGTGTAAAAATACAGTTTCTGACCGTTTTATGTGTTGTTGCTCGTGATTGGAGTTTGCTGTGATCAGGAACATAGTAAAATCCCACACTTACTCCAACAAGAGAGCTACTATCCACAGTTACATAAAAAGAGTGTCAAAATCCAAATCCTGTGAAGAGGCGTTTTTGAGAAGCTGGAATAAGGAGAGACTCTTGAACTAGTGAAAAGTGGTTTTCTCTGCATTATGCCTACGAAAGATAAAAATCATTCCCAAAAAATGGCAACGAAGCTAACGGAAACGCCGAAACTAATGGAAAATGACTTCATTAAGACAATGTAATTCAATTCATGTAGTACTAGACGGAGAAGTTATGAAAAACGAAAAAAAGCAACCGCGGAGTTTTACTATATACCATACTGTGAAGAGAGCTCAGTGAAAGCCTTCACCGAGTACGTGCTGTAAGGCCATGTAACAATACGTTTTCTGCCGGCTGATCCGTGGGCAGATCAAAACGACATGAGCTTCAGTGCAGCTGCGTAAGCGGCTGCGCTCGAAGCGACGCGGTCTAGAAAGAGTTTGGAATGTAGGTGGGACGATGGCGAATTGTAGCGATGAGTGGTGCTGGACATTACATTTTCGATAAAACTGGACATTGCGCTCCAGTGTGAAAATAGGGTTACATTTCTTTTTTCTTTTCATTCGGCCTAATTCCTAACCATAACTCTTCGGGATGAAGCAGTTCAAATAATATACGGATCTCTACAGGTTCAACAAAAAAAAAAGAAACCAGAAACTGATCACCCAACATATATCTGACTGTCCTTGTTTGTTCTTTCTTAAGAAGGACAGAATTTGCCTCCGAATTGAATTATATCCCATATCGGGAAATACAAACAAAGTCAGGTACATAAGGTTGGATATAAAACTATGGCTAAAGGCTTCTGAATTGAATTGGAATGTAGGACACTCGGGAAGCCACCAAAGTGAGCCTCTGCAAAAAAAGAGAGTTGAAATAATAACAGTTAACCCACTTGTAACGCACCGCGACCTTTGAGCAAGGTCGGTGCCGCACCTCCAACTAATAACAAAGGACTTTCTGCCATTTGCGCATTCTTCACTGCAGTGATCGTGTTGGTCAAACCTGGACCAGCAGTCACAGCTGCAACTCCAATTGACTGACGAAGACGAGCGACTGCATCTGCTGCGAACACGGCAGTTACCTGCATGAAATAGGTTATGTTTCGATTGGAGTTACTTCCTCTAGAAACAAAGGCACGATGGTTCTTGCATAAAAGAGAGAAGTGTTCTATGTTCCCTATAGTAATGGTAACAACATGGGACTCCCCGCTTTCAGTCGCCCGTCCATTTTTTTTTTTTTTGAACACACGGTTCTTGGCTCATTAGAAATTACCATGAAGTTCTCTTATTGAGAATATAAGTTCCACAACTTTAAAAATAACATTTAAATTTGACTTCACATCAATATTCTCTTTATGCCGCCGCAATATGGAAATACGATTCAAAGTAGAAGACAACGAAAATCTCTATTTTTTCCGATTTGTGCCAACATATAATGATGTGAACATCACCAACTCATAAAAAGAAAGATCTCGCACGATGAGAGAAACATATCGGGAAATACAAATAAACTCACGTACATAAGGCTGAATATAAAACTATGAGACTAGTTCTATATTCGTGCATACATTTTTTCAATACTTCCGGTTCTTTCGCAGCGCACCATCTACTCTATCTAACCCTCGATTCTCATTACTCATCATCCTGGTGCCGATTGAACTCGCTCACTACTTTCTGCCACCAACGTGCTAGGCTAGATTTGAACCCGTCTCACTGTATAAGGGATTTTCAAAACCCAAAATTTTCAAAGTAGCACAATTGCTCGGATATCACTTTCGTGCAATACATTAGTATAGCACCTAGCAACATCTCACCGTTCGAATAAACGTTCAAGTGCATTTCTGTTGATCTCGTCCAAAGAGTATTTCCGAAGAATTGAGGAATCATAAGATAGAATAAACTATGGCAACAAACCTCATGACGCGTATCGATTATCTTGATACCGAGGTTCTCAGCAGCAACAAGGATAGGGGATATGTGACCACCGCAGAGCACGAAGATCTCTTTTATATTGTGCGACTTGAAAGAAAGTAAGCCATGAAAGTAAGTTGTTAATAAGCGGGAGCTTACCTTAAGTACAGAAGCAACCAGTTCACCACCATGCCTTCCTGAGTTTTCATCTACCTTCAAAATCCAAATTCAAATGTTATAAACACATCTTTTGCAAATTACTGACTATCCGTATCCACTCGTTTTGTTTTCCTGGTGAAGTAACTTGTCTGTGGCAATTCCTTATGAGATCTGTCATGTCCAAAGTACTACCTCTCTTTTTTGCAGGATAACAGGTTTTGTATTGTCTTTTCAATTCTGTACACATAATGGATCCCCGAAAGCCTAATTACTCAAAAAATGCCTGTTAACAAATAGAAAGTTTCTCTTCTCACAGAACTAAAATTGCATCCCTGGTACCCAAAGTACAAGAACATCAAAATATACTCAACTAAGAAATGCTATATACTCGAGACTTCGCTAAGATAGCAAAGGGGTATATTTAAATACTAGAGAGCCTACAGCACATAATTACTTAGTGGAGTGATAAATAATGATAAATAAGAGTAAAACCTCAAACCTGGAACATATTTGATACGACGTGTTGACCGTTACCACAAGTGAGAAGACGAGTGATGTTATAAATCTCATCAACTGACCGAATATCAAGCCATTTCCACACTAACAGAACGAAAGCTGCGAATATGAAGACGACCAAAAACATTGCTGAAAAGACCCCTTGCTTCTCGAATATCCCAATGCCTCAAGATCTGAATATTCGAAAAAATGTACGGACACTAGAGAGGACTACGTTCCCGGAACGAGAGGAAGTGCTGTGCGCTCATGACGAGCTGTCACAAGATGGAGTAGTTCCTTCGCTTTTCCTGCTAGGACATAAGTGGTTCTCCAACCACTGTAATCGCGATAGGCTACAGTCTCAAGAAACGTCCTTTAAAATTCACAACAAAGATAAAACAACGTGCGGGCCGTCCCTGCAGAGTGCCCGCGGAGCTCTACCCGCACTAGCAACTGATGGTTGTCGAATTGGAGTTGTGGAATCAAAATGTTAACACCGCAATCGAAAAAGGACGAGTTTGCAGTCTGTAATGGATACAGTAACGGAGATGAGGGGTTCATCTACATCTACCTGGACGGCTGCGCGGACGGTCGCGTGGCAGCAGTCCATATAGATTTGGAGCGCGCTGTAGCGTGTTCGGGTCTGTCGTGTTTGCTGCTCTTTAGCGGGCTTGGGGCTACGCTTAGTTAAAGGCATCACCCCACGAATATGAGGTGGTACGGATTTCAGATGGAGTGTTCGTATCGTGTTCGTAGATTATAGTAGATTATAGATTATGGAGCGGAAGATTAAAGAGAGGGGGGTGATTCCTCCCATTTCTTCCTATTGCCGTAAAAAACGGCCCGGAAGATGCGGTCCGCGCATAAGGCTGGCGCGCTCCAATCGAACTCGTCGTAGAAAATAGCGCGCCGGAACGCTCGAAGCCGCATCTTTCGGGCCGTTTTTTACGGCGATTACGAAGAAATGAACGGAATCACCCTTCTCTCAATGATTACGATCCCGTATACGAATAGTCCACCTGAAATCCGTACCACCTCAGATTCGTGGGTTGATGCCTTTAAAGCCATGTGAGCGAAATCGCTTTGATTTTAGTGCAAGTATTTGGAGCATGACTAGTGAAAAGGGCCCATGACCACTTCTGTTGTTTGCTGTTACCTAGCGTACTTTCATTAAGGTGTTGTGGTGTTTCTAGGAGGACCTCTTCCACTGTTAGCAAAAATAGCACATGTGTACTCAATTAGTACTAACATCTAATAATCTAACAATCTACTAATATCTTGCACACTACATTGTGTTGCTAATGTCGCTTTGGAAGGATTCTTCTTTTTTAACTGCTAGATTTTTAAATGGAGAGATCTGTTCTGTTGTCGAAACTCACAAGTAGTGGAAGGAAGATTCTTTCTGTTGCTTAGGTAGAGCATAGAAATCTTCTATCTTCGGGATGAGTTCAAAACGAATTCTCGCAATCATTGGCTCTTACGCGTGTGATTGAGGCGCAGATATATCAGAGCTAGCAGCGAGCCAGCCTGCCGCTAAGGGACCTTCCGCTCATCCATTTAAAGGCATCACCCCACGAATATGGGGTGTTACGGGTTTCAGGGGGTTATGGGTTATGCCTATACGGGGTCGCAGACTGTGGCTTCGAGCGTTCCGGGGCGCTATTTTCTACAACGAGTTCTATTGGAACCAGCCTTGTGAACGCGCCGCATCTTCTGGGCCGTTTTTTTTTTACCACGATTTACGATCCTGTATGCCTGTAAAACATATGGACAGGTTGCAGGTCTCTAGTCCCTTCAGTTTTAGGAGATCGTTGCGTTCTCCGGTAGTGGACGGGTGGAGTTTATTTGTTGGAGGTGATTCCAAACCGCCTCCCTTGCACCTCCCAGTCACTTATTGCAGGCTTTTGACAGGACCGACGTGCGGGATACAAGGATGTAATGAGTCAGTCTTGGCTCAGCAGAAAAAGAGAGTCCATCCCCTGAATCCACCCGCGTCTCTGGCAAGCACAAGGTCGGTTTTGGTCCTCGACTAGTTCCATATCCGCCACCCAGGGACGCGAGACGTAGCCTGCGACTAACCGGCTGTGATCTCTCTAGTGAGAGATTCGTAGTACACACATATAGTAGGGTTAAAACGACACGAAGCATGGAACAGTTGAGTAAGCGGCTATGATCGAAGCGGTGCGGTGGAGATAGAGGTTGGAATCGAGGTGGTGCCATCGCGAATCAAACGAGAAATGGTGTCAGCAAGGGCCCCCTCTAGATTCTAACCGCTACGCTCTGCCGCACCATTCTTCGCTGGAATTCCATCTCGCTTCGAGCGCAGCCCATTACGCAACTATACCGTGCTTCATGTCAATTTAACCCTGCCATACATCAAGTACCTAACATGGCATGAACTTTCTGAACACAGTGGTGACTGCCCGATTCTGTGATTTTTTTTGGAAACAGACACGGAATTTTATCTACTTTCTCAGTCGAGGTAGTACTTATTTCTCGCGCTTAGAAACTGTACACTTTCTTTCTAAGTACTGATGGCGAAAACTGATCTGAGCCTTAATTCCTTTTGTGAGCGGACAACAATTCTGCCAGAAGCTGTTAAGAATTGCGAATGCCTTTTACGTTTTATTCGCAGATGCTCGAAGATCAACGTTATGTCGGCCTTGGCAACAGAGTCGTTCGTTGCTGTGCTCATGCTCCGATATACTGCACTACTCTAAGGGAAAACATTTCAAAAAAAAAGTTCATGTATGCCATATATGTGTGGAATACGATAAGTATGAGAAAAAAAACCTGTGACTTTCGTTTGTTTTAGCAGATGTTTTCAGCAACTTAAATTTGAAAGAAAAAACAATACACAACTATTTCACAACTTCTAAGAGCCTTCGCACCATTCTGCCACCGTTGGACCAATCTCATTGTTAATTAAAGACGACATCCCAACCTGGTGCCGGTGGGCCGGCCCGATAATCAGTCACTGTGTAACGTGAACACGCGTTCATAAACTTCAAATGATACTGAATTAAAGTCGAACGCCTAGCGCTTCCCTAAACGAATTGATCAGAACCGTGTACTTTATCCTTTGTGCTTACTCATGGTAGCCATTGTGTCGAGATAAGAAACCTTCAAATCATCACGAAGTTGCGGATTTTGTTAGATTCGAGTTGGTAGGTTTGGTGAGTTGTGCCGGGAACAGGTTTGGGAGTTGTTGGAGATGTCATGCATATTATACTTATTTATTCAGATATCATAATTTGTGGGTGAAGGTTCCACACGACTTATGCCTCAGTGGTTTCTTTAGCGCCTTATGTCTTAGGTTTGCTTTTTGTCTTAGGCATACAGCAAAGATGCATTGAGGGTAACTCGACATTCAACACTTACAAGTATGTCTGTTGACGATCCATACATACATAGATAAGGAGGTCTAGCTGCGAGTCTGGCCTCCGCTACTGTCCTTAGTGACATGTACATGCAGACTTCGACAGCACCGTATACGGCTATGAAAAAGCTCGAATGGATGGAGAGAGCTGCTCAGACGTCTGATCAGCTACTCGTTTTGTAAAGACGTCAACATCTTTCCCCATCTTCTGAACCAGTCATCAAACATCGACTTCGGTTCTTTGGCCACTTCGTAAAGAGACCGTCACTTCGCTTTGTCTAAGCAGATCCTCTCTCAGAACAGGAAGAGACCAGTTTGGGTCCGGATGAATCCTCAGCTGGTCGTAATGGAACAGCCAACGATTCTTTTGGACCTGAACTGGCTTGGACAGAAGTGCTGAAAAAAAGATCTCAGAATTCTCGGTAGCCACTGGGGTAGCCACTCAAGGCAGATGCTATGCAGAAGAGTGGGAGATGAACAGGGGATTGAAGATCAAACAAGACGTACATGTTAAGGACGAGCACCCGTTGAAGATGCGAATAACCAGGTAAAAGTAAAACTAAAGTAAAACTTACCAAGCACATCTATGAAAATCCTGATACTATCCACAACAGAGTACGAGAGAGGATTTTGAACGCATAAGCCCCATCCACATATGCATTGACGCCGCTGCGCTGCCGTCTAGTAAGATCTACAATCTTGTGCGGATTGTCTTGATCTAGCGCAGATGGATTTCTCAGTAGGCCTTACAGCAGTCCATCACAGATAGGCATTGACTAAAATGTGCAACATGTGTGCTCCTTCGACACTGGGTTTCACGGTAAAGTATAAAATGAGGATTTTCGGAAGTTCTGGTGTGATTTTTGAATTACTCTTTGCTTCTCCGATCTACTTGTCAGATCCATGTGAACTACCGCGTATTTAAAGGTAATTGGTACCGTACTAGGGTAAAATGTAATTGGCGGAGTGGGGAGCACTCTGGCGTGACAGAATCTGAACACAAATCAGAGCTGTCCTACTACTGTAACATGGCGTTAATATGGCGAGCACATTATAGTTTGACTGTGCTACTACGGTAATAGCGTGTACTGACCTAGACTCAGAGCGCGAAAAAGGTCATGGAGCACAGCAGGCGCAAGGATGTCCATACACCACAGAAACTATTCTCGTCGTTGAACCGTTTCAAATTTGCATAATGACTGCTGCTAACTTGCTGATTCTTCGTTAGTTCACTCTAATTACTACTTTGTTGGAGCTTGCATTGAAGTCCAAGGAGGAATTCGACGAATGGCTCGCCGATCATGGATTGGTGTGGAAGCCCCACCTGTGGAAGTCCCCTCAAAGTTGCGAATCAGACGAATGTGAACAACCTTCACAAAAGCTAACCCAATGGCCCTCTTTAGGGCCACCAGCTTGCGAATACAAATCGAATCTATGTGAATAAAAGTTGGGATAAAATGTAGTTGGTGGGGGAGGCACTCAGTAGCGCCCTTATTTCGGGAATTAAATAAATAAATAGCAATAAATGCTGCTAAGCGCACCAGAGCTTAGAGGGGTACATAGAGGGGCGTTCTAACGTATCTCGTAGGGAATAAAGTGGTTCCCACGCCGGTTTTGCGAAGATGCGGAGGCACAGGCGAAACAGCAATGACAGATAGACGCATGGAGCATACAAGTGAACCTCGGTGGTGCTACTTAACGCCGAGTTGTGCAATCATCGTTGGCGTCGTGGCTTTCGGTAACCGCTTCCTCGAATCTCGGAACTCGAACCGGCGAAAACAGTTTCTGACAATAGCGTTTATCCCTTCAACCAATGCCCCGTTGATGTCTTGCTTGTCACAGCGAACGTACGGTAAAGAGGCTCCCATAGATTTTCCACGAAGGCCTCGGAGAAATTACGTATCCGATAGATATGCCCGAGAACATGCAAACAAGCCTCGGTGAAGCCACGGTCCAGTCATTCAAGGAGACACAGACAATCATCCTATGTGCTCTCCTGACTTGCTATAGGCGCACAGAGAACTGCACAGTTATAAACAAATTAAAGGCACCCTACGAATCTGAGATGGTACGGATTTCAGGTGGAGTGTTCGTATACGGGATAGTAGATTATGGAGAGGAGTATGATTCCGTCCATTTCTTCCTAATTCCCGTAAAAAACGGCCCGGAAGATGCGGCGCGCAAACAAGGATGGCGCGCTCCAGTCGAACTGATTGTAGAAAATATTGCGCCGGGACGTTCGAAGCCGTATCTTCCCGGCCATTTTCTACGGTAATTAGGAAGAAATGAACGTAATCACCCTTCTCTCAATAATCTACGATCCCGTATACGAATACTCCACCGGAAATCCGTAACACTCCAGATTCGTGGAGTGATGCCTTTAAGGAGGGCAAAAGGTAGTTGGGGTGGGGGAGGGTGTCCGTGCTATCGTTTTTTAATGGGCTTGTTTTTTTTGTGCGGAAAAACGTTCTTATTTCCCAAATTTTTTTTGTCTTTCCCATTTGAGAAGGGAGAAGGCGATGGTTCATCAGTCGACAGTTCATCACTGGAAGTGGATAGCTAGTCAGTCGGAGCATCATTCTTCGAAGATCCATTATATGTAGGCTGAAGGTACTAAGAGAAAAAAAGGAAAATAGAGGATCCCATCCCATCCCTTCCCAACCCAATAGCCTTCATAAAGGATACATCACTTAACTAAAAGGGTCTCTTTAGGGCTACGACCTTGTGAGTACGTTGTTGAATGCGAAGATCTCTCAGTTCTTTTTTTTTCTTTGGAAATATTACATGTTATGACTTAGCAATTCGTTTCTAGCAAGCCAATTTGAAGAGTTTGCTTGCAACCAGGCAGAAGTTGACATGATTGAGAGTTGAGTCCAGGTTGAGTGCTCCCAACATGAGTAGTTGGGAGCACTCAACGGCGGTCTTATTTCTGGACGCTCTATTTTACTTTTTCCTCCTTGTAACCTTAGCTGACATATCGTATATCCTCTAAGACTAATGCTTAGGTCTCAGCGCCCCGGGTGTTTTATTTACTAGGTGTCAAATGTGTGGTAGGGGAGACGCTCAAACTCAATTTTGTCCCTCAGTAACTTTAGCTTGCATGCCATAGGTCCTCTAAAACCAATGCTTAGGTCCTAGGGTCGAAATAAATATTTAATTATTTACTTCGAGAAATAAGGCACCGCTGATGCTCCCCCTCTTCAACTTCATCTTACCCGTTATTTACTTCCAGAAATAAGAGCGCGACAGAGTACCCTCCTACCCCAACTTCACAACACATCACCCTCCATGATTCTGAGAGGTACGTCAGAACAAACACTAATTCAAAAACCACACCATTACTTCATAAAATCCTCATTTTCCCGCCTTATCTTCAAATTCAGTCCCTGGGGAATGCACACAATACACATTTAAGTCGACGTCTATCCCTAATTGGTTAGTGTGGAGCGTCATGAAGAATTCACGTTGTACGTGACGTTCGGCTCGCACGGTTTTTGAAAACTTTACTGTTGGCCCGCCACTTGAAGGGTACTAGAGTTTGGAGGGCTGCAGCAGATCTTTCACTGTCGACGAATCGTTTAATCGCTCCCGACTGTACTAGACTACTTGATAAATATCCCCGCACTTTGGGGTTGCCTTTTTTTTTCGTACGTTTTACACTGTATCCATTGTTATTCTGCAACCTTATTTCATTATGAGCCGCTCACTTTGTTAAGCAAGTTTAACAAAGTGGCGTTCATCCAGAATAGTGTTTAGTGCAATATTTGATTCTATATTCCTTGTAGACCCTTTATAGCTTTTCTAGAACGAAGCTTACTTTACTGTGGCTTCAAATTGCACTAACTAGGACAACCTTTCTGGAGCGTTACCTCATTCCCATCGTCGCATCTAACTACAGAACTTCAAGGTGTAATACAAAGCGCTACAACGAAACAAAAAAAAAAACAAAGGACATTTTGTTATACTCTGCTGAAGACACATCACGTTATAAAGAATATTATTTGGTCTACATCTATTGTAGTAGGGCTAGAACGAAACGGTTACGTACAATGCTGGGATAAAATGAAGTTTGGGGGAGGGGGAGTGACTCAGTGGTGCCCTGTTTCTGAAAGTAAACGACTAATTCAGTCGGTCCCCTAAGACCTAAGTATTATGTCAGGATCTATGTCATGTAAGCTAACGTTAGTAAAGTTAAGAGAAAAAGTAAGATAGAAATTCCAGAAATAAGAGAGCCACTGAGTGCTCCCTCACCCATTTTCCCCAATGCGGACGGTTTCTAGTATGGTTTCTACTTTTTGTGATTACATTTGGTTCTTTTATTATCGCACGCTTTCGAAGTCATACATACACCCAAATAGGAAGACATCCGTTTCCATAGTTTTTCTACATTGCGCCGCAGGACGTACTGGATACGGAAATGAATACGCGAAGCCAGAAGTGGTAGCCTGCTGCGGCAAACGATGCGTATGGGATATTTGCACATTTTGGCTCGCGCGACATCGAATTCCAGCCACCATTCGTTACCGCATGACAGATCAAACGCATCAGGCCGGGTCATTGTGAGTTAAAGTCATCACTCCACGAATCTGAGGTGGTGCGCATTTCAGGCGGAGTATTCGTATACGGCATAGTAGATTATGGAGAGGAGGGTAATTCCGTCCATTTCTTGCTAATTGCCGTAAAAAACGGCCCAGAAGATGCGGTGCGTGCGCAAGGCTAGCGCGCTCCAATCGAATTCGTTGTAGAAAGTAGCGCGCCGGAACGCCCGAAGCCGTATTTACCGGGCCGTTTTTTACGGCAATTAGAAGGAAATGGACGGAATTACCCTCCTCTCCATAATCTACTATGCCGTATACGAATACTCCACCTGAAATCCGTACCTCCTCAGATTCGTGGAGTGATGTCTTTAATTCTCGTCTTGCTCTTTCCCTTACTTGAAGAAAACCACGAAGACGGCTCTAAGGGGTGTCCTGGTGCGTTTCTAACACTAATACACGGGATTAGAAATGAATCATGGACGCGGAGATTTTTGACTCGCTGATCACGATTGCAACATCAAATGAAGTTGATCCTGTTTTGTGAGTGTTGCCACTTCAGTTAACCTACCGTATAGTCGAATCAAAACGGAGTGAAGCTTGATGCTGTAGCGAAGATCTTAACTCGATCGGAACCTCTAGCTCCACTGTGCCGCTTCGAGCGCAGCGGAAGCACGCTTACGCAACAACAGGAAGCTTCTGGACCTTTTGACCTGACTATGACCGTCCAACGCCTTCAACTGATCTGATGCGATACGTTAGCGGCTTTTCTGCACGGATGCGCCGTCGATCAGCAGCTTTGTCGGAGGCGGGGCATCAGTGTGCACCTGTCCACCGCCAAAGAAGGGTCACGTCAGGCCGTGTGAACGCGTTTTTCAGCAATTGTATTGTGTAAATGTGTTTTCGGATGGATCGACACTATCCAACATCTGAACACGTTCTATTGTTGAGATGACTGATGATGAAAACCAATTTCGACGTCGTGTTGTTATAAAGGAAGATGACGCTAAAATGGTTTTACTGGATAATGGCGACAGAATAGGTGATGCTGGCTGCAACACGACAGAGGGAGAAGCTGAGGAGGAGCTTAGGTAAAAGTTCACAAATTAGAATTGAAATCAAATTGTTTGATATTCCTTGTTTCGAAAATTTTTCTGGATTATGATAGTATGGTTTGATCTGAAGTAGGTGCTAGACTGGTTGGGGAGAGGGACCGTGGGCGTTGTCTTTTTGAGGTATTCTACGCTAATTTTGTTCAAAAAAGGTCTCTTTAAGTGTTAAATCAGCTCTGGTATTGGGCCTACGTATGGTTTATGGATTGGATTTTTGACTATGAGTTAAAGGCATCACCCACGAATCTGAGGTGGTACTGATTTCAATTGGAGTATTCATGTACGGTATAGTAGATTATGGAGAGGGGGTGATTCCGTCTATTTCTTCCTAGTTGCAGTAAAAAAAAACGGCCTGGAAGATGCAGCGCGTACACTAGGCTGGCGCGCTCCAATCGAAGTCGTTGTAGAAAGCCGTAACGCTCGAAGCCGCATCTTCCGGGCCGTTTTTTTACGGCAATTAGGAAGAAATGGACGGAATCACCTCCCTCTCCTTAATCTACGATTCTCCTTAATCTACGATCCCGTGTACGAATACTCCACGTGAAAGCCGTGCCACCTCAGATTCCTGGAGTGATTCCTTTAAAGAAAGTAGGCGCGGCAATTCAGTAGTTTCCATATATTCATACATACATATACATGGCTGAGGTGTAAATGAAAGTAAAGACATATCTTTTGCTCTTCACTAGCTTCTTTCTTTCAGCAGATGTGGAATACGAAGGGTTGTAAAGCGAAGGTCTCGGAAGGAGCTGGAGCGGATACATTTTCAAATGGTAAATGAGCGAGTGGTTGAGGACGTCACGCTAGAGGTGCTCTACAAGCCGCACACTCTAACAATTCTCGCGTGTTTGTGCGCATTTCTTTGCTACAAAGCTTTCTCTGGGTCTGTTTTTTTTTGTGTACTGTATGGTTACTCACTATAGCTCTTGTTCAAGTCCCTCGCTTTGTTGTGTTTAAATAGATTGCGACTATTTGATTCATTTATGTAGATTATAACGAATTTAAAGGCACACTTCGAGGTATTTTTGAAAGTGTTCCTTGAAGAAGTGAATAAGATACAGGACGTAGTTTGCAAGAATCACTGCGAAACATGCCATACAAATGCGTAGAATTCGTATGGCCAAGTCAAAATTACCTGAAGCTCGGCGCAGTTGCGTAAGCGGCTGCGCCCGAAGCTGTGCGGTGAGGTGTGATCTATGTGGGACTCTCGCTAGCTTCGTTTATCTCTGCAGTCCCAGTGAAACTAACGACGGTCCCAGCTCTATTCCATCCGCTAGCAAGACAGCGGCGATTCGAACCCGAGTTGTTCCCAGGTTCGGGTCGTTTTGACCCGTCTTTACCAGTGCTTGTCTCCGCCTATGTGATGTTTCAGGACAAAACAATGCCTTAGATACTGCGCATATTCGCAAAATGAACATGAGGAAACTTTGCAAAGCTACAGTTTCAACTTATTAGAAATCAGTCGATGACACAATCTATCATTCCACATTTGCTCTGCTTTAGATTTGTTATTAGATCCCACAGCTAGTGTGACTTCAGACTTTTATTTATAGAGATATCATTTTGGTCCTTTCTAGTTGTGCATGAATTGTATATTTGCACCATTTTCCTGGTGTGCATATATGCGGATCTCGACTGCGACTGTGAAGTTGTCTTAGTCGTGCACATTTAGACGCAAAAAAAAAATTATGGCAGAGATATAATCACTAAAAAGCTGGAAATTGAAGTCTTTGAGCGCTGGGATAGCAGGACAAACGATAAATGTGATGAAAAAGAATCTTTCTAAAGTCGTGCGATCCTTAAGGAACAATAATAGTGTTCTTAAAGAAAAAGAGACTAAAAAAACAAAGGGGCTCCGAGGAAGTTCGTTCGGAAAGGTTCCGAGTCATCCTCGACCATCTCGTTGACGGAATACCTGTAGGATCAAGTAAGGATAAGGATAAAGTGTCTGGCGTTAATCAATGCGCTTAGGCTGCGCCATCACGTTCACTTCAATTCAGAATCGCTTGAGGTTTACGAACTGGCCTGTACAATGACTTGCGGGGCTAGCCAATGGGTCTAGTCACTGCGTTTATCCTCCCAGATAAGTCTGGTATCAATTTATCGATCCCGGAGGGGTGAAAGGCTTGGTGAGTACTCGTGCGGATTCGAACCCCCTATCGTGCAGGCAGCGGAACGTGTAACCGCCACACCACACCCGCCTCGTGGGATCAGGCAGGCTTCAAAACAGAACGAACAAAAACGTTTACTGCAACAGTCTTCAGCCTTTAAGGCTTTCTCCCTACAATCCCTTTTTCAGCTTTTTGTCCCTATTTGTAGACTTAAAGGGGAAATTGTTGCTGGGGAGGGGACCACTCAGCATTTATCTCTCGACGTTCTAACGTTTACTTATTTCTCTTAGTAACTTAAGGTTACATGTCATACATCTTCTAAGACTAATGCTTACGCCTTAGGGCCCTAATTGATTTGATTATTTACTTCGAGAAATAAGGGCGCCATTCTGTCCCCCTCTCTAACTACATTTTACAGGACTTGATAGGATATTTAGACCACAAGATGCCCGTTAAGGTCTTTCCGAACATGTTTTGTGTCTCAGATATGACCGAGGAACTGATGCAAATGTTTATGATGGATGTATGGGTACATTTGCTCTCTTCTTAGTTGTAAGTGCGCTTGCTTTTCCTAACGGTGAGTCAACTACATGTTTACTAATGTAATGCGTTTTTGAAGTCGCTGTATTGTTTCTCTTTTTCCCGCGTATTGTGACCTTCATTATTTGGTGAATATGATGTTTATCATTATGGCTATGGTAATAAGTGCCACATCCACAAGATAATAGTTTTCTTTCTCTCCCAGCTATTAAAACCACTTTCATTTAATGTACTAATTTTAGGGCCATTCATCAGGCCACACCCAGTTTTGTGGAGGATTATTTTTGGCATGTCTGTTGTCTATCTGATGATCTTGCAGTTTACGCTCTTTCAAACATACAGCGATATAAAAAAAGTACTCTCCTGGCTAGATCCGGATGGTCTCAGTCACGAAAAACTTGAAGAGAAAGTTAGAAAATTTCATTTCTATTTCCATTTGTCAATATTTGTTTGGATTCACACCCATCTTCGTATGACAGTTTCTCTAGATTGCAGATATAGTAGGGTCAGAACGACATGAAGGACAGTGCAGTTGCGTGAGCGGCTGCACTTAAATTGACGCGGTGAAGATAGGAGGTGGAATCGAGGTAGAACCATCGCGAACCGCAGCAGTGAACGGTGGTGGTACGGGTCCTCATTCGATCCTAACAGTCCGCTTCGGGCGCAACCGCTTACGCAATTGCACTGTTCTTCATGTCGTTTTTACTCTACTATATGTTTGAATTTATTGTTACTTGGAGAAGCTTCAACCAAGTTTCACTTTCCTTCAATTTCAGTTACGTTTAAGGCATACGCCGTTAACTGCTCCGATGTTTCACTTGGCCGAATTTGGAGCCACGTGGATATTTTTGCTGTTGGCCATTTTCTTGGATGGGCGATGAAAGCCTTGTTGATAAGGCATGGTATACTGTGTTGGTATATCAGTATTGCTTGGGAGCTTACCGAGGTGGGTAGACTTCAAAATCATTCACAGTCAACGACCTGCAAATTGCAAATGTCGAATGACATATATGCCAATAATAGCCAACATGTGATTTTTCCTCCAATATTTCTTTATGTGAAATTTAGCATTCTGTTCCAAGGAAAAAAAAAAGTAGACGAAATAATGCCGCTTTCCGTGTGTTGTAAGGACAACACGTGTACCCACTTCTCCGACTGGAGTACGATTCTATCGTTTGTTATCTGTTGTTCCTTTCTTGTTAGTCATATTACCGACACTTGTAGTCGAGTCAAAATGACATGAAGCACGGAGCAGTTGCGTAAGGCTCCATGCTTCATGTCGGCTTGTGTTCTTTTTTGTAATTTTGGCCGCTGTCCAAAATGTTTCTGACGTTTTGTGCGGAGTGACTTCGGATTCGTGTGACAGCTATGCCAAATGGATGGGCATCATGAACTTCCGTGCGATGAGTCACAAGTGCTCATCAAGGTCAGGTTTTGCACAAATGTTCGGATTTCCTTTCCCGTATCCTTTGAGATAAAAGGAAGACAGAAATTGAAGGTTTTTGAGTACTCCGTTTTGCACCGACCTAATTGATGTTGTCCTTTGACAGTATAGCTGTTTATGACATCAAAATGTTGAGCGAGATTTATCGAATTGATGTGCTGCTAGGGGTCAGATAAACGCTTACGAGTGCTTTGTACATGTTCGCAGCTGTTGTAGTTCTGTAGGGAAGTGCGGAAAGTAGTGGATCAGTTTATTCTTAATACGGGGCTTTCGGAGCCACGTGGTTTTCAAGTCTCCGTCAGACAAATGTACACGAACATTCAGGAATGGCTACCAATTTGCTTTCGTTCCTTCTTGTTTGAGTCTCTCATGTGGTGATTGTTGATTAAGTAGCTAGAAACAGATGTCCATTTCGGCTTGATTAGAACATGCAATGCAACAATCATCGCATGCCGACAGCACAGCAAAAGATTCGTATCCATAACGAGCTGCTCTACCTTTGACATGAACACGAAGGCTAGCATAAGCGTCGATCGTTGCTTCATCGCCAAGGCTTTAAGCTACCTTTAATAATTACCTGCCCAGCGAAATAAAGAGTAACTCAAGCATTCGCCCAAGAGCATCATGACCCGTCTGATGGTAAGTTAGGTTGTTTGTTGAGGAGCTCAAAGACGGCCTGCATAACAACCATGTTGGAGACATTAGTGTGCAGAGAGACATGACCATGTCACATCTTCTTTTGAAGTTCGTTTTTCGGAGAAGGCCAAAAAACATGCTGGTATCAGAAGGATGCGCGGGAAACACCTGACTTCTCGTAGTTTTTTTTTATTATTTCTTTTCCTTTTTCCATAATACATCTACGCAGTCTTAGCGAAGTCCTTTTTCCATTAGTTTCGTTTAGGTATTAAGGCAAGTGTAAGATCTTATTTCGTACGGATTTAATTGCTGTGCAATTCTTTTTGGTTTAACTGTGCACTGCTAGCATCCTTTATCGTAGTTATGTCAGGAGGATGTTTTTTTGCGCCTTACAAAAGAAAAACCGCTAATCATGCAGCTACATGACGAAATGAAGAAGAACAAAATGTAGTCCCTGCATTCTATAATCACCGTGTTAGTAACCGTCATTAGTTAATGAGAGATCTTTCAATTAATCTAATCTTTCAATTTTACAAGTGGTTTTGGGGTATTACTTCTTTGCGTTAGTTGACTTTACTTCATCCGTGGATTCACTTTCTAAACTTTGGGGTAGGGTGGTAACAGTTAATCAGAGTTGTCAATTAGGTCACTCATTTAATTCTTAGCTTCAGCATTATCTCATAAGGATCGTCATTGTGTGATTGATCTATTTATGCAGAGCAACCTTTGTGAACTTTTCCATATTGTGTCATCAGAATTACTCTTGGTCGAATAGATCCGAAAACTCGTGGACGAACAGTTACGAAAATGCATTGCACATCATAGAATCGATTTTAGCTACACTTTCGTGACAGTTTTGATAACCACCAAGGTGTTGTCATTCGAAATCGTCGCCTCTCTCTGTGAGTGACGAGATCATCATACGTGGTGTGGTACACTAACGTGTGGAAGTCGACTAGAGCCGAATTGGTATACATTCTGAAACTATGTGATGGATCATGCGTTGTTTTAGGTGGTGTTCACGAAGCTTCTACCTAATTTTGAGGAGTGTTGGTGGGATGCAATAATTTTGGATATACTTGTGTGCAATGGACTGGGTATCTGGTTTGGCTTGAAAGTGTGCAGCTTTTTTCAGATGAGGCAGTTTCATTGGGAAAGTATCAAGTGAGTTTTATAATTTTATTTGCCAAAGCGTTCCTTCCTTGCTCGTTTTGAAGGCTGATAAGAATAAGTTCCTTGGTTTCTTTTAGGGACATAAAGTCTCACCGTGGTCGCTTCAAACGGGCAGTAATGCAGTTTTTACCGGAAAGTTGGACGGAACTGCATTGGTTCAACTCTAATGCGTTCAAAAGAACGATGGCTGTTTACTTATTTGTTCTGATTTGGCTTGTAAGTTTTGATATATCTGCGATGCAATGGTTCTCTATTCAGATTTTCAGAGAATACATGTAATTGTGAAATTTCTAACAGATCTTCTAACAGCAAATTTTCAACTGACCGAAATGTTCGTACGCTATACCTACAACTATTCGATTGACAATCTCAAGCAAAACCCAAGATTGTTAACACTTTCCAGGCTCTGACGAAGGCGACAACGCCGAAACGTTGGCCATAATAAAGACTATTAGCAAACTTGACTATTGCTTGACTTTGTCAATCGAATACTTGCAATCTATACTATGCCAAGATTCAAGGAAGGTCGAACTTTTATTTCCCTTAATCGTCCTAAAAAAGCGGCGTGAGAACCGCATTAGTTCCTAATAGCTGCGTTAGAACACACCACTCTTGTACACGCTCCGTATCCACGAATGACCGTTCAAAAATCAATGAATTCTAATCAGCAGCCTTTTCAAGTGGAACCAATGAATGCGCTCTTGGGGATCACGGATGTACAGGGATGGCGCGTTCTCACATACGTTGAATGAACTAAAGCGCACCCGGTTTTTCAGAACGATTGGGAAGAATGGAGTGGGATCGCGCTCATACTCATGATCTACTTCCCTAGCTCTATATTTGCCAACAAAGACCCCAATATCGTTTATTTCGTCATACGCTGCCTTTAAGATTATGTCCAATTGCTGACATCACTATTCTGCGTATTCAATTCGTAACTGAAGCGAAGCATTTTTTCTTACTATTTACACGTCTTTTTTTTAATGAAAGACTTCTGCAGATCGCGATATACCTTCTGCGATGTTGAAGCTAATTTTTATTTCAGCTCACAGAATTGAATACTTTCTTTCTGAAGCATGTGTTTGCCGTGGACACAAAACATCCTTTTGTTTTTTGGAGGATCATTTTAATTGCACTCATTTCGGCCCCATCCATCAGGTAATAAAGGTTGATTAAACAAATAATGAAAGCTATAACACATGTACTCTCTCTCAGAACTTCCAATGATGTATTTGCTTCAAAATTCAACCGGCTTCTTAAACGCTTTAGGAGGATTTTGATGTAGTTTTTTCTCTAACAGTGTATTGTTTGGTATAATCGTACCAAAAACATGAAACACTTCTTACAAATCTGAAAATGAGATGGGTCAGTGGCTCCAAACTTTCCTTTTCTGTGATACTTGTAAACAAGGTCCTGGGCCCTTCCCGCTGGTAGGAAGAGCCTGACTTCGAATTTTTCCGGATCGGTGAACCGGGTTGAAATTCTCGTTCGCCCCATTTTGTTAATTCTGAATTGGCGGAGATCATCCATCCTACTGTCAACCTTCCTTTGGGACGCCGTCAGCTCGTTTTCCATTCGTACATGTATCTTGCCACAGGTGCCCAATAGGTGCACTCTCGAAGGGACATGAACATATTTTTAACTGAAAGAGGAAATCACTTTCACTCAAGAAAAAAAACAAAAAGACGAGAAGGCTTTTGCTTAGTCAAAGACAAAATTTTCAAAAGAATTTGTAGAAGCAATATTTTGTGCAAATTATCATCCTTTGGCTTTATGGGGAATTTCACGCGTAAGGTTTTGGAAGGGGTGGAAAAGATGCTTGGGAACCAATAAACCTACATTTAGTGCGAAATGGTTATCGCATTCATGGTCAGCACATGTTGAAGCCCATGTTGTACTGTCGGTTCAAGACTTCTGACTTATGGTGCAACTGCGTAGGCGTTTTTGTTCCCGTTGGAATCTTCGCTGACTCCAATTGGGTTTCCATTCGCAAGTCGTGTCGTTTCGACCACTCTGTAGAAGGTTTCTTCATTTTGTGACGGCTGTGGGGCTGAGGCGCCATTATTTCGAGTGCAACAGCTTACGCATTTGGACCACAAGTCAGATTATTTTTGACTCGACTGCAGGTGAATGGCTCCTAGAAATAAGGTAAAATGAATGAAACGATCAAGCGTTTTCTTGCAAAGCATCTACATACCCTCAACAAGATTATATGTACAAGGACTATGTGGAATAGGTTATTTTCTACTTCGTCCAGTATATAATGGAAATATCGGTGGGTAACCGTCATAAATTTTTCTGACTATTTCCGTCCAGAACTTTCTTCTTAGTTCAGGAGACTTTTTCACTTTGGATCTATGAACATTTTCAACGCAACTTGGATAATGCGATCTGATGAGCTCCTTATAATGTCGCCAAAGAAGCGAAGACCTGTTTTCCTGTAACCTGTTTAAGATGACAAAATGTTTTTTTATTGTCATTCGACAGTTCACCACATTCACTTCCGCGATAAGTTTTTCGCCATCCTCTAGTGCTGCCCAGACCTCCGATCCATACATTATGACAGTTAATACCGGATAAGTAGACTTGCAGCTTGATTTCGTTATCTATATGGGTCGAACACAAACACTTTGTCAGCGAATTTGATTGGAGACGGTCGTTAGTTACCCGCAGCCGAAATAAGTCCCTGCAGAGGAGGCTGTCGGTAGGCCAGAGCAGGGATATCTTAGGCTAGCTGTGATCAGTAAGCCACGCACATTCCAACAACGTAGCAACGTAGAAAGAGGAAACAAATTCAGAAAATAAAAATGCTAAAAATGAAGCAAGAACGTAGAAGATTTACGGGAACATAACAACATCAGAAAACATAAATGAAGCTGAAAACGTTCCAAAATAAAAGTTAAAAAGTATAAGAACGAGAGCCTGGTCGTTGGAAGACGTATATTTATTTGCTTCACACAAAAAAAAACACTACCATTTTCTATTTCTGGGATTTCGTGTGCAATTGTTCGATATATGTTCGATATATTTCAGGCAATTTTATCTGTACGCTACGGACCCTTTAGTGAAAAGAATTGGTATGCAGTGTTGGATATATTGTGCAGTTACGGCTCTTGAAGCTGCTATATGTGTAAAGTTTGGGCGGCACATGTTTCCCGATTTGCCCATCTATCCTATTATCGCATGGATTGGGTTCCTGGTGAGTAATTTACATTTTATTTTGAAGTAGTAGCATGTGGCAATTTTAGAAGCTTTGTTAAAATATTCACCAAAAATAAGTCGCATCCGTGTCGTAGTGGCTATGGTGTGCCGACATACCTAGCCTATTCAATCGTTTCAGGTTATTGGAACGTTCTTCAGCGTTTGGCTGTCGGTATGGTGGGCTCGTTTTGTTTCAGTAAGTTGTATCTCTCCACTCTGTTTCTATCGAATTTTTTTTCGATATCGAAGTCCAGACTGTTTATGTTGTTCACTTCGGTTCCTTCTTGATGTGGTAACAAATCCCTGAGAAGAAACCGCACTTATATTATTTCTCAAAATATTTGTTCAAATTTTTATTTTGCGGATTTCACGGAAAAGGCTCGGCGATCAGTGCAACAATTATCAGCATCGATAGGTTTCGGCGTAGACAGCCTGAATCGAAGTTCAATCCTTTTCACTTTAAAGCTACCCAAACACATCTTTCTTCGTTAAAACCATGCTGAGCTTCGTGATAAATTGAATATTGTGAAAGACAATACGTAAATTTGTTTTTTTTTTTTTTACTAGGAACGGTTTTTATCGTACTGTAAGTAGGTATATGTCAGTTTTATGGCCACTACGTGAAAGTACAATCTGGTTTGTATACGTAGCTGCAGAAGCGTATATATAAATACTAAAAAGGAAGAATATGTTTAGAGGTCATAACAAGATAAGTACCGAGGTCTTCCATTGGAAAGCATAATGATAAGGAGTGTGACTGCACAGTTACCGATAACAGTGAAGGAATTAAACCGTATTCATTTATCTAAATGATCGTGTGCACGTCGGATGTCGCTTCAAATAGTGTTGTAGGATATCGATCACCAGTTCTGCGTAAAAGATAAAGTGGTTGATGTTGATCGATCCTTTGAGAAGTGTTTTCGAAGTTCGAATTCAATTCATAATTATGGGGATTTATTAGCGCAGATGCGTCCACGCACTTTGCAGCGTTCACTCGGTATATAAAATCAGTGTTTTCTTCTCCTAGACAAGTCTGCTATCAATCCGTCGACTTCGGAGGAACTAATGGTTAAAGTTAGACTTAGGCGGAATCTATTATCAGTCGCCCAAACCATATATTTCATGGTGCTGACCTCTTATCCTTACACTACACCTGTCTTTGCAACACTTAGTGGTTTAAGAGACGAACGCTATTTGAAGATTATTCAAGGCTAGTGTTATCAGTGCTTGCAGAAACATCCCCCCGGTCCTTACAAGTGCTCTATTTTCCGCGTACGTGTTCATTCCACCAGCTTGCGAATACAAATCGAAAATGTGTGAATAAAAGGTGGGGTAAAATGCAGTTGGGTGAAGCTCTTATTTCTATAAGTAAATAACTAAACTAGTCGGGGCCTAAGACCTAAGTAGTTTTAGAGGATCTATGACAAGCTAAAGTTACTAACGAAAAAAGTAAAATAGAGAGTCCATAAATAAGAGCGCGGTTTAGTGGTCTCCACCCCCAACTACAACTTTCCATTTTATTTTCCATATCCATTTTACACGAAAAGGAGAAAACTTGGTTTTTTCTTCCAACGTTTACTCTTTAAAAATCTAGAATGCTCTAAGATTGTCTCTCTTTCCCGTTGTTTTCTATACCATTCATTTAGAACACGAAGGAGTTCGACTTCAATGGCGAAAAACGTGTTTGCTACATAGATTCCTCCCACGAAAATCTTGGAGCGATCCACGACGATGTGTGTCGTCGTCGACATGATCTCGGTTTTTCTGAATCCGATTTGCAGTAAAAATCAGAGCAGTTTGTTCGTTGCAAGAGATGGGTTCGGGAACTGCTCGAAATAGTTGTTTAGTGAACGATGATAAGGGACCCTATCACTTTGTATTTGATTTTTTGTTTAAAACCTATTTTCAAAGAAGCATTACAACTTACGTAGTAGTTTCAAAATGGTCAGATCCCGTAGGAATATTTGTTTGTCATTTTAACTCCATCTTCATCTTCGTTCATCCCTTTTGAGCAGCAGCAACTTTGTAATTTGTGTTGGTCTATGGATTGTGAACCTTCTTTCTAACACACTGTGTTAGAATACGAACACACACACACTTTACAAAGCAATTGCGAACTAAAATATTATCGAAATATGAAAATATTGTGGAAGTACGAAGTCAATCAAATCATGTAAATCTTAACAAGAGAAAAATGTGAACTTAAGAGAACGTACTTCTAGACGAATTAGAGATAATTCCAGAGATTACGTAAATTTTTAAAATGTATATGTTGTTGATAACACCAGACAGATTCGAGATACCCCTCAAACACCATGCATTTGCTTTTTTCGTTACTTTCAAAGCGAGCTACGTGGTAGAACGTAGATCACAAGTATCAGTTCAGACTACAGACCGGACTGTAACCTTCTTGAATGGAACATTGACAGAAGCCTTCTTCGTTTTCTGAGGGCATTCGAATAGTTTGCCGGACAGACGTGGCTGAAGTCTCGGAACCTTCATAATGTCTCGTATTCATGGATTTGCAGAGGACTGCGCGTTTTAACCATGGTACTTGTTAAGTACGCATCTGCAATGCCAACTGCGGAAATATTTACAATCTTTGCATTTAAAGACAGCATACCACGAATATGATGTAGTGAGGGAAACTGCTGGAAAAACTAGAGATGGGGTTGTAGATTCAGTGATCATCTCTCCCTAATCGTTGTAAAAAAAACCGGCGTAAAAGGCTTTGTTTTTCACGACGATTTCGATTGCAACGCGCCATCTTTGTACGCGGGTGGCATCTAGCTACGCAGCGGTCGAAAGCCAATGAGTTCTCCTCGACTGCCTATTCCAATGGAACCAATGAATATGTTGCTGAGGGAACCAGAGCGTATATATAGAGAAGCGTTCTAACGTTCTTCGTAGGAACTAAAACGGTTCCCACACCGTTTTTTTTACGACTAGGGAGAGGTGGACGGATTCCGCAACCCAACCCAATCTCTAGTTTTTCCCGCAGATTTCCTCACCATGTCAGTTGGTGGTATAAAAGGATAAAGTGTCTGGTGTTAATCAATCACGTTGACGTTCACTTCAACTCAACATCGTTTGAGGTTCGCGAACGTGAAACTGGCTTATACAATGGCTTGCGGGGGCTATCCTATGTGTCAAGTCGGTGTTTTTATCCTCCCAGATAAGTCTGGTACCAATTTATTGACTCCGGAGGGACGGAAGGCTTAGTGAGCACTGGGGCGGACTCGAACCTCCTATTGATCGTGCAGGCAGCGGAACCTCTAACCGACACTACACCCGCCCGACTTCGTGGTGACTCTTAATCTTGACTTAATCGGCGGGCTGATGTCATCGCCTGACGCGATTACCCACATCTTCGCCGAGGTGTGCCATCCTTGAACACAACTCTGGCCAACCTTCTCGATCTTCTGCGAGAGCTTGCACAGAATCAATCCATTCGTCGCTGTTCCATATTCTGCGAAATCTTACGTCTCGCCTGAACTGCCTATCCACGCCGAGTGCCATCAGGTCCTCTTTCACCACCTCAGTCCAGAACTTCCGTTTTTGGCAAGGTGGCTTCTTCCAGCTCGAACCCGACGAACTCTTCAGAACTCGTTAAACAAGGCGATCTGCCGGTCTCCTTAATATATGTCCAAAGAAGCGAAGATGATTTACTTTAACCATTTTCGATGGCGGTGCAAGATGTTGATGTCTTCCACGTGTCATCCGCCGGTATACCACATCAATTTCTGCGTAAAGATCTTCATTGTGACATACCCTAGGCCAAAAGTAGTCAAGTAGCCGTCTAAGCAGCTTTCGTTCCGTGCAGTCAAGCCTCTCCATAACCGTTGATGGTGCTGCCCAAGTCTCCGATCCGTACATCATGATGGGGCGAATTGCGGATAGGTAGACTCGCAGGTTGACTTCGTTGGTGATGGGGGTTGACCACAGGCATTTCGTTAAGGAGTTAAATGCAGAGGTGGCCTTAGCGCATCTTCGCTGAACATCTCTCTCGTAGCTGCCATTGTTCTTCAGCGTACAGCCTAGGCAACAGAACTTATCGACGAGTTCTATCGGTTGTCCGTCCACCCTGATTCCCGTTCGAGATCTTGAAGAGATCCACATCTGCTTGCATTTATCAGGGCGTAGGCGTTGTCCATAGGCCGCAGCCAGCTTCGATACAAGGTTGACAACATGTTGATGTTTCGTACTGCTTTCCGCGAATATAACAACATCGTCGGCGTACTCGAGGTCAGTCAAGGGGCACCCTGATGGTGCCAAGACAATGTCGGCAGGACACTAGTCGACTGTTCTTCGCATAATGTCGTCGATTGCGAAATTGAACAGGAAAGGTCCTGCCACTACCTCTTGTCTTACTCCAGTTACCACTTCAAACGGTGTTGTACATCCGGCTGGTGTCCGAACTGCAGCAGTTGTTCGTTGATTCATGTCATCAAGCAAGCGAACGAACTGTCCTGGTACTCCATCGGCGCGGAGTGCGTTCAGAAGACGGCCTCGGTGAGGAGAGTCGAACGCGTCATTTTTCAAAGTCCAGAAACGCTAGTTGCATTGGCTTCGAAGACCGCTGCCAGATTTCGATCACTCTCCTGACGATGAACACCTGGTCAATCGTAGATCGGCAAGGACGAAAGCCAGCTTGCTCGTCGCGCGTTGTTTCTTCGCGATGTTTAATGAGTCGATCCAGGATAATGCGCTCCAATACCTTGTACATAACACGCAGCAAAGGGATTCCTCGATAATTCCTGGGGTCCGTGAAGGATAACTTCTTGTGGAGGAGAATTATGATAGCGTGTCTCCACGAATCAGGTATCTTTTCGTCTATCCATATTGAACGGATGATCTTTGTCATCTCACGAATCCCAGACAGAGGAAGATATTTTAGCATTTCTGCGCTAATCCCGTCGTCTCCACCAGATTTTCCATCCTTCATTTTTTGAATACAGACCAGGACCTCCGACTCGGTCGGTGGCTCCTCGTTAACTGCATATGTCGGTCTATGAACGTGTTCGAGTTCAGGAGCTGACGGTGCTAGCCGGTTCAGCAAGGGCTTGAAGTGTTCCTTCCAAATTGGAAAGGTTGCTTCACCGACAGCTACCGCATTGGCAGTGTTGAGGACAGGGGAACATCTTTTCATTTTGCCGCTATACTGTTTTAGGAGAGCATAGGCTTTCCGTGGGTTCCTGTCCTCCCACGCCTTCTCAAACTCCAACGCTCTCAACGTCCACTCGTTATCGCGGTCTTGTTGCAGTTGACGACGCAGCTTCCTTCTAAAACGCTTCTCCTGGTTGAAGACACCAGCGCTGCGCGCCACACATACAGAATTATATGTGGATTTTGTTTCCGCAGATGCAAAGGCAAACTTCCTCCGCGGCAATAGAACCGGGAGCGTTTCCCTTGCAGCGTCCTGGATGCACTTTGTGAAGGAATCCCCATCGCTAAGCTTCTTCCTGGTCCGTACTACAACATGAATAGACACACGTTGGCGGAATTTTGTTCTGTTCTCTCTTTCTCCTGTGGAACCGTATCTTGAAGCTGAGAAGAACTGGACGGTGGTCAGAGTCGAACGCGACGTTCCAAGCAGCTCTAGATTTTCGGATATCTGACTGAGGGATGTTCCTCGCCAGAAGTAG
Source organism: Necator americanus (assembly GCF_031761385.1). NCBI lineage: Eukaryota > Metazoa > Nematoda > Chromadorea > Rhabditida > Ancylostomatidae > Necator > Necator americanus. Next base: position 35,832,686 of record NC_087374.1, on the reverse strand, counting down.
TCGAGCTGAAGCTTAAGAGTCCTCATCTTCCACTTGCGCTGCTCTTCAGGCGTTAAAAGGGTTGATCCCTGCCACGTGAGCTGATGGCGTCGATGATTCCTCTTAAACGTGGAAGCGATGATAAGGCCCGTCTGTTCGCTCAAGTCGACCAGACGGTCACCGTTGTCCGACGTGCGCTCCTCTGCATTGTACCATTTTCCTAGCACATCGGATTGCTGTTCGAGTCCCATCTTCGCATTTGCGTCGATTCCGACAATGACCACCTGCTGGCTTGGTATTTTAGACGTTAACGCATTGAGTTCATCATAGAAGGCGTCCTTACTGTTGTCCTCAGCGGTTTCCGTAGGTGCGTGAGCACTTACGATCCAGAGTTTACGTCCTCTGCGATCCCGCAGTCATAAAAAGGCGCATCTAGACGACGTTGAGCCAAATTCCTCCACCAGGTTCTTGTAATCGTTCCTCACAGCTATCGCGCAGCCAACTACTTTGCTCTCATCAGCATCGCCGCAGTATATGGTGTAATTTTCGATGCTGATGACGGGCCGATCTCTCATGCGTGTTTCCTGCAGTGCAGCAAAAGGCACACAGAGATATCGCAGAAGTATGGATAGAGCGGCTTGTTGGAGTTCACTCGATAGTGTTCGGCTATTCAGCGTGACGAAACGAATGGTTGTTGCCAAAGATTCCATGCTTCCTTCAGGCAGTTGACCCTTCAGGTTATGGGCTTCGGCGGCGTGCTGGACGACAGCACCTTTTTGCAATGTATGAGAAGCTTTCGTTATATACCAGTGCAGGTTATATAACTCGTACGTTCCCAATGCGTACACTCGAACGCCTGATTGCGTTTAGTTAAAGCAGGGCCACCACGTGCAGGTAGCAATCAGACCCGTATATGCGGTCCCAAACGGACTTCGTGGTATGCAGCCTTAAATTGAATTTTCCTTTATGGCTACCTTCTGCCTAAAGTTGAGAAAGGTGGTAGTACTCAGCACTGGACAATGGATGAAATTGTGAAGGCGCCTCGGACGCAATTCTAGCACATCCAGGTTAGGTCAAGCTAATGATTTTTGTTCTAGAAAAAGTGATGAGTGGAGAGCCATGGGGTTTCTTAGTTAACAACATCATAAACTGTGGACCACCTTCACACGTGTTAGTCACCTTTACCACTTTTGAACTGTCCATAGTGTGTGCTGGAATTAAGAGAACTCAAGATCGACTGCACGCGTGTGTTGCGAAGTATGTACTCCTATCTATCAATAAGCAGACGACATCTTGCGTCTGGAGGCAACCTCGTGATGCCTCCAGGCGGTGTACATCCGTGACGTATATGACAAAGTTTGAGCCTGACGTGGTAATTATATTAGCTCGTGTATAGAGCTAATATAACTACCATGTCTGGCTCAAACCTTGTCATATATTATTCAAGTCGTATCAAAACTCAAAAGTGACGCCAAGCGGTGGAGAAACGCTGCGAGTTTCAAAGGGGAGCGATTGCAAGCGTCTCTCTTTGTAAGAATAAAATAATAATTAACGAGTGTAGATATGAGAATAAGCAGATGCATGGTGTGGAAGGATATCATAGTGAGAGCTTTCACCATTGAACCACAAACAGAAAAATTGCAATCGTTCATCTTTAAAATTCGTAGCGTTTCTCCACAACGAGGCGTGAGTACTATGAGTATTTGAGCTGCACATTCAGTGTAATCTAATTGTGAACGTTGCTTCCCTTCAAGAAGTCCAAGTATTGCAAATAAAAGACTGAGATATTCAGAGGATATATGTACACTATAATATGATAGTATGAAATCAGACATATAATTGATCTTTTCCGTCAATTTCGAAGTCAGTTCGTGTGTTGAGCGTGTTTCAGGTTCTAAGGAAGCGTAAGGAAAACTAACGTACCTCGCATAAGGTAAGGCTATTTTCCAGGACGACTGAGAAAGATTGAGCTGAAGAACTGTTCCTAAAAATTAAACTTTTTTCTCCAGTATCATACACGGGGTTCAGTAGGCGTAAGCGTCAGTAGAGGAGTTGGAGTCCTCGTTAAGACGAGTGTGGCGAAGAACATCGATCCTTTCAAACAATTTACCATCCGAATCGGACGTCTGCGGATGAAAAGATGTGGTTCAACGTCAGTTTTAAAAATCTTCGTTGCCTTTCGAAGAAGCCGAAGCTTTCCATATGGACCTAGAGAAGTTCTACAGAGAAGACCATATCTTGTACAAGGTCATTGTTGGTGATTGTAACGCCAGGATTGGACCAGAAAAACTCCTGAGGAACTTCACATCGGGGCTCACGGCCCGTAATGGAGGGAGGAGGGGCTTTCCGAGTTTATCATGGCGACTAAAGCCATCCATGGGAACTCGCAATTCCAGATGTCCTCCTATCTACGCTGGACGTGGGATTCATTTGGTGGAGGGTACCATACTGAAATTGACCACATCATCGTCAGCAGAAGACTCTGGCTGGTGGGTGTAGCTGTTGTGCCAAAGTGTTACAGGGGACCGAACCATCGCGTTCTCAGGGAAAGAACTCCTTTTACCCGGAGAGAACAGAAAGCCGCTAAGTTCAGAGAGCGAAGTCCCAGAACTACCGTTGACTGGGATCTCTTCGCTACGCTAGCCGGCTCTTGGGAAGATTCAATGGACAGAATTGACGATGAATGCGACCAGGTCGTAGAACATCTTCGTGACTGCACGAGGAGAGCTCAGAGTTCTAAAAACTTCAAGAGACGCTTGCTTTTGGAAACTCTAGATCTTTTACAGTAAAGTGGAGCTGCACGAGCCGCAGACAACCAAGAACTTACGTCCGAACTCGCAAGGTTTTGCAGAAAGAAGTCTTTTAAGAGAGAAGAGCAAGAGAAGTGTTGGCTAAAGCTGCAGAGTCGCGAAAGAGCTTTCGTGACGCCCGTCCAGATTCTACCAATCGCAAGACGAGGATGAGTGCTTTCCGGAACCCGAATTTAACAACCATAGCATCGAGATGCAAAAAATCATTCACGACTTCTACTCTGATCTCTTCGACAGCTATGCCCACTTGCCTCCTCACAATGTGAGGGAAGACGGACATGCCATTTTACTGACTCTCCCGTCCGAAGTACGACATGCTATCATGTCGGTAAGGAATCGTACTGCATCCGGTCCCACAGCATAACATCTGAACATCTGAAAAACCTTCCGCCAGTTCTCATCAACACTCCGGCGATACTCTTTACACGTTAACTGTAGGAATGCAAGATTGCTAAGCAGTGAAATACCAGCAAGACCGTGTATAAGAAGGGAAATCCACATGACATCGGCATTTATCGCCCAATCTGCTTTCTGTCCGTCACTTACAGGCTCTCTACAAGAGTAATCCTTAATGGAGTATTAGACGAAGGACAGTCATGAGGGCAAGCAGGGTTTCGAAAGGGCTTCAGCGCGCTAGACCACATTCACACTGTTTCGAAACTCATCGAGATATTGCGAGAGTAAAAAATGCCGCTATTTCTCATCTTTGTCGACTTAAAGAAGGCTTTTGACTCGGTTGGGACAAAATCGGTCATGGACAACCAGGATGCCTTACTCCGTACATAAATGTACTTCGAGAGGTGACGGACACCAGCTACACCATTTGCGCTTTGCTGATGACATCGTACTGGTAACACCTAGCATCAGCCAAGCGGAACGAATGCTGACCGAATTCGACGAAAAATGTGGATGCATCGGTCTTCAGCTGAATCTGCAAAGGACGTTGTTCATGAGTAACGGATGGGTCTCGGATGCCTCATTCACGCTCAACGGAACGAACACATCCGAGTGCACCAACTATTTTTATGTGGGTCGGGAAATAAACGTTAAGAACGACCTGACCCCTGAGCTGGGCAGGAGGAAACGAGCGGCTTGGAGAGCGTTTAAGAGTATCGAGGATGCAGTGAAGAAGACTAGGAACAACAGGAGGATCCGTGCTCGCCTCTTAAACATCACAATACTTCCTGATTTGACTTATGCTTCAGAAACCTGGGCACATCGCAAACAGGAAGAAAATGCGGTGAGCGCCATTGAACGCGCAATCGAATGAGTGATGCTAGGAGTATCCCGCTTCACGCAAGTGAGGGAGAAGATTCGAAGCTGTCTCAAACGTCAGCGAGGATTAGAGACGCCGCCGCATTTGCCAAGTACAGCAAAATAAAGTGGGCCGGACACGTGATATGCTCCAACGACAACCGTTGGATCAGACCCATGAGCTGCTGGATTCCGACGACTGGATATTAAGCGCACCACAGGGAGACTGCCGACCCAATGGTCAGAACTCTTCACAAAGTCCTTGAAAGAAAAATTCGATCTTCGTGTTCCACGCGAAACGAGAAAGCATTGGATGACTTTGGGACAAGTAGAAGGATACTGACGCCCGTTCGACCAGTTTGAAGAACAACGGGAGTCAGAGAGTGATCCTTAAGTACTGATTAAAGCACATAACAGGACAAAAAAAGAAGAGTCAGGCGCATAGATGGAATCACAAAGGGAGCACGAAAAAAAAGCGAAAAAAATCAACACTTCGTTTTGAAAATGTTGTAATGGGTCGAACCAGGTTCCACACCCTATTGAGTCAAGATTTTGCTAAAGGGTTAGAAACATGAAGCTTTTTTTTAAAGATGAAGAGCTCAATTATACGTAGTTTTCAACATTTAAAAAGTGGATTTGATAGAATTTAATGACCGAAAAAGCTCAGATTCGGCACTTTGCTGAGTCTGGAAGATCGCGAATAACTTCGTGATAAGTCAACGAAAAGAAATATTTCAGGTGGTTTTTAGAGAAGAAGATTTGCCCTACAAAATAGTCATACCGCTGTTTTTTGCAACATCCTTTTTTTTTAAAGTTAGATGGGCATTTTGCCCATCTTTTCCCATCAAAAATGTGGAAAAACGGCGAAGCATGGAATCTTTTGATGTGGGGTCTGATGGAGAAAATATTATTTTTTATTTCTATTCTATTTTGTAGGGCAGGCCTTTCTCTATGAAAGGCCGCCCACAATACTTACTTCATTAAGTAAATAAATACTTCATTAAGTGCCCTTATTTCAAAGTTTAGATATCATTCAGACCTAACAATGTGCACAGTCTAAGCTTTTTTAGCCATTGAATTCTGTTTGAAGACAGCATACCATGAATCTGACGTGGTATAGATTTCTCATTGAAAGCCTCTATACGGCGTCGTAGATTGCGAAAAGCCATGTGGTTCCGCTCATCTCTCCGTCATCATCATATGAAACAGCATGGGAAGCGCCTTAGTTCCTACGAGGTGCGTTAGAGCGTGCATTTATGTACACGTTCCGTTCGTCTCAGCAGTCTATTCATTAGATTCACTTGAGTAGGTTGGTGAGGAGAATTTATTAGTCCTCGAAGGGTCGCTCATTGATGTTGAGCTTGCACAAGGGTGTCGCATTGCAGTGCAAGCCGTCGTAATAAACGGCGATTTCTGGGCCGTTTTTTACAGTGGCTACAGGTAGATGAGCGAAACCACCTGATTTCCCGCAATCTATGACCCTGTATAGAAGTTTTCCATGGGAAGTCCATACCACGTCAGATTCGTGGTATGGATTTCACGTTCAAACTGTTGGAAACTATGTATCATTATCCCTTTATATTTTTAAAATAATTTCAAGTTCCTATCTCTTTTGCAAAAATTTGGTTCCGTGGGGTGTCGAACCTGCGTGGTCCCATTATTGCATTGTCGACACGTTGTACTTTCCAAAACAAAATGTTGGGACTTCCATGTTACCGTCCAGCACCTGAAACCTAATGTAGTATTTTATAGTTTACGTATTCATTCAATGTTATTTGATGTAGTATTTTGTAATGTGTGTAGTTATCTAAAAATAGGTGATATTTTGTCCTAATTATGCCATCCTCCATTCACTAGTGCCCACCGCACACCCACTCACGACAAAAAAGCGCTCGATTCAAGTAAGAATCTCCACTTACTGGAAACTTTTATCTTCATTTTACTACTCAGGACTAGTGATGATCAAAAACTCATCCTACATCTAACGTTCACCTGTCAACCACGTGAACAATAATATTCTGCTTTTAGAATGAAATGGTTCTATTGATTATTCTCGTCAACGTCTTATCATTTTCGATTTCATTCAAAGTAACTGGATTGAATTATGAACAATTAGTGGCTTATAAAATTACCTACGAGAGCAAGTCGATAGTTAGTGTTCTTATCCTTTTGAGCAAGTACGGTACCAATTTATCGATCCTGGAGGGATGGTTTAGTTGGCTTAGAAATGTTGCTACGGCACCACAAGCGCTCATTTGTCGTAGCAAACCCACCAATGTGTTATATTATTCGTGCATTTTACAGCGCAAGTCGCAACTCCGTTCAGAGAAAACTCCTGAAATTGCTGCAATATGAGCCATTCATGGAGCGGCTTGAGCCACGATTAAATCGTTAGGGATGCATAGGTTTACTTTCTGCTATCAGCGTTTTTTTCAGCCCAATAGATTGGCTGTTAATGGGATGACGAGTGTAATCGTATCATCGTAATCAGCCTTGGAGCTCACTTTAGTTAGTGGTGGGATGTGTTCATAATGTTGGACGTTTGAGGAACAGAAAAGGAGTGTTTGAAAACCCATGCACATATTGTTCGAGCAGAAGCATCTAGTGTGTCTTAGATCTAAGGACTAGAAGACTGTTTGCTTTTCTCATTCGCCTGTCTGTAAAATACAGTTTGGGTTCTCGAAGGTCTCTTGAACAACTAGCGTGATAGGCTGTTTACTCTTTGGTTGCCTAATAATGACGTATAAGTTAGACTCACAATTAAGTTTATGAGTCCAAGTGTATGGTGCTCTGTTGGTGAGTCATGTAATGCTGCCGCCTCACTCGGTGTCATTGACGGTGACGACCCCTATGCCACTTCATTTTCGAAATCTACAAGTTATGGACATGTCGACTGCAAATGACTGCCTTAACCGGAACTATTATCTTCCAAACATGAAATCGATTAATGCAAGATTGACTTTCAGAGAAAATACTACACTTTATTCTCACGTCACTGGAGTATTTTTTGTCGATGATAAGCATAGGTGAGAGTTCTGCATTGTATATAGTTTGCTAGTTTGAAATATGTTACTTTAGAATGCTTTTAGAAATATATTTACTGAATTTCATTTGATGCTAAACAATTCCTAAAAGTGGGGTTTATGCAGAAGCTTCAATAGATTTGCTTACAAGCAAAAATAAGTGTCTCTTGTGTCGTTGAAAGTAATATCTGGATGGTCTTAAAAATAGTGTAAGAATTGTCATGAAGCGTAAAAAAGCGGCATTTGTGACATCGGCGCCGGTATGGGTATGCGTTAATGGAGGTGAAATCGAAGAAACGAAAACGGGACTCGCGCGGAGCACTTTGCTGGTTTTTCTTCAATTAAAGACACAATCACTAGTTTATGAAAGAAGTGTTTAGAAATACTTTTTTTGCTAGACTTTGTTGACGATGCCTGCGGATATGTAAGGTTTGTTAAGAAGTTCTATGCGGAATTGGTCCCGCACACTCCAGGATAATTCGCTCGAAAAACGTATGCTACACGCGGTAATGAATTTTTGGGAGTGGTTCCGTGATTAGCAACTCTGCTTTAGGCGAATTAGGATAGTGTGTCTGTGCGAGTCAACTATCTTTCCGTTGATTCATGCTAAACTCGTTGTCGTTTTAAAGATCCCTTGAAATGGTTTCACTTCGCTAATTCGTATGCGCTAGACTTCCCATTTCTCATTTTCTAGACACAGATTGTCTCTTTCTGCTTTTGTTGAGGTTGGGGTGTTTCATCCCCACCTGTAAGTAATGATAGAAGAACACCTTGTACCTTCATTCTCCTCACTATACACAAGATAGCCGGGTAACTTTTATTCTTAATGCACAAATACAATTAGAAGGTTAAAAGGATACTTAGCTGTTCTCTCAGACGCCTTGTCTGATGCAGCGCTACCGTTTCGAGCGGTTCTGCAGCTCTGCGTTGTGTGTAGCTATTCTGCACTAATCACGCACGTCTTCTCAACTGCTTAGGCTTGGGTTCTACCACTGAGATTCCACAGTCCTGTCAACGACCTCTCGCTTACTACTGGTTCGACTACAACCGTCTCCACTTCCGAAAATACGCTAGGAGACAGTATCTTCTCGGCCGCACTGTACTAATGCCTTGGGCTTTGCCTTCAACTCGATCGGCTTTCGGCTGCGAGGCGTGGCTCTGAACTAAGGAACCGACTGACTATGAGCGAGCTCCTTACATAGAGGGAATTCCCACCTGATATCACGTGGCAGCCGCTCACGTAACTGGCTCACACATGACTCTCCAGCACAGTTTTTCAAACTTACGAAATCGAAAGAGCAACATTATGAAACGACTATCTACAGTATTAGCATGCAAAAAATACGTAACATTCTTTATAAACCAGTACACGGTACTGACATTTTCACTTTCCTACGCAGAAACTTGTGAAGAAGGTATCAAGAGAAACGCTGTTCAATTATGGATCATCAGAGGGTTGAATATTTGTACTATATACAATATCTTTGATTTCGCTTTATTGCGCAGTGCCATTTTGGATCATCATTTTTTTTTAAAACACTAAAAAACTTACCATTTCATAGAAGCGCATCTTAATTTGTCCATTGTCTTTTGCTATTGAAGTCCGTGTTAAAACAAACTAGGATTATATAGTCGGGTCAAAACGACATGAAGCACGGGGCAGTTGCACAAGCGGCTGCACTCGAAGCGACGGGGTGGAGCTAGCAGTTCCGATCCAGTCGGGACCATCGGTATCAGGTGCAATGGGTGGTGCTAGCAGGAGTCCCTTTACTATCCTAACCGTTACGCTCCATCAGGGGCCTCGAGGGGATCCGCTTACGCAGGTGCACCGAGCTTCATTTTGTCTTGACCCCATTATTGCAATGAACTAACATATGAAAAGTGTTTTTCAGGCTGTTCTGTTGTATGGTACTTTATTATCTGCACAAAGAAGAAGAAGAATGTGGGTTGTGTGGATGTGGATGGAAAACAGTTTGTAAATACAGGTGTTTCTCATGTTCAGCAGAGGATAAGGAACTCTAGCGGTGGAAGCATTCGTGTCATTCCCAAATCGCCCAAATCAGGGCCAGTGGTGATGGATAATACACAGCGTCGCGGTACGTATACACCAATAATGGAGTCAACGCAGTGTCTTGGTCGTACACAAGAAAGTGAAAGAAAACGGAAGATAGAAGTTGCTACTGCAGAAGCTATGGAAAACGAGACGAGTATCCATGTAAGGACGCCATTGTTCTTACATTTCACTTTGAGAGTATACTTTATTATTGCTAAGCCTCTGTTTGTTTATGTTCTTCGGAGACCTAGACGTAACTTATTACTTCTCTACCGTCCATCTACTTTTCAGCATTATCATAAGCTAACCTTTTTGAAATCTCACGAGAAACAGTCTTCACTAACAGTATTGCACAGTTATCCAAAGATAATTGTTGTAACAGAAGTGAATATCATTTTGCTTGTATAATGAGCCATAAAAGGTAGGAGGTTGTGGTATTGTGAGGGTTTTCTTGCTTGCCAAAGATAATGATAGATTTATTTTATCCGTATTGCCACGCGGTCTAGTTGTCGACCAAGACTGAAGGATGCACTTTATTTACAGTAAAGGTATATACAGTATTGCCAGTACCAGATGCATAGATATAGTTCAAAATCTTCTTGTTCTTTCCCAGAGCGTTGCTCTAACCTATCAAGTATTGATGCAAAGTCGCTGAGAACCTTCTCTACTTTGACAGTAGCCTGGTTAATTGCGCTAATACCATCTTCTAACCTACTGGCATTTTCTTTTACTATACTGCGCGGTGCCTGGGGATCTATTGGGATTTCCTCTAGCTTCTCTTCCTTCAGTCTCGAACCGATATGTTCGAGCTTATTGGTAAAAGTTGTCAACAGGCGTTTCTGGGTGCCAAGTTGGGTTGACATATTGCAAGGAATTACTTAGTAAGAAATCAAGGTAGTAGAGGTGTCAATGGAGTACTGCCGAGGGAGTATTGCCAACGGAGTATTGGTAACAATGGTTGTTACTGAGAAGTGATGACTAATGCAGCTGTTATTGTCTCGCAATGAGTTGCTCAGAAGGATGGCAATGAGTCACTATTGTATGCAAAGCAGATTTATTGCGAAACCGTCCTGGATCCTTTGATCTGCCGATGCACCAATTGTGGTGTTGTGAGGGTTTTCTTGCTTGCCAAAGATACGGATAGATTTATTTTATCCGTATTGCCACGCGGTGTAGTTGTCGACCAAGACCGAAGGATACACTTTATTTACAGTAAAGGTGTATACAGTATTGCCAGTACCAGATCTCTGCTTGTTGGTATTGTTTATTGAAGCTGTGCGGGTATTGAGATGCTTGTTGCCTTGCTAGCCGTCGAATGAGAAGGCTGCTCGCACGATTATAGTGGGACATCCTTTTATACTCAGGCGAGCGATATGGCTGCGTCGGCGAATGTAAGCATCAAGCGTTCTGTAATAGATTTGTTTTGTTGATAAGTATTATATGCAAAGAACAACTAAATTACTCATGTGTTTTTGCAACCGTATTATTGATCTTTCATAGCGCAGCTGTAGAGGTAAAAGGTGAGTGCCTAGTTCACAACTATGTTCACGCAAATGTGATTTCGAATACAAAAGTAAAATACTATAGCTCGGAGGTAATCAAGAGATATTTTTTGAAGGCGTTGTTAAGAGCTAATTTAGAATATTCTGAATATTGATATCATATTTTTAATCAGATCAGACAAACAGCTGCATGCATGTGTGCGCCTTTTCTGTGAATAGGAATTGTGAGCACATTTTGAGAAAATATATAGAAATCGGGACGTTTGTGTGTTTACGATAACATGCAGATAGCGGCTAGGGCCACGTATATAATCTATAGTCGTATATATAGTCTGACTACTACCTGCACTTGGTGGTCCTGTTTTAACCAAACGCAATCAGGCGTTCGAGTATACGCAGTGGGAACGTAGGAGTTACATAAGTTGGACTGTTATATGGCGAAAGATTCCCATACATTGCAAAAAGGTGCTATCGTCCAGCACATGCCCAAGGCCCATAACCTGAAAGATCAACTGCCTTAAGGGGCATGGAATCTTTGGCAACAACCATTCGTTTCGCCACGCTGAACTGCCGAACACTGTCGAGTGAACTCCAATACTGTCTAGGCCTCTAGGATATCTCTGTGTGCTGTTTGCTGCGCTGCAAGAAACACACATCAGAGATCTTCCCGTCATCAGCATCGGAGACTACATTATCTGCTGTGGTGAAGCTCATGAAAAGAAGATAAGTGGCTGCGCGATAGCTTTTAGGATCGATATAACATCCTGGTGGAGGATTTTGGTTCAACGTCGGATTTGCAAATGTGAAGATGGGACTTGAACAACAATCCGATATGCTAAGAAAATGGCATATCCAATGGAGCGCACGTCGGATAACAATAGCCGTATGGTCGACGTATGTGAACAGGCGGGGCTCATCATCACACGTTTAAGGGGAATCATCCACGGCATCGACCGCCCAATTCTTAGTTTTATGGTACGGTTCCAGAAAAGATATAGGGGAGCTCAACATCAACCGAAGCTCGACAGAGCAGCTCTGAAAGACTTAGAATGCAGAACGAAATGTGTCTAGTTATTCCGGGGCAACAGCCAGGAAAAAGCTCTTTGATGCGGATTCCTTCCTAAAGTGCATCCAGGACGTTGCAGGGGAAGCGCTCTTCTTTCTAATGCCTTGGAAGACGTTCCCCTTTGCATCTGCAGAGACAATATCTACATACAATTCTGTATGCACCACCCACATCACTGACGATTTCAGCCAGGAAAAGCGTCTGAGAAGAAAAGTTGTGTCGCCAGCTGTTTAAAGCGAATGGATGTCAGAAGCGAAGGAGCTTAAAAAGGCGTGTGAGGACTAGCACCTGTGGAAGGCCTATGCTTCACTAAAACAGTATGACAGCAAAGTGGAAGGATGTCGTCAGTCCTCAATACTGCCAATTGATTGGCCATTGGTGAAGCAATCCTTTTAATTTGGAGGGATCACTTCAAGCCCTTGCTGAACCAGCAAGCGTCGTCAGCTCCTGAACTCGAGCACGTTCATAGGTCGACATATGCCGTCAACGAGAAATCACCGACCGAGTCGGAAGTTCTGGTCTGTATCCTAAAGATGAGAAATGGAAAATCTGACGAGGACGTCCAGGTGACTGAGGAATGCATTCGGCTGATTTACTGGAATGGCCTTTGCGAAACCATTTACATCGCACTCGACTAGGCAGAGTAATCGGTTGTCACGAGACCTTTTCATATCTGAATTACAATTACAAGGAGCGGAAAAGATCAAAATTATTTATAGCATATATAAAATTAGTTTTTGCGTTACAATATTTTAAAGCACTGCAGCGCATGGGCGCATCTACATTTTTTTTTAAATAAATGCTAGGAATAAATACTGTAATAATAAGAAATGCTGTGCTATGCGTGTGGTCTAACCAATTTTCCAGTAAATTTGCAATCTATAGTGTTTCAGAAGAAAGGGAAAGTCGAGACGTTGAAGTTTTCACAGGTACGTTTCGCAGGGACCATGATGCCAGATTTGGAGATGTATTTCTTCTGCCTTAAAAACCAGAGAAAAATTTTATTCCAATTCGTTACCGTTGCCCACTTTCAGGATTCCAGAGAGAACAAAACTAGAACGGCGGAGTTGATGAATTCAAAAGTGGGTAGTACTGAAATTTGAAGCTTGTTCTCGCTCATTTTTTTTGTCGAGTGCTACTGGCACGTATACGAATAATTCTCGCATAACACAATCAAAAGCAGCGCACCACGGAATTGATGAAATTAATATCTTACTAGGTTTAGATAGGAGCAGAGGTTTAGTGGACAAGTATAAAAGCGAACAGGTTCAATTTGTACCAATTATCAAGAAGAAGGCATATAAAACAGCCTTCGTTGCGTTCTTGTGACGATACAACTCATTAAGGTTATTGGAACGGTGGTAATCCGCAGTTCTTCTGAGATTGTGTCATATGAATCATATGAATTGTATTAGTTGTACTGTGGACATTGGACGGGGGCAAAATTGCTGTCGTTCTATCGCGCAACGTGTTGCATAGTAGCGTGTGGTGCAATCAAGGCTGTTTCTCACATCTTATTTATTTACTCGTAAATACCAATGTTGCACCGAAAATAAAAGAAAAAAAAAGAAGAAAAGGCTGCTTAACTTATAATACAAGAAAACAGCGAAAATTCCAGAAGTTGTCAGCGCCCAATCTACTCTCAATGGAACTTAGTCCTATTCGTGGCACGTCAAACATGTCGTTTTCTTACTAGAGAAAGTGAAGGATTCTGTTATAACATCTGTGCTCCCAATCAGAACATTTAGTGTTGGTCAATTTGTCTACATAACAAGGTTTGGACGACCAACTTAATTCAAGGCGGGGAGCACATTGACGCCCAGGACGAATGTAAAATACTACCGCAAAAAGTCGAGTTCGATCGAAAGCAAGTGTTTGTTACCAGACGGTTAAAAAAGCCTGCACAAGGAAATAATTAAAGTAAAAATGAAATGGGTGCAGATTGTCATATCGTGTACGTTACCTTCAAAATGAAGCACCAAAAAAGAGGCTGACACACCAAACATATGTGAGTACTTTCCGAAACAATTGAAAGCTATTGAAACTATTGAAATTGTACAACAAATTTCTACAAAAATAGAAACGCTAGAAAAGAAGCAAATCTTATCTTAAACATTGCCAAAAACTCATCAATGCTGAAAACCTGAGGTTTGGTATCACAAAAGACAAGCGAACGGATCTCAGATAAGGAAAGGGGTCGGCCAACCTGAGGAAAATAGTCGCCTCTTTTTATTCCAAAAAACTCATGTACTCATTTTCCGTTTAATAAGCTATGCCAAGTGAGTAACAGTTGCTTGTGTGCGCTGCTCTGTCATTGTTATTTTCATGGAGGATCTGTGAAATAATATGCTGCATCTTTGGGGAGATGGGCTCACAATAATTTATGCCGGTGCAGAACACAAGGTTCTTTTGTAGGATTTACCAAACAAGCTGTTGCATGTTGGCGCATTTATTTCAGGGTACATTATCCAATAAGTTTGTGATAGACAATCAGTTATATATAATTATTTTTAGTATAAGTGGTTCTCACAAATTACTTGCTCAGCAAATTTTTAAGGAGGGTGTAGAATGTTAACTTGTGTTTTTTTTTTAATTCATGAGAAGCAAAAATGGATTATGTGCAGAGACTCTTGGGATTTTGGCCCGTACCGATCTGAGAAATACAAGTGGTTCAGATTAGTTGTAGATTTGTTTTCGCAGAAAGACGTCCACACGCCACCAACGAAAGCGATGCTGTGTTTGTTCGGCCGTCATCGCTAAGATGATAGAGCACTTCAGTATGTGACACGTAAAGTGCTGAAACAAAATAACGAAGCTCCCCCATAAATTATATATATATATATATATATATATATATATATATATATATCTACCAGTCTGAATGTCCGGCTAAAGCCGGACTTCAGACTTTTTTGTGATGTTCTCTTCGCTCGCCTTCATCGATCTATTAATCAGAATTAATCAAAAATTAATGGTAGTGACCTTCTTTTTCTAACAACGTTTTCTCCTTTCTTTTTTTTTACTATAAATAAAGTCGAAAGATTTCATAGCTTCCTTTCTAAACGCGTCCCTTCTACATTTTGAGAATATTCAAACTTCAGCTTCAAACACTCCTTCGGTTCCAATATAATATAGACACAATTTTAAAGCGTTCCTCGAAGTATGCGTGTTCTTCCTGTTTTCCGCAACAGCTATCAAAGAAAAAAGAAAGAGTTTTGTTCGAGTTTCCACTTTCTGAGGAAGGCATAATACCAACCTGAAGCAAACGTGCAAGGAAACAGACGCACGGAGGACTCATGGAGGTGAAAAGCGACGCGCGCAGTGGCCACGGGTATGAAACGGTTGCATCGTTCCATTTATTACCTTTTGCGAGTCACGAAATTCGAGAAGGGGGTGCGACGGGTCCACCGTCGTCGAATTGGTGCCCCGGCGCCAGATATCTATAAAATGAGGTGAGGGGGGTCCCGTGGCATGGCAATAGTGTGCAATGAGTTTGTGTGCATATCGCAAAGGGTAAATGGGATGTTTCATAGCCGTCGGCACTGGGTGCGTTGCTTTTCACCTTTATGACTCGCCTCAAGTTTGTAGCATGGCTTTCTCAGAAAGTGGAAATATGCATGCAAACGGCTGCTTAAATAGTAGCGAACAGTTTACATGATGTGACCTAGAACGTTATCTTTATCAGCTGGATAACGTTTTTCACGTCACTTTGTGCTAAAACATCATTCATTGATAACTCTTGGACGGAAACAGGAGGAAAACCCAAATTTCGAGTAATACTTTCAAAGTGCGTCTACATTATATTGGTATCGACGGAGTGTTTGAAGCTGAAGTTTGAATATTCTCCAAATGTAGAACTGACGCGGTTAGAAAGAAAACTATTATTCATAATAAAAATGAAGAAATATTGTTAGAGATACACAATTCTGATTTCAGAGAAAAGGGCACTGATATTGATTTTCGTTGATCAATGAAAGGGAGCGAAGCGAACACCACAGAAAGTCTGAAGTCCGGCTTTAGCCGGACGTTCAGACTGGTATATAATATCGAGCTTAGTCCGTGTGTGAATGTGTGTGTGTTTGTCTGTGTGTCACGAAATTCGAAAAAGGGGGTGCGACGGGTCCACCGGCGTCGGGTTGGTCCACCGGTGCCAGATAGCTATAATATGGGCTGCGATGGGTCGCACAGCGTCGAATTTCTGTGTCGTGGTGTAGAAATATCGCACAGTAACTTCGTGTGCATGTCGCAAAAGTTAAATTGGACGTTTCAAACGTTTCATAGTCGTATCCACTTTCCGCGTTGCTTTTCACCTCCTCCGTTCTTCAGAAAGTGGAAACATTAATGCTAATTGGTGTTTATATAGTAGTCAACTGTTTACATGATCTGATGTGGAATGCTATATTTATCAGTACGATGATGTCATTTACTTCATTTTATTTGAAATATCATTCTGTGATAACTGTTGGGGGAAACAAGAGGGAATCCTATACTTTGAATAATGATTCCAAGTCGTGTCTATATTACATTGGTATCGAAAGAGTGAAAGAAAGAAATGTGAAGTTCTCCAAATGTAGAAGTAACGCGTTTACAAAGAAAACTATTAGTCTTTAGCCTAAATTTCCTTTAAGAAAAAGAAGAAAACGTTGTTAGAAAATCACAATTCTGATTTTACAGAAAACGCCACTACTATTAATTTATTTTCATTAATCAGTGATGGCGAGCGGAGCGAACACCAGAGCAAGTCTGAAGTCTGGCTTTAGCCGGACATTCAGACTGATATATGTAGAAAAGGTTCCACTGTGATTGTACTATCAGTGCTTCCATGTTGCTCACGGCCAGTTGGGGTACTTTGTTTCTTTTCTAGAACGCGTTTTCACACTTCAAAGTGGTTGATGAACCCCCCTCCCACATTCCATTCCTCCTTTGGTTCATATACAATTCGATCTGCTGGTCCTGGGCATATTGCTGGACTTTGATTACCATGGATTGTGACTTTTCTCGGCCACACATGTCCATAATTTTTACTTGACCATATTTTTATTATAGGCAAAAAGGTCAAAAGAGCAACTTAACACGGCAGAAGAACTTAACGTAAGTGAATTCCTTTCAACTTTTCCGTTCTAGGTGTAAATGAAATAACGCCCAAGAAAAAGAACAATGCTAACAACGACGTGATACTTTTTTAACCATCTCTTTCGTACTGCAACACAAATTCCTTGAGATTTATTTGTTTCTGTGCGCTTATTAGATTATATCTTGCTTCAAAGCTACTCCGGATTAGAGCAGGCAAATTACGAAGTGAAGAAGCTGTGAACAAAAAAAAATTAGAAGAAAAGTTGCAGTGTTTTTGTTCAATATAGTTTGCGAACGTGTGTATCTATAGTTGTTGTCGCCTCAATCTCGTTCTGGCTTTTCGTCCTCTTATTCTTTCGCTATCAAATTTAGCTGTGTGACGCACAAGGGCGGATGCTGAGCTGCTACTGAAAAAGGACGCTCGAGTAGTACTACTCCTCATTCAGTAAAGGGATCGGGGAACTCATGGATAGGTCAAGCCTACCTAGAGGCCATGAAGCATCCTTCCAATTTTTTCTGACGATATCTTGTGAGAACCTCAGCAAGAGGGTATTATTTGTTTTCTCCTTTCATTACTCCAACGTTGATTATTGCTGTGTGGGAGCATGAGAAATGTGCTAGTCGCGATGTCGTAGTTTTCTTAAATTTATTAGAAAATCTGTTGATTAATTCTAATCCAAATCCTCAGTTTCTTTGAAAGGATAAAAGGAAGGCGAAAGAAAACCTATTCTACGTACTGTGAGAGCGGATCTAGCATTTCTCTAACTCGCTGACTTCTTTGAAACCTCGTCATATTATGCTATGAGACAAGATCTGAAGTAAACTCTTTTTGATATCACTGCACAAAATTTTTGATGCATTCACCTCGCTGTAAATAATAGGGAATATATTGCAGTCACCATTGATTTTTGATCAGCTTGAACAATTTTGTAGGGATAATTTGAATTTGTGAATTCTATTCCAAGTCATCCACATTTTTCGCTTTTGCTTCCACAGTTTTGGTGAATGGTAAGGCAAGCTAGCTTATAGGTATTCTGTAGAGAATACATCAATAAACCCTCTTTTAGAATTTATCAAAGACTGGATTGATGTCCTCAATAACACTTCTTTTCAGATTCGGGAAGAAAAATGCGAAAGGAAACTTGATTTGGTTAGTTTCTCCTCCAGTTTCGATGAATGTTATGCGATGACAATTTATAATGCGATGACATCTAATTCTAAGGTTCCTGATAATTAATTTTCGTGTGTATTCGAAAGTTCTATCATTCAATTCAATATAGAACAAGTTCGAGCACATGCTTCAGTATGGTCATTTCGATTGTTCAGTGTGGCTAAGGAAGAGGCATCTCTATGTGGTGTGCGCAAACGAAGGGAGTGCGCCTGCACACTTTTG
Organism: Necator americanus; assembly: GCF_031761385.1. Taxonomy (NCBI): domain Eukaryota; kingdom Metazoa; phylum Nematoda; class Chromadorea; order Rhabditida; family Ancylostomatidae; genus Necator; species Necator americanus. The sequence goes on along the minus strand of NC_087374.1, from coordinate 35,814,533 downwards.
GCTGCGAGCAAGCAAAAAAAAAAACATCATTTAAGAAGGCAACAAGAATCGAATGCTAACTTTTACTGGTTACTCTGTCAAACCAAACTCGTCAAGTTGGCTCCTTGCGTATGATTTCTAGTGCCGCTTTTCGAATGATATATTGAGGATATCTAGCTAAAAAACTCTTTTGCTTTTTCTGGACACAAAAGGATGGGCGGAATTACCTCCTTCTTCTCTAGTTCATAAACGTGTTTCAAAATGTTTTATCTTATATTTATATATCTTATATTATCTTATATTTTTATATCTTATATTATCTTTATATATATATATATACCAGTCTGAATGTCCGGCTAAAGCCGGACTTCAGACTTTTGGTGGTTTCAGCTTCGCTTACCTTCGCTGATCAATGAAAGTTAATAGTAATAGTGTTTTCTGTAAAATTAGATTTGTGTTTTTTTAACAACGCTTTCCTTCTCTTCTTTATATTATAAATTAAAAGTAAAGATTACGGAGTTTTCCTTCTAAACGCGTCAATTCTACATTTGGAGAATATTCGACCATCAGTTACAAACACTCCTTCGATGCCAGAATAATGTAGATACTATTTGAAAGCATTACTCGAAGTATGTGTTTTCCTCCTGTTTCCCTCCAAGAGTTATCACTGAATGATGTTTTAGCACAAAGTGACGTGAAAGACATCATCCTACTGATAACGATAACGTTCCACGTCAGATTACATAAACATCTTGCTACTATTTAAGCAGCCGTTTGGGTGCGCGTTTCCACTTTCTGAGAACGGCATGCTACAAAATTGAGGCGAACGAAGAAGGAAATATACACACGGAGGAGTCATGAAGGTGAAGAGCAAAGCGCCCAGTGGTCACAGCTATGAAACGGGTGCAACCATTTATCTTTTACGTCATTCACACTGAGTTATTGCGCACCGATGACCGGGTCCACCGACATTCCGTCGCACCCCATATTATGGATATCTGGCGCCGGCGCACCAATCTGACTCCGTTCGACCCGTCGCACCCCCTTCTATAGGTATCTGGCGCCGGTGGACCCGTCGCACCCCCTTTTTGAATTTCGTGACTAACACACACACATACGTGACAGAATAAGCTTGTTATTATATATCATGATCATGATGATATATATATATGTATATATACATATATATACATATGTATATATACATATATATATATCTATATATATATACATATGTATATATACATATATATATATATATATATATATATATATATCTTATCTGGGAGGATAAAAACATTGAATTAACACATCGGCTAGCCAGCGCAAGTCATTGTATAGGCCAGTTAAACGTTTGTAAACCTCAAACGATTCTGAATTGGAGTGAACGCATCCCAAGCGGATTGATTAACACCAGAAACTTTATCCTTTATATATACATAAATAGGGCGTATTTTGAACGGTTGTTAAGCAGCCAAAGTAAGCTGATCGTAGACCGAAGTGTATGGAGATTATAATGATGTTGCGCTGATGTAAAAAGTAAAAAAAAAATTAAAATCGGGAAAATTCTCGATGTCGGGTTCTCTCTGGTAATAAGTGGTATATCGTGTGCACGCGATTGATTTGTGATCCTCTCCGCAGTACATGCATGCGTTGATAAAGTTCTTGGATTCTTCTTTGTGCTTCTTTACAAATCTTGGAAGAGAATGCAACCTTCCCGGCCGAAGCACCAATTGAATTAGTGTTCTGCGATTATACTAGCTCGCTCTTCTGGCACGCGGAAGGATGCTGTCAGTCTACGCGGTACTTTCTCACTACCTCAAACTTAGGTAATTAAACCTAGTTTTACTCAATTAATAACAAAGTCAACGAACGGACAAAAATCAATATTATCTACAATAAATGAATGAATAAATGAACAGCAATGAGAGTCTGCAGAATGAATGCGAAAACACTGACTACGGTTCGTGTGAACTTTTTATACGCGTCGATGTTATTTCATGACGCGCATTCCCTAGCCCTTATCTATTCAATCTCCGAGTAATGTAACTAAACATACACGCGTTTTACATGCCAACAGACGCACGGTTATTGAATATATCAACCTTACAGATTACAAATATCATTAGTCGTTCGGCGACATCGATGTCGGGTTCTTTCTGTTAATAAGTGGATTTGTCGACTACGGATTACTTTTAATGGTTTCTTCCCTTTGGTGGAGTTTAGATGTACCATAGTTATTGTATTTTGCACACATTTCGTGTGTACGGCTAGAAATAAACTCATGGGTTTGGCAGAATTGAGAGAAATAGAACGAAGATGCTAATGGAACGCTTCCTAGAATGTGTCTGAAATATCATTATTATTTTTTGCCAATATCATGGTTTATAATCACGGTCAACAATGGATTCGAGAGGGGCACGACCCTCTCAAACAAGACTCCCCTCCCCACCCCTTTCTTCTTCCCCTCTTCCAACGCTCCCGCGACAGTTCTCGGTTGCTGCCAATTCAATATATTGGGAAATTTGTGTTTTCGAAAAACCAAAGTCGAAAATTAGCCGGGGAACTATAGGCAAACGTGAAATTCCACAGCTGACAGAAGCGAAGAAACACCATGTAATGGAAGCAAATTTGCTAAAATGTTGTTGAAATATTTACTAAGATACTTTCATTTCCATTTTCTAAATTCTATGGAGTATTTTAAAATACTAATTAACAACTTTTTCTAGGAATTGAGAACAGCCGAAGATGAAGATCTTACTCATCCAGTGAGTGATAAGGTTTCTGTGATGTAACACTCTCAATTATTAGTAAAGGTTCCCATGCAGCAGTTATTTTTCATTCTCAATTTCCAGCGGATTCCCGAAGTACGGCACGTTGCCAAACCACAAGACGAGGTTTTGGGACAAAAAAATGTGTGTGAAGAAAAGACAGGACCTGCATTGATCGGTAGGTTGGCACTGCTTCTGTGCTCAATTCTACTGCTCTCTTCTAACGTGTTTTAGGAATGACGAGGGAGAAACATGATCACAATACACCATCATTTATTGAATCTGAGTTTATAAATATTGCATGATATCGGTCAACTTAAGGCTGTCTTTGCGAGTCAAAATACACATATTCTGGGATCATGATACTTTGCAGTTGCTAGGTTAATCTACTTCGTTTGTTTGGACAATTTTTTAACTCCCCAATAAAACTATTCAATGCATTTCTCTGTAAAATAAGGTTTTAAAACAGAGTAAGAGAAATGGAGAGATACAAAGTCGCTTATGATAATAACCAAAAAACAAAAAAAAATGACAGGGAAGTCCGTTACGAGTGTATTCACAATACCGGTGTTAAGGTCATCAGTCTAATTAGAAGTCATGTCTGCTCTTTATTCCATGTATTACATACTTATTCACTTCTACATCAAAGGGCTTCTCACGAGATTTGATATGAAGAAAAATCAGCGCAACGTGCCGCATTCTGATCTGGATCTGAATCATTTCTAATACAACTCTAACAAAGAATGCGGATTCACGGTCCAACAATTTTCAAAGGCTTCTATAGAAGTAATTTCAGAAACAGAACAACACAATTTTCTGCTGCACACTCACATTGAAATTTATATTTATTCTTCAAGACGTGAGAACTCAAATGTGGGAACAAAGACTTTCAAACACATCTTTGAAAAATCTTGTCAGAGGTCTATATCAAAGTGAAAAGTTATTCAATGCTCCAAAATTTCGAATAATTAAAAGCAGAGACAAAACAGAGAGCTCATCGGCCATATGTATATACACGGTCAAGTCTTTTGCGAACGTTTTCGAACAATAACGGAAGCAAATTGTCGGGATACGATGTTTCAGAGTAAGGCGCAAAGTCATAGAAAATGGTTCTGTTTCGGCTCCATCCACCCACATTTATGTCTCTATAGTGTCTGCAATTTGTCGCCTTAAATCAGTTTACTCCGTAAGTGACCATAGTCAGCTGTAATTTTTATTTAGGAATCACGATGAAAAAGAGGTTGGTAGTAGTCGACGTTCGTCTCAGACATAGTCTGATGATCTTGTCTTTGTTGGTGAAGTTTTTATGGAAGCATCAGTTTTATCCATCTTAAAAGGACAACTCTCACGTACGGTTTGCTGTCGCAGACGTGACCACCAAATAGAAGAGTAGAATTTAGTTGCGCTCTTGCGGAGAATTCTTGGGCAAAGAGCATTCGAATACAAGCATTCGGTAAGAGGTGTGCTCTCGCGCAGCTGAGGAACTCGAACAAAGCGCATTCAAACTCAATCAGAGGGAGAGTAACACTGTTTCGAGTATGGACAAATAAGAAATATATAAGCAGTCAGCCAAGTTTCCTCAGTTCAGAGCATTCTCGCTTACCAAAGCGTTGCAGGATTCTGTAAACACTCTACCAGCACATATCACTTATTCCCGCTTTATGGTTTGCCTTAACCAAGTTGTTTTTCTTTTATTTGTGTTTATTCACTTATGTATATTGCGTGCGTATGTTCATCGTACTCTATCTGTTTGGTTTCAATTAAGTTTAACTAACTAAGTTTGAAGCGATCTTTGGCAACAAGTACTCCGAACTACCAATACGCTACCAATGTCAATACATCTACCAAAATCGGTGGACACATACGGTAGATCTTCAGCATTCTTTTGTCTGGAACTGCTTGATTTGGTACGAAGCGAGACTGTTCGAGCGAACAACAAATGTTAGTCGTGCCGAAAATGTTTCGCTGTCTACGAGCAGATCTCTGGCATGATCTATGCATTATCTTGTCGGGTGGATGTGGCGCAGTCGATTGGAGGTTCTGCCATGGCTGCACGATAGGTGTTTTGAAACCATCCAAGTGCCAAGTAGTGACTCACCCAAAAAAACCCAAAGAAAACAGACTTGTTTGGGAAGATAAAAACATTGATTTGTTTCATCGGAAAGCCCCCGATTGGCATTGCGTAGGCTAGACAGGCGTACGAAGAACTCAAACGATTTGTGATTGAAGTGAATGCGATGGCGCATCCCGACTGATTAGCGCCAGACATTTTATCATTTTATTAATCACTTTATTTTGATGTTTCGATGGGTTGCACACGGGCTTTTCAAGAACCGGCTCAATGGCTGTCTAGCTGAAACTTAATCCGGTTGATCCAATGCATTCTCCTTTCACGACTCGGAAGGAAATAAAAATGCTTGATAATTGACATCTTAGTCATAATTCAGAAAACCTACTTATTTAAAACTTAAGGTAGTTAAAGCAGTACTTCCTGTCCTCTTTATTAAATGCAGTATAGCACACAATAGAGAGAGTTAAGATCTCCACAACTAGGTAGAACTAGAGATGTTGTTTACGAATATGAGCGCAATCGTGCTCACTTCTTTCTGGTTATTCGGAAAAACGACGGGAAAAATGTATTGTCGCACCCTCCTCTCCTACGAGACGCTTCGCGACGTTCTATTCTCATTGTTCGCTCGGTGGCTGAAGCGGGATGTATGCTTGCTCTCGAGGACGTGGGACATAACAGCGTGTCTAATAGGAATGAAAAGTGCGGTAAAGCCGTTTCTCCCGACGTTTTACTGAATAAATAATGAAAATTGAGCGCAATTGCGCCCATATTCGTCAACCACATACCTACCCTTATATATCCCTGTAGAGATCTTAACATTCTCAGTTTCGTGCTACGCTGAGTTTAGTATCAAACTAGAGCAGCAAAACCACATACATCATTAGCATTAACTGTACCCATGGAAAGGATGGTCAGATATAATCGGGCTGAAATGACATGAAGCACCGTGCATTGCGTAACGGTTGTGGTCGAGGCGGTGCGGTCTAGATAGTGGTTGGGATCGAGGTTGGACCATCGCAAACTTCAGCAATGAATCGTGGTAGCAAACGTCCTCACTGGATTGTAACCGCTGCGCTCCACCGCACTGCCTTGGGCGCAGCTGCTTGCGTAACTGCACCGTGCTCCATGTGGTTTTGATTCTACTATAATTGTCTTTTTCTATACTGGCAAGAATCATTTTTGGACGGTTGAGTGTGAATAGGAATGTGCATCTTCAGAACTTAGTAATTCATGCATTCCACTGCGACTTCCTCATGGAACGGAGAAATATGAGTCCATAATTTAGCACTTCAACTTATTGCTTAAAATTATGCTGCAATTGATAGCCTTTGTTGTTTATCCCTGTGAACATGAGGAAAGTTAAGGTGACGCGTTGAAAAAAAAACTAACCGAATTATTGCATCATCTGGAGGAACAAAGAAGATCGAACTGCTTTCAGAGAAAAAGACTGCAACGTTATGTACATCCATGATGAAAACCTGAAACACACCATGTAAAAAAGAAAGTAGTCGGCTGTAGAAGTTCTTACCTTTGTTGGATCAACTATGCATTTATCCAATGTTCCAGTGGGTGAGATTTTCGTTGTATTAGTAAATACCAACGTAGGGAGGTGTAACAGGAGCGTCTCCCTGCCCTCAATATAAAATATGATGAATGAACACACCTTGAAAAGTGCATTCAAACAATTTAGGTGGACAACGTTGCTGAAACTCATCTACTCTAACGTTCATACACAGACACACACACTCGTTTGAGTGATAATTGCGTTGTTGAAGTTGTTGGTGTTGTTGTGAAAGCACAATATCAGCATATGACAATAGATGGCAATAAGTGGTAGCGCTCATAGCAACGATTTCTACGTATGTTTCTGCTTCTGCGCTTATAACAACGCCAGATCAGTCATAAAATATGTCGCTACGCTAAAATCAGTTTCAATTTTTCCTGTTCAAAGTCGCTTAATTTACTGGAGGTACAATGATGTCTGAGAGGAACAACCTGTAGCAGTGTTTTTCTTCTTCGGTATATCTATATCAACTAAAAATCTGGTTTGAAGTTATTTAAGTGCTTCAAAGCAATTTTTTTACAAGGGATGTTTATGTTCTGCATACGTTTCCCCTTCACGTCCTTGTATTTTTCTCGTGAAAAGTCTTGATTTTGAAATTCGTTTACAAGATGTAATTCTTTTATGTGTAATTCACGTGGTCGTACCTTGTACAGTAATGGAACAGGAGTTGTCCGTAGAATACGGCGCGGTCTGAAGTACATTGCTGTGTAACTTTGCATCACTTCTCTGTAATAGTAACAAATTGACCTTAAAAGGATGAAAAAAGCTTCCCACAGATCCTAGAATTACCGATAAACAAGCATAGAAATAAATATCATGTACACATGAGTCGTTATACTACAAGTAGAAACAGCCAGATTTGAAGTATTTTTCTTCAAAGCGATATTTCACTGTTGTGTTCTGAGTATCATATAGAATGACAATCTATAAAGATTCCACTCATGTCAAAAATTTATCGCATGTTCAAGTAGTTAAATGGGAGTTCCTTACAATTCCTTTTTTCGTCTTTCTTTATATCTTTTCGAAAATAGCCGCGAAACTCTGAAGTGGAGGGGATTGCCAGAGAAGCTTCATCTCCGATTACATCTTTATTTTCTTGAGAGTTTTTTTTTCCCCAAAAAAAAGATAGTAGAAGTGTCGTAACTTTACTATCTTTCAGAACTATACTAACTTGATTCCTGAGCATTGTCAGGAATCACGCAGATTCAGCAGCTTTAGGAGTGAAACTAACCAGATTCAATGGTCATTAAAATTTTAAGTCGTCCGATGCTGCTTGAAGGATATCATTTGATGAAATGAATCACCTGCGATTTTCAGGACGTTACAAACGAGGCATTTATGAACTAGCTAAAAAACTGATCGAGCGAGCCACTTCGGACAATGCTGAGGATAAAAACAAAGCGACTTAAACCTCAATATTTTTGGCTGTCACATTGTTAACGTATTAATGGTTTGCCGTAAAAAGATTTCCCTCTGATCTCCAAGCCAACACAAACACGAACAGCAAGTGCGGATAGGAGAATTAGGATTCCGGAAACATAGTAAATGGTTTCGGTTTTCAGGACAACCTACTTATTTCTTTCACATGGGAATACTCACAAAAAGCTACTCTTAAAAAAAGCAATTTCGGCGAAATAAGAGCAGTTATTAGCAGCGTCCAAATCAAAGAGATACCCCTCACTTAACGTAACCATTCAGGTGAAATTTTCCATTTGGAGTTAGGCGCTCGTCAAGATCCGAGAATATAACGTAACGAGAATGGTGACGACTTCGTTGTAGACAGTCCTGCAAAAAAATTGGGTGCACAAAGTGTTAGCTCCCAAAAGTTGGATTTTTGAAGACCTGTATTCCTACAGGTTGCCATTCGTTTCCTGGTCTATTTCGTTCCGTTCGGAAAAAGATCACTTCAGCATCGCCGCTTCGGACATAGTCATTGATTAGCTGGAAATATTAGTGCGGTGTTTCCACGGTGATGTTCAAATAGCGTAAAAATAAGTGATGTGATCACCTTATATGTATAGTTGTCATAGTCCTTCACATAGAGGTAGAAGTGCTCTATTCCTTGTAGCTTGTAGTGTTCTACTACTTCGGCAAGCATCAACCACTTACTTTCACCATCATACATCGGCGCAAGACACAGAGATAGAAAGTAGCTGGGATCTGTTATGTTTCTGACTATGATAAGTTCAGATGGTTGAGTTTCATTGACACAAAATGTCAATCTTATGTTCTGCTTTGAAGTATGTTGTACGTTGTACGTGGTGCTTTGTCAGATTATTAAGCGAAAAGAAGGGGTCTCAGATGCAAAGATACTTACATAGTTGCTTTTCATTGGAATGCTGATTTTGTCCATTTAAATTAACCATTAATTGTTTGTTTATTTTAACCTGCTAAATAAATAGCTATGAGAAATAAAGAGAGTAAATTTTCATACTCTTACTTCCAAAAGCGCTCACAATAAGTAAGCGCCCTTACTGTGGCTACTGTGACTATTGTTTCACTACATGATCTCACAATGGCTTGCCTAAAGTTCGAGGATTATTTCCACGAAGGACCGAGAGATTGCAGCCATGTGTGCAGAACCTCAACAGTTCTACTATGCGTTAAATGAACTTTTTTCTTTATAGCTTAGAAATCCTGCTGCGTCACCCCTCTGAAATCCTCATTCTTATATCAATTTGTAGTGTAACGGTTAGAGGTTTCACTGCCTGCACGATCAATCGGAGGTTCGAATCTGCCCTAGTGCTCACCAAGCCCTTCATCCCTTAGGGGTTGATAAATTGGTACCAGGGGTGTCAGGGAGGATAAAAACACTGACTTGACCAGGATCGAGCGTGATGATGGGACACGACCCTCTCGAATACAACCCCCTCCCCCTTTTCTTCTTCTCCAATGTTCCTGCGACAGTTCTCGACTGCTGCTACTTAAATATACTGGAAATTTCTTGTATTTCGAAAATGCGAAAATTAGCCGGAGAGCAAATGTGAAAATCGGTAGCTGACAGAAGCGAAGAAATAACATTTTCTAGGAGACGCAAATTAGTCGAAATGCTGTTGAAATACTGGTATTGGAATATTTTCGTTTTTATTGTATTCTATTTCTACTCTAAAATCTACGAATTAACTTCAAATTCTAATTAAAACAAATAATAGGACCACAAATAGGATAGTCAGATGCATAGTTGGAATAACAGAGGAACGAAGGAAAAAAGCGAAAAAAATCAACATTCTGTCCCTGCAATATGACAATCTGGCCTCCTGTGTTCAACTCCCCAATGAGGCAAATTTTTGCAAAAGAGATAGAAACTTGAAACAACGTCTACAAAATGAAGAATTTGATTTTACGTAGTGTTCAGCATTTTAAAAGTGGATTTAATTGAGTTCAATGACTGCTCAGAAAAGCATCATCAAAAGAGATTCTGTACACATTGTTAGATCTTGAAGATATCGAGTAACTTTTTCACAAGAGGAAATGAAAAAGCAGTTTTTCACAGAAGAAGGTTAACCCTAAAAATCGTTACATCGCTGCTTTTCCCTCTAGTTCTTTTGAAATTTCGATGAGACGAAAATTGAAATTTTCTCGAATTTTTTTGGATTTGCCCCATCTAAATCTTGAAAAAAACCAGACGGTCCGGAAAGGAAAAATTTCACACATAAGGGTTTTCTTAGACTCTCCATTCGAATATATAGGTGATTTTTTTAAAACGCTACCCCATTTTTTGCAATGGAAGAAAACGCCAAAATCCCAATTTTCGTCCATGCGCCGAAAAGTGTGTGATTTTGAATAAAATTCAATAACTCGGAATAACTTAGTGCGGAGCAAATCATCTTTCAGTATGTTGTAGCCGAGGATTTCCTCTGTCAGATGCTGCATCAAATGTTCTCAGGGCCTCGCCGTTTTTTCAAATTTTTAGGGGGACAGAGATGGGAAAAATGCCATTTTTCCCATCAAGATTCCAGAAAGACTAGGAAGTGGGAAAAACAGCAGTGTGAATTTTTTAAGGCTAACCTTCTTCTCTTAAGAGCTGCCTGACCTTTTTCTTCTGGTCCTCTTATAAAGAAGTTATTCGCGATCTCCAAGACCTAACAATGTGCACAGAATCTGAGCTTTTTTGGTCATTAAATTTTGTTGAATTCACATTTAAAATCTGCTGTGAACTACGTAAAATTAAATTCTTCATTTTTGAGAAGTTATTTCAAGTTTCCATCTCTTCTGCAAAAATTCGCCTCAGTAGGGTGTCGAACCTGCGTGGTCTCATTATTACATTGCCAATACATTAATGTCAAAACGGAATATTGATGCTTCCACTTTACTGCCCTACACTTGAAACTAAATATAATATTTGTGATTACTACTTTATACTATACTTTTGTGCTGTGTTTTCATGCTATCCTCAATTCACAACTAGTCACCGCACTCCCTCACGACTCCTTTCCCTTGCAATCCCCTCCCTTTACGACCACCGATGGAAAAATCCCATCACAAGCTTGACCCTGATCATGCACTAGACTTGTGTGAAACCGTACAGAAAGACTTTTTCTACATTCCAGCGAAATTTCGCTCTCCTACCTACCCCAGTTTTTTTGGAGTCTGAACGAGATATATAGTAGATTTTTGCTCCTATTTTTGGATTTTCTCAACTAACTTTAGGGAGAGTAAAGTCACCTACAAAAGTCAAATTCGTGGTTGGGAATTCTCCTCTATGCTTTATCAAAATATAGCGGTTATTTTTTTTAGCGCTCTACCGTAGTACTACAACGAGGAAAAATGAAAAAATCGGACTCCTTGCTGGGCGTCAAAATGTGAGACATCGAGAAAAGCGCAATATCTCGACTAATACTTCCGAAAATATAAAGTACACAACGTTGAGCAATCCCTTCTGGGCGTGTTTACGTGTTCGGCTTCGATTTAGAATCGTTTGAGTTTCATGACCGCTTGTGCAGTCTTGCAATGACTTGCACCGTGGCGAGCCGATGTGTCAAGTCAGTGTTTTTATCCTCACAGATCCTGGTGCCAATTTACTCGGGAGATCGAGAGAACTGGTTGGTGGGGCGGTTTTGAACCATGGGGTCACAGTCGTTTCTCTTACTGACAGTACTACACCTGCCCCAGTTCATGTTGGGTTAGTGCACAATTATCCGCTGTTTTTCTTTTTTTTTTTGGACCTTTTTCCCAGGAGAATTTGCGTTTCACTTTTTATTTTTGCTTCACTGTTTTGTACGTAAAAATGTTGAAAATCATGTTCATACTCGTCATTCTATGCTCTACCACTTCAATAAAGGATGGAAGGAGTCAGAGTCATTTCAACGAGTTTTTTTGACAACGGAACAATTACTAAAAAAACAATGCCAGGAATTGTTTTCCGGCTTCAAATCTGGCGACCCTAGCTTAGAGCCAAGTAGGAAGAGGACCACCATCGTATATGGACGATTTTTTTTTACGGCACTTTTTTCAGCGGTGGATGAGCAGCATAACGTAGTGAACATAACAAAACGAATGTTGGCTGAAACCTTCAATGTCAAAATTCCAGGACCGCCCGTCGCTTCAAAAATTTTGGAAGTTTAGAAATTAGCTGGACGGCTTCCTCATGAACTCTTCCACAACGCCGTTCGTGTTCGAAATTTCACGGATTTGCTGGAGACGGAACGACGTGTCGAATTCGAAGCCAGTAAAGGTTGGGAACTGCTTCCTCATGCACCCTATTCTCCCACAGAGGCAGAAACAGATTATCACCTCAATCATTCGTTGGAAAACTCGCAGGCAAATAAGGTTAGTGACGATTTCGTTGAGTCGGTGGTCGATGTCGCTTTTGGATCCGCTCCAAAAGACGTGATTTCGATGTTCATGTTAATCATGTTAACGTTTTCGTAGTCGTTGTTAACCGTAATCATGTTATTAATTATCCTCGGGCAATTATGCACCCACCTAGTATATTATAAAAATTTAATCAGCTTGAAACAGGTTATGGAGTATTTCTCCTAGCAGAACTTAGTCTTCTTCTTCAACAGCTTCGAAAGATAGTTGGAAAAATCTGGGAATTTTGCTAAAAATCCCAACTAATTACCGGCTATAACTGTATGCAAATATTCGCAAAACTCTGAAACAGTATGAAGATCTACCTGATAAAATGCTTCCCGAAATACTTGTTTTATCAGATAGACCTTAGCATTGTTTATGAAGACAAGACGGCAAGACGGAAATTACTGTTCTATGAGCTTTAGTTCTACAACTTTTGGATACAAGCAAAAAGTTGTTGGTGCTGGTGAACAAACTACTGCAGGGGTTCGGAACATCGCTGGCTCCGCTTTAATTGTTGTAGAGGATAACGGACCTGTACACGTCATCTACTGAGTCCGTTGTCTTTCACAGAAAATTATTCCGTTTATTTTTGCGTAATCGGAGAGCGAATCCTTGGTGAGCAATAAAAATTTTAATAAACAATTAAATATTACTACCATTAGTACCAATGTTCATTTCAGCATACCATGAAAATAAATTTGTATGGGATCTCTCCACGAAAAGATTATATTATATTACTGGCATGCGTGTATTCACTTCCGGTTTCCCTTAACTGTTCCAAAAAATAGCGTGCGAAAAAACCTTCCTGAACGGATTTTCCTATCAGGTACCTTATAACACACTCGTGCATGCTCCCGCTCCTTCGCAACGTGTTCGTTGGTTTCACTTGATTAGGCCCCTGAGAAACCTCATTGACTATCGTCCGCTAGTCCGCAGACGCGGAACATGTGTAGTGCGTTATAGAGCGTCTCGAATGAAAGTTCGTTCGTATTTGTTTCGTTATTACAAAACACTTGGGTGATAAAAGCTTCGCGAAGAGTGAAAATGTCAAATCATTCTTGGAACACTCCATTCCCGCTGGAAAGATACACCTCCCTTAAAAATAAACACTAGTTTTTTTTGGCTAGTACAGTAAAAATAAAATGATGTCACTATCAACGAAGAAGTGGGGCTGATGTTATTGATCTATAAATAAAAATAAGAATAAAACTTGACATTGCTCGTGATCGTCTATGGTCGTCTTCGGCTAAAAAATTTTCGATTATCTGTAGGAAAGGGAATGGGATGCAGAATATTTGAAAAAGGAATTATAAAAAGAAGAATAAACGGATGAGATTTGTCAGCTGAACTACTCAAAACCTTCACAATCCATTTCGTGGAAGGAAGAAGCACAAGCTTTACTTACTGTTGCGCTTACGATCGATAACCGGAACATAGTCGGTTATAATTCCTCCATGTCTAGTAGTTATACTTATATATGTTGCATTTGTGCGACTGCAACAATGAATAGCGAACTCCGGATATACAAAGGAATGTACAGGAGGTAGGATTTCATTGCGTCGCTCATCAAGATATCGACAAAATACTTCTCTTCTGCAAGGCTACACATATTACTGTGAAGATAAGATATTATGTCACCGTTGAACGGTACTTAGCACAAACTTTTACAGAATAGATGTAGTCGGTGCTGAATATGTTCAAATGGGTAAACGCTGTTCGCTTTCCGACTAAAAAAAGCAGTCGAAAGAGGAAATGTGAAAGAAGAAAAGCATGTATTGCTTATGGTGTTCACCCATTTGAAAACATTCAATGCTGGCTATACATGTTAAAATACACAGAAATACTCAAGAGTAAGAGTATCGCATTCATGAATCCGATGGTTTAAGAAGCATGACTTTTTATATAACTTCAACGCAACTTTATTTCAGGTTTTAGGATACAAAGGAAACAAAATCACCACAAAACAATCCCGCAATATGCAACCATTTGAAAGACACAAAATTCGCAGAAACTTTCAAGTTCAAGTCTTTAAGCTTCTTACGAGGCTCGATTCTCGTTTTTACATATTTTATATTCACAGAAACGAAGAGCAGTGCGTTCTCCCCATTTCTGTCTTATGCTTCTATAAAAGCGAGAAATGGATGGCGGGAAATTGGGACTAGCAGATAAAATGGCGAGTCGAAAGCTGGCGGTAATATTCGAAGCGAATCCAATTAGCCTTTCTGGGCTTTAAAGTCGCTTTCGACTCTCCGCTTCGAGGCCATCTTCGCAACTCGTTCTGCGCCGGTAGAGTACCAGGAAAGTTTGTTCGCTTGTTTGATGACATGAATCAACGAACAACTGCCGCAGTTCAAACACCAGCCCGACATATAACACAATTTGAGGTGGTAACTGGAGTAAGACAAAGGACAGTGGCAGGATCCTTCCTGTTGAGCTTCGCTATCGAAGACATCATGCGAAGAACAGTTGATCAGTGTCCTGCCGACATCGTCTTAGCACCATCAGGGTGCACCTGACCGTTCTCTAGTCTCGATGATGCTGTTATATTCGCGGAAAGCGTTACGAAACTTCAACATGTTGTCAGTCATGTATGGAAGCTGGCTGTGGGTCTCTTCGAGGTTTTGAACAGGATTCGCAGTGAACGAACAACTGGTCGAAATTGTCGAGGAGTTTTGTTATCTGAGTTATTCTCTAAAGAACAGCAGCAGCTACGAAGAAGATGTTCGGCAATTATGCGCTAAGGCCATTTCTGCATTAAACTCCTTAACGAAATGCTTGTGGTCGACGCTCATTACCAACAAAGTCAAGCTGCGAGTCTACCTATCCGCAATTCACCCCATCATGATGTACGGATCGGAGACTTGGGCAGCACAATAAACGGTTATGGAGAGGCTTGATTGCACAGAAGGAAAGGTGCTTAGATGGCTATTTCTGCCAGTGCACATCAGAATGAGGAGCTTTAAGCGGAAATCGATGTGTTGTACCGGTGGATGACACGTGAAAAACATCAACATCTTGCCCCGCTAAAGTGGCTTCGTTTTCAGAAAGTCGTCTTCAGTTCTTTAGCCATATATTAAAGAGACCAGCAGATGGCTTTGTTCAGTGAGTTCTGAAAAGTTCGTCGAGTTCGAGCTGGAAGAGACACCTGGCCGAAAGCGGAGGTTTCGGACTGAGGTGGTGTAAGAGGACCTGTAAACACTTGGCGTGGAAAGGCAATTCTGCCCATACAAAAGGTTTCGAAGTTATAGAATAGCGACGAATGGATTGATTCCGTGGACGCTCTCTCAAAAAATTAAGAGGGTTGGGCAGAGCTATGTTCAAGAACGGCACAACTCGGCGGAGATGGGGGTAACCGCATCAGGCGATGAAACCAGACCCGCTGATTAAATCAAGTCAAGTAAGTCACTGTATTCTCTTCAAGCCCTTTCTGTTTCTTAAGTCTGATGTGCCCTACGATAAAGAATTGCAAAGTTTGTAAGTACTGGAGCATGTAAGTGCAACATCAATTTCGCTTTGGATTTACGACGATGTTCATTGCTATAAACGTGTGGAACGTTTAGGTTACTTTGACTGATCTCACAAATTCTTTTGAAGAGCAGCTATTTGGCTAACTTGGCTTTCTTTTCTGCTCATTTTTTTGTTATCGTAAGAAATGAAGAATGAAATATCTGAGACTGATTCATGAACATTCTTTGATAGTTGAACTCTACGTTGATACTGGATCAGGTTTTGCCGTATTCTAAGTGAAAGCGAGTAAAGAGGAGCAAAAAGGGCTACTGTTGTGCAAATTTGAGTGGAACTGCTAGAGGATTTGAAATGCTAAAAGAGAAACAGAACATATAACCTACCATAAACCGCATATAATCTATCCTACCCACCCTGAAAATCCATCTGCGTCCATCGTAACAACTGTGTAGTTCTCATAGTCGTATGCTGCTATGAGAGCTAGTCTATATGGAAACCAAACTTTGCGCTTTCCAGCGCCAAATCTATACTTTTCGATCAGAAATCCATAATGAGGAACACACATGGAAATACTTTCTGTTGTTGATTTTTGTGTGGATTCTGTAACTGTGCTTATTTTAGTAGAAAGGTTGCTTGCAATGCAATGTTCGTGTGGTTTCAGTTTACTATCAATTGTAAAATAAAACATGTGGGTCCACAGTAATCTAGTATTACCCTCGTACTTAAATGCTATGAAATGAACTTATGAGTGTTTAGAGGAGTTGCACTCAAGAATGTGAAATTGTTTCAATGTCAAATTGCATCCCTCTGAATGAGAGAAAACCGTGTCAAATATTGAGATAAGATTTTTAAGTTCCTATTTGGAACTGGGGGTGAACCCAAAAAATTTGGACCGTAACGCCTAACAGAAACTAACACAGAAAAAGGGATATCAGTCCATCTTTAAGAGTATACCGTTCCAGAAGTCATTTTTCTTCTATCTTGTGAACGATTGTTATATATTTCTTTAAAAAAAGAAAAACAATCTTTCGATTGCATACGGATTTTTAGGACCCAGATACGAAAATGGATCTGATTCCTGTTCTGCATCTTCCATTGGTAGTTTTTGTCTCGATTTTCCTTCGCCGTCATTGCATAGTCGTGCAGAAGCCTCAGAAGCGTCACTAGTGTGCAGCACCTACCAAACTCTTCTGTACAGATGTCAAAATCCCACGGGAAGGCATTAGAGTAGTGCAGATTGGGATGTGGCGACGGTACTTTTTGCCTGTTGAAGATTATGTGGCGTGCTCGCCAAAAACTGACACTGAAAATGACATATTTGGGATACCTGGAGGAAAATATAGAGTTCGAGTTCGAGGTATGTATTACGAATATAATCGTGTACGCTACACTCAATCCCCCTAAGAATCCTGAAAAACGGAATGGAAACCGCCTTAGTTCCTACGAGGTACTTCAGATCTTGCCACTCTTGTACACGTTCCGGTTCCCCCAGCACTCTATTCATTGGTTTTACGTGAATAGGTGAGGAGGCCTCATTAATCTTCGACTACGTGGATGCGGCGCGTGCGCAGGGGTGTGCGTTCCATCTGACCTCGTAGGAACGAACGTCGTTTTCTTCCGTTTATTAGCCGTTTGTTAGAACGATGAGGGAGAATTGAGCGGTACCACGCTCATGCTCATAATCTGTACCTTGAACTCTATATTTTCCCCCACAGGTTTCCCAGCTACAGTTTCGTGAGGTGCCCTGCTTTAAAGCGTCCAGTAACCCCTTTTAAAGAAGAGGTAGTGCCCGTTCGTACCTAGCTGATGTAAAAGACGGCTACATGAGATTTATTAGAAGCAATGCAGCCCAGTGACCTTCACTGCTAACGGTGTTGGTGTCACTGTCATGGTCAAAATATGGAGGAGTGAGAACTGGACTACTAAGGGCCCACTTTTAGTTTAAACCAGTACCAGTTCTGGGAAATCGCGATTCTGAAATTAACAGCTCGGTGCAAAATTGAATACAGCTTTGGTACAAGAAGTCCACATAAGCAAATATCACAATATGTTTAACGATCGTATTTCTGCAGCTCTTGAAGGGATTTCGCATAATCTGAAATAAATATAATATAGATATATAAGATTGAGACAGTGTTAATGAACAAGAACGATGTCATGCAAACAGCAAGATGGTATTCAAAGAAAATCAACTGTGAAATATGAGACATGAGTGCATCTTTAAAAACATTTCTAGATGAGCACTGTAAAAAAAGAAAAGATTGTTCGAACTTTCAAAGGTAGTTTTTGTAAATAATTTGCCCTAATGTAGTGACTGGAGCGGGTGTAGCGCAGTCGCATATAGCATAGCGAGTGGTGGTCTTCTGACTTCTGTCCATCTGGTCTTCGTCCTAGTTCGCCTGCAGTAGATTGCTTCATGGTCGTTCCTCCTGATTGAACTATCATCTTCAGTTCTCTCTGAAGGAGTATACTGAGTTGTCTCTATGTACAAAGTGTACAACTCCTTTCTTTTTGGTTTTTTATAGTTTTGCATAGTTTTTCCTTATAATATAATAGTGTATGAATAGGACTATGTACATTGTCCTAACAAAACTCTTTTTTATCAGTTATACCGTTTGTTTTGGCGTTTTAAGAGCACAGCTTTTAGGGGTTCACTTCCTTTCCTTTTTTTTAAAATGTAATTATGCATGATTAGCGCTTGCTGTTATCGCAGTTGTAGTAGGAGCCGATAACCTTAAAAATGGCTAACTATGCACAGTTACACAAAATGAGGGAAAGAAATCTGATTCCTGCGAACTGAACTCTTTCAGAAGATGATAAGGAGTCACGAGAAACTAATAAACTAGCGAAAAAGGTTTTTTGTAATTGCAAACTGGAAAAGATTCTTATCCTCCGCAACTACAGAAAAACAATTAGTCAGAAATTAACTCCATACTCTTATAGGCGCCCTAGGAGTGAAAAACGACATATGTAACTAATGGAAGAGGACGCTGTTAAGACTGCGCACTCCTATTCATAATTTATTAGACAAGAAAATTACGAAACTATGAAAATGATAAGAAAAGAGGTCCATTGAGTTTTGTGCATACTGTAGAGGGAGTTCAGTCCACGAATCCACCGAGGAGCGCGTCAAAACGTTATAACAAGATTTACAGCGACTGTATGTGTGAGTGAGTGTGTGAGTCTGTTATGTCAAAAAGTGCACCTCATTACTTGAACGCTATATCTTTCTTGTTCTTCCTTTCTATTGTTGTACCTGGACCACACACCAGACAGATGATTGTTGAAGTCCGCTTATGTCAATATGTCAAGCCTAGAGGACAGAGTCTGACTTTAATCAATTCCTCTGGAGTGCACCAAACTGTTCGACTTCAAATCAGAATTGTTCGCAGTTAACTCAGCTCAGAATTTTGGTCTTCCAAGCAGATTTGGCACCAACTCGTCGATTCTCGAAGGATGAAAGTTTGGTTTGTGTAATGCGGTTTATAAAAATCGAACCAAACAGACGCAGCTGAACTTCTTACCAGCTGTGCTGCGTTCCTTCTGATCGTCCTGATTAACACCATTTTGAAACCTACCTAATCGTACACGCCGTAAGTTATCAGAGCGTGTTTCAGACAAACTCGTGTACTTTATATTTTAGAAATAAGGCAGTCAAACAACGACCTAATGAACCGCTTTGACAAACATTTTGTAAATTTTTTGGTGGAACCGTGTATGGAAAAGCAAGGAGCAAAGTTCCTCCACGGTAACATATTTTGCTCACTTCGTACGATATACTGTCTCGATAGGACAAGGATCTGTGGAGAAGTTGCAATGAAACATTTTGTCCGGCTTGTACGTTTCGGAAGGAACAAATAGACACGGTCGGCTTCATAACCGAGTATCAATGCAAGGTATAAATGGTTTGCTCTGCGCCGTAGCTCTATTGCCATCATGGTAAGAGCAACCACTGATAGCACTGAATATTGCGGGTCCTGTTGACGAGCCCACATTTCCTTACAATAATATCATTGTAAATCATAGATGAAATGGAACAATCATCTCCTTTTTCGTTTTCAGTTCTTTTCTAAACAGAATAAAAGTTAATAAAAAAAATTAGAACAAGGGCATTGCTTTATTCTGGTCTACGCCAGTTTTCGTATTTATGATCAGATTATATATATGTATACATATATATGTATATATATATATATATATATATATATTAACATCGGTTTTGCCGTGTTCATTTCCAGTCTAAATACGAATAATGAAGTCTTTGAACCTGAGTATGTGTTTTTCTATGACATCTTCCGCAGGAACACCTTCATATACTATGAAATAAAAAAAAAACTTCTCAGTGACGCCTTTATCTTCTCAATGCCGAAATGCATTATACGCGGAGGTTCCATCATTCATCTGTATCAACTGCGCTCCCGCTGTTCGTCGCCCGAGCGAGCACCAGTAATGCGTTCATTTGTCCTGATCGCACGAAATGGTTGCCGAAAGGTTCCTATTCTCGCGAGGAATTCTAATTGCATCATTTCTTTCCTAGAAGGACATGGTGAGATGGTCTGACCATCGGATCTGCGGTCTACTTGCGGTACCTTTAATAATGTGTATACAGTCGCTCGTAGCTCTGGTCCAAAGATTGCAGTTAAAACGCATCACGTGTCCGGCCCACCTAATTTTACCTTGGCGACCCTGATTTTCGATCGATGACGTAGGGTCCAACATCGAATCTCCTCCTTAACTTGCGAAAGTTGCATAATTATCAAAGCATTATTCGAAAGCTCTTGATCACCTTGATCACCTTGACTCCCGTTGATCTTCGAACTGGTCGAGCGGGCGCCAGTAATTCTTCCATTTGTCCCGATCGCGTGCCAGAGTAGCCCAGTGGTTCCTCCTTTCGCGTGGGACACGAAGAGCATCATATTTTTCTTCCAAGGACTTCGTGAAGAAATCTGACCATCGGCTCGGCGGTCTTCCTGTAGTGCGATTAATATCGCCGGGAACCCAGTCGCTCACGGCGCTGGTCCAACGGTTGTCATTAAAGCGCATCACGTGTCCGGCCCACCTTATTTTACTTTCCTTGGCAAACGCGGCGGGGTCTCTAATCTTCGATCGCTGACGTAGGAGAGAACTTCGAATCCCGTCCCTCACTTGCGTGAAACGGGATACTCCTAGCATCACTCTCTCAATTGCGCGTTCAATGACGCTCACCGCGTTTTCTTCCTGCGTGCGAAATGCCCAGGTTTCCGAAGCATAGGTCAAAGCAGGAAGTACGGTGGTGTTGAAGAGGTGAGCACGGAGCCGGGTGTTCCTGGTCTTCTTCACTACATCCTCGATGCTCTTGTACGCCCCCCAAGCCGCTCGTCTCCTCTTGCCCAGCTCGGGGGTCAGGTCGTTCATCATGTTCAGTACCCGACCCAGATAAACGTAGCTGGTGCATTCGGATATGTTCGTTCCGTTGAGCGTGAATGGGGCATCCGAGACCCATTCGTTCCGCATAAACATCATCTTTTGTAGATTCAGCTGAAGACCGATGCATCCACATGTTTCGTCGAATTCGGTCAGCATTCGTTCCGCTTGGCTGATGCTAGGTGTTATCAGTACGATGTCATCAGCAAAGCGCAAATGGTGTAGCTGCCGACCATCAACCTTCACTCCCATGTTCCCACAACTTTCGCACTGCGTTCTCGAGGGTGGCCGTGACTATTTTGGGTGAAATTGTATCACCCTGTCGTACCCCCTTCTTCACGTCAATGATGATGTTATTGTAGAATGGCAAAATTCCGGTCGTGAATTTACGTACAACTCTCGAAGTACCTTCATGTACTGAGTAGGGACGCCTTGGTTATCCAAGGCTTCCACGACCGCTTCCGTCTCAACTGAGTCGAACGCCTTCTTTAAGTCGATGAAGGTGAGACAGAGCGGCATCTTGTACTCTCGTGATACCTCGATGAGTTTCGAAACAGTGTGAATGTGGTCAATCGTGCTGAATCCTTTTCGAAACCCTGCTTGCTCGCATGGCTGTCCTTCATCCAAGACTTTTTCAATCCTATTAAGGATCACTCTTGTAAAGAGCTTGTAGATGACGGACAGTAGGCAGATTGGACGATAGTTGCCAATGTCATGTGGATCTCCCTTTTTATACAACAACACGGTCTTGCTGATCTTCCACTGTTTAGGAACCTTGCATTCCGACAGATAACGTGTAAAGAGCCGGGGTGTTGATGAGTACTGGCGGAAGGCTCTTCAGGTGTTCTGGTCTTATTCTGTCGGGATCGGGTGCCGTACGATTTCTTACCGACATGATAACATGTCGTATTTCGGACAGGAGAACCTCTGGAATGACTTGTCCGTCTTCCCTCAGATGGTGAGGAGGCAAGTGGACATGGCTGTCGAAGAGATCAGAGTAGAAGTCGTAGATGATTTTCTCCATCCTCCTTCTCGATGCAATGACTTTTCCCTTTGGGTTCCGGAGAGCAATCATCCTCGTCTTGCGACCGGCAAAGTCTCGACATAGGCATAGCGGATGCTCTTCCCCGTCTCTGCAGATTCAGCCAGCACTTCTGCTCTTCTCTCTTTATGGTCTTCCTTTATCGCCTCTCTGCAAAGCCTTGCGAGCTTGGACGTGAGTTCTTGGTTCCCTGCGGCTCGTGCTGCTCCAGCTGGCGTATCAGCTCAAGAGTTTCAAGAGACAGGCGCCTCCTGGTGGTTTTGAAACTCTCAGCCTTCTTCGCGCAGTCGTGAAGGTGTTCAACAAGCCGATATATTCCTTGTCGATGTTGTCCATTGCCGAATCTTCCCAAAAGCCGTCCAGTGTAGCGAAGAGATCCCAGCTGATGATAGTCCCGGGATTTCTCTCTCTGAACTTGGCGGCTTGCTCTGCTCTCCTTGTGATGGAAAATCTTCCTCGGAGGAGGCGATGGTCCGATCCCGTATAGAACTTTGGTACAACAGCGACGTCCGTCAGGCAGAACCTTTTATTGACGATGATGTGGTCTATCTCATTACGGTATCCTCCACCGGATGACTCCCACGTCCAGCGTAGAGAGGAGGGCTTCTGAAATTGCGAGTTCCCATGGATGGGACGCAATTCCAGATCGAAAGCCTTATGTTGGATAATAATTTCATGGGAATACGCCTACTAGATTGATCTGATATAAGAAAAAAAACGTGACTGGGGCTTGGGAAATGCAAAAGAAAATCAAACAGAAATGAACGAAGTCTAGTATGGAAGGTCACTTTCAATCTTCCCTCGTCCATGTCAACGCCACGATCGCCAGTACCTTGGGGCCTTTATATGAACGAGGGAGGATGGATAGTGACTTTACACACATAATATGCAGGAATATTTTAACAAATATCAACTAAAGTGTGAAAATATTGTTAAACCTACGAACTTTCTCGGTTTCTCACTCCATTTCCGCAGGAGAAGCAGGCGCAATCTCCCATTCGGCACTTGTATTTCTTAAGGGCATCACCCCACGAATCTGAGGTGGTGCAGATTTCAGGTGGAGTATTCTTACAAGGGGTAGTAGATTATGAGAGGAGGATGATTCCGTCCATTTCTTCCTAATTGCCGTAAAAAGCGGCCCGGAAGATGCGGCACCGCACAAGGCTGGCGCGGTCCAGTCGAACTCCTTGTAGAAAATAGTGCGCCAGAACGCCAGAATTAAGCGAATTCTGTCAGTGATAGTGGAATGGATATAAAAAACATTAAGTGAAGCACGATTTGTTTTGAGTATTTGCAGATAAAGAATTTTTTTTTGATTTTGCGTCATTTTCAAGTTTGCATTACTCTTGCGAGCGGCATTCTCCTCCTTCACACAAATACTAAGCTGGGTCATGTAGAACTTAGTTCTTTAGTTTGGTTTCCACCATCTTTGTTTGAAAACATGACTAGCTGTTGAACAGATTGTTAAAGTTTGACAATTGAATAAAGACGGGTTAGACCATCCTTTGACAGCTTAAGAAATTGGCAAAAATCGTAAAATTTGAATCTGGGAAAGAAGAACGTAAACAAAAACTGCGTGCGGAAGAAAATACTGTGCACATTCTGATTCCATCCTTGAAGGTTATTATTTTAAGAGGAACAGGTGAGTAAACAGAACATGCTGTAACAAAGCTTAATGGACAGCGGTCAAAGATATTATCTCTGCCTTTATACGATGTCACCGAGCAGGAATTTAAACATGGCGATGGAAGTTTAGATATCGAACGGCCACTCTCAAAATAAGTTCTCAGGTTCTGATTCAGTTTTTTTCGTCACTAAAAAACTTCTGTGTACATTTGCAATAGCGAAAAATGAAAACGTACTAACGTTGTAATCAGTCACTCTACAAATTCTGACTTATTGTTGTAAGCAACGTTGAACAACACATTCGCAGCAAACATTCTCCATGTGTTGAAGGAACATGTGACAATGAGCGTCTGTTCACGAGGACAGCGGTGTACTTCAAAATGTAACAGTATATTAGTGTTGTTGTCTCGTACTTTGCACAAGAAGTTCGAGAAAACTTGTCCTTTCTAAGAAAGAAGTTTTGGCTAATTCTTTCGCATCTCTATTTGCAAGATATTTGACACTTCTGAACACGTATATTTTGCAAACACACGGATTCTTACATACGTATCCTGAATGTTTCTCTGAGACAATGTCTTGCAGTAAGCAAGGTTCGCAGACATGGGACATAGCTTGACGCATTCTCCAGGAGTAAGCTAAAAATGCGCAACTAATTCTAAAAATCCATTAACTTGAGGCATCAAAGGCAATCTAAGTCATCAACCAGCACGCCGATACATTTCGTCTACAAAAATGCCTTCATAAAAGTGATTTCCGAGCCTTCATGAAATGAAGACGTCTATTATTCAGCAGTGAGATCTTTTACTAATCTGATGTGGTAACTCCAATAACGGTGGCGATCGTTTAAATTTTCCTCACTTTGTGAAGGTATGTAACTCATGCTTTTGGACCTTTTTTTGAAGGAGTATTGGCTTGACCCATGGGCGGGTGTAGTGTAGCTGTTGGAGGTTCCTCCGCCTGCACGATCGATCAGAGGTTCAAATCCGCCTCTGCTCACCATTACTCCCAGACTTGTCTGGGAGGATAAAACCATTGAATTAACACATCGGCTAGCCCCCGCAAGTCATTGTATAGGCGAGTTACACGTTCGTGAAACTCAAACGATTCTGAATTGAAGTGAACGTGGTGGCGCATCCCAAGCGGATTGATTAACAGTTTATCCAGACAGATAGCCAGACACTTTATCCTTTTACCTTTATTGGCTTGGCGTGCAGACTGACCGGGTAGTTGCTGCTGACTGGCTTTCATGCATACGCATAAACGTTCTGCTTTTTTTATGTTGCAATATCACGGCGAGAATAGCGCAACCAATGACCATTCTCTCAGAATGTTTAGATTACTGAAACATTACACCACTATCGCCAAACAACCCCTCACAGAGCATAAATTGAATTCTGGCTCTTGTGATAAAAATCTATTACCTGAGACATTCTAAGGATCCTCCTTAGAAACAACACGATTTATAATTCCAGTTCTTTCTGTATTTCCCTGAAAGTCAATGCATCAATTGTTGATGATTAGTTTCCTTGCAACTATAGGAACCACCTCACAAGGAGTCGAAAATAAGATGCCGCTGAGGTAGATCACTTTCTTGACTGTTTCAATATCTTTTTCAAGAACAAAATTCTTCTTATGTGTGAGTGACGGTTGATGTTTATTTCTCTTTTCATGTGCTTCTCTCTTGAATTTACTCGGTGTGCAGACGGAATGACCTGTATTCACAAAAGGTAAGATTTTAATTCCCTTTAGAAGTAGAGAGCTGGAGCCATCTGGTGTGGAGGTTGGCGCAGCAGCACATTAGTACTCTCTAAAGCTTTCTGAAGCTTACTTCAAGAACAGTCGACGTTGAACATGCCATGACGGGGTGACGGGTTACGTTCTTTGTAAAGACGAGGACATGCTCACCTTTATCAAGCACGAAAAGCTCCTCAGAACTTTTTTCTCTTGTTATTTTTTTCCATTCTTTGTTATATAACTATGCGTATGCGTGATTTCTTGGGAAAACTTGTCAATTGATGTTCTCGTTTGATTTTGCTGCTAAGACATTAGTTTCCTCGGATTAGACTCTTCACATTTTTTTTTGTGTACCTATGGATGATCAGTACAAAAATTCAATACGCAAAAAAGAAGCTTAAAAGCAGAGCAGAAGTAAAACAGGTGACAAAACTAGTGAAAAAGGACACTTTAACGGCTTCATAACGAGAGAGTTCAACAAATTCTCATCAGTCAGAGATGGACGTTAGTTAGGAAAATACTCAATTAATTATGTGGCGAGTGTAGCGCAGTCGGTTAAGGGTTACGCTGCATACATGATCGATCGTAGGTTCGGATCTGCCTAGCGCTCACCTAGCCTTTCATCCCTCCGGGATCGATAAATTGGTACCCGACTTGTCTTGGAGGATGAAAATACTGACTTGACACATCGGGTAGCCCCCGCAAGTCATTGTATAAGCCAGTTACGCGTTCGTAAACCTCAAATAATTGTAAATTGAAGTGAACGGGGTAGCGCATCCCAAGCGGGTCGATTAACGTCAGACATCTGCCTTTATCCTTTACTCTTATCTTAGTCTAGCATATTTACTCTCATTCATTAACACTTGCCCTTCTGCTAATACATGTGATCACAGACACCTAAACAGAAAGCACAGTTTGCCGCAGATTTCACTGATATCCCATATTCTATGCGCTTCTCTAATATTCTTTATTCATGGTCTCCAGCATGCTTTCGTCCAATTTTTCGTTGCATTAAAACCACTGCAATGCCCGCCAGTGTGTCTAGTCTATACGTCTCAGCTGAATGATAGAGGAAACAATGCCGATAGATGGACGGAGCCACCAGAAAATGGTTGTATTGCGACGGGATAGTAAACGAAGCATACGACAGAGACTACACATGCTTTTCAATTAATTTGAAGATTTCTGTGTGACGGTAACGTGGACTGCGCAGATCGCTCAGATGAGGACGCTAAGATATGCTCGAAGAAACCAGAAAAATTAGCTCCGGTTAGTTGTGCATATTGGAACTGTTCCCGTGCTTTTTCTGTTTTCAAAAATGATACCTATACTGCAGGGGAATTTTCGCTATAGCATCCAAACCAAACGGTGTCCAGCGACCTGGTTTTTCTGCGGCGACGGCACGAACTGCATTGAACCACGTTATGTTTGTGATCATTCCAACGATTGTCGGTATGTGCAGAACAATAATTTGTTATAATTTTTTGGGCGCGCTTCATGTGGCAGGTACAAAAAGATAATGTTAAACGTAGATGTGAATTGAGACGAAAGGAAGTAAGAAACCTGTCTGGTACCGTGAATTTAGTAAGTCTGCGTACGCCTGGTTGTTCTCAAAGGACTCATTTCTTGCGTTGCAGTCTTGTAATTTTCTCCCTTTGAGTACTCTTCATATCTTATAACATTCTTCATATGCAGGAATATACTTGACTCAAAGGCATCAGCCCACGAATCTGAGGTGGTACAGGTTTCAGGCGGGTAATGCTTATAAGGGGTCTTAGATTGTGGGGGGGAGGGTGATTCCGTAAAGGTTGCGTTGGGAGGTTGGGGTGCAAAGGTTGCGCACTGCTACAGAATCCATCGCAAGAAACAGCTTTCCGGGGTCGTCCGTTTCCGATGCCTTTAACAAACTATGGGTTCTAGAAGTGTAGTGAACAATAGCACCTTTATGAAATTTTTGAAAACGTTGAGCTATATAACAGTGTAAATTGTACAGTTTGTGCGTTTCCAAGGGGTACAGTCAAGTGATTGCGTTTAATGAAACTAAGATCACTACAGGCAGATAACAATTTGATTTGTATACGTGGGACTAGTTTCATAATAGCATTTCGAATTCACAATAATGACAGCTCATACTATACAATTGTTCGCACTTTCGTGGGAATTCGTGGGAAAGGTATGCCAATTTTTTTGGAGAGAGCTATAATCAGAAAAATGCATAATTTCTAGAACAAATTCTGAAAAAAAGGGTGAAAGAAGAGGAGTCACGGAAAGGGAAGAGAAGTACGAAGCAAAATAAACCGTTTAACTAATACGTCATAAATTCGTGCTTATTCTAAGCGTATGTTTTGCATACGCCGAATGTTCTAAACTTTCCTAAACAGGACTTCTTTCTGCCGCAGGATTGTGTTTATGATTACAGATAAAGATTATAATACCTGTTTCTGCAGAAACGAATAGAAGATGAGCCTGTTGAGAGTGATAGGATGTGTACTCCTCTCGCTCTCAACACCTTCTAGTTACTAGTTACTAATTGTTTTTCCGTTTTCTGCATGGAAACAATTTTTTTTCGTGGTGCTTTGGTAAAGATAATCCTTAGATGCCTCTTTTCCGTGTGTTGTCGGTACTCTTGGGGAGAATTAGATTTCTAATGTATGTATTTCTAAAAAGTGAATAATTCCTAATTCTGATTTCTCTGGAATATTATCAAATGTTTCATATAGTGTTTGAAGCAAATCAGCAAAAAGCTCAAAGTGTCAATATTGGTCAAATGGGCAGTTCTGGAGCAAATTTAAAAACCTGAAAAATCTTACAGATTCTAGAAAATCTAAATTTATCATTCTGTTACGTATTGTTTTCTACTCACAATCTTCATTTTCAGAGACGGATCGGATGAAGGCGAGTTCTGCCGCGGATGGGACAATATGAGGCGAAATGCCCATGACAAGGTCATCCACTAGTATTTTAAGGAAGATGAATGAAGGTCATATGTTCGATGATTACGTTTTATATATGGTGAGGGAAAATTCCTCAGATACACTTCTCATTATGATATATAAGATGTGCCCAACAATCCGGCAATACATTCTCGTGGCCCAGAACTGCGACGGATGTAGATTGAAGAAGTGGAGAACGTAGCCTCGAGACTACTGGTTGTTGAATTTCTTTTTGCGAAGCTAATGCTTCAGTACCCGAAGCAGATAGTAGTCGTCAGGTCAGAGGATTGAGAAGCACGTGGTGTTATAGCACTCCTTCCGGGTTCGACAATCCTTCAACGGTTTAGCTGGCAAAATGAAGACGGACGTTGTCATGAAGTAGAGAGACATGGTCGCTCTGCGCGTTTTGCACATGACATCGGAAAGTTTCTGGAGTTGCCCCATCCCCCTACACCGCGGCTATGTGAACTATTCGCCAGACCTCCTCCTATCAGACTACTACTTGCTTGGAGCCATCTTGCATTCAAAGCAAAAACTGCTCAATTTTTTTTCACAGGCCTCAAATCCAAATCCAAATTAAATCAAATTATGAGCTGTTCTTTGAGTTTCAGCCCATCAGGTTTTGGCCCTAGGGAATAGTAATCATCCCTAAAAGTTGCGAAGCTGTGATAAACACTCATGGTGAACGCATCGACGAATGTATGATTAAGGAACCATGAAATTGTAAAAGATATGCTGTGTAAAAAAAGGAGCAAACTTATATGTACAGTTTGTCGGACGGGTAGACAAACAGTCAAACGGTCAAATTACTGTCTTATATAATGGAATATGTCTGTGTTATTCTTGATAGAGGAAATGAAGCGAGTTTTTATGTGTGGTCGTTTATTCCCTCATCATACAGTTGTCTCATCTTTTGTGCTGCTGTTCATAAACAGATTGAGACGTATTTCTGCGTCTTTGACATATGAATCCGCGTTATCCAACATAGTCTCGTGTTCCAGTAGTGTAGAAGACCCGGTTGAACGATCCACCTCAAAAATTTTGCCGTAAAAACCCTCTAAAGAATAAATGTGTAGAAAAGATTTGAAGCACACCTCGTCCGGCAGTACTGTCACAAAGCTTTTGGGAACAAGCCTTTCCAACGGCTGTTTTTGAGATGCTGACTGGAATACAGACAGTGATTTCAGGTCCATCGTGTCCGACCTTCCAAAGACCTCAGAAGCACTGGTAGATTGTGGGTGAAAAGTGAAGTTTGATATCGATCTAAATCTTCCCATATAGATGTGCGTCATAGATATATGCATGATATGCGTGAATACAGTAGACATACCTACTTTATTACATTCATCAGCGCTATACTCTGACTATATTAAACTGTCTCGAGAAGTTGACTCATACGCACTCATACGTTAAAGGTTTCAAAGTATCACTACAATAATGCACTGTTCTCCAATGAGATGATGAAGAAGGAACAATGTGAGCCGAGGCTGCATCTGCAGAAAAGAGCATCGGCTAATTAAAACGCTAGTTCAAAAAGATCTAGAATTGTATCGGCCTCCAGAAAGTTTGGAAAACAGTAATTTGAAGGAGAAAAAATATTTTGGCATACGAACTCGTTGATTTATTAGTTGTATAGCGAACGTTGAACGACATTGCCGGTTGCCCGTGTTCTATCGCATGAGCAGCGTCGTATGGGCATGTGTTCAGCCAAAGTTGTTTCCTGAGACGTTCTGGACTGCTAGGCGGGATTGTGCGTACTAATGCTCACAATCGTCAACTATCCCTTCATCTATTCGTGAAAACACCAAATATTGTTAATTTCGTGATACGCTGTCTTCACGTAAACCTGATTCATCTCTTCCATCATTCCAGTGTGAACAGTAGCACATTTGTGCCCACTCTGAACAAGTGCTAGAACTCGTACTTCTCTTTTTCATGGTCTGTAAATGTATTGATAGCAATCCCGATGCCCGTATAGGATGCATTGTCGAGCGGGTAATTGCTTCTGCACTTTTCTGAACATTGCTTTGAAGGGACCCATAGATGAGAAACGTCTCCTGAAAACGGAAGTTGAAATAGTGACGATGAAGCTTATACGTGATCACACAAACCTCGATTAGTCCGATAGTGATCAACTACGTCTTGAAAACGACTGGAACTAAGTTTTTCCACTGAGATTTGCTTCAATGGTAATGGTGCACCGAGAACACGGTCACTTCCTGGTTCTTCCAGAGCAGCGCATTCCATTTGATTAGTGAAGTCATTTGATATCCTCTTGTTAGCCGATTTAGTTCCACTGCCACATCGGTCATGCTCACGTACAAGCGCAACGCCAAATCTTCGTATTGAAGGTGAGCGTTTAGGTACCGAAAATGGAGTAGATTAAAAATTTGTCGATGTTAGGCTACGAAGTAGTAGTCAGAAGTATGTATCTAAGTTAGTTTATAAGTAACGATTCTCTCCAAAATGTTTTTGGTTCTCTTTGTTTTGATTTTCCTACAGTTGTAACTTCTATCCATTTATGTTTCCTCTTTGCTAGTCTGGACTAACTTGATTGGAAAATTGAGGGAAAGCAAGGAACCATTGAATGAAGCAAAAAAAAATGAACAAATACATATTGAAACTCCTTTAGCCATGAAGGCAGTGATCAGGAAAACTTCCGATGTTGGCTTCTCGGTAGCCTACGATTAGACCTGGGACGTTATTTTCAAAAATGGAAGCGAAAACGGAGAAACACCACAAATCCAGGGAAAAGTGAGGTCAAGAGCCATAGGCCTCAGTTTACACAAGTCTTTACATCCATATGACCGACGAAATAAAAACGCTTTAAATGAAGACAAAGAGGTTCTTTAGACCGCATGAATGGTGAAATTCGTCTTTTGCCTTCATATGGTCGCTCCTGTAGATTTGAAGAATTACCTCGTCGAGTAAATTAATCTCTTCGATCCCTCAATTTCAAGAAAATGCTTCCAGTTTTCGCCGCAACAGTTGCAAACCACATTCCGGAACCTATTTACTTATGGGCAAATCCAAAATCAGAGGTTATCTAGAGTCTTCAAGTCCAACAGGCAGTCCAAGGAGCAACAGCATAAAAATCAAATATTACGAACTACTGATTGTTACCTCTGATCAAGCAGGCGGCAAATTGGCGTACATTTGATTCTATAGGTACGTTCTATAGGTTGCAGCGACATTTAGCGTCTAACATCACAGAAATCAAAGAAGGTTCACTGCAGTACCGCTCGTAAAGCGTGCAGGGAACTACCAAAGAGTGTCAGAAAAAAGTTGTTATTTCGTATTAAGTTTGTTTTGCACGAGAAATCATTATTACAAATATACTTGTCGTATCTCGTGTAATCCTTCTTTTCAATAGCGAAGATGGATCACTCTGTCTACACAGCAGCTCTAGATCAATATAACGAAACTTCGTCACCTAGGAATTAAGGTGGGAACTTCTAAAATACACTCTGAAACCTTGCTCTGAAACAATGCGGACAGAAAAGAAAAACAGAAAGGACTTACCTCTTTTTTTGTTATGTTTTCCTGAGGTTGCAGGTGATTTTCTGCTTGATATATCTCTTCCATATATGGAGCTGTCGGCATCTTTCGATGTTTGTGCTCATCAAATGATGATGAGGCTTTTGCTACGTCACCAATTGTAGTCGTTCTCGTGAGTCTTTCCGAGACGTTCATAGTTTCTGGCGAACTATGCGGCTGAGTGGCTGGCAATGCTGTGTAGAAAACAGGGAAATTTGATATAGATCATTTTTTTAAAATATGACTAAGGAAGTAGCAAACCAAATATATGTATAAATAATATCTGTATCGAGTTGCTGCACCTGTATTTCCCTATTTTTTAGGACAAATTCCAACAAACTTTCCCCTTAAAGTCTTTTTGTAGTTAGTGCTACGAGAATGTCCCATCAATCTCGACTATAGAGTATCACCACAAGCAGCCACGGTTTGCGTAAAAAGTGTTGTATCGGGATTACGCTTCCCTTTTTCGGTGAAGGGGTGACTTTTTCTCTCCGCAGTG
The DNA here is from genome assembly GCF_031761385.1 of Necator americanus. Classification (NCBI taxonomy): domain Eukaryota; kingdom Metazoa; phylum Nematoda; class Chromadorea; order Rhabditida; family Ancylostomatidae; genus Necator; species Necator americanus. Next base: position 35,782,110 of record NC_087374.1, on the reverse strand, counting down.
CACGATAAAGCTCTATTGTTCTTGATTTCCGTAGCCTCTACCTCTCTTCGTGTAATAGTTAATCAGTAGGATAACTTAGGGCGGCTGAGGCGCAGTCGGTAAGAGGTTCCGCTGTCTGCACGATCGATCGGAGGTTCGAGTTCGCCTTAGTGCCCAAAAGCCTTTCATTCCCTCGAGGTCGATAATTTTGTACCAGACTTGTCTGGGAGCATAAAAACAATGACTTGATCATCGGCTGCCCGCAAGTCATTGTATGGGGCAACACTCGTTCCAAAACCTCAACGATTACGAATTGCAACGGACCCTACTGGTTCATCCCAAGTGGATTGATACGCCAAAGACTCTATGGTTTCTAACTTGGCATTGGCAGTATCCTTTTTCATAAGTTTTATAGTTAATTCTGCCCCTGCAGCGCCTCTAGAGCTTAGTTCGTTGGGATTCCTGTTCTATTTTTGTGTATTTGTGTACGATTAGCATCCTTCATAATACTAAAAAATCCTATTTTTACTGGAGTTCTTGTGGGCATCTACTCAAAAACTTCAATGACTACATTTCGTAATGATCGGATCTCGCCCTAATCTTCATGCGGCTAGGCATATTTAGTGGTCTTCTAAGATAGATTTTGAGATTCCACTACGCCCACGATTACAATCATAATTATGCACAGTGGCACGAAGAAATCGAGAGAAAATTCAATTCCCAGAATCTAAAATTTTAGAGTTGCCCTAACAACAAAACAAACGATGAAGACTAAGGTAAATTACTTTGCTAAGACTGTACAAACCTATTCGACTACAACTTCACGAAAGAAGAATATGAAAATGTGAAGAGTGTAGAGAACGCTAGCTACAGAAACTACGACATCTGCTTCCTACAGCATATTCTGGACTTTCTATTGTAGGTAACACATTATTCATAGCGTAGTTGCCCTGTTACGTCTACGGATAGAGGCGTAACGAGACGTCGCAATTGTTACTTACTACTGCATCATTACCAATTAATGCTGATCTATTTGTATGTAGTGGAACGAACTAGTGTTACGAGAGAATGATGATTAGGTGTCTAACCTCCCTGAGAACAAAAGTGCTAAATATGGAGAAACCTTTTGAAAAGTTAGCTGCTGACTAAGATGACATCCTTTGCGATCTGACGGTCAGAGAAAAAGAATTGCCATCAATCGACCAATTATGCCGAGAACCACAAAAGGACCAACATGGAAAGTTTGTACGTGGATAACGTGCGGAACGAAACTTTACCTTTTCTCTTCACTTCGGCAATCGACGCATTATTGGGTTGTAGACGCACACTATCAGGCTCCAAGTAAGCTTCTTGATTAATCTGCTCATAAACTGGATCGTACATTCGTTGTGAGGGCAGATATCTATAAACAAAAAAATCCCAACCTCAGCCATGCAGAATCTATACGGAAAAGTTTGGCCCCTTTTCGGAGCTTGTTTTCTACCTCGACACGGCAGTTGGCTGTCTCACAATTCTTACTAGAGGATTAAGAGGACTTTAAATATTACACCATTCGTCGTTTACGCTTCAACAAAGTAATAACGACACGCTCAGAGACAGTTTTGCAAGGTTGCCCGCTAAAGTAGCGTCTTGTGGTAGCGTGTGACTGTTATCGAAACGCGATGTAGTTATACGCGCAACGACACGACAGTGCTTTCCTCAAAATATGCGTACATACATGGCAACAACAGCCTTGCGCTTCTCGCTATGCCCGCTAGGCATTATTATCGTGTTATGACAATGCTTTTCATTTGTTCCATGGCATCAGTTATATACTCTGAAAGCATGTTACGACCATAACCGAAAAACTTCCGTTCTTTTTATTTCTTTGTCCTGTATAGTCAGTTCTGACCTATATTGGGTCATCCTGAAATGCAATGAAATCACCTTCTATTTGATAAAAGCATTTCACTACACAACAAGTTGTACTGGGCCAACCTTGCTTTCCTGCGACTGCGACTGTTTTTTCCAAGGCAAGCTTTAATCTTGTGGTCAGAGATCTCTTCGGAGTTATGCTAGCTGTTATTTCACGAATTTAAGTGTTAGTTAAAGCATGCCAAAGTTCCTTTAAATGCATCTGTTGATTTTTCTTCTTGAATTTCATTGCTTGATTGCGTAGGTTTCCTGTGAAGAAGGGTAGCCTACCTTCCGCCTGTGAAACAGGAAACGTTCTCAGAGGTATTGTCGCAGGGTAGATATTCATAGGTAATATCATTGTCATCGATGTCCAAACATTTCCTTGATTGCTGTTGCATTTTTAAAGCAGGTTTCAACTTAGCACCCGCACGATAAGAGGGAGCACTGGCCGGATTTCCAGTGCTTTGCGATTGATTTGGTTCTAACGTGCTCAGGGAACCTAAATATGGAATTTTATGGTTATGCGATTAGGAGGGGCGGAACTGACCTGTGCGTGTTGTTTCAGTGATGTTGCTATTCGAGGAGAAGAGATCATGGATAGAACGACCAACTAATTTCTTCTGAACCGCAGCCTTCTGTTTCTTAGAGTAGTAGGGCACAGACGCTGTTCTTTTGAAGGTCTGTTTAATGAAAGCGGAGGATAAATACTGAAGTATGTGAAAGTGGAATGCAGAAGGCTCACATCGTTTTCTTTTCGTTGCTGCTGCTCTTTTTCATTTATTGTACGCTGTCGCTCCCAGTGGCGAAGAGATCTTGGGTCAACACAATAAACCGCCTGTGAGTGATGTATTTTTTATTTTTAATAAAGATAGAAGGTGTACAAGATAAAAAACAATTGCAATTTTTTTATTGCATCCGCAGAAAATTGACATCAAATTGAACAACTGACAAAAATAATATGAAGAAAATTGTTGCACTGACAAAAGTCGAAGGTCTTGTCAATGCAACAACATTCTGAATATTATAATTTTGCAATTTAAACTAAAATCTGTGCCAAACGAAGCTGTCGTTGAGTGCATAATGTGTTCACCAAATAAGACTCCTAATATACTAATAACCCTTAATAATACACTTCATATAATGTGTACAGTGGAGAATTCAACCGATTTTAAAACGTTTGTTATAATGAAGCGCAATGAATCTTATCATGTTTGTGTTGATATTGCAAAAGAACATATAGTAAAGCACAAAGCATGTATAGCATCTCAGAAATACGATTGGCATTCTTAATTGCACACAATTAAAGATAGCAATCGGGAGAATTACTGAGGTTAGGATTTCTCCGAGAGTAGGGAGGGGCTGGACGTAGTTCACAATTATTACAAGAAAAGGTTCAACACATTCACGAATTTAAGCAAAGCAGAGCAAACAAAACCATAACTCCACAAGCCTCCCTAAAGCAAGTTAAGCAAGTTACCAACTATATAGCGAAAGATACTAATCCCCTAGCACGATCAATGTCTCCTTTTGTGAGAGCGCGGAGATAGTTGCGTTGCCCATCAGTGCTCCTCACATGTATTTCAAAATCCTAGATTTGAGGAAAGGATGTTCAACTTTTTCGCTTTTTTTTGGCGTTCGCGTGATACATAGTTATCTCCTTTAATCTTCTGGTGGAGAATTTCGAACCTCAAGAATTTTGCCCAATGTTTCTTTTAACATGGCAGCGAGTGTGAGGTTCCTAATTCTAATGAGGTAAGATTCGCAGCTGTTTCTCGAGCAGAATGAAACTTTTAGGTCGTATAATTAATTGCATAAGAGACACTTTGAGAGACGTTCTTACTGGGGAAATATCTTGATTATTATTTTGCTTGTATTAGTCCATTCCGTGATGGTTTTATTCTTTTTGTGCTGAACTCACCGAAAAAGATCGTCTGAATGGCTCTAAAGAACTTCCTCTTGACAGCAGTTGGGAGTCATCACCACCCGTAACTACCTGAAAATCATGCGTAGTTTTTGGAGTTTTCCATAATCGAGTGAGAATAATTAGCGAATTTTTGGAAACTGCTAAAATTGACAAACGTTGTAATTTACCGAATTGACTCAGAAGACTTAAGCTTAAGCCTAATTCAATTGGAAGACACGTACAGAACGAACAACACATATTCATTGGCCGCAGAATTTCCCAAAACAGTGTTTGAAGTAACAGTCGGTATTCCAGTAAATGGGATAACGCTTTAGACGCCAAATGAAATGTGATTCATTGCTTTTTTTACCATTATATGTATATGATTGGTAATACTACACTTTTATTCTATGGATGAGTTTAACGACTGGTGAAAAACTGCCCTGTGTCTCCTTCAGCTGTTTCTATTATATCTTTAACCAGGCACTTTCCACTTCATGTCTTTTCTAACTCTTCCAAACTATTCTCCATGGGCTTTCAGGGGCAAGCCTGGATTCTTCACGATAAAATGGTGGGTAGTGTACTGGACAGATGTGGAGTGATATTTACTAGTTTTAAGTGGGGAGCGGTCAAGAGGTACTCGCATGATAAACCGCCGCATATTTATGAGGCTAATGGGCTAATGGGCGTGGAGAATTGCACCCCACAACTTCTTACAGCGTCACAATAGCCACTGTAGCATGGTCGCTGTTCTTGTGCTACGCCTTGCTGACGCCCCGCCAACACCATCTTCCCCGCCCATTTTACGTCTCCCTCTCCTACGATGCAGTTTTTTTTTGCCGTCCCGCAACTCTTACGATGCGATTTATGAATTGAACAGAAAAGGAAAGTGTTTGGCGACAAAAGTTGTTTGAAACCACAAATTAAGTAGAGTTGTTTAAGAAGTTCACACAGGTGAAATATTTAGAAATGTAAGTGAAAGTAGAAAAGTAAGTGAAAGTGTTTATTATTATTTGTTGGTTATTACTTGTTCTGAATTGTGAGTTAAAAACCACCCATTCACATCTGAAAATACAAGGGATGCTTTAAAAAATATCCCACTGTTCGGTGCCTGCCGTATTTCTTTACTTTTTCCGCTTTCTGGGCATTCCTTTTTGCATATCTAGCTAAGTGAAACGGGGATCCTACGCCTGGAGAGGCGCGACTAATGCCTCCTAGGGTCTCATGGAACATGAGGGGGTACCTCGCGGATACAGACAACTCTGTTCGCCAGTAATACATCCAACATGTTGTATTGATTTTATGCAGAGAATAGAAAGAAACGAAGCGATAAGAAGGTAAAATGTAGAAAGGAGTCCAAAGAATGTATACAAGGTAATAGGGACATAAAGTTGCTGTCCATACAGTTTAATTGTTAGACTGGAGGTTGAACATTGAACTCGTTGAAAGACATTGTGACGAATACACTTTTGCGCCGCTTTATACAGAACAGAGAGGGCGTGAAATGTGTGAAATTATGGGATGTGTGAATACATATGCATGTTAGCATTTTTCTGCAGCATGTTTTTGTTATAATACTAATCTGTGTGGAGTTTCTCAAATGAGATCAATGAATATCATGCGTATTACTTTTGCCACTCAGCATGTCACTCTTTGGTTTGATCCTAATGATGACTTACTCTTAGTCGGCGGGCGGCTGTTACGGCCTAACGCGGCTACCCGCATCTTCGCCGGGGTGTGTCGTCATTGAATATATCCGATCCCGTCCTGTTCGATTTTCAGCTAGAATTCGCATGGAATCTACCCATTCTTCGCTATTCCGCAAGCGGCGGAATTTTACGTCTCGACTGAACTGCCTGTTAACGCCAAGTGTCCTCAGATCTTCCTTCACCACCTTCGTCCAAAACGTTCTTTTGCGACCAGGGGACCTTTCCCAATTATTATCTGGAAGCATCTTCAAAACAACTTGAGCAAAATGATGAGACGGTCTCCTCATAATGTAACCAAAGAAGCGAAGACGATCTTTCGAGACTACTTCAGAAGGCTGGGCAAAATGTTGACGTTTTCCACGTGAAATCCGCCGGTACACCATGTCCACTTCCGAGCAAAATTCTTCGTTAAAGCACACCATTGGCCAAAAGTTGCCTAGGTGTCCTCTAAACACATTTCTCTTCATGCAGTCAAGCTTTTCCGTCAGCGCCGACGGCGCTGCCCAAGTCTCCGATCCCGAAATTATGATAAGGTGAATTGCAGATGAGTAGACTCGCAACTTGACTCAATTTGTGATGGGGGTCAACCACACCCACTTGGTTAATAAGTTGAATGCCGAATTAGCTCTAATGCATCCTTGCTTAATATCTCTCGTTTTTCAGCATACAGCCCAAATGACAGAACTCATCCACGAATTGGATAATTGGAATTGGATAGGTTGTCCGTCCACCCTAATGATGTTCTAGAGGGGACCTACATCTGCTTGTATTTATCAGGGCGGAGTCGCAGTTAGGCTGCTGCTAATTTCGATAAAAGGTCAACAACGTGTTGCATCTTGGCGCTTCCAGAATCGAATATTACTACATCGTTGGCGTACTCGGAATCCACCAAGGGACGTGCAGAAGTTGCTCAAATAACATTGGGGGACACTGCTCAACTGTTCTTCGCATTATGTCATCAACGGCAAAGTTTAACAGAAAGGGTCCCGCCGCGACCCCTTGTCTCACTCTAGTTTCCAATTCGAACGCTGTAGTACATCCAGCTGGTGTTGGGACAGCAGCAGTTGTTCTTCTACTCATGCCGTTTATTAGGCGTACGAATTTTCCTGGAACTCCATCGGCGGGAAGCGCATTAAGAAGACGGCCTAGGTGAGCAGAGTCGAAAGCGGCTCCAAAGTCCAAAAAAAGCTAACTGTAGGTTTAGAATACTGCTGCCACACTTCACTCACTTTCCCTACAATAAAGACCTGATCAATCGCCGCTCGACCAGGGCGAAATCCGGGTTGCTTGTCATGGGTGGTTTCTTCGCGAGGTAGGAATAGTCGAAAAAGGGTGGTCTGCTTCATGTGCACATTACACGCAGCAGTGATATTCCTCGGTAATTCCGTAACAGATGGTTTTCTGTGGAGAGGAACTATAATAGCGTGTCTCTACAAGTCAGGAATCCTTTTGTCAATCCAATATATGTATATGTATATGTATATGTATATGTATATATAATATAATATAATATAATATAATACAGTATAATATAATATAATATAATATAATATAATATAATATATTATATTATAAGATAATATAATATAACATAATATTATATTATTATATCTTAAGAGTCCGCTTTCGCTACTCTTTTGGCGTTAATAAGGTTGTCCCCTGCCACCTAAGGTGATGGAGTCGATGATTCCTCTCAAACGCAGATGCAATGATGAGATTCGTCTGCTCGAAAAGGCCTATCAGACTATTTCCGTTGTCCAATGTTTGCTACATGGGATAAAACCATTTTCCGATCACATCGGATTGTTTATCAATTATTGTTTGCTGGCTTGGTAATTTGGATATCAACGTACTAAGTTCATCAAAAAACGCGGCTTGTTGTTGGTCGCCGTAAGTGCGTTAGCACTTACGATCCAGAAGTTGAGTCCTCTGCGATCCCGCACGAAGGCGCATCTTGACGACGTTAATCTAAACTCCTCCACCAGGTTGTTATAATAGTTCACAGCTATTGCACAACCTCCTACTTTCCTTTCATCAGCATCGCTGCAGCAGACGGTGTAATTGTCGATACTGATGAGAGGGAGATCGGTGATGCGTGTTTCCTGCAATGCATCAAACGGTGCATGCAAATATGGCAGAAGTCTGGATAAATCGGCTTGTTGGAGTTCACTTGACAACTACGGGCAGTTCAGTGTTATGAGACGGTTGTTTGTTGCCAAAGATTCCACACTCCTTCAGGCAGTTGACCTTTCGGGGTATGGGCTCTGACGTGGTAGTGGACGACAGCACCTTTTTGCAATGCATGGGAAGCTTTTGCCACATAACAGTGCAGGTTATATAGCGCGTGCGTGCCCAACACGTATACTCAAGTGCCTGATTGCGTTTAGTAAAAGCAAGGGCACCACCTGCAGGTAACAATCAGGCTTGTATACGCGGCCCCCGATCCTAATGATATATCTTCTAATCGGATAGAAAGATTTACTTCTCCTTAATTCCCGATAATATGCGCTCAGTTTACCATATTCATATTCGTATAACACAATTGTTGCGTGAACTCGTTTTCCACTTCTCTCTTTTCCAAATTTTGCCGCCCCATCGCGATGCAAGCAGCACACGCGGCATAGGTTCGAGGGTACTTGGGAGGCGGAGTCTAGGTGAGCCAGGGCGGCCGTGGATGATGTTCAGCGGGTGGAGCGGCAGCCGTAATTACGCGGAGGTGCAAGGCCCCGATGGTAGGTCAGCATCGATCAGCCGATTTTCGCGGGTACGTATTGTCCCGCACTCGTTACAAGTCTATCTAAATTTCTGCTCCTGCTGAGTGGGACTGGGATCCAAGAAATGTACTGAACATACCACTTTCTTATCTAACCAAACCAACCTCAATTTTTACCACCTTCGCTCTGGTATTAGTGAAAGATACTGATGTGACGCAACATCCAAGGATTGAAGATAACCAATGCATAATAGTAGTGACAACTTGGCAGTAAAAAGCCCACCCAAGCATTTGCTAAACAAGAAACAAACTTTTGTTGCGGTGTCAGATTGTTGTCAAATGATCGCAGACCTCATAAACAACATATTCATCCTCTTCCTTGATAACCTTATTATCTTGATAATTTGCCCATGCATAGAAAATAGCTATTCCAGTTGTAGATAATATTGCTGAAGAGATAGGGATTGAACTAGAACCCTTGTCGAATCAAGAAAGAGTCACCTGCTAGCGTAACAAGAACAGTTGAAGCACAAATGAATGTCCTATGGCAGAATGCGCACACTGCAAAAAGGAGAGCCGACGCTGAAAACGCCAAAGCGGAGCCGCATCCGGAGAGTGCTGCTATTTTCCACCCTGGAGAATAAAAGAAGTACTTTCCTAACAGAATACCCGATTAAAAAAAACCTGACAGCTTCAATTATTCACTATAGTGATTTTCATACCGTGCTCCTTTTCATATCTTACCTCTTTATAAATATGGTACAATACACATAAAAGCTGATGGTAGAAGTGTTTCGGTTCAAAACACTGTTTGTTAGCAACTTTACCACTACATTAAAAATTTAAGACAAACATTAGCAGCTTATTAATGCTTACTTCATATTTCGAATAACCAGATAATGGTTAGCTAATCCTCAAATACTATAACTAGTAATACCAAATATAAGACTCATGCACATATAGAACTCTTCACCTTTCCCATGATGACCACTGCAGTAGGGACACCGCCTTTATGTTAATCTTTTTCCTTAACGACTGCCAGTGGAGTTTGCCGAAGTGATGATATCACATGAATGTGTGACCACCCGCAAATGATTACCATTAACGTGTTGATTCAATATGAGGGCCGTTGCCTCCTCTTGGAGAGCAAAATGTACTCGAAATACAGCCATGGCAATGTCCTTGGTAATAAACGGCCACATCATGTTAAGCAATGACTGATCACCACGTGAGAGTGAGATCGAGATCTCAAACAGGGACGGAACTAAGTTAGTAATTTACTGCCGACTTTTACTTTTAACTTCATTTCAGCAGTGATCTGCCTCTGTAAAGCACTTTTCAAATTAATGACACTGACATTTAATTGGGATTTTGAGTCCTCGCAAAACAGCCTACTTGAAGCACACCACTGCCATTCGAGATCTTCTCAAATAAACTGATAAACAAGTTACCTAGAAAAAGATGCTGGTAAGCGTCATTCTGTATGCGATTTTCGTCGTGATTGTGGTCGTAGAGATCTTCAGGATCAATATAATAGTCGAATTTATATACACACTGCAGTGGTGGTAAGAAGAAAATGTCGAATGGAGATCCTTGCAAGTCCCGTCTGGAAGCACACAATACTCTTTCACAAAGGCAGGCCCAGCTTAGTGAATAAGTGTTAGATTACACCCGCATAGTGTATGGAATGCGTTAGATTCAAACTTTGCATGTTCGGATGAATCTCAGCAACCATAGTATTACCAAAACATTCTGAAAAAGAATGCAGAAAAGCTCAATGCACTACTTAGACAAGTATGATTGTTCAAAACAAAAAGGGCAAGGAGATTGGAAGAACAACGGATAGGAGAGGACTAGGCAGAAGGTGCACAAAATAACTACATGGCATACAGAAATGCCCTTCTATCCACGAGACTTCATGGTTTGACAAGCTATCTCTTTTGGATTTTCAGCTAATATTTATTCTATTTTACTTTATTTTAAATCTTCAGCGTTGAAAGTGATTTGCCATCAAAAAAAGTGCACACGACAAGGAAGTGAAGGGTTTCAATGAAGAGACCTAGAAAGAAAGGGAATTGTAGAAGCAATCCCGAGAGTATAATAGAGTGCCCACCTGTAAAGTGTTTCATAGTACTCTTTCGTTCGACCATAATCAAATGAGTAGTCCCTTTTGCAGTCTAGCCACAAACCATGATGATGTTCTGTTCTTCCGTTCTGTAATTCTGTAGAAATTAGAGATGACACAGTATGAAAACTCGTAGGCGAATGGAGCGTTGAAAGACAAAGAAAATGCCCTTTTTTAAATTTCTTGCAGCAAAAACTCCAGTTTTTTACTCTGAATCTTCATCTAGGCGGCTATTTAAGGTGATGATGAAGTGAACGACATTTATTTTGCACAGCATATTTGACGAAACTTTTGTGCGATTTTGAAGAAAGTGATATATAGGGACACGAATAATCGCTCGAAAGGCTTGGAATTTTTTCATTTCTCGTAAGTGGTAATAACGGATGTAGCATTCTTGTGAGCGTATCTCATGAAAAAAGTAAACGCGAAGTGGCTTTGTTGGTTTTGTTTTATTGTTTAATCATATGTGAGGAGTCTCTTTGTTCGAGTATGTGTTGTGGTATCTACAAAGCAAATCGACACAGTGTAACAAATTTTGAATACTCTGTTTTTTTTCCTAGTTTCTTTAAGCGCTATGCACTCCGAACATCTTTGACTTGACTGGAACGGCGGCCGCATTTTACGGGTTAACGCTGAATTCCGCATCTTCGCCTTGAACATTTCCGTCTTCTCCGATCTTCAGCTAGAGCTCGCATAGCATCTATACATCCATTGATGTTCCAAAATCTGCAAAACGCTAGGTCTCGGCTAAACTGCCTATCAATGCCAAGCGATCCTCAGATCTTCATTTATATCTTCCATTCGGTACTTTCTTTTGAGGCCAGGAGGTCTTTCACAAGTTGAGCCTAAGAACATCCTTGAAACAACTTAGATAAGACAGTCAAACGGTCTCTTTATAAAGTGACGGAACAAGAGAAGACAACGTCCTGAGGTTACTTCAAAGGACCGAGCAAGATGTTGACGCTTGCCACATGTCATCCGCAGAAACACCATACACACTTCTGCGTGAAGTTCTTTATTATAGCACACCATTCGTGCCGCAGCTTTATTTCCGTGCAGTCACTCTCCTCCATCACAGTTGACGGTGCTGTCTCCCAGTCTCCGATAGGGACATCATGATAGGGTGAATTGCATATGAGTAGACTCGCAGCTTGACTTCGTTGGTGATGGGGTCGATCACATCCACTTGGTTAATAAGCTGAGTGCTTTCCCACATCTTTGCTGAATATCACTCCGCAGCTGTCATCGTTTTCAGCATTCCGTCCAAATAGCAGAACCCATCCATGATTTCGATAGGTTGTCCGTCCACTCTGATTTCCTTTGAGTGTCTTGAGGAAGTCATATCCGCCTGTACTTATCTCAGTCCATAGGCCGCAGCTAATTTCGAAATTTACAAGGTTTACGAGGTTTACCATATGTTGCACCTCAGACATCATTAATGGGACTCGCGTGATTGGGAGGCAAAGTTGAAAAGAAAACCTCTTGTTTACGTCCACTCTCTCTTATAAAGATGAAATACGTCCAGCTAGTGTTCGAATTGCTGCAGTTAAGTATTCACGCTGTTAACTCAGTACACGAGCATTCCTGTAATTCTACTGGCAGGAGAGAAGACTTCTTCGATGAAAAGAGTCCGAAGCGGATGTCGCTTTCAAAACTTCGAAGTCCAAAAAAACTAACTCCAAAGGACTCAGGTAGCGCCGCAACACCTCGATTCCTGACAAAGGCCATCTGGTCAGTTCTCCATCGACAAGGGCAAAACGCGCTTTGTTTATCGCGTGTGGTGCATTGTGCGCAGCTATGATATTCCTCGGTAATTCTATTGGAATCCGTAACGGATAACTTCTTGTGAAGAGGAATTATGATAGTTTATCTCTACGAGTCAGGCATGCTTTCACCAATTCACATGGAACGGATGATCTTTGATATTTCAAGAATCCCAGGAAGAGGGGAAATTTCAGCGTTTCTGCGCTAATTTCATGGTATTCGCCACGTGTTCCATTTCCCATTTTGGGAAACACCTGATCGGAACCTCCGACACGTCAATTGTTCTGATCAGGCTTGTCTCATCGACAACGACTCCGCTGGCAGTGTTGAGGAAGGTGAACACCTCTTCGACTTGTTATAATGCAGCTTTAATATAGTGTAGGCTTTTCTCGGGTTCTTGTTCTCCCATACCTCTCAGACTCCCCCATTCTTGACGTGCATTCGCTCTCACGATCACGTTTCAACTGAGGGCGCAACTTTCCTCTAAGGTGATTGTTCTTGCTGAGGTCACCAGCAGCACAGGCAACAGAATCGCATGTGGATCTTGTCTCCGCAGATGCAAAGGAAAAGTTCTTGAGTGTTGTCAAAAACGGGAGCATTTTCTTTGCAGCGTTATGAATGTGTTGGGTGAAAAAGTTGGCGTCACGCTTTTCTTGGTTCAAAATCCAATGTAGGTCGACGCCCGTTAGTAGAACTTTTTTATGTATTCAGGGTTTTTCAGACCTGCCAAGTCGAGATTAAGTTGGTGTGGAAATCCACGAGACCTTTTGCGGAGCCGCACTTGTAAACCTGGGCGTTCGGAATTGAATGCGACGTCCCAGGCAGATCGTGTAGGCGAAACTTCTAACTGACTGCGCTACACCCACCCTTTCTAAAAGAATAGCAAAGAGTAATTACCTGCCCAGGTCGCAGTTACGAGTAAAATGCTACCAGAATTTCAGAACGTCTACCGAAAGGTTATGCTAGAACTACTCTTTTCTTGCTGATAAAAAGCGACTTCAGAGTTTTACTCAGCGTCAACGATCAAGGACGGTTGGCAAAAAAGCAAAATTAGGAATGACGGACATGCCATGCATTTCCTTTGCTGCTGAAGTAGGCAAGACCATGGTTTGCAGTCGGTCTGCGAGATATAAAAAATGATAAAAGGAAGATCGCCGAAGATCAAATTTCTCAAAAGAAGAAATATAATAATACAATATATATATATTATATCATATGTATAATAAATTCCTTCTGTTGATCGACCTGCTGTTATAAGAGAAATAAAATAAGTGGTAAGAAATATTCTAATCACACCTCCAAATATACGTACTGCCATGACGGACTAATGACGGAGATCAATGAAAGGGTAAATGTTGCGAATGTGACGAAAAAGAATGTGGATAGTGCAGCTCTACGACCACATTTCGATGCGCTCCCATCCGCCATTTAGCATGGTGACATCTAAAAATGCTTGCTCATTTACTTACTATACAGCAAAATTTACAGAAATAAACATAGCAGTTCATATTGGTTATAATTCCGAAGTCCGGAAGCAGTGACATTTTTTCACGCATTGCATTTTTTCGAATGGCATAAAAAGTTGGGTAGAAATGTAAGGTTTAGAAAGAAGCATCAACAACAACTAGAGTTAGCCCTGATACGAAGCAAAATAAAGTAGATGTAATTCCCTCTTCATGCTAAATATGATATTTAACTTTTCGTTCACACATTCAGTCTCATTCTTAGAAAGTTTTCTGTGTTTTAACCTATTGCAACAAAATAGATCGATATTGCGATCCAGGCTATGGCATGATACACATGATAAAGCATGGTTATAGAAATGGACCGTGGCCGTGTTTAGTTCCCTCTACTCATTGAACGTATTGAAAAGCGTGAAAGGCGGCTCAGCTCCTGCGAGGTGCGTTAGAGCCCACCTTTCTTGTACACCGCTTTCACGAACGAATGGTGGATAATCAATGGGTTCTCCTCAGCAACCTATTCAAGAAAAATCAATGAATAGGCTGCTAAGGGGACCGGAACGTGTGCTTGTAGAGGAACGTTCTAACGTACCTCGTAATGATCAAAGTGGTTACCACGCCGTTTCCCACGACGATCAGGAAGAGCTGGGCAGAACTATCCCTGATCCCGCGACAATCTACAACCCTATCTCTAGCTTCTCCCGCGGATTTTCTAACCAAGTCAGATTCGTCATATCTTGCCTTTAACAAGCTGCTAGGGAAACCGGAGCGTGTACAGTGGTGGCACGTTCTAACGTAGAAGCTAAGGCGATTCTCATGCTGTTTTTCTCAGGGCGATTAGAGAGAAATGAACGTGGTCACCATCATACTTGTAGTCTGCTATTCAAACTGCATACTATTCCACACTGACCTAAACATCGTCACTTTCGTTACATGCTGTCTTCAAGACACAGCTCCTAAATTCAGAAAAGGTGCTGTTAGTTTCAACTTGCCATGTTTTGCGTTGCAGCCTCACAACTAATTAAATTTACCGACGACATGCTTCTTACAATTGCCTCAAATAACAAACTGATCACGGAAGGAATGAGGGGGAATGCAAATGATTAAGAATGTACTTCGAATATATCACAAAAGTATTCTTGCAAGAATTTGAAACATCTTCTGGAGATGATTCAGAAATTGCAAGTCCTGAAGAAGGAAAAAAAAGACTCTCAAATTTGCATTATTGAGGCTGAGAAAGAAACAATTAAGAGCAATCAATCATATATACATAGCTACTAGAAATAAGCGGTGAAAGAGAAGTAAAATGAAAGCAATTAAATAGCTATATTATTGTATAGCTGATTTTTGCTGTCAAAGAAAGTCAAGAATCCTTTGAATAGCAATTGATTACGGATCTTTTTACGTGGCACCAGCGCGTATGTGGTTGGCACTGAATGATTCGAACAACAAGGAACAACGTTTTCAGGGTCGTTGCTATTCGAATCAATGCAGTCACTTAACTGATTCTGCAGCTGTCGGTTCGTTTGGGTGTTGGTGTATGAGGGTGGTGTGTTCGAATTTGCAAAGACCTTAGGAATCTGGATCATGATTCGGACTTCGCCTCAGCAAGGATGAGCGCGATGACGGTGAACGCTTATGAAATAGGTCAAACGAATTGAGGGCCTCATGGATGACTCACCATCTTCTTGTTCTGACAAGAAGAATAGTTCACTGTTTAGGCGTGAAGGAACTCCAATCGATTGCAACAATTGGAATCCAACACTGTTAGATCAGTATTCATCAACTAGTCTGAATGTCCGACTGAAACCGGACTCCAGACTTTTTGGGATGTTCGCTTCGCTCGCATTCACCGATCAATAAAAGTCGATATTAGTGAGATTTGCTGCAAAATTAGAAATTCCAACAACACTTCGTTTTCATCATAAATTTAGGCATAAACGAAATAATTCATAGTTTTCTTTCTAGACGCGTCAGTTCTACATTTGGAGAACATTCAAATTTGATTTTTAACTTATATTCCTTCGATGCCGCAACAATTTGGAAAAATTGTTCGAATAATGAATTTTCCTCTTTTTTCCCCAACAATTAGTACAGAATGATGTGTTAACATGAAATGAAATGAACGTCATCATCATAGTGATAAAAAATAACGTTCTACATCAGATCATGTAAACTGTTAACTACCATTTAAGGAGCCGTTTGCATGCATGATTCTAATTCCCAAAGAAAGGATGTTACTTACCCAAAGCAAACGTGCAAGGAAGATACATATGGAACTCATGTAGTTGTCACAGTGAGGTTCAGGTCTCATTTACTTCTTCACAAATTCACATAGAGTTATTGCACGGTACTGCAGCATAGCGGTGCACCAATTCGACGCCGTGAGATCTATTCCACCCCACCTTGTGGTTCTCTGGCAATGACGCACCAATTCGACGCCGTGGGACCCGTCCCACCTCATTTTACTTTCTAGCGCCTGTGCAGTTATTTGACGCCGTTGGACTCGTCGCACTGCCTTCTTTCTCAAAAGTCGCTGCACACACTCACACACACACACTCACACACATACACACATAGCGTGATCGTGATGGTCCTTCCGTGGCAGAAAATTCGTCATCGTTCGTCGAAAATTTGTGTACTAAAAATTGCTTCTTGAGTCAGATATCAGTAGTTTTTATAGCAACAAGTAGTGCAATGATATATTGTGAATAATCGACCACTGGTGACATCCGAAATTTAGTGAAGAACTGCCGAACAACTTAATGTAGAAGTTAGAAGAAGGAATTAAGGCCAAGCTGTTTTTTTTCAACTGGCTATGGATTCTAAGGCAGTGAAAAAGTGAAGGCAAAAAATGTTGTAGTTGAAGTTGGTTTGAACAAAGAGCAGTATTGAACAGTATTGAATGGAAAAGTTGCGAGGTTGTCTTCCGTAAGGATAAAACGTGTAAGTTTATAAGCAGTGAATAGGACTAAGGTGACACTACATAGTCTTATTCGTAAAGAAACCTCTAATGTGGAATAATAACCGAAAGATAGCAATCCTCGCCAGGACACAGATTACGAACCTGGTTACATAACGTACACAAGACTAAGATTTCTAAAAAGCTTTTTCAAAATTTCTAATGAAAAGGTTTCAACAAAAAAGAACCTGAACGTACATATATCTACAGTATGGCTACGAACTTGAATATTTGTTTTGGATTTGGATATCGGAGTAAAAAATCGTTAAGGGTCAAAAGACAAATGTGTAGATGTGCTGATTTTGCTTAAAAAAACAAAGACGAATTATTGGAATAAAGTGAACCAGTGCAAAATGGAGCGCTAAGTCTACTTAAAAAACGAGATGGGCCCACGCATGATTGCTTACAACTCTCACTATCATGGTTATGATCGCAGTGTGTAAGTAAGCAAAAAGATCGAATGTATTCGAACAAATGTAGAATTTTTATCTACAAATTTACAAATTTTAGAAATTGAGAAAAAAAAGTACAATTAGTAAAGGTAACTGGTACTGAGATACAGACATGTAATGTGAATGTGTAATTTTTTCTACACTTTTTGAAAACACGATTGAGATCCGTAAATTGTAGTTTTTTTTACTAAATAGGCGGCATCTCATTGATACAACCTATTCGTTTCTACTTCATTCAAACATAAGCAAATAATTTGCGTAAAGCGTATAAATAGGCGTTGGATACTGTTCGTAATGACAAAGAACAAAGTTAAAAAAGCAACTGCGGCTTTTTGGGTTTTTCAAAGTTTTCGGATTAGGATCCGAAACTTCAGAGGCTTTATTAAACAAACACAATGCATTAGAGTCGTTGCAACAACTGGGTTTTTTTCAGTCAGTGACAGTGGTATAGTGGGTTTAGGCTAATAAATTTTTGTTGAGCTTTTTACGGTTCCATCTCCATTCGCTTGCAAATGTTTGGTTAACAGAGGGCAATAGCAATTGGTTACGTGAAGATTGAGGTCAGAGGTGTAGTAACGCTTGATACAGGTGGCAATAGTCGATGCAATGCGCGCGGTGACCTTGGCGTTTATGCGCTGCATTCAATGTTGCGGTAGAGAACAGGTGACATGCCTTGCTCGGACAACAATGTTGCCCAGATAATAAAGCCACTAGGAAAACATTCCGTGTACAAATAATTAACGGCTTACAAAACTTGGCAATTTCACAGGTGTTGCTTTCTGAGCTCCACAGTGTCGGTCAGTTCGCAACTAAGATTACTGTGAATAAATGTTGTCTTCCATCCATACCTCTTTTTGAAATTTCTCCATTGTATTGTCAAGGATTCCAGAATTTAAATTTTCTAAGAAAACCAAGTTTGATTTTTTCTTCGAATGTGGAACATGTTATCTGATGTAATCTTTCTATTATTGCAATGAATATCCTAATTTATAAAATGTTTCTTCTTGTGGCTACTTACTTCTATAATCCATTATTTTCGTTCGCATCTAATCGCCACGATAAATAATTCATTCAACCAACTGCAACTGAAATGATGTTTACTCGTTGAGACCCCCTCCCTCCTAATATAAGGCCAGGCTGCGACGCCCTAGTCCTTCGAAATTTTCTCTAATCGTCCTTGACGCGCAGCCGATAATGGCCAGATTCAAACGTTGATCGCCACTCTGTCATCTTGTAATGCTGGAATACGGAAAACGTGTGACCAGAGGAGAGGCTTACTTCCTCTAAGAATTATAAATCTTCCTCGTATAACTTCACGACCGGGGACAAGAAATTTTGCCTAAAACTCTTCCATACGTTATGCCGTTAAAAAGGAGAGCAAAGAGAGGTCCAGTGATTTTAGTAAGGAAACGAATGCTGTTTTTCTCCCGAACTTTGCTGATAAATAAGAACAGAGTCAATAAGTATAAGCAATGTCAATAAGTACAGGCTCAATAAATCATTAACACGAATACAAGCGATCGCAGAAGCGACGAAGGTTATTTGCAGGGTCGAATAAAACAACATAATCAATAACAAGCAAAACTATTTACGCGAGACGTGGAGCTGATTTTACCGACGAACATTGACCCTAAATAGGAATGAGTATAGGACTGCTGCGCATTTTGGTAAGTCGAAATAAACGCTTACAAATAGGTGCTTAAAAAACCAGGAAAAGGTATTAACCCTTTAACGACAGCGCGGCTCAACGGTGAGCCGAGCTTTTTTGGTCGCGTGGGACAATGCGGCCCAACTTTGAGCCACGCGGTTCTCAACGGTTATTTTCCGTGACTTCCCAATTTTCTCAGAGTTTTTTTGTACTTAGTTGGTTTATTATCTCCGAATAATATCACACACAATATGGGCAAGGAAAAAGGTTCCTATCTTTTGGAAACAAGTAACAAATTCAAGCGTTAATTGCAAATCACTTGTGATTCTTTAGAAACACTCTATGCAAAATTGGGTTTTTCATTCAATACAAATAATCCAACTAAGTTTTTGATCTCAGCGGCATATGTGTTACTAAATTTAGGATACTTTTCCTTGCTCTGCTTACTCTTTTCTTCGACAATTACTGACAACATTTCCTTGTCCAAATATAACTTGTAAAAATCTATTGGTCTGTGACAGCTACATGACTGGTTATGTGGACCAAATTGCTGTGAAAATTTCCAGTCATTATGAGTTTCTGCTTCGCTGCTAAAACTCAATTAACTGTATTTAAACAGAATGAATGAGAGTAAAAAAAGTCTTATAACAATGCGATTAACAGCAAATACAAGATAAATTATGTGAAAACGCAAAAATTTCCACACTGCAAAAAGTGGTAACCGTGGGACAGCGCAGCTCAATGTTGAGTCGCGGTTGTACGGTATCCTAAAACGTGTTGACTCAATGCCCACGCAAAAACGTGCACTGTCGTCAATGGGTTGAAGGCATCGCCCCACGAATCTGAGGTGGTGCAGATTTCAGGTGGAGTATTCTTATAAGGGGTAGTAGATTATGGAGAGGAGGGTGATTCCGTTCCGTTCTTCCTAATTACCGTAAAAAACGGTCCGGAAGATGCGGCGCCGCACAAGGCTGGCGCGCTCCAGTCGAACTCCTTGTAGAAAAACGTGCGCCAGAACGACCGAAGCCATATCTTCCGGGCTTTTTTACGGCAGTTAGGAAGAAATGGACGGAATCACCCTCCTCTTCGTAGTCTCCCACCCCGTATACGAATACTCCACCTGAAATCCGTACCACCTTAGATTCGTGGGGTGATGCCTTTAAAGACTACACAAAGAGTTGCAAGTGAGCAGCTTGTACGCCTGGATCATGAGAGAAATAGAGAATTTGTCCAGGTCGCCGAGAAAGAGAAGAACACCGTCTATGATACTACAGAAAGACTGCTACCCGAAAAAACGTTAAAGACGTTAAAGGTGTTGGCAGAGTTGTTCATATCGTCACAATGAGCATCGACTCTTTAAAACATTTTCTAATGTCGGAATTTACGGCCAAGAAAATGTGAATAAATACTGACAATTTTCATTGGTTTGATTCAGGAACATAGTTGAGAGGGTGTCCTACCATATCAAATCGAAAACATATTCAATTTGCAAAGGTTGGCCTGACCCGCTCTTGCAACAAAATTGTTGACTGCGTCGTGCCAACGTCTTGCCGAGAATTGTTTTTGATTTCCAGAGGAGAGGAGAAGGCTGTAAAGTCATGAAGCAAATCTCTGAGATTATTATCAACTGGGACTTTTTCCGCTTCCGCTGGAATGAGAAAGGCCTTAGACGTGAAAGCCAATAAGAGATGTGTCTCCGGAACCTCCTGAGCTGATAAATGGACCCAAAACCGAAACATTCACGAGCATCTATGAATTCAAATTGTTGAGCCGTCGTTTAAAAACTCTCCAAGTGATAAAAAAGAGACTCCTCAAAAAGATAATAGCGGCTATTGATGCTGAGGTCGCAAAACATTCCGTTCAGACTTCAGCAATAATAAGACAAAAGTGACCATTCAACAGAACACCCACATGATCGAAAGTAGAAGTAAAAAAAGTCACTGATGATTTCTATTCTGGTCACTTTAGCAGCAAAGCTCATCCCGAAACATCTGAGGGAAGATGGACATTACATTTCTTCTCCGAAAGATCATTTATAAACACTTTGTGAGACAGACATGTGGACAGACAGGGCTTCGAAGAGTACTTAGCATAAGTGACTATAAGCGTCACATTAAAGGCATCACCCCACGAATCTGAGGTGGTGCAGATTTCAGGTGGAGTATTCGTATACGGGATGGGAGACTACGGAGAGGGAGGTGATTCCGTCCATTTCTTCCTAATTGCCGTAAAAAACGGCCCGGAAGATACGGCTTCATTCGTTTTGGCGCACCATTTTGTACAGGAGGTTCGATTGGAGCGCGCCAGTCTTGTGCGGCGCCGCATCTTCCGGGCCGTTTTTTACGGCAATTAGCAAGAAATGGACGGAATCACCTCCACCTCCGTAGTCTCCCATCCCGTATACGAATACTCCACCTGAAATCTGCACCACCTCAGATTCGTGGGGTGATGCCTTTAAAGATGATTTCTACGGTCTTCGTTTCGCAACCCTTCGCTCTTTGCAAGAGACCTATCAAAGCTTAGCTCTAGAAATGGTAGTTGATTTTTTAGACAATGATTACAATTATATTAATAAAAATTGACGATTACCTGTCCGCTTCAACAGAATAGAGCAGTAAGATAGCGCAGTATAAACCAGTTTTTCATCTGCCTTTCCAATGCTAATACCCTAGATGCTACTGAAGATAATACAAGTCCCTAACTTGAGTTATCACAGCCTTTTTCGGCGGTTTGCTTGCTGCTCGGTATTTCCTCGTAAAAGTAAAACTTATATCGCTCCAGCCGAATACAGAGGTTGAGTGTACAACTAAAACTAACTGTAACTTAAATCAAGATTTGGGCATCAGAGTATCTCACGCTTGAGTGATTAAACACAAGTTTGCGATGTGTGCTTCGGAAAAGTAGCAAGCTCTTCCTTTCCTTTTCAAACAATATATCGCAAAAATTGAGACAGTCGAAAACTCTGCATGAAATGATTATACCACTGCAAAATCTATTGAAGAGAAATACAACATTTTTTCTCCCTGATGATCTTAGGAGTCCACTATACGATAAATATTTATGGTAGAACGTCAAATGCGCCAAAAATCGTTCAAGTTTTTGAAGAACTGAAAGTCATCGAAATAAAATAAAAAATTTATGACCTTGTTCAGTAACTTCAATGATTTGATTGTGAAGTTGTTGGTTAACAAGCACTTCTTCTTACATCAGTACTTACGGAAAAAAAACAATATTGCCAGCGATCAGGAAAAACAATCTGAAAATGTTAGAAATAAATGATAATTGATGAATAAATGAAAATTAAAGTTGGGCAAGAAATTACCGACAAGTCATCAGTTTAACAAACTTCAAATTGTAGCGTTTATTATGCCCTTAATTATAAAAACTAACAATCACACTATCAAATGCCGATATACCAACACATGACATATTAGATACCATATCATATAATCATGTAAAATGAGACAACGTAGGCGTACATACAACTGGCAAGTTGCGGCAGAGAAAGTGAATATATTACATATGTTTATATATGCATATGTATAATTACGTATTGCTACAAGAAGGTCACGCACACAAATAAAACACTGAGGTGTATAGAATTAGAATGTATTAGGAAAAGAAAACAGCGAGAATCTGGAATAAGCTATCTGAAGAGGTGACTTAACTAATTTTCGGTTTTCGGAAACCACATACCACAGAACTCAACACATTTGGGATATACACAATCTTGACTTTTCAGGTAGCCAACATGTTCTGAGAAATTAAGGCTGAGTGGGTTAGAAAATACAACTACAGGCATGCAACTATGTAGAACATCTGTAATGGAAACATGTTAGTGTTAGAACATATTAGTGAGAGGCAGCATCAGTCTACGTCATTCCCAGTTTTGAAGTAACTCTATGCCTGTCTTGTCCTGTGTAAAACTTTGAAATCGCAGGAGTATTAATGATTAATTATTTATGATTGGGCGGATAAATCACGAATCGTGCTGCAATTTGTAGCTGTTTCGGTACAATTTGAAAAAAAAAAACACATAGTCAGATTTGGGAAGACACAAAAATTTCAAATTCATGCATCCAGTTTGTAATATTCTCTTAAAAGTGAAGTGTATTTTAGAATACGCTGCCAAGGTCCATCAAATTTCTTCTCAGGGGGACGAATTCAGTCCGCTGCCCGATTTCCTTAAACAGGCCGTTGGTGGACGATGCGTAACTGTTCAAATCTAGCTCAAAAAACATCAAATTTTTTCATTTATTGGTAGCTACTTCATCGTTGAGATAATAAGTTGAGTAACGGGTGGAAATCACGTGGCCTTAGGCAAAATAACGGGAGTAACCGTAATGGAAAAGATCAGAAAAACAACAAAATGAAGCGTCTGTGGCTGTAGTGGAGACAAGAGTGCACTGTAGTACAGTACTGTAGCAAAGAAAAGAAAAAAAAAGGAAACCACTGAAGGATGCGTGAAGCTTGGCAGTGAAAGCACACATGAAAAAGAGAGCACACATGAATTGTGCTATCGCTCACACACATGTTTCACTCTTTCGACGAACTCTCGTTGGGAAAAATTCAGCAGACGGGAAGGCTCCTCTGAAATACGTATTGGTTAGATCGATATCTCTAAGAGTGAAAGTTACACACAAATTTAATTTTAGATAATTATCGAATAAGGGGAAGGGTGTGTCACAGTTGGTAAGTTCCGTCGTGACTTCCGTTGTGACTGCACGATCGACAGCTGGTTCGGAACCGACCTAGAGCCAACCAAACCTTTCAATCTTCCGAGGTCGATGAATAGGTACCAGATTTGTTTGGGAGAGTAAAAACACTCTCTTGACACATTGGCTAGCCTCCGCAAGTCACTGTTTAGGCTAGAGACGCGTTCGTAAGGCTCAAGCAATTCTGGAATGAGGTGAACGCGTTGGCATATTCCAAGCGGAATGATTAACGCCAGGCTCTTCATCTTTTATCTTTTAATAACCAAATAAGAATACTGCTATTTAAACAAATAAAAATGCTGCCATGACATAGATGTGCACATGAGGGACGGATTGGCGGTTTTTAAAACATCAACTTCGAATCTTCCGATATTTTGGAGAATTTCTGCTCTTGGGCTCCGTCTTTTCGCGCGTCTGTCGAGATATTTCCGCAGGTTTTCGATGTAAACTAAATATGGAATACAAGACGGAAGGTTGCTCTTTTTGATTATAGAATAACGAGGTAAAAAGTCAATACTTTTAAGAAATACAGAAAGCTATTGTGACACACTTTACACTAGACTGATAGATTTTGAAACACTAATTTGAAGAGTGCTAAGATTCATCAAGTGCTGGGCAGAAGGCTTTGCTCTTTTTCGACGAACTCTGACCACCTACGGCTCATTGCGGGAAGTGTGTTTTATAGCTCGTAGATATTACTGTTAATGACTAAGCAAGACAGTGGGTGATGAAGGATAATGAAGGATATAGTTGCGATAACAGGTATTTGAATTTTAATTTTTTTCAGAGTTATCACCATTCTAAATTTGCAGTGTTTTTCTTCTTCATCTGAAAACCATTTCGCCTGACAGGAATTAGGTTGCAGCAGAAAGACTCCACACTAAATCTGACCAAAATGTTTCGTTTTTGAACGAGGAGACACTTCAGCTCCCGCAGAGTTTACAGCCGCGCGGACGGCGTCGCCCGCAGATAAACGTGCACCATCACTTTCTAGGAGAATAAGAATGCTCATCTGCTGGCCTCCTCACGTGTATGTACTGTACTGTGTAGACCGCATAAGCGTTTATAGATGACTAAGATTCGGAATTTAGATTGAACGCGTTCTGGCATATCAAAGCACATGGCGAAATAACCGATCAAAGCAAAGCACTTTGTCTTCTATCCTCGCCCATATCGCAAATATTGAAGGAGCTAGAAATTTTGTGCAGGGCGATTACTCATGGATAAAACGAGCTAAACCTGTCAGTGTTTTCTAAGAGGAACCGAATTTTCTTATTAATTCAACCTGGTCATTCCCAATTCGGGCATACTTTCAGCAACATGTCTCTCGTACTCCTCTTGTTTTGAGTACGGTGGTCGTGTGGTTGGTTGAGGAGTTTGCGGCTGATACATTAAAGGTGCATCAAACTCCATTGATCTGAAAAAAAGGCTCACTAATTTGTGAAAGTTAATCAGAGCGAAACATTTGCCTTTGTTAGTGAAATGATTTGTGAGGAAACTACCCACCTTCCTATATTCGTGACGTTCGTTCTAGAACTACGTTGAATACTGTAATGATCCTGAGCATCTTTAGAGCGGGAAAAGGAGAAATAGGTAGAGATCATTGCTACAAGGAAAGCCACAAAATGGAAGAATGCAGCTCCCATTTGAAGGAAAAAAGCAAGACCGACTCGTTGCTAAAAAAATCATTGTGTTGGTTCCTTGCTAACCTAGCAGTATTCAGAAATCTTAATTGAATTTTCATGACACATACCTCATAAGTGCCGACTATGCCTTTTATAAAACGGTTGTCAGCACGGTGAGAATAGAAGAAAAATATGCCCTCAGCAACCGCAGAGAGGAATGCTGGAACAAGAAAGAAACCTTTCTGGAAAAAATGGCTAAATAAACTTGGCATACTAGTCAAGAGTGCAGTAGCTGTAAAGACCAAGCTGAGTGAACCATAGCAGCAAGAACACATTCCAAGACATATCGAAAGAAACGACGTCAACAACGCCAGTCCCAACAGAACCAGCGTAGCCGTGTGCCAACCTGAGTTTTAAAAACAATTTTATTCACTGAAAAAGTTTGTTTTTCCCAACACACCAACCAGGCTAGCTTGATCATGAATAAACGTGTTTGTTCAACTCAGCCCATAATATTTGACGGCACAGCTCCAGTAGAAGCACTCAGACCTTTCATTGCACTTTCCCACAAGGTCTCATTGTATGACTACGTATTGTGTTTGGCTCCGACACGTCAACAAATTAACACCAGGATATCTGCTTTGGTGCTATTATGAATTTATTGGACTTTGTTATTGTTGCTTTCCATGTTCCATAATTCCTTAACGAAACATTCCGAAATTCTTGTATAAAAACCCCAATCTTCGACGAGACCTTTCTTCGAGGGTGCGAAGAGAATTCTTTGAGGTGCTGTTTATGAATAGAACAATCGGTTCGCACAGTTACACAACCTTTATTTTGATACGACTATATAGATTTCAATGGCTGCATCTCAGAATGCTTTCAAACTTTGTCAAAGTATTTGTTAGAATTTGGTTACTGCAGCTCACACCTGTATAGAAAACGTTCCTTAATAGTTGCCGAAGTATGATAATCAAAGCGCTGACCACAAACATAGCTGCGGTCAATATGAGGCCGTTCAGTGGAGTGAAGCATATAGTCCTTTGCAATAGCTGCGCTGTTCGGTAACGAAAATGGGCTCGCGTTCAGTGAAAGAACTTACTCCATTCCAACTTTGAATAACCATAAAATGGGTCCCTTTCTAGAATGTAAGCTTAAATAATAACTAAATAAAATCATAAATTTTCAAGAAAAACCATGATTGCAAATAGAAAGGTGGATTTCACTTCTGACGCGCCTACATGGATTGTGTATCACGGAATGACAACCTCATAAGCTCTCTGCACTTTCTAAGGATACCAGTCTGTTGATTTTTCCTCCAGAATCTCATCAATGCATTTAGAAGAGTGCATGTTCAGTACGTTTCTGTTGATAGATTTCATTTCAGTGCGACTAACACAAGTCAGGCTCAAAGTAGATTTCACCAGAAACTACTAAAAGAAGAAGAACTGAACATGGAGAGGAAAAGGATCGAGAAGGAACCGAACAGCGAAAAATATCTTAAAAGACTAGAAACGTTATTTTTCCGCTCTACCATGCCAGCGCACCAGTTCGGCGCCGTCGGATCCGTCTTACCTTATTTTGTAGCTTTCTGGAGTCGGCGCACCAAATTTACGGCGGTGGACCCGTCGCACTCCCTTTTTGAAATCTCGTTTCACACACACTACACACCACATACACACCACATACACCAAACGCACACACGTACACACACACGTGGCAGAATATGTCCGTTATTATATAGCGTGAAAACAAAAAAACCCTTCTCCTGTATCAAGACAATATTTATGGGGCTGTAGGTGGTAGTCTTCCGGCAAAAACATTACATTTTACGAAAAAATATACTCACCGTAGAATTTATGCCGATTCACTTCGCCTACTGGGCTATTGTCGTCTTCGAGGTCGAAGGTGCCCGAATATTTGTCGTAGTCGAACTTGTACACACAGTGTAAAGGTTCAGTTACTGTGGCATATCTAAACTTCTTCGCGTCATTTCCGATGTTCTTAAACGTGATTCGTATGTAAAAGTGGACCAAGAAGGAATCACAGTTTTTAACAATTTTTTAAACTTAAATAAATAATTTACTTGGATAAAAACGCTATGAGTTCAGAAATTTGGCTCTTCGTCAAAAATGATTTAACAGTTTTGATCGCTGAAGATAATTCCCTAAAAGACTTTTGAGATCAAACGAAGTGCGATCAAATATAACTAAGTCCTACTAAGTAAACGTAAGTTGTTCAAAGCGTGGCGAGATATTAAGAGATCCAAAGATAAAGATAAAATGCACGGTGTTGTTCAAACCCAGCAGGGATGCGCCTATGCGTTTGACTTCAATCTTCAGTTGAACCGAAGTGTCAATTCAGTGCACCCATCCTCCCAAACAAGTGTGGTGTGAATTCTTTGACCAGAGGGGCCTTTGTTAGTGCTATTGCGGAGTGGAACCTCCGATCCTTCGTGCAGCCACGAATCTCTTGCTGACTGCGTTAAATCCGCCAAAGTGGTGAGAAATATAAACTTGGAATAAGCTACATGGTACAAACAGTTACAAATAATTCTTGATGGGAGAGTTGTACCTTTGCAGAATATGATTCCCATCGCGACTATGTCGTGTACAGTCTAACCATAACCCGTGTTCGTGGATTGAGTTGTATTCGCGAAGATTTACGACCTGTAAGATAAGGTGTGTTAAACATAGCTAGAATTCCTTTAATATTCGTGTGTAGTTGAGCAGTTATTGTTTTTGCTCCAATCATTTCATGTCATGCTGTTGGACAAGCTCTATCATTGTAAAAAAAAGACTGAAAATACATTGTCTTTTCCATTTCTTCTTGCATAATAGGCGGAACTACGCAAGGTCGAGCTTGTCAGTAAAATTTCTTATTTTTGAATGAACCCTGCTGTTCAACTCTGCTGGTTATAGACTTTGAGCAAAAGTTCAAAGTGGAGTAGAAGAAGGTCACTTTGTGTCCGTTCACTGACTGCTGAACAACTAACAAAGAAGGTTTCAAGATGAATTTGAATGTCGTTATTTCGTGGCTCTCGACTGTCGTCTAGACATTTCGCTTGAATCAGTATAGTGATTACCTTGCTCTGAAATTGTGTCTTTCTCATTTTTTTCACGCTCTTCTCCTTCTTCTGCAAAGCTCCTTTTTTCTGTTTCTTGTAAACAAATAAACAAGCAATAATTGTCATCGAACACATACTCAGTACGACAGAATAACCATTTTGATGCCATTTTGATGGATCACTGCTGTGGCTATGGAAAGAATAAGGTAACAGGCGGGATTAGTAGCATATCCGCGCTCCTGCTATCCTAGACGGTGATTTAGCCAAGATATGAAGTCATCAGGGCCTTCTACGAGGAAACATAGCAATGCTCTTTTCCAATCGACATAAGAAAAGACTGCTCGATCAGTAATGAAATTCAATCATTGGAATGGAATGCTACAGGAATAAGCTACCTCGAAAGGCCCCTCAAGGGAGAAAAATTGAGAAAGACTGCGAAAACCCGCAGAATCGTAGACATCTTCAATATAGCCGGTTTCACCAGTGGATTATCAATAACAAGTTTCACTTAAGTGCTGTCATCCTCAAATGCGTTCGATTGAAACCGCATGATGTATTCTTCAGGGAAAAATTCTTTATGTATTCTGTTTCTTCCGGAACTTTTTGGCTTTATAGGTGTGAGAGTTATTTCTGCCGTACACGGAAACAACTTCTTTGAAAAAGAGCTGTGAATAATGTTCTGCTTTGCTCTTAAACCTTAAAACTGCTCTTAGAATTGTTAAATATCCCTGCGATTCTTGACCGGACTATTCATGAAATTCTCTTTTATTTTGTACGCACTTTATTTATACACTTTACTGTCTTCTTTCTCGAAGTTTACGTTTTATGGGAAAACTTAGGAGGTGGAGTATGGCCGTACCAAGTGCAAGCAACTCATGACTGTAGAAATCCGGTCATTTATTTTCCGCTTAGAAAACACGTTTTAGTCTCAACAACGAAGTAGCCTCGTTTCGCCGCTGACTCAGAAACGTTGGAGGAATCGATTTGAAAGAGGAGAGAACCTCTGTAGAGGCCCGCATTTTTCCTGTGCACATCGTCTTTCGCCACAGCTCAACCAGGGCTAACGATCTAGTCTCAAAATAACCATACGAACCTGGTACGGCATAAAACATTTATTCAAAAGATAAGTATGTAATCGTTGAACACTATGAATAATCATCAAACCTTCTGTTAAAACTGGTCATGAATTTGTTACTAACCTGCCAACTGGGTGTCAATATCGCTGCAATACTCAATCCCATTCCAATTACTGTCATTATAATAGAAAAGGTAAGTGAACCTTTACGGGCGAATTCATTGCCAGACATGCGTCTCTGAAAAGGTGTAATATCTGTCGTTACTAACTGCTTAGTTGTTTGTTCCAGAAATGAAATATGTAAGAACTTTGGGCTCTTTAGTAGTTCTATCTGCTGTTTGAGCCGGATTAATGAGAACTGCACGCACAACGTTGTGACATTCATTCAAAAAAGTCAATAAAGCATAGCAATAACCAACATTCCGCATTGTTGTGGCAGAACGCTCTCACAGCAGGTCGAAAATACGTTTGTGTATAATTGTGAGGGTGGCGCGATGGGAAGTTACAGTAGGAGCGCACACTAGATGATTCATCAAGTAAATAGACACTACACAACGAAAGCTGACAAGAAGTGCGAGAAGCAATACAAAAGTTGCAACGAGAATAAAAAGACAGCAAACCAAACGTCCAAGCGTTCTCATAAGTTAAGGATAGATGTCTCCAGTAAAATGGTCCCTAAATGCTTCCCATCCTACTTGATCTGAACGGTAGAGATGATTGATCAAATGCAGATGGATTTTGACGCATCTACTTATTCTTTACACAAGAGTGGCGCTCCACTGAATGCGATAACAAAAGATCTAGCTTATAAGCAGAAGTAGGTGTTGCGAATTATCTTGCGAAGAGTTCTATTTACAAATCGCACCCTCGCGAAATAAAATGAATAAGAAAATGGTAGTTTTTCAGTGTAACAATTTTCAAACCGAATGGTGGGTATTCTGTCGGCAATAATAATGTTCAACAATCAGAAAGCTTCACATTTGAGAAATTTCTCTTCTTCGGGCAAACTCGCTAGAACTCATTTACGTGAGAATGATTACCAAATTTTTTCTCAATAATACTGTTAACACGTTTGCATCGAAAAAGGATATATAACTCTTTTTCAAGGCTAGAATTAGAGCAAAGGAGCCAAGCATTTGCCTTCGTAGACTTATAAATCCACTTTGCTTTGCATTTTTGCCAAAAATGAAGATGTATTGAATGCATCAGAGAGCTGTGACTGAAGTGAAAGATGTGGACTATTAATCTTCTAATTTGCGCTAAATCAATGCTACGCAAGCACATTAAAAAATTCAACGGTAATATGAAAATTAGAGTTGTTAAATAAATTGTGTAACCGAACATTCTGTTTCCTCACTATATGGGTCATTTGTTAAGAAGCTGATATTGTAGACAATCCACAACTTGAGTCCCTATAGGTACGGGTAATCCCAACCTGTGATTTCCCAAATATGTATTGATGTTTTCTGTTATATATTGTTTGATAAATCTAGAAATGTCGGTCGAATAACGAATATATTATTTACTTGACGGATTAATGAGGCAAATAAATACTTGGTGAAGGTGATGTACATTGTATTCACCTTGATCACCTTGACTCCCGTTGATCTTCGAACTGGTCGAGCGGGCGCCAGTAATTCTTCCATTTGTCCCGATCGCGTGCCAGAGTAGCCCAGTGGTTCCTCCTTTCGCGTGGGACACGAAGAGCATCATATTTTTCTTTAAGGACTTCGTGAAGAAATCTGACCATCGGCTCGGCGGTCTTCCTGTAGTGCGACTAATATCGCGGGGAACCCAGTCGCTCACGGCTCTGGTCCAACGGTTGTCATCAAAGCGCATCACGTGTCCGGCCCACCTTATTTTACTTTCCTTGGCAAACGCGGCGGCGTCTCTAATCTTCGATCGCTGATGTAGGAGAGAACTTCGAATCCCGTCCCTCACTTGCGTGAAACGGGATACTCCTAGCATCACTCTCTCAATTGCGCGTTCAATGACGCTCACCGCGTTTTCTTCCTGCGTGCGAAATGCCCAGGTTTCCGAAGCATAGGTCAAAGCAGGAAGTACGGTGGTGTTGAAGAGGTGAGCACGGAGCCGGGTGTTCCTGGTCTTCTTCACTACATCCTCGATGCTCTTGTACGCTCCCCAAGCCGCTCGTCTCCTCCTGCCCAGCTCGGGGGTCAGGTCGTTCATCATGTTCAGTACCCGACCCAGATAAACGTAGCTGGTGCATTCGGATATGTTCGTTCCGTTGAGCGTGAATGGGGCATCCGAGACCCATTCGTTCCGCATAAACATCATCTTTTTTAGATTCAGCTGAAGACCGATGCATCCACATGTTTCGTCGAATTCGGTCAGCATTCGTTCCGCTTGGCTGATGCTAGGTGTTATCAGTACGATGTCATCAGCAAAGCGCAAATGGTGTAGCTGCCGACCATCAACCTTCACTCCCATGTCGTCCCATTCCAACTTTCGCACTGCGTTCTCGAGGGTGGCCGTGACTATTTTGGATGAAATTGTATCACCCTGTCGTACCCCCTTCTTCACGTCAATGATGATGTTCTTGTAGAATGGCAAAATTCCGGTGGTGAAGTTAGTGTACAACTCTCGAAGTACCTTTATGTACTGAGTAGGGACGCCTTGGTTGTCCAAGGCTTCCACGACCGCTTCCGTCTCAACTGAGTCGAAGGCCTTCTTTAAGTCGATGAAGGTGAGACAGAGCGGCATCTTGTACTCTCGTGATACCTCGATGAGTTTCGAAACGGTGTGAATGTGGTCAATCGTGCTGAATCCTTTTCGAAACCCTGCTTGCTCGCATGGCTGTCCTTCATCCAAGACTTTTTAAATCCTATTAAGGATTACTCTTGTAAAGAGCTTGTAGATGACGGACAGTAGGCAGATTGGACGATAGTTGCCAATGTCATGTGGATCTCCTTTTTTATACAACAACACGGTCTTGCTGATCTTCCACTGTTTAGGAACCTTGCATTCCGACAGATAACGTGTAAAGAGCCGGGGTGTTGATGAGTACTGGCGGAAGGCTCTTCAGGTGTTCTGGTCTTATTCTGTCGGGATCGGGTGCCGTACGATTTCTTACCGACATGATAACATGTCGTATTTCGGACAGGAGAACCTCTGGAATGACTTGTCCGTCTTCCCTCAGATGGTGAGGAGGCAAGTGGACATGGCTGTCGAAGAGATCAGAGTAGAAGTCGTAGATGATTTTCTCCATCCTCCTTCTCGATGCAATGGCTGTTCCCTTTGGGTTCCGGAGAGCAATCATCCTCGTCTTGCGACCGGCAAAGTCTCGACATAGGCATAGCGGATGCTCTTCCCTGTCTCTGCAGATTCAGCCAGCACTTCTGCTCTTCTCTCTTTAAGGTCTTCCTTTATCGCCTCTCTGCAAAGCCTTGCGAGCTTGAACGTGAGTTCTTGGTTCCCTGTGGCTCGTGCTGCTCCACGCTGGCGTATCAGCTCAAGAGTTTCAAGAGACAGGCGCTTCCTGGTGGTTTTGAAACTCTCAGCCTTCTTCGCGCAGTCGTGAAGGTGTTCAACAAGCCGATATATTCCTTGTCGATGTTGTCCATTGCGGAATCTTCCCAAAAGCCGTCCAGCGTAGCGAAGAGATCCCAGTTGATGGTAGTACTTGGCGGCTTACTCTGCTCTCCTTGTGAGGGAAAATCTTCCTCGGAGGAGGCGATTGTCCGATCCCGTATAGAACTTTGGTACACCACCGACGTCCGTCAAGCAGAAACTTTTACTTACGATGATGTGTGATTAAAGAGCGTTTTGTCTTCGGTAATGACATTCCGGTTCGTTCGCTGAAGTAACGGAATTTGTCAACCTGAAGGTACTCGGTCACTCCATGTCAATAGGCAGTTTACGCGAGGCACGAAGTTTAGCAAGGTGTGGAACAGTGGCAAATAGATTCTCTACGAGCTGTAGGTTGAGAAGTTTGGGCATATTAAAGGCATCACCCCACGAATCTGAGGTGGTACGGATTTCAGGTGGAGTATTCTTATACGAGATAGTAGATTATGGAGAAGGAGGTGATTCCGTCCATTTCTTCCTAATCGCCGTAAAAAACGGTCCGGAAGATGCGGCGCGTACACAAGGCTGGCGCGCTCCATTCGAATTCATTGTAGAAAATAGTGCGCCAGATCGCTCGAAGCCGTATCGTCGGGGCCCTTTTTACGGCAATTATGGAGAAATTGACGGATGGACTTCTCTCCATAATCCACGATCCTGTATACGAATACTCCACCTGAAATCCGTACCACCTCACATTCGTGGGGTGATGCCTTTAAAGGACGACATGCTTTGGCGAAGATGTGGGTATCAGCATCGAGCAATAACACTAGCGCCACCATAACCCAAGCTGTGTTACCAAGAAAACGGTAAGTAACGCAGTACTTGTATTGATGCTAAGGAAAAAGCGCCACTTTCAACTGAAGGTACTGCTTAGTATCTTTTCCCATAGCTGTTTTACGTGAGCATTACGCCTTTCGAAGATCAGTTACGTTTAACTGAAATTTTTGCTTGAAATTTGCCCGAAAATAGTCACATTGATCATAACGGTTGGAAATGACTTTAGTCTAGTTAGTCATTGCAATAGTAAAAGCCGATTAACTTCGCTTTCTAAATACGAGGTAAGTGCATTTGCTTTGCTCATATAAAATTTTTTTCCTCAAAAGAAGTAAACTCACAACAGGGTGAGACGAAGAGATTGAAAGAAAGAATACAACGAAATTGAGGGTGTTGGGATCTGCAACTTGTTGATAGTCGAATTTAAGCAAGGTGTTCGGATCTTTCCACGAATTGAGTCGGGTGTAGATCACGAGTATGAGTGCGATAACGCTCAGCTGCCTCTAATTATCCAAGAAAACGGCCTTGTCGCACCAATCCCACTACGATTCACATAACAACGTGCCACATATGCAAGAGCAGGAATACCCTCGGCGTCTACGAGCAACTGGACAAACAACAGGCTGCTGACGCCTCCTGCGTGGCATGTTACTAGTTGCCTTGTAGAAGGGTTTGGTACGATTTCGTTCACATCGTTTTTCTGGATAATTAAAAGGAAATGAGCGTGATCGCCCTCGTAAACTATCCTACGTATTCCTGTAGAGATTCCAGATTCCACCTTTATACACTATGTATATGTCTGGCAGCTACAAACGAAAAGTCATAGGATATCGTTAGAGTGCTACTCCCTTCAATTTCGTCCCCTCCTAGCTCTTTCACTTCCCGAACGACCACATGATTTCTTATGAACAAAAAATGTGACTTCTTCGGTAAATGTAGCTTTTGCATGCAAAATGATCGCCGGATGGCAGACTATATGTGTAGAGGCGGCACCTGTGGATTCACACTAGTGAAGCTTGTAGTAGAGAACTTGGCAGGAAACTACTCATATCTACAAATGTACTATGTTTTTCGTCCTATTTTTTAGACAAAACATAAAGACTACCTATAAAACTCTATGTGTGCGTAATAAGCATTTATAAGTTATACATAAATGCATGTATATATATATATATATATATATATATATATATATATATATATATATATATATGTACATATAGTGTTTATTGGTTTATTGCAGGTCACGACATATGATTCTGGTTGACCGGTTCAATTCACGAGTTCATACAGCTTTGAATTGAGCCAACTCCACAAAACAACATAGGAAACAATGAAAAGTTTGTGAAATTACGGTCAGAAGCATTGTTTGGCTTTGTCTGGCATGGAGATGTGGTTTTTCAATCGAGAAATTCTCGTAATAATTCTCAGGCTTCTTCATAGTAAACTGGAGCACATTAGTAATTACTCGAAACATGCGCTTTCTCGTTAGATAGCGTTATCATTTGAATAACAGCTGACCACGAACTGCCTTAAAGATACCATTTTTCTACTCACCACAACAACCCTGTTTATAAGTCCATAAAAAAATGAAAAGAATGTAGATTCACAATTACGCCTATGAAAAACAAGATCGTAAAGATCCTCAGACCATTAGAACTCCAGTTATGAGAACTCGTATTAGAATGTATGAATGGAAAATGCTGAGAGAACAAGAAGGAAAAAAAGAGAGGTTGGACTTCTCACAAGGTGTCCAGTTCGTGTCAGAAGTGAATCGTTAGGTGGGTGAGAGGAGAAATCGGCGATAATCGCCTGCGATCACTGACACAACAGGGAACGCCTCGAAGGTCATTTGGACAAATGGGAACTGAAACGAGGGGTGGACAGCAATACCTTGGTACAACTCGCACCCATTTTTCCCATTTAGTGTGGATTCCCTTTAGTGAATGGAATTCGGGCCAAAGAGGAAAAATTAGCTATAATAAATCTTGCAGATACAACATTTGGTTTGTTCGAAGTAAATGGTTGTGAGATGTTTGAAATGAGAAGTCTGCAGGAAAACGGGGTTCAAAGGTGTTTCTTCAGGACTGGTTCTGGTGGTTACACCGGGAACGTTCAATCAATGTATTTTATAGGAGGGTATCATGAGGTGAAGTAGCGCTTTAAAAAATGATACATAACCAACAACGCATAACAATTGATTTGGAACCGGACCTAATCACGCTTAAAGCGCATATGCAGTCCAAGGTCTCTTTTTCAAAGTTGTTCCATTGAATACAACTAAGGAATGCATTATTTCATCTGCTTCTTGGAACTGACACAGCAGAAAAACAACAAATAAGAAAGGAAAATTAAATGAGCTTATGCGAATGACGAGAACGAAAATAA
Source organism: Necator americanus (assembly GCF_031761385.1). Taxonomy (NCBI): domain Eukaryota; kingdom Metazoa; phylum Nematoda; class Chromadorea; order Rhabditida; family Ancylostomatidae; genus Necator; species Necator americanus. Next base: position 35,746,267 of record NC_087374.1, on the reverse strand, counting down.
AACAAAAGGACTTTTCCTAAACTTAGTCGTGAAAACTCCGAATGATGTTTAGCTAAAACTTCTGTTTGCGATAGTAGTGGAAAAGCAGCTGAAAAGAGTGCATCACTGGAAAACAGTCTCAATCGGTTCTACATATGTAGTACATATGGCTGCAATTGAAAACAAACTGTTAGAAAATTGTGTCCACCATTTCATGAGTGCTCTATTCCCGGTCAATGATGCTCTAAAATTACCAATAACCATTTGGAAAGTAAATGCACAGGAAAAGTGCTAGAAAGTAGTTGTCACGTTAGTAGAATAAAATACAGCAAAACTGAGGATTTTGAGGCAAGTGTACGAGGAGATGACGAAACTGGGCATCAGATGAATGTGCACGTATATGGTGATGCGAATTCCTGATTAAGCACAGATTAACTCTAATGTAAGCAGCTTCGAGAGGTGTAGTCAAAGAGAGGAGGTCGTTCGCGTGGATGAACTATGAAACTGAAATTGTAGAGTTCGGCCAATTCTTCCATGATTCATCCCATTGTTGCGCGACTTCTCTCAACTTGTATACTTAAGATGTACGTCACAGCAACTTTGCTTCTCTTACTTTTTGCCATTTTTGAATGTCTCCGTCGCTATTATCGCCCACATCCCATCCACCAATGGTTTTATTTCAATTGTTATTTTCACTTCTTGATACCATTCTAAACTTTGAGCTGAGCGTCAATCCCACAACTATGTCGCATTGCGCATACTATCATGAGTTGATGCTTTAGATTTACTATGATCATACTATCATGATCATGCTATATAATAACGGGCTTAGTCTGTCACTTGTGTGTGTATGTGTATGTGTATATGTGTATGTGTATATGTGTATGTGTATGTGTATGTGTATGTGTATGTGTATGTGTATGTATGTGTGTATGTGTATGTGTATGTGTATGTGTATGTATGTATGTATGTATGCGTGTGTGGAACGAAATTCCAAAGTGGTTCCAATTCCATAATATCATTCAAAAAGGGCGCGACGGATCCACTGGCGTCGGGTTGGTGCACCAGCGTCACAAGGGGGTAAAATGGGTGACGCGTCTTCTGTTTCCTCGCAGGTTTGCCTCAGATTGGTAACATGCATTTCTCAAAAAGTGAAAAAACAAATGAAACCAGGCGCTTAAATAGTAGCAAGCTGTGATAGTCGTAGGGGAGATAACAGGAAGAAATCCCATACTTAGGGTAACGCTTTCAAATTCTGCCTAAATTATGTTGGTATCGAAGGGGTGTTTGAAGCTGAAGTTTGAATGTTCTTCAAATGTGGAAATGACGCGAACTGAAAGAAAACTATGAAGTCTTCTGCCTTCTGTAAATTAAAAAAAGAAAGAAGACGTTGTTAGAAAAGCACAATTCCTACTTTGCAGAAAACACCACTATTATTAGTTTTGAATGATCAATGATGGCAAGCGAAAGAAACGTCACAGAAAGTCTGAAGTCCGGCTTCAGCCGGACGTTCAGATCGGTATATACATATGGAGTGTCTAATATCATGAGTACAAAGAACTAATTTTTCCGTACACTTGTCCCTCTGTTCGATTTCCCAATAACACTCAATAAGAAAGTGTACCTCAATCTTGGACTTTTAGACAAATTCGCTAGGACTCTTCTTGGGATTAGGTTATTGAACATTCTCCTAAAATATGTACAAAGCAGTTGTACTGAGGTACTAAAGTACACAACAGCACTTTTGCTGAAAAAATGTTACCAGCGCGAGTAGTTGACGAAGCCAAGGAGCGAACTTGGTTGAAATGTACAACAACAATCCTCTATTAGACGTCTTTTCCACCCCCAAAAGCACTTTTAAATTCGTTCTTTGAAATTTTAAATTCGTGGCAATATGTACCTTGTACAAATCAAACCTTTTGAGCTCGAAATAGCAGTGTTCGCATAGCAGTGTTCATCTGTTTACAGATTACTTTATTAATTCTAGTATATTTTTACTCTAGACGCAGTAGAACCTTGCCACCTTAGAGTTACTCCATGACTAAAAATAGAAACTATGAGCATGATCGCCACTTTCGTCTTATCACTCCTGTTTATGTCTGATTTTTCCTTCCTATATTGGCTCTATCCTCTAATCCTCCATCTAAACCTTGATTCCTGATTCTCGTGTACAAGTGGATCATGACAGAAATTTTGAATGAAGACGTCTTGTCAATCTATTAGTGTTATTGTCGCACATCGAAACCCACTCCCATGCTTGTGTTCTTTATTCTCTTACAGTACGCTGAGTAAGCTCACTTCAAGCGCTCCTGTTGCACAATAGAAATCTATTGCTGCTCCTGAAGAAGCTCGTCATTACATAATTTTAGCAACAATTGACAGAAATAGTGCATAAGTGTTGCGGAAACATGATATAAAACTGAACTTTCACTGAACATCATAGTGAAAAATGAAGTTGTGAAAAAGATTCTCCTCCTAAAAAATGTCCCTACTCGAAGCAAAAGCATAACTAAAAAAGAGTTCGAGGTAGGTTTTTCTTCTTGCGGGCCATCAACATCTAAAATCTTTTTGCTCTGGTGGGTTTTAGAACTATAAGCCTACCGCAAGGATAGCATCCATGAGCAGCCGCTATAGCACGTAGATCATCACTGCACGACAACGTAGAGAGTCATCTTCTATTTCCTTTCCGGTCTCTTTGACAGCCACGTTTACAGCCTACCTACTGAAGGGAAGAAAGGAACATCGAGAACTACCACGTGCAAAGGATAAATAAGGATAAAGTTTCTGGCGCTAATCAATCGGTTTGGGATGCGCCCCCACGTTCACTTCAATTCAGAATCGCTTGAGGTTTACGAACGTGTAACTGGCCCATACAATGACTTGCGGTGGCTAGCCGGTGTGTCAAGTCCGTGTTTTTATCCTCCCAGACAAGTCTGGTACCAATTTATTGACTCCGGAGGGATGAAAGGCTTGGTAAGCATTAGGGCGGATTCGAACTCCGACCGATCGTGCAGGAAGCGGAACCTCTAACCGCTACACTACACCCGCCCGTCACGTACAAAGGTCTCATAAATATACAAATCGTTACTGAGGATACGGGTGCAACACATTCAACATTTAAGGGGTCTTTATGCATTTTCTCAGGTCGAGATCAAACAAACAGATAAGAAGATAAAACGGAGGTCCTCGTAGGATTAGGCATCACCCCAGGAATCCGAGGTGGTACGGATTTCAGGTGGAGTATTCGTATACGGGATAGTAGATTATTGAGCGGGGTGTGATTCCGTCCATTTCTTCCTAATTGCCGTAAAAATACGGTCCGGAAGATACGGCGCGTGCACAAGGCTCCAATCGAACTCCTTGTCGAAAATAGTGCGCCAGAACGCCCGAAGCCGTATCTTCAGGGCCTTTTTTCACGGCAATTAGGGAGAAATGGACAGAATCATCCTCCTCTTCAAAATCTACTATACCGTATACGAATACTCCACCACTCCGTACCACCCCAGATTAGTGGTATACTGCCTTTAAGCGACCTTGACAAGTACACAATAATTTTGTGCCAAGTACATAGTAGGTTCCAATCCTCTGTTTGGGGACGCACTGCGACGTCGGAAGGAAAGTCCAAGGTTTGGGCTCCATTACATGTTCTGTTTCATGAGAAGCACCGGGTAGAACGTCTTTTTCAATGTTGAAACCAATTCGAAGATGGTTTTAACAAAGTAGTAGTAAAGATAGGAGGATGAACTTCAACTATCTGAAGCATTGCGTGCGGTAATATTTGCTCAAGCAAAGTTTTCCCTTCCTCTTCAAAAGTGCGAGTTCAGTCTAGCTGAACACGTTACATCAATTGAAATGGATTCAACTATTTCACACCATCTGAAATGCCCACATATTTTAGTAACGGTCTGAAACCGTATCTTGTATGAA